>NC_053139.1:46784986-48084986 GCF_016808335.1 Panicum virgatum
CCAAGTGGGGTACTTTACTTCTCTTATGACCTTCGCATCGAGAAGCCTCTAGACTTCTGCCTTTACTGCCTCAACTTTGTCGTCAGACATCTTGCGGAGCTTCTGCTTTTTGGGCTTTATCTTTGGATCAATGTCCAGTTTGTGTTCTATGATTTCTCGGCTAACGCCGCGAAGGTCGCTGGCTGACCAAGCGAAGACATCCTTGTTTTTGTTTAGGAACTCCAAGAGTTCGCATTATTCTTGTGGTTCGAGAGCTGCGCTGATTGTTACTTGCCGATCTGGTAAGTGCTTGTCAAGTGACACTTTTTTCACTTTGCACTCTTGCTGAAACGTTTCTTCTTTGTCCCTTTTTGGTTCATTGAGTGGCGGGGGTTTTTTGTCAGCTTTGACCAAATGGACGTTTCTTTGTCCGGGAGCGACACCCCGTTCAATGTCTCTGGCCAATTGTTGGTTGCCTCGGACTGTGATTACTCCTTTGATTGCGGGCATTTTCATGCACAGGTAGAGCTGATGGACGATTGCCTCAAATTTGTTGATGAGGCCCCTGCCGAAGATTGCATTATATGGATAGTTCATTTCCACGACATCGAAGGTAACAGGTTCGGTCCTTGGGTTAGAGAGATCCCTGAAGGATACTGGGAGGGTTATCTTTCCGAGGGCATTTACTCGTCTGCCCCCAAAGCCGATGAGTGGGATATCCGCCAGTTGCAGAAGGTTGCGGTCGATGTTCATGCGGTCGAAGGTACTTGAAAAGATGATATCCGCGGAGCTTCCCGTGTCGACCAGTATTTTTCCGATGGTCCAGCCCTGAATGTTGGCTTCGATGACCAGTGCATCTGTATGGGGAAAGCTGAGCAGGTTTACATCTTCTTCAGAGAACACTATGGGTGTGTGAGACCATTGCATTTTCTGGACGGGTCCATCCACCATGATGGAATGGACCTGTCGAAAGTAGTTTCTTCTTTGCCTTTTGTTCTCGAATTCTAGGAATGATCCTCCGGATATTGGCATTATCATGCCGAAGGTTGGTAGTGCTGTAGGCTGGGCATTTTGGTTAGTTTGGTTTTCTTGCTTGAGTGGGGGGCCTGGCGGAGGTGGGGGCAACTCTTCTTGAGTTGCTTGAGTTGTGGGTGAGGGAGGCAGCCTTGGATGGTTTGGCTGCGGAGGTTGCCAGTTGATTGGGTAAGGGTTGTAGCCGAAGGTTGGTATTGTTTGGAATAGAGGGTTAAAAGTTGGTTGTGGGGGTTGAAATTGTTGAGCCTGCTGAATGGGCCAGGTGGTGTGCCCCACAAGTTTGGCTTTCTTTTCAGCTTCCATTCTTTCAAGCGTTCTCTTCTTTTCAGGACATTGATTAGTCCTGTGGCCGGCATCTTCTCCATGAAAGTGACAGTATAGTTTCTGTGGTCCCTGCGGAGGTCCGTGGCCTCGGCCTCTCCCTTTTCCGCGGCCCCTATTGGACCTGCCCCTTTGGTTGTGTTCTTTGGTGTTGTTGTTGACTTGCTCCCTCGGAGGTTGTGTAGGGGGTGGAATCATGTAAGGATCAAATTCTTCTGGTTGGTCAGTGTCTTGCGAAGGTTCCACCGAAAGTATGTACTGGTTTTGCTGATTTGTGTTTGTTTGGTTGTTTTGCTGCCAGTTCAGTTGTTGCCTCATCAACTTTCTTTGTTCCACACGCCTTTTGTGATCTGCGTCTGACTTTGCATATTTCTCTACCTCCGCATTTAGTTCTGACAGGCTTCTTGGTGGTTCTCTGTCAAGATGGGATGCCAATTGGCTTGGGAGGAGACCTTCGATGAATTTTGCTATTGCGTCTTTTTCGATGAATTGGCTTGGGGTTTGCTTGGCGAACATGACATTCGTGGTTCCTGGATGTTCCGGCTGTTGGGTGTGTGTTTGGTAACTCTTGCAGTTGCCCAACTTCTTCCTGCATTTTCTAGATTTCTGCTTGTGTTTCTGTGACTCTGCGCTTGGCTTCGGCTAGTTTCTGGGCTTGCTCGGCTGCCCTCTTTCTGGTTGCCAGTTGATTAGCTAGATGAGTTTTTTTCATTTCTAGAGCGCGAAGCTCAAGGTTGAGTTCGTTGTGTAAGATTTGTTCAAGTTGGTCATCTTCGAGCTGGGAGAGGCTGTTCTGTGTTTCAGTTTCGGCTGTTATTGCTGCTGCTGCTTCCTTTGCTGTTGCTGAGGCTGCTGTTGCCTTCTTGCTTACTGCTGAGACTGCTGCTACTTTTTTGCCTGCTGCCGCTGCCTTCTTTGCCTCGATAGCACGTTCTGCTTGAATGCGCTTCTCCTTCTCAATCAGTTGGGTGGAGGTTAGTTCATTAGGTGAGGATTGTCCGATGGGGACTTCGTGAAGGTTAGGACCTTCGGCGTCTGAGGCGCCTGGGTTGGTGGTTTTCTTTCTTTGTGGAGCCATCGTAAGGTGATTTTCGGGCTAAGAACATGGGTGGGCGCGCCTGTTGGGATCTTCGGCTCGATCACCAAACAGAAAGGGAAGGAACAAATCTTATATGAGAAGTAAAACACTGAAGAATAACTTGCACAATCGCTTTTGCACTATAATTCTCCAAGTGTTCAACCCCGTACAATGTTGGGTGGGAGGTGGTATTTATACCCCCAACCTTATTACTACATTCCAAGAATGTCCCTCCAATTCCTCCGTAGGTTAGTAGATTACAACGGGGGTATTCAGTAATTTTACAAGGTAGGACAGTCCGAATTGGACACTCCTACCCGGATCACATGTTTCATGACGCTCGGCGACCTTCGGTGATGACCTTCGCTGGGCTTTGCGGGCCTTCGCCTTCGTCATTCATCACCTCCGCGTCGCCAACCACGCCCCGAAGGTTCTGGACGTCACCATCTAGACCTTCGGTGATAACCTTTGCCAGGCTTCGCGGAGCTTCGCCTTCGTCGTTCATCAGCTCCACGCTGCTTGCCCGCTCCGAAGGTTCTGGACGTCACCTTCAGGCATCGGATATCGACGAGTTCCGCATCCCTCCGACGTCTGGGATTGATCATCTTCCCTGCTTTTCACAAATCGAATGGAGAAATGACCCTTGACGGCTAGTGAGTGTCACGACCTTTGGCGGAACTTCGGGTCCCGCCACCTTCGCCAGGGGGTGATCCCCAACAAGATGGCGGCAAGAAACAGTCCGACGATTTATGCCCCCCCCCCAGTTTCCCACTTCTCCTCGTCGCAACAAGGACCCGCATCCACCACCGTGTCTCCAGCCGACCACCGCTATGCCGCCGCGCATCGCGTTGCTGTTCCCAACCATGCCAGGCTCTACGCGCACCAGCACGGCTGTGTCCACTGTCCAGACGCCATAGCGCCTCGGCGCCGTCGCGCTTGCATGCGGTCCGCGGTGCCAGCCCGCGGCCCGCCGTCCTCGCCGTCGGCGTGTTCTTGATCTGTCACAGCGTCGCGACATCCCTGCCGAGCCAGCAGCTTCACCGGTGTTTGCTCCGGCCACCACCGCGCCGCGCGCACACAATGTTCCCGGCCATATACGCCCTCTTCGGCTATTCCTCCTCCCGCTACAGAGTTTCCCCCATCGACTCAGCTTCAGTTGCAGTCCTCAGCTGATCAGCTCCGCCTGCTTGCTGCCGAGAGCTTGCATGGCCGCTGGCGAACTCATTTGACCATGGAATTAGAATTTGGCACAACGATTATGGGACGTCGAAATCCTACTCCTACTGATGTTTTTCTAGACTTATTGATGGAGATTTCGACTCGAGGGATGAGATTTGCGCCCACCAGCGCCGGAAACGATGGAACCAGGGGGTGGACGGTGTTTCAAATACCATCCACCCCATGGGCATTTCTCCATTTTAGTTCTTCCTCTACATAATTTATTTGAACATGAAATTTAGTGGAGGCATGCGGCACTACATTATACATCTCTGACCATTTTTGTAGATTTTTCTATGAACATCTGGGTCGCCAATTTGGAGCTGAATATAGAAGGGGGTGGACGGCATTTGAAACACCCTCCACCCCACGGACATTTCTTTTTTTATTTTTTCATCTACAAAATTTATTTGGCAACGAAATTTCATGGAGACACGCGAAAAATCATTCTCCATCTCTTTCCATTTTTCTAAGATTTTTTGTGAGTATTTGGGTCGCCGATTTGATTGAAGTTCAAAATAGAAGAACACAAGGTTTCAGATAACAACCACCCCACGACCATTTCTCGTTTTTAAGCTCTTCGTATACAGAGCTTATTTGAGCATGAAACTCTATGCGACGACGCATCCCTGCTCTCCCATCATCTTCCAAGCATTTGTTTTCGGAGATTCCAGTGGTGATCGGCGACGAGCGGTGGCCATGGCTCCGGGCCTCCGACTGTGCCGAGCTGTAGGAGGCCAGGAGAGGGTTTGCATAAAAGTGATTGATCTCCGGCGGAGCCAAGTAAAACTACTCCAGCACTTCAGGTGATGGTGGATTTTACATGGCCAATCAATTCACATGTGTTAAATTGATCGGGTGCTCTAGTCTAATAGGGGGAGGGAATGAATTAGACACTCTAAAAACTTTAACTTATTGCTACAACTTCTTTTACACAAAACATAAACTAGATTATGGTAACTAGATGTGCAACTATGATTCATCTAGTGTCAAACCCACGTCTCAAAAGAGTTTTGCAACCTATAGTCAATCGTAGCAAGATACTACACTAAGAGAATAAAAGCACACAAGTTGCAATATGAAATACAGAAGCTTAAAGAGGAGGGACTAGAGGAAGCAAACTCTCGACACGAGTATTTATTCGTGGTTCAGATTGCCACAAAGGCGCCCCTACATCCACATTGTCGAAGCACTCACGAAGAGTATCGCTTCCGGCAATTAAGTTTCTTCCGTGAACACAATCACGGTAACCTTGATCTCGCTTTCCACTAAGGTAACTTTAACTTATTCCATCTGGAGCCCAAACGTACACCGATGCTTGAGCGTCGTTCTATCTGGCAACCATCGGATGCACCGATGGTACAGCATCAGTTTAACCAGTGCTGCTGATACTTGTCATCTTAATGGTGGATTGGACATGATGTCTCGACGATGGATTGAACATTGCGTCTTGATGGTAGTTTGGACATTTTGAATTATATCCATGGGACCTAAAAACTCCTACAAATGCGATCTCACAAACTTGTTAGTGTTATTAATTAGGGAAAAGTCTGTTTTTCAACCCTGAACTATCACGATAGTCCGATTTTGGCCCTTGAACTACGAAACTGGACATCCTACACCTCCAACTAACGAAACCGTTTGAAAAACAACCCTGGCTCAGCCAAAGGCGTTTTGCTACAGTAAAGTTTTCGAATTTCTGGAATTTCACACCTCTCTCAATTAAATAATAAAGAAAGTATAGTTAATATTGTCTAAAACTCATGATATTTTTTTGGGAGGTAGATCAAAAGACAAGGAATTTATTTTGGCTATATGTGCTACAATAGACATAAAGTAATTTTAATTATAAAATTTTAAAAATAGATAGAATTCAAAATTCCTTGAATTTTTAGGTCAGCTAAACCTATGATAAAAATGAAATAAAAATATGATAATTCATAATTTTTTATTTAGTTTAATAAGGTATTTTTTATTGGCCCAAGTTTTTATGAAAGTTTTTGAATTCCTTCGCAATGCTCAAATTTGAATCAAATTTGATTCCTCAAATTTTAATTTATGAATTTTCTATAGAACTTGGGCCAATAAAAAGTACCTAACTAAACTAAATAAAAAATTATGAATTATCATATTTTTAATGCATTTTTATCATAGGTTTATCTGACCTAAAAATTCAAGGAATTTTGAATTCTACCTATTTTTAAAATTTTATAATTCAAATTCTTTTATGTCTATTGTAGCACATCTAGCCAAAATAGATTCCTTGTCTTTTGATCTACCTCCCAAAAAAATATCATGAGTTTTAGACAATATTAACTATGCTTTCTTTATTATTTAATTGAGAGATGTGTGAAATTCTAGAAATTCGGAAATTTTACTGTAGCAAAACCGCCTTTGGCTGAGCCTGGGTTGTTTTTCAAACGGTTTCGTTAGTTGGAGGTGTAGGATGTCCGGTTTCGTAGTTCAAGGGCCAAAATCAGACTATCGTGATAGTTCAGGGTTGAAAAACAGACTTTTCCCTATTAATTATGTTGTCACTCAATTACCAAAATCACAAACAATAGTCTAATTGAGGCCATGTTCCTTACTAGGTGATAATCAGCATGAATGTTTTTGGCGACGAACTGGAGATCTACATTGGAAAGGACGAGCTAACGGTCTGGCGATTCCGTTTGGAAACAGAAGGATCGAGCCTGGCATGCATGGAGCCGCAGTGTGAGTCGGCTCCTAGTCCTCTTGGAGTGAATCGGCGCCCGGGAGAATGGAAACGCGGCGGCCGGCGGCCGCCGGCGATCTTGTGGGCACGACGTCGTCTCTGCATTACGCTGACGGGTGGGCCATCTGAGAGCAACGGTCCCACATGACAGCGTACCCTCCTGCCTGGTTGGTCGTTTTTTCTTTTTGAGTGGGGTTGGTCGTTTGTTTGTAGGCCCAAGCTAGTTGTGCAGCCCATGTCGAGGGGAGGACTGCTAACGGGCTCCAAACTAGATTGTTGTCATCCTGGCTCCAAGCGATGACAAACGCTCTGTTCCATTTTTTTCCCCTAGGGAGCATCTTTTTTTTTTTGCAGGTGTCCCTATATGTTCCAGTGTCTTCGTTTTAAAAAAATGTTCCTGTGTCTGAATCAATGATGCCCTCAATTTCTTCCGATCATGGCCACATGCATGCCTTAACGGCTACCGACCGAGCACGTCTCGTGTACTGAAAGCTGGGTCAAAAATTACTGTAAATCAGTGTCATTTCTTTCGACATTCTGGTAATAGATTGTTGTACAGTGAAGGGCATGACTATGCATGGTAAACCTAACGATGTTCCATCATTTGCGATTCCGTCAGGATCTGAAATGCTGGGTGTTGGAATTTGGAAACGAGTAGGACTCTGAATTAACCCAGCAACATGTGGCATCCATCCGGTGACCATCGAAGTGTTTGCTGCTGGCTTTGCATCGCATGCTTGGTAACCTACAATCCTTGTTTTGTCCGTCGCATTGTTTAGCTTTAGCACGTAGTTCAGTGATTCATCTTTCAGATCGATGGTAGAGCTATGGTTAAAACACTCCAGAGGGGTTGCACGGAGGGAAAGTGAAGCAAGTGATGCGGATTCAGAAAGGTGAACGGGATGGGACTCAAGATTGCTGCACGGAGCAAGTCTGGTGACTTGTGCTGCCCGGGTTCCCAAGTCGCCTCGCCATCACGGCCTTGGTTCCCCATCCCTCGCAAAGCTTCCTTGGAGTTTGCGTGCCCATGCGCTGCCGCAGTGATGAGCATCTGGAAGCTCTCGGCCGGACCGCCACATCTCGAACCCGAGGCCGATGAACCTCATCGCCGGGTGGTGCCTGCAGGCCGGCCAGCTGCAGGGCGGGGCCTGGTAGCTGTAGTTGGTCTTGTGCCACGTCTGCTTCCTTCTCCTCGGCGGCCATGGTGACAATGGAGAACGACGCGCGCGTCGCGCCTTCCTCTTCTCCCAAACATGGCGGCAACATGTTCGCGCGCACTAGCTCGATCGCCAGTGCCCAGACGCCAGACAAGAACGCCTGCCGTCGGGGCGCTAGCTAGCTCTCGGGTCACGACGCTGCGGCGTCCCTGCCGAGCCAGCAGCTTCACCGGCGCCGGAACGCTGGCACCAGGCACTAGGGGGTGGACGGTGTTTGAAATACCGTCCACCCCCCCCCCCCCCCCCCCCCCCGGAAATTTCTCTTTTTTGGTTTTTTGTCTACAAAACATATTTGGCCTCGAAATTTCTTGGAGACATGAGGATCTACATGCTCCATCTCTGTACATTTTTATGGAATTTTTGGTGAGGATTTGGATGGTCGATTTGAAGTTCCAGTGTAGAACGGGGGGTGGACGGTATTTGAAATACCGTCCACCCACACGGACATTTCTCTTTTTTAGTTATTATGCTACAGAATTTATTTGGGTCTCAAATTTCTTGGAGACATGCTCCCTTACGTGATTCATATCTTTGCATTTTTGTAGAATTTTTGGTGAAGATTTGGATCGTCAATTTGCAATTCCAATATAAAACGGGAGGTGGACGGTGTTTGAAATACCGTCCACCCCACAGACATTTCTCTTTTTTAGTTCTTCTTCTACAGAATTTATTTGGGTTTGAAATTTCGTGGAGACATGCACCCTTACATCCTTCATATCTTTCCATTTTTGTAGAATTTTTCGTGAAGATTTGGGTCGTCGATTTGAGCTGACATTATAGATATTGTAGAACGGGGGTGGTCGGTCTTTCAGACAAGGACCACGCCATGAGGCCAATGGTCACTTCAGAAGCCTAAGTTCAGAAGCTGACATGAAAGCGGAATCGAATTCGAATCGGCCTTGATGATGCATGGATATGGAAGCTGCCACACCCGCATAGGCGCATAGCTGCTAGCTAGCTTCGTCTCGTCCGGATCCCGAGCGGCGTTCCTGGCTGCATCTCTGTTCCTGCATGAGCCCTCGCGTCAAGAGAAGACGAGAAGCAACCGTACCAGAACAGGAGTGAGCAGCAGTGCTAGCTATCCGGCATGCATGAGATGCTGACCCGACTGCTGCCTGCCCGTATGGTCACTGCACTGTCCATGGCCCCTCAGCTAGCTAGGCATGCATGCATGTCTCTGCAGGTATAGGATACGGACATATTATACTCATTTGGTCTGCATTTCTTGCCAAACAACTCAGCTTCAGAGTTCAGATCAGTCTCCATGCATAATTCATATACAAAATGCAGGCCGATGCCTGTCGTCAACGTGTACTTTGACAGTGCCGACGCCTCACTGATTGATTATTGTATGGAAGGTATGTACATCCAAATTAACGGCAGTTTTATTTCATGGCTGTGTTTAGTTCCAAAAAACTCCCCCCAATTCCAAACTTTCCATCACATCGACATCACATCGACATCACATCGAATCATTAAATATAGCAAATGACGTATGCATGGAGCATTAAATATAGATAAATAAAAAAACTAATTGCATAGTTTTGATGTACACGACGAGAC
This sequence comes from Panicum virgatum, assembly GCF_016808335.1. Classification (NCBI taxonomy): domain Eukaryota; kingdom Viridiplantae; phylum Streptophyta; class Magnoliopsida; order Poales; family Poaceae; genus Panicum; species Panicum virgatum. The sequence goes on from NC_053139.1 coordinate 46,794,114, forward strand.
GAATCTTTTGAGCCTAATTAGGTCATGGTAGGACAACAATTACCACAAACAAACGAAAAGTGCTACAATATGCTACAGTGTCCGATGTGACTTTTCACATCTACTTTTTACCAACTTTTCGCGGATATAAACACACCCCATATAATTTGGCAGTTGTACTTGATTGTGAAAGAGAAAGGCGTACTGAATAATGATTGTGATATCTCAGGCTTTCTGCGTTCTTATGGCAGCTACAAGGAGTACAGTACTACTGGACGCTGATTATTAGTCGCTAGGGATTTCTCGTTAGTATTCTTCTTCTTTTTTTGAAAGGATGTTTAGTATTCGACAGTAAGAGGTGAAGCGCATGTCCCAATGAACATGCAGCCAATATGGCCGTTGTACAAAGGGAGCAGAACTAGCTAGAAACAGAAAGAGAAGAGACAAAATAAACAAACTGCAAAAATAGTAGCTTGAGTTGTCATCCTTTGTTGAGGCTATGTGTATGGTACAATTTAGTACCATAGTTGAATTCATATTTGAAAAGCACTTTCATGTGATGTGGATTAATTTATGGTCATGAGCTGTATCACATAATAGATGCCGATGACCAAAATGTAGCATTGGCGGCTGCAATGAATCAAACCGTGCATTACTATATCAATATTATTGCGTTTTGAAATGGAAAGAGCACGAGAAAACATCCTTTGGAGAAAAATAAACTTAGAGGTCTGACAATAAGTGTTCATGCCATGCAGCAAAGATATATAAATCCCTTTTCTGAAGAAGTAGATACAGAGAGCAAAACTGCAAAAGGGAATGAAATCCTACTATCCCAGCTAGCAACACAATGCATTCGACATAGCAAGAGAGAATCTTTAGGGATTTGGAGGCATTGGAAACACCATTCCGCTAGCTCTAGCACGCATTAACATATAGCTAAGTCTCCAAAGGTGTAAGCATCTCGACACAAAAAATAATCAGCATGGTACAGCATGCACTGGGGGAAGCTAGAGTTCATCAAGGCTTCCAACAGGAAGCAGCCCAGAGCCTAGCTGATTGAATAGCAACAAGGTTACACAAACATCAATTCATCGGTGTCAATGCCTGAACAATATAGGCCATGTTTAGTTCCCACCCCATAAACCCCGTAAACACAAAAAAACCGTCACATCAAATGTTTCGACACATGCATGGAGTACTAAACGAAGTCTATTTACAAAACTTTTTGCATAGATGGGCTGTAAATCGCGAGACGAATCTAATGAGCCTACTTAATTCATGATTTGCAATAGTGATGCTACAGTAACCATCCACTGATTATTGATTAATCATGGATTAGTTAGCATCATTAGATCCGTCTCGCGATTTACAACTCATCTGTGCAAAAAAATTTGTAAATAGACTTTATTTAGTACTTCAAATTAGTAAAATTCCAATGCAAATTTTTTTTGCGCTCGAACTAAACAGGGCCATAACGTCTGTATCCCACTCCTGACTCTTCACGGTTCTGACATATAGACAAAAGATTCCAAAGAAATCAGGCTTCAAGTACTAGATTATACTACACCCTATATGTTTCCAAGAAGTGGACAAGATCTGCACTACGTTCTGGAGGAGTAACATCCCATTAATTAGATACTGTCTTTCGTAAAAGCTCGGAAATTATGAATGACAAGCGCTTGTAGATTGTGTTTTTTTTTTTGAGAAAGGAAACCCAGCTTTTATAGAAAGCTGATAAACGTTGATTACAAGCCGGCAAGCGGCTCGCTTGTAGATTGTGTTCTAGCTACAAATTCATGGTTATTAGTTGCAAACAGCACAGAACTAGTATATAATCAAATGGTTATCTTGATCATTTTTTAACCAAGAATAAAGCATGCATGAACAATTTCTTTAACACATCTTTATTAACTTAATTTCACTGGTGGTTCTCTAGAATATAATGATGCAAGAAATATTTCACCAGTGCAAAGAAGATAAGAATGTGCATGCCATAAATATTCCCATAAAGTGGAATCGGTGACCAATTTAACTCAGTATTAGGAGAGGTAGTATTAGTACAAAACCCACTTGCACAATACACACCGTAATTGGGTTGCTTCTAGATCTACATGTGCTGCGTGTATAGCAAAAAAAAAAAAATCATGCATGCATGATGTTCATTCTTCCATCCTGGTTTGATGGTTGATTGCTACTGAAAATTCCATTGCTGTACAAAGAGAACATAATAGAGGAATGGTTCCTAATAAACTACTTGGACATAAATAAAACATTGATATGTTCTTATTCATCTAAGCTAAAGCCACACATGGTAATGTAGATACAGAGCTGAAGGAGTGAAGGGAGTTCTAGAGTATAGAAGTAAACAGAAGTTTCAGAAAAAGAAAAGACAAAAATAAAGCAGTTGGGTTTCCAGTTCCAGAACTTTGTAGGAAACAAAGAGAGAGATGAGGACGTACTGAATCAAATGATTTAAACCTGGATACACACCTCCTACCATCAGATTCAGAGGAAGGATTTGCATGCATGGGATGGGAGCGAGGCGGATGTATGGCCTCTAATCAGGTGATGATGATGGCAACTTTTTCTTCCCCTCCCCTCCCCAGCAGTCATCACGGGCTAATTATTGCAAGGGAAAGAGAGGGAGAGAAGATCCCCCACATGAGCTAGCCATGGGTATGTGTGCAACTGGCCACTGGTCAGTCATGCAGTCATGCCCACCCATCATTACATCAATCTGCATCTCATGCAGCCTCTTCCCCATGCCACACCCAGCCACACAAGATCTAGTGATCTACCCATACGGAGTATGCACGACCAAGAAAACTGCAGATAAGGGGGGAAAACAAGCGCGATATTATTCAGCAGATTAATCAGCTTACTCGGTTCAGATTTGGAGGCAGCAAGGAAGCTCCAGCAGGAACGAGCTCTGATGGAGGCAGAGAGCATGGGGAGCCCATCCTTTTGGGGGGAATGAAGCCTGGTCCGAGATCTACACCCATCTCCTCTCACCCCTGCCCGTCTCCTCTTGATCTCCAAGAGAGAAAGGAAGAGCGAGATGGAGGAGAAAGGGGCAGGTCAGAGAAAGAGCGGCGCCCCCGAGCCAGACAACATTCCCCTCAAAGACGAAAAGGCTCCCTGATCTCTCTCTCTCTAGCTAGCCAACTTTTCCATGATCACTCTCACATCTTCTTGATCCTTCCTACCTGTACTCTCTCATCTCATCTCACTTCTCTCTCAGCTTTATTCCCTGGCCCTTTTGGGGTATGAGCAAGAAGAAGGGGGAAGAGGAGGGTGTGTGTATATGGGAGGAAGCGTAGCTTGGCATGCTGAATGGCCACAGGACGAAGGGAAATTGCCCAAGAGGCACGGCTGGTTTCTAGGGGGAGCTGTCTGGCCGAGCGGCAGTACCGCCGCGCCTGTGCTGGACTGGGGAAGAGAAGAGGAGGAGGGCCGGGAGTTATGGTGGACCTCTGCCCACAAGAATTGCTACCTTCACCTACCCACCCCGGCCTACTCTCCCTGCTTTTCCTCATCTGCAGTGTGACAACCTAGATGTGCCAAACTTTTTGTACTAGCACCACCACTCCCATTTTGCTTGGTACTCCTAGTTTAGGACCTCGTATATTGGCATAGAGCCACAGAGGTATAGTATTTTAAAAAACAAAATCTGGCCATTTGCATTTCTAGATATAGGGGCAAAAGTCTAGTATTTACTTCAATATATTGTTAGAGAAGAGGATCGAGATTTATAGATATAGACATCGATAAACATAGTACAATTATTATGATTATATTTAAGTAAATTTACAATGCGAGCAAACAAAAGAGTGAATTTACCATGAATTTGTTAAGGACATTCTGATGTATACATTTTGATTTATGGTATTAATATTCAATTTTTTTTACTCCAAGCAATCTAAATAGGCATTGTTTTGGAGGTAATCGTTGTGGTACCAATTTATAATCCAATATTGATATTTATCTCTCATTAAAAACCCTTGTCGATGGAATTATTTGGAATAGATAAGATAACAACCTCGTTCAGTTTACTATATATCGCTCTATAACTTATGTGTCCTAACTTCTAATCAACAAAATATATTATTTATATTCTCATTTTCATATTCTTTTTTCTTAAAAAAAAGGTCCCAACGAGCACAAACGCAAAAATGGTAAGCTGGTAGCAAATCTGTGCGGGGGTCACTATTCATCACAAAAAGTAGCTAGCCTTTTCCCTCGTGCTTAACAATTAGATTTGTGCCTGTTGAATTCTTTGGATTCCTTCAATTGTTTGAAGTCCAAGCAGCCAAATTGTTTAGCAAAAACGGCTAGATCAGATGTATATAGTATAGTTCTTATTAGTTGTACACTTACCCCATATAGTTTGAGTTTTTTCCCCTACAGATCAAGGAGTCAGTGCAATAAGTCAATCCTTTTTGAAATTTTTATCGATTCTGGAATTAATTAATCGCCCAGAAGCATACTACACGGCATGCCCTGAAAGCCAAGTCATTGTCTAGGCGATCAAATAGACATAAACAGCCCTAGTCAAGATTCAAAAAGGCATTCTTTTTATAAAAATAAAATAAGATCCAAAAAGGGCACCTCTATGCACCTTTTCTCAGCCTAGAAAAAAGGCCTCCGGTGCTCCTACTACTACAATTTTTTTTTCAACACCCATGCTGCCCCCACATGTCAGGCTCAGAGGCAGCAATTATATAGCACGCAGGAGAACATGCACCCACGACACCCGAAACGTCTTTCCCCTCCCTCCTATTTCATCGTTCATCTCATCCGGTTCCCTTCCTGTTCAGACACAAGTTCAAATGCAGAGTTTTTGTTGAAGGACATGAGAGAGAGAGAGAGAGAGAGAGAGAGAGAGAGAGAGAGAGAGAGAGAGAGAGAGAGAGAGAGAGAGAGAGAGAGAGAGAGAGAGAGAGAGATCAGTTGTACGGGGCATGTGGGGGCCTGGCCGGCTGGTCCTGCCTTGTTGGCAAGAAGACGAGGGTAGACCGTAGACATCACGGATCAGGGATGAACAGCAGGAGGAGGAGGACACGCCATGGCCGCTAGCAATGCACTCCCTCCTTCCTCCTCAGGCAGATGCAGCGGCGCAATGAAAACAGCATCTGGCCGACCGATGTGATTGTGACCACGACGCAGTCGTCGTCGTCGTCGTCCATGCCGCGGCCGCCGGGCCCCGTACGTCGCCGTCGCCCCAAGAATCAGGATCTCTTCTTCTTCTACGCAAGTCCGCACGCATACGCGTCCACTGACGCGCGCATCTCCATCACCCTGAGGCCTCTGACGACGCGCCGAAAATTGATGACGACGAGCTGAGAGAGAGCCTGCTGAGACTGATGTGTGCATGCTACGTTACCCTGCCTGCAGGCTGCGTTCAGCTGCAGATCATCAATAGCACTGCTTGTGGCTGCTGAGTTGACGATTCTGAGGGAAAAAGAAAACAGAAATAGCGTGCAATAGCAGAGGATGCAGCATTCAGGTAGCAAAGCCACCCAGCCAACTCATGAACAAACATTGCAATGGCATGATGCATGATGTGTGGGTGTTGTTTAATAAAATTGAAGTCTGTAAATTATACGACATAATGATAATGAAATGATCACGACAATAATTCAATTTGATATACATCATTCATGCATGCCTAATAACGTCGCATTATTGTTGCCTGCCCATTTGTGTGTGTGTGTGTGTGTGTGTATAATTATATAATTATGTGTGTGTGTGTGTGTGTGTGTGTGTGTGTGTGTGTGTGTGTGTGTGTGTGTGTGTGTGTGTGTGTGTGTGTGTGTAGTCGATCTTCTTTTCTTGATAAGTTCAATTATTCGACTTCATTATTCTCAATGTGTATATCCAATGACTCTATTCTTCTGTCTTGATAATAATTAAGTAGTTAGGCCGCATTTTTGTTAGTTTCTCTCTGCACATATATACAGTTGAACGACAAAGAAGGCATCACGTGCGTGATAAAAAGAAAATGTGCATAGACCCCACCCCCACGGCCCCACCATGCATGCATGTTAATCTGATTTTGAGTTGTTCTACAATTAAGTGATGGTATACTACTGTTTTTACAAATCCCCCCTCCCACCTCTCTACGCCTCTCTCCTTGGATGTTGATCCGATGGTCCAGATTGAAGTTTCCATAGTTTGCACGGAGGGATTGGTTTGCACCTGATATGTTCCCAATTTAATTTGGCTGTCACCTTTTTGCAGTTGTCATGTAACTTAAGTAGACGTAGGAAGCAACGACGACTCAAGCCGCGTGCTTGCATTGCCACGAGACACGGGCCGGCACACTACTGTTTGCTATAGACACTAGAGCATCAAGCTGGTCAAGCAAGCAAGCGATAGGATAGGAGGCCGGGGAGCTTTTCGTTCAGAAAATAGCCGCGCGCGGCTTGGTCTCTCACGCACGCCTCCTTGTTCCCACGCACCCACACCACACGCACACTCCTTGTCGCTGATAGGGATTGGACGGCAGAGATGGATGATGGGTCGACCGAGCAACGCTGAAAAAACTGCGCGTGTATGCAGCCGCCCCATCTGGCGGCCGGGCGGCCAGCAGCCAAAGCTGCAGCAGCTTCATGTGTGTGTACATGCATGCTGCCCGAGTCAAGGTAGCAGGTAACATATACTGTATATGCTACTTGTGATCGTGTTTCTTCTTTTTTATTTTCTCTCTCTCTCTCGCGAAAAGTGTGGTCAAGGCATCCAACTCTGCCACGACATTTCAGTTGTTGTGCCCACTCTGCGCTGCCAACACACCAATTAACTAACATCTGATCGATCTCTGCCTGGAGGGAACGAACGAATCCGGAGTGTGTCCAGTTCCAGTCGTAAGAGCTGGCTGTCATGCTGCCAATACCAAGACCCTGTTTGTTTCAAGAGACTTATGCAAAAGTTTCAGAGACTTATGGGTCTAAAAAATTAAACATATAGAATTTTTTTAGGCTAAAAGTCTCTTAAAGTCTAAAATAAAAAAAAAAACTCTCAAGAGAAGTTTATTGAGATTTTTTTTGCTAGAATTCCAGCCTAGCCCATGTGCCCCCCCCCCCCTCCACCCTCACCCCCTCCCTACCCGGCGGTTTGCATGCAGGCATGAAGATGGTGCCCCTGCGGTCCTCCCTCACCCTCATTTATTGCAGATTAGGGGTATTTTTATACTTTGTGAGTTTTATTTAATAATTTTTAGCCCTTCTAGTCTTTCAATTTTAGTTCAGGACTAAAATAAGTTCAGAGACTTGTAGTAACCCAAACATGGGCCAAATAAAGATGACGCGGCGGCCCGGCCGCCCGGCAAGTAGATCACTGGATGGATCGATCGGTACGTGTCGTAGCTAGCCGCACTCAAATTCAAAGTCGACGTACGCTGAACTAATTAATAAGCTGCCGATCACATCACATGCATCGATGGACGATTGGGGGTGGGGCGGGGTTGCCCGGTAGCCGCCGCAGCTACGTCGTACTCCTACACACGAGCCTTAATAGCTAGTAGCTAGGTAATTATTAAGGGTGTGATTGGTTATGGCTGGTTTAGATGCAAAATTCAAAATTTTTAAAACTATCACATCGAATATGTTGGCACATGAGGTATTAAATCTAGACGAAATAAAAAAAACTAATTGTATAGTTTGTTTATAAATTACGAGACGAATCTAATGAGTCTAATTAGGTCATGATTAGATAATAAATTGCTACAGTAATTAAACATGTGCTAATACCAGGTTGATTAGTCTTAATAAATTTGTCTTGTAGTTTGCAGACGAATTCTGTAATTAGTTTTGTGATTAATCTATATTTAATGCTTCAAATGTGAAAAGATCTCCTTTCAAAAAGTTTATACGAAGCAACTAAACAAGATCTTGGTCTATTTCTAACCTGACTAGAGTTACGCAGGCCAGCGTAAGCCAGACCGATGTAGTATTTTGTGAGTTTATTTGGTTGGTTACGTATCTTGTCTTGGCCTGCATAAGATTTTGCTTGGATAGTTATATTGCTCCCTAGGCTGCAATGTTATAGATTGAGATAGAGGCCGTGTTTACTTGCCTCTCGTAAAGTTTTTGAAAGTGCATCTTTCTATATTTGAAGTACTAAATATAGACTAATCATAAAAATAATTACAGAACTCATCTGTAAATCGCGAGACGAATCTAATGAGCCTAATTAATCTGTCATTAGAGGTTGTTTAATATAGCATTACTGTAGCAATTTAGTGTCTAATTACAGCCTAATTAGGTTCATTAGATTCGTCTCGCGATTTACAGGCAGCAGTCGCAAATACATTTTTTATTTCATCTAGATTTAAGTCTCAATATAGGTGTCGGAATTTTTTTTTGGAATTTTGATTTTTGGAACTAAACACGGCGAGAGTTTGGAAACGACGATGCCAGCTAGCTCGGTCGACATGGACATCTTTTTTTTCTCCCTGATCGACATTGTGACAGAACCGCCAAATTAAAACTCTAAATTAAGCGTAATGGCCGTCATTTGAACACATCAGGCACATTAGCTTAATGGTTTAATTTGACGGTCCTTTCTCAACCCACGGCCCGATCGAAACAATACCGATAGTCCCACGCGAAGGCGGGCACAGATGATACAAGCGCGACAATTACTTGAAAATACGAGAGTAACACACGATAGAGATAGGAAGTTTTACAAACCAAGTTCAAATACCCATAAGGCTTACATAATTTACATAAATCAAATAATTTATAAATTTTACAATAGAGTAGCTAAGTCCAAATGGAAAAAGAACCTACAACTCTACTAACTACTCTGGTTCAGGTTCCGTACAACCTGTCAGACTGGTCTTCCAGACCGGTTACACATGACATGCCCAAGACCACCGGTCAGACCAGTCCATCCGACCGGTCAGACCGGTCCACACAAAACAGAGGGGCTGCACACTCTGCCCGCAAGTGTGCAACCCGCCAACTTTCTAGCCTATTGGTCTCGATCCACCACTTCCCACCCCTCTGCATAACGGCGGATAAATTTGACACAGCAGGGACAGAAATCGACGTCCGGGTGCCCTGAAATAAAAATTGGTGGCAACAAACCCTGAGCAACTAATACTCCGCAAGACTTACCCGACCAGTGGGTATACGTAGCCCACATACCTAGACATGCAAGGCATTTGGCTGGTGATTTATTTTGCAGAAAAGCGACTAAAGTAATTTCTTATTTTCAACTTTTAGCTCCATATTCTATATGTTTAAATCATCAACTAGTATTTGCATCTTCTAAGCCACCATAACAAACATTGAATATTAATTCAGGATATACAATTCCAACCACCATCTAAATTCCATAAAGCATCACTACGATGCGGTGCTGCGATCAAAGTGCTCATATCCCAGAGCGACCGACGGCGAATCGATCCGATTTAACCTTGTAAGGTGGACCTAACCAACACGACACGCATTTGCCCCATCGGACTATACATGCCAACCCTTTTTCTTCCTGCCTCGAACTACAAAACAGTCCCACCTGCATATAGTCAGCCGAGCCCTACGAGGGACCACCAAAAGTAAACTCATGCATCCCAATTCTCCGCGGCCACTCGACTCGCCCTAAGGGGTGGGTAGAAGTTCTGTACTTTCAAAGCAAGGCAGTACTCGGCTTACCGGTTTCGACTACTTCCTACTCCCGGCATGCGGTTAGTACAATTCAAACATGATCACAGGGCCAGACAACGAACTGTCCTTAACCGACACAGACGGGGCTAACCCTTCCCCGCCCGGTCTCCAAATTTCCATCCATTCCATCTTGAATATAGTGAACCATATAATGTAATATAAAGACACCCTATATCTCGTGAGTGACAGAAAATCACTCGACTTCTATCAAGCCCTATTAAGCATAGCAGTGCTACCGACCTATCCATACTAGTATGAGGCCCAGGAAAATCTAGGGATCATGCAACTAAGGTTTCAAACAACTCCTGCAACCTAATGCACAAGTAATAAGCACATATAGTGATTCATGAATTGAAATAATAAGACATGCACCGGGGCTTGCCTTGGGACTGCTGCTCAGGGTCAATTGGACCTTGGGCCGACTCCTCACAAGCCTCCTGCTGCGGGGCTTGCCACTGCGGCTCCTGTGGCTCCGCAGTCACCTCGTATACAACCTCCTCCGCCGCGGCTGCTACACGTATGCATATGCATATGATATGAGGAATACAGGCATGATTTACAAAAATTATAAGTAACCAATACCCGAAATAGTTTGCATCTATTTGTACCAACTACCCCTTACTAAACCCTTTCAGCCACAGCCACACCGGTCAGATCGGTCCACCCGACCGGTCAGACCGGTCCCATATAACCCAACCAATATACCGGTCAGACCGGTCCCTCCGACCGGTCAGACCGGTCCTACCCAGGCCAGAAACTAGAATCCTTGGCGCGGCGAAAATCGCCCACCAACTCTAAAACCCTACTAGGAACTAGTTCAGGGGTGCCACTAGGGGTGTTTGACCAGAGGGAATCGCTTAAAACCGCCTAGAAAAGGAGATCGACCCATCCCTAGCTAGAATACCTTGAATGAGTCCTTCCCCCACGAAGAACTTGAATCTACTGCACCCTGGGTATGGAATCGCGGAGAAGGAGCTTTCCCACGCCAATTTGATCCTTCCTAGGCCTTGGAATCAAGTGGAAAGGGTGGATTTGGGGAGTTGAGGGTTTGGGAAGGGGAGAGCTTGGGAGAGGGCGAGCTGAGGATGACTGAGTTGGTGACGAAGAGAGAGAGAGTGATTTAAATATTGTGGGCCCCCAAAACAGTTGAAACCAATTCAACCGGTCAGATCAGTTGCCCCGACCGGTCAGACCGGTCCGGCCCAGGCTGGCAGGGAAAAATTTCTGGTTTAGTGATTTGCCGCGTGAGTTGAAACTAATGACTATGATTAAGTTAATCACAGATGATTGACGCCTGAGGTGTTACGGACATGGACCTTGGAAAGTTTGAAAGCAACCAACGCTGCCGCCCGCCTCTCAGTTTGACCATCGTCCGCGTCCAGTTGCAGAGATTCTGAGTATGGTTTGCACTCGATGACGATCGAGACATTATACAAACCTTATTAATTATAGGAACATCGAGATATCTATATGTTCCGTTGACAAATTGACAACATCCCAGTGCCTTTTGAACATGGAGAAAATAGTAATAATTGATCGAGAACTAGCTAGCTCAAATAAAACTACATATCCCTAACCCTAACCAATGTGCGATCAATAGATTATCAACGTCCTGTGCGGCACAACGAATACACGTCACTGAATTACTGATCAATGTGATCCTGGGCTGGGCTTGTGCCTGCGTCTCCAGATGACACAATTCGGCTCCGGTGTTGGGCTTCTTGTTGGGATTGAAGTGCGGCCTGGTGGTGGAAACTGGCAGCCTCTTTAGCACTGGGCCTGCTGGGCTACGAAACACCCTAACAGATATCCAGAGCCCACTCGATCACCGCTCATCACAAAAATCACCGACAGCGAGAGATGAGTGAACTGATATCCTACCGGTCAAACCTCCGCGGTTTTTTTATTTTTTATTTTTTATTTTCGTTTTTTATAAAAATATATTTTCGATTTGGAAATTTATTGAAATATATCCCGACCGCACCGCTGCAAACAGTTTTTTGGAGCATGTGAAGACTGCAAAATAAACCTCCAGAAGTAACCAGAAGCATCGTCCCCAAAAGACACGGAAAGCAGGGAACCCAACCCAAACCCCTCCTCCCCCGACTGCTCGGGGTCGAGTTGAGTGCTTGGACTTGGAGGAGGGGTTTGGGCCCCTAATCCAATCGAGGCCATCCATTCCACCCAGCCCTACCCCTCCTTGGCTCCTTCCTTCCTTTCCCCCCACCTCCGTCCGTGAAGGTAGGCGTGAGCCAATCAATCCCCCCGCCGCCCCCGAACCCCGCGAATCCTTCCGCCGCAAGCCAGAGGCGAAATCGGGTTCCTCGGCCGCCGCCCCGGCGCGGAGCACCAGCAGCGGCACCGGGGCCATGAGGTCGTCGGACTCGTCGCGCTTCGTGCAGGAGCTCGTGCTCTACGCCGCCAGCGCCGCGCTCAGCTGCCTCGTCCTCTTCGCCGGCCTCCGCCAGCTCGACCCCAACCGCGCCGCGTCCCAGAAGGCCGCGCAGCAGAAGAAGGAGATCGCCAAGCGCCTCGGCCGCCCGCTCGTCTCCACCACGCCCTACGAGGTTCCTTCCCTTCTCCCCCCGATCCCCCATCTAGGGTTCAACCTCGACCGGTGCTCCGCTCCAATCCGCTGCCCCCTCCTCACCGTCCCCACAAAGCCCCCCAAATCAAATCAAACCCAACCCGATCCCTTAATGCTCGCTTCCCCGCCCGTCGCAGGATGTGATTGCGTGCGACGTCATCAACCCCGACAGCATCGACGTCGAGTTCGACTCCATCGGGGGCCTCGACCACGTCAAGCAGGCGCTCTACGAGCTCGTCATCCTGCCCCTGCGCCGCCCGGAGCTCTTCGCCTTCGGCAAGCTCCTCAGCCCCCAGAAGGGCGTCCTCCTCTATGGCCCGCCCGGCACCGGGAAGACCATGCTCGCCAAGGCCATCGCCAGGGAGTCGGGGGCAGTCTTCATCAATGTCAGGATCTCCAATCTCATGAGCAAGTGGTTTGGGGATGCGCAGAAGCTCGGTAAGGCGACGGTTTCTAGTGTTAACCACACTATTGTTTTTGCTGTCCACTTCAAACTTTCTAGTTTAAGAATAGGGGTGTGTGTTTGGATGCCTGCCGCCAGTTGTCAGGCCAAAGCATGGCCACTCCGGAATCGGCCGCACATTGACCGAAAACTGAACTGAGCCTGCCGCGTGACCTTGGGGCAAGCCAAAATTTGGCCTCCTACCCCTGCCCACGGTCAACGACCGAATTTTGGCTGGGCAGGTGTCGGCTTTCATCCAAACACGCCCTAGATGCCAGTTTTGCTGTTTTTTTTTTCCGCTGGGTATGTGATGTGCTGATGTCGGCATGTTATTGCTGTGGCAGTTGCGGCTGTGTTTAGCCTTGCTCACAAGCTCCAGCCTGCTATTATCTTCATCGATGAGGTTGATAGTTTCTTGGGGCAGCGACGCACAACAGACCATGAAGCCATGACTAATATGAAGACGGAGTTCATGTCCCTCTGGGACGGCTTCACCACTGATCGTGAGTGCTCTTATCCATCACCTGCTGCCATGAAAGCACCGCAGATTAATTGTATGTATGCATGTAGAACTAAATACTTGCCCTGTGAAGATTCTTTATGAATGCACAAGAAGCATAATCACAATTTTGTAAACAGTAGTAACATAAATAAATTTGATAGCCAGCCAACACTATCTAAGGTTATTTCCTTAAGAAAATAATTATTCCTAACTATCATATTATTTACGAGCCTCCCGCTAGCGTTCAACCACAATTTTAGTGACATATTTTCACTAGCGTTTCATCAGTTATCAACAAATCCAACCTTTGTGTGTGTATATTGCTTCCAAATGATTTAGTGCATCTTTGCCCGCAAATTACATTGAATGAAGGGGAAACTTACATTTTGTTGAGCAGGGGCACGTGCCTCCTATGCTTTAAGTTTTACATAATAGATGTGCTTGTAAGATTGCATGAGCTGCCACCTAATGTCATCCTGAACTCCTGATTGGTCGACATCAAAGATGAAGCTAGGCTGTGTTGTATGTCATGAGCAAAGGGATTGAGCAGCGTGTGTCCTTAGTCCTCTTCCTCATGTGCTCGAGGCCTATGTCTCAAACATTAACTCTGGTGTTATTTCAGTTTGAGTACCGCTTTGTATTATATACTGATAAAGTCTGTCCAAATCTTCCTCAGTGTCGGAGCCAGTAGGGGGACTAGCATAGGGGGCACGACCATAGTCACAAAGATTCGGGGTCGATGGGGTCGAGGAACGGGGTCGAGGGACGAGATACGGTCCTCGTGAGAAGTTTTTACAAGGCAGGAACGAAAATGACCCCGCGTTTTCGGGACGGGGTCGGTGTTTCCGGATCGAGGAACGGTACCCTCGACATCGAATCTTGTGACTATGGGCACAACCCCCTCATGATCCTATTTTTCTATTGAACCCTTAATCTTAAGAGGAATTTTTAAGGCATGAATCTGTGGTGTTTGTTCTTTGAATTAGCTTAGCTTCCCCCGTAATCATCATTACCTAGCTCCATCACTGTCTGCCTTTAATTAAATCCCGTAACATTCCCAAAACAAATGCTGTAGCAGCCTGTCGTGGTGTGCAAATCCACAGCCGGGTGGCGTAGTGCACCCGCCTAAACCCAAAGGGTGAGTACTCGGGGGTTAGCTAGGATTAGTCCAATCTCGGTGGAAGAACGCGATGAGCACAGCAGGTTTAGAGTGGTTCGGGCCGCCGGAGCGTAATACCCTACGTCCACTGTGCGTTGTATTGCTTGAGCTCTCAAGAGGTTGAGAGCCGGGTAGTTCGGAGTGGAACCGAGTTTGTGTTGTGTCTGGCTTGGTGTTAGCTGAGTCTGTTGTGTGCAGCGAGCGCCTCCTTTTTATATCTCAAGGGAGGCGCGTACATGGCCGTTGAGTCCTCGACAGGTGGGCCCAACGATGTAGTATAAAATGACATACTGTACAGGCATTATGGCATTGCAGGCGACGGAGATTTCATTCCTGGATTTCCTTGCTCTGCCCGTGGGAATCCTCCGTCCAGCATATCCATGCCCTGTCTTGTCGAAACGGCGCCAGGGTGTAGCTTGCGGCGTTGCCTGCAGCGTAGTTGAACGGGCCGTGTAGCTTGCGGCGTAGGCGGTATGATGAAAAGGTGTCGTGCTGCCGTATCCATTTAATGCGGCAGACGGGCTCTGCGAGGATGCGGCGCATGCGGCTGCACTGTGTACCTCGGTAATACACGGTCTACAGTGAGGCCTGACAAAGGCTGCCCCGTGTGCCGCGGCGGCAGAGCACGCCTCAACCACCCGTATTGAATGCGGTGGGTGGGCGAGTCTTCCAGCGGAAGACCCGCGCCCGCGCCTGCGCCTGCGGGACACGTGGCGCCCCTGGACCCCGCCCCGGCGGTATGTTGGTTCTACGCGCGTGGGAGGTCCGGACGGACGCGGGGAGGTCCCGGACCCCTATGGGGGTCCGAGCCCTCGGCTGTTGGCGCGGAGCTTCCCCTCCTCAGGGACATGTGGCGTCACCGGACCCGTCCCAGAGCGGGGAGCGGGTCCGGGGCCGTTGGCCCGGTGAGGTAAGAGCCTGACCCGTGGGGCCCGGCTGCTCCGCCCCTTATGGCGTAGTTACGGATGACTACGCGAGTCCTGCCTTGCTGCAGTAGGAGTGGGTATCCCTGCTATAGGGTACCGACACAGCCAATAGCAATGACCCCTACGGCACACCAGTCACTAGTTGCCTCTGATGTTCAGCATATAATATATCTTGTTAAAATTATATGTACCAAAAGAAACTAATGTGCTTTTTTGGATATCAGTATAGAACTTATGTAACAATTTGGTGGCTTCACAAAGAAAATAAGGAGAATATAGTGCGATAGTAATATATATTTGTAAGAACTGATTTCGGGGAAAATGGTAGCCCATTAATGGCCAGTTCCTGATATGTTTTTTGGCCTGTTTCTGTCTTGCTGTTTTTTTCTCTGTTCATTGATTTTGATTCATCTTTTCATTATTTTGGCTGATTTTGTATACTGGAACAAGCAAGGATGTTTGATTGTAAGTTTTGACTGGGTTTGGGGGTGCACGTCATAGTTTACTTAATCTATCTGACACCAATGTGGCTACGCCTTGCTAGGATTCATATCGATGGTCTATGGCTGGTCATATGGGATGCTTTCAATGTACATAGAGCAATCACTTGCTTCCATCAATGAGTTAGCTTCCATGAGAAGAACATGTTCATAATCTGCTTTTTTCACTCATTTTTGTTTAGGAATTCTCCTGATGAGATTATTATTATTACTACTGTTATTGAGAATTATTGAGATTTCCGTAAGTTACACATGTATGTGATACTAACCATAACCAATGCTGGTGTCATAGGAAGCATGTTTTCAAAAGTTCTAGATACTGAAAGGATGTTACTTCAGAGAAACTATAACTAATAACATGGTAGCCTTTGTCATATGGCATGCTTTCTAGGTGAATTTCTACATGAACTTATAGTATGCCTGAGGTGGACACGAGAAATTA
Source organism: Panicum virgatum (assembly GCF_016808335.1). Taxonomy (NCBI): domain Eukaryota; kingdom Viridiplantae; phylum Streptophyta; class Magnoliopsida; order Poales; family Poaceae; genus Panicum; species Panicum virgatum. The sequence continues at coordinate 46,810,322 of NC_053139.1, forward strand.
GTTTACAGCTACACTTGTTTGCCATGACGTCTTATTGGGAACCACATTATGTTATTTTTGGAAAAAGGATTGTTACTGCATATGGGTATAGAAATGTTTACTGTACAAATTTACTTCCGTAGATATTACTGAGCAATATTTAATTATAAATATATGCCTTTTGCAGAGAATGCTCGTGTGATGGTCCTTGCTGCTACAAACAGGCCTTCTGAGTTAGATGAGGCCATCCTCAGGCGCTTTACACAGATATTTGAAATTGGAATTCCTGTTCAGAGTGAAAGGAGCAAGATACTTCAGGTTGTATTGAAGGGTGAAAATGTTGAGCCAAATATTGATTATGATCACATTGCAAGACTGTGTGAGGGCTTTACTGGATCAGATATCCTAGAACTGTGCAAGCAGGCAGCATTCTACCCTATCAGGGAGCTGTTGGATAGTGAGAAAAATGGGAGGAACATAGATGTGAGTCTTTTATTTCCACTCAGTTTGTTGGTATACAAGATTTCGCACTGTTGGTTATAACATTTGTTTCCACTTCTGATAGTAAGTTAACAACCTTAGTGCTAAATTAGGGCATGTATTGACTTCTGAAAATTCAATCTTATTTGCTACAATCAGTTTAACATATCTTCTCTAGCATTTTTCTTGAGTGACAATTACTAGCATTAGCTTACCAGTTCAACAAATTTGCTACAATCAGTTTAACACAACTTCTATAGACCTATTAATCTATTATTTTGCATTCATGGATAAAATTTAGACAGTATTGCTATTTGGACCTCACACTACCTGATTTGGTAATAAGAGCTGTGCTGTTTATATATCTCTGCATACTGGTGAAGTTGATTTAAAGTTAACTTAGAAAGGCTTCTTCAACCATCTCACATTGGATCTGATTCGTGACTTCCTACTTCTGTTTCAGAAACCTAGACCATTGAGACAATCAGACTTGGAGAGAGCCTTATCAACATCTAGAAAGGGCAAGAAGGCTGCAAGCTCAGGGCTACAGTCACCCTTGTGGGTTCGGCCCTCAGATTCAGAAGACGATCAGGTACAGAGCGCAATCTTTGAGATATCTAAGCTGATGTCTCGAATAGTTCAGAACAGTCAGTCAGAATCAGAACCGCAAGAGCCTTCTTCACCTTAATCTAATCCTTTTGCTAGATCTCGTGAAAACCTGCAGTGGAGTAAACACAAGCATTACCTCGATTTCGTTAGGTTTTCTTGTGCAGCTTGCGAAGGTTCATCACATGTATTAGTTCCTTTTCGCGTGGCGAGGCTGCACCAGTTTTTGAAGCTAATTGCAGCTGGCAAAGTGGCAAGTTTGCACTGATGTTTAGTTGATTCAGAATTCTATGTGCCTGGCCAAAAATTATAATTATCAGACCTCCATGGTTGTCTGGCTGAAGTACTGTTTTGCTTGCCTTGTATTTCTAAACAGTTTTAGGGTAGTCAATATACATAATGAAGAAAGGGCTCCTCCATTCCAGGTCCGCAAGTGATGCACTTCGTTTTATCTGATTCTATTACCCACATGCCTTTAATCTCTGTCAAGGAAATTCATTTCAGAGCATAAACTGCTTCACACCTGCCATCAGTACTATGACAAAGCAATCCCGTGTTCACTGAGAAATCGTTTGTTCTGATGATCCATTGCAAGCAGATTGCTGTGAAACATGCTTGTCCAAACTTCAGATTACTTTGCGTGTGAAAGAATCAACTTTGCACCACGCCATTGATTATTACGAGCACGAGCAGCTGCTTGCTCGCCTCAAGGCGCTCGTCTCCATGATGATGGACATCTCATCAGCGAGCGAGAGCTTAGTGCCCTTAAGCATCAGCACGTCCGCGCCACCACCGTGCCCGCGGCCGTCGGCGCTGGCCTCCTCGTCCGCCGCCACCCCCAGCGGCCTCCTGGACACGTTGGCGTGGATCTCCTCGAGCAGCCTGAGGAAGGCGCGCTCGACGTGCTCCCCGCTGAGCGCGGACGCCTCGGAGAAGAAGAGCCCCTGCTCCTCGGCGAAGGCGGCCGCCTCGTCGGCGGCCACCGCGCGTCCGGCGGCGGCCAGGTCGGCCTTGTTGCCGATGAGCATGACGACGATGGACTTGTCGGCGTGGGCGCGGAGCTCGTCGACCCAGCGCGCGGCGTGCTCGAAGGTGTGGCGCCTGGTGACGTCGTTGACGAGCATGGCCCCCAGCGCGCCTCGGTAGCAGGCGCCGGTGACCGCCCTGTAGCGCTCCTGGCCGGCGGCGTCCCAAATCTGGGCCTTGACGCGCCGCCGGGCGATGTCGACGGTGCGCGTCTGGAACTCGATGCCGATGGTGGACTTGGAGTCGAGGAAGAACTCGTCGCGGGTGAAGCGCCCCAGCAGCTGCGTCTTCCCCACCGCCGAGTCGCCGATCACCACGATCTTGAACACGTAGTCCTCCTCCATTTCTCGACCTCCCCAGGCTCACCTCCAGGCTATAGCTGCAGCAACAATGGCTCGGCGTCTCCCAAGCTACAAGTCTCTAGCTAGCTCTTGCTAAGTCTCGTCTGACATCCGATCTGCGTGTGTGTGCATAAATATTTGTGCTGGTGACACAAGAAGCAGAGTGGTTGGGAGGGCAGTGAGGAGAAGTTGCTCTCAGCTCCTCCTATGCTCATCAGCACCTTTCATAATGGAGACTGCTGCAAGCTGACAGAGACGAGAGGGGTTTCTTGGTGTTGATAATCTGTTGCTAATTACTGCCACCACTGCTGTTTGTGTACGTTTGTCCTAGTGTCCTACAGTGAGTTTGGTTTCCTATGGCACTTTTCTCTTTCGGCATTCATTCATCCTAGAAAGACTAACTTGTAGCATGCCTTAGGTTAATTAGATTAGATAGGCACGTGCAAATGCAATGCTTCTTTTTCAAAGGTTTTCGTTCTGATGCATTCGTATTTTTAGCAGCGTTCATTTAAGGTTATTAAAAAACTGAAAACAAAAACCTCATCCTCTCCATCAGATCATCAACGTCGTGTGAACCACTTACTCAATCTCAATCGAGTTCGATTTTGCTAGAAATATTAATGACGGCGGAAAGATAATACAATTCAAAATGAGTGTGTTTAGTTAGTTTATCATTAGAAGAGTGTGTTTAGCTAGTAGCTTTCTGTTCAGCGATTCAGCTGCCAATCCAACACCAATGTGATGTTCAGACGTGCAGTGCAGGTTGATGCTCAGCCATGCTCATAGCAGCTTTGGAGGTGATCGATCTTGTGGCACCATTAGTAGAAAAATCATGCTACAATATTCTAGGAATCAAGAGTTTCCACATGATAATCAACTGGCAATTATACAAAGCCTAACATCACCCAGTCCTTAGTCCTTACAAGATGCAGCACCAGAGCAGAGTCCAAGCATGAACGAGCTTACTATACTACAAGCGGGTCAGCAGCAGAGTAGGAGACAGACGAGCGAGGACTAAACTAGAAGGCGCGGGCGGCGACAGCGGGTGGTCACAGATGGTGGCGAACTCAGCCAGGACCTCGGCGACCATCCCGGCTTTGCCCTTGCCGGCGAGCATCCTTACCAGCGCCGCCGCCCGCGCGTCCAGCTCCTCCTCCTCGGAGCTTGCTCTGTCTCTGTGCCGGGGGGACAGCAGCGCGCGTCGGCCAGCGCGGCCGCGTACCCCGTGGCGGCGCGGCTGGAGCGGTCGAGCGCCGCCGCGCGGCGAGACTCAGGCGGCGGCGGAGGAGGAGTGGCGCCTGAGCGGGAGCGCGCGGGGGGTGGCGGTGGAGGTGGGGCGGCGGGAGGGTGGACGGGAGCAGAGTTCAACTTTTCGGTCGAATTTTGCCGAAATTTCGGTGTTTTTTTCGTTTTCGCTAGTTACCGGGAAGTGAAATTCCGGTATTTTTCGCCATTTTCTGTTTTTAAATTTAAAAATTCAAAAATATTTATAAAAAATTCGAAAAAAATATGATAAAAAACTAGGTGTTCTTCTGAGCAAATAGAACTAGAAGACACTTAAATCTAAGATCATTTGCTAGGCTAAAATTGCATTTTAATTGAAAAACAAGGTTATTTGTAGTCTAATGAGGTAGAATTTATAACTTTTTAGTATCCGACGCAGCTTGGCATTTCTCCAGACCCCTCATCGCTCTATACAAATTGAATTTTAGGAATTCTCTATACAAATTGAATCAAAAAAAAAAATCAAACACTGCCACATGAATTGATAACCAATTCAAATCATGTTTGTCCTGGATTTAAAACAACTTTCAATTGGATCAACCAATGCCCCTGAAATTTAATAGACATATCCGCAATAACAAGAATAATAAAAGTCTAGTTGAGACCTAAGAGAGAAAATGGAAGTTGTCACATGAAATGACAAGACTTTTAATTGGTAGTTTTTGAAATAATTAAATAACTTTCAAACCATTGCTCAAATGAAAAAGTTCCTGAAACAAAAGTTGTAGATCTCGAAAACTGAACAAATTTGGTATTCAAAAGTTTTTCATTTGACCTCCGAAACAGTACGAAAATCACAATGGACATCATTTTCCGGTCGAAATCACCGAAATTTCGGTCGAAATCACCGAAATTTCGGTCGGAATTCACCGAAATTTCGTTTTTTGAATTTGAATTCTCTTTCCGTTTGGAATTAGCGAAATTTGGCGAAATTTCGGCCGAAATTTCGTTTCCGGCAGTTGGCGGGATTCGGTAGAAAAACGAAAAGGTGAACCCTGGACGGGAGCGGGAGCGCGACGGCCGCGTCCATTGGCGCGACGACGAGGAGTGGCCGGAGCCACGCTTAGTATTTGTCTATTTTGTTTGGGATTTTCCGTGTGCCGCGCGTGCTCCACGTCCACAACTACTCCAGGTTAGGGACGGTGCGGCGGAGGAGGCGGACACGCAGGACACGGCGCCCCGACGCGACGTGGACGGCGGCGGAGGCGCCTCAGCAATAAGCGGTGGGCCGCACGCGCGGCGGGCTCATCCGAGAGCCGTGTCAAAGCTCGATGCCGTGGGCTGTTTTTTAAGTGGGCCTTCGAGAGAGCTTGGAAAGCGCGCGCGCGCGCGCTGAGAGGAGAGGATAGCCCACCGGAACGGAACGCCCTCCTCTTCTGTCTGACGAGGTTGATCGTGAATCCTGAGAGATGAGATGAGACTGAAACGGTGTCTGCCCATGCCGCCGACTTGCTGCCCTGCATATACATACCGGCTGTGTTTAGTTGCAAAATTTTTCTCTCCAAATTTCACTATTCACCTATCACATCAAATCTTCTGTCTCATGTATGGAGTACTAAATGTAGGTAAATAAAAAACCAATTGCATAGTTTTGATGTACGTTGCGAGACGAATCTTTTGAGCCTAGTTAGCCTATGGTAAGATAATATTTACCACGAACAAACGAAAAATGCTACAGTGCTACAGAATCCGATGTGACTTTTTTTACCACTTTTTGCGAATCTAAACACAGGCACAATGAAAAAGCAGCAGGCCCCAGAATCGCAGCAGATCCGGTCAGAGATGGCTCAACCGTTTTGCAGGGGCAGGAGCACCATGCGATCGTTTAGCTAGCTTCTGCTGTGCTGCATGTGTCCTGGGACGGACAAGCAGCTAGACTGCTAGAGCTTACTGTAGCTGCAAATGGCCTGGGGAATCTGGGCAGGCGAGGCAAGGCATGACCAGACACACTGCCAGCATATCAATAATGAAATGGTATAATATAGAGTATCACTTCCATTGTTACTCGCCTGACTCATCTCTGCTGCTTTCCAAAGGATGGATGGATCATTTGATTTTGATTATTATTCATTCAGTCATGTCGATCGATCGATCAAGTTGCCGCTGCAGGTTAGCAAGCTTAGATTAATCCCCCCAGGCACGCGCCGCCAACAGGTTCCATGGCACGGCCCCTGCTCTCCTGCCCTACCACCCATGGTTTTGTACGCGAGCCAGCAGGCCCAGCACAGCATGGCGGGCCGCGCGTGCAGACAAGCCGGGCACGCGGCCATATAAACCTCCCCCTCCTGGTCCTGGGACAGCTCCGTCTACCAAACCATGGAGAGGGCAGCGTAGCGAGAGCGAGTCCTCCACAAGTGCAAGGATCGGAGCTCGACGACCCACCATGCTATAGCTGGCTTTGGTAGAGATATATAGGTGCTCGACGCGGCGGCGCAGGCGGTGCCGGTGCCGGAGACGATGGGGGAGCTGGAGGAGGAGGAGCGATACGTGCAGGGGGCGTCGAGGTTCTTCCGGGTCAAGCCGCGCGCCGGCGGCGCCAATCTCCACTACCTCGGGTCGTGCTTCCTCTGCAAGGAGAGCATCGCCTGCAACCGCGACGTCTTCATGTACAAGTACGCGCACGCAAGCATGGGCATGGCATCATCATCTTTCCGGCGATTCCTCCCTTCCGTCGTCCCATATCTTGGTGCTAATCGATCTGCTGCCTGCAGGGGGGACGCCGCCTTCTGCAGCGACGACTGCAGGCAGGAGCAGATGGACATGGACGAGGCGCTCCAGACCGTGGCGCGGCGCCACCGCCTCCTGCGCGCGCCGCCGTCGTCCTCGTCCTCGCCGGCAGCTGATGCGGCGGCGTCAAGGCCGCCGGCGATGCGCCGCCGCCCGACCATCGCCAATCTCGCGGCGCGCAATCCCCCCGTGGCCGCAAGCTAGGTAGCTGCATGGTGTCGATCAGCAGGGCCGGCCGCGCGCGTCGAGATGGACATGGATCAGGCCGAGAGTGCAGTAGGTGATCGTCTTCTGCCGCGATCATCCATCAGTTTGCAGTCAGGCGCAGAAATTAGCAAGAAGGATCTAGTACGGGTTGATTGGCCTTGTAGGCATGTATAGGTCAGTAGGTGTTGTTCTCTGGGGATCCTGAGGGCATGCATGGATGATTTCATCTGCATGATCTCTTGGTGAAGGAGAGAGAGAGAGGAGGGAAGAAAATTGAACTGATGAGCAGTTCAATTACACTAGGCAGAGATCCAGCAGAGCAGGAATAATAACCAGGCTATCTATGGACATCTCAACTCTTTGTGATGACCTATCTGCATGTACAAATTAAAAAGATTAATTAGTACCGCTGCCATGTGCATTCTTCTTGGTTCATGAGCTTCCTCACATCATCTCCTCGTCATTGTTCTTGCACTTTTTTCTTCCCGCGGGATATTACTTCAGACGTGGACAGATGAGAGATTCAGAACAGAATTGAGGTGCCACGGCATGCACAATTGTCCTTCAATTACAAGCCTGCTGAGCAACCCTAACCTTGTCCAAAATCACTTTGTATTACCTGCCTAACTTTTTCAGGGCTTAGGTTGTAAGATTTCAGACGCCTGATCTTTTCAGCCTTCAGTTCCGTCTTCTGATGCTCTGAGCAAGTGTGCACATCTTTACTTTCAGATGATGTAAGGAACATGGTCTCATTTAGACCATTATTTGTGATTTTGGTGATTGAGTGACAACATAATCAATGGGACTAACAGATTTGTGAGATCACATTTGTAGGAGTTTTTAGGTCCTATGGATATAATTCAAGATGTCCAAACTATCGTCAAGACGCAATGTTCAATCCATCGTCGGGACGCCAAATCCAATCCACCATCAAGATGACAAATCCAATTAGTCATAAAGATACCGATGGCTCCACCATCGGTGTATCCGATGATTGCCGGATACACCGACGCCCTAAGCATCGGTGCAATTGGGTGAGCACACTTAGCCAAGTGAGGAAAACTCAGTAGCACCAGTTTAACCGACGGGTCAGAGACAGGCATCGGTGCATCCAACATACTATTGTCCAGAGACGATGTCAAGTGCGCAGCAGCCAAGCCTTTAGCACCGGAAGAACCGATGCCCCATCGAAACAAGCGTCAGAGCAATGACGTCAGCAAGGAATTATCAAGTGCAACGGCTACGAGAAGATTCTGTGTCACCGGAAGAACCGACGCCCAAGCATTGGTTTAACCGATGGACCCAGAAGTTGCTGCAGCCGTGTCAGAGAGCCAACGTCTAGAATCAGTCTGTGTGTGACCGGAAGAACCGATGCCCTAGCACCGAAAGTTCCGATGCCTACACAGAAAAATGGCCAACGTCTAGTTCAAGTGTGAGGGCTATATATATGTGTTCCCCCGGCCATTTGAAGTTGGCTGGAGTTTCTAGAAGCCTCATACACATCTAAGAACACCTCCAAGCCATCCAAGAGCAAATAGATCAAATCTTTAGGCTTAGCACAAGCTTTGTGAGTGTTAGTGTTAGGATTAGCTCTTTAGAGAGTGTGAGAGCAAGGTGTTGTGTCTTATGGCTGGTTCTAGAGTGAACCAACAAATATCTCGGTGCACCGGCCCATTGGAGCATTGGTGGCTCGCCGGCAAGTCAACGATCCTCCGGCTTGGTGTGGAGCGGTGTCGACAACATTGAGCAGGGGACGGAGACCCCTCCTTCGTGGGCAAGCTCCCTTAGTGGAAATCGGGATCAAGGTGACTGAAAGCATCTAGGCCCCTAATTCGAGTTTTGGTAATTAATGACAACGATTTGTGGATTAACAATTTCATTCGAGATAATGAGCATAGGTTGATCCACGGATGAAAGATATTTGGTTGTGAACGTGTGAAGTTTGGAGATGATATGCAAAGGTCGGGCTCAAGACAAAGGTATAAAATATGACTTTTGTATTTTACCGGTCACAAGGCGTTTAGTGGATGAAAAGTGACTGAATTTGTTGGATAGATAGCCGTACTATAAAGAGGGGTTGTGTACTCGTGCTTGACGGGTCTTTAGTGCCATTTTGCTCAAAATATCTAGGTGCATGCATGAGGGCTAACGACGTTTTGACAAGATTTGAAAAAGAACAAGTTTGAGAGCTGACTGCACAAGCGCAGACAGTCCGCTCCCTGGAGCGCAGACGGTCCGCACCCGTACCAGAGAGCATGTTTGGCTCTGGTGGAAATTAGATGTGGCTGGCGGACAGTCCGGCCCAGGTGGGCGGACGGTCCGCCGCTCTAACTCAAAATGTACCAGAGATGGTGTTTTCTCTGGCTGGGCTTATGATCTGTGCTGCGGACGGTCCGCCCCTGGGGCACGGACGGTCCGCCGACTATTTGACAATTTGTACCAGAGAAATTGTTGTCTCTGGTAGATTTCAAGGATGAACGGCGGACGGTCCGCTCCTGGGGCGCGGACGGTCCGCCGGCTAATTTCAAAGTTGTACCAGAGACGATGTTCATCTCTGGTAGTGTGGAAAACTTAACTGCGGACGGTCCGCCCCGGGGGCGCGGACGGTCCGCCAGGGCTGTAATGGCTAGTTCTGACACGCATTAAATGCACTCTGACTCTCTGCCTTATAACGGCGAACGGTCCGGTTTTTGAACAGCGGACGGTCCGTGACTTCGCAGAAAAGAGTGTAACGGCTAGTTTTTGAGGGGATGTCTATATATACCCAATGCCCGGCCATTGGGTCTCTTTCTTGGCCATTTGGACTGCATACTTGACACTATAGAGCTAAGGCATCCCTCTCACACACACACTTGCTTAGAGATTGCATTCTTGAGTGTGAGAGCTTCCTAGTGCATTGCATCAAGAGTTTGAGCTTTGTGGCACTAGGGAAACTTCAAGCAATCGTCATTGACTTGTTACTCTTGGGAGTTGCCGCTCCCTAGACGGCTTGGAGAATAGGATTTCGTGGAGCTCCTCCAAAGAGATTGTTGAGGAGCCCCAATTTCGGTTGTGAGAGGTTTTGTGCTCACCTCACCGGAGTGGTGAAGAGCAACTCTAGTGGAATCGAGGTGTGGAGCGGTTCCTTGATTCAAGCCGGCTCAAGATCAAGAGGTTCTTGATAGAGGAGCAGTTGATTCTTGGAATCCACCTCAACGTGGATTAGGGGTGACCGGCAAGTCATCGACACAACGGGATAAACTCGTGTGTCAAGCTTGGTTACCTCTCTTGCTCACTTTAATTCTTGTTTTTACTTTGAGCAATTTACTTTACTAGAGCTTGATTTGTATCTTGTCACCCTAGGTTGCAAACCCATCTAGAGATAGTAGTAGCATGACATAGGGTTTTCCTTTGTTACTAATTAAATTTCTCTAGTGTTGTTGGTTTTAGATTTTAAACCGCCTATTCACCCCTCCTCTAGTCGGTGTTCTTGATCCTACAGTGACCGTGATTGTGTTCACGGAAGAGACTTGATTGCTGGGAAGCAATACTCCTCGTGAGTCCTTCAACAACGTGGACGTAGGGGCACCTTTGTGGCAATCCGAACCACGGAATAAATCCTCGTGTCGAGAGTTTGCTTCCTCTCATTTCTCCTCTTTAAGCTTCCGCATTTCATATTGCAACTTGTGTGCCTTTACTTTCTAAGTGTAGTATCTTGCTAGAATTAGCTATAAGTTGCAAAACTCTTTTTGGGATGAGGGTTTCACACTAGAAGAACCATAATTGCACATCTAGATAGATAGTTTTAATTTAAGTTTTTGTGCAAACTAGTTGGAGCTATAGGTTAAGGTTTTAGAGTATCCAATTCATCCCTTCCTCTCTTAAGCTAGAGCATCCGATCACTTTCAGATGACTAATCGTAGAGGCCGTCTATTTCTGTGATAAGAGGCTAAAACAATTCTCTTTTTTTCCTGCTCAAGTGGCGGCAATACAAAAGGCTTTGTATATAATGTGCATCATGTCACATACCTTCGCTTTGCAGCAACCAAAAATGGGAAAGCTGCTGGCAAGTCATTTTTGTCCTTGGAAAAAAGAAAAGCAACAGTCCACAGCGACTAATAAGTAAAAGCCAAGGACCTTGTAAGAACAGATGTGAATGTTTCCCAGTTGCACAGCTTTTCTTTCCCTTGACATCATCCTCTCTGCAGTGATCATTACAGCACCAAAATTTCAGATGTTACGATTTTATTTTTGAAACGAAATCAGCAACTTTGGACCAGGACGATCAAGGTTGAATATGGTGGGCAAATGAGCAGACATGTACGAGCAAGTGGGAGTAACTATCATGGACACCCAAAGCACACCCATTTGCACTACTTTTTCCTGTTTTCCAGGGCCCAAATGTACAACAAAAATCACAGGAAAGCCAAAAATCAGTCACTATACCCAAAGATATATTCTAGTGACTCATGAGTGGAGCCAATGAATGCCCAACACAAAGTACAAAGAAAAGCCAAAACCCTAACTTTAGTGAGCCTTCAATTTCAAGTCGATGCAATGTACGAGAATCTGTCGTGATCGACCATGGATGCTTCGGGGCTGGACTAGAAATTTAATGTGATGTTAACAACTTAACATGCGAATATTGCAATTATATGTCGTGATCGACCATGGCGACCATGGATTCTTCTTAATTGAAAGGCAGAGCTCCTGCTATTGTTGCAAAAAAAAAGGTGGAGATATTCCAATTAACTTCCAAGTGCTGGAGCGTGACAGCAAGAAAAGGGCAAGCAAGTCATGGGCCCTTTTGCTTCCAGACCACCTTGCTCACCACCATGAGAAGGACAAGATGGCCGGCCTATCGAGCTTGGCACAAGTGCTTGCAAGGGGAAGGAGTGAAGGGCGCACATCATCACGAGATGGAGAGGAAGACAGGTGGAAAGGCTCCTTTTCTAATCTTCTGCAAGAAAGTGTGCTAACCTTTTGGTTGGTTTTGCTCCATTACATACCACCTCAACAGAGGGACGTATATGAGAGCTCTCAGAGCTGGTACACCAGTCCCATTCTGAAATTCTACTGTTACGAAATAAAGAAAACAAAAGCAGATCCATCCAACAGACAATATCAATTGGCATGTACATGTAACTCTGCACTCAACTAGGATCATTTTAGAGTATCAAAAGGAAGACAGAACGCTACAGTACTCTGTAGCCGTCTGCGATTCAAGTTTTTAGTCCTGCTGCTCAACCCTCAAGTGAAAGCTGGTAAGTAGCACCTCAGTCAGAGTGGCAGCTTTCAGGCAAGTAAAAGTTGTCTGATTTTGTTCAAAAAGTGCATCTAATCGATTACTGAATTATCCAAGAAGCATAAAGCGAAACTGAGCTTCTGTAGTCAGGAAGGATAACTCGAGGTCTGGTTGGGCGTTCTCGGTGGGCTACGCCAGCCGGTTCACGGAGACACCCACCACCGAGCATCTGGCGACCGTGAAACGAGTGCCAGGCACCATCACCTACGGCTGCTTAGTACACCACCGGTGGAAGACAGGACGTCCACCATGCTTGACAGTCCTCCGCAGGAATGCCCGCCGGCCGCGTCGCCCGAGCTAGGATGACCCGCGCAGACGGCACTCAAGGGGGCGGAGATGGGCGGTCAAGGGCTGGAGATAGGCATCGAAGCGGCAGCGGAGGCCGGCGTGCGAGGATGGGGATGAGAGGGCGGTGGGCGAGCAGGTCGGCGGCGCCGTTTGCGGATCAGCGGAGGAGGCGCGCAGGGTGAAAGTTAAATTTCTATAGCCAAGGACCTGTTTGCAAGTTTGATTTTTGAACCTTAAAAATACAACGAGGGGTGCTATAATAGCCAAGGACCTGTTTGTAAGTTTGATTTTTCTCAGAAGAAAAGATGTTCTCGTAGTCGGCACTTGGACGAGAGCTGCCACGTCTCCGCTACTCCCTGACGCCTCCCATCCCCACCCCTTGCCGGCCGGCCAGCCATCCTGGCTCCCGGCGTCCATCCAGCAGCTAGCCCCTCGAAGGCTCACCGGTCTCTCCCTATCTCTCTAGCTACCCAACTTTTCCTTACCTCTAACGCACCTTTCAGTACAGAAGCAAACGCTCAAATACATGCACATACAGATTCTTGATCCTACCGATCTCTCACTCGCACTTTCTTCCTAGCTTTATTTTCTGGCCTTTGGGAGGGATGGAGGGAGACGATAGGAGAGAAGGGTTTTAATGGAGGAGGAGAAGCTCTTGGTTTGATTAGGAGTGGGGTCGAGTCATGGTGGACCTTGCTACCTTCACCTACCTCGCCGTCCTTCTACCATTACCATGACTCTAAGTACGTTGCTCGTCAAGCTGTAACCACTAACCAGTTGAGTTCAAAAAAAAGAAAAAAAAAAGACTGTAACCAGTTTAAGTGCATTGGACTCTTTCGTCTTTAGGTCCCTGTTTGTGCAGGCAATAACAAAGAAAACAAATTAAAAAAAAAAGCAAAATGGCACCATGGTTTCTTTAGGTTTTCCAGAAGAAGACGTAATGATATGAACTCAATAAACTAACAACGTGAATGAACTAATAATCACATATCAGCAATTCTGCTATACCTGAAGACATCTGCGCAATATATTGTTAATAAGGGAAAGAACGGGTATTCTCGCCACAAATCCAGCGACATCATCTTCCATTTCTTTAAATTCAAAATGCGGCCTGAGTAAAACAAAAACCCACCAAACATAAGTATAGCTGCATCTTACAATCCTTCTCCTTGGCAAACACTTCTAATTGCCAACCAGATCATTATGATGAACACACAATTTTGTTCTTGGCACTGCAGACCTGGATCTGCATTAAAGGAAACCACAGCATCAGTCCATGTAAACCCTTATTAACTCGGTTGGCCTGTGCTATTTGTGTGAGAGAAAACATCACAGCGATATGAACAAGGTTCAACGGACCCTAACATGATGAAAATAAAATACCCTCAGTAACTTCTAGGACTGGGATGCTCATTGTGCTAACACCAGTGCCACAACAATCATCAACAGCAGACACCTTACCACCTTAGTTCTTTGGTTATCTTACATGTTGTTTAGAAGATTGAAGGTTTGTGATCTTAAAACACATGGCTCCAATTACTCCCATGCTTGCCCTAACATTACTGTCCTGCCAAATTCAATTATCCATGTACTCTATGTAGATCTTTTGGTTCAAGAAAAAAAAAACGATGTTATCTTTTACTGCCGGTGGTCTCCTCAGTCCTTGTCTCCTTGAAAACTCTACCAGCCAATCAGTTCAAATCAATGTGAAATCCTATTGCTTGATGGCAACAAATATCAGTTTCCAATCAACCACCAACCATAGCTGATTGGTCACTGCATATCAATGTGGCAGTGAATGCTGCCTAGCATGGCTTGAAAACAGGGCAGTGTGCCAGCCAGAAATTAGTTTCCCAAGGACAACACTGAACTGTCTAGACATCACATTATAGCAAGTTCCTTCATCTGAGTAGTAACATGAAACCATAGGATATGTCTACATCCACACATAGTGTCAAAAAAGAAAAAGAAAAAAATGAGCCACACTCCAGCAGCAAGGATCAATATACTGTCCACTTAACCAAACAGCATCTTTTACTCGTTTTTCATTCTAAATAGATGTTCAAGCTGAATTACACAATTTGGAGGGGGGCAAAAGTAGCAAAACTAGCAGTGGTCGATAAAAGACATCTCCAAGACTGGTTACTCCATGTACCTTACAGGATCCACAAACAAAATTGACCACATTTAGAGTGGGGAAGGAGCATACCATACTATGGCTTGGAATTAGCATCGGGTTCAGAGGAAGTGGTCGAGGTGGTGGTGGACTTGCGGAGGTCGTCTATGATGCCACCAAGCTCTCGCCGCGCGGACTCCCTTCCAAACATGAAGCCATACCTGCAGCAAGAACAACAGGTGTGGGAGATCTAGCATGCTCAGAGCGGGAGTTCGCAGGGGATACTGGATTATATCAGGCTCTGTTACCAGCAGGAGACGGCGGAGAAGACTCCCGCGGCCGCTACCGTCTGCAGCAGCGTCAGCTTCTTCGCCTGCATCGCCCGCCGGGTGGCGACCGCCGCCTCGGGAGGAGGAAGTTGGCCGGGACAGCGGCGGCGCGGCAGTTTGGGAGTGGAGGTGGCGGCCGCCGACGAAGAGGAGGGCTTGCTTGCGGTTTTAGCCAAGCCCACGGCCCATCTATTGAAACGAGGGAGATGCGACCGAGACGAATGGTTGGGCCTTCGGGCTTTTTGCTGGGCTTTTGTATGAGGAGGAGTTTAGGACTAATTTTTTCTAGGATTTTCCCTAATCTATCAAATTTGGGTCCGGTGGATTTGCCTTCAAGAGTCGCGGATTTTTTTTTTTTTTGCTTGCATAAAATTGACTTTTTTTTCAGGCACTTTCTAGGAACATGGTGGCTCCAATTTTGAACTTAGTTGTAGTGAAATGAAGATCAAGAGTTGTTGATCTAGGCATGTTGTATATTGGAGACAGCGGCACTGCATCTTTCTATCTGCTATGGATGGCCATTTAGTTTGTGAATTGGTTAATGAGTTAAACTTCTAATGTAAATTTTATTTTAAGGGTGTAACAGTTTGCTATTCCTTGTAGTAAGCGCAGATTGATTCTTTCTCATGGACAAATTGAAGTCGGAATATTTATTATTATTATTATTATTAACGAAAGAAGAAGAGGTGGAGAAAAGAACACGGTAGCTGTAGAAAAATTGAGTGTTGCAACACTGGACGCCCTACAACTATTTAAATCAATTTTGCATTTGCCTGTTCAATTCATCTGTCTTCATATATGTATAGCCTTTCTGAATCCTGATAGAGAAATTGTCTGTTTTAAACCTGAACATCTTCTATTTTGGTGCGCTTATGGTCTCTATATAATAATAGGGTAATCTTCTATCTTCTATATACACACAAACTTTTTTTCTCTCCTGCTTAATACATGTGTTTGCGAGAGAGAAAAAAAAAACAAACTTGGAATTTGGAAAATCCGGCGCCGGTGTTTCAGCCCCAAACGCAAACGCCGTCGTCACCTCTTGACCGACGGCGGCGGCCTGCCATCGCCTCCTTTCTTGTCGGCGGGCGGCGGCGGGGGCTCCATCTGCAGCACCCGCTCGAGGTCCTCGACGACGTCCCTCATCGCCGGGCGCTCCTTGGGGTTCTTGCCGAGGCACCGGTCGGCGAGCCTGGCCACCTCGCGCGCGGCGGCCAGCGGGTACCGCCCGCCCAGACGCGGGTCCATGATGGCCCGGAACCCGCCGCCGTCCGGCGGGTGCCGCCGCACCCAAGCCAGCAGCTTCTGCTCCTCCGCGGGGCGGCTCCGCTCCAGCGACCGCCGCCCCGTCAGGATCTCGTACAGCACCACGCCGAAGCTCCACACGTCGCTCTTCGTCGTCAGGTGCCCCGTCTCGATGTAGTCCGGCGCCGCGTACCCGTGCGTCCCAACCACCTGAGCCATCGTCCATGATCCACCACCAGCCCAGTCAGTTCAGATCGTCAGATGCAATGCCGGAAACGTCATGGCACTGGCACACAAGCTGCGAACTGCCACAAGTTTTGATTGGCCGGTTGACCACTCGCATACTCACCGCGGTGGAGACGTGCGTTTTGCCTTCGGTCGGCCCCTCCCTTGCCAGGCCAAAATCCGACAGTTTTGGCTTGAATTCGGCGTCGAGAAGAATGTTGGATGCTTTAAAATCCCTGTAGATCACCTGCCACATCAAAAGGCCGTGGATCAGATATTGATCGCTTACTAGTCTATGTGTTCTTAAAAAATTGAGCAGGCAAATTCAGGTAGGAAGGCTGTGTGTGTTAATGCAGTGTTGAACATGGTTCAGTTTGGAGTTTCAGAGAATGTATTTATCCTGCAGACTACAGTTTAATCGGTTCAGTCAGACATTCAGAGAATGCCCTTTTTATTAGCAAAGAGAATGCATTTTTGTTGGGCATGAACTCGTAGACTCATGATCTGAACCTGAACTTCCGGCACTCCTTCATGGAGATAATCCAGGCCCCGTGCAGCGCCTATCATGATCTGCAGCCTCAATCTCCATGAAAGGGGAGGATGAGCTCGGTTGAACAGGTGGTCATCCAAGGTCTTGTTGGGCATGAACTCGTAGACCAGCAGCCTGTGATTGCCTGCTTCTGAATCCACTGCACAGTAGCCGATCAGCTTTACGAGATTCGGGTGCTCAAGAACACCCAGGAATTGGACTTCAGCCAGCCACTGCTTGTGACCCTGAAATCAGGAAAAAAAAACTTTCTAACTGCTATTCCAAAAGATTTTTTTTAAAAAAAAGATGAACCCAATTGTAAAGGAACACAGTTCCATGCTTGAAAATTTTGAATTTCTTCTGTACTAGTAGGATCTAATTATTGTCATGATCAGACTTGGGCTGTGTTTAAAGCGTGATGCTGATCTATATGATTTAATAGGTTGACTTGTGATGCCATCTTGAATAATTTTCACGTGGTTTGTTCTACGATTCCCACGGAAGTTGACATCAGTGGATGTCCTTGTCTAGTTGGTTGGACCAATATTCTCTTAAATCTCTTTGAAGCTGTCCATGCCAATATTTATGTGTTTAAGATTGTCATGAAGCTCGTATTATCTAATGTTTTCACCGCAAACCAACAATCTTCTGAGTTTTGTTTTAGGCCTTGATCCACATGAGGGCACCTAAAGTCTCAATGATGTTGTTACTTCTCGGCAGTTTGTGGACGCAAAGTAAACAGTGAAAATCTGTAACCAGAAATGACAAATCCTTGTATTTATACACCAGCTTGTGGTCTTGAGAAATGACAACAGGACTTGTGGACAACAGCTCTTGAAGAGTGAAAAATCTGATGACACTTCCCAATTCATTTTTACAAGATGAGGTCTGAATCACTGTAAATTTCTAAGGATTCCATCCAAATATTACACAGATACTCTGCCGCCGTGTGATAAAATACTATGATTAATCTAATCGTTACAGAATTCAAGCTTTCTGATGAACAAATCCGATATGGCATTACAAATCTAATCCCAAAATGCAGCATGGCATGAATAATTTTGGGGGAGAAAAAGAGGAGGAAAAGGAGAGAATATAGGAGATGCGAGGAAGCAAACTGACCTGAAGGCTGCGCTGGTTGAGGCGCTTGACGGCGAGGACGACGCGGCCGCCGCCGGCGGAGCGGAAGAAGGCGCGGTAGACGGAGCCGAAGCCCCCCTCGCCGACCTTGAGCGCGCGGCTGAAGCCGTTGGTGGCGCTCTGGAGCTCGTCGAGGTCGAACACCCGCAGCCGCTGCGCGCCCCGCTCCTCGGACAGCTCCTGGATGCTCCTGGTGGGCGTGGACGCCGATGCGGACGAGGCCTTGCTCCTCTGCCCGACGCCACCGGAGGAGTCGGACGCCGGGGGCGACTTGGCCGGCGCCGTCTTGGCGCCGGGGGCCGGCTGGCTCTTGGACCTGCCCTTGCCGCTCCTGAAGGCGAAGCACCCCATCTGGTGACAGGAACGACGGCAACAGATTAAGCCGGAGAAGAGAGGAGCATGCAAATTTCATCAAGAGAAAGGGAGGGGGGGTGGAGAAGCGAGTCGCTGGCTGTACCGGTGAGAAATCGTTGAAAAATGCGAGAGCTTCACCTAATTCAACAGACCGTGAAGAGGATAGACGAAGAACTGCGAAAAAAGAGGGGATTTTGGGGGTGGGAGGAAGAACAAATGCTATGGTTGCCCATGGGAGAGGAACAAGAGCATGTCGATTGGAGCCAGCAGGGAGCCCTGTCTATCGAAGCCCATAGCAGAGGAGACACGAGGATGGAAAGGAAGGGGCTGAATCAGAAGGAGGCAGAGCAGGCGAAGGGGATTAGCCGATTAGGGAAGAAGGAAGCGGCAGCCCGGGAGGTAGCTAGCCAGACCTGTGGATTGAACGGGAAGGAAGAAGCTTTTGCTTTGACGAACAAGGCAACAAACCGGCAGGTGCAAGGAAATGAGTTCTGCACACACGTGGTGGCATTCATACCTCGTCGTCGGCCGGGCCTCGTGGCTTGGGGATCGGATGGGATGGGATGCGCTCCTCCTCCCTTCCCGCCGCGCTGGCCAAGATATATATGCACGCGCGCGCACCGCCACACGGCGGACGGTCACACCAGTGTGCAGTCCAAGGAAGGGACAGTCAGTGATTTTTTTTCTTGTTCTTTCTGCAATTTCACAGAGTGCTGTTCATTCCCTAGAGACATTTTTTTAAGACCCTATCATCAAAAGAAATTTTACCATTCAAAGTATCAAATAAAATTTATTTATAAATATTTTTTTGACAGATGAGTGCTAATTTGTGAGACGAATCTAATGGGTCTAATTAATTCATAATTTGCTATAATGATCATTTGTTAATTATGAATTAATATATCTTGTTAGATTTGTCTCGCGGTTTAGCCCCAGGATTCTGTAATTAGTTTTGTAATTAGACTTCATTTAATACTTTTAAATATTAAGATTCTTTTTGATGTGATATGATTTAAAGTTTAGCCCGTAAAATCAAACAAGAGTGACTTTTGGGAATTCCGTGCCTTTTTTTCCGGTGCCAATAAAACAAATTGACTGGTAGAAGAAGAATGGCTGCCCAAGACGAAAAAGAAGAGGTTTAGCTATCTTAATTGAGCTGGGTGTATCAAGCATGTTTATCCCTGCTTCCTTCTTCAAGCAAAATTTTTGCTTGGTCAAAAAATGCAAAAGCTTGGCTGTTGGTGGTTAGCACTTCTGCTTCCTTTTTTTTTTCCTCCCCCGGCGAAGCCGTCAAAACAAAGTTGCTGCTGCGATTTGAAAGCCGCGGCCATGCAACAAAAAGTGGCGGGTGGCATGCCAACGAAACAAAAAGGGGTCATCAAGTGGACGTCATCAGGATTTACGATTCTGGTGTCGGTAAGAAAGCAGACTCGATCTCTCAGCACTCTGATTATAACGTCCCGTCTCCCTCAGGCCGGACTCGTTTACATCTGTCAGTTTAACTAAAACACAGACTATCCTTACAGACCAATACATATCTTTTCTGCACCCTCACTTGTGCGCACCCGGTAATAACTTTCCGGTCAGTCACCCATCCCCAATTTGCTCCGGGCCAAGCACGCTTAACCTCAGAGTTTTTTGGAGACCGGCTTCCGAAAAAGAAATTGCAACTTGTTGGTATGAGTATCCTATTAAACCCTGGACCAAGGTGTCACACTGATCCACTGAGGAGACGCCGCTTGGTCTCTCGCGTCGCTCTCGCGTGGGCGGCGCGGGCGACCGACCAAACCCAGCCGCCGCCGCCGCCCTCCCTACCGCTCCCTCCTGCCGCGCCGCCGCCTGAACGGGTCGCCGGCGTCTCGTGCGGCCCATAGTGAGGGCGGCGGCGTGGCTTCTCCCCTCCTCTCCGGCGAATCTGCGCGGGCGCGACCGTCTGGGCTCCCGGAGTCTGCTCGTCGGCGTGGGTCACCCCTCGCGGCGGCGGAGGCAGCTGCTCCCAGATCCGGCACCGTCCCGGACGGATCTGGTGGCTACGCGATGGGGGCGCGCCGTGGTGCGTGGGGGACGGCGGCCGAAACAGGGTGGTGGCGGCGGCGGCCGGTGCGGGATGGTGCAAGGGGAGCGACTGCGGCCGGAAGCTGCCGGCTCTGCCTATTCTGGCCATGGTGGTCTGGAGATGGTGGGGCTAGGCACCTTCTGCGCGCGGGCGACGGGTGCTGCGACAAGTTGGCAGTTACTCCCCTTCTCCTTCTCGACGGCGACACTGGTACAGCGCCACCATGGTGGTGGGGGCGGGGCTAGCAGGTGCTTGCTGGTGGTGCCGAGGTGGTACTTCGGGCGGGGTCGGGCTTCTTCCAGTAGAGGCATTGCCGATGCGGCGGGGAGCAGGCTACTGGCATGGCCGAGAGCGTGCGGCAGGCATGGTGTTGAGCCGGGTGAAAGCCTCCACTGGCACTTTGTCGGTGGCGATGGTGGCGGCGCCCTTGGGGCGTCGCTTTTCCTGCGGGGGGCATCATTGTGAGTCACCATGTCCCTGCAGCACGAGGGTCTCAGAGTGAAAACTTTGTCCTTATGTGAACGTGCGTCGACGACGCCATTGGCGTCGCGCCCTCCTTGGAGGCGCCGTATTTGGAGACCCAGCTCGGCTTTGTGGCAGTGGTGGTGGTCGGTTGGTGGTGTTGTCCGTGCGCAGCGGCAGAGGAGGCACACGATCCGTGTTGGCGGGGCGATGCAGAGGGCCCATTGGTGTTGGTAGCCTTGGGCTGGTGCGTACGGGGCGGTGGTGACCCTGGTGACGGCATGACAGAGGTGTTGCTCTTTTTTGTGGCTTCGGTGGCAAGAATCCTCGGAGCAGTGTCCAGTGTGGCGGGCGGCAAGGTCCCCGTGCACTTTAAGGTGGTTGTCTCTGAGGAGTACGAGGCGGTGGAAGAGGAGAGAGGCCCCACGCATTGAGCGTTCAAGATGTCTGTGTCGATGCCACGACGAGAGTGTTCTGCCAAAGCAAGACTGGAGCTAGGAGATCGACGGTTGTGTGTGCGGCTTGAGGACGACCACCCGTGGTGGAGTTGTTCGAATTGTCGCTCAAAATTGCAGCGGGGCGCAGCATTTGGCGTGGCACAACGTTGGT
This sequence comes from Panicum virgatum, assembly GCF_016808335.1. Lineage (NCBI taxonomy): Eukaryota > Viridiplantae > Streptophyta > Magnoliopsida > Poales > Poaceae > Panicum > Panicum virgatum. The sequence goes on from NC_053139.1 coordinate 46,831,609, forward strand.
GACGACGGCGCAGTTCGCGGTGGCTTACTTTCGGCTACTCTCCCAGGTTGTGGTGGTGTAATGCTATGTGGTGTGCATTTGTTTGCGTACATTGTCTATGTGGTGATGGTGTTTGCCTCGGCACGTGATGTACCTTTGCTTCTTTTTTTTAAATGACAGAGTAGTACTCCTGCTGTCTTTAAAAAAAATCTCTCAGCACCCTGATCATCCGCGGGATCGAAACCGGCCAAGGAACGGCGCCGTCACGTGGTCAAGCTTTCGACTACTTTCATGGGATGAGAATGAGATAGCAGGCCGTGGTCCTATGTGGCACCAACTTCATGGCAGCTTACGAACCCACGTTGACATGCGGTGCATGTTTCATTGCCACGTGGTCGGTTTTTCTTTTTTTTTTTGGCGAAACCATCTCTAGCAAGGTTAGCAAAAAGTTTTTTTTTTTTAGTTTTGTGCATCCTCCGTTGAGAACTTTTAATTGGGTGTGGATATGACTATTATTGTCCTATGCGACGAGTTTTTAAAAAAATTTATGCATGAAGCATCTTTAGCATCTTCTCATGGTAAGTGCTAAGTATAGGACGAGTACTGTGGTGGTTGATGGGGGCCAAACCAAACGATGAAATCGACAGCCACAACAAATGTTCGGAGGGTTTATTAGGAATATTTTTTTTATAAACAAAAACAAAAGGGTACAGGAAGGAATCTGAAAAACACAAAAACTTGGATGCTGTAAAAGAGTGACTCTAGCTAAGTATCTGAAACCCCATTAACTTGCAGCCGAGTTTCCGCTCTCCTTTTTTTTTCTCTCAGGTGATGCTGAATTCTGAGGTCACATCCAACTAATTTGCTAGCTGAATTTCCCTGGACTACATTGCAGACAAGACTAGCCCAGTCCTGTTGCCATGGTGATCGAAAGCGTATAGTCGTGCCACGGCATTTCCACGCTCACGCGTTTGAGAGTCCTCTGGTACGTACCCCCGTGCAAGTTGCAGCAAAGCCCATGCCGGTGGCGCCCACAGTCTCCGTGGCGAATTAACCGGTTTTGACTTGGATGGGAATCTGTCCAACCCAGTACAATCTCCATGCACCCAATCACTTGATGATGAGGTGGCTTGCAGGCTTGGAGAAAGAACAAGACAAGAGTGACATTCAGATGCTTCCCCGTCCTAAGCTCACTGACAGCCAGGGTTTTCCATTCTGTTTCTTCAGACAGGTCACTGTCGCACCCATGACGACCTGCTTTTCCTTGCTTCCTGTAAAACAGGTTCAGAGCAAGTGGTAGAGCTGTGAGTGCGAGTGAGCTCATTCGTACCGGAAGCAGCAAGAGAACACATCGGACTGAGAGAGGAGACTTGTTTAGTGGGAAGACTAGTGGTAGAGGTGCGGAATTAAAAGTGGTAAAGTGGTCAAAGACGAAGAAGAATAGGTGACCCGGCCTTTTTTCAGGGTGAAAGAATATTACTGATGGCCAGAGACAGATGAGCCGACAGACATGTTGACCTGTGGTCTTGTGCTGCCTGCTAATCCAACGATGTGGTGGGTGATTAGGCAGGGAATCAAGTGAAGTGGGCCACCGACTAAACAAGGGGTGTGCAATGGAATGGAGATCGCGTGCAGAGTGGGTTCCAACGAGGACGACGACTGAGCGGAGCTCCCCTTCAAAGGTTGGCACCTTTCTCCACGTCCTTTGTCTTGTTTCCTTCTTCCCAGTCCCCCCCCCTGGATAAACTGTGCAGACGATAGTTGTAGGCGAGTCCACCTGGACTTTGGATCATACAAGTACAGATCTAGGTACCTTCTAATATACAGCTTACACCGTGTATGAGCAAGAATTGCCAGCTGCTGCCAACCAAATTTGGAGGCTAGAAGCCTAGAAGCCTTTGACAGGAAAATGATTTACAATGCTTTTCACATGCCTTATCCAAAAAAAAAATCTTTTTCACTTTAAAGGGCCAACAGGGGGGAAGAAGAGGGGCATGATGCAAGACCAAAGCCATCATGATTCTTGAGCAAGCCTTGAGCTCAGCCACATCACTAAACTATCCAGATATTACATCACAAGATAGTATACACCTCAAGTGGGTATTTCTGCTTGCAGAGCAGCAATTCAGGTATGCATTGTCTGCATAATCCATATGATCTTGGTTTTATAGGACTGGTAACTTGTGTACAGATGTGAAGGTTACAGAGAACATGGTTCAGAGCTGGTTCTCGCAAAACATAAAAGGCCTGCCAGAAGAATAAGAGAACATACACATACTGTGCCCGCCAGATTGCATCCCATGAGATAGAATTACAACACTATGCCACATGACGGGAGTGGCGTCTCGAAGACAGTAGATACAACAGACTTCCCAAGGAGCCTCATCATTTTTTTACACAAGTATGGAATTATCACTTGTCTTCTATCTCAACAGCCTCCTGCTTACAGGTGGTGCAAGTCCTGGGATGTTGGGAATATCCTTGTTGTGTGGGTTTACAATCTGCCAATGGAACAGTATGAACATCATTCAGCAATAGTCACTATAACCAAATAAGCCTGAAAATCTTGTGTGCATTTTTTCTGTTGTCATATACGATTTTTTTATTGGCTATTTGATTTATTTCATATATGACTTATTTCTTAACCTGAAAATCATGTAAAGGAGGCCTCTACTTGTAGAATTTCCATGTCATTTTGGGTCGAGTACGTCAGGATATCGGATAGATATGTAATACGCCAATTAATACACTAACAGTTTAGTGAGCAAATCTCTGAAGAACCTGAGCGCTCACCTTAACAACAATTACTGCTATGACTCCAGCAACAATGAGAAAAAGCATGGCCATGATGCAGCGATCAGTTGCAACCTAATTTAAAAGAAGTGAGATAGATGAGAACTCCAAATAAAATGAAAAACTGGTGTTGTGAGATAAACTTACCTGTCTACCGATTTCTTTCACCAATTGAGATGCCTTTTTAATGGAGAAATGGATGGAGTCCAGCTCATTAATAACTCTGCTCATTTGCTCGGTCTGATGAAGATGAAATAACCAAAAGTGACTATTCTAACCCTAATCGAACGGTATAACACAACAATTGGCTGCTTTCAATACATAAGAAAAGCGACTTGCCTGAGCTTTCAAGGCAGCTGCAGTTTCTGTGCCTACATTAATTGTCTCTTGGACAGTCTACAAAATAGACAAAAAAATCAACATCAAGAAGCAATAAAATGAATGCTGCTTCTATGAGGGCATGAGCACAGCAATTGTTCTTTAGAAGCTAAAATCATTGAGACATTGATATATTAGGACTTCAGCAGTAGACTCAATTCCAAACTTAGAACAGAGTGCCAATTCTTGAGTAAAAAAGGCTTCTATATTTTTATACATAACAGCTTCATACAAGAACGTTTCCTCGTCTTCAAAAAAAAGGAAAAGGAAAGATGAAGAGGGGAAACACAGCAATGTCAGCATCTTAGCATCAAAATGAGAAACAAAGATCTTAATAGGATCATATAGGGATGAAGAATATATCTCACTGAGCGCAGATTTCTCAACTTATTAATGTAAGAATGAAAAATCAGCAGGTGTCCTAAGAACATAATGGTAGAAGCTTAGATGTAGGTCATAAAAAAGCACTGCCACAGGAGAAATTAACCTGTTTAGATCGTGCGATAGCTTGATCAGTTCCATCCATTAGTTGATTGCCTTGATCCATTAACTGCTGGTTTGTCATATCTGAGGGGGGAAAGAAAAAGGCTCAGTATATCCAATCCAGTGATGTCAGAGGTTTGTTTCTTTCAAAGCTTTCAATCGAATATTTCCTTAGTTTTTTAACATAAAAGAGATCATACTATGTGCACCTATAGGGCTTGTGACATTGTCACTTACTTGATGCTAACAGGACATTTTCTTCACCATAGTCATCTTCAACACTAGGACCATCAAAAAGATCAATTCGTTTGTTTTCACTTGCATATCTGCAATCCAAATGATCTTTGATGTAAGTATCATGAAATGTTACCAAAACTAGAGATGCATTCTTCAAAGTTTATAAGAAACATAATTAAGATGCAGTGACATGGGTCAACACTCACTGTTTCTTAAGAGCAACATAAGAGTTTAATTCTTTGATCTGCAAAACAAGACAAATTCTCGTTTAGTGAAAGTTAGAGGATCAGACCAAGGTGTATAAATTCACATAGATCGGAACAATGTACAGTAATAATACCATTGACTGTTTTCTGTCATGCAGCATTTTTGCTGTCTCCGGATCCGTACGCCCTACCTCATCTTTGCTAACTCGCTCAAAGTCTTTGATAAGTCTAGAACCACATAAAGAGAGCAAACTGTCAGTTTTCATGGAGCTACTGTACAACATCAGAATTAAGAAACCAGATATCTGTTTTCCTACAAACTATAGTTTGGCCCCCCATTACTGTGATTCAAAATACAGAAATTGCAGAGATACATCAACAGCAGAAATACTGGAACCAGATAGAGAAAAAACACTAAATTGATGTGGGTGTGGTGTAAGTAGTACCGCACTTCCACTTCTCTACTTCATGCCAACCAAGGTGTTTGTGTTTAACCTTTCTATCTGCCATATTCTATTTTTGGGATGTTTCTAAAAGCTACATAGTACAGAAAGGGGAGTGAAAGAGACTGAGTAACCTTTTGCAATCTCGCATCTTATCAGTAAGCTCCTCAAGCTGCCTGCTGCGGCGGTTGGGATCCTTGATCTTGTCCAGCTTCTGAAACCCATTCCTGCAGACAAATTAAGCAACAAATCAGTTCACTCACATTATGCTACCTTACTACAAACATCAAGTTGCAGACGCGCAGACATCAGGAAAAAGAACGAATTTTTCCCCCTCTAAAGGTCTATAACTTGATCTCCAAACTTGTGCTCCGCTCCCGAAATCGCAGCAAGCAAACTGACTGAGATCTAACGAGCATTCTTGGACAACATGAGCAAACTACAAGCAACCAAAATCGCAGCAAGTCGAATTGTTTGAGCTTACTGCAATGCTCGGAGGATATCGCCGATCTGTCCGTCGATCTCGGCCAGCTCCTCGTTGACCGACGCCAAATCCATGTCCTCCTCCTTCTGGGCAACTGCACCAGCAACCGAGCCCCACAGGGGAAAGCGAAATCCAAACAGAAAGCAGGATCAGGCACCCCGTCCCCTCGAGGTACCAGCCAAACCCCACGAGAGCTGGATCGATGGGGCCGGCGGCGGCAGGGACCCCAATGCAGGTTAGGTGGTGAGCCCTGGTTGGATTCGCCGGGCGCAGATCGAGAGGGGTCGATCCCGCGCCCGGGATGGGGGAGGCGGAGGCGGAGGCGCGCGGTGTGGTCTCCGACAGGGCCTGTCGGAGGCACGCCGCTCTTTGCTTGACCTTTTTGTTTGGTTTTGCTTTCGCTTCACGGAGGATCTTCCTCGTTGGATACTTGGGCCCTAGTTCCCACCCCGCCGTATAAAAACCGTAAACGCATTAAAGTGAAAAGGAATCTTACTAATTTAAAGTACTAAATAAAGTCTATTTATAAAATTTTTTGCATGGTTGGGCTGTAAATCGCGAGACGAATCTAATGGGCCTACTTAATCCATAATTTGCAGCAGTGATGATACAGTAACCTTCCGCTAATTATTGCTTAATCATGGATTAATTAGCATTATTAGATTCGTCTCGCGATTTACAATCTATCAGTGCAAAAAAATTTGTAAATAGACTTCATTTAGTACCTCAAATTGAGACGATTATTTCGCAAAAAAAATTTTGCATTTACACCTCCCTGAGCTAAACACGGCCTTGGATTCACATCGTCATGCTGTCCGTACGATCGTCATCCAATGCTGCACATGAGCTGGTCACTTGAGGGAGGCACCTCATGGCAAAATGGTTAGCAGAAATGGATGTTTGAGCAGATGCTTTGCTTTTTAGACAAACTGATTTAAATTCAGTAGAAATGCCAGCTGCAAACTCCTATTTCTAATATGAAATGGTGCAGGCAAAAGATAGTCTATTACTGGAGTATATGAGTAAACGTTATCCCCTGATATGTTTTTGCAACGAAAATTTATCCAAACTGTGAGAAAAAAATGTTTTTAGCTCCTTCAGAGAAATCTTTAGTTTGGGCGTCATTGACTTTTGATATTTATTTTATGAGGATGCATATGGTTGTTGGAAAGTACCTATCCAGCCTAGCATGAGCTCACACCAAACATTCTAATATTCAGAGGGGTTCCTTGACCATCTATTATCTTATTATTTGGCCAACAAACGGAGCCTTCACGTTCGCTCTCAATGTCTAGAAATTTCCACGTTAATCGGAGAAAAATAAAGAAATAAAAATTACCCACCACTGCCACTACGATAAAAATTAGCCTAAAATACCCCTGTGCCTAATTAAAAAGCACCCACCAATGCCATTATGAAAAATTAAATATAAAATATCATTTAGCTATGTATCAATTACAAATATATACTATTAATAAAAACTAAATCTAACAACAATCAATCAAAATAAAATAAAAATAAGAATAATTATCTGCATAATATTATTAAAGCTCAACAAATTAAATTATTATTATAGGTAGATCATAGTTGAATTGTTTTAATCAATAATAAGACATAATTTACGATAATGAACAGGATGATGTTTGGTAAAAAATAGTATAACCTTTAAGTAATAATACAACGACATGCAAATTTTTGAATTTTTAATACTAGCCGCGCAAATACGCAGGCTATACGCCTAGTTGTGTCATAATTAGTCAACCTGGAATGATATGTGGGCACTAGGAGAGTAGTACGAGTGCATGATAATTTGTCCTAATGACCTAATCAATGCAATCAGTCTCATAGTAGCTCTTGCGTCAGTGTTGGGATGAACTTAATACGCACAATTGATGGTATAGCTTTACCTATCAACAGTTTCTGAACTCACGACCAATTCGAGGGCAAGCTACCTTGTTTGTTTATCCATAACCATGAATCAATCAATGGAAGTGATGTAATGTGTATACGGAAGTCCATTGATGTTTTGTAAACCACATATCTAAACTCACGATTTGAGATTTTTCAATGTCTGATCACTCTGGTGTATTTTTTTTTTTGAGGGACTACTCTGGTGTATATATTTGTCATTACCTTGTGAAACATCACCATGTCGTTCACGAGACCAAAGATTTATTCTAAATTAATTAAAGGTAATTTGCAATCTTCAAATGGTGTTGATCTAGCCTCAAGCGTAGAGATATTTTACCATGAAAACCGGGAAAAAAACATTTGTTTTCCTATTTTCCATCATCAGCGTAACGTCTGATACTCTGATGCTCCATCCAGAAGAGCCGTTGCAGCCACCCAAACCCCATCAACAAAACGGCGCCAAACTCGACCTGACGACGACGACGACCATCTCCGCCATGAAGCACCTCCTCCTCCCCTCCCCTCTCCCGCTCCTCCTCCACCGCCCATCCAAGCCCCTTCTCCTCCACCCTCGCCGCCGCCTCGTCCGCATCTCCCCCGCCGCGTCCGACGGCAGCTCTGGCGAACCTGCAACAGCCGCATCGGAGCCTGCCACGGACACTGTCACCCAGCCCTCTCCACCGGCCGCTGCCCCCTCCAGCGGCAAGCCCACCGGCATCAAGAACCGCCTCAAGGTGAGGAACCAGGCCCGCCGGTTCCAGCTTGATGCCCCGCCTGAGGAGGTGACGCCAAAGAAGAAGGCGTCGGCGTCGGCGTCGGCGTCGGCTGCGGCGCCGAGGAGGGAGAAGCAGCGGGAGCGGAAGGGGTGGGAGGAGATGAGCCTGGCCGAGAAGGCCGTGGAGCTGTACGTCGGGGAGAAGGGGCTGCTCTTCTGGCTCAACAAGTTCGCCTACGCCTCCATCTTCATCATGGTCGGCGCCTGGATCCTGTTCCGCTTCGTCGGCCCGTCGCTCGGGCTCTACCAGCTCGACGCCCCGCCGCTGCCGCCGACCGCTGTGTTCGGCGGCTCGCCGTGACACGGCTGGGTGAGAGCGTCGGCTGCGTGTTCTTGCAGAGTGGAGTACTGTAGGTAGCTTAGCGCCTTAGCAAAGTGGATAAGATATATGAGAAAGATTGGGGAAGAAGAGGACGCAAATTTAAGAAAGCATGGCTGATTTAATTCGGCAATGTGTGCCTTGTTACCACAATTGGAGGAATGGATTACGCTTGTGCAGTTTTGGACTAAAAGTTCAATCTTTTGCTGGCAATTTTGAACTGAGGATGCAAAGATCTTATAGCTTCAAGGCATAGCATGATAGCAGTAGCACCTCTTACTGGCTACTGCATCCTGAATTCCTGATTTATATGTGCAAACCTGTTTGGGTTTGTATAGACAAGTAATTAATTTCGATATGCTTCGGGTACAATACTTCGTGTGATCAGAAGGTCATCCTGCTGCTATTCTTCTCAGTAAAACAGAGAGAGAAAAAATCAGAAATGATTTTGAGATTAAGAGACAATTATGGACAACAAATGGACAAAGTAATTACCAGTAATTTCTGTTCTCTTATACAAACCTCTGAATGATTCCATGCTAATTTCTAACACAACACCCTAAAACCCATTGATCAGTTTGACATCAGCACTTCCATGGCATCTAGCAACTGATCATATAGTCAGAAGAATGGGATATAGTCGCATCACAGGGGGGTCATCTACATGGGTCAGTCAGAAAGAAACTGTTGGACAATAGACCGGATCATGACAAGGATTGCGCCACTGAGGAGGTGGAGACGAGGCCGGCGAGTAAGCCGACGATGAGCGCGCTGTTGTACGTCGTCGCCTCATTCTGCCTCACATTCTCCCTGTCGTCGATGAACGAGTCGTTCTTGAATGGCCCACCCACCAGCGCGCCCGTGGCGACGTTCGGGTTGGGCTTGGGCGACTTGAGCCACTCCTGGCCGTCGCAGCCAGTGTCGACGTCGGCGGGGATGGACGCGCCACGGTGGTGCACCCGCTGAGGGTAGCTGTCGCCGTAGCCGACGAGGTAGCTCAGCTTCATCGGGTTGTCGCCGAGGACGTAGTCGGCCTGCTCGAGATTGATGTGAAATTGTGAATGAAATTGTAATTAAGTTTCGTTCTCTGAAGATTGTTCATCAGTTTTCATCTCTAAAGACATATAGCCATTTCTCTGAACAGTTTCTGTTCTGTATCAGTGATGAGGTTGGTGTTAACTACCTGAGACTTGGCGAATTTGCGCAGGTCCGCGGCCCTGAAGCTCTTCCCGCTGCAGGTCAGCTCCGTCTTTCCCGACGCCGACATGTAGTCGCTGTAAACGGCGGCGAGGAACGCGGAGGCAACAGGGTGCTGGAGGGAGTTCCACTCGGCTACATACAGCAACCCCCCTGCACAATGGCACATTGCATCAGAGACCAGTCCGACTGGCCCTTTAGCAACTTTACTTTGTCACAGACCGTAGCATTTTGCTTTTCCCATGATCTTACTATTACTAATTGGAGGGTTTTTTTGAAGCCTCCAGACGAAGCCACCTAGGTGGACAGTCTAAAAAAATAGAGAAATCCTATAAAATCTCACAAAAATTTGAAACATCCGACCATCAATTCGGCAACTCTAATTATAATAGCCATTGGATCTATTATCTTTTTTAATAAATTATCCACCTTTGCCATTATGAAAATAGACTAAAGTAACCCCCTAAACATGTATCTAAATTATTCACCTCTGCCATTATAAAAAATAATCTAAAGTAGCCCCCTAAACATGTATCTAAATTACCCACATCTACCATTATAAAAAATAATCTAAAGTAACTCATAGTCTTCATGTAAATTACTCACTTATGACATTATAAAATAATATCAAATGACCACCTAATTTTTTATATATATTAACCAATAATAACATAATAAAAAGTTAGAATGAACCCCAAATATTAATCAAAATTATGTTAATATAATAAAATCTTAAAGCACATCAATATAAAATTCTAAATTACTATTCCTATCATTAGTAATAGTAAGATTTATATTATTATTTATATAAGCATACTAAGTATTTGTCCGCCAGCTCGCCGCCCACAGGAGCTCGTCCTGGTACGTCGTGGAGTTGTAGTAGGCGCTTAGCTCCGGGAAGGTCCGCGTGTAGGAGCCCCGGTGCTTGTCGGCGAAGGCGAACAGCCGCTCGGCGTGGTCGAGGAGGGACGACGAGTACGTCCCGTTGATGGGCTTGTACACCAGCGACGCCGCAGCCATGGCGGCTGCGGTCTCTGCCGCCACGTCGCTGCCGGGGGACTTGGTGGTGATCTTGGTGAGGGGTCTCTTCTCGGACATTGTCTCCGGACGTTCCCAGCACTTGTGGTCTGCTTTGGGGTCACCCACCTGATGATGACCAACCAGGAGATCAAATCAGAATTGATTCATTGATCCTTTCAAAAAAAAAAAAGAATTGATTCAGTGGAGCAAATTCATCTGAATCTTGCTAGTCTGATACATGTTCAGGGCTAAATTTTGCATCCTGCATGGGGAGTTCTGAATCTTGGATCAAGTGAGTCAACAAGAGGAAACAGCTGGCACGCATTGGAATTGTACAAGATCGATCACATGAGGATCGATGATCGGAATGCAAGCAAGATCACCTGGATGTATAGGACATCGTCGGAGGGGTGGGCGTTGATGAGGAAATCCATGATCCACCCCAGCGCGTCCATGGCCGCGTCGCGCTGCTTGGCGGTGCCCATGGCGGCGCCGTACTCGAGGACGGACCACGACAGCATGGTGCCCGTGAAGGCCAGCGTGAAGCCGAACTTCATGTGGTCGCCGGCGTCGTACATCCCCTTGGAGAGGTCCAGCTTGGCCTCCTTGCCGTCGTCCAGCGCCGAGTCCCCTCGCCACGGGACCTCATTCTTCACCAGCCTCCCGGCTTCATCGATCGATCGAGACATGCATGCATGACGCAACAGCCATTTTAGATGGCATGCAGTTTGGGCATTGATCGAGGAGATCGGCATTGATCGATCGGCACCTACATTTCTGGACCTGGAAGAACTGGAGGGCGACGGCGAGGGCGTCGGCGTACTTGGGGTCCGGCACGCCGGGGAGGGGGAAGACCTGGCCGCCGTTCCTGTAGCGGATGAACACGACGGTGGCCGTGACCGCGAGCGCGACCAGCGTCAGCAGTAGCACCGCACGCTGCAGCCGCAGCAGCGCGCCGCCATTGATGGATCGCTTCACGGAGCTCCCGCCGCCAGATTCAGAGGCGCGCCGCGGGAGGAGCACGAGCACCAGCGGCCATCCGCGGCCGGCGGCGATCCCCTCGGACTCGGACGTCGTCGCATCAACCGATCGAGTAGTCGAGAATTAAACGAGGGAATTGAACTGCGTGCGGGCGCCGGGAACGGATTAACCTCCCCTGCGTGGCTGCGTGTCGAAGCGAAGCAACCAACGGCGGGCGCAGACGTGCCGCCGGCAATGGCGTCGGTTGGTGGGCGGTGGTGGGGAGTTAGAGGCCGGCCATGACCGTCTCGCCCCGGATCAGTTGCGGTTCCTTTTTATGGGGCGCATCGGAACGGGAGGGCCGAGCTTGCAGTTACGCAGGAAGTTTGACGGACACCACACCAGACGAGTCAAGCAACACTTGATCACACAAAAGCATGCCCGCGCGTTAAGATTATTCAGATCCATAATTCATAAGATTGAGATTAGCGCAGTTGATCAATTATTTTCTTCTAGTTGACTTATTTTTCGTTTTTCGTCACTCAATTTTTTTTTCATGTTAACTCAATTTTTTGTCGACATATACATCGTTTACCACTAAAAACAATACACATAAACTGAAAAGTGCACCCGCGATGAGCCATGAACTCAAAAATCAAAATTGAATAAATATGTTCTCACATATAATCAACCTACTCCCTCTATTTTTATTTACATGTCATATTAGGTTTGTCCCAAGTCAAATTTGATAAACTTTGATCATATTTATGGAAAATAATAATAATAATTACAATACCAAATTTGTTTGATTGAATCGAACATAAAGTATATGTTGATAGTGTATATGTTGAATATTATAGTTGTTGCTATAGTATTTTTCTAAAGATTTGATCAAATGTAGTGAAATTTGACTTAGGATAAATCTAATACGATATATAAATAAAAATGGAGGAAGTAATCAACTGACACCAGTTGCTATCTGAAAGTGCATCTAGGCCCCTAATTAATTTTGGTGATTCTTGACAATCACAATTTGGGATATTATGCTTTCAATAAGATATGTGCAGGAATAAATGAAATAATCAAAAAGAAGATGAAAGGAAGGTCCCCAATTCAAATTTATCATATGGTGGATTCTATCAGAGATTTAATTTTAATTTTTGGTTTGAAATTGAGTATAGGACCACCGTACTATTAAGGGGGACGCATTTGATTGATTTAGGTTGTCAAAGTGCTAAATTTGAGATGAATTTTTTTTCAATGAGAGACACTTTTTCACTCACACAACACTTGTGCACAAAAACTTTCGCACTGGGTCGGACGATCCGGCCTGCACCGCCAATTCGGCTCTGGACACGGCCGGATCATCCGGCCCTAGACCGGATGATCCGGCCCCTGTGAGTGGTGAGCGCCTGAACCTCTCTGTCCAAGTCCGGATGATCCGGCCCTTACCCGGATGATCCGAATCTGGAACTTTCTGAGCGCTTGGTAGTCTTTGAGTGAAACCGGATGATCCGGCCTTTGCCCAGATGATCCGAATCTGGGAGTTTTCAAGTGTGTTTTTAACCTATTCTGTTACCCACCTGGATGATCCGGGAACCACAAAAATCACACATAACGGTCACTTGCGGGGTGAGAATATATATACCCCTAACCCCCCCCCCTCATTCATTTCTCTCTGCTCTCCCGACCAACCAAGCCTCCAAAGCATTCATTCCTTCACTCTCCTCCATCCAAAAGCTTGATTATAGTAAGGATTCACCTAGGGATTGAGAGGAAGTGAGATTTGAGGGTTAAGTTGAGAGCACTTCATGAGCTAGCACTTGTTTATCTCAAGAAGCACTTGAAGCAACCTTTGATTCGTCGATTCCATTTGTTACTCTTGGAGCTTTGCTCCTAAATGGTTAGAGGTGCCGGTGAGCTCCCATTTTTTGTTGGTTGAGCCTCCGGAAGTTTGTATTACCCTTTTTCTTCGTGAGAACAAATAGTAAGTGACTCAATCCTCCTACGTGGTTGATTGGGCGAGGAAAAGGGTTATAGGGCAACCCTACTCTTTGTAAGCCCCTCAACAGAGATGTAGCTCCTTTCGTGGAGTGAACTTTGGGATAAATCTTGTGTGCTCCTTTACTTTTTGTTCTTCATATTGTTCTTGAGCTCATTTTGACCCGATCTACATTTTAGTACCATATCTCATGTGTAGAACTTACCCACAGGCTTAGTTACTTCATTTGTCAACTTTTTAGTTACTTCATTTGTCAACTTTGTATTCAAAGGAAATCGTTAAAAACTAAGTAGATTTCAAATCTCGTACAAGATTGTTTCTAGCTGTCGGAACATCCGACCCTACACCGGATCATCCGGGCCTGAGAAGGACCGGAAGATCCGACATAAGGCCGGATCATTCGAACCTAATGTTTTTCTATTAATTTTTTCAGAAAATTTTTAAACAGGCCTATTCACCTCCCTCTAGGCCTAGTGTCGATTCTTTCACTGTCTCCTCCCGCTGCCCTATCTAGACTCGGAGAAAAATTAAAGACGGTACAAATTTCCAACCAAGTCTACAGGTACAAGCGAACTAAGCATTGTTATTCTGTGAACCTACTCATCTATATTTAAGTCCATGATAGGTTCTCGTATTTTCGAGTAACTATTATTTTAATGCTACCTTCATTAATCCATATAAGCCGTGGTAATGATATTCTTGAGTTCCAAGGGAAGCTGAACCCATAGCCATGGCCGCGATGGTGACGGTACGGGCGAGCGGTGGCATCTCTGCCTCGCGGCACGTTTGGAACATAGCCACAAAGATTCGAGGTTGATGGAATCGAGGGACTGGTCGAGGAGCGGGATATGATCCTCGTGAGATGTTTTTACGAGGCGGGGACGGAAATGATCCCGTGTTTCCAGGACGGGATCAGTGTTTTCGGGTCAAGAACGGTATCCTCAACCCCGATTTCTGTGACTATAGTCTGAAATCGCCCTCCGCGACCCTCCACCTTCCCATCCCTGGGGCCTTCTTCAGTCTGTGATGGATTTACTTGATCACAACAACTGGGCTTTAGACTGGAGAAAGGAATTGCCTGGTGGACCTGCAACACTGTCTAACTGCTTGCTCGATAGATGGAGGGTCTCAAAAAAAAATTGCCATATTGAGGGGTGCCGTGCCCCTCCCCCCGCTAGCTCCCTCGGTGCGTCTATTTATTACACGTGCAATTAGAAGCCATACTATCGCACAAGTTTATAGAAGATAAAAAAATATTCAAAGAATAGAAATTGTTCAAGAATAAAATAAAATGTTCAAATTTAAATGTTTCAAGAAATATCTACACATAGAAATTATTTCAGAATAAATATATATGTTTTAGAAAAAATATTATCTAAATATAGTCAAGTGCGATAAGTATAGTTTCTAGTCGTACGTGCAATGAATAGACGCACCCTGCATAGAAGACCCATGGGTGCGTATACTTGCTTGTGTATATACGCATCTACATCAGTATCAAAGGTCATCTTCTTCCATCTCACCTCGCCATATGGATCAAATTAAACACTACCCCAGCGGTGCAAAGAAAAATAAATTCGCTGTTTCCCAAAACCACTCAATATATATCTACCATTTTCCCATTTAATATTTGCTTTCGTGATGGTTTTCCAAGCCAAGACGACACGTCCAAGTTGCCAGTGGTCAACGTATCCTGTCTTGATGTGTCATTTTTTTGACCGTGATTTTTTGTGTATTTACGTGATCTCACAGGGAAGATTGCAGGAAAAGTGCGTTCTCAAAAAAAAAAAAGCATCCAGGAAAAGTCCATTTTACATGTCACCATGGGCCAGGGAGGGCCCAGAGACTGACGTACGCCTAATCAAAAGATAGCCAACCAAAACAGGATGAAATTTCCCTCAACAGGAAGAAAAAAAAAAGAGGAAACAAAAGAAAGAAGCAAGCAAAACCCAATCCAGGGATTTGGTGGGTAAGCGAAAGGAAAGGGAAAGGCGACGATGAGAAGCAAGTAGCCGTCGCCAAGCCGGACCACGGGCGAAGAAAGCAAAGGCAAACCACACCTCACCCGCCGCGGCGCCTACCTGATCCGTCGCCGCCGGCACCGCCTCCGGTCGGAAGGTACCGCCCCCCCGAACCCCCTCCATTCCCCGCTCAAATCCATCGGATTCCTCGCCCGCAGGTCAAATTTCGTTGCCGAGTACTCAGATTCGATTTCAAATGCGTTCGCGTTTGCTTTCCCCTCATTTCCAGGGGCTCCATGGAGCAGCGTGCGGCCCCCGATCGGAGCGACGCCCCCGCCGGGGAGCGCGAGTGGCGGGAGGAGCTGCGGCAGCAGCAGTCCCAGGTGGACGCGCTGCGGGAGCGGCTCGTGGAGGTGAAGGTCGGGATGCGGTGCGCCGAGGGCGACTCCCGGAGGGAGCTGGACCACCTGTGCCGCAGGGTCAAGACCATCGCCACGCTGCTGGCGTACCTCAAGTCCAAGGCCAGGATCATGGCCATACCCCACCTCGCGCACACCTCCTGCGGGATCAGGCTCCAGGAGGGCATCGGGTACATCGTCAGGCACGGCGTGCCGCTGGCAGACTGGCCCAAGGGCGCCGAGCCCGTGTCCTGCGGGGGAGGTTCCGACGACAGGATGGCGGTGGAGAGCGGCGCCGCTCCTGAGCACGGCGATGCCGTCGTGGGGGATGTGGATGTGGACGACATTCTCAAGTCCATCTGTGTGGTGACGGATGTGATGGAGTCGCTTGTGAAGAGAGTGATTGTTGCTGAATCCGAAGCCGCTAACGAGAAGGAGAAGGTGAGGATGGGGTTGGAAGAGATCAGGAGGAAGACTTTGCAGGTCGAGACCATGTCGGCCAAGGTCGAGGAGATGGAGAAGTTTGCTGTGGGTACGAATGGGATGCTGAATGAGATGAGGCAGAGGGTTGAAGACATGGTGCTCGAGACCACTCGGCAGAGGCAGCGCGCTGCTGAAAACGAGCAGGAGCTTAGTCGGGTGAAGCAGGATTTCGAGTCACTGAGAACTTATGTTAGCACTCTTGTTAGTGTCAGAGAAACTCTTCTCTCATCGGAGAAGCAATTCGAAACTATGGAGAAACTTTTTGACAGGTACTTTTGCACCCTGTTATGTGTTCTTAATTACTGTTCTTTTTATGAGTGCATGGTGAAGAATTCATTTTGCCTGGCACATCTTCTATATTATGTTAAAAATGACTTGAAGAAATGGTCTGATGATGAAAAACATAAAAAAAAAGAAATTTAATATTCTAAATCTCAAGCACAAAGGCGCGACATTATGGCAAATCATTCATTACATTTAATTCTCACAGCATACAATGTATTTCTGCACAGAATGCTTTTACTGTTTCCGTCCTTCGATGCTTTAGTGACTCACAAGGCCTGGTGTAGTGCAGAAAAACCCACAAAATGTTTCTAATAGTCAGCTAGTAATCTAAAAGTCAGCCTGTTGATTTTATTAATGACACTGCATTAACAGTACTTTCTTTCAAGTGTACGCTATTGCTATCTAATTCTTAATATCTTGTAATTTGTGTTTGGGATGAGTTCTGGCAGCTGCCCAGGGCGCTTTCTTCTGTTAAGAACTCCACCCTAATACCCTGTCATTTGCTAAGTAGCAAGTATGCTTGTTAAGGCACTGAAATCATTCGGTCTGTTCTGAATTAAGTATTCAAATGCCATCTTCAGCAGACTTATCTCCATCTCATATCATCGCCATATTCTCCACTATCGTTAATTTCTTATGGTATCTTATGAGGGATTCACCGAAATTTGATGATTGCGTTGAATCCAGTTAATTGGCATGCAATCTTTGACTAAAATTGATACTCATTGGTCTCATATATACTGTTGTCAACATTCAGATAAATAGTATAATGTGGTAACACATCCATTGCCCCAATTCTCTATTATCTTGAGAAGATCTGTTTTTTTACATGTAATGGTTCAATAGCTAAGAAGATGCACACCTAAGTGGATACAGAATTAAATGATTGAGTCTAACAGCCTGCTTAGGTCTATATCTGTACCAAAACTCTTGCTTCTTTCTGAACCTGATAGGTCTTTCAGTTCAATAAGGTCCCTGCTGTAGTGCTGTTTGTGTACTCTCAAAACTGGACATCTACTTGAGAAAATGCCATGGGAAGTAAAATAACATAGTAGAAGTCACATTTTAGGGGAGAAGAAATATGCTTTGTCCATTGTCTTCTATCCATTTTCTTTCTCGTCTTTTTTTTTCTTCTTCTAATTGATACAGGTATAGTCAGTTTGTTGCGGTCATAAAATTGTTCAGAGAAGTATGGTGAAATCCCCTCCTCCAACCTCTTGAAAGAAAGGTCCATCGGTCTTGTTGCAT
This sequence comes from Panicum virgatum, assembly GCF_016808335.1. Lineage (NCBI taxonomy): Eukaryota > Viridiplantae > Streptophyta > Magnoliopsida > Poales > Poaceae > Panicum > Panicum virgatum. The sequence goes on from NC_053139.1 coordinate 46,849,171, forward strand.
GCATGAACAATTTTGTAGATATGATATTGGTGGAGAGAGCATGCCTTGGTACCTGGTAGTCTTCATACTGTTAGTCTTTACTATGTATTGATAATAGCTTGGGCAAATATTTAGGAGCTGGCCAGGCAAGTCTATTTATACACCATTTTGTAGTATCCAAATTCTGATTCTCTACCAAATCTGACATCAACTAACTTGTTTTGTGAGCAGGCTAGTTGCCAAGACTAATCAGCTTGAGACCGAGAAAGCTCAGAAAGAAGCTGAAGTCCAGAAGGTGATGGAGGAGAATGTGAGGCTACGTGCCATGCTGGACAAGAAGGAGGCACAGCTCCAGGCCATGAGTGAGCAGTGCAAGTTCATGGCGCTGAACCACCACAACTAGCAGGCGATGGGCCTGAGGCGGCTGTGCACTCTCGCCCTACTGATGTACCTTACAAACTACAATTGCATTGTTGTGATAGAGAAAGAAGAAAGAAAGAACAGATGCTGTTGGATAACTCGCCGCCGCGCTGCCTGAGTTCCAGGGATGTAATTCATGATGCAAACAATTGTTCCCTTAGGTTTGAGTAGTCTGCTGAATTGTAACTGCGACGCAGATCAAATGCAGTCGCTGAAGCGACTGCAACTTAAGGACTGCACGTGATCTGAGCCATTCATTTTCCCCGCGAACGGACCAGATCTGATACTACATTGTTGCTACAGTACCACACAGTGTTTCCCTCACCTCCCGCGACTGCACAGGAACTCGGTCCTTGTAACTGACATTGTTTCATGATGAAGGGTGTGTAGAATACTGGACACGATCCATCCAATTTCGCAAGCTCATTGTGACATCGTTGTGCTTGCAGCTTTGATTTAGCGGGACATTCTGTTTTAACCAGGGTGCGGTGAACAACGTTTTTTATAACGAAGATGATACTGCTGAACATGCCGCAGTGAAGCTAAACACTTTTGCAGTGTTTTTACCTCTACGATTTTTCAGCAGTAAGGTTGAAATGTAAGAATTGTACTTGGTGCTTTTGAGTTTTGATTTCGATGCTTTTCTTTGTTACTGTGCTCGCACACGCACGCAGTTGTATCTATACACTCTACGTGATGCACTTCTTTTAAGTCTAATTTAGTTCCCAAGCGCCCTGTTTAGTTCCCAAAAAAATTTCTTGAGTATCTGTCACGTCAAATGTTCGGATACATGCATGGAGCATTAAATATAGTTGAAAAAAAAACTAATTACACAGTCTAGCTGATTAGCACGAGATGAATCTTTTAAGTCTAATTAGTTTATAATTAAATATTATTTTTCAAGTGACAACGAAATGTGCTACAGTACTAAAATTCAAACTTTTTCGCGAACTAAATGGCGCCTCACAATTTTAGTTTTAGTTGACAGTGCTATGTGGGCCTACCTGTCAGGGGATTTACACTTTTTAAATGTGCCAAAAAAAAAGCAAGCGGCTGCGACGGCTTCCTAGTTCCTACTGCGTGGACCTCGTGCTTACTGCTACTTGTACCCGTCCCTCCGCGCAGAGAAATCCGCACGCAAACACAGCCTCGCGCGAGCGCCCCCCCCCCCCCCCCCCCCGATCCGAGATCTGGGCCGGCCAGCCATGGCGACTAGGGTTTGGCTCCCCGCCCTCCTCCTCGCCTTCCTCCTCGCCTCCTCACCCTTCACCCAAGGTAAACAACAGCGCGGGCGCGCGCACCGCCGCGTCTCCACTTCATCCCTCTCTCTCTCTTCCCGCCACGCAGATCCGCTCCGGGGACCTCCCGCTCTTTCGGGAATTCCGCGCCGCGGCTGCGCTAGATCCGTGCGCGTCGCTTCTCCGTGGCGCGGAAATGGAGCTGATCGAGCTCCGTGGGGTTGGGCCAGAGCAGATTGGGGCTCGGGGCGGGCTCAGGTGGGGTAGATCGGTGGTTTTGGAGGGGGTTTGGAGGTGTTGGTCGGATGTAGAGGTGGGGTCCTAGACGCGACGGATCGCGGTCTTGGGGAGGATTAGTTGGTATACAGTAGCTTTGTCTAGTGCACGCATCTATGTTTGCATGTTGGTCTAGCTAATCATCTGCGGACTAGCTGTTATTGAGTTGATTCGAAATTGTACGGGATTTCATACTGGCACGCCAGCAGTAATTTTTCACTGGGTAAAATTTTGGAAAACAGCACTATTTTTTTGAACCCAGAACAACTCCAACAAGTGATTACAGAAGTAGGAAGTATTAATACCTTGGTTGTTGTGTACAATAGGCAATTTATATTGAGCTGCACAGGGTTCCTATTCCAAGCACGCATACTAATGTAGTCTCCACATTGCATATCTTTTAATCAGCCAGGATAAGTTTCTATAAGTATTTTCTCATTGACCTACACACAGCATGTCTTTTAATCAGCTAGGATAAGTTTTCTATAAGTATTTTCTCTAATTGACCTACTGACATCTTATACTAGAAGCTCAGAGTGGATTTCAATTTCATTGCTAGTGTTAAAAGGTATTTCTTATTGCTGTAAGGATGCCTTATCCTGTTGCACTACATAACATTGCTAGCCTGGTGATCTCTTCCTGAGATTTTTGGGACCTATTGAGTTGGCTAATAGAGTAGGTTTTGTTTTGTGTACATTGTTCAACTTTCCTATTCTCCATTTCCACAATTGAGACTCTGTATGCGCTATTCTTTCCTAAACTATCTGTTTACACTGAATTTAATTTTCCTTCCCTTCTTACAGTTGCTAGAGCTCAGTCGGACTCCGACTCGGAGGAAGATGCTGCTACAGCTGAGGTTGTCGAAGGGGCTGATTTAGGAATTGTGGGTGATGATACTCAGGTTTCCAGTGATGGACCTTTGAGTCCTGCTCCTGGTGTAGAGACAGTATGTGTATTCCCCAAAAATGCTGGCAAAAGTGAGTGCATTTCAAAGTATTATACGTTATACACACTAAACTGGATCAATTCATGGCTTATCAGAAAGAATTCCATTCATATCTGTAGCATGCGATGTTCATTTAACATTTCAAAGTTCTAGGGCAGCTGATTTTGTTGAATATCTGCATATAATCAGTAACCAATAATGCATCCCTTCTTTTACTTTGTTGCAGTTGTACCAGCAGGTGAAGAAACTGAATTACTCGTTGGCCTGCAAAATGAGGGTAACGATAACCTCTCCTTCCATATATTTATTTATATTCGTCTCTCTAGCAAATCACCATTAATGTCTTATATTTTATATTTATATAAGCATTTCCTCTTTTTGCTGGTGGCTCATATTGAATTTCATCTCTAGTTTATCAGTGTTGAAGCTAGGATTAGTGGTGAACTTGGGCTACATCTATTTACATAGAATTTGTTTAGTGAATGTTTCATGCTCATATGTTTGTGCATCTTTGCTTTGTGTATTAACTCATTGCAAGTTCTAAAATCGTTTCTATTCAATCAATGCTCTATCCTGCTAGTTTGTATATAAGCTTCATGTTATCACCAATTGAAAGAAATTTGGATTACGATGGACTAAATGGAGAGCATAGATTGTAACTGTAAGACATTCTTGGCCCTTGAGAGAACCACTTTGAGTTTTCTTTGGGCAACAGATGCTTCTATAGTGTTGGCAAATTGAATTGGGTACTCTTGTTTCATTTTATATTAGATGCATGTTTATTTGCATCTAGAAGAAAAGCTAATTACTGCAGATGGTAGTCTTACACTGTTTGCTTACATTGTATTTACAGGTGAATCAACTTTGAATGTTGTTGCTGTCCATTCAACTCTCCATCTTCCTTATGACCATCGAATGTATGGCCAGAACCTTACTGTTCAGGTGAGGATATGGGCTCCTTATTGTTTATCATCTTTTATTCTAGCTGAAGTAGCCATCTCTGGTGGATATATGCATTATCAAACCATCGACTCAGTTACCATATATTAAGTTTTATTCTAGCTGTAGTTGTTCGGAAAATAGGGGATGAAGGACTCCTATGCTTCTTTAGGACCTCCTGTTCTTGCTTGCTGGTTGTTTCCTTGAATTGATGTGTGGTGCGAAGGCTCTCAGTGATCTTAAGAATGACAAAGCTCTCATGTGTGTTCGATAAGACAAAAATGTAGGGAGTTTGCTATTGCTTTGTTGATTTTCCTTCAGCTCTATAGTTGCTCTGGATCACTTGCATATCTTGACTATAGACAAGGTAAGAGGGCGTCCACTGAATGGTTCTTATACTCTGATTGGGGGTTGAGGGTGGTTGGGTTGTTTTGGCCTTTTGGGTGTGTCCAGACAACAGAGCTGGAGGTGGGAGATGTGGAAACAGGGTGGGGGTGTGAAAGCCAGTCAAAGTATGCGAATCTTCTAGGATCTGCTCATTTGCTACTACTGAATTAAGTTGCATAGGAATTGAGGTGTAGAATAAGACTTAGAGAGGGTCCTTGGGTGTAGTCGAGAGTGTGGACAAGTTAAAGTTAGATAGCATATTTCTTAAAAAAACAATATTAATAACTCTGTTATTTCATGTTATCTTTGTACAGAAATTCTTCAATGCATCAGTTCCTGTTTCTGTGCAAGCAACTTTCCCGTATACATTCGTTGTGAGCAAGTTCTTGCAGGTGTGTTAATTTCTCTCTTACCCTTGAGATAAGTCCATGATGATTATATTTCTTTACCTTGAAATAACTAATGAATGATGATGCTCATCTAAACTGTGAAGACTAATTCTTTATGCTCTTGCAGCCTGGAGCCTATGATCTAGTTGGTTACATAGTGTATGAGATTGATCAGCACCCTTACCAGAATGTATTCTACAATGGCACGATTGAGGTTGTCGAGGCTGGAGGCTTACTCAGTGTTGAATCTGTTTTCCTTATTACCCTTGGAATTGCACTTCTTGGTCTCTTTGGATTGTGGGCATATGGCCAGGTTCAGCAGCTGTCGAAGGTAATCCTGTGTTTCAGGCTTTGAAATTTCCTTTCCTTAGGGAAATATATGTTCCTTCTGTAAACATGAGCTGTTCAGCATTCAACAAACCATAAACCATGGTGAACTGATAATTCAGACTGTTTTTTCTCATCAACTTAGTTTAGCGATGATTAATGCAAACCCACTTCTGTTATAATTACCGCTTGTCTTGTTGGGTCATATATTTTTCCTCAGCAACTTGTTTCTTGCTTGTAGAAAACAAAGAAGGCCCCCAAGGTCGAGCTCGGAACTGGAACAACTGATGCCAACATCGATGAGTGGCTGGAGGTATGTTTCTGCTGATGAAATTTCTTTTTGGAAGTCAGAACCATGTCAAGGACTGACGCCCATTCCTGTTTTACCTTGCAGGGCACTTCGTTTGCACAGAGAAGCAAATCCAAGAAGAAGCAGACCTGAGGCTTCCGAGTCTAGCTCATCATTTGAGGATCTAGAATGAGGCAAAGTGAGGGTAGCACCTCACAATCACAAGTGACTTTGCAGAAGATAGATGTGAAGGGAGGTTTTGAAAACTGTAGTTTCGTGGTGGCACATCTTTGTTAACACCATTTTCGGCCTTGTGTACTTTACATGGGAACTTTTCTTCAAACAAAATTTTGTTAAAAAAAAGGTATATGCTATCGCTGCTGGGATTTCTGATCTTATTTGAACTGTTAGCTGCCAAACTTAAACATTTTTATATCATTGGCACCCTAGAATTTTCTGAGCTTGGATGGAAGATTTATTTTTAAAGATACTGGCCACTGGCTGGAAAGCTTGGCAGTTTAAGACTATCTGGTCGGTCTATATATATCATCCCAGGCGCCTAGGACATACCGCACGACGCACTCCCACGCGAATACAGCGCGAGTCAGAGCTCAAAACGCGCCCTACGCACAGCCTTAACATCGAGCCATGGGTGTATAGGTTGTAGTGTCTGGTTAGTTAGGGAGTGCGTGGGTGTTTAGATAGGGAGTGAGTATAGATACTATAGCTTGTACCTAGTTTGAGGCACTAAAAAAACATCCAGCCATGCGCCGGCTATATCTAAACACGAATTATTCAACGGATCTTCCGCAGAGCTCGGCATCGGCGGCGGCGCAGCTTCAGCTCCCTCCACAACCCAGCCCGTTAGATCTGGGAGACAGGCGGGCTGGGAGGGAAAGGCGTCTAGGAAAGGAATGGGGTGGGCTCGGGCTGTGTGGGCCGCTTCGTCTGGGCTGGAGACATTGCCGGTGTTTTTTTTTCATTGTCTCGCTAGAATGGTGGGGTGTGTTCGGGTAACGCGCGTTACCCCCACAGGATATTGTGGGTTGATTTCTCGTTAGTTGAGCTGAAAGTAAGAAATTAAGTTGGCTCAATATATCAGTTCGTGGCAAATATTAAAAAAAATTGGAACATTTTTTTCTTGAATGTGGAACAATTTTTTATTGCTGGGGACAATTGTTCCATCAACAAAAAAAATTCCAGTAATAAAAAAATTATTCCACTCTATATGTGATGGTTTGACTGCCAGTCACACGTGTAACTCCTAACATTTGCGAGAATGGTGGGATGCTCGGAATAAAGTTAATGCTGGTGAACAACTCAAGCCGGTGAATGATATTGTGCACAAGGCCCGGTCTGTAACTGATGTGTGTGATGTTATTCCCACTGTTAAGCCTCTTGTGTTTGTGTTAGGACAGGAGGGCCTCGTCAACGATGGAAGCCTCCACCCGAGGGAACATGGAAAATTAATGTTGGTGGTGCTTTTTGGGAGCAGGAAAAGAAGGGAGCGTGGAGCCTGCAGCAATGGCAGGAGCTGGATCCCTGGAGACGGTTTGCGACGTGCTGCGGAGTCGCATGCTTGTTTAGCAGCTCTTCATGCTGCGGCTGATCAGGGGCTTCAAGACGTCATACTTGAGACCGACTCACAGATCCTGGTCAAGGCACTGCAATCTGATATGTATGATCGTGCACGTGGTGGGATTTAGCTTCCGAGAAGCTAAATTTATCATGGCGATTAACTTTAGTTCTGTGGCAATTGAACATGCCCCTTGTTCTTGTAATCTGTTTGGATGCATCCCCTCCTTAAATTTGTAACTATGGTGTTGGTTAGTGACATCACTAAACCCGGTGTGTATTAATAAAGAGTTGAAGTTACTATAAAAAATGAATGGTTAAAATGTTGTGATAGTGCACAAATAACAGGTACGGTGGTACCTTATTAACTTATTATGAACATCGAAAAGGTATGCAGCATAGTGATTATATTAACTTATTATGAACAACGAAAAGGTCCGCCGCCTAGTGATTACAAAAGACTCGGTAGCACTCCAGATTAACTCAGTAGCACTCTAGATTCTGAGTTCGACTTTCTGCAGAAGGATTTAACGTGCTTATGTTCATATAGGTGAATATACACGTGTTTTAAGTGTTGAGTTGTATTTGTATAATTAAAAAATTAAAAAATAACTTGTAAAAAATATCGTATTCAGCTGCTGCAAAATGCGAATATGTAAGATGTCTTGCTGGATGTATTCAGCCGTGCACCATCGCCCCGTGAATGTCGCTTGTTGTCTTGCTGGATCAAACAAACATGTAAGATGTATCATGTATGATGTATCTAGTCAGCAAGTTAATTCCTTTACACTGTAGTACCAATACCTGAAGCCATGTTCGCTTTAATTCAACAATTTGCTAGACTAAAAGCTCTCGACGAGATGAGGGGAGTAGGTAGGCATCAGAGTCATGGAAGAGGAGCAACATGGCTTGCCTCTCGGAGGCAGCTTCTGCATCGTAAGCAGGATACAAATGTCGTCATCTGCCTCAGCGTCCCCTCACCAAAATTCAATTCGTAACCCTTTGTAAAGCTATTTTTTTTCAAGAAGGTAATCCAAGTAAACCTGCACAGTGCTGCATGTTATTTCCTGTTCAACGTCATTATACTAGGTTTCACGGCTGTTAATTCATTGCTACAAGACCACTGGCTCTCTGGACGCAGACCAAACTGCGCTCCAGAGCAACAAAGAAACGGAAAAAAAAAAGTAAATTCTGATCAAAGAAGAAACACACAGGCAGGTTCAAGAGCCACATGCCAAACAACAGAGTGTATGCGATGGGGGGATTAGGTTAGGCATCAGAGTCATGGAAGACGAGCAACACGGCAGGCCCTCGTGGAGCCGGCTTCTGCTTCGTAAGCAGGATAAACATGTCGTCATCTGCCACATCTTCCCCCAGCAGATCATTATCAGATCAAATCAAACACAAGAATGAATTCAGGCAAAAAGATCGGCAACACTGCATTAGAAAACATGCAAAACTCTAAATCCTAAACCCTAAATCAAATCAAACACAGAATGAATTCAGGCAAAAAGATCGGCAACACTGCATTAGAAAACACACAAGTTGAACCCAACCCCCTAAAAAAAGGTATAGAAATAGAATAGAGGAAACAGAGAGGCGCAGCCGCGCAGGTCGGTGATTACAATATTGCAACTGCAAGCAAACTTTTTTTTTTTTGGCAAAGCAACTGCAAGCAAACTTGGTTGGACAAAACATTCGAGATCTCCGACCGAAGAATAAAAACATAAAGAAAGCAGGGGTGCGAGAAGAGACGGCCACAACCGGTGGGGCGAAATGGAATGAGCTGGCGGCGGCGGCTGCGACAGAGGTGTGGCGGCCTGCACGGTATTTATGGATGGTGATTGCTAGGGTTGAGTGCCCTCGGCCTCGATTCTCCAGGGCCGACACCTGGATCTCCGGCAACCGTCCGATCCGCAACGGCTGCGAGATCGCGTCGTCAGTTCGGCCGCTCCCGTTTCACAACGGAGGTGACGCCTCCACGGCGCACACTCGGTCCGCGATCCGCAACGGCTGGCATCACGGGGCATTCTCGCCAGACAAATCAGAGTTTTCTGAACTCTTATCATCGCTAATAGTCACACTCCCTCTCATCAAATACCCCTCAGCCAAACTCACTGCTTATGGAGAAAGTACAATTTCCTAACATCACCCAGAGAGAATGTTTGGCAGCATATTTTACAAGGGAGCCACAATCAATGTAGAGATCTCATTCTATCCATATTTACAATGTCCAAAGGACTGGATTGCATTCATCCCAAACAATTTACAAGGCAACAGCTTAACAGCGAGGAACTGGAATCAACAACAGCGCTGTTACGCTTTGCTACACACATCATGCTTGCCGAACTTTAGGTCAGAAGCGCTCCTATGGGGTTCTACCGCCTGAGATTTCCTCCTCTAACTTCCCGCATCACATGACAAGAGTATTCTGACAAAGCAGTGAATAGCATCGCAGCACAGGAGGTCAATCGACTGTTGCACGGGTTCAGGTTGCTAAGCGCAAGGAAGCTTGTTCTTGAGAAAATGACCACGAATGCTTCTTCTGCTGAGTGACAACAGCTACTTCTGCTGAGTGATAGCGTCGCTGCAGAACTTCTTGAAATTTTGGCACTCATCGGCGAGGAAGTCGCTGCAAAATTCAACAGGATCTTAAAACAAGATTGTCCAAAAGCAACATAGATGGACTACAGATAGACCATGGACTTACTAGATCCGTTCAACCATTTCTGCCTGATCCCATCTAGGACTCCAGGGATAATCATTTATTGGGGGTGACATAATAGGTGCCCCATCGGCATCGCAGTGCTGCAGAGGAATCAGGAAGGCAGACGTCATTCCACAGTATCAAAATCTTCATTTTTTGCTTAATAGCATCTAAGTGGTAAAAGATATATAGGTAGCTCCGCCGTGGCTCTTATCACAAGATAAAACTATTCCAACACCCAAGCAAATTATTGAGCGACAAAGAAAGGGTTTTAACTTTCAAGGCCTGTCTAGTATGTGAAGAGAATTTTTCATGATATGTCAGAACTACATGTTTGCTTCTTCTTGTGTTCATTTTCAGAACAACAACCAAATATAACATTGAATAAATAAAGCCTGAAACAGATAATGAGTTAATGACTACAGTTACAACAAAAAGTAAAATGATAAAAATTCATATCTAGTTCTGAAATTTTCTGAGAAAAAATCAGGCAAGTAGAAGAAAGGGCGAAATACATGCGTATAAATTTTTAAGACCAAACTTAGCTTCTTTTTATGAGACACAACATTCATAAATCACAAAGAAAGGGTGAAGAAAAAGACCAAAACAGTGTATGTGCTCTATTTTTGTCTTTCGTTTAACAGTTTGCTGATTTCATATTACAAAGTTGAGTATGGTTTTGATATTTTAGAAGATGGGTTTCCTAAAATAGCATAAAAGGTGCCAGCTTCACTATGTGATTGTATCGAAATTCAATTATACTACTCAATCCTATATGCAGAAAGCACTACAACTTACAAAAAATGAGACCTCTGATCAACCAAGTAATTACAAATAAACATAACTGTTCAGGAGTCAAATAGTGACCTGAGAACTCTGCAATGTGAGGATAGGTTGTTGCTTTGGGAACTGAAGGGGGATGGCAAAGTGTACCTGCAGCATCACAATGTGTTCCTTGTCACTTGTTAATGAATTAGTCAAAGTTATAGGCTAAGATGAAATAATAAAAAAGGATGATGCAAATTGTCAACAAAAAAAAATCTGTGTAAGTAAAGAAAGCAAATTTATTCAGGATGTGGCATTAAACAGTTCGCAACATGCAAAGTCAAGAGGAAATGAAGGAAAAGACACTCCACAAACATACAGCTGCTAATGGTTCCAGCATAAAAATTGGGGAAATGCATCCGCACCAACGTTCTGAATGTTGGTGACCCGTGACCGAATACCACAAACGACATACAGCATTGTGGTGTTATTCCACGAGAATGAATATTGTTTCTAGAAGCGTGTCCCATTTTCTTCTCAGATGCCAGGTTTTGTTTTTTTTTACTAATTCTGCATTAATCTTAGCGGTTTAATGTGCTTAAAATCCACATATTTAAAAAAATTTGCAGTCACTATGTGCGAAGTGGAAGGGAGGACAAAATTTCATGTTTTCTGACTATCGCCATGGAATAGAAAAGAACAAGAGAGTATCAGGTTCATGCATTCTGTGACATACCAGAAATGTGAAAACTCCTGAAATGGAAAGCACTGTAGCCCTCCTGCAAAAGATCTGATGCACAGATGTATCATTAGGAAACTTGGCTAAATCCACAATTATGTATGGAAAAACAAATTATTTACAAATACCGGATCAGCCTCTATTGGTCTCCCAAAGGTAGGAGCCAGTGCCTCGATAAAACGTCTCCTGGCACCAATTGAAGCTGATGCCTCAACAACCTTCAGTACAATTATCAAAGTTAATGTAGGAACAAAAAGAACCATTAAAAAACACATAGATAAACCCCTACTTCATGTGTTTTCATGAGTCATGACATCGCATAGCCATCAGCTAGGCAAAATTTTGGTGCCAAGCCAACCAGTGGTTGTAACCATGAGAGTGAAAGAGAGAGTGGGCAGGGGGGGAAGCTTTAGGCATTATCGCCAGGCCAGTTATTGTCCTAGTAAATGAGCTCACAAAGCAGAGGAAGGAGCCTTCCTCCCTGGCTCCCTCCCTCAGAATTGTGGCAATCATGCACGGCTTAACTAATTAACAAATGCTTGAACATTATTTGGTAAACAAAAAGCCCATAGGTTTTATACAACCAAGCACTTGAAGCATTACAAAGCATTGATATGCAACTAGACAGCACAAAAAGCACATGCAGACACAGTCAGGTTTATAGCTGCCATCCAAATAATAGTAGACATTGTTTTTTCCGCTTCATTTTTTCTTCTGTTGCAGTTTCCCCTCACTTTCCGAAAGACCATAGTCTGAACAAAACTTGAACACTCAGATTTTAATGCAAATACGGATTTTAATGCAACCGAAACAGAGTAAATGTTTTACAGTCATCTAATCGGATCGAGATTAGTCATCGATTAGGCCGATTAGTTGAGCCCAGTCGTCTGTCTAGTCTTCCCATACATCCAGGACCGATATGATATGTATAATATACAGTACATAGTATATAGTATCAACACCACAAATATTGGCAGGAGCTCCTGGGCAGCAGGTATCTCCTGGCAGCGGGGAGGCATGGAGCACCTGGGCAGTGGGTAGCTCCTAGCAGCGGGTAGGCGTAGGCATGGAGCTCCTGGGCATTTTCTTGGCGGCGGCAGCGTGCTCCTGGGAGGCTAGATGCACCAGCGGATGCGCCTTTGGGTGGGCGGCGGCATGTAATTTGAAGAGCGGACAGCGGCGCGTCCACGCGTGTTCTAGAAGGCGTTTTGGGGTGAGGTGGCTTGGCAGCACCTGAAGCTGTGAGATATATACCCAAAACCTAATGGGCCTAATTGCCAGCTCAGTAGTCCACCACCCACTGGCCGAGGCCCATCATCTCAAATATGATCATTTTCAAGCCTAAACAGATGACTAATCACGGTTAGTCGACAACTACCTGGGCGACTAGGTTTCTAGTCGCTGGCCCTTATCAATGGCAAGGGAGCGATAAACCTGACTAATCGCAATTAGTTGGATGACTAGAAAACATCAACAGACAACCTGTAGACATTGTGTAATTCCCATTCCCCATGCGTTAACTCATATGCATGGAGTTGATATGAAAATGGCATGGAAAATGCAAAACAACAACAGCATGGCTTACCAGCAGGTTAAGACTTTCTTCTAAGGCAGGAAGATACTCCGCCAAACACCTGCATATGATAGACCAAGGAGAGTTCGGTCATCTTTTGCTTCTTTACGAGAAATATTGTAATAAATGGGGGACCCAAAGACATAACAAGTGTGTTATGCGTCAAAACATGGTATACAAAAAGATAACACAGAAGGCAAGATAATCTTCATCTAGCGGCATGGAAAGTTGACTTACATCCCATTTGACCATGGAGGGAGTTTCACATCCTCAACTGAGAAAAGTGATTTCAAATCTGATGTTGAGATTAGTTTGAGTCGTGGAGCAGAAGGAACAGAAGAGTAACTTGAACTTCTACTGATTGGAAAAATGACCTGCACAAGAAACAGGCAATGTGGTTTTCAAGTGAACAAAAAGCTCCTATTCCATCGGGTTGTCCAAACTATAGAAAGACAAAATGAAAGGAGATGGCTAGTGCTATTCATTATCAAGGCTACTGCTATTATCAAATATCCATGCCTGCATCCATGGAACCAGTGGCTTTAGAGGTTAACCTGTAGATGGATCTTTTGAGGTAATCTCCAAGGACAGCCTGGCACCAGTTTGTTAAAGTTGAAGTCGACGTCCAGAAGTGGTACAGCAAATTTCACCTCATCTGGCTACAAAATACAACAAATACCAGGTGAGAGTAGATACCAATTTTCATGAAAAAGAAACGGATGTGGAAACTGGTAAACTTGCCCTATCAGCGGAAGGTACCATGCAGACTTCAATCCCCTGTTCAATGAGAGAATTTCGAGAAGTCATTACTCATCCAATTAATTTAATAAAAAAACTGTACTGATTGGAAGAGCAATTGGTAATAAGCCAGCCAAGCCACTTAACCTTCGACACATATTTAAGACCCTTTCCGTTTCTCACTCACTACTGCAACCATACCATATACAGATATATGGCGCATTAATCTAATATCTCAATGCCACTTAATGCGAACATGTGCAAATGCATTACCTCCTTAGTGAGAACTGTACTTAATTCAAACGTCACCCTTGCATCATCAACCTTGGCAACCTGCTTCTTGTGGCATTCAATGTACAATTCCCTGCACCGAACAAAATTTGAATGAAATGTTATTGAAAGAACAGAAACCTTGGCACCAAAAGTACCAGGAGTATCCCGAAATGCTTCCACCACCAACAAGAGCATCCCATGATGTGAATTTCTTCCCAACCACATGTCTACCTGACTAACTATGGTTCAAAAGTAAAAAATTTGACAAAGCATACATTCATTCAATCCCAGCGCTGACAGAAAGCAAAGACACCAGCATCCATCCCAAAACCCTCTTCATAAACATAGTTAAACCATCGTCCCATGTTTGCAATCCACAGTTAGTGTACTATGTAATGATGATGATTGATGACACCATAGGCATAGACAGCTCGAGAAGCAAGAAAAACCTCACCGGAGCTCATGTACGAGAGCAAAGAGTCCCCTGGGATCGCGGTAATCCCAACGTGCCAAGCAGCTCTTGTCATTTCCAGCGTCGGCATAATCAACCAGCGGCTGGAACCCCTCGTCGTCCTGGCCGAACACCACGTCGGGCGCCACCATGGGAGACAAGGCATTATACACGAAATCCCCTGCGGTAGCGGGAATTAGAGGCGCGAAATCCAAAAGCCCGAACCCTAGAAGCATCATCAAACGCTTAGAGCGAGGGAGCCTTACAGTGGACGTAGTCGAGGCAGAAGGGGATGGAGAGCGTGAATCGATCGGAGTGGCGGCCGTTGTGGCAGCCGGACCAGATCTGCCCCACCTGCAAGCGAGCGAAGTGAGACGGGGAGCGGCGAGGCGAGGCGAGGCGAGACGATGGAGCGCAGGGGGCGAAGCGGATACCCTGATGGGAAGCTTGGAGTGCGAGAGTAGGTAGCTGAGCTGCGCGGCGACGAGGGGCGCGAGAGGGGGCGACGAGGTGGGGACCGGCGCCGCGGCGTCGGCGGACGGAGACATCGCCGCCGGCGGATGTGGCTGGACTCGACACAGGCAACCAAGTTTATTTTCCTCGCTTGGTCTATGTTGGGTTTTGGAAGAGGAAAAAGTCTCAGACAGCGAGCATTTTGGGCGCAATACTGGTTTTGCGGTCGACCGCTCGCGCCGATGCACGTGGAGCTAGTGGGCTGCGCACGATCCTCCGGCTCCACTTTCACTTTATTTTTTCTAACTTTCATGTGTTTTATTTTTTGTCTTTAACCTTTTTTATCTTGAAATTTTGTGTCAAAATATTTTCTCCAAGTTTTCTATCTCAGAATCTTTTGATGGACTTTTTTGACTTCTAAATTTTTGCTTGCAGAAAAATTTTGCATCCCAACTTTTCTTTCCAAAATTTATCGATCTCAAAATATTCTAATCCAAATTTTACAAAATTTTCTGTTCAGAAATTTTTTCTTTCATTTTTTTCTCAAAACTTTGTTAAAAATTGTTTGTATAAATTTGGTTAATTTTTTATTTGTATAAGTTAGTATAGTTTAGTAGTTCAAATATGTCACGACAGTTTATTGGGAACGAGATGAGATGACGTGATGTGACAGTGGACTAGCGAGACCGGATACATCAGCTCAACAGCAGAAATGGGCCGGACGGTGCGGTCGGAATCGACCGTACGGAGCCTGATTTTACGGGCGACCGTAAATTAGCGCCCCCCATTTTGGGCCCGGTTGATATTCCAAGGTTTGCTAAATTAAACCCAACACGATGGCCACTAGATACTCTCCCTTCTGCTATGTGCCTTCGATGCCACGTCGTCACCCACGCAAATGTTAAGAGTCGCCCGGGCTATTCGGAGTCAAATCATCGCACAAGACTCGATAATTAATTTTTTATTTCCGAACAAATTTTGTGTATTGCTATAATAATTAAAAAATTATTCCGGAAAAAAATTGTTCTAGAACAAATTTGACTATGAGTCAGTTTGTTGAGCTAGTTTAGGCCCAACAACATAAAATCTGGAGTGGATGACAAGTCTGCTAGGGTCACCCGTGTGACCCCCAGCAGCCCCCCGTCAGCCACGGAGTCAATTACTCAATTTCGCAACCAACAATATGGTGGCTGCTGATCAGAAGGGGCTTGGTAATCCTACAGACGACAATGCTAATATGTTATGTGTCTCGTCCTACCAACTTGTGAGATCGAGTTGGTTTTCAGTTCTCACCTCTTCTAACGGTTTGCTTACCCTCATGGATATACCGTCATCCGGTGGGCTGGATTTGTTGATAATTGAGACGCCAGATCCTTTGTTTCTCAAGGCAGTCGTCTTGCTCGCCCTGGACATTCAACGACTACAAAGCATGTTGATATTCCTAATGTGCTACTCTTGATGCCACTAGAAATCTTTGATATTCCTTTGTCGGGACGGTGGCCGGCTTCGAGGCGACTGGCCTAACCGTCGGCGATGGACGACGAGAGAGTCTTGCAAGGACCTGAATGCAATTTTTCTTCCAAAAGTATCTTTGTAAGATTTGCAACATTATACGTGAAATACAACTGGTTTCTCAAAAGAAAAAAAAAACTCCCTCCATTTCTTTCTGCCACTTCATTAGCATTCCAAAAAAAAAATAACTAGAGAACCCTCTCGGCTCTAGCTGATTTATGGAGAATTCGTGTATGGTTCTATGGGAAAACACTCTGAGTTAGATAGCACATGAAAGATCCGTTTTGGAAGGTTTTAACCGGGATAACTGTACATCGATCGCGTGCCAATCCACGTTGTGCCGTCTAAAGCTGGTGAGATGAATAAATTAGCCTAGCAGAATATGTATCAGCGGAGTGCGCAACATTTTTTTTCCAATAACATTTTTAGGAGTGGGTACGTGGCAATGAACCAACGAGATTGGCCAATTTCCTTAGTTAGCGCGCGTAGTTGGGCCGAGCAGTGGCTTCGTCTTGACTGATGGGCTTAATTTCTTCGCTCGTGGGCTTGGTAGCACTGTCGCCGGCGGCCGGCCCAAAATGTTTCAGGCGCGCCCCCACTCGGCTTCCCCGCGGCCGTTCCGGCGCCGCGCCAGTCCCCACCGCCGGCGCGGCCTCCGGGAGGTCGGAGGAGGAGCTACAGGAGGGAGTTGTCGCTGCTTCCACACCCGGCGCCGAGCGGCCGGCCGGGCTCCCCACGCAGCATGGGCCCGGGCGGGGGAGGGGGAGGGAGGCGCCGTGGAACGGATCGCCGCCGGCCCGGAAGGCAAGGGAGACGCCGGCTGCGCCGCTGCGGCCTCTCTGCTCCCTCCCGTTCCTGTGTGCTCCACGTTGCCGGTGCCGGCCACCATCGGAATTCCGGCAAGGTTTGTCACTATGCCGTCGTGTGCCGGAATTGTTCAGTACTTTTATACTTTGATTGACCTGCCGATGATATTGATGTACATCAGTGCTTGAGCTGTTCCAATCATGCAATGACAAGCTTAAGGTGCAATTATTTTCAACTAAACTGTGGCCTGAACAAAGCATGTAATGTGGCCTCTGGCCTGGACAATCTCTCAGATTAGCTAGATTAGCTGTTGAATTTCTTTGTCACAAGTGAAAACGCATCGGCTTTACATTGTTTGCATCATTAAGTAACCATAACCAGTTTTATTTGCTTTATATCGTAGCTGGGAGACGGCTCAACCACCAGCCAGGAGGCGGCGAACCACTATCAGGGAGGCAGGGAGGTGGCGAACCGCCAGCAGGGAGGCAGGGAAGACCATTGAGGATCTTTTGGCATAGCAGAGGAATTTGTGATTTGAGTTTGCTGGGTCTGTGAACAGGTCTCTTCAGATCATGTATAACATTTGGATGTACGAAGCTGAGATAGATGTCGAGATTAAAGCACAGAAAGAAGCCGAAATGCAGGAGATGAAAGCACAGAATGAAGCTCAACTACAGAAGGTGATGAAGGAGAACGTGAGGCTACTTTGCATTGTTGATAAGGAGGCACAGCTCCAGGCGATGAGTGAGCAGTGCAAGTTGCTTTTTTTTTTTGAGCAGAGCAGTGCAAGTTGCTGGCACAGCAGATGCCGTGAGATAACTCATGCTGCTACCTTAGCTCCGCTCCCAGGGCTCTAAATTCTTCATGCCAAGGTTTAAAGTCCAGAAGTGGGTCAGGAGATTCGCCTCATCTGACTAAATAGGGAGGTAACACTTGCAGTACAAGAGAAAAAACAACAATTTTCACGAAAAATTGTGGTTACAGCGATCTATGGATGGTACCAGGCATGCTTCAATCCTCAGCTCAACATGCTGACCCCCAAAATCACTTCTCAACCAACAAACTCCATTGAATAATTGAACTAATTGGGAAAACAGTACTAAGTGATAAGAAATTCACGTGCGTGGATTCAACCCCTCAGTGCCATTGAATGGGCAAATGCAGCATGGCATTGCATCCCTTCCGAGCTTAATACAGAAACCGTTCAGTTTGAAACTTAACGCAGACAACAGCTGGATACATCAATCTTCACTACTGAGCTTAAGTTAAAGACCAAACATCTATACAAACTACAACATGCAGGCATCCCTTTGGACGAACAAGGGATTAACAAGGCTTATCCTATCCTGGGTATAATAAATAAAAGAAAATTCACAAATTTACAGGTTCCTATGTACAATTTGAAAAATGGCAGATGAAATCTCCTCAACCAAAACTGCCAAAATGTTGGCACCGTCAAGATTCCCTCCGTGATTCGCTTTCTTTTTAGCAAAGTCTATTGGTTTCTTCTACAACCAAAGTAGACAAATGTATTGTCATACTGGGGCAGGTGAATTTTGCAGAGCTGCGAAGTAGTCCTCTTCAACATTCTTCAGTAGATTGTCGCTGCTTAAGCTGATACACCATGATATGGATCCCTTATCCAAAGGCCAAGGCAACAAAGCTGAAATCAAGGGGAAAGTTTTGCTCAGTTCAAA
Organism: Panicum virgatum; assembly: GCF_016808335.1. Taxonomy (NCBI): domain Eukaryota; kingdom Viridiplantae; phylum Streptophyta; class Magnoliopsida; order Poales; family Poaceae; genus Panicum; species Panicum virgatum. The sequence goes on from NC_053139.1 coordinate 46,867,651, forward strand.
CCTTGGCATTATCAAAAACATGTTGCTGCCAAACTATGCCAGCTCTAAGAACTATTGGATTTTTTTCTCATAAAGAAGCCATCAGTCCAAATAAGCTTCTGGTCAGCAAAGTAAGTGATGCATGTTTATCTGATAAAAAATTCAAGGAAAATGAATGCTAACTTAGGGCTGTCATTGATTAAGCAATAATTTCGTAACTTTATTAACTAATAAAGCACAGATCTTAGCAAACTTTTTGGTGGCATAAAATTTTGCATTCTCATAGGAAGCTTTACTGTTTCTTTCATGAAATTGGAGGCATTAGCAGTTCTTGACAAACAAAGGGACGTACCGACTCAACTACGATATATTTTGCAATAAAAGGGGAAAAAATGAGCTAAATGACTAACCTGCAGAATTGTTGGCTCCCTCTTCTGCTGTGTGCAACAAAATTGTCCCAGAAAGAATTGTTATTAGGCCACATAATTCCGAAGCAATACTACTTAAGCTTTGACCAGCCCAGTCCTACAATTCATAGTTTCATAGCAAGCCCAGTAAGTAGCAAACAAGGCCCAGTTCAGCTTAATTAACTAAACAATTAGGATTAGCTTCTACCTTGAACATAATTCCACTCGCCACTATTGTAAGGGTTGTAAACATTACATAATAAATAGGAGAAACAATAGCTAAATTAAATGTATCCAGTGCCTGCAAAAGTAGTAGGAAGTCAGCATAACCTGAAAACTGAGATATACTTGCAATGATCAGAAACATACTAGATCAAGTAAAAATCAGTTTGTAGCTCGTTGCAGACAAAAAAAATCTTTTTAAGTTGTCAGCGCACTGAAGTACAATCACAGGTGAAGTAACAGGAAAAAGATGGGCATACCTTGTTGAGGTAGTTTATTTGAGAAACCCCACAGATAATTGCAACCATAAGAAAAAACCATGTGTATGGATAAGCAGCCTGATTCACTCCATCCAATGTAAGCTTTATGGCAACACCAATGGCTTTGATGCTAACGACCTTCAAAGTAAGAAAAGTTCAGTAACTACATATTCCTGCAGTTAAGAGTTAGACTGTGCATCTGCTACTCAAAACACACTTACCGTTAGCGACCCCATTGAGGAGCAGATGCCCAGATATACTAGGATATTAGTCTGACCATATCGAGGTTCAAAGAAGAGTACTAGCGTTCCCACAAGTAACATTGTTGTCATTGCATATGCTAGAAATCCTGCCCATGGTTGACACCATCAGAGTATGGACTATGGAGTTTGTCTTTAAGAAATGCAGCTGCAACTAACAGTTATGTGTACGATTGGGTGCAATTACCGACCTGGTTGAGTAGCTAGGTTCCAGATTTCTTTAACAGAGTTAGGCATATGCTCTTCCGGAGCATGCATAACAACAACAACTGAACCTACTATGCACGATACACAGCCAAGGACCCCGAGCTTCTCAAGTCGCTCCTTCAGCACAAAGTGTGCCAACACTGAACTGCCCAATTTCAGGAAAGAAACACATATGTCAAGCTCAAGCATAGAAGGTTGCAATACAGCATAGACTTATCAGCTTTTGTACGGAAATTCACCTCACTATTATGCTTAATGCTCCAAGAGGAGTCACAAGCACAGCTGGCGCGAATATATAAGCAACAAAGTTTGCAACCTCCCCAAGCAGCACTTGCCAAGGTCAACACTAAGGAAAATCAGTTGGATGCTAAAGTTTAAATTTACTCTGTGAATTTGACGTGGAACGTGCTTACTTGTGGTCATTCCAGCCCACCACAGAGGCTCGGAAAGGTAAGTGTATCCTCCACCACCTGTAACGAAGAAGAGATGAGCCTGGTAAGCTGAAATTGAAGGACGTTTGACCATGAAACTCAATACACGCTCAGCAGAACTCCAACAGGCCGTTTCAAAAAAAGATACTAGTAGATTGAAACAAGTAAAAATCCAGACATAATTAACGACCACTCAGCACAGCGATAGAGGAAATATCAGAGGTAGGAATTGACTCCACTCCATATAGGCAACTCGATCCGCAGGAATTTAATCACTTCTAGAAGACAGAGACAACCCGACGACCGAAACGCTCATCACACCCACAGGTTTCTGACCTGACTCGGACTTGTCAAGATCTAGAATCACCGCAGCCGCCCCAATCGCGCTGACGTTTTCAGGTCAAATCATGGACCGCCACGACACGGCATTTTCAGGTCGCGTTGTATGCAATCGCTCGGATCCGAGTGCCGTGGCGTCAAAACAGCCCGCTGAATTGACCAAAGCAGCAGCCGGTACAGTTGAATTGAATCGCATCAGATCAGGCCGCCGGATTGGCCGGTTCGGGTGAGTCGCCGCAAATCAAATCAGAGGAACGCAAATGTAGGTTGGGGATGACCGGTAGGCCGGGAACAGATGGGTCAGAGGATTCGAGGGCCGGCGGGGCGGATCACTGCTAGCAAGCGCGTGAAGAGATGAAGCAACGGGTACGGGCAGCAACGCAGGGGCATTCTGGGTGGGCGGTAGCATGATGTACCTGCGCGTGCGCCGCACTTGGCGGCGCGGCGGAGGCCGATCTTCTTGAGGATGAAGCTGACGCCGATGAAGGCGCTGGAGGCGACGGCGAGCGCCAGGCCCTTGGCGTTGTCCGAGACCTGCATCATCGTCGCTGGTGCCGGAGAATCCGAGCCCAATCCTCCTCCCTGTAGCGGCGGCTAGCGGGCAGGAGGACGGGGGCAGACGGCAGAGCGAGCGGATCCCTTCCTCCCTCCCGCCTCCAAATCCAAAATTTGAAGGGAAGCGGAGGGAACCGGGAGCAGGATGGTGGGGAGCGCCTGCGGCTTGCCCCCGCCTCGTCCTCTCTTCCCTGCTGCTGGTGGTGGTGCGGTCGTGGCCCTTGCTATTCTCCTCCGCTGCGGCCGGCGGCTGCGGTCTCGGCTGACGGCCGGTCGTTTGGTTGGTTGCCGTTGGCCCCTTGCGGCCAATCAGCGAGGAGGGAGCGAGGGAGGAGGAGGAAAGCGCACGGGTGCTTCGGGTGACGTGCGGGCCAGGACGGATGGTGGGGCCGGGATGTCAGCCCCGGGGAGCGTGGGGCAGGATGGAGGACCACACCACCTGGACAACGATGGCGGGGCGGCACGGGCGACGCAATGCATGTGGCGCGACCGACGGCGACGCGATCAAAAAAATCTCGCCACTTGGGCCGAAAAGCCCGGGGGTCATGTCTTGTTGTCTCGCTTTAGCTGGATGCACTGCACGCGCTAAAACCATTGAGGGGCCGTATTTTTGGACGTCTCATCGTTTGTTTGATCAGATGTCGGGAGGATTTTTCAAACACTAATTAAAAAACTAATTCCAGAACTCACTTGGAAACCACGAGACGAATCTTTTGTCTTTGACCGCAACATTAGCACATGTTGGTTACTGTAGCACTTATGGCTAATCATGCACTAATTAGACTTAAAAGATTCGTCTCGTCGTGTACATCCAAACTGTGTAATTAGTTTTGTTATTTAATTATATTTAGTGCTTCATACAATTGTTTAAAGGGGAGGTGAAAATTTTTGGTTGAAAATTTTTGGAAACTAAACGGCTTCTATGCGGTGGAATCGCATGTTGTATCGATCCCGACCGACCGGCCTCATCAATTTTTTTAACGTGAATGAGCACGTATTTCATTAAAAAGAAAACAATACGATCATTACAAATCTTAATAGACAGTTAAGACGGATACAAGCGCCACTAAGCAAGTGGCGGACGACAACACAACAGACAAGAACATCAAGAAAACTATTTGGGCTCTCCTGACCTACGAACCTAGCACAACCATACAACTGAACCTGCAAAGTAAACTACAACGACAAGAGTGCAAAGTTCTACAACACAACAACGGTGGCAAAGCATCCACCCAACCAACTAACCACGGCGGCAAAGCATCCGCCCGAGGTAATTTTCAACCAATACGACGACGGCGGCAAAGCATCCGCCAAACGACGACCGACGCAACCCTAACGATGTAGATGCAACCGAGCGAAGGCAGACGCAGAAGCAGGAACTCTCCGAAGAGAGCAAACGACCACCACCACCGGAGCGGAGAGGAGGGACGAGGGGGAAAAATGACGCCTTCAACAAGGTGAGCGGCGCCCAAGGGCGTTGTCGTCATTAGCCCGCAAACGGGTCCATGGCTTTCACCTCCACCCAAATCCCTCCACAAATCCGACACCACCGCAGCATAGGAGGGTACGCCAGCCGGCACCACACCGCAGGAGGCCACCAGGAGGGCGGCCAGCGGGGCAGAGCAAGGATTTTCATCCGGACAGCTCACCGGAGAGGAGGGACAAGGGGGAACGATGACGCCTTCAAGAAGGTGAGCGGCGCCCTTGGCCCGCAAACGGGTCCATGGCTTTCGCCTCCACCCAAGTCCCTCCACAAATCCAACGCCACCGCAGCACAGGAGGGTACGCCGCGCGGGCACCGCGCCGCAGGAGGTCAACAGGAGGGCGGCCAACGTCCAGGGGGGGGGGCAGAGCAACCCCCAAGACGAGCGGGCGATGCAAACCAATGGCCGGGCCAAGGGAGCGTCCGGCGCAACTGCCTGGGAGCCCGCCCAGGAGCGACCAAGCCGATGGCGGCGGCGGCCCCTGTGACACCTCTTGTGTCAGTTTAACCAAAGCTAGGCAATTAACATAACTTCACACACAAATGAGCTAAGAAAACTTAAATAAGAACCCTATATCTAGTTCTTGCAAACCTTTGTGTAAATGTATGTGTGCATGTGTTTGAGTGCAATGCTTGAAAAACAATATTTGGTATACTTTTAAACTTAACTTGACATGTGTGGTAATAAGGTAATAAAATACACCTTTCATAATGATCTATAAACTTTCTATGCAAATCAAATTCAAACTGGAAAACCATCACATGAAATAATTATTGGAACCATTCTTGGATTTGTGAAGAGCTACTAATTCAAACAAATTAAATAAACAAGAGTTCAATTTCTAGAAATAAGGAAGTTAAAAATAACTTTCAAACCAATGCACTTATGCATAGGAAAATGAATCTACATATTCACCATGTCATGTTCAACAAAAACCTAGTTGAAGCCTAGGAGTAAAAGTGCCAAAATTCACATGAAATGATAAGTACTTTAAATGGCAATTTTTGAAATAATTAAATAACTCTCAAACCATTGCTCGAATGAAAAAGTGCATAACACGAAAGTTGTAGATCTCGAAAAACTGAGCAAAAGTGATATTCAACACTTTTTCATTTGAGGCCAAGATGAGGGAGAAAAATGGAAATTACAGAACTGGGTTTTGGAACTTTGGTCTAATTACGAAATTGCCACTGATCGTTTCTTCCACCTCCGTCTCCCTGCACCGCGCCTACGGCGGCGCCATACGCCGGCGCAGACGCCACCTGGCCGCCCACGCGTCGCGCCCCAGCTCCAAACCGCTTCCGCGCCCCTGGTATTGCCCCAACCCACCTTCCCCGGCGCCCCTGAGCTCGCCACGCCCCTTTTCCTCTCCTGCGCGCGCCACGAGGATGGCCGCCGCGCCACACGCCTGGCTGCGCCCTTCCCTGGCCAGGCCTTCCCCAGGCCGCTGCGTCCCAGCTCGCCCTCCCCCTCCTCCCTTTCCTATTTAAGGCATTGCAGCCCTCCACGCGCACGCCTAGAGCGCCCCGGCCACCATTGCCATGGCTGCCGAGCTCGGCTCGCCGCGGAGCCCCCGTCTCCGGCCTTCCTCCACACGAACCAACCCCAGAACGGAAGCTCCTCAGCCTCCTGAAGCTCACAGACCCGTCCGCTCCCTCCTTCCCCCACTAGAACCTCGCCGCCGGCGACCAGACCCGCCGCCGTCCGCCCCTCGCCGTGGAGAGCCCAGCTCCAACCACCTCCGCTCCTCCTACGACCGCCCAAGGGTAGCTCTCGATCCCCTCTCTCTTTTCCCCCACAAACCCCTCGCCGCCGGCCAACCCCTCGTCGGGAAACGCCGCGCCCGTACCCTCCTCTGTTCCTGACTTCCGCCAGGGACCTCCCTGGAGAAGAAACAAAAGTTCCAGGGGTCCAAATGAAAAGTTACAAATGAACTCAAAACAGCAAACTTTAAAAATGCCTAGAAAATCGTATAAAAATCATAAAAATGCAAACTAAAATGTTCTGGAATCCTTAGAACATGAACTACAACTTTTGTTACAGTCACATGTTCATATTTTGCTTTTATTTTAATCTGAGAAAAAGAATAAGAAAATCACCTTATGCATGTTCATGAAGTTATACTCAGCAAATGACCTTGATTTTTGGATATGTTATCACTAATGGAATATTAAGATCACAGTAAAAATATGACACCCAACCAAAACATTTATCATGTTAGAGCAATCAAGATTCTCTAATCTATTGCTAGATTCTCGATTTAATTCAGGAAAATATGCACATGAACTTGCTCTGAAATTTTTACTGCATGCATGTGAAACTGAAACCCTGTTAATCCCTAAATTTCAGATTTATTAGAGTTCATTTACTATATACCATGTTTTATGCTTGTTTAATCAACTTAATTCTTCATATATAGTTCTTATGCTCAGAAAAATCTATATTTATTTCTGAAGTCTCTTTTTAGCTCTGTGTTCCTGTCTAAAAATTTTGAGGTGCATTTACTGAGTTTTGCTTTGGTGAATAATCATGCTTAACATCTTAGGGCTAGATTTACTATTTTTGTTCTGAGTAATATACACCATAACTGATCTTGATTTTTGGACATGATCTTGTTTAGAGTATTTTATATATGTAATAAAAATTTCGTATGAAGTACTAGTTAAATGCACCTTGAGAAATTTATGCTAGATCATGTTAAGTTAAATGCATAACTAATTTATCTTGTGGTTATAAAGCTCGATAATTTTTCTGGAGTATGTTTAGCTCATGAATAGGCTCTGGTAAAAATTTGAGAATCATATCCCTAGCACAACTCTCTGGAGAATTAATCTTATTTAATGGCTTGTTGTTTTTGTTCTTTTTATTACCTCAGCTGTATAAGTGAATAAAATCTGGAAAAAATTACAGTACTGAGTAGATGCTTGGTAGATGCTCCCATAAAATTTGTAGCACCAGAACACATATCAAACTTGCTGTGCAAAAAGGTGAAGCAACTAGAGTAATCTACTTACATGCTTTGTTATGGTTAATTACTTTATGGTTGGATGCTGAAAACTATACCATAGATGCTAAAGTACCTGATTTGAGTTAATTTAGTTTTTCATCACTAGCTCATGAGTAAATTGGTTGCTATGAAATAGTGAAAGTCTGCTATGTTTTAATGATAAGAATGAAAATCAAAACACACAGCTCTTTTATGAAGTAAAGTGAAATTAAGAACTACTCTATAAACGATTGCCCAGAAAATAAAGTTAACTAAGACCACCACAACAAACACGTGCTATTCTGGACTACAACTTTATAGTGAAGGAAATAAATATGTTTATATCATGTTGTAACAATATCATTTCTGCATGCATATAGAAACGGTAAATCTACTCGACGGTGATTACGAGTTGGTGCCCGCGAATACTACCACTCCGGAGAGTGTCTCTCTTAATTATACTGACTTGAATCAAGACCCGAACCAATGTTCGGAAGAGCCCAAGGCTACCTTTGAACAGTGCCCAAGAAGGCAAGCCCCGGTGCATAATCCCATTATTTTACGCCTTATATTCATCCAACTATTTGTATATGTTGTAATAATTTTATTGCGCATTTACGTTTTCTAGGAGTTGATCGAAAACCTTATATGCATGATCCCTAGGTACCTATGTTTGTTATCCGGATCTTTTTCTCGACTAGTTGCCCCGCTAACTAGGTACGGTAAAAGTCGAGAGGTTTCCTACCTCTCGCGAGTTATAGGAATTTTACTGACTTTAATTCCTGCTGAAATATAAGGACAACGGCGGGGTTGTGTAGTTGTGATACCCCGCTGGTGTAGTCAAAACTGGCTAAGGTCGTGGGGTGTGGCTCATTTCGTTAAGCGTTTGAAAGTACTAGCCACATGCCGAGAAATATGGTAATCGGTAAGCTGAAGTACCTGATTGGACCGGCGAGTGGAACGACCATTCACCCTCTTGGTAGAAGTAGGTTTTATTTTTGTCCGGACGTACGGGTGCAGAGACGTCGGGCTCTGTAGTCGGGGAGGGTGACCCGGATCCACGGACTGGAAAGAAAGGGGAAATGTTGTGTGGGTGACTTGGTTCCCATACGTGTGGTCTAGGTTCCCCTGGCCAGGTTGAAATTCGATTCAGAATCGTCCGCCTCTCACGGCATGAGACTGCTTAATGATTTCGGTCACATAGAGTAACAAGTGGAACATGATGATGATAATACTGCTGGTTGATTAAATGATTGCTCTACCATGTTTGTGTAGAGTTGGATGCAAACTTAGAATGATTAATCTAACTAGAAGATGGCTAAATAAAATCTAAAAATAAGGATCAACATTTAGTGGCATTTTTGGCAAACAAACCCCAACAACCAAAAAGCCTTGCATGTCTAGTTATCGGACTATGTTATATCCGGTGACGGGTCAGTCTTGCTGAGTATTAGTATACTCAGCCTTGCTTGTGGCACTGTTTTTCAGGTACTAACTTTGAAGATCTGTTCGCGAGTCTTACTTGGCCATGTACCTGGCCTCCGGGCTGGTCTGTTGAGTGGGATGGCCCTTCAGCTGGTGCTGACCACCCTCCCGCTGAGTGACGCTTTCGTACGGGCTTTATCGATGCGTCACGTTATTTCGCTAGTTATCTTTTACTGCTTCCGCTGAACAATGAGACTTGAATAATTTGAGTAGAAGGAACTCTGTAGTACTTTCGCTACTCTGAACATGTTTTGTAATAAATTTCCTTTCCGCTGCAATCACTCTGAGATGTATGAAATGTTCTGCATTGTAATCTCTGGGCTCACCTTCGTGTGAGTGTTGTCTGCTGATCCTGGAATAGCGTGGCTTTAATCGAGGCTTCACTCGAGGAACTACCGGTGAGTGCCAATTTGGGTCAGAGTTGCTTAGCAACAAAGATCAGTGCACCCGGGCCCAGTAGTTTTGGGTGGTTCCGCCACAGCTGGCATCAGAGCTCGCAGACAGCCTACCAGAGATGACAGCCTCAGTTTTCAAAAGAACAAATTAAAACTTGACTTCAAAACTACTAAAGTTTTTGAAAGAGTTTAGAATCTCCAAGGACAAGTCTAGGACGTAAAGCCCTAGGGGATCTTATGGGTATAATCAGGTGGCTTATTTTGTATGGCTAACTTCCAGCACATTACTTTTCAGTATTTAAATTCCGCAATTTAAATTCTGCAACTACATCATCGCCGCGGAGGTATGCTTACTCAGTCAGCTGAGGGAGTCTGACCTTCCCTTCGGTGATGCGAGCCGAACGCTGGAGCTCAAGCAGTGGCCTACTTGAGCTGCTGCCCATATACCAACTTCGGTTGATTATATGGGGAGTAATGGTTCGAAATTGGAATTCAATTCCCCGTCGAAGACGGTACTCAGTCAATACGTTGTTTCGATAACGTATGCTTAACGTTGTCCATACGGCGGTAATTGTATGGATGCCGATTCTATAGTGATCGGTAATGTATGTGAACGCTTTCGTGAGTGCTGGCACGGAAGGTTCAATTTTATATACTGTCAATCTTCTGCAGGTACGCTAACTCAAAATCGAATCCTAGGCTAGATATCTATATCGAGTAGCTATATAGCGAGAGACGTATTATGTATGCCACCGAAGCTAACCACGTAAGTCCAAGGTTACTTGGCAATTCTTTTCTTGGTGAGGACAATTAAGATCTGCATTCATCCTCAAATCATCAGCAAAGAAACTTTTGAAAGAAATCAAAATCGAAAAGTTTAAAACACGATCTTAAGGATCATCTAGCAAATCTGTGTAATCTGGAAATTCTGGATTCCTCTAATTTTTAAAATATGAAAATCACTTCAAATCAAGTTTGGCTTGGAATATGAAATGTAGCTACATAGATTTCCAAGCTGCTGTAAAAATATGAGAATTTTTGAAGCTTTCTACCTTAGTGTTTTCGAATTTATAGTAACCCTCTGCAAATCTGTCAAGTTGGAACAGTCTGTCTAAACTGAATTTTTCGACAATCTTAAGTTGCTCATATGAAAAATCATTCAACACAAAAGTTGTAGGTAACTTAATAAAGAACTCACTGTAAAATTTTTAATTATCTTTTCCTACTGGTTTAGTAGATATAGTCAAATTACTCTTTCTCTGGACAATCTGTTTTCTGGTTTGACATCACTTCAAAACCTTGAGCATTAAACCTTGTTAGGATCTGAACTGGCCTTAGTGTTGACTAGATGAAATATTCCTCACTACCTTGGGCATATTATGTAAAATTTTGAGAATTTTTGACAAAGTATATTGTCCTTGGTGAAGAAAACACTAGCTCTCTGTTCGCTGAATTTTCTGGACATACAGTAAGGAAGACTTTTAAGAAAAAGACCATCATAGGGTTGATCTAGACCTAGCCTTGACTAGAAAAAGTGTGCACAATGATATTACGAATGCCCTAGAAAAATTTCAAAAATTTTTGGACCCCTCAATTTAGAGTGATGAAACTCTAAACTTGCTTCCGGTACAATTGAACTCTCATTGTCTAGTCTAAACCCCACAGGTTATTGCTGAAATTTTCACCCTTGTAGATGACTCTTCTTAGCTGTGAGTTGAATAACAAAGTGGTCACAAAATTTCATGACCTAAATTCTCACAAATTTTCATCTTCTTAATGTTAGTATACTCCAAGTTATAGGCAAAACACTATTGCCCGGCCTGCTGAAAACAGCTAGAACAGAGAAGCAAAGACCGAATATTTCGACCATCTTACTCTTAAAATTAGCCTATGAGTTGACTACCAAAGCTGTAGCACATGAAATTATCTAACTCCTGTCAAAATTTTAAGGCATTTTGATGAACGGAACGCGAGTTATGAGTTTTCTCGTAACCTGCAGCTTCCTGCACGTTCGGTTAACCATGCCTTTCGAGTTCTACTCATCTGCCCATCTATCCTTTGAATCATACCAATGTTAGGGACCATATTGCTGGTGTTAACCCTTCCATATTGTTGAAGCGCAATGTTCTCCAACCTCAGGATGCTGGTTATCAATAGCTCAACAAAAAGAAGAATGGCACAAGGGATGACTGAAATTACGTGGACGAGTTGAAGAAAATTCTCATTGCCCTTCTTGCTCAAATGGGTCTTTTGAAAAAAAAATAGGTGCACAAAAATGCTAGAATATCATGCATAATCATGACTGCAACATTCATGCAATACTTGTAGCAAAAGTACTACCGATGCATTGTTATTACATTCCCACGATTTAAATCACATATGCATCTGGGAAGGAATTGTGAATATTATCTGGCTCTTCATCTTCCTTTCTTGCCCCGAGCATTAATTGGGTTGCTATGTTTTTAACTTGTCGTGGTGTTCGTCACTAACCTAAGGTGCCGCGACGGAACCTAGGGCCTCGTGTGTGCTACCACAACACGATTGTGCTACTAGGTGCGTGCTGGTATCTTGGTCTGTGATAGCGACTCCGTGGCAATCTATTTTCTCGCAACCTGAATAATGTGTTGATTTGTTTGAGTTCTATTTTGGCTCAACAAAAATTAAGAGTACTTGCCTGACCTTCCAGTAGCTAACCTACATTACAACCTGAGCACCGCATGCCCACCTGCATGATCATCCTACCAAATAGATATACCCCATCATACATGAAAACCATGTGCATCAGAAGTTATACACCAGGAAAACGCCCATCATTCAATAGTATCATGACAAATGCATCATGCCATGTGCATCATGTCATCAATGCATAGACCATTTTATCTGTGCAGTGCGTCCCCCACACATATATTACCTAGGTGCGTTGCCTCATTACAACCAAACACTGCACCTAACTTATCAATGTGTATCATCAATCTCATGACATGTTGGCATCTCCACCATATATCATGGCATTGAAACATCATGCATCTTTCTCAAAACATGTACCAACTCTATTAAATCATCTTGAGCAAGAATGTCTTGAGAAAAGTTTGTTTTAGCCGAAGAATAAGATCTCCATCCTAGAAAGCTGACGGATATAACTGGACCGGCAGGTACAGAAGAGAAACCCAAATTTTTTTTTAGACCTGATCAACTACCTCAAAATAAGTTGAGCCTATGGAACAAAATGTAGTAAAACAAATCTCCTTACTTCTGTAAAATTTTGAAATTTTTTTGAGAATTGTAACCCTCAAAATTCAGTCTTTTGGTAAACCCCTATAATTCTATCAATTTGTAGCAGTCTGGCCACATGAATTTTTCGACCCACATAAAAGCTTTTACTGAGAAGGGGTTCAAAATGAATGTTGTGGATAACTGAGTCTAGAAGCTACTGAAATTTTTTGAGAATTTTGTTTCAAGTGGTTTGGTACTTACAGTCAAAATACTAGCCCTCTGTTCAGTCTGAAATCTGGGTCAACCTTCCTGCAAACACTTAAGGATTTGACTATCTTAAGCTCTGTTTCGGAGTTGGAGTTGACTAGAGGAAATGATCACAATTATCTTAGGCACCTCCAGTAAAAATTTGAGAATTTTTCGACCTTGAATTCCTCAGTTATGATCAATTCTATCAACTACCCAGAATCTGTTTTGCAAAAGAATCATCAAGTACAAGCTCTCTTAAAGAGTGGAGAAGCCTACTGCAACAAGGATAGAGTTGTATGGTTTGAATCTCCATAGTGGATCAACTGAATCGTGATCTTTGAAAACCAATTCTTGATAGGTCACCGCTTCCAAAGCTTTCCAGTCACTTGGGTATTAACAAAATATATCAAGACCCTAGGCAAAATTTCTCGCTAAATATATATCATAATGCTATAACGAGATCACTTATAAATACCCGTTACACTCCAATTTTTGCCGATTATGGATTTCATGATTGGTTTGCCAAGCACCTCTCCAAGGCCTAATTCCATATGGATCATTATCGATAACCGACACCTTTTCTTCAATTACACACTATTCATACTACCAAGAAGTGAGCCGGTATTCATCTTGATTACATTGTGGTCTACATATCATACCACATACAATTAAATTCAATAGTAGTGCTCAACTCCTAGCACACTTTTTGGGAAATCCCTTGCAATCTTCTCCTGTCACCAAACTGAAGTTCAGCTTATCATCCTCGAACCGACGGCCAAACTGAAAAGTGGACCGAATCTTAAAAGACATGCTAAGATCTTACATCGTTCATTATGACAACCATGAAGACAAATGCCCGTTTTTAGCAGAGTTCTCACCCAGATATCAAGCAAGCTTGAAAATGGCACGAACTATAGCATCATATGATCAAAGGTGTCAAACTCCACTGAGTTTGTCACAAACCGAAGACCACTAAATATTTAGACCAGACTTGATCATTCGGCAGAATAACAACCAAAGATAATACAAGAAAATATTAGAGATGACCACTCTAGCCAAATGAGTTATTTGGATAAAAAGAAGAAAATTTTTGCAACTCGAAGTCGGTAATAATGTCTACCTTCTGGTTTCACCAACCAAAGGCACACACACTGTCCACACTTAGCTTATTCACCTGAATCTCGGGGCGAGATTCTTTTTAAGGGGGGTAGGCTGTGACACCTCTGGTGTCAGTTTAACCAAAGCTAGGCAATTAACATAACTTCACACACAAATGAGCTAAGAAAACTTAAATAAGAACCCTATATCTAGTTCTTGCAAACCTTTGTGTAAATGTATGTGTGCATGTGTTTGAGTGCAATGCTTGAAAAACAATATTTGGTATACTTTTAAACTTAACTTGACATGTGTGGTAATAAGGTAATAAAATACACCTTTCATAATGATCTATAAACTTTCTATGCAAATCAAATTCAAACTGGAAAACCATCACATGAAATGATTATTGGAACCATTCTTGGATTTGTGAAGAGCTACTAATTCAAACAAATTAAATAAACAAGAGTTCAATTTCTAGAAATAAGGAAGTTAAAAATAACTTTCAAACCAATGCACTTATGCATAGGAAAATGAATCTACATATTCACCATGTCATGTTCAACAAAAACCTAGTTGAAGCCTAGGAGTAAAAGTGCCAAAATTCACATGAAATGATAAGTACTTTAAATGGCAATTTTTGAAATAATTAAATAACTCTCAAACCATTGCTCGAATGAAAAAGTGCATAACACGAAAGTTGTAGATCTCGAAAAACTGAGCAAAAGTGGTATTCAACACTTTTTCATTTGAGGCCAAGATGAGGGAGAAAAATGGAAATTACAGAACTGGGTTTTGGAACTTTGGTCTAATTACGAAATTGCCACTGATCGTTTCTTCCACCTCCGTCTCCCTGCACCGCGCCTACGGCGGCGCCGTACGCCGGCGCAGACGCCACCTGGCCGCCCACGCGTCGCGCCCCAGCTCCAAACCGCTTCCGCGCCCCTGGTATTGCCCCAACCCACCTTCCCCGGCGCCCCTGAGCTCGCCACGCCCCTTTTCCTCTCCTGCGCGCGCCACGAGGATGGCCGCCGCGCCACACGCCTGGCTGCGCCCTTCCCTGGCCAGGCCTTCCCCAGGCCGCTGCGTCCCAGCTCGCCCTCCCCCTCCTCCCTTTCCTATTTAAGGCATTGCAGCCCTCCACGCGCACGCCTAGAGCGCCCCGGCCACCATTGCCATGGCTGCCGAGCTCGGCTCGCCGCGGAGCCCCCGTCTCCGGCCTTCCTCCACACGAACCAACCCCAGAACGGAAGCTCCTCAGCCTCCTGAAGCTCACAGACCCGTCCGCTCCCTCCTTCCCCCACTAGAACCTCGCCACCGGCGACCAGACCCGCCGCCGTCCGCCCCTCGCCGTGGAGAGCCCAGCTCCAACCACCTCCGCTCCTCCTACGACCGCCCAAGGGTAGCTCTCGATCCCCTCTCTCTTTTCCCCCACAAACCCCTCGCCGCCGGCCAACCCCTCGTCGGGAAACGCCGCGCCCGTACCCTCCTCTGTTCCTGACTTCCGCCAGGGACCTCCCTGGAGAAGAAACAAAAGTTCCAGGGGTCCAAATGAAAAGTTACAAATGAACTCAAAACAGCAAACTTTAAAAATGCCTAGAAAATCGTATAAAAATCATAAAAATGCAAACTAAAATGTTCTGGAATCCTTAGAACATGAACTACAACTTTTGTTACAGTCACATGTTCATATTTTGCTTTTATTTTAATCTGAGAAAAAGAATAAGAAAATCACCTTATGCATGTTCATGAAGTTATACTCAGCAAATGACCTTGATTTTTGGATATGTTATCACTAATGGAATATTAAGATCACAGTAAAAAGATGACACCCAACCAAAACATTTATCATGTTAGAGCAATCAAGATTCTCTAATCTATTGCTAGATTCTCGATTTAATTCAGGAAAATATGCACATGAACTTGCTCTGAAATTTTTACTGCATCCATGTGAAACTGAAACCCTGTTAATCCCTAAATTTCAGATTTATTAGAGTTCATTTACTATATACCATGTTTTATGCTTGTTTAATCAACTTAATTCTTCATATATAGTTCTTATGCTCAGAAAAATCTATATTTATTTCTGAAGTCTCTTTTTAGCTCTGTGTTCCTGTCTAAAAATTTTGAGGTGCAGTTACTGAGTTTTGCTTTGGTGAATAATCATGCTTAGCATCTTAGGGCTAGATTTACTATTTTTATTCTGAGTAATCTACACCATAACTGATCTTGATTTTTGGACATGATCTTGTTTAGAGTATTTTATATATGTAATAAAAATTTCGTATGAAGTACTAGTTAAATGCACCTTGAGAAATTTATGCTAAATCATGTTAAGTTAAATGCATAACTAATTTATCTTGTGGTTATAAAGCTCGATAATTTTCTGGAGTATGTTTAGCTCATGAATAGGCTTTGGTAAAAATTTGAGAATCATATCCCTAGCACAACTCTCTGGAGAATTAATCTTAGTTAATGGCTTGTTGTTTTTGTTCTTTTTATTACCTCAGCTGTATAAGTGAATAAAATCTGGAAAAAATTACAGTACTGAGTAGATGCTTGGTAGATGCTCCCATAAAATTTGTAGCACCAGAACACATATCAAACTTGCTGTGCAAAAAGGTGAAGCAACTAGAGTAATCTACTTACATGCTTTGTTATGGTTAATTACTTTATGGTTGGATGCTGAAAACTATACCATAGATGCTAAAGTACCTGATTTGAGTTAATTTAGTTTTTCATCACTAGCTCATGAGTAAATTGGTTGCTATGAAATAGTGAAAGTCTGCTATGTTTTAATGATAAGAATGAAAATCAAAACACACAACTCTTTTATGAAGTAAAGTGAAATTAAGAACTACTCTATAAACGATTGCCCAGAAAATAAAGTTAACTAAGACCACCACAACAAACACGTGCTATTCTGGACTACAACTTTATAGTGAAGGAAATAAATATGTTTATATCATGTTGTAACAATATCATTTCTGCATGCATATAGAAACGGTAAATCTACTCGACGGTGATTACGAGTTGGTGCCCGCGAATACTACCACTCCGGAGAGTGTCTCTCTTAATTATACTGACTTGAATCAAGACCCGAACCAATGTTCGGAAGAGCCCAAGGCTACCTTTGAACAGTGCCCAAGAAGGCAAGCCCCGGTGCATAATCCCATTATTTTACGCCTTATATTCATCCAACTATTTGTATATGTTGTAATAATTTTATTGCGCATTTACGTTTTCTAGGAGTTGATCGAAAACCTTATATGCATGATCCCTAGGTACCTATGTTTGTTATCCGGATCTTTTTCTCGACTAGTTGCCCCGCTAACTAGGTACGGTAAAAGTCGAGAGGTTTCCTGCCTCTCGCGAGTTATAGGAATTTTACTGACTTTAATTCCTGCTGAAATATAAGGACAACGGCGGGGTTGTGTAGTTGTGATACCCCGCTGGTGTAGTCAAAACTGGCTAAGGTCGCGGGGTGTGGCTCATTTTGTTAAGCGTTTGAAAGTACTAGCCACATGCCGAGAAATATGGTAATCGGTAAGCTGAAGTACCTGATTGGACCGGCGAGTGGAACGACCATTCACCCTCTTGGTAGAAGTAGGTTTTATTTTTGTCCGGACGTACGGGTGCAGAGACGTCGGGCTCTGTAGTCGGGGAGGGTGACCCGGATCCACGGACTGGAAAGAAAGGGGAAATGTTGTGTGGGTGACTTGGTTCCCATACGTGTGGTCTAGGTTCCCCTGGCCAGGTTGAAATTCGATTCAGAATCGTCCGCCTCTCACGGCATGAGACTGCTTAATGATTTCGGTCACATAGAGTAACAAGTGGAACATGATGATGATAATACTGCTGGTTGATTAAATGATTGCTCTACCATGTTTGTGTAGAGTTGGATGCAAACTTAGAATGATTAATCTAACTAGAAGATGGCTAAATAAAATCTAAAAATAAGGATCAACATTTAGTGGCATTTTTGGCAAACAAACCCCACCAACCAAAAAACCTTGCATGTCTAGTTATCGGACTATGTTATATCCGGTGACGGGTCAGTCTTGCTGAGTATTTGTGGCAGAACCGCTTAAATTATCCCGGCTCAAGTGCGTAAACCATCACCATAAAGGCAACATTAGCTTAAACGCACTTGAAACGGAACAATTTTTGGTCTGTCGGGTAACGTCCCGATACAACCACCGATTCTCGGATCGAACAAGCATACCTCGCACGAAGGCGAGTCCAGAGATATTACAACCACAATTTTACAACACAGGCATATTAAAGATTACAAACCGGTTCAAAAGATTATTACAAAACCAACTTAAGTAAAACAGTTATACAAAACAAAAGTGTAGACTCAGAGTTTAAACAGCGGAAGATAAAACACGATAACTACAACACGTCGCAAAAGTATACCAAGCTAGCCCAAGCATGGTATTACTCGTCACAGTCATTGCCGGCCGAAGACGTATCCCATTCTACGGACCAGCCAGGAGGCAAAGCGCAAGGATAGGTCAAGCTAGCGACCTGATCCTCAAAAGTCATACCTGAAAAAGGGTTTCAACAGCAAGGCTGAGTATTCTAATACTCAGCAAGACTTAACCGATAACGGGTATAAGTAGCCCACCTTAGCTAGACTATGCAAGGCTTTGTAAGGCTCTGGTTTTCCTTTGCTGAAAAGCAATAAAGAGTAGGTCCTTACTTTCAAGTTTTAGCTGCAAGATTCTAGTTGATTAACCATTCTATGTAAGCATCTACCAACCATTCATGGTGAAACTTCTAAGCAAACATCAAGATTAATAAGAATATTGTTGCTCTTATTACTCTGTGTGGCAAAGAGATCAAGCAGTCTCATTTCATCGTGAGAGGCGGACGATTCTGAATCGAAATTCAACCTTGCAAGGGTAACCTAGCACACACGTCTGGAATACCGTCGGGTCATTCCCAAACAACCGTTAACCTTTCTTTCCGGCTTGTGGATAGTGCCACTCTCCCCGACTACAGGGCTCCAAGGCCGAACCTTGTCCCTAGAAGTCGTAGTGTTGCGCAACATAAAATAAAACCTATCCCTACTGAGAGAGTGGGAGGTATATCCACTCCCCGGTCCAATCGGCTACTAGGCTTGCCGCGTACCATATTTACGGCATGTGACTAGTACTTTCAAAAACTTAACCAGCACTACCACACACCGCGACCTTAGCAAGTTCATCAACACAGACGGGGTCTCACATAGGACATAATATCGAACACAACCCCGTCTGTCGTCCTTATATTGTTAACAGAAAGTAAACAAGCAATTCCTATAAAGCTCGCGAGTGACAGGCAATCACTCGACTTTTACCGTTCCTATAAGCTTAGCAGATAGTCGAACTCAGGTCTAGTGTTCAGTACATAGGTTCCTAGGATCATGCATCTAGGGTTTCAATTCAAATCCTAAGAACTGTAAATGCACAAGTAAGTAATAACAGTAAATGATAATAATTTGAAATATAGGTTATGTCCGGGGCTTGCCTTCTCGGTAATTGCTAACTATTTCAGCGCTAGGCTCTTCCGAACTTTGGTTCGGGGCTTCAGTTAGTTCCGCAGTGTTCACTTGAGCTTCGAGATCACCTCCGTCAGACTCCGGAATCAACTCGTACGTCCCGTCTGACAAAGTAGTCGTATCTATATGTAATGCAAGAACAACATTATAAACAAACATGGGCAATCGTTTATAGAGTAGTTAAATAACAAATTTAACTACACAAGGCATCATGATCAAAAGCACAAAAGAAGTTAACTAACTTCATAAAAAGAGTGGTGGCGATTTCCTATACAAATAAGTCATAGTTTGTAAATAAATCAACAAATCAAAGTACAAACAGTAATAAAATCTACCAAAATTACTCTAAACAGAACATGAATAAATTAATCTACCCTACAAAAATCATGTCAAGAAATGTAATCATTTAATCACAGTAAATCATTTACTCAGATAACATCTAGAACAAGCAAGAATTACACAGGTCAAACTAAAGAAGATCAGAAGCTCAAAATTTAACATGAGATCTAAACAGGGATGATCTAGCTGCTGTGAATTTTTCATGATTTTATCTGCACGGAATTAATTCAGAAAAATTAAACTAAACAGACATCAGTTTAGCAAGATTTAATTTTTTGCTCCTGTTCTAGACATGAACTAAAGCTCAAACTTCCTGGACAAGCTAACATACTCCAGAAGAACACTCATGAATATTTTCATGATTTATTAAGAACAGAAACTATTTACCATGAATAAAGTCTATTAAACAAAGATTAAATCAAATAAATAGCTACAACAAAGAACTGATCATGAAATTTTTATAGCAAAGCTAGTGTAACATGAGTAAACTACCACCAAAATTTCAAAGCAAAACAAGCTTTCAAGCATCAGATAAGAAAAAGATTAAAGAACAAGTAGTTATACACCTAGTAACACAAAACAACATCTACAGCAAAAACTTGCAACTAAGGCCTAACATATTCTGGTTCTACTGTATAGAGCTCTTCAAGAGGACTCTAAAACATCCAGATTTGCTATTTTACAAATTTTCTACGAATTTATACTAAATTTCAAAGTTTACAGCAAATCCTAGCAAACAAGTCCCTGAAGGCACTATTCATATGTGTCTTGGGTTTGCAGACAGCCCCCTGGGCTTCTTCGAATTCAAAACCGAAGGCCCTTGGCTGGGTCAGAGAGAAGGGCGA
Source organism: Panicum virgatum (assembly GCF_016808335.1). Taxonomy (NCBI): domain Eukaryota; kingdom Viridiplantae; phylum Streptophyta; class Magnoliopsida; order Poales; family Poaceae; genus Panicum; species Panicum virgatum. Next base: position 46,887,947 of record NC_053139.1, read on the forward strand.
CGGTTGACCGGCCAAAACCGGCGAAGGGAGGCGTCGGCGGCGTAAAGGGAGAGGTCAGGGAGCTAGAGGGGACCACGGCGCACCAGTAGATGCCCGAAATCGAGGTCGGGGTGGCCTGGGGTGGCGGCGCGACGCGAGCAGGCGGTCGGCGGCGGAGGAGAACAGCGGAGGCGGCGCTCCGGTGAGGGATTGGCGGGAAGAAAGGGTGGGCGAGCTGCGCGGGGGCGAGGCGGTGCTAGCTAGGGGGTCAGAGAGGGCGGAGGAGCGGCGGTGAGGCGGCTCCGCGGCGGCGTCAAGCTTGCCGGAGTACGGGATGGAGCGGCGGCGGCGTTCTATAGCGTGGTAGCGAGGAGAGAGCAAAAGAAGGAGAGGAATAGGTCGCTGGGGTCTTTAAGGTGCTCGTGCGCGCGCTGGAAAAGGTCCTGGGGCTCGGCGGTGAGCTCGCCACGGCGGCGTCGCGGTGGCGGCCGCGAGGAGGTTCTGGGCGCGTGGCACGGGCTGGAGAGGGCCAGCGCGAAGCCAAAGAGCGGTGGAGAAGGTCCGCGCGACGCGTGGGCGACGGAGCACGACGACTTAATGGCCGGGAAGGCCGGGAAGCCTCTCCACGGCGCCGGCGTCGGCGCCGTCGGTGGGCGGCGGCGAAACAGAGCAGGGGTGGGGAAGAAGGGGATAAGGGCGATTTTGCAATTTCCAAAAGTTCCAGGGACTAAATTGTAAACCAGTGATAACTTTTAAACCAAAGCTCAAATGGAAAAGTGCCCAACATGAAAGTTGTTCAAAATCTCAAGATCTACAACTTTGATGTTGTGCAAAAATTTATTTGACCAAAGATTCAAGAGCTAAAATTAAAATCATTGAAGGGATTTTGAAATCTAGGAAATTTGTCTTTTTCAACGTAAATTCACTTACAAACATAGACTTACAAGCAAAAATTGATGCCATGCAATAAATGCACTGAAATTTTGCATAAACACCCTCCACAAAAGCTATAATCAGAAATAACTATATAAAGGACCTTGCATAAAATCATAATTACACATATAACCTTTCATAATTACAAAAAGATCCTTTTTAAGTAATTGAAGCACATGATGCATAGCAAACCTACACCATTACTGTGCAGGCACCAAAATAAAATACTGTGTAAACACCCGGGGTGTTACAGCCTTCCCCCCTAACAGGAATCTCGTCCCGAGATTACAGGAAGAAAAGGGTGCAAAGAATTGGTACCTGGATTGGTCCTAAGAAAGTCGGGAAAGTTTCTTTGAAGAAAATTTTCAGTTTCCCAAGTAGCTTCTTCTACAGTATGCTGATTCCACTGGATCTTGTACATTTTAACTTTCTCCCTTCTAGTACTTCTTTCTTTGGTGTCAAGAATCTTGATCGGATACTCCGTATAAGATAGATCGGATTCAATTTCGATATCTTGTGGTTCAAGGATTTCAGTAGGTACCCTGGTGCACTTCCGAAGTTGTGAGACATGGAAGACATCATGAACGGCGGCCAACTGAGATGAAAGTCGAAGTCGGTAGGCAACGGGTCCATAAGTTTCGATAATTTCAAATGGTCCAATGTATCGGGGTGCTAATTTTCCTTTTAAGCCAAAGCGTTGAACACCTTTAGTAGGAGATACTCGCAAATATACAAAGTCTCCTACCTCGAATTGTAAAGGATCTCTCCTTTTGTCTGCATAACTTTTCTGTCTTGATTGAGCTGCTTTAAGATTTACCTGGATAATTCTGACTTGCTCCTCTGCCTCCGAAACTAAATCTGGCCCAAAAATTTTGCGTTCCCCAGCTTGTGACCAATTCAAAGGAGTTCGACACCTTCGACCGTATAATGCTTCAAATGGGGCCATTTGCAAGCTAGATTGATAACTGTTATTGTATGAAAACTCTGCCAGTGCTAAGCACTTAACCCAATTCTTGCCATATTGAATAACACATGCCCTCAACATGTCTTCAAGGATTTGATTGATTCGTTCAGTTTGCCCATCTGTTTGTGGATGATAAGCCGAACTATGAATCAATTTTGTTCCAAGGGATTCCTGCATTTGCTCCCAGAAACGTGCTATAAACTGAGGCCCACGATCAGAAATAATCGTCTTTGGAATGCCATGTAAACGAACAATCTGGTCGAGATAAATCTCTGCGTACTTCTTGGCAGAATAAGTGGTGTGTACTGGAATAAAATGAGCAGTCTTGGTGAGTCTATCAACGATTACCCAAACAGAATCATGCCTATGAGGAGTAATGGGTAAACCAACGATAAAATCCATACTGATGTCCTCCCATTTCCAGGATGGAATAGATAAAGGTTGGAGAGTACCAGCTACTTTCAAATGACTAGCTTTAACTCTTTGACAGACATCACACTCAGAAACATATCTGGCGATCTCTCTTTTCATTCGAGTCCACCAGAAATTTTGTTTGAGATCATGGTACATCTTGGTACCACCGGGATGAATCGAAAACTTCGATAGATGTGCTTCATCAAGGATTTGCTTTCTAAGCTGATGATCCTTAGGTACCACCAGTCGGGATTCGAACCATAGAACTCCCCTATGATCCACTCTGAAACATTTATACTTTGCTTCTCCCTGTGATAACTTTTCCTTGATAACCTTGATACCCTCATCATGTAATTGTCCCATGATGATGCTATCATGAATTGTAGGCTCAAGGGATATATGGTTCAAACTTCCTTGAGGTACCATTTCTAGGTTTAACTTCATCATTTCCTGGCATAGAGTTTCATTGAATGGTTCTACAGATAGACAATGGCATTGTGACTTGCGGCTGAGTGCATCCGCAACCACATTAGCCTTTCCTGGATGATAGTGCACTTCTAAATCATAATCCTTTATCAACTCTAGCCAGCGTCTCTGCCTCATGTTGAGATCAGCTTGAGTAAAGATATATTTGAGGCTCTTATGGTCAGTGTAAATATTACAGTGAGTTCCCATAAGATGATGTCTCCAAATCTTAAGAGCGTGAATGACAGCTGCTAATTCCAGATCATGGGTTGGATAATTCTTCTCATGATCCCGGAGAGCTCTTGATGCATAAGAGATAACCCGGTTGTCCTGCATAAGCACACAACCAAGTCCCGTACCCGAAGCATCACAATAGACGTCAAAAGGTTTGGTACTGTCCGGTGTAGACAATACTGGAGCGGTAGTTAATCTTGCTTTGAGGGTTTGGAAAGCTTCTTCACACTTATCATTCCAAACAAACTTTACTCCCTTCTTCAATAACTCCGTCATAGGCTTGGCTATTCTGGAGAAATCAGTAATGAATCGACGATAATATCCAGCTAAACCAAGAAAACTGCGAATTTGATGAACTGAAATAGGAGATTCCCAATCCATCACTTCTTGTACTTTAGTTGGATCAATAGATATACCATCACTGGAGATAGTGTGACCTAAGAATTTCACACTGTCCAACCAAAATTCACACTTGGAGAATTTGGCATAAAGATGATGATCTCGTAATCGTTGGAGAACGATACGCAAATGTTCAGCATGATCTTCTTCATTCTTGGAGTAGATTAAGATATCGTCAATGAAAACCACGACGAATTTATCCAGCTCCGGCATGAAGACTGAATTCATCAAGTACATAAAATATGCTGGGGCGTTGGTAAGACCAAAAGACATAACCAAATATTCATATAGTCCATATCTGGTAGAGAAAGCAGTCTTTGGAATATCACAAGGCCTGATCTTTATTTGATGGTAGCCAGAACGAAGATCAATCTTAGAGAAAACCTTAGCTCCAGCTAACTGATCAAACAGAATATCAATGCGGGGAAGAGGATACTTGTTTTTAATAGTGACCGCATTGAGTGGTCGATAATCAACACATAGCCTCAAACTATCGTCTTTCTTCTTCACAAACAGGGCTGGACATCCCCAGGGTGAAGAACTTGGACGTATAAAACCTTTGTCAAGAAGGTCTTGGAGTTGGACTTTCAATTCTGCTAATTCATTTGGAGGCATTCGGTACGACCTCTTAGAAATAGGGGCGGTACCGGGTTGAAGTTCGATAACAAACTCGATGTCTCTATCAGGAGGCATTCCAGGTAAATCATCTGGAAATACATCCGCATACTCCCACACGATAGGGATATCTTCAAGTTTAATTTCTTTTGTGGCATAAGCACAAGAGTTAATGCACTCTCGTTGCGGCAGATAGAGTATGGTGGCTCCTTGATGTGGTGAATCCATCTCGATAGCTCGGGAAGAGATATCTAGTAGTACTTTATGTGTAGTCATCCAATTCACACCTAGAATAACATCCATGCCTTCTAAATTCAGCAAGATCAAGTCTGTCTTTATCAATTTGCTACCCAGCTTAATTGGCACACATCTAGTGATTTGATTGGAAGCTATCTTCCCACCAGGGGTTGTTATCATAAAAGATCCCTTAGTATGACAAAAATCCAATCCTAATCTTGCTCCAAATTTGGCACTTATAAAACTATGCGTTGCACCAGAATCAAATAATATGACTGCGGGTTTATTGTGGATAGAGAAAGTACCCGTCATTACTGGCGCTCCTGCTGGAAGGTCTGCAAGAGTAGTGAAATTAACTCGCCCTTGCCGGACTTGCACTATTTGCCTCTTGCCCTTGCCCTTGTTGTTGTTGTTGTTGTTGTTGTTGTTGTTCTGATTAGAGTTTTGCCCTGGATTGTTTCTTCTGGGTTGTGGACAATTCTTGGCAAAATGAGAAGCACTGCCACAGTTGAAACATCGATTATTACTATTCCCACTATTGAACTGTGGGGCATTCGGCCTTGGGCTAAACTGCTGTTGTTGCTGTTGCTGAGGCACTGGAGGTCTGAATCCTCCCTGTTGCTGAGGCGGCCTAAAGACAAACCTACCCACTGGGGCATTTCTTTGTGGAGGCCTAGGTGGAGTATTTTGCACCAGGCGATACCTTGGTGGCTGGGCACTCGAGGGTCCCGTTGGTGCCTTCCGCTTTTTCTCAGCACGATGTGCAGCAATACAATCTTCCTGAGTAATGGCCATATTCACCAGCTCATTATAGGTATGGGGCTGAACCAAGTTTAAACGTTCCTTGAGCTTAGTATTGAGGCCACGACGGAAACGATCACGTTTCTTGGCATCAGTATCAGCATGATGGCCCGCATATTGGCACAGATGATTGAAGGTCTGTGCATATTGAAGAACAGTGCGGGTTCCCTGATCTAGAGCCAAGAATTCATTCAACTTTCTCTCCATCAGTCCATCCGGAATATGATGTGATCTGAATGCAGTTCTGAATTCCTCCCAAGATATGATATGTTCAGCAGGCTGCATTTCACAATAATTATCCCACCATAAACGTGCAGGACCGCGAAGCTGTTGGGCGGCAAAGGGGGCCTTGTTCGCATCAATACATGGTACCGCTAACAAAGCAAACTTGGAATTGATTGTACGAAGCCAAGCATCGGCATCCAATGGGTCATCAGCTTTGCTGAAAAGTGGAGGTTGGGTACCAAAGAATTCCTGGTAACCCGCTGGTTGTGCCTCCCTTCCTCCATACTGTTGGCGTGGCTGATTTTGTTGCCCATGGACTAGCTGGCGAAGCAGTTCTGTTTGCATGGCCATTAACTCGGCCAGATTTGACGGGGGTGGCGGTGGTTGCTGAGATCCACTGCCATTTTCACAACCGAAGCCATCAGGAGTTCCGCGTGTATGACCAACCATCTGTAATCATGGAAGATATCCATTAGATACATATTTCTCGCTTCCAAAATCAATGGTACGTATAATGATCATACATTTGGATAAAACAAAATCAGCAAAAATGTGACTAGATGCGGTGTAGCACAATGTGCACAACACATAAATGTGCAACCCACAAAAATTCAAAACTGGTCAGCGGCTAGATAGCTTCATGCTTCATCGTATAGAGACTCCATGCTGAGAGCAAAGAGTAAAGAAAATAACCTATCAATTCGCTCTTCATCGCTATGTACTATGTTGCTAAACAACAGAGATCATAGAAGGGGTTGGACTAAAATTTAGTCTCACAGATTCAACATGCTAACATTTGATGAGCACATATGTCACAAAATTTGCAACCTCTTGTATTCATCAAACGGCGTGAAGATGCACAAATAAAGAGATTTGCTAAGTAGAAAGATTATGATTTCCAAACTGGTAGTCGCTACTTATATTACATCAAAGCAGCCTTGTTTTTACAACCTAACATCGCTTAACCTTACCACATATAATACAGCAAGTGGTACTCCTCCCTAAGGCTATTTTACAATAACATCTTCCCTATATACATATGTTACAACAAGAGAACACAACTATCTAGGACAAGTCTAAGACGCCTAGAAGTCGTCGAGGTTGCCCACAGAAGAGGCGCTGCCGGAAGAAGAGTCGTCCGGCTGAGGGTTAGGCTCAGCAAGTGCGTGCTCTGAATCTAAGTCAGATACTCCCTCAATCTCCTCTGGGTCCTCCTCTGCTGCTGCCGGCTCAGCTGGGGCATCTAGTTGCTCCTGGAGCATACCAACATGTGCTAAAGCATCAGCCCAATCTGCTTGCAGCTCATTCACCTGCGCCTGAAGAAAACCGATAACTGTGTTGCGCTGCTCTATCTCAGCACCATACTCCATAGCCTGATGCTCAAACTGTGCAATAGCAGTGTCCCTCCCAGCAACGGCATCCTGAAGTCCCCCAATCTGAATATCCTTCAGACGAAGACCTCGCTGAAAACTCTGGGCCAAGTCTATCACCTGGTCCATGTGTCGCTGCTGAAGTATCTGGTAGTGAGACTGGGCATTCATATATCTGACTACTGCCTCGATAGTCTCATCCGCTACATCTCCAATCAAGTGCCCAAAGTGTGTGACCCTGAACAGCCACTCTGCATCGCCAGTACGGACTGCTGGAAACAAACCAATAGGATATGCTGCTACCTCCTCGGGGTGGTGCTCACAAAAAGTGGTGATAGCGTTGAGAGCTGCTTTCTCAAACGCATCCACAAGACGATACCCAATCACCTCGATCTCAATCGGTGGCCACTCCAAGGTGGGGTGCTGAGGAATGGTCATCTTAACTCTGTTCTTCTTAATTCCATCCTCCGAGAACTGGCGTCCCGTGTACTGGGGTGGATCTGGGTAGTGGAAGATACGAAGTGAATCCCAAAGAATCCTCGGAAAACCCTCCCAGTACAGACAATCGGTATGAGCATTTCCCTCCTCATCCCAAAAGATCTGGGAACAAGTCGCCATCTGAATCAAAAAGGATTCAAATGTGAGTAATACAATTATCTCAAGACTTCTCAAATAAAGCTTTAAGAAGACTGCGGTAAAACAAATGTGATTCTAATTCACAAGATGATATGATTCCAAACTCAAAGAATAATAAACCACAATTGGTACTGGTTCATCATTTGAGATTCTAAGGAATGAAAAGATCCCTATAACAACAAGATGGGGCTTAGGAGGAAGGCATGACTCGAAACCATATTTTTTTATCTAAGGAAAATCTAAGCATCGTAACAAGCATGCTACTAAAATCAGAGTTTCACTCACTCATGTTTTAAGCACACTAACACTTATCTTATAAGGATTCATACTAGAAATTCCTTAAAAAGCTCATGTAGCAACTTTAAATATCATGAACCAATCAAACATCAACCAGATATGTATGCACGTCCTGACCGTCCTCACAAGATAAACAATTGCCAACTATCGTTGGGCTTACGTGGTTAGCACGGTGGTATACATAAATACGGCTCTCCCTATATAGCTATTCGATACATTCTAACCGTTCTTAGCTTATCGAATCGCGGTTAGTGTACCTGCATAAGATTGACAGAACATATATATATATATCCAATGAACCTTTCATGCCAGCATTCATGAAAGCGTTCCCAAACATTACCGCTCACTATAGAAGCGGCAGCCATACAATTTCCGCCGTATGGCCAACGTTAGCATACGCTACTCAGAGGCGTATTCACAAATTTCTTTACTCCCAATATAGTCGACCGAGGTCGGTATATTGGCAGCAGCTCAAGTAGGTCACTGCTTGAGCGCAGCGTTCGGTTCGCATCATCGACGGGAAGGTCAGACTCCCTCAGCTGACTGAGCACACTTTACTTCCAATATAGTCAACTAATCGTTGGTATATTGGGAGCACCTCAAGTAAGCCACTGCTTGAGGGCAGCGTTCGGCTCGCATCACCGACGGGAAGGTCAGACTCTCTCAGCTGACTGAGGATCCTTACCATCTTACCTCACGTAGGTGCGTCGTTACAATAATAAGAGTTGCTTGTGAGTATGTTTTGACAAAATGTAAAGTGCTGGAAGTCAGATAACATAAACCATACAGAAATAACCACATAGTAATTCCCATAAATTCCCTAGGACTTTACGTTCTAAGCACAACTCTTAACGAATCCAACATAGTTTTCCGAAATTCTTTATGGTTCCAATTTTATATGGAAATCGATTTTTAAGGTTCCAACACCTCTGGTATATGCTTGTAGCTCTGATGCCAGCTGTGGCAGAACCGCTTAAATTATCCCGGCTCAAGTGCGTAAACCATCACCATAAAGGCAACATTAGCTTAAACGCACTTGAAACGGAACAATTTTTGGTCTGTCGGGTAACGTCCCGATACAACCACCGATTCTCGGATCGAACAAGCATACCTCGCACGAAGGCGAGTCCAGAGATATTACAACCACAATTTTACAACACAGGCATATTAAAGATTACAAACCGGTTCAAAAGATTATTACAAAACCAACTTAAGTAAAACAGTTATACAAAACAAAAGTGTAGACTCAGAGTTTAAACAGCGGAAGATAAAACACGATAACTACAACACGTCGCAAAAGTATACCAAGCTAGCCCAAGCATGGTATTACTCGTCACAGTCATTGCCGGCCGAAGACGTATCCCATTCTACGGACCAGCCAGGAGGCAAAGCGCAAGGATAGGTCAAGCTAGCGACCTGATCCTCAAAAGTCATACCTGAAAAAGGGTTTCAACAGCAAGGCTGAGTATTCTAATACTCAGCAAGACTTAACCGATAACGGGTATAAGTAGCCCACCTTAGCTAGACTATGCAAGGCTTTGTAAGGCTCTGGTTTTCCTTTGCTGAAAAGCAATAAAGAGTAGGTCCTTACTTTCAAGTTTTAGCTGCAAGATTCTAGTTGATTAACCATTCTATGTAAGCATCTACCAACCATTCATGGTGAAACTTCTAAGCAAACATCAAGATTAATAAGAATATTGTTGCTCTTATTACTCTGTGTGGCAAAGAGATCAAGCAGTCTCATTTCATCGTGAGAGGCGGACGATTCTGAATCGAAATTCAACCTTGCAAGGGTAACCTAGCACACACGTCTGGAATACCGTCGGGTCATTCCCAAACAACCGTTAACCTTTCTTTCCGGCTTGTGGATAGTGCCACTCTCCCCGACTACAGGGCTCCAAGGCCGAACCTTGTCCCTAGAAGTCGTAGTGTTGCGCAACATAAAATAAAACCTATCCCTACTGAGAGAGTGGGAGGTATATCCACTCCCCGGTCCAATCGGCTACTAGGCTTGCCGCGTACCATATTTACGGCATGTGACTAGTACTTTCAAAAACTTAACCAGCACTACCACACACCGCGACCTTAGCAAGTTCATCAACACAGACGGGGTCTCACATAGGACATAATATCGAACACAACCCCGTCTGTCGTCCTTATATTGTTAACAGAAAGTAAACAAGCAATTCCTATAAAGCTCGCGAGTGACAGGCAATCACTCGACTTTTACCGTTCCTATAAGCTTAGCAGATAGTCGAACTCAGGTCTAGTGTTCAGTACATAGGTTCCTAGGATCATGCATCTAGGGTTTCAATTCAAATCCTAAGAACTGTAAATGCACAAGTAAGTAATAACAGTAAATGATAATAATTTGAAATATAGGTTATGTCCGGGGCTTGCCTTCTCGGTAATTGCTAACTATTTCAGCGCTAGGCTCTTCCGAACTTTGGTTCGGGGCTTCAGTTAGTTCCGCAGTGTTCACTTGAGCTTCGAGATCACCTCCGTCAGACTCCGGAATCAACTCGTACGTCCCGTCTGACAAAGTAGTCGTATCTATATGTAATGCAAGAACAACATTATAAACAAACATGGGCAATCGTTTATAGAGTAGTTAAATAACAAATTTAACTACACAAGGCATCATGATCAAAAGCACAAAAGAAGTTAACTAACTTCATAAAAAGAGTGGTGGCGATTTCCTATACAAATAAGTCATAGTTTGTAAATAAATCAACAAATCAAAGTACAAACAGTAATAAAATCTACCAAAATTACTCTAAACAGAACATGAATAAATTAATCTACCCTACAAAAATCATGTCAAGAAATGTAATCATTTAATCACAGTAAATCATTTACTCAGATAACATCTAGAACAAGCAAGAATTACACAGGTCAAACTAAAGAAGATCAGAAGCTCAAAATTTAACATGAGATCTAAACAGGGATGATCTAGCTGCTGTGAATTTTTCATGATTTTATCTGCACGGAATTAATTCAGAAAAATTAAACTAAACAGACATCAGTTTAGCAAGATTTAATTTTTTGCTCCTGTTCTAGACATGAACTAAAGCTCAAACTTCCTGGACAAGCTAACATACTCTAGAAGAACACTCATGAATATTTTCATGATTTATTAAGAACAGAAACTATTTACCATGAATAAAGTCTATTAAACAAAGATTAAATCAAATAAATAGCTACAACAAAGAACTGATCATGAAATTTTTATAGCAAAGCTAGTGTAACATGAGTAAACTACCACCAAAATTTCAAAGCAAAACAAGCTTTCAAGCATCAGATAAGAAAAAGATTAAAGAACAAGTAGTTATACACCTAGTAACACAAAACAACATCTACAGCAAAAACTTGCAACTAAGGCCTAACATATTCTGGTTCTACTGCATAGAGCTCTTCAAGAGGACTCTAAAACATCCAGATTTGCTATTTTACAAATTTTCTACGAATTTATACTGAATTTCAAAGTTTACAGCAAATCCTAGCAAACAAGTCCCTGAAGGCACTATTCATATGTGTCTTGGGTTTGCAGACAGCCCCCTGGGCTTCTTCGAATTCAAAACCGAAGGCCCTTGGCTGGGTCAGAGAGAAGGGCGACGGTTGACCGGCCAAAACCGGCGAAGGGAGGCGTCGGCGGCGTAAAGGGAGAGGTCAGGGAGCTAGAGGGGACCACGGCGCACCAGTAGATGCCCGAAATCGAGGTCGGGGTGGCCTGGGGTGGCGGCGCGACGCGAGCAGGCGGTCGGCGGCGGAGGAGAACAGCGGAGGCGGCGCTCCGGTGAGGGATTGGCGGGAAGAAAGGGTGGGCGAGCTGCGCGGGGGCGAGGCGGTGCTAGCTAGGGGGTCAGAGAGGGCGGAGGAGCGGCGGTGAGGCGGCTCCGCGGCGGCGTCAAGCTTGCCGGAGTACGGGATGGAGCGGCGGCGGCGTTCTATAGCGTGGTAGCGAGGAGAGAGCAAAAGAAGGAGAGGAATAGGTCGCTGGGGTCTTTAAGGTGCTCGTGCGCGCGCTGGAAAAGGTCCTGGGGCTCGGCGGTGAGCTCGCCACGGCGGCGTCGCGGTGGCGGCCGCGAGGAGGTTCTGGGCGCGTGGCACGGGCTGGAGAGGGCCAGCGCGAAGCCAAAGAGCGGTGGAGAAGGTCCGCGCGACGCGTGGGCGACGGAGCACGACGACTTAATGGCCGGGAAGGCCGGGAAGCCTCTCCACGGCGCCGGCGTCGGCGCCGTCGGTGGGCGGCGGCGAAACAGAGCAGGGGTGGGGAAGAAGGGGATAAGGGCGATTTTGCAATTTCCAAAAGTTCCAGGGACTAAATTGTAAACCAGTGATAACTTTTAAACCAAAGCTCAAATGGAAAAGTGCCCAACATGAAAGTTGTTCAAAATCTCAAGATCTACAACTTTGATGTTGTGCAAAAATTTATTTGACCAAAGATTCAAGAGCTAAAATTAAAATCATTGAAGGGATTTTGAAATCTAGGAAATTTGTCTTTTTCAACGTAAATTCACTTACAAACATAGACTTACAAGCAAAAATTGATGCCATGCAATAAATGCACTGAAATTTTGCATAAACACCCTCCACAAAAGCTATAATCAGAAATAACTATATAAAGGACCTTGCATAAAATCATAATTACACATATAACCTTTCATAATTACAAAAAGATCCTTTTTAAGTAATTGAAGCACATGATGCATAGCAAACCTACACCATTACTGTGCAGGCACCAAAATAAAATACTGTGTAAACACCCGGGGTGTTACAGTATTAGTATACTCAGCCTTGCTTGTGGCACTGTTTTTCAGGTACTAACTTTGAAGATCTGTTCGCGAGTCTTACTTGGCCGTGTACCTGGCCTCCGGGCTGGTCTGTTGAGTGGGATGGCCCTTCAGCTGGTGCTGACCACCCTCCCGCTGAGTGACGCTTTCGTACGGGCTTTATCGATACGTCACGTTATTTCGCTAGTTATCTTTTACTGCTTCCGCTGAACAATAAGACTTGAATAATTTGAGTAGAAGGAACTCTGTAGTACTTTCGCTACTCTGAACATGTTTTGTAATAAATTTCCTTTCCGCTGCAATCACTCTGAGATGTATGAAATGTTCTGCATTGTAATCTCTGGGCTCACCTTCGTGTGAGTGTTGTCTGCTGATCCTGGAATAGCGTGGCTTTAATCGAGGCTTCACTCGAGGAACTACCGGTGAGTGCCAATTTGGGTCAGAGTTGCTTAGCAACAAAAATCAGTGCACCCGGGCCCAGTAGTTTTGGGTGGTTCCGCCACAGCCCCCGGCCACCAGACGGCATGGCAAGCCACGAGACCGGAGAGGGCCGGCCAGGAAGGGCGCCGCGACCGGGGGGAGCGCCGGCGACGGCAACGCGGCCGCTTGCCCCCGCACAACCGGCCACCATGGGGCGGCGGCGCCAGAGGAGGCCCGCCCCCAGCGAGCGGCGACGCGGCAGCGCCCCCCGGCCAGCACGAGTCGACGGCGGCGGCGGCGGGTGGTGGCCGCACAACCACCCGAACGGCGGAGGCGCGCCACACCCAAGCCACCGACGGGGGCGCGCCCAGCGGCAGATCGAACAGGGGGGGGGGGCGGATCCGGCGAGAAGGAGGCCGGATCCGGCCCCGGCGGCCGTCGGCGGCGGAGGTCGGCGAGGTTGAAATTGGTGGAAAGAAAGTCACAAGAGAGCGTTCGATCAAAAATGTTTGCAGCCGCACCAATTTGTCCAGCTGATTGAGGAAGAAGTCAGCCTGGGAAGGGTGGCTTGTGGCACACCCATGGTGTTCTAGTTGGTATTCATGTTTAGAGGATTCCTGTTTAGAGGAGGGTTAATATTTTTATTTAAATCAAACTCTTGTTGAACTCGCTTGCTTTCTTTCTAAATGCATCGGCAGCGCTCCTGCCATTTTTTTTTAAAAAAAGAAGTACATGTGTGTTTGCGAATTGAGCGATGGCTGCTGTTCACATTGATGGCCTGGCCAGTGTAATAATAAACGCATAAACGATCAACTTAGGATAAAAAACAAGAACGTGACACGTGTCTTGAGGAGGAGTGCACCAGTGCAGTGACTCGGCCAACGAACGAAGCTCGGCGGCACCCCGCGCCGCGTGCATCACGTGCATCCGCATTATCCCGAATCTGATCTGAAACGAACGACCGTTGAAAATGAAATTCCGTCCCGTCTCTTTCGCATGCATGACCCGTACGCCCATGTCCAAGCGGCGAAGCAAACGATCGAGCAGGGGGGAGGAAGGCTGTTTCGCGATTGCTCGTGCCCGCACGCGGCTCAGACGTACTTGACTGGTCATCGCAAGTTGGAGGCCTCCAGTTTCCATCCCATAAACCCGTAAACACAAAAAAATCATCACATCAAATGTTTCGACATATGCATGGAGTACTAAATAAAGTCTATTTATAAAACTTTTTGCATAGATGGGCTGTAAATCGCGAGACGAATCTAATGAGTCTATTTAATCTATGATTTACAACAGTAATGCTACAGTAACCATCCGCTAATTATTGATTAATCATAAATTAATTAGTAAGATTCCAACACAAAAATTTTTTGACCGGCGCATGTGAGATTTCAAAAATGTCAGCGCCACACACGAGATGCCAGGCCAGTATTTTATTGATTTGTTTACCATGCATTATATTTATTTATCGTGAGGGATCATACTCCCTCTATTCACTTTTGATAGCTATATTTCAAAAACTTAAATGTTCAAAAATGATAGCTATATTTACTATTAGCATGGGTATTGGCAATAAATAGCACTAGTTACAAGGAGTTCCTAGTTAAAACATTGGATGACCAACAAAAAAGTCTGTGACATTTATTAGATTGATAAGCACACTTGTGGTGCCCTTGGTCATTGTGTCATATGGAAATATATCTATCAAAACTGAATGGAGGGAGTATATAGCTAGCTAGCCTAAGATCGATGCCAGAGCGATTGATGATGCGCTGCTGACCGGCCGGCCGGCCGATTCAAAACGTAGGTACCTCTCAGTCATCGAACCGCGTACAATGATTATCGCTTGCTTAACTCACTTATAATTACGTAGTTTAGTAGCTACTAATCCCTCTATCTATTCTAAATCATAGATCATTTTAGCAAATCTAAATATATATATATACATTTTCCTATGCACCTAGATAGTATTGATTGTGTCTAGCTCAATGTACAGGGGTTCCAGGGGCTTCAACGTAATTTTTTGTTTTTTAGAAATTTTTGTGCAAATAAAGTGGGACAGCTGTCCTTCCAGAACATATCTATATTTGTATGGGTCTTTGTACGGTATCCTTAACTCTCAAAAAAAAACAGCAACGCGCTTGACCTGACCGGCGGCGCTCGACGATCGATGATGCAATGCCAACGCACCCTCCGACGCCGATCCCCGCCGGCGAGCGGTCGCTCTCGTCTCGCCGCGGCCTGCACGGCGTGGCAACTCTGTAAAATCCGCACGCCCGGCCGCTCCAAGGAAGACTTTTCGTGCTCGCTCCTGCCGAAGTGCCGCTGCTGTGCACGTTCCAACTTTCACACTTAGCTTGGATTTGATCCACAAGAATGCGTGTTGTCTCCCTTCAAAAAAACAAAACGGGTGTTGTCATGTGAATGGGATTCTCTAGCTTCCAAAAGGCTGCCTGCCAACTAGTGTTTTTCTTTTATGCAAAACTCTCGTTTGGCAAGAATTTAGTTCCTCGCTCGAAGCAATATTTTTGATAAGCTAGAAGCTGTGAACCAATTTATTTGTCTAGTTTCTGGCTTCAGGCACAAATTTATTCAGTTTTGCCAGAAACACCTTTTGTTTTTGTTGGGGTTTCCTCAGTTTTCTGGTGGAGAGAATATGAGAACACAAACCCAACCAGAGTGTGGGGTGGCACTGTGCGAGATGCGACATGCACGCGGCGCGAGCTGGATGAAATGACAGAAAGGGCTGGCTGGTGGTCAAACACATGATCTCGCACGCAATGCTTGACCGGATTTAAAATGAAACAAAGACGGGCGTGATGATGGTCGATGGATTGGATTCACGGGCGGGTCAATTATTCCAGCTCATCTCTCTTTTACCGGTTTTCTTCGAGTGTTGAACTCATCTCTTATTTAATTCGTTTCCCGTCGGACTAGCTAGCAGCCGACTAGTACGGATGTGTTCACATTTTGACACGGCTCGGTTTGAACCGAGAGACGGCCTGAAACTGGCGAGTCGAAACAAAACGCCCTCTCCAAATTGCACGCGCTCATCATAGTTGTTGTGACGCTTTTGAGTGTTGTTTATCTCAACTTACCGTAATAACGAGGACCTGCAGACTAGCAGTGCAAGCAGCATCCCAACGGAGAATACCGTAATAAAAAATGCTGATCTACGTACTAGTAGTCCTACAAGTTAAAAGGAGGGAAGGTTGTTTGAACACTTGAAAAAATGTTTTTAACTTTGCGCAGAAGTGAAACCACCTGACCGGGAAAGAGAAGCTTGAGGTCAAAGTGTAGAAAGGGAAGGGGGAGAAGCGAGATAAGGAGAGGAGGAGGCCACCACCGGTGGAGGGAGGAAGACGAGACGGGATGAGAAGAGAAATCGAGGAGGACGGCGACAGGCGCCAGGCGGGGCCTGCACATGCCTGCCTGGGATGGGAGACGACGGAACGAGTCAAAGGTTGCCTACGGCGACGAGACGAGACGACCAGGTGTGTTTAGATGCGCGAAAAGGGTCGCATCGAATATACTATAACATTTTTTATTTGTTTGTGGTAAATATTGTACTACCATATGCTAACTAGGTTCAAAAGATTCGTCTCGCAACGTACATCAAAATTATGCAATTAGTTTTTTTATTTACATATATTTAATATTCTATGTATGAATTATTTATTATATTTAATGTTTCGATGTAATTTCGATGTGATGGAAAATTTTAAAAATTTGAGGGAAGCGAACACAGACACGCGCTGCGCCACGCCATCTGGCCAATGGCCCATGGAACAAACAAAAGCTGCTACCCGAGGAGAGGAGAGGAGAGGACCGGACCAACCCAACCCCAACCCCACCCCCACCCCCAAACCCGAACCAACCTCCTCTCTCCTCGACGGCCCCCCGTTCCAATTTCAGTTGCGACTTCAAACCCGCGACCCCACCAACTCCGCCCCGCCGCTGCGGCGCGGCCTCGCCGGATACAGGAGGAGGACGACGACGAGGAGCTAGCCCGCCGACGCCGAGGAAGCCGAGCGAGGTGCCCGCCGCCGCTGGGATAGCCGGGTGACCGTTCGGTTTCGGCCATGGGGTGCGTCTGCTCCAGGCGGTTCCCCGAGGAGCCGGCGCCGCGGTCGGTCGCCGACGCCTACGTCGCGCGCCGCGCCCGCTACGGGCCCGGGGACTTCGACTCCGGCGAGCTCGCCATCCCGCCGCCCAAGCCGCACCCGTCGCACAAGGTACTCCCGTATGTATATACACTTGGATTCATTGCACCATACACGTGGATTGCGCAAGCTCTGCCTCTCCCCTCTCATGCATGCCCCCTCCTCTCTCTATCAATCCTCCTCCCCGCGGCCGGCTTCACGGTTCATCTCGCGTCTGCGATCCACCTGCGTCACTGCTGCAAAATCCTGTCAGCTTCGAGGGGAAGGGAAGAGCATGACGTCACGCCCGGGCTTTGTCTGCGGAGCGCTCTGATTTGTTGGCTGACCAGTTCGTCGGTCAGAGTTCTCACCCAACCAACCAATTGACGCACAACACGTGCTACCGGAAGGCTCTCGCTCGAAAAAATTTGCAAACTCTCCAGTCTGCTTACCAAGTTGCTGCCTCCTCCTAGTTACAGCTACCTCCTTGATCAGAGGGTACATGATTGATACTCGTCGCTGCGAAGCTGAAACTGGTTTATGCTCTATTCAGCTGGCCGCCGCCGCGCAAACTCTATGCGGCGGTGAAGCTCTCCATTCTAGCTAGCTGCTTCCTTCATCAAAATGGAACACCGCTCGGAAATTTTGGTTGAGGCGAGGCGGCTGGTGTACCAGACTATTTCAATATCTGATGCCAAATCTGCATGTGCTCGTTTAGGCAGGGCAGGGAAACAGAAGCAACAAGGAAAGCCAACAAAAAATTAGAAAGAAAAAAAAAGAGGGTGCACAAATCTGCATGTCGGCATACAATGTGGTCAAGCTTGGCGGCCTCCCTTTTGCATATTCTAAGGATTGTCCTTGGATGATTCTCTTCTTTTTACTGGGATCAGTGAAGGAACAGCCGTGCTTAATCTACATTGAGGTTGCTGTCACCAAAACTGCAAAAGTCTACTATCTGGACTGGTCGAGCCTGCTACCCGAAATGTGAACTTGTATCTCCATAGCGACTGACCGCGTTCTTCGCTCAGCTTGGAAAATCTGACAAATTATGCCTCTCACTCTTCCGACGGCATAAACTTGGCAGCTTTGATCCGAAATTAGGAGATAGCTCTGGATGTGCTAGGAGTTTGTCAAAGTACAAAGCGTGTGACAAGGGAAAAGCAGTCTTACTGCACGTCACTGTCATTTGTCAAGATATTGATGTTTTGATGACAAGTGACTAGGCAAATGAGCTTGACTGGAATCTCATAGTTGGAGATGTCAAAAACTACGCTACAGGATACTAAGCCAGCAGGTTCAAGGGAATTCACTATACCTGGTTATCAATGGGTACATTTCCCTTGTCTGCTACCATTCCTTCCTAGTCTACTACTCTACTCTGGTCAGGACAGTTACCATCAAGGATAATCTTTCTATTCCACAGTAATCGCACTGTGGCAATGGAATAGCTTTGAAGCAGTGGCATACCTTCTATATCCTAATATATCCAGCTCATTCAATACTTCATGTTTCAATTGACTTGCATGAGCTTCATACATATATTTTAAAAGTAGTGTTGTTTCATAGTTTTGAACATTTCAGACCAGAATAACACTTTTAAAAGCATATCTTTCTTTATTTTTCATGAGGTCACAGCTGAAATTCTGTTTCTTAAAGTGGTGATGTATTCGACCTTTTCTTCGCTGTGTTTTGTGCTATATCCTGTTATCTTTCTATTGGCAGCTGAAATCATAAAACTAAGAGAACATAGCAGTAGGTTTTTTCACATGAACTCTGACACTAAGTTTTGCCAGGCATCAGAAACAGGTACATTTTTGGGAAGAGCTAGCATAGCTGGTCTGGAAAAGGCTGTTGAGGTGTTAGATACCCTCGGGAGCAGCATGACAAGTTTGAATCATGGCAGCGGCTTTCTCTCTGGGGGAACGAACCGGGGAAATAAAGTCTGTATTTTAGCATTCGAAGTCGCAAATACAATAGCTAAAGCTTCTAGTTTATGGAGGTCATTCTCTGATGAGAGTATAAAAGAGCTTAAGGAAGAGATTTTGCATTCAGATGGAGTGCGGATATTGGTTTCCTCAAATTCCAGTGAGCTATTGCAAATTGCTTCTGTTGATAAAAGGTATGACTGTATGGTTCCAAGTTGCTTTGAAATTTTTTAGCTGATATAGTCAAAATTGTGGCTGACATGGACTTGAAAAATGGAATCCAACAGGGAAGAACTTGCCATCTTTTCAAGAGAAGTCATACGGTTTGGCAACCTCTGTAAAGATCCTATATGGCATAACTTGGGACGATATTTCGACAAGTACGCCCCTGAGAAGTACGCTTGCTTTGAGATGCCGCTATCTACAATCATACTAGCACTTCATGTTCTCTGAATTACTTTGATTTCCAGGTTAACGACAGATAATACACCTCAGGATCATTCAAGGGAGAATATGGATGCTCCTGTCCAGAATTTGATTAATCTGGCACAAAACACTTCTGTACGTATGCTGTAAAGAATTCTTATATGTTGGCTTTAGTGTCTTGATAGTTGATAGATGCTTGAAATTTATAATACTTCTTATTTTTTATATGCACAAAACACTGTTGTTTTAGATCTCCACCATTTGATTTATTGATTAACTTAATTTTCCTTGGGTCAGAAATACAGTTCTGAGAGTGGTGGTACCGTCATGCTATTTTTTGTCAATCGTGAATCTAATGCTTATCAACCAAAAAACTGCAGGAGCTCTACCATGAACTGCACGCTCTGGACAGATTTGAGCAGGATTTTAAAAGGAAATTTCATGAAGAGGAGTCTGTGCCAGCGGCCAGACGAGGTACAATCAGACAGATGCCTTTTTCTGAACAGTGCCAATAGACGCTACAATGCAAACTTTAGGCTTTTTCTCTTTAACTTGCCTAGAAATAGTGTTTTTTTTACACTTTGTGAACAATTGCTTGAGTGGTTCACATTAAAAGTACGTGGTTTTAGTACAAACATTTTCCCTGGGTCTCTCTTTGATAAAACATTATGTTTTCTGCTGATTCTCACCTTTATTTTATTCTAAATGAACCAGCTCGTGACAGCCACTGATAAATAGACTGGTTAACAAGCATTGGCTGACAGATAGGATTTACATGGGAAACCAGGGAATGACATCCACAT
The DNA here is from genome assembly GCF_016808335.1 of Panicum virgatum. Taxonomy (NCBI): domain Eukaryota; kingdom Viridiplantae; phylum Streptophyta; class Magnoliopsida; order Poales; family Poaceae; genus Panicum; species Panicum virgatum. The sequence continues at coordinate 46,908,025 of NC_053139.1, forward strand.
GTTTTGGATAATGAACTACAAGAAAATGTCTATGACACTCCTAACCATGTTTATTGGAGAGATTTTGAAAATTCCTTAAAATGAGTAAAAAGATATAAGCATTCCTTCATAGTAAAAAAGATATAAAGCATATTTTTCACAATACCAGTTGTTATACACTCATATACAAAAGCTTCTATCATGGGATGTAATTGCATTTGCTTCCTTTTTATTGCAGAGAGCATTATGATATTACATAGTGAACTAAAGCGCCAAAGGAAGATCGTGAAAAATCTGAAGAAGAAATCCTTGTGGTCCAAGACTTTGGAAGAGGTAATATTCCAACCATATTTGCTTAATTATTTTATAGTTTGTACTATAACTTTGTGTCGGTTAGTCTATAGTTGTTAGCATTGATAAGCTAATGAAACATTTCTTTGCCCTCGACCTTCTTTTGAAGAATGCTGACAGTGCATCCCGCTAACTGCAGGTTGTGGAAAAACTTGTGGACATTGTAATATTTTTGCATAAACAAATCCGAGATTCATTTAATGAAGATGGTAAGTAGTACTACAATTATGTTGTTTTTTGTTACCTTGGAAAAATGTATGTAATAATATCCTAACACCTCTCTGAATAAAAAAGTTCATGCAGGAACCAACTTTGATTCCGAGCATACTCAGAACAAAAGGCTAGGTTCCTGCGGTCTGGCTCTACATTATGCTAACATCATCAATCAGATTGAAAATATAGTAAGTTTGTCTGATAAGCCATGCAATGTTTATTTATTTCTGTTTGATGTTTCGCTTTCATTGTATATAATGGCATGGCAGCAAATCTCCATACTTTCTCCTGTTCATCCAGAATATTGTGAACTATCTCTCTGTCTCATAGCAACAAAGTACTAGTACCGACACCGTTGTGCATACGCTGAGCATACATTTTCAAACTTAGCCGGCTTCGTCTATAAAAGGGGAATTTCATACTCAAACTATCATGTGTACCTACCTATGCAGGTTTCTCGGCCTCTCTCTCTTCCTCCTAGTTCTAGAGACAATTTGTACCATGGTCTGCCAAAAACAGTAAAGTCAGCTCTGCGATCACGATTGCAATCATATAACTCCGAAGATGAGGTTTGTCTTTTTTTTATAAAATGTTTTCAGTGGTTTTCTTTTTTCTCAAAATCCGATTTGACTGCTAATTTTGTTGCAGCCGTTCTAGTGCACTAATAAATTTGTTCCAACTGTGCAGCGTACGGTAGCTCAAATCAAAGCTGAAATGCAGAAAACTCTTCGCTGGCTTCTGCCAATAGCAGAAAATACACTAAGGTGCGTTGTGCTTGTTTTAAGTTATTCCGACAATCTGACTTGGATATCTAGTGCTTTGTCCTAACAATTAGATCTCTTGATTCATTGACCAGAGCACACCAAGGGTTCGGCTGGGTTGGCGAATGGGCGAACGTTGGGTTAGTGATACATCAACAAGTCTTGATTCCCTTGTCACCGTTCATAAACCTTTTGAATTCCCATCAACAGTATAGCATAACATATACGCTCTTCTTACAGGAGCGACATGAGCAAGAAATCAGATTCCCAGAACAGCATCGCCCGCATCCAGACGCTGCATCACGCCGACAAGGCGAAGACAGAGCAGTACATCCTCGAGCTGGTGGTACTGCTCCATCATCTGGTGGTCCAGGTGAAGAACCGCGGCTACGGGAGCAAATCAACCAAGCACGAGCGGTCCCGATCCAACAAGGGGCTGGACCTGCAACCGGAGACCAGGCACACCACATCTCCCGTGAACAATGGCATCGCCCTGAGCCCGTTGTCGGACTGCGAGCGCGCAGCCCTGGAGCACCTGAGCTTCAAGAGGACGAGCTACGGGAGGAGCCAGAGCTGCGAGCCCCCGCCCGACAGAGGGACCAAGGCGCACCGGAGCTGGGACTCGTGCCGGAGCCAGGGCAGCTCGCCGGCGAGGGAGTTCGGCAGGAACCCGGGGCTGGACCGTGACACGGCGAGGGACCTTGATGTAATCGATGGCTTGGATAGACTGACTTCGTACTCGCACCCTTCATCCCCAACGTTTTGCTAGATGGTGCTGTATATTAGTAGGTGCTGATTCTTTTGCTGCTGCTTTGCCCGGCTCATCGTATATCTTGTATATGTGTGATTTATCTATATATTATCGTAGCCTATCATTGTAAATATATATGATTTCGTATTGTAGAGCTTGCGATTGAGTGGAGGTATAGAAAGCGAGATCACAAGCGATGCTCCAGGCCCTTGGGGAAATTGAAATATAGTTTTGTTTGAACTATTCCATTGAATTTAACCACAAAATCAAAATGGTTTGAATTGTGCAAGAGTTGTTTTTTTTTTCAGCACGACTCGCACCTGTGTGTTGCTTCTGAAGCTACAAATCTTCTTTGCTGACCTGTGCCGGACCGGGAATAATATCCATCGCTCATTGCTCGTTCAGACACGTAACTGCTGCTCCCTCTGATGAGCCAGCTCCACACCACAAATATCCTATCAAGAGAAAAATGTCTGTCTAATCCAGAAATAGTAGCAGTATCTTGAGAAATCTGTGTAATCCTATGGTAATCCAATCGAGTACTAGCTGTTGGTTTGCCGGCGACGTCCAAGTCCGGCGCTGCCCCCTCCACCACCCAACTGTCCGCGGCGGAAGGGACCCGCTTAGCGCGCGGTGCCCCGCACCAGCTTCCCGTCGCCGATGTTGGCACGTCGCCGCGCGAGTGGTCGGGTCGGCGCATTAATTCGCCCCGCAGCTTGGCTTCCCTGTGGCTGTGGATAATACTCTCTCCAACGTCTCCCCTACCTGGTCTGCTAACTGCGGCCATGGCCCATGGGAATCTTGTCGGTACAGATAGTTTGATAATTTCCTTCTAGAAAACCAGATCACCGGGAACCTCAAGACGGCCGTCTCTTTCAGGTTAGTTTTTTTTTGAGGCCGGTGAGCTCGGACGCCACAACAACAGTAACAGAGGGAGTTCACACGAGCCACCCAAAAGATCACCTCCTCCAACTCCAACAGTAGTGATCCATAGCCGTTGATGGTGGATCGAGATGTACGTGCGGGGCCCACCCATTTCCGAGGAAGTTTTTCTTTTCTGAGGAAGATGGCAAGACGCAATGATACCTGCTGCTCCCAATTGTGAAAGCAACAGCAGGCAGGCAGAAGCCGAGGACGGAGGACAGGGCGGTGGATGAGTCAGCACGGACTCCTCGTCATCCTCCCGAGGATAAGATCAAGAGCTGGACGCGCAAGTGCCACCACAAGCTCCCCGCCCCCCAACCACCTATAAATCTGCGCTCTCTACAACCATCCTCGACGACGACGAATCACGAAGCACTTGAAGAAGAAAGCAACAGCAACACAAGCAATGGCCTCGTTCGCATCGACGGCGGCATCCGCTTCGACAGCCGTTCCGAGCTGCGGCGCCGGGGCCCGGCGCGGCGGGCGGTGCGTGGCCCGCGCGTCCGCGGTGGCGATGGCGCCGGCGAGGACGCACTACGAGGTGCTCGGGGTCGGGGCCGGGGCGAGCAGGGGCGAGATCAAGGCGGCGTACCGGCGCCTGGCCAGGGAGGTGCACCCGGACGCCGGCGGCTGCGGCGGCGGCGACGAGGGCTTCATCCAGCTGCACGCCGCGTACGCCACGCTCGCGGACCCCGACGAGCGCGCGCGCTACGACCGCTCGGTGGTGGCGCGGCCCGCGGGGCGGCGCCGCCGGGGTTCCGGCCGCGGAGGTGGGAGACCGACCAGTGCTGGTAGTGGTAGGGACACAGCCGCGCCGCCTGCCCGTCGCGCCGCGTCTTGCGCTGCCACGGTGCCACCGCCGCCGCTCAATCGTGGCCGGCGGTGAAGTCGCCGGCCGACTGGCCGGAGCGCGCGGCCCATCCCATCATGTTGGGGAGGGAAGGGGAAGGCCCGCGTGGCCCACTTCGCGACCCATTGGGGCCCACCAGAAAACGGAACCTTGTCCACGGTTGCACGAAGAGAGACATTTTTCCCATCTCTTGTGTACTTACTTGATCACCTTGTAAATATGGATAATTCCTCGTCTTGGACGGTAAACAATCCAAAGTAGGCAAGAAACGGTAATTTCCAAAGGGTTTCAAAAGTGAATGTGCTGATGATGACGCTTCTGGCCGAGCTTCCTTGATTTTGGTTGAAGACAAGGCAATTAAACCAAGGCAGTCATGTCTGTCCTTTTGCTCTCGTGGCTCTGCACGCTTGTTGCTCGCGCTCACTCGAGGGTTCAGTGGCTGTGACATGATAAGGGTCCCAAGCTAGCAGAACACACATTCTCTTACAAGTCGCTGCCCCGAAAATTCAGTTGCTAATGGAACCATGTTCTATCTGAATGTTCTGTCTGTTAAGTAAGATGGGGCTGTGGCCCTAAAACTCTTTTTAAAAAAATTCAGTTGCCAATGCTTGATCAATCAGATGGAGTTTTGTCTCCTGTAAGCATGCCGACATCGGTCTTGCAGTATGAATGGATGATCTTGCCAACTTCCTCTCGGCGAGCAATGGAGTTCAGTCCCCGGACGTTCCAACTGAAGATGGATAAAATAAATTGCTGCTACTCATCAATCACAACTCGACTGCTCAAATATGGTGGTGTAGAACAAGCTCTGCCTTTGCTGCTACCAAATGTGGTTTTTTTTTGTAAATAAAAGCAGGTGCAAATCGGAGAGGTGGACCGGCGTCGTCGTGTGTCCTCGTCAGTCCGCCGCCGACCGTCCTGCGAGCCCATCCCGCGTCTGGAACGCCTCCACCCATCATCTCCTTGGCACCCATCGCGACACCCTGCGCCGGACGGCCGCGACCGCCGCTCCGGCGGCGGCCTCGCCGAAGAGCGCCTCCCACCCGTCGCCGCCGCCGCCGCCGCCACCGCCGAGCTCGAGCTTCCCGTCCCATGCCGGGCGGCATGGACCCGTTAGGCGGGCAGGGGCTCCCATCAGCGGCGCCACCGGCACGCCGCGATCGAGCGGCGTCGGGAACGCGTAGGTACGGTCGCCGGCCGCGCAGAACGGGAGCAGGCGCTCCCGGGCAGAGCCACGCGCGGCGAGGATTGCCGGACTTCGGGGTGGGCGGTGTTTCCTTCCCCGTCCAGGGGGAGTAAATGAAATACCGTCCACCCCTTGGCCTCTCCTGATCGTTGGATCGGCCTCGTGCGGCTAGGATCGTCCTGACCGACTAGTTGCCCGGCAGCTGTTGCGAGAGCGAGGCCTCTCCACGGTCCTCGCGCGCCGGACCGCCGTTCCCCGGCGCCGCCCGGGAAGGCAGAGGGCTGGCCGGGGACATCGTGCTCAGGTGCTCGGCCCCCGGGCGGCGGCCTTTGCTCCTCGTCGCATCACGGGGAAGAAGAGCAAAGGGTTGATGCGGAGCTCGATCGACCTCGAGGTCCAGGCGCCCTGGCGATGGCTCCGGCGCGCCCGCGCGGTCCGTCGGCGTCGTCGCCATTATTACGCGCACGTCGACGGCGCGGTTCGTCGCCATGAGCTAGAGCGCCTGTTGCTGCTGCTGTCCAACCCGTCTACGAGGCCAGCAGCGTCACAGAGCACGCGGGCGCCGGAGCTAAGGCCGAACCGCGCGGCTGCACCGTAGCTTCAACGAAAGCTAACGCGTCTACTACTGTGCTCACTACCAACTTTACAAAATAAGAAGAAGAAAAAACATGCTTTCGAACGAGACAACATACATACTGAACTTCTGATACTCATCAGAGCAAGACCTAGTGATATGTTCACTCTGTTCCTAGCTAACTCAAAAAAGTCGATGCCTAGTACATTGACACACTTCAAATAACAAATGTTAGCGTCAAGCTTCTGCAACTTCGAACCTGCATCCAGGCATTGAACCAGAAACATGAGCCTGCAAAAAGTCCAGCAAACAACTGAAGTGAGCAGGCAGATACAAGGATGCTTGGAATTCATTTTTTTAAAAAAACATAACTTTGTTTCTCTGAAGCATCAGCCTGATGGTTTGGCTGCTGAAAGACGGGCGCTGATCGTGTTCAACAAAGAAATGGTGTTGTTTTTACAAATGTCAACCTAAAATTTTTATGTCAGTTTTATTCCGGGGAACGTATTGGTCACGCTCTTGGGCGCAATTGCAGCACAATGAGGATTAAAAGGAGAGGTTATTTCAAGCATGTCGCTTGTTGGAGATATCGGCTCGTCGTTTCTTCACATCCCATGGATGATCTTTTAGTTTACAGATTGGTGAGAACGTGATGTGGTCGCTACTGCGTTCAATAATGTTAGTCTGATCCCTCTCGACGAGAAGGGTGAAGCCAGACAAAAAAAAGTGTCAACCATGCCTGCCTGGCTGCTTGCAGCCTGCTGATAACCACCACAAAAACTGAGCCCAAACTGTTTGGAACACGCAACATACGCCTGTTGGGTTGATCATGTCGGCGATGATATCAACATTAAGACAATGACATCTAAATAATAGCTATAAGTGAACAAGTTCAATTTGAACTTGTGCCCTTTGTTGGAGGGCTCTAAGAGACCCCCAAATTGGTGTTGTCCCCGCATGGGGCTTTGCCTATAAATAAGGGAGAGGTCCTTTCTGAATATGTGAGAAAAATTCTTTACCATCTCCCTCTATCCTAAACTGCCCAACCACAGCTATTGCAAAGAAACCATGGGAAGAACAATCACAAGTCCTAGACGTGATTACAAGCTCTAATAAATGCGTAGCTCAAGTAATTAAGGTATGTGCTACTATACATCTAATTTTGTGGTTCCATCTTGAGCTAGTGATCCTATTAAATTCTAACAGTGGTATCAGAGCCATCTAGCTCTAAGATTGAACCCTTAAGAAGCTTTTGTTCATGTTCTTCCTTATGTTCATATGTTAAAGTTTATGTTCCTGTCTGAATACATGTACTGTGCAAGCAAATCATCATGATTTTCATGTCAAGATCATGATTTTCATGCTAACGTTCATGATGTTTATAGTTATGTTCAAGTTCTTCCTATGAAAAAGCCTTAGTTGATATCTAAGAGGTCAATCATGATCAGTTTCATGTTTATCTTTGAGCTGTGCATCAATATTCATGTGTTCATGCTTCAAATTTCATAAGTTCATGCCCAAATCATGTAATCATGCCTGTCGTGGTGCTGCAAACCACAGCCGGGTGGCGGAAGGCACCCGCCCTAGCCCAGAGGGTGTGTACTTGGGGGTTAGCTAGTCTTAGATCAATCTTCCTCAAGAACTCGATGAACACAACCGGATTTAGAGTGGTTCGGGCCGCCGGAGCGTAATACCCTACGTCCACTGTGTGTTGTATTGCCTTCCACGAGAGTGAGAAGGTGCGAGAGTTTCAGCCTGTCTGGATTGTGGAGATTGTCATGTGCACTGCGGGCACCTCCCTTTTATATCTCAAGGGGGCGCGTACACGGCTGTTGGATCCCCGACAGGTGGGCCCAACGATGCGATATAAAATAACGAGGTGTTCACACCTTATGGCGTTGCAGGCGAGGGGGATCTCTCTCTTGGATTCGCTCGCCTGCTCCCGGAGCCCTCCGTCCATCATGTCTTGGCGCTGTCTTGTCGAGACGGAGCGTGACGCAGCTAGTAGCATCGCCTGTTATGTAGCTGAGCGGCTATGTAGGGAGCGGCGTAGGCGGCATGATGGAAAAGTGCCGGGCCGTCGTATCCATTTAATGCGGCAGACGGGCTCTGCGCGGCGCGGCTCAGGCGGCTCCACTGTGCTCCTTGGTAATACGCGGCGCGCAGCGGGGCCTGTCAAAAGGCTGTCTTGTGTACCGCGGTGGCAGAGCACGCCTTGTCCATCGCATTAAATGCGGTAGGTGGGCGAGTCTTCCTGCGGAAGACTCGCGCACAACCCCACGTCTCCGGGACACGTGGCGGCTCCGGACCCCTACACTGTGAGGGGAGTCCGGACGGGCGCAGGAGGCTCCGGACCCCTCTGGGGGTCCGAGGCCCCGGCGGTCAGCTCGGAGCTTCCCTTTTGTGTAGACACGTGGCGTCACCGGACCCATCCTCAGGCGGGGAACGGTCCGGGGCCGTTGGCCTGGTGAGGGAAAAACCTGCCTGTGGGGCCTGGCTACTCCATCTTTCCCGCGCAGCTACGGGTAACTACGCGGGTCCTGTCTTGTTGCAGTAAGAGTGGGTATCCCTGTTACAGGGTACCGACTGTGGCCCCCGGGCCCACCTTGGGAGAGGTACGAACCCACAGGTGGGGCCACTTCAGCGATTTGGCTCTGCATAGCTTGAAGCTCCTTTCTGCAGGGGTCTCGACCGGCCTTGACCACCCGTCGGATTGGATGTTGCCTCATCACGTCGCAACGGATTACTGACTAAGGGCCCCACGATAAGTGGTTCACCTAGTCACACGCGCGACGCTCGGCATTGTTGCGGCCGGAGTAAACGAATCATTTACCACCGGCGCAGCTCCCGAAGAGCTCGGCCGCGCCTACGATTAATGCGCGCACGTCGGCTCGGCTTCCGCCTTGCTTTACGCGCGTGGGCGACGGTTCGGATCCCACCTTTTCGCACCCTCGTTGATTACCCACCCTCCTTGACAGGTGGGCCTGGGCCCCCACGTCATGGACTGGGCGGCTAACTCCGGGTGCGGGCGTCGCTTGAGTTCCGGCGACGGTTCCGGGGCGCGCTGGTTGAGTCAGGCTTTATAGCGGGGCATACCGCATTCCACGGTTGCTTTCCCGCATTCGTCTTCTTCCTCCAGCCTTTGCGCCCCTTTGCCTCCGAGCCTTCCTCGCTCTTCTCTCCCCCCTACACAAGCTACTTCCTCACCCACCAAGAGATGGCGTCCCTTGTTCATCCCCGTCGCTTCCAGACCGAGGGAGAACTGAACACAGTGCGCCGCCTGCTTGGGTGGAGCGCTCAGGAGACCGGCTGGGGCGTGCGAGCAGGCTCGGTTCCCCTTGGCAACCTCCGCGCTGGGGAGTTCGTGCTATTCACCTCGCACATCTCCGCCGGCGTGGGACTGCCGATTTCTTCATTCTTGCTGCTGCTGCTGGAAGACTTCGGCCTCCAACTTCAGCATCTGACACCGCACTCCCTCCTCCTGACGTCCATCTTCGTGCACCTATGCGAGATGTTCGTAGGAGTTCGGCCCTGCGTCATCCTCTTCCGCTACTTCTTCATTCTGGTGAGGTCCGGAAGGAGCAGGGACGAAGTGGGAGGGTACTACTTCCAGATAAGGAGCGACCTGCCGACTCCTTACATTCCCGGCCTTGCTGGCGGAAGGTGGGAGGAGTGGCGCAGGGATTGGGTGATCGCCACCACCGAAGCCAACGAGCGCCTTGCCCTGCCGACCACGGGGCCCGCCACCGACAAAGCATCTTGGAGGGCCAAGCCGTCACTGCAGCCGGAGTTCGACTCCGTGCTGGACAAGATCAGGTCGCTGGCGGAGAGCGGCCTCACCTCATGGCACGTGCTCGGCGACTTCGTGAAGCGGTGGATCGCCCCCCTGAAGCAGCGGCCGCGACCGGCGTGGAGCTTCACCGGCCTCAACGACTGCAGCAGGACCCACCGCGGGGAGGGAAGCGACCTGACCCAGGAGGCCTTGGAGGTCCTGGTGCGGAACGTGACGGGAGACACCTTCATCCCGGAGAACCTGATCCCCCCGCAGGGCATAGTCCCCCTCTGCGAGGACTCCGCGAGGGTGGCAGTGCTGGCAACCCTGCCGACTCTGGACGACGGGGGACTGGCCCCACGCCAGACCGGCGGCGACGCGAACCGTGGGCTCCGGATCCCTGGCACGTCCGGGGATCAGGCTACGCTGGGCGCTGCGGGGTCCGGCGTCACTACGAAGGGGAAACAGGCCGCGGCTAGCAGCGCGGCCGCGGCCGGTTCTAGCCGGGCTCAGAGCAGCTCCGGTGCGTCGTCGGGGGACGCAGGCCGGCGGAGGCTACTCCGGGGCGACGGGACCCTGGTCTCGGAGCCCGCCGCGAAGCGCCAGAGATCTTCTGAAGGCGCAGGCCAAGGTAGCTCCCGGGCTGCCGGCCCCCACGGGTCCTCTGGCGCAACTGGACCACCACCATCGCCACCGAGGAGCTCATCGCGCCGGCAGTGAGAGCAGCAGCAGCAGGAGCAGCCGCAAGAGCAGCGGCAGCAGGCGCACGGACGGCAGCAGCAACAACAGGTGCGACCCCGGGTTGCGCCCATGCCGCAGCCGCAGGAACAGCAGCAACGGGTGCAGGCCCGGGTTGCGCCTGTATTGCAGCTGCACGGGCAACAACAGCAACAGCAACAGCAGCAGCCACAAGAGAAAAGGCCCGGGCTCCGGGGACGCTGGGTACCCGGTACTGTTGGGTTAGTGTCATCCTGCTCTCCTTGCCTGTGCCGGTGTTCTGTTTGTTTTTGTTGATGGCTTTTCTGCTTTGCTACCAGGGCTTCCCGCCCCAGCGGTTCTTCTACCACCGTTGGCACATCAGCAGGTGCCCGGGCGGCGGCGACCTCGGCATCGACAGCGACGGTGGCAGCAGGTGCGGGACCCTCAGGTACGGCGTCCTGCTGCTTACTTCGTGGCACATGATGCGATGCTGACTGTCATGCCATTTCCAGACTCTGCAGTGCTCAGTGCAGCAGCGGCGGCGGCGGTGGCGCCGGTGCTGGGTGCAGCCGCACCCGACACGGTGGTGGAGGTGCCAGTGCAGAGCGCAGCCGCTCCTGACACTTCGGTGGAGGGGGCACCCGATGCGGCCGCGTCCGCTACGGCAGCAGCGGGAGTGCCGGAGTTAGGCTCGGCCGCGCCCGACTCGGCGGCGGCGGGGGCGCCAGAGCTGGGGTCCGGCCGCGCCCGACTCGGCAGCAGCAGCGGGGGCGCGGAGCTGGGTCCGGCCGCGCCCGACTCGGCAGCAGCAGGAGCGCCGGAGCTGGGTCCGGCCGCGCCTCGACTCGGGGCAGCAGCAGGGGCGCCGGAGCTGGGCTCGGCCAGCTCCCGACTCGGCGGGCAGCAGGAGCGCTGGAGCTGGGTCCGGCCGCGCCCGACTCGGCACAGCAGCAGGGGCGCCGGAGCTGGGCTCGGCCGCTCCCGACTCGGCGGCATCGGGGGCGCCGGAGCTGAGCTCGGCCGCCACCCGACTCGCAGCAGCGGGGGCGGCCGGAGCTGGGTCCGGCCGCGCCCGACTCGGCGGCGGCGGAGGCGCCGGAGACAAGTGCCGCAGCGGAAGCCCCTACCTCCAGCTCCGGTCCTGTTGCGGAGGAAGAGTTGGAGGTGGTGTTTGGCAGACGGCTCCTGCAGCTCCAATCCCCGGAGGAGGATGCGACTCCGCTTCCTCAGGTGCTGTTGCGAGTTCGGCGGTCGATCGAGGAGGCAACCTCCTCTGCCGAGGCGGCCTTCCGGCGGGAGTGGTCTGCACTGGAGAGCGAGCGCCAGCGCCTCTCCGACTGGCACACCCGCCTGGAAGCGCACACGAAAGCAGAAGCCTCCCGCGCTGCGGAAGCTCGGTCGAAGCTCAAGTCGGACCAAGAGGCCTACCGAGCCAGCCTTAAGAAGGTGTTTGACCGAGAGCTCGCAGTGTCGACCCGGGAGAAATCCTTGGCGCAGCGGGAGCAGGACTTCACCCTGGAGGTTGTTGGCTTCGCTGCTCAGCGGTCCGACCTCGAGGCTCAACTCGCAGTTCAACAGTCCGAGCTGGAGACTCGCAGCGAGGACCTCGAGTTCCGGAGGCAGGAGCTCGACGTCTTCTCTGCGACTCTGCAGGGATGGCGCGAGCAACTGCAGGAGAGAGCCAGCCAGCTGGCTGCCGACGAGGCGGATCTGGAGGAGGGCCGGAAGTCCCTCGCTAAGCGGGAGGCTCACGCCACCGGCATAGAGAAGGAGCTCGGGCGCCAGCGAGACTCGCTCAAGAAGCAGAAGGCATCGGTGGAGCAGAGGGAGGCCAAGCTCGAGGAGAGGTCCCGCGAGCTCGAGGAGAGGTCCCGCGAGGTGGAGGTGGCCAAAGCGACCCTGGACACCCGGGTGCAAGAGGCTGTCCGGGAGGCGGTCCAGAAGCACCAGGAAGACCAGCGCGCTGGAGCTCAGCGGATTGCTGACTGGGCGGCCGAAGCGACCTCGCACTGGTGCCATTTGGAATGAGCCCGATCCAGGTGGCGGAGCCGCCAGCTTCGATAGCTGACGCCCTCCCAGTATTGAGCTCTGCTTCGGACAGGCTCCAGCGCCTGGGGCCGGTCCTTACTGGACAGCTTGAAATCGAGGGCCGCGAGCTGATCCGGATGGTGGCGGAGCACATCCTGACCTGCCTCCGGAGCCACGACCCGGCCATCTCGCTGGCGCCCGTGGTCGATGGCCCTGTAGCAGAGACGGAGGCCGCCGCTCGGGACAGCGTGCGGGAGGTCGTTGACTTCGTCGCCGCCTACTTCAAGCGAGAGCCTGCGGACCCTTAGGCTGGGGATTGTATCTTTTTTCCTTTGCATTATGTAACAAACATTGTATTAGTTGAAAATTTTTGAAATAGAAGAAACTTCAACTTAGCTGTTTGTCGACTGTTGATTTGCGGTATGCGGCATCCTGGCGCCCCTGGCCCCCTGGCGGATAGGTTCAGTTGTTTGGACCTGTCTGCCACGTGAGCCGTAGAAGATACTCCGGACCTCCTTGGGCACAGGTGTCACATAGTTTGCAAGACGAGCAAGCGTCTTGTTCCCTGCGTAGCATACAGAACTACAGAGAGAAGAATCAAATTTGCTTATATGGTAGCAATGATACTGCAACTTAGCTGTTTGGCGCATGCAGAATCCATTCATGGTGTCTGGGACAAGGTGGATGCTCGGGCCCCCTGGGAGATAGACTCAGTTGTTTTGAGTCTGTCTACCATTGAAACCAGACCTTGGTCTGCATGAAGGCTTTGAAGCGGATGCCAGGACCCCCTGGTAGGTAGGTTCAATGGTTTGAGGCTGGCTACCACCCTAGAGGCGGCTTAACCTGTGTACCACTTCAAATTCACAGCTTAGTAGCAGGCCCGCGGGACTTATCCCTGACCAGTGCCAAGCTGGTACAGGGTCCGGGGCTCAAGATGCGCAGGTCCAGGTTGGTCAGTGCTTGTTACAGAGTGGTGGAGTGCGTAGGCTTAGGGTCGGAACCAGGCTAAAGCGCTACGCAGGGCTCCGGACCATTCCAGGAAACAGCACGATCTTTCCGGACCTGGCTCCACTGTCCCAGACCCTTCGCAGCAGTGGGTGAGGCCACTTTGTTGTGCTCGATCCTTTGAGATATAGTGCTGGACATGCCGTGTTGGACTTAGGAAGCCAGCTCTTGAGTTGGGACGAGGTCCGGGCCCCTAATTACCCGGCTCCAGGTACTAGAGCACTCGTTACAGGGTGGTGGAGAGTGCAGGCTTTTGGGTACGGAACCAGCTAAGCGGCTACACTGGGCTCCGAACCGCCCCAGGAAACAAGTACCCGCTCCCCAGAGTAGGTCTCTAGGGGCCCGGACCCTTCTCCAGCAGCAAGAGGGTCCGGACCTGTACGGTAGTCCAGCAGCTCAATGCGGATCTTAGTTGCAGCAGCAAGAGTGGAGGTCCCGCGGGGGTTAGAAAAAGGCGAAAATTCCGAGAATCGAAATACGTAATTTAGCTTTGACACAAAGATAGAACTAGGAGAAATTCTTTCCTTTGCAATCTCGATGTACATGGCTTGCACGATGGATATCAGAGGCCGGGTTTATGAGGTCGGACCTCTACCGCTCTGAGTCGCGCGTTAGCCGTCGGTGCGATGGGTGCCAGAGGTCGGGTTTACGAGGGTGGCCCTCAACCGCTCTGGGCCGCACGCTGACTCTATCTTATTACAAAGGAAAAGTTATTTCCCTGCTCTGCCTAGGTGTAAAACTTACGCAGATGCTCTATGTTCCACGGGTTGGGCAGCGGCACTCCGTCTTCTGTGGCGAGGCGAATGCATCCGGGCCGGCATACCTCCGTAACCTTGAAAGGCCCCTCCCAGCTGGGGGAGAGTTTGTGGAGCCCCGCTCGGTTCAGGATCCGCCTGAGGACGAGGTCGCCAGCCCGGAGCTCCCTACTGTGCACGAACCGTTGATGATAGCGCCGGAGCGCCTGGTTGTAACGTGCATTTCGGATTGCTGCTCGCCACCTTCGCTCGTCAACGAAGTCCACGTCATCGCACCGCAGCTGCTCCTGCATGGATTCGTCAAAGGCCTGGACCCGTGGGGAGCCCAGGTGAATTTCTGGGGGAAGGCATGCTTCGGCCCCGTAGACCAGGAAGAACGGAGTCTCCCCGGTAGCTCGGCTGGGTGTGGTCCGGTTGCCCCATAGTACACTCGGAAGCTCGTCAACCCATTTGGCTCCGTGCTTTTTCAAGCAGTTGTAGGTGCGGGTCTTGAGTCCCCTGAGGATCTCTGCATTCGCTCTCTCAACCTGTCCATTGCTGCGGGGATGTGCCACGGACGCAAAGCATAGCTGGATGCCAATGTCCTCACAGTACTCTTGGAAGAGTCTGCTTTTGAATTGGGTCCCGTTGTCCGCGATGATGCGGTTTGGGACGCCAAATCTGCACACAATGGACCTGAGGAATGCGACTGCTGATTTCTTAGTAATATTCACCACAGGAGTAACTTCCGGCCACTTGGTGAACTTGTCGATGGCGACATAGAGGAACCGGTACCCGCCGACAGCCCGGGGGAAAGGCCCCAGGATATCCACACCCCACACAGCGAATGGCCATGAGGGTGGAATCATCTGCAGGGCCTGAGCTGGGGTGTGTATTTGCTTTGCACACCCCACACAGCGAATGGCCAGCTCAGCCGCATCCTGGAGTGCTGTTGGCCAGTAGAAGCCATGCCGAAAGGCCTTGCCAACAAGCGTGCGGGAGGAGGAATGACTTCCGCACTCGCCTCCATGGATCTCCGCGAGCAGTTCGCGGCCCTCTCTCTGGGAAATGCATCGCATGAGGATTCCGTTGGCGCCACGGCGGTAGAGATCCCCTTCTACCACCGCGTAGCGTTTAGCCAATCGGACTATGCGCTCAGCGGACACATCGTCATCAGGGAGGATGTTATCCTTCAGGTAGCCCCGGATCTCGGAGATCCATGCATCGGGGGCTCCCAAAGCAGGTAGGAGTGGCTCCGTGAGGTCACCAGGTTCCTCATCAGAACACACAGCCCCGGTTGGGCACCATAGGTGGAATGCTGCCGGGATCGCTAGCTTCGAGGTGCCAGCTTGGTCCCCCTCACCCGGCTCGGTAGGCTGGGCGGTAGGTTTCAGCAGCCGTCTTTCAAAGACACCCTCGGGCACAGGTGCCCAGGTAGATGCTCTCGCAGAGAGATCATCTGCTGCTGAGTTGTGCTCGCGGGGAACGTGTTGCAGCTCCAAGGCGTCGAAGTCCTTCTCGAGCTTCCTCACGTGAATGAGGTATGCCGCGAGCTGGGGATTGTTGCAGTTGCAATCCCCTCGGACCTGCTTGATGATCAGCTGGGAGTCCCCCTTCACCAGAAGCTGCCGGACCCCCAATGAGAGGGCTTGCGTCAGGCCGAAGATCAGAGCCTCGTATTCCGCCATGTTGTTAGTGGCCTTGAACTCAAGGTGCACCATGTACTTCAGCTGATCTCCGTTTGGGTCGATGAGGACCACTCCAGCCCCGGACCACTTCTCGCGGGCGGACCCATCAAAGAAGAGTGTCCAGTGAGGCTCGGTGAAGACTGGTGTCCTGATTTCCGGCTCCGGGGGTCCAGCATTTATGACCGGACCCCCAGGGTTGCTTGGGGAAGGAGTCCACTCCGCTATGAAATCAGCCAGGATCTGGCTCTTGACCGCGTGGCGTGGCTGGAAATCCAGTTGGAATTCTGCCAGCTCTGCTGCCCACTTGGCGATATTGCCTGTGGCGTTGGAGTTGTGTAGGATCGCTCTTAATGGGTAAGAGGTCACTACAACAACTCAGTGTGCTTGAAAGTAGTGGCGCAGTTTCCTGGACGCAATAAGTATTGCATAGATAAGCTTATGCGTCTCAAGATACCTGGCCTTTGCCTCGTGGAGGACTTCACTGACGTAGTAGACTGGCTTTTGGACGGTCCGGACCCTAGTCCCTGGGTCCGGCTCGCCCTTGTCCATCACATCCGTCCCTTGGGCCCCCAGTGGTTCTGGGTTCCCACCGGAATGAGGCTCCCCCGGACCTGCCTGTGCAGGGCCTGGACCTTCAAGCTGGGGCGAGGCTGACGGGCCCCCGTGTCCGGGGTCCGGCTCACCACCCTTGGCCAAGGAGTCCTTGGTGCTCCCCTGGGGAGTTTGCTCCATCCTTTCGGCGACCAGCACCATGCTGACCGCCTCCGCAGATGCAGCAAGATACAGAAACAACGGCTCACCGGGTTCTGGAGCCACCAGTACTGGCAGCGAGGTGAGGCGCTGTTTCAGCTCCTGGAAGGCTTGTTCAGCCTCTTCGGTCCATGAAAATGGACCGGACCTCCTCAACAGCTTGAAGAAAGGAAGGGCCCTCTCAGCCAGCCTCGATATGAAGCGGCTAAGAGCAGCGAGAGATCCAGTAAGCTTCTGGACATCCTTGATATGGCCAGGAGGCCTCATTGCTTCGATCGCCTTGATCTTGGCTGGGTTTGCCTCAATGCCTCGATGTGAGACCAGGAAACCTAGCAGCTTCCCCGCTGAGACGCCGAAGATGCACTTCTCTGGGTTCAGCTTGGTGCGCGTGGCGCGAAGACGGTCGAAGACGAGGGACAGGTCCTCCACTAGTGTTGACCCTACCTTAGTCTTGACCACAATGTCATCGACATAAACCTCAACAATATTCCTAATTAGATTACAGAAGGTTTTGTTCATAGCTCGTACAAACGTGGGTAAGGCATTCCTTAGACCATACGGCATGACAATGTAGCAATAAAGCCCATCTACTGTTACAAAGGCAGTATGCTTCCTATCCTCTCTAGACATCTGAATCTGGTGGAAACCAGAGTATGCATCTAGGAAAGACAAAAGTTCACACCCGGAGGTGGAGTCCACGATCTGATCGATACGCGGAAGAGGATAGGGGTCTCTTGGACATACCTTGTTGAGGCTGGTGTAGTCGATGCACATCCGGAGCTTCCCGTTGGCCTTTGGGACGACGACCGGATTGGCCAACCACTCGGGATGGTGGACCTCCTCGATGAAGCCGGCGTGTAGGAGCTTGTGGACTTCTTCGCGGATGAAGTTCTGCCACTCCACGGACTGCTTCCGAGGCTTCTGGCGCACCGGCGTGGCGTCAGGGTAGATCCTCAGATTGTGCTCGATCACTTCCCTGGGGATCCCGGGCATCTGTGACGGTTCCCAGGCGAACACGTCGACATTTGCCCGGAGGAAAGCGATGAGCGCGTCTTCCTATTTCTCCTCCAGGTTTCCCGCGATGCGGGTGGTCCTGGTGGAGTCTGTTCCAATCTGTACCGACTTCACGAGAACTTGGTCCGGGTCAGATGGTTGCACCTTGGGAGCCTTTGCATGCGCCCTGGGTTGCGAGGTGGACGGATCCTCCTCGGAGCGTGCAGCCTCTGCCGCCAGAGTATGCAGTCTCTCAACTGCAGCGACGGCAGCGGTGCGGTCACCCTGCACGGTGAGGACTCCGGCAGGGGAAGGCATCTTCAGGACCAAATACCCGTAGTGGGCAATGGCCATGAAGCGGTAGAGTGCCGGTCGGCCAATGATGGCGTTGAACGGAAGGTTCACCTCCGCAACATCGAACATGACGCTCTCTGTGCGGAAGTTCTCCTCGGTCCCGAACGTGACCGGCAATGTGATGCTCCCCAGGGGGAACACCGGGTGTAGGCCCACTCCGGAGAATGGGCGAGAGGGAGTCAGCTTGGACTCTGGGATCTGCAGCTGCTTAAATGCTGCATAACTGATGACGTTGAGACCAGCTCCACCGTCAATCAGCACGTGGTAGAGCCTCACGTTGGATATGACAGGGGCGGTGACTAAAGGTAGCACACCAGCTCCGGCCATATTCTCCGGGCAGTCGGATGGCCCGAAAGAGATGGTGGTGTTCATCCACCTCTGGTGCGGCGCCGCCCTCGGGACCCCCGGCTTCACCGAAAGGACCTCCCGGCGAAGGGTCTTCACGTCCCGCCGGGAGACAAGCTCCCAGCTCCCGCCATACATTACGTACAGCTTCTTGCGGCGGTCGCCGTTGTCGGAATCGGAGTCGTCGTTGTGATAGACGCCCTTTAGCTCTCGGGCGGGGGATTGGTACCCCAGCTCCTTCTCCCCGGCCGCGGCCCCACTGTCAGAGGCCTTCTCCTTGCCGGCCCGCTGGCGAGGAGGGGGTGAGCCATCCTTAGAGGACTGCTCACGCCGCCCACTGACCCGTTTCGCGAGCTTTTGGATCTCGCGGCAGTCAGCGGCGCTGTGGCGAGTGGTGGGATGCACTGGGCATGAACCTCCGCTTCCACCTTGCGGGCGAGGGCGTTTGCCGTGTGTATTCTGGCCTCCAGCCGCTGCAGCCGCAGCCGGCGCCGCTGCTGGCGCTGCTGCTGCAACGACTGGTCCGCCGGAATGCGGCTCCCCGCGACCCCGGTTCTTCTTCTTCTTCTTGCCACCGCCCTGAGCGGTAGCACTGGAGCCACCAGCTTTGGTGTCTCCATCTTGGGGGGCTGAGTGCCATGCACGGCCCTCAGCGGCCCTGGCACACTTGTCTGCCAGGGAGAAAAGCGTAGTGACGCTTTCCACCTCGTGCGTCGCCAGCTTCTCGAGCATCTTCTCATCACGTACCCCCTGATGGAAAGCAGTAATAATAGATGCATCGGAGATACGAGGAATGGTACCCCGTACCTTGGTGAAGCGCGAGATGAAAGCCCGAAGCGTTTCCCCGGGTCTTTGCCTCACGGCGTGAAGGTGTGCCTCCACACCATGCTGCTGGTAGGCGCTGGCGAAGTTCGCTGTGAACCTCGCACAGAGCTCTTCCCAGGACTGGATCGTCCCGGGTGTGAGATTCATGAGCCAGGTCCGGGCTGGCCCAGACAAGGCTACATGAAAGTAGCTTGCCATGACGGCGCCGTTGCCACCAGCCGCTGTGATGGCGGTAACGTACACCTGCAGGAATTCCGACGGGTTACTAGTACCGTCGTACTTTTCCGGCAGGTGGGGGCGGAACTTGGGTGGCCACGCCACGGCGCGGAGGTGCTCCGCAAGCGCAGCACAGCCCACCCCGGCCACCGGTGCGCCCGACTGAATCCGGGCGTTCACCGGAGGCCTGGGTGCCGCCGCGTCCAGATCAGCATTGAGGTTGCGTCCCTCAAAGTTGAGGCGGCGCTCTCGCGCCCTCTCGACAGCGATGCGGGCATCCTCCCCCGCGCGCCGGCGGTTGAGCTCCGCCCGCAAGTCTTCTGTTCGTGCACCCCTCATGGTAGGGGAGCGCACAGATGCCAATGCACCGCCCTGACGCTGATGGTAAGGTACCACCGCGTTGCCAGGCGGAGGTCGTTGCCCAGTCTTTGCAGAACTGGGGGAGGCCTGAGCCAGATGGAGGAGACGATCGACGTCGTCCCGCCACTGCCTCAGGGCGTCTGGCGAGGCTGCCTCAGCCGGGGGGTTGCGAAGCAACTCCCTAGCCGCTGCCAGCGCTCCGCCGCTCGCAGCCTGTGAGGGGACCCTTGACGGGCGCCCTGACTCTTGCCGGCGGGCGGCACGCGCCACCGCCAACGGTGCCTGCTCCACAGGCACAGTTGCCCCTGGAGCAGGGACGCGAGAGGCATGTGGCGTGGAGGACGCCACCCCCTCCGTCATCTCCACGTCGTCCACGCGAACCATGGGGACGAAGAAGATGATGGAATGCGACCAGCTAGAATCCCCTACCTGGCGCGCCAAATGTCGTGGTGCTGCAAACCACAGCCGGGTGGCGGAAGGCACCCGCCCTAGCCCAGAGGGTGTGTACTCGGGGGTTAGCTAGTCTTAGATCAATCTTCCTCAAGAACTCGATGAACACAACCGGATTTAGAGTGGTTCGGGCCGCCGGAGCGTAATACCCTACGTCCACTGTGTGTTGTATTGCCTTCCACGAGAGTGAGAAGGTGCGAGAGTTTCAGCCTGTCTGGATTGTGGAGATTGTCCTGTGCACTGCGGGCACCTCCCTTTTATATCTCAAGGGGGCGCGTACACGGCTGTTGGATCCCCGACAGGTGGGCCCAACGATGCGATATAAAATAACGAGGTGTTCACACCTTATGGCGTTGCAGGCGAGGGGGATCTCTCTCTTGGATTCGCTCGCCTGCTCCCGGAGCCCTCCGTCCATCATGTCTTGGCGCTGTCTTGTCGAGACGGAGCGCGACGCAGCTAGTAGCATCGCCTGTTATGTAGCTGAGCGGCTATGTAGGGAGCGGCGTAGGCGGCATGATGGAAAAGTGCCGGGCCGTCGTATCCATTTAATGCGGCAGACGGGCTCTGCGCGGCGCGGCTCAGGCGGCTCCACTGTGCTCCTTGGTAATACGCGGCGCGCAGCGGGGCCTGTCAAAAGGCTGTCTTGTGTACCGCGGTGGCAGAGCACGCCTTGTCCATCGCATTAAATGCGGTAGGTGGGCGAGTCTTCCTGCGGAAGACTCGCGCACAACCCCACGTCTCCGGGACACGTGGCGGCTCCGGACCCCTACACGGTGAGGGGAGTCCGGACGGGCGCAGGAGGCTCCGGACCCCTCTGGGGGTCCGAGGCCCCGGCGGTCAGCTCGGAGCTTCCCTTTTGTGTAGACACGTGGCGTCACCGGACCCATCCTCAGGCGGGGAACGGTCCGGGGCCGTTGGCCTGGTGAGGGAAAAACCTGGCCTGTGGGGCCTGGCTACTCCATCTTTCCCGCGCAGCTACGGGTAACTACGCGGGTCCTGTCTTGCTGCAGTAAGAGTGGGTATCCCTGTTACAGGGTACCGACAATGCCGCATCAAAGTGAATCAGTGGACCTAGAGTTTCGATTTATGCATCAATAAGTGGGGAATTGGAGTAATTAAGTTCTAATCCTAAGAAATTCCCCAAATTCCTAAAACCCGAAACCCTAGCTATAGAAAAATTGCCAAATTTCTTGAATCCGTTGCACCATAACCCTAAGATCTAAGAGAAATGGGCGGAAACTTACCTTAGGGCCATGGCCGGGCTGTTGCCGGCGTCGCCATGACCGGCACCTTGATTGCAGGTCCGCGCCAAGGGGCTTGACCCCAGCAGCTTCGCCGTTTCCGCCGTTACGGCCCGCAGCCGGCCTCCTCTCGGGACCAGCTGCCGCCGAAAGGCCGGCCATAGGCCGGAGTTGGCCCCTCCTCCCCATTGCCGTCGCGGATTGCGTGCGGCTGGGGCCCTTAGGGCGCCGTCGAGCCGCGCTCGACGGAACTGCGTGCCTGCGAAGGCGGCACGCAGCCCCGGCGAGCGGAGCTCAGCCGTGCCGCCCGCTCCCTCCGCCCTGGGCGCGTGCGCGCTGCCGCGCCACCGCCCTGGGTGCCCGCTGCCGTCGGGTGAGGAGAGAGAGAGGAGAAAGAGATAAGGGAGGTTAGGGTTTTCAGGGGGCTGGAGGCCGCCGGCGGTTTTGTGAACCGCGGGCACGCTCTCAGCCGTCGTATTTCAATCCGACGGTGCGCAGTAGTTATGCCTCTTTCCCGGCCCAGGCCCAGCTTTTTGGGCTAAGAGCCTGGGATGGGAGGCGGTGCGGCAAAATGGGCCAGGCCGAATTAGGCCTGAAAGCTCTATTGGCCCAAATAAATAGTAGTTTTTTTTGTTAATTCTTATGGGCTACAATATGTTGGGCTGTATTGTTTTGGGCCAACTATAATGGGCTGTTTTTTATTGATGGGCTGAGCAATAAGATAAATTTTTCCTCTTTGAGTTGCATAGAGATGCACAGTAATATGAAACTCCTCTATAGCATATGGTGATATGTTTTCTAATATTTTTAAAAGGATAATGATTAATTCTGTTAAGTTTGAATATCTTTTTTTTTGGGGCAATAAAGCTTATGTCATGGGCTCTTAGTTTTAATCCCTGTTATGTATAAATAATATTTCATGTTATTTATTGATCGTAAAGTTAGCCCATTTTTTATGTTAGTTTTGTTGTTTATTGCCCAATATTTATATATGAATTATGATGTTATTCCCCAAACTTTATTAAATAATTGATTTATTTTTGAGAAAAATAAGTGGCCTTTAATGATTAATTAAGTGTCCAGATTATGATTAAACTAATGAGAAATTTAGTTCTGGACTAAAATATTGGGCTTAAAAGTATACATAATGTTAACTTTTCATGGTTATATACCAATTAAAATTGTTATAATTAAGATTGCCCATTAATAATGGATTTATGTCCTTAAGCCATGCATGTTTAATTAGATTGTTTCGTTAAACATGTCTCAAATTCAATAAGTGTGGCTTGTATTTTTCATTCTGGCTAAAGCTGATTGATAAATACTTGTTCACAAAATTTTATTGTTCTTGTCCATTTCTGGCTAAAGCTGATGTGGGCTAGTTCAATAAAAGAAGTATATAGAGACATGTGATTTCAATTAAGTGTGGCTTATATTTGTCATTTCTGGCTAAAGCTGATTGATGAATATCTGACCACAAAATTTTGCTGCCCTTGTCCATTTCTGGCCAAAGCTGATATGGGCTAGATCAGTAAAAGAAGGCAAAAGTAAAATAAAGTGTGACTTGTATTTGTTATTCTGGCCAAAGCTAATTAATGAATACTTGTTCATAGAATTTTGTTGTTCCTATCTACTTCTGGCCAAAGCTGATGTGGATTTGATCAATAAAAGAAGTTAATGATCTGGGAAAATTTTAATGCATGATTGGCTTTTGGATTTATTTTTTTAAGGCCGCAAAATGATTGATGTATTGTTGGGGAATTATGTTAAAAGCAAAGGTTTGAGTAACCATAAGTGAATATTAGCAACTAATGTTTACGCTTTCGCAACTAAGTGCCTCTGATTAAAGTGGTCTTGAAACTTTATAAGTATATGTGACTTAAGGCTAATTTTTTGGGCAAAGTTATTTATAACCATGTAAATTGGTTCCCATATCAATAAAGTTATGGAATCTCAGGCTTTTATGGTCACTAAGTCACATTAAGTTGAGTTGTCTCTAATCAATATAAAGTCAAAAGACTTTGATTAGAGATTGGATGTTATCTTTGGGATAAGATATAACACACGAATATATTTTGACCAAAGTTGATTATATTCTTGTGTTATTCCCTTCATATTGATATTTTCATAAGAAGAATTAAATGATACAATTTTCTTTCTCATGATATTAAATTCTACTTTGTTTCTGCCCAAAGGTGATGCAAAGTAGATTTATTGAGGTTTATATTTATCATGGAAATAATAAGTGTGGGGTTTATGCCATGATAAATTCTATTCACATTTTTTTGTGAATATTGAAATTATTATGATATCAGTATTCCTATTAATGATGATTAATTAATAAGTCATAAGTTTTCTTGGCTATTTTAAGTACCCTCTGTATGAAATGAGCTAAGATTATTTTTTTATGAGGTCATAAATATTTGTCACGTGAATAAACACAATGAGCTCCTATTAGAGAAATTTTGATGTTTAAGAAATTGATAAGAAATCTAATCGATTTCTTGTCTATTAATATCTAATGGGAGGAACTTAAAGAAAGCTACCTTATGATCAATGCCAGTAAAAGATCTGGGGGGAGTAAATCCCTTGGTTCAATTACGTTAAGTTTTCTCTGGCAATAATGGAGAAGTAATTCTCAAAGTTTAAAGATCATAAGAATGAAGCTAAGATATCAAGAATTATGGGAACCTTTTGGGTTCAATTTATCATGTTGTCAATCATAAAGCATTATGATTGAAGCTCAAATAAGTTTATGCTCATACGATATTGTGAGCATGATGATATTATGACCTCATAAAGGAGAAAGTTTAAGGTAAAGCCTTATAAATAAGGCAAAATGTGGAATGGAGGTTAATGTTAGGCTATTGGAAATCTTTTCCATTAGCACAAAATTAAGTTTTTATCCTCCATCCCAATAATGAAATATTTGTTGTGAAGTTTATCGAAATATGACTCTATTGCTTAGTCCATATTTCGAGGGTGAGAGAGAGTTGAACTTTCCATTGAGAATGAAATAAGAGTGAACTTCCCATTGAGAATGAAAGAAGAGTGGTATTTACTGCTCGTTGTTTTTGAGGGTACAAGTTTTTTTAATAATAAAATAAAGTTCAATAAGAAATTTGGATTAGTCAATGTTTTGTTGACAATAATCAATAGGGATATTGTATATTATAAAGAATGAAATTTATCCTCAGTGAATTAAGTTTATTTCTTGGTGATGTCCCTTATGTTCTTCGAATATTAAGATTCACCAAGACTGATCCATAAAATGGGAGTATTATGTTTATCCCCAAAATTATGTTTACTCCCATTAAGGGTAATAAGTTTTCTTATGTTGTGGCAGACATAAGTAATATATATACTTAAGTTATGATGTGCCCTTAAAATTTTAAAGACCGAGATATCTGGCAAACATAAGTCCAGGACTGGATCCCTGGAAAATTGTTCAGAATGCATTGCCTTGTTGGCATAAAGTGCTAAAGTAATTTTGTGCTATAAATATGGCACTAAGGGATTACATGCTCATTTTTGAGGAAGTCTGATAACCAGCAAATCGTGGGGTATGCAGACAATAAAGTTTTAGCAAGGTGCATTAATATTCACAAAAGATTGCACCGTTGCGGGGGAGCCATATTATGGAATGTCTCCACCCAACTTCTTATGGCATCATTAATGATGTAGATTAAGTTGTGGCATGCTTAATCCCAAAAGTTTAGATATGGATTTATGTCCCTAATCCATATTATTTTAAGAAAATAAGGAATTTTCTAAGAAATTTATCCTGGAACTTATTATATAAAGAGTGCAGTTCTGTTCGAGTAACATGTCACAGGGTATTGCCAGGCCCAAGACATTGTGAAAGATTGATTCTAGAATCAAATATTAAGTGTATTCAAGGCCTTAATGATGTATTAAGATATTAAAGTTTAAGTGCTCAACAAATAAGTATAAAGTGCAAGACATAGGTGTTGAGCACTGAAGTTGATGTTTGATGCTCAGTATATAAGCATTAAGTGTTAAGATATAAATGCTGAGTATCATATTAAGTTTAAGAGGCTTGCTAAATTAAGACGCATGTTGGGTTGATCATGTCGGCGATGATGTCAACATTAAGACAATGACAGCTAAATAATAGCTGTAAGTGAACAAGTTCAATTTGAACTTGTGCCCTTTGTTGGAGGGCTCTAAGAGACCCCAAATTGGTGTTGTCCCCCCATGGGACTTTGCCTATAAATAAGGGAGAGGTCCTTTATGAATATGTGAGAAAAATTCTTCACCATCTCCCTCTACCCTAAGCTGCCCAACCACCAGCGGCGAATCTAGCCAACACATGTAGAGGGGGCTCATCTTCCTTCTCATCTTCTTCCTCCCCTTCTCTTCTTCATCTTCTCCTCTTTCTTCTTCA
The DNA here is from genome assembly GCF_016808335.1 of Panicum virgatum. Taxonomy (NCBI): domain Eukaryota; kingdom Viridiplantae; phylum Streptophyta; class Magnoliopsida; order Poales; family Poaceae; genus Panicum; species Panicum virgatum. The sequence continues at coordinate 46,933,482 of NC_053139.1, forward strand.
TTACTTCTTCCTAAAAATAGAGGAAGGGCTTAGGGGGTATCTATTGATGTTGGGGAGGTAGGGGGGCTTGAGCCCCCCTAGCCCCCCCTTTGGATCCGCCCCTGCCAACCACAGCTATTGCAAAGAAATCATGGGAAGAACAATCATAAGTCCTAGACGTGATTACAAGCTCTAATAAAATGCGTAGCTCAAGTAATTAAGGTATGTGCTACTATACATCTAATTTTGTGGTTCCATCTTGAGCTAGTGATCCTATTAAATTCTAACAACGCCGAGTTCCCACGTTGCAGCCAGGGACCTTACAATTTGGTTCCTGGCAGTTGGCACCACACCGCATGTCTGAACCATAAGCTTACCCAGCTAGCGAGCTAGGAGAATCCGATGAACGGTCCTCCGCAAGCAGCTGACCTCACTTGAAATAAAATTAGCTTTGTCACCTCGATCCACCATGCTTTAAAAAACAACAACAACAACAAGAACAGGCCTGATGATTCGGCCACCTACTTGCAACTCCCCAGTTTCGCAGAGGCCAGCCAGACTAGCCATGTTTGTTTGTCCTTCTAGATCAGCTCCTGCAATGCAAGCAGCCGTATATGTTGGCAATAAAAATTTCCATATGTAGCAAATTGGAAGCATGAACCTTCCTTGAATGTTTCTTGGAACCAAGTGAACCTCCTCTTAGTTTAAAAGCTCTTGTTAGGAATATCTTAGTTACCTTACCTCTACCTCGTCATGCATCAACAACCCAAAGTTCTGCGTTGTCTGCTTCACCCCTCGGTTCTCCTCCATGGGAGAACTTGTCCCTCTCCTCTCCCTGCTCTGCTGCCTCACCTTTCTTCTCCAAGGTAACCAATAAACTTCATCTTGCTGCTAAATTGTCTTCTTGCTGTTAACCGATCGAAGCACGGTGCACTGCAATCACCAGGAGCAGCGCCGGCGACGTTCACCATAACCAACAGCTGCGACTACACGGTGTGGCCGGGCATCCTCTCCAACGCCGGCGCCCCGCCGCCGTTGACGACCGGCTTCGCGCTGCCCCCGGGCCAGACCCTCGCGGTCACCGTCGCCTCCGCGTGGTCCGGCCGCATCTGGGGACGGACGCTCTGCTCAACGGACTCCTCCGGCACCTTCTCCTGCACCACCGCGGACTGCGGGTCGGGCGCCGTAGAGTGCTCCGGCCGCGGGGCCACGCCGCCGGCCACCCTGGCGGAGTTCACGCTCGCCGGCGGCACCGGCGGGGACGACTTCTACGACGTCAGCCTCGTGGACGGCTTCAACGTGCCCGTGGTCGTGGCGCCTGCGGCGCCGGCGCCGGCGTCGGGCAACGGGAGCTGCCAGGCCACGGGGTGCCCCGCGGACGTGAACAGGGCGTGCCCCGCGGAGCTGCGCGTGGCGGCGCCGCCGCCTGCGACGGCGGCGGCGGCGTGCCGCAGCGCGTGCGAGGCGTTCGGGGAGGCCGAGTACTGCTGCAGCGGCGCGTACGGGTCCCCCGCGGCGTGCGCGCCCACGCCCTACTCGCGCTTCTTCAAGGGCGCGTGCCCCGCCGCCTACAGCTACGCGTACGACGACGCGACGTCGACGTTCACCTGCGCGGCGGCCGGCGGCGGCTACGACGTCGTGTTCTGCCCCGGCACGTCCAGGTACGCACGCCACCGGCACGTCGTTGCTGCGTCCATTTGGCAGCGCACCTGTTCCGTGTTCTGAACGAACGTGCATGTGGACAAGTTGGCCTTGTCATTAGTTTATGGGATGACATGATTCGATTCATCGTGGATGGAATTAAGAAGCCTCCCTGACACGACGTGTCACCAGCCCAGTCCGTCATGACAAATCAGGGGCCAAATTTAACATGGTATCGCAAGATGATCAAGCAAAGTCAAACAACTGGCTGTAATCTGCAACTTTTTTTCCATTGTTTAGAACGACAGATTGAGATGCAGTCTGATTCTGAACCATGCGTGATGTTTACTGTGTTCATCTGATTGGCGGGTGGCATCGCAAGTTGGTGATAGTTTTCAGTTGAATCATTTGGAAGCTTCTGTTTCAATCGATAATAAGGAAAGGGTGCATCATCTTGACATCATCATAAAGCCAGCATGCGTTTACACGCCATTGGCAGCATGGTCCAGATGTTAGGAAAAAAAAAATTGTTCGCACGGGTTTAGCTGCAACAATTGTTGGCATGTTGAGTTTCTTTTCTCCCTTTTTTTTTTGTAACAGCATGTGTTGTAAGATGCTGAATTATTGGTTAGCTTGTGTCTAATGCTTCTGACATGATTGATCGATGCAGCCTAAAATCTGGCGGGAATCCCGAGGCGGCAGGCTTGCCACCCTCCAACCCCACGATGCAGTTCTCCGGAGATGCAGGCAGCAGCCTTGGGACGACGAGCAGGAACGCCGTGGTTGCCCTCCTCATCGTGGCCATTGTCTCGCTGACATCGACGCGACGCTGCTGATCTCATGCAAAACGAGATAACTTAAACCTTAGCATGCAAGAACTGAAGAGATAACTTCATTTTGTTTTCCTTTTTCCTTTTTCCCCACCGGCAGGATTAGAGAAATGGAACAGACATTATTTTCTTCCAAGAGTTCGATCGGAATTGTAGTTTCAGAGCTTTGAACACTAGTCAGAACTGAGCGAATGAATCTTTTGTAGGTAGGTTCACCCAATCCCAAGTGTCTTTTATTAATTTGCCCTAGTATTAATCATGAAATTAAGGTGAGTTGCAGTGCATCAAAGCAGCAGCTGGTAACAGATCGAGACGAAGCGTCCTGAAACGCAGTCCACCCGCTCAAGCAAGCCCTGATTGGCGCGAGTCCACGCGACCTCACCCATGGTCATGTACAACGCGGCCTCTTCCGCCGTCTGTGTGTTGCCGTTTTTGCAAAAACCCCCCTTGTTTCTAGAACCAGAAATCTTCACCTCATTTCAAAATCATGTACTCTATACGTGTATATATATAGATATACGAAATAAAATCGGTACCCTCTCCTCACCGCATTTCAAAATCATCTGAACCATTCGCTTCCTCTCTCATCCTCTCCGTCTCCACCCACGGTCGCTGCTCGCGAGGGCGATGGAGCGGCACCAACGGTGATGGAGGGTCCCGATCTGGCATTGGCTGGTCCAGATCCAGCGGTACTGCATGCGGCGGCGGGCGATACTGCAATCGGCGGTGCCGCGCGTGGCAGGCGGGGCGCGCCTGTGGCCCGCGGCGAAGTGCGGCAGGGGGGCCACTATTATAAGCGACGGCGAATAAATGATGAAGAACAACAAGATCAATTGCAGAGGATACGAGGATTTAACATGGAAAACCCTCTCAATGCGGAAGGGAAAAAACCACGGGCGCCAGCCAGCAAATCTTCACTATATCGGATGTGTGTTTACAATGCCTAACGGCGGCTTACAAGAGGAATGATCAATCCAGGAGCAAATCCTAAAAGGTCCGGCCCAAGCCTCCGGCAACGGGCCTCCTCTTCGCTCCGTTGGAAGTCGGTTTTTTCTTGTGCAATGAATTTGAATCACAAATATAACAAACTCCACCTTGAGACAAATTTCTTTTTATAGCATAAATCAAATAATCACCTGAACACAACAAAGAACAAAACTTCTGGCGCCAAATAGCCTCTTGGACTAAGCTCTCAAAACAACTAATGAACTGTCTTTGTCATCATATCAATAGGATTATCATGAATACTAATCTTGCATACCTTCAATTTACCTTGTGTGATGACATCACGAACATAATGGTACTTGACATCAATATGCTTAGTTCTCTCATGGAACATCTGATTTTTAGTGAGACAAATAGCACTCTGTCTGTCACAGAATAGGGTAATGCAAGAATCAACTCCACAAAGCTCAGCAAACAACCCTTTCAGCCAAACTGACTCCTTGCACGCTTCAGCAATAGCCATATATTCTGCTTTTCTGGTAGACATAACAACAACAGACTGTAAAATAGTCTTCCAACTCACAGCATAACTCCCAATAGTGAACACATATCCTGTGAGTGACCTACGCCTATCCAAATGAGCAGCATAATCTGAATCCACATAACCAATAAGTCTCTAATCATTTCTCCCAAATTTCAAACAAGAATCTACTGTTCCTTTGAGGTACATGAAAATCCACTGAACTGTCTTCCAGTGTTCTTTACCAGAATTAGACATGTATCTACTGACCAAACTCATAGCATATGATAAATCTGGGCGAGAGCAAACTATGGCATACATCAAAGAACCAACAACATTAGAATAAGAGATTTTTGATATGTATTCAACATCCTCATTAGAGCTAGGACATTGAACGACAGGCAATTTAAAATGATATGCAATAGGAGTACTAACTGGCTTTGAATCATGCATATTGAAACAATGAAGAACCTTGTTATTGTAATTATGCTGATTAAGAAATAATAAACCAGATTTTCTGTCTCTAGTAATATGCATACCTAGAATTTTTTTAGCAGCACCAAGATCCTTTATATCAAATTCACTACTCAACAATTTCTTCAATATAGTGATTTCTTCTCTGTTCTTGGCAGCAATAAGCATGTCATCATCATATAACAACAAGTATATATGTGATTCATCAACAATCTTAATCTATACACAGCTACCATATTCAGATCTTTTAAAGCCATGTGACAACATAAATGAATCAAACCTTTTATACCATTGACGAGGGACTGTTTCAAACCGTACAAGGATCTTTTCAATTTGCAAACACAATTCTCCTTGCCTGGCACTATGAATCCTTCTGGCTGATCCATGTATATTTCCTCCTCAAGGTCTTCATATAAAAATACAGTCTTCACATCTAACTGCTCAAACTCAAGATCATACACAACAATAATACTAAAGAACGTACGAATTGAACTATGCTTCACAACTGGAGAGAACACATCATTATAATCAACACCAGGAATCTGACTGAAGCCTTTTGCAACTAACCTTGCCTTAAATCTCGAAGGCTCACTAGGAGACAAACCATCATTTCTTTTGAAGACCCATTTGCAGCGAACATGCTTTTTTTGTTTAGGCAAGTGCACAATCTCTCATGTGCCATTCTTCTCAAGAGACTGCATCTCTTCCTGCATAGCTGAGATCCACTTCTCCTTATCAACAGAATTAATGGCTTCAGTGTATGTTACTGGCTCACTAGCATCCTTCACCTGTCCAGCACAACTCAAAACATAATAAGTCAAATCACACTCCTCAATTAAACGATTTGGAGGTCCACAACTCCTCTTTGCAATAGGTACATCTAGATCCTTCTCTTGCTGCAAAACAGACTGTGAATCTGGAGGTGAGTGCTGAACAGTATCAGGAACATTATCTGAAACATCATTACCAACAACTTCATTTTCCTTGTCATCCATAAGCTCCACCTGCACACTGACATATGGCTGCAATTTTTCAACTAAAGCATCATCTGTGGATAAGCTGTTAGTAAATATTACAGACTCATTGAAAATAACATTTCTGCTCATAAAGTCTTTATAGTTTCAGGATTCCACAATTTATTTCCTTTGACTCCCGAACCATGACGAAGAAACATACATTTAATAGCTCTAGACTCTAATTTTTCATTATCAACATGAGCATAAGCAGTGCAGCCAAAAACTCTCAACTGTGAGTAATCTGCAGGTGTACCAGACCATACCTCAATAGAAATTTTCGTGTTGAGTGGAATAGAAGACGACCTGTTGATCAAATAGCATGCAGTGTTAACAGCCTTAGCCCAAAAATGCTTGTTCATGCGGGCGTTGGACAGCATGTAACGAGCCTTCAATATGATGGTTCTTTTCATGCGCTCGACCACACCATTATGTTGCGGAGTGTATGGGATGGTGTGATGCCTAATAATACCTTCCTTCCTGCAGTAATCATTAAAAGCATCCAAACAGAACTCTCCACCATTATCAGTACGAAGCACTTTAACCTTCTTCTCAATTTGTCTTTCTATCATGACTTTCCATTCTGTAAAAGTAGCAAAAGTATCACTTTTGTTTTTTAGAAAATAAGGCCACACTCTTCTAGAGTAATCATCAATAATGGTAAGCATATAACAAGCACCACCATATGATGGTTTATATAACGAGCACCACCGTATGATGTTTTACGAGAAGGACCCCATAAATCAACATGTACATAATCAAGTGTACCTTTTGTGGTATGAACAGAGGTATTGAATTTGACCCTCTTGTGCATAGCAAAGACACAATGCTTGCAGAACTTCTTGCCACTCAAGATACAGCCATCCAGAAGGTTTTTCTTCATCAATTCTGCCATGCCAAGCTCACTCATATGTCCAAGACGCATATGCCAAAAGTCAGTCTTACTAGGTTCAGAATTAGTAACAGTGGCAGCAGCGGCAATAGAACCATGCACAATACTACCTCTAAGAACATATAAATTTGAAGCATTGAGATCACCCAGCAAATATACAAGAGAACCTTTTGATACCTTTACAACTCCACCTAAACCAGTGTATTTGAGTCCTTCTTTATCAAGTGTGCTCAACGAGATTAGATTTCTCTTCATCCCTGGTATATGTCTCACATTCTTCAGTGTGCGAATCCTGCCATCATGGGTTTTGATCTGAACACAGCTGTGACAGAACCGCCCAAATTAAACCGGTTTAAGTGCGCTAACTATCATTTTAAGTATTAATCCAGTCACTGTGCACTTAAAACGGTGTAATCCGGACGTCTGTCGGTTTAAGGATCGAAAAACATTGGAAGTCTCGCACGAAGACGAGCACAGATGATTACAAGCAGACAAAGATTCTCAAGTTAATTTACAAAGCAGAGTTATACAAACAAGTTTACGTAAAATATCAGAGTTCAAAATACAGCGGAAACTAAATAGAAGTTGAGTTAGAAGAACAACGATTACTACGATGACGTGAGGACGTTACATCGAGCCCACCGATGTGAATCCTGGTTACCTTCAGCCAGCAGCAGTTACCTGAAAACATGGTGGCAACAAACCCTGAGTATACTAATACTCAGCAAGGCTTACCCGACATACGGGTATACTTAGCCCACTATCTAGACATGCAAAGCTTTTTGGTTTTGGAGTTTGTTTTGCTGAAAGGCTACTACTAATGAATCCTTACTTTCAATATTTTAGCTCAATTTAAGTTTATCTAGTACCAACTAGATTTGCCTGACATCTAGAGCAAGCATGGTTGATCACATTAATCTTTACAGAGTATCATCATCATTCCATTCTCATTCCAATTCTTTACTACGATGTGACAAAGAGATCAAGGCTCCCATAACCGCGAGTCACGGCGAATCGATCCGATTTAACCTTGCAAGGTGGACCTAACCAACACGGCACGTATATGCCCCGTCGGGCTATACACACCAACCCTTCACATATGCATACCGAATAGGCGAACTGCCCTGCGACCCGGGACTGCTAGCCCCACCGATACCAACGAAGGGTCAGCCATGAGTTTGTATACTAGCTCCACTGGTGAAGACAGTATCAAGTCCGCCTACCGGTGCACATATGGTACTGAGCTTACCGGTTTCGACTACCTCCTACTCCCGGCATGCGGTTAGTACTGTTCAATCCTCGATCAGTACTGCCAACAACGGAACGGTCCTCAATCGACACAGGCGGAGGCTTACTTTCCATCCAGTCCATATCCATAATCAATTCATCTCCACCCGGTCTCCAGTTTTCCTTTCTTTTCTCAAAGATTCCTTCTTCAGTAACTTTCCATAAGTAACAAGACCTAAATCTCGCGAGTGACAGGAATCACTCGACTTCTACCGGGTCTCTAATTAGCAAAGCATTTCTAACAGTGCCTGTATACTAGTAGAGACTCATAGGTACTTAGGGAGAAACATGCATACTAGGGTTTCATTCAACTCCTAAAAACTTAATGCACAATACTAAATAATAACATTGAATACTTGAAAATAAAGGTTATGCTCCGGGGCTTGCCTGGGATAACACTGAGTCAGTGTTAGTACTAACAAAGCCTTGGGCCCTTCTGACTTTGAGCCGGGTCTTCGGTTGCTCCAGCGGGTTCTTTTCTCTTCAGGATATGTCCAGCCAATACCATCTTGGGGTTCGGTTCCGTCAGCTCGTGCTTCTCGTCCACGAGTTGTATATCTAGCGTACCTAAATGAGATGCACCAAGGTGGATATTTGAATGCATGGAAATGCAGTAGACGCTACAGCAAAAAGAGCAAGCAGGGCAGGCACAAAGTCACGCTTGTATGGGCACGGACATGATGCAATGTGATACGATTAGGAATAAGGACATGACTGGCAATCATTTATCGAGCAAGCACCGCATACACACTCAAAAGGCAAACTAGGTTGGTGCTACAACACAAGAGTTCATTCAAATATTTTAGCCTGAAGTGTTTCCTACTAAAAAGCATTACTAGTTTGCTTAGAAAAGGTTAAGCAAGAATACAAAGCAAGAAAGAACAATTTATTTAACCCGCAAGGCATAAAAGTAAAATTAAGTAAAAGCAACCCATGAACTAGTCCTCAAAAGGTTAACAAGACTTACATAGGACTAACACAAATTATTGGAATTAACAAGCAATCATGATTTTCCAGAAATTATTGATAACATGAGGTAATTAAATTTAACCCCAACATGACATACAAGTTAACTTAAATCAAACCATTGCAAGCACTCACCAAATAAGGATTAGCCAAACCTATCTAGCTAACAAGAGTTAATATACTTCACTCAGAAATGACATAACTTGATGGATTGAACATGCAGAAAGGAATTAACTAGCAACACCTATAAAAGAAAAGAGCATAGCTAGGAACAAATTAAAAGCAAGGACCTAACTTACAGATATGATCCAAAAACAAGAATTTATCAAACTAACCTAATCTTGATAAAGCATGCCACACAATTTTTCCAATATTAATTGATGATATACAATATTTATTTTAACCCTAGCAAGTTGAACTAAACATGATTAGATTTACACAAAAGTGCACAAAACACGCACCTGAAATTTTTACAGTGGATTACACATGCAAGGAGTAAGCCACTGCGAATTTTTCATAAATTTTAGAGCAACGGAACAACCGGCAACAATTAAACTAGCTTAAACACACCCCGAATTTTTAGCAGGGGTAAAATTGATAATTCACATGCATGAATATTTTTATTCTGGATATCTCGATTTTAGAAACCTAACAAAATTTAGTTTGCATTTTTCTGATTTTTCTACGATTTTATTTCGAATTTACAAGTTCGCAGCAAAAATTTCAGAAAACCTAACTAAAACTTGCAAACCAGTCCCTGGTTTCTTGCACAAAGGTCCCTGGACTCTTTTATTTCCTTGCATCTAGGCCCTTGGCCGGATTAGAAGCAGAGGAGGGCGACAGGGAGGGCGGCGCCGCCGTTTCCCGGCGAGGGAGCTCGCCGGCGGCGAGGGCCCGGGGCGGAGGAGCAAGATGGGGTCGTGGGCTGCCTCTGGGTGCACTCGGCGCGGGCTGGGACGACCGGAGGCGAGCTCGCCACGGAAGGGGGCGGCGGCGGGAGCTCTGCTCCGCGGTGGCAGTGCTCCGGCGGCATTGGGATGGGGCGAGCGGTCCGGGGAGGTTCCGTGGGAGGCGAGGAAGCTTGCTGGGGTGCCAAATCGGGGCAGTGTGTGGTTGGAACGGCGGTGCCAGGGAGTAGGACGGGCGGCGGCGACCCAATGCGGCGGCGGCGGTGGAGCGCGGTGTTCCGGCAGCGGAGAAGCAAGGCGGCCGCGGAGCTAGGCGGTGCGAGACTCAGGGAGGCCCAGCGGCCCCGGGGCGCGCGGCGGGGGCTCGTGGGCCCGCGCAGGGGTGCTCCGCGGCGGCGAGCGGCGGAGGTTGGCGCGGCCACAGCGGCGCGGCAACATTCCAGAGGTGGCGGCCGCGGAATCCGAGGGGGAAAAGGTCGGAGAGGAGGAGGAGGTCGCGAGGAACCTCACCGTGCGGTCGAATCGAGCTGAGGAGGGCCGGTAGAGGGTGCTCGATGGGAGGGGCGAAGCTTCGGGTGGACGGCGATGACAGACGGTGGCCGCGGCGCGATTCCGGCCGGGAACGGCCCAAATCAAGGTCGGGGTGGGGCGGAGAAGACGCGGGATGAGGTGGGGCGGCTTTGGGTGGCTTGGGGCGCAAAGAACGGCGGTGGAGGACGGCCGGAGGACGCCGGCGACGGCTCAGCTCGGTGCTCGACTCAGCTCGAGCGCGAGGAGGAAGAAGATAGCGAAAACAGACACGACTCCGAGGGGATAAGGACGGGCGCGTGCACACGACGGCTGAGGTTCGTCGGGGCGATGCGTGGACACGGACGTCGAGAAGCGGCGACGGCTTCGGTGGTGTGGCGACGCGTGCGGCGCGTCGAAGCAGAGCAGGGAAGAGGAGAGTAGGAGGCTGACGGGTGGGCCCGGGCGAGAAAAATAAAGAAATCATGTTTGAATTTCAAAACGGAGATGTTCACAGGCTCAAAAATTCACCAAATTTTTACCGGAGATAGATAAAATCACCAAGAACACGATGCATCAAGAATCACTCAAAAAGCTTTTGTAATTTGGTCGCAACAAAAAGAACAAGGAGAATACTTTTGGAAATTCCTAGAATTTTGTGTCTCAGCTGAAAGATCACAAAATTCTGCAAAAATATTTTTAAAACAATATTTGAAATCTAGTATATGAATAAAATTTTTGGTGGCCAAGTTGTGTAGAAAATTTTAAACTTTCTTCACAAGCATTCATTCAAACAAGCATCAATTTAAATTTCAAACAAATACTCACATGCATATGATTCTCCATTATGCATTGATGATGCTTATGATGATGTTAAACACATGACTAATACTAATTACAGGAAATTAACACCTGGGGTGTTACAGCCTCACCCCCTTAAAAGAATCTCATCCCGAGATTCAGAACGAAATACTCTCAAGGGAAGAGGAGCAGATTAACCATCAAAGGCGGCTGGAAACAGTCATACCAGAGACAATGTTGATGCTACGATCCCTTGCAGACAAGGATTAACACTTAGAGGAAGATTAAGAGAACAGAGGGTGGTGTTAAGAAACACGGCATCTCCTTAGATTTTTGTCCAACCAATAACTTGTGCCACTTCAAGTGCTGATGCTTTCTTGCTCCGATAGTGATGGCATAGGTTGATTGGTCATCTCGGTGGATTAAACAGAGTCTCTTATTCATCACTTCTTGATGATGACAATGCTTTTAAGAAAGTACCCAAACTTGATTCTGACACGGTTCTTAAACCCGGACGAATAATTGAGTCATGTAAGGTTTTCATATCCAGAAGAAAAAAAAAATAAACTGAACAAGGAATGATGAAGAGACAAGCCGATCAAGTTCTCATGGAGCTGAGATCACGACATGAGAAAACAATATCGTGAGATTCATCACAAGGCTTATCGATAGCCAATGAGTATAGTATGAAAGATCGGTTTAAAAAGGAAGTTTTCGAACATCCTTGCTCAGGATTTACTATCTGAATTTGTTGCACGATGCTAATTGTAAAACATTTTTATTTATGCCAATGCAATCAAGGAATGATAACAAAATATTCCAACTCAGAGTGTAAATGCTCGATAACCAGGATAACGATGCACCCATGAAATGTATGATTGCAATGGTGGTGCAATGCAACAATGGGATGTTCCATGCTTAAATGAAATGGTGCATGTGATACGATGCAATTGCCATGATGCATACACCATGATGCAAGGATGGCAATACTCTTTATTGTATGCACATAAAGAGATGTATAGAGCATGAAGCATACACCTATGAGTTGATGATGCACACACGCAACACGCACCTTATGACCATTCCCTCGCGACTAATCTCGCGTTAACCCTATATCCTTGAGTAAGGATTAGAAGTTAAGACACTAGTAAGGGTTGCACAAGAAGGGATTGAGGTGAGTTATGTCACATATACCGAGACACCAGCGCGCTCCTAGTGGCTCAATCATGTGGCTGCAGCACACATGAGACCCTAGGTTCCGTCGCGGCATCAGGGTTATGTAACGAAACACCACCGCAAGAGAAATCGATAGTAGCAACCCAACAGTGCCAACAGCAAGATAAATTAACGAAACCGAAGACACCCGAAGTGTACTCAGACGCATACCCGTTAGTCAATCTACGCATTCCCGATCATGATGCAACACAATGCACTGACCAATGAGGTGATGCAGGATGTTACAATGACTCTACTCAAAAGTTATCATTATCATAAATCTTTTTAATTTCTCCAAAAATTAACTGAGCAAGAACGAAGGTACATGATTTCAAATGTTGGAATCAAAATGCCCAACATTGAGAGGTACTAGAAGATTCATTGGACCATGGATCGAAAGGTTTTGTTGACCGACATCAAGGTTTAGACAGCCAAAAGAGAAAGCAACAACACTTTTGCTGGAATAGATTCGAGGTATAGATCAAGAGTTTGGATTTGAATGACAAGCTAGACTACTGGTAAGGTTCTCACAAAACTCAAATCCCTTAACTTACAAAAGACCTTCCCAACTCAAGATCAAACTAGCAGATTACGTTGGCCTACTACCACAACACGAACCTAGGAGAACATTCAGGTAAAAACAACACATTTTAGTAAAACAATGTAACAAGCAAGGTGATCAAACCAACCCAAGATGAGATGATGCATGCACGTTATATTTGTTCCACACCCAAACAATTGCCAATAACTAGGCATACGAGGACAACCGGTGGCACAATACGTACTCTCCCTATATATACTAATCGTTCTTACGTTCGAAACTTACGTAACGTGGTTAGCATACCTACAGACAAACACAAGATATAACGAGATATACAATTCCATTTCTGGACCCCTCGTGCCAGCACTCACGAACGGTCCCCATGTGTCCTACGCCACACGGGTAACGCATATGCAGTTTCCCACATATTCACACATACATTACCATCCACTATAGAGATGGCACCCAAACGTTCGACGTTGAATGGGCAGCGCTTCATACGTTACCGGGGCAACGTATTTACTTCCCGTACAAATCGCCTTACGGGACACCCAAGGGTACACGTGTCCCCAGGTACACGGTTATGACCAACTGCATAATGAGTCTTCACCTCGTAACATTGCCTTACGAGATGGCCGTGATTACAATCACACGGTAAGAAATCCGCACTCCATATCAGGCGGCAGATAGCGACAGGCTCATTTGAATTGAGTCTTATCACCTCCTCGTATGCTCAACATACGGGACCCGCGCACGTATGAAACACGTGGGCTATTCTAAGGACTATCAGAATACTCACCTTGCTTACCTCAGCGTAGGTGCGTCGTTACAGAATAGTAGTTATGCATAAAAGTAAGGTTTAACGAGAAGTAAATGCTGGAAGTGCTGGAATAAAATAGATATATAGATGCCACCATGACTAATAAAACCTAGATAGGGCATACGAGCTATCTATCTTATTCCTTAGCGCAACTAGCGTCAAGTTTTGGAAACCAACATTTTGCAAACCAAAAAGTTAGTTTTAAACTTAATTAAGCATAAAAGTAATCATCCCCAGTGCGTTTCGGCTCTGATACCAGCTGTGACAGAACTGCCCAAATTAAACCGGCTTAAGTGCGCTAACTATCATTTTAAGTATTAATCTAGTCACTGTGCACTTAAAACGGTGTAATCCGAATGTCTGTCGGTTTAAGGATCGAAAAACACTGGAAGTCTCGCACGAAGACGAGCACAGATGATTACAAGCAGACAAAGATTCTCAAGTTAATTTACAAAGCGGAGTTATACAAACAAGTTTACGTAAAATATCAGAGTTCAAAATACAGCGGAAACTAAATAGAAGTTGAGTTAGAAGAACAACAATTACTACGATGACGTGAGGACGTCACAACAGCGGATCCCCACAATCTCACACGGATTATCATCTCCCATACGCACAAAATCTCCATTCTGCAAAGGCTCATATGAATTGAACCAATCTCTGTTAGTGCACATATGAAATGAACATGCGGAATCAAGTATCCATTCATCATGACCAGCAACACAACCAGCAAAGACAACCAGGCAATCTGATTCAGAATTATCAGCAGCAGAAGCAACTCTAGCCTTACCATCAGATTTATTTTTCCTCTTCTTCTTATTCTGCAATTTCCAATGTTCTTCAATGTTGTGAGATTTCTTCTTACAATACTTACAGAATTTCTTCTTGGGACCTTTGGACTGGGAGCGGCCTCTACCGTCATTGCTCTTGTTATGATTGTTGTTGTCGTTCAATGATCTATGCTCAAATCTGCCTCTCACATGCAAAGCGTCGCCCCTTGAGGACGAACCATCAGCCTGCACCATGCCTTTCATCTTCTCCCTGGACTGGAGTGCCTCACAAACTTCAGCAAGGGTTAGTTCATAATGACTTAATAGTATGGTGTCACGGAAACTTGCATACGAACTGGGCAAAGAGCATAACTAAAGAAGTCCTAAGTCTTCATCATCATATCAACCTCCATCGACACTAGGTCGGAAACGATCTCTTTGAAGACAGATAGGTGACTCAGCACCGAATCACCCTCCTGCATCTTAAGCGTGAATAACTTCAACTTCATATGCATCTTACTGGTTAGATCCTTGGACATGCAGATCGATTCCAGTTTGAGCCAGAGTTCTGTAGTATGTTTTCCCTGTTGCACTTCTTGCAAAATATCAATAGATAAATGAAGCTGAATCAGAGATAGGGCCTTACGACCTCTCCGCTTTTCCTCAGTGGTCCACTCATCTTTCTTCTTCTTCCTGAAGCCTTCCAGCGCCTCATCAAGATCCTGAGATTGCGCCAGAACATCATGCATCTTGACTTGCCACAGCGAGAACCTCGTCTTGTAATCCAGCGGCGGTAGATCATACTTCATCGATGCCATCGCGAAGCCCTAATGTGAAACCAAAACTCTGGTACCACTTGTTATAAGCGATGGCGAATAAATGACAAAGAACAACAAGATCAATCGCAGAGGATATGAGGATTTAACGTGGAAAACCCTCCCAATGCGGAAGAAAAAAATCACGGGCGCCAGCCAGCAAATCTTCACTATATCGGGTGTGTATTTACAACGCCTAGCGACAGCTTACAAGAGGAACGATCAATCGAGGAGTAAACTATAAAGGGTCTGTTAACGGACCTTCGCTTCGCTCGGTCAGAAGTCGACCTTTTCTTATGCAATGAATTTGGATCACAAATATAACAGCCACGACCACGGCCGGCGGTGCTATGCGCGGCGACAGGGCGAGACCGCAGCTGGCGCTGCTGCGCGTGGCAGTGGAGCGTGGCCGACGCTGCCTCCCGGGCTGGCGGCGCCATGCCTCCCGTGCTTGGATCTGGTCGGTGGTGAGCTCGGCATGTCCCTCCACGTGTTGGATCCGGCGGCGGTGAGCTCGGCGCCTGCGCCTCCACGCTGGGTTCGGCGTGCCCCCGCTCCACGCGCTTCATGTGGTGCTAGCGCTCTTGCCCCGTGGGGGCTGGTGGGCGGTGGCGGCGGCGGTTCGGGCGAGACGCCGTAGGGTGGGTCGCAGCCACGGTGGCGAGGGGCGCTTCAGCCTCCGCGGCATCCCGCTCCCTGCAGCGGGCCTCGCCGGCCTTCGCTCGCTCTCCCTCAACAAGGACCACACCAACAAGGATGACACCGGCTCTGTGCCACCGATGGCCCGCTCCCGCCACGCCACGGGATTCCCGCAGTTCGTCATCGCCCACTGCTTGTTCGCTGCCCACATTGCCCGCCTTTCAGGGGCAGTGACGCCAGCCTCGATCCAGCCGTGGTCACCACCCTCCCCACCCGCGCATTCACCGCCACCGTAGGTGGCCCTGGCAGAGCCTACGACGCTAATTCCCAGTAAGTACCAGCACTTTTACCGTGTTCGTTTCTAGTGCTTGCCGATTTGAGAAATCAAGAAGCATGTACAGCTGCTTTGTGTCGTGCTTCTCTGGTGAAAAAATATAGATCTACAAAGGGGTTATGCTGTAGCTATCATCCCTTGCGCTTCTCCATTTCCATGTTCATGCAGATTGGTGAATGTATTTTGCTATGAGTTCTATGTGCTACATTATGTGTGCTTTGTCTTCTTGATTTCATTCCAAATGTTCCAACTTGTAATAATGTCTCCTATTGTTAGAGATATGCTTGCTTTGCTGGTACTTGCAATGATCGATGTTGATTATTTTGAGAGAGATGCTTGCTTTTCTCGGGCAGAGATTTTTCTTTCATTTTGTAGAGTATATTATTTTGAATCTTGCGAAAATATAGCATGTATGGTACATGTGTATCACTCTGATATTCTTTAATTATATTTTAAAAATTCCTGGCAATTTTGTATCTCTTTCATCCATATGAATTAATGTAATTAGACTCAAGTACTGGATGGTGCCAGATAAAATGGTTCTATGGAGTGGAGAGATCTTAATTTTTACTCTGATGTGTGTGCAGCTAGTACCATGTGGTATAAGGTAAAATTGTTCAAGGTTCAGCATCTAGAACTTCATCTTACGGTGGTGTCCCCTGGTACCAGTTGCTCGGTTCAAGCTGCTAACCAGTTGCTCAGTTCGAGCCACTTGACTATGTGGTGAAGGGGTACCAGGTTGTACTAGGTAGAAGGTTGTATGGAATAACAGCAAGGTGGAAGAGAAATGTATATTGTAAATAATTCAAATATATATAAAATATTATAAACTTGAGTTGGTTCTTGAAGAGTTTGTCTATACAAGGGTACCAGCATGTACCAGTACGGATGTTCTCACTTTTATGTTTAATTGTACTTTAACTGGAGGAGCAACATTTCTTCACCCTGCATGTACCAGTACGGATGTTCTCACTTTTATGTTTAATTGTACTTATTATTAACTGGACCAGCAGCATTTCTTTAAAAAAAAAACTGGAGCAGGAGCGCCATCTCCTACAAAACAGTCCTGGTTGTTAAAAAATATTCAATAAAATATCACTTTGCAACGGTCAGTCTGTTTGAAGTTCAAAATTTGGTGGTGGGATTGAAATTAAATATAGAAGCACATCTCTAGAGGTGCCTTTATGTCCCATCATATCTATCAGCTCAACTCTTTATATCAGATTAGATTATTCTGACATGTACCTGACATGGTTTAACAAAAACAAATGAAATACAAACGAAATATATGAGGAAGAAATAAAAAGACACATAAAAAGATACAGATCTCAATACAGACTGCATGGACAGAATTAAGACACCCGCGGTTATCAGGAACAAAATCGAGTTTTCGGGTAGCGTGGCGGTTAAAGGGGTGGACGGTATTTCATATACCATTCGGATGAACGGTAAATGAAACACTATCCACCCTGACTTCTCGTACGGCCGTCGGATATGACATGTCCGATGAGGATTTGCTGCGCGTAATAGCATACAGAGGCGGATTTCTTCTTCCTCGCTCTTTCCACCGCGTTGTTCCCCTCGGCAGCTCTCGTGGTCCTGTGGCGCAGTGGTAGCAGGCTAGCAGCTGTGACCCCAAACGGCAGGATGAGCCACCTCCGCCTGTATCCTGGCCGGTGAATGGGGGAGGATCCGCTGCCGGAGAAATATTTATCAAATTATCAGTACAAGTGACTATCAAATTGTCAGTACACATGAACATGATCCAGGAGTTCAACCGTGGACTCTGTTATGAGGTCCTCTGTTCTCTCAAGCCACGCTACCGCCATAGTCCATACAAGACACAATGACTAGCACACGTGCTTTTTCGGAAGATTTGACATGTGCAACAACTAATTAGATTGAACTAAAGTTTGTATAGGTACAAAGATAGACAGGCAATAATCCCGTATCACGTTCGCATGGGAAAAATGGACGTCCACATAATCCTAACACCAGGTAGCGAGTGGAGATCCCCTTCCCCTAAACGGAGGGGTGGGGCTAGATCGATTTTAAACAACATTTCCGAACACCCTATAGCTCGTCCTTGTCGTACGACAGCTCCGACTCCTTGGCCGACTCCTTCTCTTCCACCTCGGGCTGCTCCTCAGCCTCGTCTTCCTCCTCAACTGTCGCATAAGGGCTCAGGTCCAAGCTCTTCTGCACCGACTTGTAGATGCTAGATGCGAACTCCTTGGGGTCAGGGAGGTTGAACCCACTCTCCATCAGGGCGGTCTGGTACACCAGCCTCGCCGTCTGCTTCAAGCCCTCGCTCTGTTGCATCGTTGTAAACGTCAGTCCACATGGTTTCCCCGACATACTTGTAGATCTGCAAAGCATTTGGAAGGAGTTTTTATTACCTCGCTGTCCTGGGCGACCTTGTCGCGGAGCTCCTTGATGATGGGGTGCCTGGGGTTGATCTCCAGCACCCTCTTGCCACGCATGTACGCCTGCTTGCTCGAGTCCGAGAGGGTCTGCGCTTGCATGATCTTCTCCATGTTGGCGCTCCACCCGTACTTGGAGGTGTCAACAACGCAGGGTGTGTTGTGCAGCCGGTTGCTGATCTTCACCGAGTCCACGTTCTCGCTCTCCAGGGCCTTCTTCCACCAGTCAGTCAGCTCCTTGAATGACTCCTTGAGGTCCTTGAGCTTCGAGTCCTTGCCCAGCTTCAGGCCCTCCTTGGACACGTTCTGGAACTTCTTGTCCTCGTAGTCCATCAAGTATTGCATCAGGTACTCGTCCACTGGGTCGGTGAAGAAGATAACCTGTGAAACAAATACACGTGCAATGCTAATTCACAAACTGTATCCAGAACCCAGACTCAATTTGAAAAGCAAGCTAAAAGGGATAAAGCATGTGACCCAGGGGCCAAGGCCCTGGCCCTGATTCCTGAATGATGACTATTTTACATCCAGATCAGTAACATACCTCAGAGTTTTTCTTTATTAGCCTCTCAAGGAACGGAGACTTCTCCAGCTGTTCTTTGCTACTTCCTATGATGTAGAAGATATCTTTCTGCCCAGGCTTCATCCTTGAAATGTACTCGTCAAGAGAGGCAAGTTTGCCATCTGACTTGGTACTGAAACAAGCAAACAAATACAAAATTAGCTTTATTTCTCCTACTACATATAATTAAACTTACAATGAATGAAAATAGTGGTGAAGGATGAATGTAACACCCTTGTGTTAATCGAGGCGCTAATCACGTGTTTAACTAACTAATTATGGACCTAAGCAATGTCATTAGCGTTAATCGAGTTCGCGTGTTAAACATCGGTTTAGCCGTGTTCGACCACATTTTTCTCCTTGATCCAAGTTTCAAATCAACTTTCACCCAAAAGTAAAGTTGTAGATCTTCTCTTCTTCTACAACATTTATTTTGGCCAAATTTCAAGTTCCTATATGAAATTTTGAGTTTGATCCGGTCAAATCAAGTCAAAATCGGTCAAACGGGTTCCCATGCCGGCGCCTGGACGCCGGCGACCCCTCCACGCGTCGGCCGTCAGCGTACCTCGCCTGCCGCACTCACGCGCTCGTCCTTATCCCCACAGAGTCGTGTTCATTTTCGCCCTCCTCATCTTCTTCCTCGCGCTCACGTCGCGCAGAGCACGAGCTGAGCTGCCGCCGCTTGCCACGCAGGCCATCCCCGTCGCCCCCGCTTCGATTCTTCGCGCCCTAGCCTCCCTAGCCTTGCCCCGCACCTGTCCCGCCCCTCCACGAGCTTGATTGAGCCGTTCCCCGGCCAAATCGCTCCCGCCATCGCCAGCCGCCATTGACGTCCATGCCGAAGCTTCGCCCTCGCCGTCGAACTCTCTTCTCCAGCTGTCCTCCACCCGATTCGAGCCCGCGGTGAGCTTCCCCGTGAGCTCCTCATCCTCCCAGACCTCTCCCCCCCCGATTCCGGCGCCACCGCCGCCGCCGTGTTGCTGCGAGACCACCCTACGCGGGGCTGCGCGCCACCGCCGCGCGCCCCGGGGTCGCCTTGGCCCCTGGCCGCGGGCACGCCCCGCCTCCGCCGCCGGCCGGCCACGGCTGGCCGGAACGCGCCGCGCCGCCACCGAGCCTGGCCGTGGCCACAGCCATGGGCGCGGGTGCGCGTGGGAAGGGGAGGGAGCTGGGCTGGGCTCCCACTGACAGGTGGGGCCCAGTCGTCAGCCCCCCCTATTTAGGTTTTATTCTTTTTCCAAAATCTTTTATTTCGGCTGAAAACTTTGAAAAACTGTAGAAAAATGCGAAAATGCAAACTAAATTTTGTTGGGTTTCTTAGATCAAGATCTTCAGAGAAAAAAAATACTCATACATGTGAAATGTCAATTTTGCCCCTACAAAAATTTTAGTTTGTGTTTAGGCTAGTTTATTTTGTATCTGTTGTTCTGTTTGTCTAAAAATCCTAAAAATTTTGTGGTATCTTACTCTTCACTTGTGTAGTTCACTAAAATTTTTTCAGGGGCATAGCCTATGTGCATATTTATAGATCTATTGTTGTTCAGTTTATTTTGCTAGGGCAAAAATAAATAAATGTTTTTTTGCAATAAAAGTTAATAAATTTTTCTTGCATGTAATATCAATGTATTTTCATACTAGTTAAATTTTGTTGCTTTATTTATGTCTGCAAGTTAAGTTCTTGCACGTGTTTCGCTCCTAGCCGCAGTTTTCCTTTTTGCGCTGCCAAATAATCTTTCTTTCGGTAATAGCATTGCATCATGAGCACTCGTATCATTTCATGCACTGTTTTAACTTTTGCATGGCATCTTTTTCATACGTGTAGACGTCACGAACGAAGCCGTTTACGAGTTGGTCGCTGAGCCGATCCAGGAGCCGAAAGCAGGAGAGCAGCAGGAGGACGCAGTCGAGCACGCTCCCGAAGAAGTCGCTAACCCCGCTGACTTGCAAGGCAAGCTCCGGAGCATAACCTCTATTTTCAGTATTCAATATTATTATTTAAATATTGCACATTAAGTTTTCTAGGAGTTGAATGAAACCCTAGTATGCACGTTTCTCCCTAGGTACTTATGGGTCTCTACTAGTATACAGGCACCGTTAGAACTGCTTTGCTAATTAGGAACCCGGTAGAAGCCGAGTGATTCCTGTCACTCACGAGAGATAGGTCTTGTTACTTATGGAAAAGTTACTGGAGAATGAATTGTTGAGAAAAGAAAGAAAAAATGGAGACAGGACGGAAATGGATTGGGTTATGGATATGGAATGGATGGAAAGTAAGCCTCCATCTGTGTCAATTGAGGACCATACCATTGTTGGCAGTGCTGATCAAGTTTGAACAGTACTAACCACATGCCGGAAGTAGGAGGTAGTCGAAACCGGTAAGCTCAGTACCATATATGCACCGGTAGGTGGACTTGATACTGTCTTCACCTGTGGAGCTAGTATACAAACTCATGGCTGACCCTTTGTTGGTATCGGTGGGGCTAGCAATCCCGGGTCGCAGGGCAGTTCGGCTATTCGGTGTGCATATGTGAAGGGTTGCCACATAGGGTCCGATGGGGGCCTATATGTGACGTGTGTGTTAGGTCCACCTTGCAAGGTTAAATCGGATCGATTCGCCGTGACTCGCGGATATGAGAACCTTGGTCACTTTGTCACATCGTAGTAAAGGATCAAATGAGAATAGAATTATGCGCATATGATTTACGACTGTGGTTTCCTGAAAGGATAAGATGATCAATCATGTGTGTATTAGCTGTTCAGGCAAATCTAGTGTTATTTATCAAACTAATTGGAGCTAAAATATTGAATACATGTACTTAGAATCACGGGCACAGCAACAAAGAGACATATCACCTATAGTAGACAGCTGATTTCGCATAGATTCATATCAAACTTGAGTTCAAGCACAGATGGCGGATTTTAGCTAGTTCAACTCCTTCAGATCTGGTTCAGTTCTGAACTTCATCAGAGAGCATCTGGCAACTAAAGAAAAAAACGACGATGTCCTGTCAGCTTCAGAGCTAACAAACTTGAATTGCCTCAGGCACCATAGAAGCATCATCGGCAACCAACTCACACATCACAGGTTTAACAAGATGCGTCCCTACTATAGAAGCTAGAAGTTTATACAGCGTTTCTTGGATGCAGAACGCCGAGACCCAGTAGTCTCTGAAAGGAGAGACCATACCACTCCATCCTGAAAAAGATCAATACAACACGTGTAACTTAGTTGAGAACATGAAAAATTGCTAGCAGCAGGAATGGTATCTAAGAATAAATTGCCTAGTATCCGGTTATTAGCTGTAAATTAGTAAAACCAACTATCAAGTGCTACGGTACATATCAACTTCAAGATGGATAAAAATAAGGACTATTTGAAGAATAAGATACCATCTCGCATTTGAATAATCTTATCTTTTAAGGGAGAAGACCAACAGTTAGAGACTGGATCTCAAAATTTATAGATGAGGCAAGACTCCAAGCTCACAGAATCAAGGAAGACAAAAGACAGGTTTTTCTTAGCTGGGTAGATAATGTTCATCTTTAGCTTAGGGCTAAGGCTTTCTCTCTTCCCTAAGAATCCCTCTCTGAGGTTTTTCATCTTCTCTAGTTCCACAGTTCTGTGTGGTTAGCGGACTTTTGTACAGTTTTTTTTTCGTTTCTTATAAATATATACTTTACCACAGTGGGGGCTTCCCCTGCTGTATAGCTTTAAACAAAAAAGATACCATATCCTATTTGTATTTGAATAAGTTCCATGTTGAGAGGAGCAGTAGCCACATGCAATGACAGATATACCTACGCTTCAATACAGCCTGAAATTGAAGAATCAAATGGACATACCACAGAAAGCAATGGATTCAAATTGATGACAAAAACAGCCCAAACAAAGTAAAGCAGGCGAGCCTGGTGTCTGGTGCACTTAAAGATATACAATAGGAGTACCTAAAGATCAACCTTCAAAACTGTGAATGCCCATTTTACAGGGAGGCGCCACAACTATTAAAAAAAATGCCAGCAACCAAACAAAGTACTGTGATCTTCAACAGCTAGTTATGCTTACTCTTATGCTAATACTAAATCACATTGAAATAAAATACTCTTCAAAGTTAGCACACATCAGATGTGAGTTTGAAATCACACAAATGACCAATGCATTCAACTGAGGATTCAGGATTACATATATAGCCAGGATCAAGGCAATCTCAAGTTCTCAACCATCTTGTTTATAGAAACAGAATCAAGGTGGAGACTGCCGATCTGGGCCCACACGTGATCAATGCAAGCAACAAGCCAGGCAAGAGCCGTGGCATGCAGTGCAAGCCTAGCTAGGTTGCTAACAAGACTATTGACGCATACACCTCTGCTATGTTGTGCCATAAGTCTACAATATAATGTCTAATATTTTCTTCAAAGTAAACAATGTTGCATTCTTTTTTGTTGAAACATGCACAATGTAGTGTCCTGATTTCTATTTTCTGGTAACATAACTGATTAATAGAATGGCCCACAGGTCACAGCTGGCATGTGTAGGAAAATTTTAGCGTACCTCAGTATGTTTCGATTGACCAAACATGAAACAATTAAAAGTAGCATTGAAGAAGATATATATGGAAGTGTATGACCAGTCTGAAGGCTAGTTTGATAAGTTGGTCGAGCACAACCTTACAAAGTATCCTCCTACAGGACCAACTTGTAACTACTTGTTTCAAAGATTTGAGTTGTTTTGGTGATTGAATCTAGTGAAATAAGCGCATAAGATAACGAAAAAAAGGGAAACTAGCTTTTAACCAGCCACAAGTACTTAATGTAGGTTTGCAAAGGTAGTAGGTATCCATCTGAAAAATATACCACCAAAACTCTAGCTATGGATTGACAAAATCAGAACTGAAGAGAATCTCATCTTCAGGCATGATAAGATTGGACAAAAATGCATTTGATTAGATCACAGTAAATTGAAAACACCACTAAATAATAGCTCAACGGTCCAAAAGTCAACTTATGCTCTTCTTCAATTAGGGCTATGGACGACAAAAACTTTAGAGCGTTAGAACAATAGTTCCCGAACATATATGGATTGTTACTAAATTGGTATCAAAAACTATTCACCAAAATATCATCCTACTAACACAAAATAAATTGTGAACTATGAAAAAAAACTGTCAACTTATGCCATTCTTCATGATTAGCAAAATAAATTCGGACACGTTATTGCATAAACAACTGTTATGTGGTCATCGACCTTGAATCAGAAGCCCTGCATAGATCACAATATCCTAATTATTTTTTCTTTTATCATGCAAGTCTCAAGTTACTATGTGCTGGCACCATAATCCGCGCATAACATGGTTCACAGGTGGCAGCTGGAATGTCTAAAAAGAGGGTATTAGTATCGTAGCACAAAGAATATCTAGCAAGATGAAGTATGCTGAAACAAGCAACCACAGGTATTAAATTTATAAGCACAAACAAGTATAGATCTTCATATAATTATTTGATTGTTCAATGCTGTTTAGTATCACTCGGTTCACCAGATATGAAACTATCAAAAACAGCATCAACAGAAAAAAAAAGTTTGACCATTCTCATACCTGTTTATGATAGTTAATCCTACATATTGAAAAACAAGAATTGCACTGCTAATCACATTTATAACAGTCAATCTGCTATTTCTCAAGCGAAAGAAAATAGGAACAATACCCCCTCCCAACACCCCCAGCCCACACGTGTGCAAGGTTTAATCACTTGAGTAGTTCTGACACTTGACACAATTACTGAATTGAGCACAGGGGATTACCTTCACTTCTTTTCAACATTTGGCAAGCACCCAGTAGGTACTGGGTCCACACCCCCACAGACAGGTAGCTTTGTGTATCCAGACTTTGCACTTCCCATGCATTGGATATTAGCTATATCACAGGCACCTTGTCCCAACACCTGCGCACTCATAGCCTCCTGCATTCCAGGATTGCAATACATCTGATCATTGCATCTGAAATCACAGGAGTTGGTAACCTGGGCACCACCAAGGAAGCTTCCCTGGTCAACACTAGACACCAAACCGATGTTCTTGGCTGGCCTCTGATAAGGGAAAGCACCAATCTCCCCCTCAATCCTCCCTCTGATATCAACAAGCAGGCAGCGAAGCCTGGCTACCTCCGCCTCAAGCGCGGCGTGATTCTGGAGCTTCTTCATGAGCTGCTGGTTCAAAGCCCTCAAGTGGACCACCTCATCCTCCAACGACGCTGTGTGAGCCTTCTTCTTCTCTCGGTACTTCCTCACCGCTGCTCGGTTACCAGACGGGCGCTTCTTGGTGGTGTTGTTCTCAGATGGCGATTCCGCGGTCTCAGCGGCATCCGGTGAAGCCGCAACAATCTTGGTGTGGACATGGACACAGGTGTGGGTGTGCGAATGGTCGTGGACCGGCGGGTTGCAGGTGTGGGTGTGGGTGCAAGCGTGGTGCTCTGTATCCTTCAAGATGTCATCGAAGTAGCTGTCCATGGAGCAGCTGGTGGGCGGATCGTTGCCAATTGCCGGGCACAAGAATGTGTCTGGGTTTGAGAAATCGAGGTCCCCGTCATCCATCATTGCGACTAGCAGTCGAGTTGAAGCCTGGTAAGAAAAGGATCGGATGCTTCAGCACTAACAATAGCCACAATAAGTAAAGTAAGCATACAGTAAACAAACCAAGGTCATAATCGCCCATGATTCACTCATGGCATGGCGGGCCGGTAATCTGTATTAACTAAGCAGGGGAATTCTAACGTGGGACATGGGGCCTTGAAAATTTTAGTGATTCCGTAATCCGCCTCCCAGCAAAGAACAGAATTCCACAGGAAATTGAAGCAGATAGATTTGGATTCCAGGGCTCGCAGCAAACGAACAGATTCTACGGAACAAAGCAACTTTGGCAGCAGTAAACAAAACAGGGGTATGCTTTAAAGACGCCTCTTTTAGAGATGCCTACAAATGTTGAAGCAGATTTGATAACGGCGGCTGCCATAAAGAGGGCGAATGCAACGTGGGACATGGGTTCGGTTGAACCCCTCAGGATTTAAAGAAAAGGGGGGAAATTATACTACCACTAGTACTGTAGTACTCCGCCGCTCCGCAATCCGCAGATGGAAATTGGATTGGGGGGCTCGCAGCGACGAACATCAAGGCAATCCGTTGAAGCAACTAGGCGAGGTAAGGATTCTCACCAAAGCAACAGCAGGAAGAGAGGAGGAGGAAGCGCTTGTTGTGGCGGAATGATGGATGGACACGGATCTGGATGGGCCGACGGGGATGTGTTGGGCGGCGGAGGGAGAGGACACGAGGAGCGTGTCCTCAAGCGCTGGTGGTGGTGCTGCTCGGGTGGGGTGGTGGCCCTCTTCTCGGGTTGGTGGGCGAGTGCCCGAGTGGGCCGCACACGCGGCTTCCGTCCCTTCAAGCTATCGTTGAATTTTTAGGAGACCCGTGAATGAACTTTATGGTTTTTTTTCGTCGCACCAAACTTTTTTTTAAAAAAAAACTTATACTGTCCATGTGATCGTGATCGTGCGGTTATCTCAGCCTTTAATTTAATTTTTCTTCGATGATCTTCATCTAACCATCGATTTCCTCACCCTGCTCTCAATTGGGCATCTTCTCTTGGCGATGGCGAACGGGCACCGTTCGTCGCAAGGATGCCGTGCTTGGTGAGCGTTGACCGTAGAGTCGTAGGCTCACTTTCCACCGTGTGTAATGTATGCAAGTATGCGTCATAATTGTTACATGGCCAAGTTGTGGACTTGTAATTTCCCTTGAGTTCTCTTTTCCACGATCATGCCTGAGCACTTTTTTCATTAAGAGGAAGTTTCCCTCGAGTTCTCTCGTTGAACAAATACATATATTGAGCAAATATTAGTAATTTCATGGTGTTTGTACGAGACCTGCCGCATATCAAGTTTTCACATGACATTTCTATTAGTGAACACAGTGCAGAACCAAACCAAACTGACAGACAAAAACGAGTTTGCACGCGCGCGTCTCCAATAATCCAGTGTTCGTCAGCAAGCTTTTAGTGCATTGCCAAGAAAAGCACCCCATCCCTTCCTTCTCAGGCAGCAGGTTTCAGTTTTCAGCACACAAATTTACAAGCAAACGCAGCCATTGATAGCAGTGCGTTCGAAAGTCGTGGCAAAACGAAAACGTTGGAAAAACTTGCTTGCAACTTGGATTACTGGAACATCTCCTCCTCTCCGTGAACATGCATGCTTCCCAGGATCAGTTCAGCTACCAAACGGCATGTGTGGTGTGGACTACTTGCTGTGCTTGGCACGGAGTTCCGCGACGTTCGCCTTGATGGTGGACTTGGCCAGCGTCGTGGGTTTCAGGACGCTCTTCGGGTTCAAGGCCTGCCGGATCTTGAACACGGCCCACGCCGTGCCGATGGCGTGGCCGGCGGCGTCCAGCCCTTCGTTGGTTGCAGCGGCAGCTTTGTCCCCGTACCTGCACAACACAGTTTCAGACTCTTCATAGATGTGCGTTGGATGCTGGAACATGCATCTAAGGCTCTCCGCAGTGGGACTCTCTACCCCACGCGCTAAAGATATAGCGCACTGCGCACCTGCGGAAGGGGGGAGAGAGAGAGACGGGAGTGGAGGGGAAAGGGGAGAGAGAGGAAAAAGGGAAAGATAAAAATAAAATAATTTTGATAAGTGGGTCCCGCAGAGGGTAGTTGGTATAGAGAGTGAATGAACGTGGAGAAACTAAATATAGAGAAGAGAATCTCGATGACCAGGCAATAATATTTCTTTTGGAGAGTGAATTTAGAGAGCGACGAGTGCGGAGAGCCTAATTGCTGAACAGAATAGCACAGTACTTGTGAGATACAAGCCCAGTAGTCACAGTTGATGATGTGGACAGGACGTTCTTCCCAGACACTTCTACGGCGTCACATATCTTCCCTGTTCGACAACAGCACAAGAAATGTCAGCTAACAGAGCAGCGGGGGAGCAAAACGAGCAGGTAACAAAGGACGTTACGGGTTCAGTCAGGACTACATGGCTGAAACTATTTTTTAGCTTCATGGGACACGAAGATCAGGTGGAATCAGCAACTCTTTCCTGAATTCGGAGTTACTATTATTATCCTATCATGAAGCATGGTGACAAGGAGAATACAGAGCACTCATGTAAAATAGCCAACTCCCATCTGAAGCGTATGATGATGTTGACTGCAACATCACTAGCATGTGGCCGTATTGCAAAACTAATACACACTTGCAGTGAGTTCATTGGCACAAGACTTTAGCGCCTGCTCAATTCACTAATATGAACAAGCAGAAGCTAACTCGCCATTTGTATTAGAGAAGGAAATGGTTGAAAAACAAGGACAACAAGATCACTAATATGAATCACGAAATTAGGTTATCCTTACAATTAGTGCACTTCATACCGGTGAGACTTTTATCCATAAAAACACACTGTGTCCTAGAGAAGATCACTAAAGAGCACACAAAGCATCCATTTGTCCATTATTGAGAAGAAAATAGTAAATAAATTTATATTTCCATATAAGACACAAGCTTTCTAAGTAAAATAGGCAATATTTGGTTCAGAACAATGATAGTTTGTTAACTTATGCTAGGTTAGGCAGGTGTCTGTCTTTGCATCAGTGTAAAATTGTCATGGAACTAGTGATAACTGCCATGGAACTAGGGACGCAGGCTTTGCTTTCTAGGTCGACCCAGATCTCATTTAATTGAACAAATCCAGATTTCCAAAATGTCTCAGAAGGCCAGAACTACCCATTGATATCACCACTTACATCTCTACGCAGACCATTCAGTAGTGCCACAAAGACACATGATCTTACTACAAATGTTAAACACAAATTGGCTGTAGACATTCCATTGTGAATGTTCAAGGCCAGTTTTTTTCCTTAATCTTAAACAAATGTTAACACAGATACCATTGATATAGTAAACACATACCAAATCCTTCAAGCGAAGCAAGAACAATTTCTCCAGGCAACAGGTTGAAAAATTTCTTGCCAGCTTTTGAGTTGGCCAATGAGCTTGTGAAATAGCCAGTGACCTTGACAACTCCGGACAAAATTCCAGTTGCCACTTTCTCAGATATTTGGGTCACCTTCTTAGCCCTGCGAGCAATTGTAAGCATAAATATTTTAAGGAACAGAGAAACATAAATATTTGTGTTTGTCTGAAATCATAGAGCTCAGGGAGATAATTCTCACATAATATGCCCAAATTATCAGTGTCCAATTTTTTATAACAAAATACAGTACAATCAGCTAACAAAAGAAGTTTATACCGTGCACAAACACGTATCATGCTAACCTCTGAATAATGTTTCAACACTACACTAGTCTGCCAAGCCTTAACAAGTTCAAACAACACTTCAATGAACAGCGCAATTTTAACATCAAAATCGTATTGATGGCCAGCAGTTTAATCCATTGGCAAAATCCATTCCAAACTACATATTGGTACGCCAATTTCAACATAGTTACTAGTATAATGCATCATGAATATTATACAACTATGTCTGAAGGACGTCTGAGTATGAAAAAAAAAAAACTGGCATTACCGTTTGATCCGCCTGAGCATCTCGGGGCTGACCTCGGCGTTGGCGTCGCCGGGCTGCATCCTCTTCTTGAGGACCTCATTTCCCCAATGAAGCCTGTCCACCGTGACCTCCCCGCACCAGAGTATCCCCTTGGCCAGGTGCTCGGCGCCCGTGGCGATAGCCCTCGCCACCTTACCGCCGTACTCCTCCACATTGGGCGCCACCGCCGTCCAGTAGGCGGCGGCCTCGACCTCGTCGCGCACCCTGTTCTCCAACTCCTTGGTCCCAACCACGGAATGGACGGAGAACCTGGTGTAGGTCGCGAGGAGGCCGTCGAGGCGCGGGTCGGGGTGGGTGAGCGTGAGGCCGTAGTGGAGCGGGTCGGGATTCGGGTCGTTGGCGGCGGGCGGCACGGTGAGGGAGAAGGAGTAGTGGCAGGGGTCGAGCTTGACCGCGGCGACGTCCCGCGCGAGCGGCCACTGGACCGGGTCGAGCAGCGCGATGGCGGCGAGGCTGGTGTCGCCGGAGCGGATGCGGAGGAGCGAGAGGTCCCCGGCGGCGAGCGGGTGGCTGCGGCTGCGATCGATGAGGTGGAGCTGTGCGCCGGGGATCCGGAGGAGGAGGTCCTCCGACGGCGGGGGCCCACAGGCGTCCTCAGCGGCGGTCGGCGACGAGACGGGCCCTATCTCGACGGGCGCGAGGTCGGCCATGGCGAGCGTCGGGTACAGCGGCGGCGCGGAGGGGGCGGGCCAAGGGTTGCTATTGCTGCTGTTGTTGTTGGAGTAGGAGGGGGAGCGGAAGCCGTGCGGTGACGCCATGGGATCGCGCCGGCGGGACGGATTTATAGCTCGCCGTCGGAGGAGGAGGAAGAGCCGTGGGGAGCGCGGCGACGGCGAGTCGGCGGCGACGTGGCGCTTGTATTGGGGCGCCCGGCCGCGTACGTGGCGACGGGGAGGAGGAGGGGGAGGGGGGGAAGCGGTGGGGTCCACGCGGTTGAGGAGGTGGGCCCCATTTCGCGGTTGGTGTTTTTTTTCGTTGCAATATTAATAATTTGGAGTATTAAATAAAATTTATTTATAAAATTTTTGCCCAGATGAGTTGTAAATCGCGAGGCGAATCTAATAATGCTAATTAATTCATGATTAATTTATAATTAGCGGATGATACTACAGCATCACTGTTGCAAATTATAGATTAAATAGCCTCATTAGATTCGTCTCGCGATTTACAGCTCATCTATAAAAAAAAGTTTTGTAAATATATTTTATTTAATATTTTATATATGTATCAAAACATTCGATGTGATGTTTTTTTAGGAAGTTTACAATGAAAGAGCCTAAGCAAGCGCTCCGCTGCGGCTGACTTGTGGGGTCGCGTGTGCTGTCGCTGCGGTTGCGGCGTTGCGGTGGACCTACCTGTCGGCGAGTGGTTAGCGGTAAGTCTCGTCAGGAGTTGGGAGGCGTGCGCGGCCGGTACCGCCCCACGTGGAGGTCACGTCCTCCAATAGCGGTGGACTGTTTCAATCTGTCTGACGAATGGGCCATGATTGCAGTCTAAGGCGTGGCTCTGGTCGGCGGCGGGCCATGGAGGTTTTCCACCTCGAGGAAGCAACTTGAAGAGAAAGGCCCAAGAGCATCTTTCTTCACCATGGGCGAGGCCAAAGCC
Source organism: Panicum virgatum (assembly GCF_016808335.1). Classification (NCBI taxonomy): domain Eukaryota; kingdom Viridiplantae; phylum Streptophyta; class Magnoliopsida; order Poales; family Poaceae; genus Panicum; species Panicum virgatum. The sequence goes on from NC_053139.1 coordinate 46,964,582, forward strand.
CAAGTATTTCTTTTCTTTTTTTTTTCCACCAAACCAGGAGTACAAACTAGTACCTGCCGCTCAATATCTAGGAACACGGGCAGAGCAGCGGCGGCAGCAGCAGTAGCAAGGGATGGAACGGGAGCTTTCCAAGGAGCTTCAGTTCTTATTACCCAAGGGGTTACTGACCCGGAATTGATGGAAGCAATCGCTTGCCGAGAGGGGCTTGCCCTTGCCAGCAATCTCGCAATCAGGAAGGTCAGAATTGCAAGTGACAACATCAATGTTGTGAAGAACATCAGAGGCGACAGCAAAGGTATCTATGGACATATCGTCCGGAGATCAAGACCAGGGCGGGATCCTTTGCCTCTTCAGAGTTTGTTCATAAAAGCAGAGCATCTAATAAAGATGCACATAAGTTAGCTAGAAGCTGTAGACAAACATGGTTTCTTTCACTGCCTAAAGACATTTGTATTTCTACTAGGTGTATACCCGTGCGTTGCTACGGGTGGCAAGAATAATTTTCATAACAATACACAAAGTATAGAAAATATGGTGTTATTAATGGCATATTGGTTGCACGTAGGATACACCAGCACGTGAGGATACATCACATACAAAGTGCAATGTGATAGCTTTTTATTTAAAAAATACAGTAAACAAAATAGATTCCCCTTGGTGAATTCTCCACAGTGAACTATTACAAGCAAATAACGTTTCAGAGAAGAGTTAAACACGTACACTCAATGCAGGATATGTATAGCGCAGTTGAGGATATAACCTACTCCATATACATACATAATCTTCATCAAATAAAATATTGCTGCAACAGGCCTTCCTGAATTCAGCACTCATAGCGTGTGAATTTCAACGGTCTTAAGGATATCATGGCTTCTGTGAGGTCGCCTCCAAACGTTACATCGTTGAACCCATAAGCTATCATATTGTTGTGGCTATCACTCATGGGCACCACATCAGAATCTCTGCAAGGGATTCAGTCAGAAAGCGGAGAACATTGTACCCCAGCTGCAAAAATTCCCTCAATACGCGGAGCAGTGCTGCTGCCTGGTAATAAGAATCATCACATTATCTTTTGCCATGTAACTAGTAACAAAGTCCACTATGAAAGTACCCTATCAATTTGAATAGTACCTTGCATCTTATCTGGACCTGCGCTCTGAACTCAGAAAAGTACATAGTCACTTACTGAATATAGGTAGCATCCTTAATGTCATTTTCCGAGACAATCTCTTATAACCAGTACTAATACCACGTAGTATCAGTGGGAAAACGTAAAATACACATGCAACAATCGTATTGGCACTATAAGGAGAAAGAATTCACAGAAGCTTATTCACATGAATTTGGTTAAAACTAACCTTGTATGTAACCAAGTTCTGAAATATTGAGAATATTTAAATGGGTTCTTTTTCTTCATAAACATGAACTTGCGATAACTGAAGAAAATGAGGTCTTGGGAAGTTAACCAAGACTTGCAAAAATCTTCTAAGACAAAAACTGGGGGGAGATTAACCAGAACATACTGGAATTTCAAAGACTCGATCATTTTGCCAGCAAGTTAAGTGGCTGCACTCCTTTCCTCCTGTTTATATAGGGAAAAGGAATACCATGGTTAAGCTACTACTATTCAACATAATGGCGTGTTAAGAAGAAATAAAAGTGTTAAAAGGTAGTAAATTAATGGATCTCAAGATAGAGTGGTTAATATATCCACAATTTAGGAATGTTGATTATAGCAAGACAGAATGAGTTCAAACAATTGCATGCTTTCATACTCGTAACACCATCTTTTACAGCTACAGAAAAGATTTACCCAAGATTTTATCTTACATTCAAAAAAGAAAATGCTGGTTTACAGCTACCAATGGGGCTTTTTATATACTAACACAGAACTATAAACATTTCATTTAAGAGCCAGCAAGAAGCTGCTGAGTAAAATTAGGCCGTGTCAGGACAGTGCATGCTAAACTTTCTTTTTTTTTAAATAGTAATAAATTATGCAGCACTGTCTATATTCGGAAACAAATCAGAGTAACTTTCCAAGGCAAGTATTCATCTTTTTGTATATTAGGTTAGTTGTTAAATGGTTTATGGTTATAAAAATAAATTGAGCCTATGATCATAACCATTCTTCTCAATATATAGAAGAAAAATCTAAATAAATATTACTTTCAGAAAATAGAACCCCCACATCACATTCCTATGTTGAATCTCTGGTGTTATGATATGAAGGTTAGTGAGCACACTCTACTTTAATGTAGTAGACAACATCAAAATAAACGGTAAACCCAAACAGGAAAATTGACAGCTAATCCTGGACTTGACATATGTTACTGGGGCCCATAAAAAAATACATATATTACATGGTAACAGGCTTGTAGACAAATAAATGGTACATTAAAACTAAGCTGTTTACTAAGAACTTTCAAGGCAGGTTAGAAAATGTTTGTATATAAGATTCACAACCTACCCGAGCAGCAGCATCTTCCTTTGTGAGGGGGAGGGCGTCGGGCAGAGCCGATGGGGAAGGCGGCGTGCTGTGTGGGAGGCTGGTCGGGTGAGGGTGTGGGAGCGCTCAGATTGCACGGGAGACGATCAGACGCTCCTCGTTACCCCGAGGACGGACGACGAAGGACCATGAGGCGCCGCTCGGACGGGGGATGAAAGACGAAGAAAAACATCACCCTTAGCCTCTTTTTAGTTGTATAGATAAGAGAAGAAATATGGAATTAATTTAGAATAGCAGCAGAGAACAAGTATACCAAAGCTTGTGTGTAGATATATCCGCACATTCAACATGCTGATTTAAAATGTCCATTCTACAAAACAAAACATTACAGTGATTATCCTATATAAAAGATCAATGGTGTTGGCAAAAACACAAGCACCTGGTATGCAGTGGTCAGCGAATGCTTCATTAGGATTGGAGGCGAACGTCTGTACGTCCCCCAAAATCCTAGGGTGGAGTGGTGGTGTCAGTAATTATTGGCATATTGGAAGAAACATCCAACAATCCTGTTCACCCAAATCACACAACGAGTGCTGAGGAGAAGGATTAACGAACTCACCTAAGGCCACGGTCGCTTGCATCTCATGCCAAGCAGCGCCGAGGAGGACGACGTGTGGGGGCGAGGTCATCGAGGTGTGGATGATGCGGAGGCACGCGGCTTCTGTCCTGCAATCCCTCATTCACGAGGGTAGGGGATGCTGCAGCAGCCGATGCAGCAAATCCAGAGAGAGAGAGAGAGACTGAGAGTGAAAGAGAGAGAGAGATAGAGAGAGAGAGAGGATCGTACGGCAGGGAGGCCTAGCAAAGCCCGGCCGATTCGGCAGGACGACGAGCACCAAGTGTGCGACGGCGGGGTGTGAGAGTGATGGAGGGAGCTGGTGACGTCCGGGCGCCGTCGAAGGAGGCCGACGAAGGGAGCAACGACGGCGCAGCGCTGGCGGCGCGGCGGAGATTTGGGGCAGGGGCGAGGCGCTAGGGCGCGGCCGGGATTCGGCACGGCGGTGATTTGGGGCCGGGTTTTGGGGGAGCGACGCGGTTGAATGGGGATAGGGATTGGGCGAGGGACGCGGTTGACGGGCGACGCACAAAGACGAAGGGGGAGTGGGCGACGTACAAAGGGTGGGATGACGGAAAAAAAAAATGACCAACTATATCCAACAACGTGACCCAAACCCAAATTTGAGTTCTAAATAATAGTTTGGGTATCAAAATTGCTCTCCAACAGAGCACCCAAACAAACTGCCCATTAGGCGTCGTGGGTGGAAGGAGAGGCAATTATGTGTCTCTCTCTCCTCGACCCAAATTGAAGCCACGCGGGAGGCAGGCCTGCGGCGCGGAGCCACTGCCACGGCCAGGTGGGCCCGCGGCGGGGCTCGGCCGACGATGGCGAGGCGGGGAGCTGCGGGGAGCCGCCGGCGCATCGGGGAGCCGCCAGCGCAGGCCGGAGCGGCGGTGAGGCGAGCCGAGGCGGGGGCACGGCCGACGACACCGAGGCGGGGAGCGGCGGCGAGACGGGGCGTGGTCGACGACGGCGGCGAGGCAAGGAGCCGCCGGCGCAGCGGGGAGCGGGGCGAGGCAGGTCCGTCGCGTCCTCTCCCTCCCACAACGCAATTCGACGGAGGGCCCGTAGGAGGCGTCCAGGTGGGGCCGGCGAGGAAGGGAGCGGCGGGTCTGCGGCGCGATGGGGCGGCGTCCGCGCGCGTGCGGAGCACGGCGAGCTCCTTTGACGAAGGTGAGGTAGTCGCGGCTGGTCTCATCCCACGACGCAGCGTCGGAGGCCGTATCCGCGGCGCTGGAGATCTCCCTCAACCAGCCAGCCTGAGTCGAAGTTGCTGGTGCCGGCGCTGCCATCGATGGAGCCCTTGCGCAGCTACTTGGAGCGGAGGCGCTTGACAAGTATCTCGAGGTCGTCGAGGAGCGGCGGCCGTGGCGCGGGAGCTGGCGGACGGCGCGGCAGCCCCCGCGACGCCGATGGGCTTGGCGTGGTTGTCGAGCCCCTGGGAGTGGGGCACGGCGAGGAGCAACTGACGTGGTGTGTCCGGGGCGGGGAGCTGCCGGCGCGGCGAGGACCGGTGCGGCAAGCGGCGAGGAGACCCTTTTTGCTGTTGGAGAATGAAAGTTTTGAGTACCTGACCTTTTTCCTGTGCGCCACCCAGCGAATGGGTCTCCTCTTTGGGTTTGGGCTGTTGGAGACAGTATTAGTCTCTTTTTAGTAGTAGAGATATCCATAAACAATTAATAAAAGGTGGTACATTCCAAAAAAAAGAGTTAATTCCCTGTGTGCCATCGCAAAATTAGACTCATCCCTTACGTGCCATTGAAAATATAGTCATCCCTCCAATGCCATTGTTTCTAATTTTCCATTCCCTCTGTGCCATTCCGTTAGCTTCAGCCGTTAGTTGTGCCTGACGCTGCTGTGGGCCCACGCATCAGTGGGGCGATGCCCTGTTCTCTACCCAATCCGGCCGCCTCCTTGCTTGTGCGTCACCATGGCCGGCCGTGCAAAGCCGTCGGGGACGAGCTGACGCGTGCAAGGCCAGGCGCCCAGGCAGCCATGGCATCCGAGCTAGCTGGCCTCGCCGTGGTCTCGGCCGCCGGCCTGCGCAGCACCCCCGCAGGCCGCCGCCCCGAGCGCCCCGCCGTGCTTGCGCTGGCTCTACGGCTTCAAGCTCCTCCTCCTCGCCGCCGGCCACGGGCCGCTCCTCCTCGCCGCGGCCGGCCACGGGCCACTCCTCCTCCTCGCCGCCAGCCACGAGCCCCTCCTCGCCGCCACCGGCCACGGGCCGCTCCTCCTCGCCGTCGCCGGCCACGGGCCGCTCCTCCTCCTCGCCGCCGGCCACGACCTCCGCGTGCTGCTCCTGCATGCCACCGGCTGGCATGCGCCGAGCTCGTCGTGTCGCTGGACGCCGCGGCGGCCGCCGTCGCGCGGCTCGGCCTGCGGTGCGGCCTCGACTTCGGGGGGGGGTGTACGCGTGCCTCAAGTCCGGCGCGCACGACGCGCGGCTGGACCTGCTCGTGGCCAAGGGGCTCAGGGTGAAGGCCAAGAAGATGGAGCGCCTCGTCGCGGCCACGGCCAAGCTCTGCTCCGAAATGGAGGCGCTCGACGAGCTGGAGTCCACCGAGCGGAAGATGAACGTCCGGGGATGGAACCGCCTCAGCGGGCCGATCCCGCAGAACCCACAGGCGGCGGCGGCGGCAGCGGCGCAGCAGCAGCAGGCCAGGGACCCGCCCGGCGCGGAGTTGCTCCGGCAGGAGCTCAAGATGCAGCGGCTCAAGGTGAAGCGCCCTGTGGAACCAGAGCTACGAGAAGGCCATCGGCCTCATGGCGTGCGCCGCCTGCGCGGTGTTCGTCCGAATCTGCGCCATCTTCGGGCCGTTCGTGGCCGGCCTCCCGCCGCCGCTGCCGGCGGCCACCACGGACAGCGTCCAGACCCGGCTGTCGAAGCTGCTGCACCCGCGGTCGGGGAAGGCGAGGGCGTCGTCCGGCCAGAAAGCCCCCACCGACTGGCGCAAGCTCCTGGACGCGCCGCACGGCACCGTCGGCGGCGCGGGGCTGGACCAGCAGTACGCGAGCGTAATAGTGTCCGCGGAGGAGCTGCTGCGGATGGAGGCCGAGGGGCGGCAGGAGGAGGCCGGCGCGGAGCGCGCGGAGATGTACGAGATGCTCCCGGCGAAGCTCCGGGCGGCGGTGCGGTCGAAGCTGCGGGAGTGGTGGCGCGACCCGGGCCCGCTGGACGAGGGCCTAGCGCAGGGGTGGAAGGAGGCGGGAGAGCGCATCATGGCGTGGGTGGGCCTGATGCCGCGCGACACGGCGCAGTGGCAGTCGGAGCGGAACAGGTTCGACGGCGCGCCGCGGGTGTACACGCTGCAGACGCTGCGGTGGCACAACTAACGGATGAAGTTGACGGAATGGCATGGAGGGGATGGAAAATTAGAAACAATGGCATTGGATGGATGACTATATTTTCAATGGCACGTAAGGGATGGATCTAATTTTGCGATGGCACACAGGGAATTAACTCCAAAAAAAACTAGTACCCACCGCTGCTGGTGGTATGCTGCCATGGAGCAGGGACTCTCATCTTTTGCTAGGGTGCAATTTGATGATCCTTAGAGCGGAAAAAATTTCGTACATCCTATATACAAACTGGATCATATGCATACCTGCTCTCGCGAAGCGAAATGTGATCTCCTTCCCTCCATGTGCGGTCTCATCTTGCAAGCCATCGCTAGCTTTGCAGAATAAATCAGAGACCTGTTCGGCACCACAAATCAAAGACGAGCTCAAGGGCGACAACAGATTGGAGATCGAGGGAGCTCACCGGCGCCCGACCCCGTGTTGTCGCGGGATCTGTCATCTCCGGATTAATCATGGATCGGAGGAACACCGAAGAGGGCGCGTTCTCTTCAGTTTGTCATGAATGATTTCACATGCTAATTAGTTACACCTTTAAAGGTGCACATGATGTTTCTCTCATGCTTCATAAGTGATTCTTTGTCTTGTGTTTCATTAATCTTCTATTTAGTTAAAATAATCTTCCTCTTATGCCTCGAATCCCGCGGCAACGCACGAGGAATCACCTAAATGTTTGCTTCCAACGGTGATGTTTTTGTTGGGTTTTTTTTATCAGGATGTTTTTGTTGGGTTGGCAACATTGAAACGCGGGTGACCCTAACGCGGGTGACAGGGCGCAAGCTCGCAACGTGTGCCGAGCCCACCACACCCAACACGCAATCTGATGTGGTGGTGGATCTCGCTTCATGGGCCCTTACGGTTAATCAGGCCATGCGTCGAGGCCCATGAACTAACTTTTATGAACATTATGATGGGCCATGACCAATCCCATCGATCCTGTTACGCATCTTCTTCTTGTCTAAAAAAGACATGTTTCTGACAAACGGAGATGGGCAACGCCACACATGAGCGTCTCTGCCAAAGTTTTCTTTTGCCATTAACCTGATATCAGATGAGGAGATCACATAAACACCATCCTTTCTTCTAAGCGATCAAATCAGTAGAGGCATTGACGAATGACGCGCTTTTCTTTTCTTTTTCTTGGGGGTGAAACCCATAAACCAAGATTACCCCCTGCTGAACTCTAGAGTCTGGATCATTCTGTTTTTTTTTTAAAAAAAATAAAAGAGTCTGGATCATGGTGTACAAAGGTGCTACAGTTTTTACTACCTGGTTTGGCTGGGCGACAAATGTCCCAAGCTCGGCGTATGGAGAGATGCAGATTCCCAGCCCATTTCGTCTCCCATGCACAATAACATTCCGATTCCTCTGTTCATCTTCTTTTTAGCGGAAAAACATTCTGATTCCTGGTCCTGCACCTTGCGTCCACCATCAGTCCCAACTTTGCAAACTTTTCCTTAGAAAACTGACTAGTAGAAACAAACATATTGTGCCGCCAAAAAACAGAAGAGAAATGAAACAACTTTTACAAGAAGCCATGCATCTCGAATAATTAAGCAAAAGCAGCGGCAGGGAGGAATATATGCCAGGCCAGTTGCATTGCATGGGCAACGACGCACCGAGATGTAAGAGATGGACAAGGGAGAATAAAGGAAGAGCCCTGGTTGCGAGGTCCCGTCCCGTTCTTTGCTAGCCCGGATTCGATTCCGCAGCCCTGCAGGGACGACGGCCTGGTAACCATCCACTGATGGATTTGTTTTTTGGTATATAAAACTTGATAGATTCGCTCACCTTCGAAATTACGCCTCAAGTTTGTTTGTGGACGTAAAACGAGCAAAAGATAAAGATGAAAACGAATTAAATTGCAAAAAAAACAGAGACAGATAGCATATGTTTGATCATGGAGGAGATATTTCAACTTCAACTTTACTGTATGCACATATCCATTCAGCCATGCCATGCGTTGGCCATCCAACCGCTGGTTTTGGTTGTTTGTTATTCTACAGTCTACAGTCTGCACACACATCCATCACCACCATTCACCAAGCAGCAGCAGCAGCAGGAGGCAAAACCCAAAAGGCGAAAAGCAGTCAGAATGCGTGGAGGAGGTCGGTGGGCTGGGCCGCGGCGGAGGTGGAGAGCATGTGCACGACCTCGCGCATGGTGGGCCGGCCCGTGCTGGCCTCCTCCACGCACGCCATGGCCACCTTGTAGAGGTCCACCAGCAGCGCCACCGGCTCCGGGGCCAGCCGGCGGTCCGCCACCGCCAGCACGGCCGCGGCGGCGTCGGACGGGGCCGGGAGCTCCGCGGCCACCTTGCCGACCCAGTGCACGATGTCCACGCCGTCGCCAAAGCTGCCCACGGGGCGCCGCCCCGTGATCAGCTCCAGCAGCACCACGCCGAAGCTGTACACGTCGCTCTTCTCGTCCACGCGAAGGGTGTACGCGTACTCTGCACAACCCAACACAAAACATGAGTGGTAGGATTATCATCAGATCATTAAACAGGTCAATAGCTGCAGCAGCTGCTGCCGCCGCCTGTTGCTGCTTTGAGTCTGTTCGCTTCATCTTCGTTGCATCCAGCCACCAGCATCAGCCAGCCGAACACAACGTTTGAATTTATTACTGTGCGTGTCCAACACACCAAAGAAAGTTATTACAGCAGTAAGTACTAGGACTGAATCTAGCTGCATAGTGAAGCAGAAGCTGACAGATTTATGAGGTATCTGACAAGTCAAGACAATGGGCAGCAGATCTGCTACAGGCAGGCATGGAGATGGAAATGCAATGGAGAGAAACCATGTCGGATCAATTTGCCTGAAGACCCACGAGGGCTGTGTTTAGTTGCAAAAAAGATGTAAAAAATGTTTACAAAAAACATTGTAGTACTTTTCATTTATATATGATAAATATTGTTCTACCATAGACTAACTAGGCTCAAAAGATTCGTCTCGTAACGTACATCAAAGCTATGCAATTAGTTTTTTTTTATTTACCTACATTTAGTACGTCATGTATGAGTCATTTGTTATATTTAATGTTTCGATGTAATTTCGATGTGATAGAAAATTTGGAAAATTTGGAGGAATTTGGGGAAACTAAACACAGCCAAGGGCAAGGCTATAACAAAACAAAGGAACAGCACAAGCACTGCAGCAGAATGCCCACTCCTCTAATCCAAAGGCAGGGTTTGTCCTATAGTGTCCCCCATTGACCTCTCAGATGACAACAAAGATCTACTTCTAGGGACATGCCGGATCCAAGCTAGAATCCAAAGAAGCATTGGTAGAGCAAGGCACTGATTAAAGTTAATCACCGTCTGTCTATCACCAGTGCTACAGTGTACCACCATGCATTGCACTTGCAAATGTGACTACGAAAAAGTTACCGTTTGATTCTCTGAACCGAGGCACGCTGCTTTTTGTCATCTCTCCAGTTGACTATGCAGCTCGAGGCACACAGAATGCTAGTAGTACAAACACTGTGCAAGCAGTACAGCCAACTACTGATTAGTTCAGTTTTCCAAAACTTTTGGAAACAGAATCTCGGCATTTAGAAGTATTAAATGAAATCTATTTATAAAACTTTTTACACGAATGGGTTCTAAATCGCGAGATGAATCTAACAAGGCTAATTAATTCATCATTAGAGATTATTTACTATAGCACAACGTTGTCCAATCATGACCTAATTAGTCTTAAAAGATTCGTCTCGAAATTACACCTAGGGGGTTATGAAATAGATTTTGTCAGTTATCCACACTTAAGACTTCTAATTAGTGGTCAAACGTTCAAAATTACTGTAGTGCTGGAAATTTTTTGGAACTTTAAGGGGAACTAAACACGGCCTCAGGTGTTAAAAGCAAGAGTTGCAGTTACAGTACTGTCAACAAATACCCACTCTCCTAAAATTTGTTGGCCTTGTTTAGATGCATAAAGTTTTGGGTGTAAAGCACTGTAGCACTTTCATTTGTATTTGAAAATTATTGTCCTGCCATAGATTAACTAGGCTTAAAAGATTCGTCTCGCAAATTATAAACAAACTGTGTAATTAATTATTTTGTTTAGTTACATTTAATACTTCATGCATGAGTTAAAAAATTCGATATGATGGAAAATCTTGTAAAATTTTGGAATTTTGAAGGAACTAAACAAGGCGAATTTTCCATCCACTTATCCACAAAAAGATTGCAAATTCTCGTTAGCTATCAAGCTCCAAACCATTGCATTTTAGTGTTCTGATGATCATGTTTTGATCTCTTGTCAAGCATTGCAGCAGAGCAGCAAGATTCCAGGGAGGGACGGCTGGTTGTTACCTGGCGCGATGTAGCCGTAGGATCCGGCGATGGCCGACATGCACTCGGAGGTGCCGCCGCCGCCGCCGCCCAGGAACTTGGCGAGACCGAAGTCGGCGACGTGCGCCTCGAAACCGGAGTCGAGCAGGATGTTGTTGGACTTGACGTCGCGGTGGATGATCCTGGGCGCGCAGTCGTGGTGGAGGTAGCAGAGCCCGCACGCCGCCTCCGCCGCGACGCGCGCCCTGGCCTCCCACCCGAGGTGGCCGCCCTTGCCGCCGTGCAGCATCTCGCCCAGGGACCCGTTGGGCATGTACTCGTAGAGGAGCAGGTTGGTCTCCCTGTTGGAGACGAACCCCAGCAGCCGCACGATGTTGCGGTGCCGGATGCGCCCCAGCGTCGTCACCTCCGCCGTGAACCCGCGGTCGTGGTCGCCGCAGCCCCGCCCCACGAGCCGCTTGATCGCCAGCTCCGTGCCGCCGGGCGCCACGCCGCGGTACACGATCCCCGCGCCGCCCTTGCCGATGATGTTGTCCTCCCGAAGGCACTCCACCACGTCGTCCGCCGAGAAGTCCAGCTTCTGGAACGCCGTCATCTTCCACGCGCCCGACCGCCGCCGCGCTGACTCGCGCCACGCCTCGCGCCCCTTCCTCGCGCCGAGGAAGGCCGCGATCAGGAGGGCGAGCGCGACGACGAGCCACACCAGCATCCTCTTGGAGGAGCCCCAACGCCGCAGGGAGAGCGGCGCGGCCGGAGGGCAGGCGGCGGCGGCGAACGGCGCGCCGCACAGGCCGGGGTTGCCGGCGAACGAGCTCTCGTTGAACACCAGGAACTGGCCCTGCATCGGCACGGGGCCCGACAGCTGGTTGTAGGAGACGTCCAGCGTGGTGAGGCTCGTCATGTTGGGCATCGCCGGCGGGAGCTCGCCGGACAGCCTGTTCCTGGACACGTTCAGCGTGCACAGGATCCTGAGCGACGTGATGGTGGCCGGTATCTCACCGGTGAGGTCGTTCCGGCTGAGATCGACGGCGCCGAGGGAGGCGCAGCCCGTGAGCTCCTGCGGGATGCCTCCGGTGAGCGCGTTGCCGCTGAAGTTGAGCCGGGTGAGGTTTCTGAGCTTGCCAATCTCCGGCGGCAAGGGTCCAGAGAAGTTATTCGACTCCAGGGACAAGGTCTGCAGCGCTTGGAGGTTGCCGATCGACGGAGGGATGCGGCCGCCTATCCCATTGTTCCCTAGCATCAGCATGGTCATCCTGTCGCCGCCGATCAGGTCCGGGAGCTCGCCGGTGAGCAGGTTGTCGGTGAGCTCCACCATGTCCGCCTGGGGGAGGTCGAAGAGCCCCGCCGGGACGGGGCCCGTGAGGAAGTTCTTGCCGAGGCGGACGCGCTTGAGCGTCTTGCAGTCGCCGAGCGACTCGGGAATGCGGCCGAAGAAGCCGTTCTCCATGAGCACGAGCATCTCCAGCCTCCGCCCTAGGCAGAGGTCCGGCGGGATGGTGCCGGTGAGGTGGTTGCCGGTGACGTCCAGGTTCTTGAGGCGGCCGTTCCTCCCAAGCGAGGCCGGGAGGGGGCCGGTGAGGTTGTTGTCCCAGACCTGCAACACCTCGAGGTGCGGGAAGTCGCCGAGGAACTCCGGTATCTCGCCGCGGAGGTGGTTGCGGAAGAGATTGAGCAGCTTGAGGCTGCCGGCGAGGTTGGCGAAGCTGGGGGGTATCTCGCCGGCGAGCTCGTTGATGGAGAGGTCGAGCGACTGGAGGCTGGCGAGGTCGCCGAGCTGCGGCGGTATCTCCCCGGTGAGCTGGTTGATGGAGAGGAAGAGCGTGTCGAGGTGGGTGAGGCGCGCGAGCTCCGGCGGGACGGGGCCCGCGAGGTTGCAGCTGCTCATGTCGAGGCGGACGAGCGAGCGGAGGTCGCCGAACTCGGGCGGGACGCCGCCGGTGTACTGGTTAAAGTAGCCGATGTACATCTCCCGGAGGCGGGCGAGGCGCGCGAGCTCGGTCGGGACGCGGCCGGAGAGGCCGTTGCCGTTGAGGCCCAGGTACTCGAGCGCGGCGAGGTCGCCGAAGGAGGCCGGGATAGAGCCGTTGAAGTAGTTCCCGCCGAGGTGGAGGTAGCGGAGGCGGGCGTGGGTCGGCCCGAACGGCGGGAGCGGCCCGGAGAGGTTGTTGTTGTACATGTCGATGAGCTCGAGCGCGGGGAAGTAGGGCTCGCCGGCGGAGAGCGGCGGCGGCGGGAACGGGCCGGTGAGGTTGTTGTTGGAGAGGTTGAGGTGGCGGAGCGCGGGCATGGACGCGAGCGCGGGCGGGACGCGACCCGGGAGGGAGCAGGCGGCGAGGGTGAGGTTGGCGAGCGCGTCGAGCAGCGCGAGCTCGGGCGGGAGGGAGCCCCCGTGGAGCGGGAGGGCGGTGATGTTGATGGCGACGACGCGGGACGTGGCGGGGTCGCAGGCGACGCCCGAGAAGGCACAGTGCGCGAGCGGGGCCGCGGCGGGGTCCCAGTCCGCGAGCGCCGCGGAATGGTTGGCGGCGGGGACGAGCGCCGCCTTGAGGCGGGCCAGCGCGTAGGCGTCGTGCTCCGGCGAGGCGGAGGCGGCGGGGGGGAGGAGGAGGAGGAGGGCGAGGAGCGGGAGGAGGGCGGGGTGGAGGAGGGGAGGCATGGTGGCGGCGGCTAGGCTGCGGGTGCGGCGTGGTGGCGGCGAGCGGGACGTGGTGGGGATAAAAGGTGGGAGGCGGTGGTGGAGGAGGGAAAGAGCATATGGAATGGAATCCCCACCGGCGGCCGATCGAGCTCCTCTCGATCTGCCGGCGGGCGTGCTATGGCCTATGGGTATGGGTTGGCCTGGCTACCAAAACCTTCCTTGGCAAAGGCTTGAGCTTGACGACGCCGGGTCAAAGGCATGCCCCGGATGGACGCACGGCAGGCTGACGCGTGCGGTGTCAGAGGCTGCGGCCGCGGGCAGTTATGGTTTTGTGGGCGGACGGGACGGGACGGGGACGGGGACGGGGAAGGATCCGGCGCCGGAGCCGGAGCCGGAAGGGACGTGACGCGCCGCGCATCAATTTCTCGTTAGGTCCCTGTTTGGTTTTCCTATCATACCATAGCCGACAATTCCTCCCGAAAAAAGAATCTCATATGTATGGAGCAATAAACGAAGTTTATTTGCAAAAACTTTTCACGGATGGGTGTAACTTTTCACGACAAATCTAATGATAATAATTAATCGATGATTGACTACAGTAATGCTACAGTACCATCGTCTAATCGTACGGTCAAAGGACTCATTAGGTTCGTCTCGGGAAGTAGCGCAGGTTTGTGGAGTTAGTTTTGTAAATTGACTTTATTTAGTACCTCTAATTATTAGTCAAAATTTTTGTGCTACTTGTGCTACACCCAACCAAACAGGGCCTAGGCTCTGTACACTTCCAAAATTTCTTTATCCAAACTTTACTATTCACCTATCACATCAATTTTTTTACTTTGGAATATTAAATATAAATAAATAAAAAAACTAATTACATAGTTTTGATGTACACGACGAAACGAATCTTTTGAGATTAGTTAGATCATGGTAGGACAATAATTACCACAAATAAATAAAAGTGCTACAGTGTGCCACAGTGTCAATGTGACTTTTTTTTACCATTATTTTACGGATGTAACACACAGAGTTTGCTGCTGCTCGGTGGTATCAGGTTTCGTAGGGTAGGCTGACCCTTGCTCCATCAGACGCACAGCCGGCCAGCTTCGAGCTTCCATGCGCCATTGGCCTTGTTTCTTGTTTGTGCTGTGTTTAGATCCGTAAAATAGTGGTAAAAAAATCATATCGGACACTATAACATAATGTAGTATTTTTCGTTTGTTTGTGATAATTGTCCTACTATGACCTAACTAGTCTCAAAAGATTCGTCTCGTCGTGTACATCAAAACTATGCAATTAGTTTTTTAATTTACCTATATTTAATGCTCCATACATGAGATAAAAGATTTGATTTGATAGGTGAATAGTAAAATTTGGAGAGAGAAATTTTAGAACTAAACACAGCCTTGGTTTTTCTAGCGCACACAAGGAATTTCATATGCATATAGTGCTAAATAAAATTTATTTATAAAATCTTTTTAGAAATAGATATAACTTTTCGCGACGAATCAAATAATAGTAATTAATCAATTATTAGCTACAATAATACTACAGTACCATTCTTTTTTTTTTGAAATATTCTACAGTAACTATTTTCTAATTACGCGATCAAAATCTCATTAGATTCTTCAGAGTTTCTAGTGCAGTATTATAAAATTGATTTTGTAAACTGATTTTATTTAACATCCTAATTAGCTAGCAAAATTTCCTAGCGCTGGCTAGCGCAGCCTGGCGAACAGAGTCTAGAATCTGGTGGGCTCCTGTAGGCTGTAGGTAATCAGGCAGGGCTAGGGATGACAACGGGTACCCGAAACCCGATGGGTTTTTGCTATATTAGGGTGCCGGTATAGACTAAATTTTATACCCGCGGATTTCTTAATGAGATAGACTTCGTACCCGTCGGGTTTGCGGGTGCGGGTTTGTCCTTCAAGTACCCAAACCCGCAAACCCGTGGGTACAATAAACCCGACAACATATAACCTAAAATACTAATGTCACACGGTCTTGTATCAAAATAAGGTCTAATCACATGCTAAGAAAGACTTAGACTCATGTATTTCCATTCCCATCGATGGTTACCTATTCATAGACTCATTTGTCTATAATGCATTGTGTATTTGTTTATGTTTTCTATTAAATTTTGTTGCTTCTTCTATCGGGTACGGGAAACCTGTGGTTAAAAAAACCCGCACGGGTACGGGTACGGGCATGAAATCATATCCGCGACGGGTATGAGTTTTTTAACGGATACGATTTTATTCTGACAGGTGTGGATTTGGGTTAGTGATATCCGACGAATTTGTACCCGTTGCCATACTTAGGCAGGGCCGACCCCGGGGGAAGTTTCAACGGGGCCTTTTGCCGATTTGGCTACTTCGCGATGCCTTTTCTCTGCTGCATCGCGTGGGACAACACAACAGAGCAGAAAGCTGTGGCTTGTGTGCCACCAAGCAAGGACTGTCCTCCTTGCCCCCACTCCCCTGCCTTCTTCATGCCCTGAACCCAGCAAGCTCCTGCACCCTGGCCTCCTGTTCCTGGACCCGGCATCATTGGGTGTGTTTAGATGCCCCCAAACCCCCAATCCAAACTTTTCATCACATCTCCATCGCATCGAAACATTAAATATAGCAAATGACTCATGTATAGAGTACTAAATGTAAGTAAATAAAAAAATTAATTGCATAGTTTTGATGTACGTTGCGAGATGAATCTTTTGAGCTTAGTTAGATCATGGTAGGACAATATTTACCACAAACAAACATAAAGTGATACATTGTGCTACAGTGTCCGATGTAACTTTTTCTCCCACTTTTCCAGAGATCTAAACACTGCCATTGAGTCAAAGAAACGTCCCTCCCTGGCTCCCTGCCTCCCTCCCACCTCAAGAGCGCTGGAGGAAGCAACGCATCAGTCCAAAACCATTTGTTCATCTTTTCGGGAAAAAAACATTTTTCAGCTATTTTCTGACCGAAAGAAGAACGTATCACTGCAGAATCACCATCCGAGGGACTGAACTTTACTCCTCTCTTTTAACACCGGTTAGATGAACTAAATAAGAGCTAATTGCAAAACTGATTGCAGAGGTCACGGCTAATTATTGAGACGAACCTATGGATGTTAATTAGACTCTAATTAGCACATGTTTGCTGTAGGATAACATTTTCAAATCATGATCTAATTACACTTAATGAATTCATCTCGTGAATTAATCTTCACTTATGTATTTAATTTTATATTTAGTCTAGAGAGATGCTGAATCCATTGCCCACTGCTTGCTGGTTCCATGTTTGTCCATCCATATCTGCCTAGATAACCGTGCCCGTCCCGGCCCGGATAGACGAAAGTAAAGGTAGAAAAAAGTTTTCTTTTCCGATCTTCCTGCAGGCTATGGCCATGGCCCATGGCACTGCTGCCGTGCTGCCGTGCTGCGTACCCGCCATGTGTGCTACGGCCGCGGCAAGGCTCTACTCGTCGGTTGTGTTTAGAACATTTCAGTACATTGGTGTACTTTTCGTTTATTTGTGGTAAATATTATTCTACAATGACCTAATTAGGCTCAAAAGATTCGTCTCGCAACGTACATCAAAACTATGCAATTAATTTTTTTATTTACCTACATTTAATACTTCATGCATGAATCATTTACTATATTTAATGTTTCTATGTGGTGGAGATGTGATGGAAAATTTAGATTTTGAGGGGTTTTGGGCATCTAAACACACCCCTCCCCGCTGGTCCGACACCTTCCCTAGGTAGGGCATGAGATAGACGGCAGACATGGCCATGGCCTGCCTTGACCTGAGCCAGCAGGCTGCTATGGCCTATGGCCCATGGCCTAGCTGCTCCATCGACTGCTCTGCTCGGTCGTCGCGTAAAGCCAAAGCAAAGCAGAGCAGAGCGAGGCCGAGGCCGGGGCGTCGCTTTGGCACGGGTTGACCTGCCACCATGCAGTGGAGGACCCAGAGTCCAGCCTCTTCACCTGGCTGTAACACTGCTGACAAAAAAAAACCCAAATTGATGTTGCAGATGTCGGTATATTTTCTTATAACTTGATTAAATTTGGATAAATTTAACTTTAATTAAAATTAAAAAATTTAAAAGTAGAAGTAGTACCAGCTTCACAGTTACGTTAGGTCTAATCATGGTAATGAGTTCCTCGCAAAAAAAAATCATGGTAATGTGCACCTTCACACAAGAAATGCTACTCACCTAGATACTCTACTTTTTTTTAAAAAAAAAAAACTCATCCAGAACATTCCTCTCCCACTGCTTCCTGCTCTCCATTGCCACCACTCTCCTTTCTTTGTACTCCAATTAGCAACCAGTTACTATTCTTTCAGTAGCATCTAAATGCATTTTTTCTCTGATAAAACCATCTAAGCGCATGTCTCGATGGCGCGCACGATCGATTAACTGGCCATCATCGATGGACAAAAAGGCTATGCTCATTGCATTGCTATCCATGTGCCGCTGCCTGCAGGGGCAAGCTCAAGCATCTTTTCTGCAGCAAATAAAAGCTAGGTTCGCCACTTTTGTTGCCCTCAAGTCTCTGGGATCAGCCAGCAACAGACAAGTCAATCACTAAACAAATGCAGTTCTGGTAGAATCGAATCACACTAATGACTCCAAAGCCTGCTTAACAATCGCAATAAAATGGTGTCCATCCATCGCATTAGCAGATTAGCAGGGGAAAGGGGATGGGATGGGAGAAATTGGCCGACCGGCCGATCGATTCGGCGCGGGCCATGGGTGAGAGACTGAGAGAGAATAGATGCATCAGCAATTCAGCATGCAGCTGAAACTCAGCGAAGTGATGAGTGAGCACACACTTGCCTGGCCTGGCCACCACTTTCACTTTGTTAGGCTGCCCCTGACCCTGAATGCTCTTTCAAAAGAAAGAAGAAGAAAAAACAGTATCTGCCCCTGAATCCATTGTGGGAGCTCAGCTCAGGTCTCAGAGTGCGTTTGTGCAGTGCCGCGAACATGTTCCAAAGCAAGCGGAGGACCGAATCATATGGTCATGGAGAGTGGGTAAAACAAGTAGCAAGTGTGGTCGTCTCATTATCATCTCAGTTTCTTTTCAAATCATCTGGAAACCATTTGAACTCTTTTTTTGAGGGGTTGGAAATCATTTTAACTAGAGCGAAAGCAAACTCCATTCTAGAATATTTCACGGCCCATTATTCTCTAGAAAAGGGCCATTCGTCTCCGGTAGATAGCCCATGAAGTAATTGTTGGCCTGTTAACAGCACTCGGCCCAAATAACTGGAAGGCCCATCCACCTTGCTCACTCTCCACTCTCCACTCTCCACGTCCGCACAACGCAGCTGCCTCCTGGGTCCTGGCTGGCTGGCTCGACTCATCATCCCCGTTCCCCAAACCCTCCCCACCGCCGGCCGCCAGCAACTCCCGGCTCCCGCCGAGACGCCGGCCGCCGGTGCCTGCTCGGACCGTGCCTCCGTCGCGGACCCTCCGGTGGCTTGCCCCTGCGTCGATCCCCTCCTGCAACGCCCTGCAGCCAGCTCCTACGGTTTGTAACTCCTGCTCCCAACAGGCCAAGACTACTCCTTCGCGCAGTCCGGTGCAGGTTGAGATTCTGCATTAGTAAGCGATTAGGATGGTGTGATTTTTGCTTGGATTTTGGGTAGATGGAGGCAAAATTTTCCGAAAGATGCCTTTCCTGCAAGGGAAAGTTTGGCAGCTGTGAGAAGCTTGGCTAATTGCAATGTACTCCCTCCGATCCAAATTATAACACATTCCAACAATATTGGAGAGTCAAAGTTTTTTTATTTGACTAAATTTATATAATAGAATAATGATATTTATTATATAAACTAAGTACCGTTAGATTCTTTATTAGTTATATTTTCATAGTACATCAATTTGATATCATAAATTTTTATATTTCTCTCTATAATTTTGGTAAAACTTGAGATTTCTTTGACTCTCCAAGATTCTTGGAATATCTTATAATTTGGAACGGAGGGAGTAAGTTGTAAGTAGTATCCGTCCTTCGTCTGCTGGATGATCCCATGTGGTCGGTGATAGGAATTCGGAATCAGACTTTAGATGAACATGGCATCAAGCTAAATAGCTGGGATTGTGCTGAGGTTTGCGTTTCAGTACAATTTTTCAAACGGCAGTAAGGAGATTTAGCTGTAGCTGCGAAGATGAGAGATTTGCCGTGTTTTAAGCAACTCATGGATGTAATAGTTTATTTCTTTTGCATCAGTAGTGTTCAGTTATCAGTAAGGGGATCATATATACTTATTGTGTTTCATCTACTCATAGCACCTGGAGAAGTCTCCAAGCACTACTGTTCAGCCTCCATGATTTCATTTCACCTCCTAGTGTAAAGTTCTCGCTAACTCGTTAATATTTCTACTTCATGTGGCGTAACTTTTGCCTACCCCAACTTGCTTGGGAAAAAAGGCTATGTTGTTGTTGTTGTTGTTGTTGTTGTTGTTGCATGTGGTGTAACTTTTGCTCCTCCTGCTTGATATGATCACTCATGTCATTTACCGATCATTGGCTTTGATCCACCATAGCTAACATTGTTTTTGCTGTCCAACTTTTGCCTGCAGAACTGTAGTGATGGAAGGCCAAGCAAATGCTAGTCTTGGTCCAAGGGTGAAGGCTAACCTAGTTCTTGGAGCAGAATCATTTGCTATCAGCTCCGAGTCAGGTATCCTGTCCGAGCAGCTGGCTACGATGAAGGAGAAGGGCATGGTGATTCTCAAGGAATACATCACCAAGCACAATGCTCCAAACGATGTCCCTGATGAATCCATTGAGGGTGAATCTGATGACGAGGGTGAAGCACTTGTCAAGAACCCCCCAAAGAAATCTAAGAAGCAGAAGTGACCATCCTGAGTTCATCTGATTCATTGCTAGGCACAGCTCCTGTATCTTTCGCTACACTTTTGACAGAGAAAGACCAGATCACTGTTTGGCACATCTTGCTTTTATAAGATTGGATAGTTGTCAGGCACAACCTGCAGTTGTAAAAGCTTGGTGCTCGTGTCATGCAACTCAGCAGCAGTCTCTCTGCAGCTGGACTGCCGAATATGTTGTGCCTGCTGTTGCACTGCTTAAGACAGAAATATCAGACTATTGTTAGACACATCCTGCTGGGCCGCTGGGGTTACAATTGCTGCTTATACAAGTGCAGATGGTGTTGCTCATGTACATTATTTTTGTATACCTAGACACTGCAAATTATTCTTCCATTTGTTCATTTGCTTGATGCGTGGCAACTTATGCACTAGAAACTGTGATCAAATTTGAGATGTTTTCGCTATCCATGCCGAGTTTCAGTAGTCTTCTTGTACAATTTCAGAAGTTCCAGTATGATTGCATCATAAAACATTTTCTAAACAGACCTATGAAACATCTATTTTGGACAGGCAGACCTGTAGCCACATCAGTGAGGCAAGTATGCCAACAAGCACAGGGTTGGAAGGAGAAAAATTCAATCCACTCCGCAAATCTGTAACTATTTTCTTTGTACAATTTTCATAATGGAAATCAATCAAGGTGAGCAACGGGTAGCTACAGATTACACAGGATCGCACAGCTAAATGTTTCAGAAGTTATATAATCCTTGGCTGCCACCATCCACCACAGCAAAAAAAAAAAAGAAAATTAAATAAACAATACATACCACCATCCGCCACAGCAAAAAAATAAATAAATTAAATAAACAATACATATAGAGAGCTAAAACCCTATTTCTAGGTCTTCAAAAAAAAGAAACGTTCAAGATTTCCATGCTTTTGTTGAACATCCCCAGAGTTTCTTTCATCGCCCCCATGGAGGAGTTCAAAAGCTTGTTGACTTCTGCTTCTGCAGTTTAACCGCTGAATCAGTCAGTGACAGCCTGTCAGCCTCACCACAGACACAGATCTGATAAAGCAGACCTTAGACAGGACATATTACAGGCTAAACATTGCTCCCAGCTCGCGTTGGGACAGAGTTGTCATCGCACAACACCATCACCATTTTAGTCACCAGATGTTACACGTCGCAATTCACCAAGTACCTCAGTAAAATCATCAGGTGGGGGGCATGAGAATTCAAGGATCTTTCCTGAATGTGGATGCTTGAATCTGGGGAAACAACAACAATCATATTCCGAACTGTGGAAAAACACAAGATACATATTGTAGAATACCTACCCAAGCAATGCAGCATGAAGGCATGGCCTGTCTACTTTAGATATCAGATCCGAAAGCGCACTGTGATATTTTGAAGGGGTTCTTGGTCTCAAAAGTGACAGTGCCATGCTTTTGGTACCGCCATACGTTTCATCACCAAGAAGTGGGATCCCTAGATACTTCGCATGCGCACGGATCTGATAATTGACAGGTGCAAGATCAGCAATGAAAATAAGTGAAACACTCATGTTTAAGAGAGTATTTATCAAGCTATTCCATACAATCCAAATGATATACACATACTATTACCTGGTGAGTGCGCCCTGTCTCCAGTCTCCACTCTACTAGTGCGGATCCACCACCAGCAAAGACCTCTCTTACTTTGTACCTGTAGGATTTTTTGACATTCCCAAGTGATCCAAATTACATATGAAGCCATGAAGCTTAAATCAGGTTTTAAATTGTGGAAAATAATTTGCATTTGTGGGTCTTTTGCTTAACTTATTAATTTTGTAAATAAATTTTTTATTTTTTATTAACTATCACACAGCCATGAAAACCTACCAGTGCAAACATAAATTCATTTGTTATGATTGGATTCAACTAACCTGACTATTTTGACCTGGGCACTTCCAGGTCATAATTAAGAAGTTGAAACAGTCTGGATGCAGTGAATTTTGTGCATAACCTAACAGGGAAAAAGGCAAATAACTTTATGCTACAAAAGCATCATTATACCAGATGGAGGTTTATTTCTATTCAAGTGAAATAACATTGGGGAGGCAAAATCATATATGGAACCAAAAGAAAAGGGCATAAGTAACACGCATGAATCACCTACTAGCAGCATTGCGTGCATATCTGTGGCCTGATCCAGCAATAGCAACCATACGAATCCTATTGTTAGGATCACGTGCAATAGATGCTTCAATCCTGCCAGAATTTGGATGAGGTACGCCACAAGTAAGACTGATGTACACCCTACGAATTGTGTGCAGCTTGAACTGTTCGGCCAATTGAGCATGAGAATGCTCATCCTGTCCAAAAAAGGGAGAGTTCAGTATCAGTTTCAAAATAGTAATTTAACATAGTAACATGCAGAAATTACGGGCATGTGCAAGCTCTACCAAACCTTTTCAAGTATCAGTTTTTTTAAACAGTTTGGTATCAGGATTGATGATTCGATACCTTAGCAACAACAAGAAGTCCACTTGTCCCCTTATCAAGCCTGTGCACAATGCCAGGGCGCACAAGAGCATCCCGCACTTCCGAACTAACAACTTCCGTAGTAAATTGATCAACATCAAATACATCAACATCGTCATCTGAAGAATCTGGGTAATCATCACCAGTTGAATTGCGCGCTAAACATGTAAACGTGGAAATCCTGCAGTGGTGAAGTATAGCATTGACCAAGGTGCCATTTGCATTTCCTGGCGCAGGGTGAACAACCATATGAGCTGGTTTGTTCACAACAAGAACATGGTCATCTTCGTAAACAATGTCTAGCGGGATGTCCTCCGCCTCTGCCCTCAGTGGCTGTAGCTCCGACACCGTGCAACTGACCAGATCCCCACCCTTCACCATATGTGAAACCTACTATGCACAAAGAAAAGCATGGCAAACTGACAGATAAAGACCCGAAACAAAGTAACATGTACTGATTGCGATTATTAACTGTGTTGCTTATGTGCTCGTACTACTACCAAGATGCTAATACAATTACTGCTGCATGGAATCATATGACTTGTGAGTTATTCATTTCGGTATGCCAATCACTCCAATAAGAATTAGGAAAAGTTATGCTTTTCCTCGGGAAAAAATAGAGAGAAGTTCTACTTTAAGCTACAAAGCTACCATTTTTAAGCAGCGCTATTTCACTGTTGTACTAGCACAACGAACAAATTTTTGCAGGAATTAAGCACAACGGTTAGAGAGAGGAGAAGCATGCCACCTTGGAGACCGGGCGGCCATTGACGGCGACGAGTCCCGCGCGGATGCTGGCCTGCACGCGCGCACGGCTCACGCCCCCGCCGCCCAACCGCGCCGATATCCAGGCGTCGATCCGCGAGCGCCCCTCCCCGGCGGGCACGGCCTCCTCCAGGCGGGTCCCGCCGAGGCGTCCACCCCGGCTCTCCGGCTCCGCCGCCTCGGCTCTCGCGTTGGAGGCGACGCGTCTCGCGTAGAAGGGTCGGGGTCTGTAGCTACGGAAGGCGTGGCGGTGTAGGAGGGCCGAGAAGGTGGCGGCGACCGCCGGCGGGGGCGGCGCCGGCGCAGCTGCCATTGGGCTGGCGAGGGGGTGGAAGAGGGAGGGGATAACGCTTGGGTAGATGGGCCTATAAATTGGGCTGAGACTGTTCACAAATGGGCCAAAATTACATGGACTTGTGAATCTCTGTATTTCCTGGACTGAACAACTCAAGATACCCTCGAAAGAAAAAGATCAGATCATACTCCATCAGTATTTCCTGGACTAAACCTGGTTGCTGCAAATCTGATGAGCTTTCAATTAATTGCTCTTTGCCAACTATGACCGTGTGAAATCTCATGTCTGTGAGTCTGTCGGCGGATGGCTCCGAGCACTCGTTTGTTTACGAAATAGTTTGGGCCCATTTCACACCTGCTTAATTCTCGAACGGAGACGGAGTTGAATGGAAACTGTTGAATACTAAACGCATGGCATGCGTCGTGGAACCGATGGCGATCATATCATCACGCATGCAGCAGCCCCGGCGTCACGAATCAATGCGGTGGGCCCCGGCGTCACGACCACGGCCCATCACCATTAACTCTGTTGCCGCACTTGGGAAATTTTGAATTTGGCACTGTGGCTGTGGCCCATGAGAGTCGAAAACGCAAGTCAAATTAACCCTTTTGATTATTAAGGTCAGTTTCAACGGACTTTTATGAAAAAAATTATATTATTAAATTCTATATCGCATGATCACTTTTGCTGGCACGACGAGAATAGAAAAGAGAGAGTTTCATCCCATAAAATTCAATCGGTACAGTTATCTGATTTTCAATTTTGGTAGTCGTGCCATGAAAATATGCATTAAGACCGGCATAATAATCAACTTTCATAAAAAAATTGAGCTGGAAAGGGTATTTGTTTTAGAGATCATCTCCCGTCCAGGTGAAACAAAAGGTTGCACGTGACATTATTTCTCGTCTTGATCTTTTGCACGAGCATGCAGATACCCTGTGACTTCCTTTTCCTACGTGAACAACTCGCTGACGCGTCCCTGGTAGTACACGCGACACTGCTTTATTTCGGTTCACGGGTGGATGGGCTGCTCTAGTCATGCAGGCTTCCTTCCTTCTCATTGATCCAACAAAAGAGAAGCATTTATTCGCAAAGTCAAGTAGGGTTAGTTATCAAAGGACAGACAGACATGTGTTAATTAATTGGGTGATTTGATTACGTTTCTTTTTCAATGCCGCAAAAAATCCCTCAGATATCTAGAGGAGCGAATGAATAAAGTAGCTAGCTTTGTAGAGATGATAGAGTAACTAGCTAGCTGATGATGGAGCAAGCTAAGAGATCTAGAGGAGTAACCACTTGTAGCAGAACAGCACAAATTCAATCGGCTTAAGTGCGCTAATTATTCTTTTAATGGTTAATTAAGTTACCAAACACTTAAAATGGTGTAATTCGGTCGTCTGTCGGGTTAAGAATCGAAAAACACTGGAAGTCTCGCACGAAGACGAGCACAGATGAATACAAGCGGACCAAAAGTTCTCAAAGTTAATTTACAAAACAGAGCTTTACAAAATAAGTTTTAAACAAATTATCAGAATTCAACATGCAGCGGAATTTAAATAAAAATTTAGTTTAAAACAACGATAACTACGAAGACGTGAGGACATCACATCGAGCCCACTGATGTGAATCCTGGTTAGCTCCAACTAGCAACAGTTACCTGAAAACAGGGTGACAACAAACCCAGAGTATACTCATACTCAGCAAGTCTTGCCCGACTATGGTATATACATAGCCGACTCCTAAACATGCAAGGCATCTGGCTCTGGAGTTTATTTGCTGGAAAGCTACTAAAAATTGGTAACTTACTTTCAATATTTTAGCTCAATTTAAATTTATTAAGTACCAACTAGATTTGTCTGAACATCTAGAGCATGCATGGTTGATCACATTATCTTTTCAGAAAACCACAGACATCTCATATGCTCACCTTTCTATTCTCATCTCAAACCTTTACTATGATGTAACAAAGTGACCAAGGTTCTCTTAACCGAGAGAGACGGCGAATCGATCCGATTTAACCTTGCAAGGTGGACCTAACTCACACGACACATGCAGCCACGCCGGACCACATATGTCAACTGTTCCCATCATTACCCCGACGTCTGAACCACTCCTGCCAAAATCCGGGTGAATGGGTCCCTCACAGCGAACTCCCAGAGAACCCGAAGGTGACATACAATCCATCATCTGCCATCATACCACTCCCAGAGTATCAGGTCGCAGTTCAAAGTATCGTTGCAAATCATGTAATTAGCTTACCGGTTTCGACTATCTCCTACTTCCGGCATGTGGTTAGTACTGTTCAAACTCGGTCAACACTGCCAACAACGGTACGGTCCTCAATCGACATAGGCGGAGGCTTACTTTCCATCCATTCCATATCCATAACCAAAATCATCTCCGTCCGGTCTCCATTTCTCTTTCCTCATTGATTCATTCTCAAGCCACATTGCGAACCTATAACTCGCGAGTGACAGCAATCACTCGACTTCTACCGAATCATAGGTAAGCATGGCAATACTAACGACACCTGTATACTAGTATGGACTCATAGGTATCTAGGGAGAAACATGCATACTAGGGTTCCATACAACTCCTAACAATGTAAATGCATAAATACTTAAATAAACATTGAATACTCAAATTAGGGGTTGTGCTCCGGGGCTTGCCTGGGAGTAACACTAAGCTAGTGTTAGTACTAACAAGGCCTTGGGCCCTTCCGACTTTGAGCCGGGTCATCGGTTGCTCCAGCGGGTCCTTCTCTCTTCAGGATGCGTCCACACAACACCGTCTTGTGGTTCGGTTCCGTCAGCACGGGCTCCACGTCCACGCATTGTACATCTAGCGTACCTAAATGAGATGCACCAAGGCAGATGTTTGAATGCATGGAAGTGCAGTAGATGATACCGCAAAAAGGACAAGCAGGGCAGGCACAAAGTCACACTTGGATGGGCACGAACATGATGCAATGCAATGCGGTACGATTTAGAAGAAAGACATGACTAGGCAATCATTTATCGAGAAAGCACCGTATACACACTCAAAAGGCAAACTGGGTTTGAAGCGTCCCCTCATAAGAGAAGACTTAAATGTGATACAATATCAGTCCCAGGAGGCTGATAACACTTTTATTACATCAGTTGGTACATCACCGTACAATTCTACGCGGAAGTGGACAGTGAAGCGCCACAATCGCGAGAATAACAATTAACACCCACACAACGATATTAACTACGAAGAGGGGGTCATCAGAGTCTTGTGCCATATGGAACTTCCTGCGGGTGACTCTATCCACAGGCAAAGTTGGGTGCAGGACGGAACCTCTACTCAACGTCTTCGGGAACGAAGTCTGGATCTTCCTCTGTAAAAATTAAGAATGGGGTGAGTACAAATGTACTCAGCAAGTCCAATCACACCCACGGAGGGGGTATAAACATAATATAATGCACAGGGTAAATCAAGGATAAGGCTAGGGTTTAATTTGCAGAAAACAAATTTTTATGCATGGGTTCATTTGAAAAGAAAGGATTTTCAAAGCAAGTTTTTCCTTGTACTGGGTAACACGTAGTGTTGACCCACACAGAATCCAAGTTTTAAGCTGCTACCAGACTCCTCATCCGTCGTAGCACACGGCACATCTGCCGGACACTTTTCCAAAACAACTCACGCCAACACATCCAATCCCAGAAGAAACACTAGTTATGTGACCACATCGTAACTCGCCCAATACCGTGGGTACGGCTATTCGAATAGATTCTTAACTTTGTAGAGGTGTGCAACTTTACCCACAAGCGGGGCACCACAGCACGATCACCTTAGTGTCGGTGCAGATCCCAACAAAGCCATTACCCACCTTAGCTAGACCTGACTAGCCACCACGGGATCTACCAAGGAGTCATCGACCTATCACCGAGGTATAACCGGGCATAAGTCACACAGAGCATATCCCTTCTCCTTGGTCACCCGTTGCTCTCAGCTCTCCTGATGGCCATCAGACTAACTAGTGGGGTTTATGCTAAGCTGTTACCCATTCAACGGTCGAGTGGTTTGCACGGTAGTGGAGTTAGGTGAGATGACACACCAACTCGGTCCTTAGTTGTGACAAGATGGATATCTCCCTTCCTTGCTCTACCACTCGGGTATGAGCACACCATTTGGCAATTCACACAGAAGTGTCATCCATCCCGTCTATACTCATCTTTCGAAAATTTCACATTTTCCTTTCCCACACACCCACACATTTTTTTATAAAACAAGTCATATCGTGTTTAAGGTCCTAAGCGTTCTAGCAGCGATTAACGTCCAAACACATCACATTCAGACATTAATCTAGGTGGTCAAGGAATGGTTATAACAAATCAAGGGGTGGCTATCCAACCATGTTTTCAGCAGGCAAAACATATGCAGTTTTGTAAAAACAGGCCAATAGGTTGTGTTTATAAAAACTGGGATAAAAATATGCATCAAAGGGCGGGATTGAACTTGCCGTCTTCAAAGCCTTCCGGGAAGTCCTGATCGGGTGCTGTCCTTCGGGTTCGGGATCGTGGAACTGGTCCTTGTTCACTTACTCACAGTACTGCTCGCCGACGGGTTCTCCCTCATTCACACTGTGATCTACGACGTATACAAACAAATACACAATTAAGAAAAAAAGAAATAAAGGTTTTATCGTTGAGCTCGAATCGGAAATAATTAAGATAGGGAGACAGGAATAATATTTTTGGACGGTCTTCTAATGGCATGGTCAAAAGTATGTTAGAAATGGCGTGATGAAGTTTCAGGTCGATCGGAGGTTGTTTGGCGCATAAAATGATAGGTTATAGAGAGGGGTTTAGGGTTAAATAAGGATCCAGGGACTTGTTCGTAATTAGTGAAAGGACTTGATTAAAATTTTGGGGAATGTTCAGGCTATTCTGGAAAAAGGTAGGGCTTTATTTAGAATTAAGTTTATATGGTGGAAGGGTTTATTTTGAAATATAATAAAAGAGAGGGTTTATTTTGCAAAAGTATTACAGAGGTGGGAGGTTTCTTAACAGAATAGAGAAAAAGGTAGGGGGTTTTGTGCAAAAGTGCCTGTCTTCTTCCTCCCCTTTCCCGTGGAACAGGGGTGGGGGCGGCGCTGCGGCGGCGGCCTGGGGCTCGACAACGCTTCGGGAGGAGGGGGAAAGGAAGAGGGCGGCACGGGGAGTGGATTCCCGGCCGCGGCTCGAGCGAAGGTGGCTCAAGGGGCTTGACCACGGCGGCGGTCGACGGCGACCGTGGCGGCGCCACTGCGAAGCTGGGCGGCGGCCCGGAGCTGGGGGAAAAGGGGAAGGGAGGCAAGGGGGGTCCTAATGCGCCCCTTACCTTGGGCAGAGGTGAAGCGAGTAGGCGGCTCCATGGTGGCCGGCGGGGCTCGGCTGCAATGGTGGGCAGTGGCGGCATTGGGAGCTCGGGGAGGAGGCTAGAGGTGGCGGTCGGCGTCATGGTGGCGAGGAACCAGCGTAGGGGCCTATTTATAGGCCAAGACAGGCGGCGGAGCGGTGGTGGCCGGTGGGGAGGCCAGCGAGCGGTGCGGGGCGGATTTAAAGGTGCTCGGCGTCGCGGAGCGGAGCGGCGACGCGATGGCTCGGGTAGGGAGAACGTGCAGGGGAGGACGCGCATGTGGAGGGACCGGCTGCTCAGCTCGGCCTCACGTTGTGCGGCTCGAGCGGCGAGGCGGGGCGCTGTGCGGCCGGCGACGTCGCTGCGCGCGGCCTGTGCGGCTCGGGCGTCGAGACGGCGGCACTGTGAGGCCAGGCGAAGCGACGGGCGGCGCAGCGAATCTCAGGGGCGCGTGGAACGCATGCTGCGCGCACGCGGCGCGTGGGCAGGCGGGCAGGGCAGCCGTCAGGGGTGGGCGGTGCGGCGAGCGGCACGGCCACGCGGTGCGCGTGCGCACGCGCGGGCAGGGCTTGCGTCAAGGCGGCGAGGGGCTCGGCTTGCAGGGGCGCGCACACGCGCGCGTGGACGGGAGTGGGGGCGCGCGCGGCATCGCGTGGGGCAAGGGCGGCGGCTGAGCGGCGCTCGAGGGCGCGCGGCAGAGGAGAGGGAGAAAGGAGAGAGGGAGAGGGAAAAAGGAAAAAGGAAAAAAGAAAAGAAAAGAAAAGGGGATGGAAAAAGAAAAAGAAAAAGAGAGGGAGAGAAAGAGAGAGATCGTGCCGGCGCCGATCGCGGCAACGACCGTGACTGCAAGCGCACGCGTGCTGGTCGGGCGTGACGCGCGGGACAAGGGCGAACAGGGAGACGGGACAGCGATGGATTCGGATGTCGGGACCGGTTTTTCGGGAGATTGGGAGATCTGGCGGAAATATGATTAGAGCTCAACGATGACAATAATTTTGAAACATTTTAGCGCGTGAGTTATCTTGGTGAATTTTTTGGATGTTACAGGGTTGGTGCTACAACACGAGAGTTCATTCAATTTGTTTTAGCCTGAAGTGTTTCCTACTAAAAAAGCATTACTAAACTTATCTAGGGAAAGCCAAACAAAACATAAAGTAAGGAGCAACCAGGAAGATTTATTTAACTAACAAACAACTTAAGCAAGTTTAATTAAAAGCAACCTATAAACTGGTTCTAAGAGGGATTAACATGATTTACACAGGAACAAGAATCAAATTGCTGAATGTGAGCATGCAGAAGAGCATTTATTAGCAACAATAATAAAAGAAAACCCGTAGCTAGGAACCAAACGAATGCAAAAACATAACTTGCAGCCATGATTTAGTAACACATAATTACCAGCAAAACAAGTTATTGACAAAGCATGGAATAAAACTTTTCCAACATTTATTGATAGCAAACAATATTTGTTTTGAACTTAGCAAGACAAGTTGAAAAAAAAAAAGATCTAAAAACATGCATACAAATTATGAGCCTAGAAATTTCCAGTGAAATGCACATGCAAACTAACTGGAGACTCGAATTAGCTAGCAAGCCATTGGAACCAAGCAATGGCTGAAAAGATACATTACCGAAAGAATTTATTTAGCCACAACTAAAAGGAACGCTGCAGCTAGACATGAAATAAATGCAAACACATAGCTTGCATACCTAATTGAGCCACCCAAAAATTACCAATAAGACAAGATATTGAAAGAACATGCAACAAAAATTTACCAACATTTATCGGTGACCGAAAACATTTATTTTAGCCCTAGGATGGAAATCAAGCAATAATAGATCCACAAACATGCACAGAGGCTATGCACTTGAAAATTTTTCAGTGAACTACACAAATAAAGAGTAGGCTACCACAAAATTTTCAGGATTTTTAGGCAAACAGAACAACATATACAAAATAAATTAGCTTAAGCACAAACCAAAATTTTAGCAGGGGCAAAATTGATATTACACATGCATGAATATTTTTCCTCTGAAGATCTTGATTTAAGAAACCTAACAAAATTTAGTTTGCATTTTTATCATTTTCTATATTTTTTCTACAAATTATCAAATTTTCAGCCATTTAAACAAAATAAACAAAACCCTAAACCCTAAACCAGGGGCTGACAGCTGGGCCCCACATGTTAGGGGAGCCCATCCCAGCCCCTCCTCTGTTTTGCGCACGCACGCGCGCCATGGCCGTGCCCACGGCCAGGCTCGGCGGTGGCGGCGCTCCCCCACGTCGTAGGTGGCCGACCGGCGGCGCGGCTTGGCCGGACCGCGGCCAGGACGGCCGGTGGAGCAGGGGCGCACGCGGGCGGCGCTGCGCACCCGGCGGCGGCGAGGCCGGCCGGTGGAGGGGCGGGGCGCGCCTGCGGCCAGGGCAGCCTGGCGAAGCCGGGGCGTGCGGAAGTGCTGTGCGAGGCAGCACAAGGGCGGCCCGCGGCTTACGCGTGGCGGCGGCACGGCGACAGCAGCGGCGCGGCGATGTTCTGGTGGCGGCGGCGCCAGAATCGTAGGGGAAAAAGGCTGGGGAGCATGGGTAGCTCGCGGGGATGCTCACCGTGCAATCGATTTGGATGGAGGAGGGCCGGAAGAGTGAGATCGACGGAGGGGGCGGAGCTCCGGCGTGAGCTTCAATGGCGGCCGGGCGGCGCAGGGCCGATTTGGCCGGGGAACGGCTTGAACGGGCTCAGGGAGGGGCGGTGGAGGTGGAGGGCGAGGTTGCGCTGCTCTGGGCGCGCGGAATCGAGGCGGGATGGCGGGGTTCGGCTGGAGGGCGCGCCGGCGACGAGCTCTGCTCAGGCTCGGATCGGCGTGAACGCGAGGAGGAAGAAGGAGATGGGGAAAGTGGATAAGGCCTAGCGAGCGGATAAGAATGGTGTGCGGAGGGCGAGGCTCGCCGGCGCGCGCGACGCGTGGAGGTCATCGGTGGTCTGCCGCGGTATGGGCGCTGAGAACAGTGGCGAGCAGGGGAGCACAGTAAACCCGTTTGACCGATTTTTGCCTCAATTTTGACCGGCTGGAACTCAAAATTTCATATGGTAACTTGAAATTTGGCCAAAATAGAAGTTGTAGAGGAAGATAAGATCTACAACTTTTGTTTTGGGCGAAAGTTGATTCGAGACCCGAATCAGGGAGAAAAACACGGGCGAACACGGCTAAGTTGATACTTACTATGAGACTTGATTAGCGCTAATGATGCTGATTAGTCCTAGTTAGAGATTAAGCACGATATTAGCATCAAGATTAACACCGGGGTGTTACAGCCCTTCCCCCTTAAAAGAATCTCGTCCCGAGATTCACGTGCGTAAGTGACAGAATAGGGAGGGAATATGTTCGTTAACCAAGGATATTTACACTATCCTGAAATTACCTTCCTCAAACTGACTTACCTTCGGAATCTTTCTTGGGGGTAGCACATTCAGCATGAACCATCCTTTCCTGAAGATGCCACTTATAGGACTTTTCTCTATCACATTGCTTATCTGACCTCTGATCTTGTGTAGAGGGTTTGCACTGTGCGGCCAATTGATGGAGTAGCTCGCTTGTTTCGTCTCCCGACGCAAGAACGTCAGATAGTAGCTTTGTCCAGTTTAGATTGTTAGAGGTGCTAACCCAATTTGGTGGATTTCCCCAAGTGGGTGAACGGCAATCTCGAATAAAATGGCCGTATTCGCCATACTTGAAACAAGGTTGACAACCGGTGCAGTGACATTTCTTCTTTGACCTCATTGAACCCCGAACAGGGGAGCGAGTTCTTGCTCTTATGTTTGGGTCGACATCAGTAGTACTGCTAGCTTGCCTTCTACCGCGTGGAAGAAATTTTGTGCATGTAATTTCCCATCCTCTTAAATCTATGTAGTATCCGCTGTTCTTGAGAGCCAGACACTCTACATGGGGATCTTTAAGTTCCATCGAAAGTTGTGATGGCGATAATAAGGAGTCTGAGTAAACATCCTGCGTTTCCACTTGCTTCCGAGTCATTTCGGGTCTTGGGTCAGTATATTCTTCTAATAAGTCGCTGAGATCACTTTTCTTTCTGTCGGAGCTGCTTAGTAAACAAGTGCGGTTATGCATCTTACAGCAGTGACAAGGCTCAAGTTGCCGTATTGTTGCTTCGGTCATCATACTGTCGGAGTGTAGAAGGTTAATGTGCCCCTGGCCAGGGTCCTTCCTACTGCTTCCGGCTACATACTCCATTATTCACCTAAGGAACAGAATAAAGTTGGAGACATCTTTAGCAGTATGATAACTTCTATTTCAGGAGGGCTCACATAAACAACATACACACAAACAGCCGTAACTAACACTGCATACAAGAGTTTCTAGCTCCAACTTAAACAAGGTGGTTTAGGGGACTCAAGGTTACGCATGGAGTCCAAAACCAGGATTTCCTACTGCAGCTGGGGATGCCTCCCGATGACGACGATTGCATTTAAGTGAACACCCGAACTCGATTCTTACACGACTCTTCAACTAGAACGGTCAGGGAAAACCCGTAAAGCTTTTTGATCCAGTAGGGAAAAGGTTAACAAAACAAGGTATGGTGATGAGACGAAGTGATCATGTTCTCACTGAACTGGGGTCACAACAAGAGGAAAAATATGTCGGTGAGATTCATCACAGGACTTACGGATGTCAAGCGAGGATAACACAAAAGAATGGTTTAGGAGGAGATTTTTGGAACATCCTTGCTCAAGATTTTATTATCTGACTGAGTGGCAGGATGCTAGTTGTAAAACATATTTATTTATGCCAATGCAATCAAGGGATAATGACAAAATATTCCAACTCAGTGTGGAGATGCTCGATAACCATGATAATGATGCACACTTGAGATGGATGATTGCAATGCTGGTATAATAAAATGATGGATGAAATAGTGCATTTGACACCATGCGACTGCCATGATGCTAGCTCAATGATGCATACACCATGATGCAAGAATGATGATGCTCGTGTTGTATGCACGCATGGGATGCATAAGCATGATGCGCACACACATAAGAGTCATGATGCACATGATATGCACCCCGTAACCGTTCTCGATAGACTACCACCTGGTTAGTTCTATATCCTTGAGCGAGGATCAAAAGTTAGGACACTAGTAAGGTTGCATAAAATGGGGACTGCAGTGAGTTACGTCACACATACCTAGGTGCCAGCACGCTCCTAGTGGCTCAATCATGTGGCTGCAGCGCACATGAGGCCCTAGGTTCCGTCATGACATCAAGGTCACGTGACTAAACACCACCACATGAGAAATCAAGAGTAGCAACCCAATAGTGCCAGCAGCGACAAGATAGGTTAAAAGGAGCCGAAGACAACTCGATGTTCTACTCGGAGCACACCGTTAGTTAGTCCACATTTTAGATGATGATGCGACTCCATACACTGAGCGATGACATGAAATGATGTGGTGCATAACTATTGAAATAATGAATGTATTCAAAAAGTTATTACTGTCATGAATCTTTTAATTTAACCAAAAAATTAACTGAGCAAGAACGAAGGTACAAGTTTCAGATGTTGGAATCAGAATAGCCAGCAATATAAGGTACAACATCCCTGAACGATGGATTGAAGGATTTGCTGACAATTATCAAGGTTTAGCCATTAAAAAGGAACAGGCTCAAGGCATTCAGCGAGGGTTTGACTTGAATGACTAGATAAGATTGACAGTAAAGTTTACACATGATCTAAAGGCTCTGACTTCCGAAAGATCTTCTCAACCCATGATTAGATTAGCAGATCACGTTGGCTCCGCTACTATAACACAAAATGTAGGCGGACATTCAGGTAAAAGCAACATATTTTAGCAAAACAACGTAACAAGGAAGGCAATCAACCAAACCAAAACGACATGCGGGGACAACTGGTGGCACAATACGTACTCTTCCTATATATACTAGTCGTTCTTACGAGCATAACTTACGTAACATGGTTAGTGTACCTGCAGAAGAACACAAGATATATCCACGTCTGGACCCTTCATGCCAGCACTCACGAACGGCCCCCATGTGTCCTACGCTACACAGATAACGCATATGCAGTTTCCCATATATTCACACATACATTACCACCCACTATAGAGATGGCACCCAAACGTTCGACGCTGAATGGGCAGCGCTGCATATGTCATAATAACTTATTCACTTCCCGTACACTCGCCTTACGGGACATCCAAGGGTAGGCGTGTCCCAAGGGTCACGGTCATGGCCAACCGCATGACAGGTTTACACCTCGTAACATTGCCTTACGAGATGGCCGTGATCATAATCACACGGTAGGAAATCCGCACTCCATATCAGGCGGCAGATAGCGACAGGCTCGTTTGAATTGAGCCTTATCACCTCCTCATAAGCTCATCATACGGGACCCGCGTACATATGAAACACGTGGGCTATTCTAAAGGACTACCAAGAATGCTTACCTTAACGTAGGTTCATCGTTACAGAATATAGATACTAGTTGTGCAAGAAAGTAAGTTTGAACTGAAAGTAAAATGCTGAAAGTGCTGGAATAAAATAGATACATAGATGCCACCATGATTAACAAAATCTAGATAGGGCATACGAGCTATCTATCTTATTCCTTAGCGCAACTAGCGTTAAATTTTCAAAACCGACAATTTTGCAAACTAAACGTTAGTTTTAAACTTAATTAAGCATGCAAGTAATCATCCCCAGTGCGTTTTGGCTCTGATACCAGCTGTAGCAGAACCACCCAAATTAAACCGGCTTAAGTGCGCTAACTATCCTCTTAATGGTTAATTAAATTACCACGCACTTAAAACGGTGTAATCCGGTCGTCTGTCGGGTTAAGAATCGAAAAACACTGGAAGTCTTGCACGAAGACGAGCACAGATGAATACAAGCGGACCAAAAGTTCTCAAAGTTAATTTACAAAACGGAGCTTTAAAAAATGAGTTTTAAACAAATTATCAGAGTTCAACATGCAACAGAATTTAAATAAAAAATTAGTTTAAAAACAACGATAACTACGAAGACGTGAGGACGTCACATCGAGCCCACTGATGTGAATCCTGGTTAGCTCCAACCAGCAACAGTTACCTGAAAACAGGGTGACAACAAACTTTGAGTATACTCATACTCAGCAAGTCTTACCCGACTATGGTATATACTTAGCCGACTCCTAGACATGCAAGGCATCTGGCTCTGGAGTTTATTTGCTGGAAAGCTACTTAAAATTGGATCCTTACTTTCAATATTTTAGCTCAATTTAAGTTTATCAAGTACCAACTAGATTTGCCTGAACATCTAGAGCACGCATGGTTGATCACATTATCTTTTCAGAAAACCACAAACATCTCATATGCTCACCTTTCCATTCTTATCTCAAATCTTTACTACGATTTGACAAAGTGACTAAGGTTCTCTTAACCGAGAGAGAGACAGCGAATCGATCCGATTTAACCTTGCAAGGTGGACCTAACTCACACGACACGTGCAGCCACGCCGGACCACATATGTCAATTGTTCCCATCATTACCCCGACGTCTGAACCACGCCTGCCAAAACCCGGGTGAATAGGCCCCTCACAGCGAACTCCCAGAGAACCCGAAGGTGACATACAATCCATAACCTGCCATCATACCACTCCCAGAGTAGCAGGTCGCAGTTCAAAGTATCGTTGCAAATCAGGTAATTAGCTTACCGGTTTCGACTACCTCCTACTTCCGGCATGTGGTTATTACTGTTCAAACTCGGTCAACACTGCCAACAACGGTACGGTCCTCAATCGACATAGGCGGAGGCTTACTTTCCATCCATTCCATATCTATAACAAAAATCATCTCCGCCCGGTCTCCATTTCTCTTTCCTCATTGATTCATTCTCAAGCCACATTGCCTTAAGTAACCAAGAACCTATAACTCGCGAGTGACAGCAATCACTCGACTTCTATCGGATCCTAGTTAAGCATGATAATACTAATGACACCTGTATACTAGTATGGATGCATAGGTAACTAGGGAGAAACATGCATACTAGGGTTCCATACAACTCCTAACAATGTAAATGCACAAATACTTAAATAAACATTGAATACTCAAATTAGGGGTTATGCTCCGGGGCTTGCCTGGGAGTAACACTAAGCTAGTGTTAGTACTAACAAGGCCTTGGGCCCTTCCGACTTTGAGCCGGGTCGTCGGTTGCTCCAGCGGGTCCTTCTCTCTTCAGGATGCGTCCACCCAACACCGTCTTGTGGTTCGGTTCCGTCAGCACGGGCTCCACGTCCACGCGTTGTACATCTAGCGTACCTAAATGAGATGCACCAAGGCAGATGTTTGAATGCATGGAAGTGTAGTAGACGATACCGCAAAAAGGACAAGCAGGGCAGGCACAAAGTCACGCTTGGATGGGCACGAACATGATGCAATGCAATGCGATTCGATTTAGAAGAAAGACATGACTGGGCAATCATTTATCGAGTAAGCACCGTATACACACTCAAAAGGCAAACTGGGTTGGTGCTACAACACGAGAGTTCATTCAATTTGTTTTAGCCTGAAGTGTTTCCTACTAAAAAGCATTACTAAACTTATCAAGGAAAAGCCAAGCAAAACATAAAGTAAGGAGCAACCAGGAAGATTTATTTAACTAACAAGCAACTTAAGCAAGTTTAATTAAAAGCAACCTATAAACTGGTTCTAAGAGGGATTAACATGATTTACACAGGAACAAGAATCAAATTGCTGAATGTGAGCATGCAGAAGAGCATTTATTAGCAACAATAATAAAATAAAACCAGTAGCTAGGAACCAAACGAATGCAAAAACATAACTTGCAGCCATGATTTAGTAACACACAATTACCAGCAAAACAAGCTATTGACAAAGCATGGAATAAAACTTTTCCAACATTTATTGATAGCAAACAATATTTGTTTTGAACTTAGCAAGACAAGTT
Source organism: Panicum virgatum (assembly GCF_016808335.1). Taxonomy (NCBI): domain Eukaryota; kingdom Viridiplantae; phylum Streptophyta; class Magnoliopsida; order Poales; family Poaceae; genus Panicum; species Panicum virgatum. The sequence continues at coordinate 47,002,700 of NC_053139.1, forward strand.
GAAAAAGAAAGATCTAAAAACAAGCATACAGATTATGAGCCTAGGAATTTCCAGTGAAATGCACATGCAGACTAACTGGAGATTCGAATTAGCTAGCAAGCCATTGGAACCAAGCAATGGCTGAAAAGATACATTGCTGAAAGAATTTATTTAGCCACAACTAAAAGGAACGCTGCAGCTAGACACGAAATAAATGCAAACACATAGCTTGCAGACCTAATTGAGCCACCCAAAAATTACCAATAAGACAAGATATTGAAAGAACATGCCACAAAAATTTACCAACATTTATCGGTGACCGAAAACATTTATTTTAGCCCTAGGATGGAAATCAAGCAATAATAGATCCACAAACATGCACAGAGGCTATGCACCTGAAAATTTTTCAGTGAACTACACAAGCAAAGAGTAGGCTACCACAAAATTTTCAGGATTTTTAGGCAAACAGAACAACATATACAAAATAAACTAGCTTAAGCACAAACCAAAATTTTAGCAGGGGCAAAATTGATATCTCACATGCATGATATTTTTTCTCTGAAGATCTTGATTTAAGAAACCTAAAAAAATTTAGTTTGCATTTTTTTTATTTTTCTACATTGTTCTACAAATTATCAAACTTTTCAGCCATTTAAACAAAATAAACAAAACCCTAAACCCTAAACCAGGGGCTGACAGCTGGGCCCGTATGTCAGGGGAGCCCAGCCCAGCCCCTCCTCTATTTTGCGCCCGCACGCGCGGCATGGCCGTGGCCACGGCCATGCTCGGCCGCGGCGGCGCACCCCCACGCCGGCGGTGGCCGGCCGGCGGCGCGGCATGGCTGGACCGCGGCCAGGACGGCCGGTGGAGCAGGGGTGCACACGCAGGGCTAAGCAGGGGGCGCACGCGGGTGGCGCTGCGCACCCGCCAGCGGCGAGGGCGGCCGGTGGAGGGGCGGTGCCGCGCGAGGCCGCACAAGGGCAGCCCGCGGCGGCGGCGCGGCGATGTTCCGACGGCGGCGGAGCCAGAATCGGAGGGGAAAAAGGCCGGGGAGCATGGGTAGGTCGCGGCGATGCTCATCGTGCAATCGATTTGGATGGAGGAGGGCCGGAAGAGTGAGATCGACGAAGGGGGCGGAGCTCCGGCGTGAACTTCAATGGCGGCCGGCTGGCGCAGGGCCGATTCGGCCGGGGAACGGCACGAACGGGCTCAGGGAGGGGCGGTGGAGGTGGAGGGCGAGGTTGCGCGGCTCTGGAAGCGCGTAATCGAGGCGGGATGGCGGCGTTCGGCCGGAGGGGCGCCGGCGACGAGCTCGGCTCGGGCTCGGCTCGGCGTGAACGCGAGGAGGAAGAAGGGGACAGAGAAAGTGGATAAGGCCTGGCGAGCGGATAAGAACGGTGCACGGAGAGCGAGGTTCGCCGGCGCGCGACACGTGGAGGTCGCCGGCGGTCTGCCGCGGTATGGGCGCCGAGCACAGTGGAGAGCAGGAGAGCACAGTAAACCCGTTTGACCGATTTTTGTCTCGACTTTGACTGGCTGGAAGTTGTAGAGAAAGAGAAGATCTACAACTTTTGTTTTGGGCGAAAGTTGATTCGAGATCCAAATCAGGGAGAAAAACGCGGGCGAACTCGACTAAGTTGATACTTACTATGCGACTTGATTAGCGCTAATGATGTTGATTAGCCTTAGTTAGTGATTAAGCACGATATTAGCATCAAGATTAACACCGGGGTGTTACACCACTGCAAAGCTGTTGATTATATTTGAGTAAGTGGGTTGTCAGTCAGCAAAGAGGCAGTGCAAGATACCTCTAATCTATGATCTGTTCTTATACATTATTTATAGAAATCGATGAGATATTTTCAGGAGTTGACGAAGTCCTTTAAATTATACTTTCCCCCTTCTTCGGTTCTTCCCCGATCGATCTAGTAATAAGGACGACGAACAAGTGATAGTTTGGGGAGGCGTACGTACATGGTCCTTTCTCTAACTATTACTCGTATCTCCTACCACGTACGTACAGTAGCTAGCTACCTTTTTGCAAGCTAATCACAATTCAGGCTCTGCTGCCAGATGGTTCTAGAGTTTTCTTCTTAACTAGAAAAGCAAGAACAGCATTATTCAAGCTGTCATCTTATCTCGGAGTATTGATTGACTTGTTAGGTGCGCGGCCATTGACGCTGGAGCTAGCAGTGAATTAACCTGAATCTGAATGGCATGCGTAGCTCTGACTGACGGACGGAGCGACCTGAGCCATGTGAATTGTGAAAGAAAATCTAGAAAAGGCCCCACACAGCAGGACCCTGTGGGCTGGTAGATCCGAATCCGATCGACCGATCTGCAGGTGTGCGTTTTGCATGCACTGCACGTACCCGCCGTGGGCCTCCATCGCCTGCACTGTGTTCAAAATCAAACACATTCTAAACCCCTGCTGCTTTGCTCATTCACGTACGCCTCCAGCGGTATCCAGAAACCCACCAGGATATATTACTTAATTCATTCGTCAAAATAAATATATTAATTAATTCACTAATGCTCCACAACCACAGGCCGCCGACCTGCCTTGCCGCCGCGACACTGGGTGCGGCCCGTGCGGTTCTTCAGCAACAGCAGGTTAAATCTTGTTGCATGCGGATTGAGGAGTTGGTTGTCGGAAAGGCCGATCTGGGAACCTCGGGAGGCTGGTTGCCTGCAGGGGCTGAGTACGTGCAGTGGGATGTTTTGGCGAAAGCCTTTACCAACGACTTTACTGGTGCCAATGGCGGCGACATTCTAGGGCGTCGTTCTTCCGTTGGGGGCGTCATCTTGAGTTGTATCCTACCATACGGGGTTTTTTGGGTGAAAACTCTGTCCATGTTTGAACGAGCGACGGCGGCGCCACTGGCGTCGTTCCCTTTTTGGAGGCGTTGTCTCTTGAGACCCAACTCGACCTCCGGCGGCGGCCAGAGGTTGTCTCATCATTGCCGGGCTGGCTACTTGCAGCGGCGACTGTCAGTGCGGCGTGGGACTGCATCGAAGGACAGCGCTTGCAGCACCGGTATCACGGGACGACTAGGCTTGTGGCGAACTCAGTTCATCGTCGGAAGACGGCGCAAGCGAATACCCTGGCTTCCTAACTTCTGTGTTGTTGCTTTCAGTGGTTGTGCCACAGTTCCACCCTTATGCTGAGGTGTAGTGTTTTTCTATTCGTGGTTTTGCCACAAATTGGCCCTTATGCTTGGGCTAGGTGTTGGTTTAGACCTAGTTTAGATAGGTTGTTGTTGAGGTTTTAGCCCGGTTTACTTAAATTAATCGGGCACGGGTTTTGTCTCATTTTCCTTAAAAATGAGGTTTTTGATCTGTGGTTTGCCACACTTTTGAATACAATTCAGGTGGAGATACTCTCCTCCCGGTGACCATTCAAAAAAAAATTAATTCACTAATCTCTGCAGTAGGTTTCAGGTCCATTTATTTGTAAGGTTTCTCGTCCCGGTTTCTTACCCCAAGTGAAAGTAACACCGTACCAACACATGAACATTTAGTGAAAATATCTACCAAACGGTTTTTTTTAATAAGTTTCAGAGACGACCTAGACACGTTCCTCATCAGTTTGTTTTTCATTATCAAATAAAGCTGAACGAGTTTATTTGACCAAGACTAAATTATGTGGACTTATAACTCCGACCAAACTGCCCTTTGCTTATTTTGTGCGCTTGAATATGCCCTTATTCGTTTTTTTTCCATCACCTTTAGTTTTTTCACCTGTAAAATTGTGGTTCTCCAAAAAGTAAGACACCAATGCAACAAAGTCCTCGTAGAGGACGACCTAGGACATACGACGATTCATCACCTCATTGGTCCACAGCACATTATCTGCGATGCAGAGGCGGGCCCAATGTAATTCAAGGGTATTCAAGTGAATACCCATGATTTTTAGCAAACAAATTTGTACATGTAGTATATCATATATATATATAACAAAAATTTCACTGTATATAGGCCTATCATTTCTCCTTCTCTCACCCGATCCAATAAAAATAGCAAGTCCGCCTCCCCCATCCCTCTCACAATCAGATGGATTACATAGCCCTCATGGCCAACAACTGAAGCTTTGCTTAACCGAGCTAAGAGCAACTCCAACAGCTTGATATTTCCCTTTCCCCTTTCTCATCATATAGGGAAATCCCCTTTTCTATTTTCAACTTATAGGAGAGAAGTGCTCCAGCAGCTAGATTTTTTCCTTTCCCCTTTCCCTCCTCCTGTCACGTGGGGTCAACCTATCATTCACATCTTCTCTTTCTTTCCCCTCCCCCGATCCCCTCCCCTCCTCTCCCCCACCCCGAGCTCACCCCCACACCCGGCGATGACCTCGGTGGTGCTCTCCCTTTGTTTCCGCGCGCTGCTGGCAAAGGCAAAGCGGTGGTTCCTGATTGCTTGGTCGCTCCCTCCGCTCCGCGTGTTGCGCCTGCTAGTGGAGGCTTCATGGCGGATGCTCGGAGGCCTCCGCCGCCGCGTCGGCATGCTCCGAGATCTCCCCTGCCACCTCATCGGCCTGCTCCGAGATCTTCCCTGCACCCGGTCAACCTGTTGTGAGATCCCCGGCGGCCGTCGTCCGCCCCTACCCCTCGGCGCCTCCCCGGCCGCCCCAGGGAACCCGATCCCCGGCGGCCCGCCGACGCCGCCGCGGGTCGTCCCATCGGCGCCATAGCCGGAGCCTTCCCCCTCGCGGCGCGTCGCATTCAGGCCGTCGGACATGACCACCGCCGAGGCGCGGCAGCTCCGGGCGCGCCTCGCCGGCGAGTTTGGCCGCGTCCGTGCGCTCCTCTCCCGCGTTGACGCGCTGCCGCCGCAGCAGGATGGCGGCCAGTGCCGCCGCCTCGCCGCCGCAGACCCCCCTGGGCCGGACCCGCCGCCCGCGCTGCTGGAGGCAATGCAGAGGCGGTGCGCCGAGATCCTGACGCGGCTGCGCAAGTCCAAGAACAGCGTGTGGTTCAACTCCCCCGTTTGCACGACTACACAGACACACGCATCCGTTTTGCGGAGCGTGCTCGTTGGCGGCCATGGCGGGGGCGGCCGTCGGCGACGGCGGGAGGAGGAAGCAACGAGGAAAGGGAGACGCGGTTGTCTCCCCTTTCTATTGGGGATTGGGGAAATGTTATTGGGTATTGAGAAAAAATATAGGGAAAAGGGAGATAAAAAATCAATCTGTTGGAGCAAGTTTTTTCACCATCAATCCCCTATATTGAGAAAAGATGGAAAGAGAAAAAGGAAAAATCAAGCTGTTGGAGTTACTCTAAGTGGCCAGACTCCTCACCCCCAAACCTCCCATCTCCATAGCTGAGCCCGAGTCTGAGCGGCTGCCAAGGAACCCTAGACTGCCAGGCGCAGGTAGGCGACAACGGACTCCGGCCAGCCACGGACATAGGATGGACACCGACGGGCCACTAACAAGTTGCGTGTAGGCCAGGCTGAGCTCTGTGCAGCAGTTGGCGGCCCAGTGCAGGCGCGGCGGTTGGCAGTGCCACGCCCACGCGCTAAGACCATGCACGGCCTAGGGCAGTCTCCACAGGTCGCGGGTGCACTCGCACTCGGCTAGGGACCAAGGCGGCAACACTGTAGCAGGCCGCAGTACAGTAAAAGTGAAGAATTTTTTCATATTTTGTGAATTGATTCTTGCAATTGCTAAATACTCCTAAATTTTTTATAAATAGATAGTAATGTAGTGATCAAATATTTTAAAAACTTTAGCCTTTAAAATTTTGAATACCCATACCTCATCTGTCAACTCTTAAATTGACAAATACAGTCCCTTAACTTTTATTTTCGTATCAAACTCATTATACTTTATATTAATAAATATGAGATTTATGCAAAAAGTTCTCTTCCTCTTGTAAATTCCGCAACAATTTATTACTATTATAAAAAAGAGAGAATTTAGCCAATACAAAGCGAATCAGTTGCATAACTACGTACCACCATATAAATATTGTAAAAAATTGAGTGAACAGTGGTGGCATAAACAGTGGAAATTGAGGGGGAGAAGGAAGAGGTAAGAGTAAAGGGGACACCCTTTTCCGTACCACCCGTAGCCTGATTTTGACACGTGTTCCCTTTGGATTACTGTTTACTACTAGTTATCAAGGTGATCGCTGCATCGCCTATCATTTGCGCAGATTAACTTCTGGGTAAAAAAAATCCCCGCCTCACAGCTAAGACGACGATTAGCAATACAAGATATACACCAGCGGGAGTGGCCGACAGTTTAAGGTTACTGTTGGAAAATACTTAAGTCATGTCACCGGCAGACGGCAGTTTTTTTTTAACTGCTGCCCAAATATCTTTTTTCTTTCTTTCATTAATTGGCCGCTGATGAATACCTGGATTGAGTAGCCGGACGGAGCTGCATGAATCACATTTCCAAGAGCAAGACCAAGAGGATCGGAGGAAGCAAGTTAGATTTGACGACACACTGTGTTCAACACTGGCAATTGAATTTGCTAGCTTTCAGTTAGGGGTAGCGATCCATCCATCTCTGACCTGCGTTGGAGTGTCAGCAGCATTGCAGTAGTATTAGGGATAATTCGACGAATTTGTTTCAGAGGGGAGCAACTCGTAGGCCAGAGAAGTCAAGCTGGTTGGCGCCATAAATTCGTGCTTGTCACGCGGCGGGCGGGCGTAATTGACGGATTCAAATCAATTGTCTTGTTTACTACTCCTACAGACCCAGGAGGAGGAGGAGGAGGATACGGTACGGACCTGGCCGGACGGTCGGTGTCCTCTTTGCTTTGCTCCGTCTGCCATTCCTGCTCCTGCCTGGGCAAGAGGTAACTGGGCCTAGTGCGGTGGGCACGGCACTGCACTGCACTGCACGTACGCATGTGCACGCGCCCGGCCGGCAAACCGCCCAAAAATATCTACTACTACGGCGTAGTACGGTCGATCGATGGATCGGTGGCGACGAGAGGTAGACGACGATCAGATCAGATCAGATCAGGACAGAGGAGAGGAGCGCAGGGCAAGAGCAAGGGCAAGGGCAAGGGCAAGGGCAAGGCAACCCGAGCAAGCAGGCCGGCCGCGTTGGTCTGGCGTGTGCGTGGCTGCCGCTCTCGCGTCTCGTCGCGCTATAAATGCAGCGGCGACGGGGTCGTTGGCGCCATAAAAGCCAAGCCAAGCCACCACCCCCTCTACTACCTGCTTGCTACTACTCTCCATCCCATCCCATCCCATCCCATCCCGCCCTTTGCTTCTCACCTGCTACTGCTGTCGTCACCGGCCTCGCCTCCCAACCGCACCCGCCGGCGCCTCGCCTCGCCTCCTGCTTGCTGACCGGAAGGCGGATTCACTGACTCACTGGAGGAGCAAGAGGCTTGAGCTGCTGGTCGATCGCTCTCCGCTCCGGGCAAGCAAGCCATGGATCCGTCGTCGGGCGCGTTCCTGCCGCCGCAGCCGCAGGTGGGCTCCTTCTCCTTCCCCCGGAGCTCCAGCAACGTGTCGCTGTCGTCACTGGCCAGGAGCGCCAGCGGCGGCAGCGCCGGACGCGGGAGGGGCGCCACCAGGGGCAGGAGGATGATGCGCAGGGTCTGCCGCGGCGTCATCACCTTCATCTTCGCCATCGGTACGACCCTCTCCTACTCTACTTGCTCACCCCTCTTCTTCTCTTATTCGCTCCTTCATTCCAGCAACTTTGCAGGATGGATTCCACGCCGACCTTCTCTCATCCCCTCAACTTGGGTGTCCGATTTCGGCGTGTGCCTGCCATCTTGCCTAACGTTCTGGATTTTATTTATTTTTTGGGCTTTTCTGTCCCATGTTCTAGTAATTCGGTGCAAAAAAATTCGGCTTTTTAATCACCGGCCTCTCAACTTTCAGTTGATTCTGTCTGTCCTTTTTTCCCCCCTATCTCCTTCTTCATTCATGATTTAACACGGTTCCAGCTTTCACCTGTTAGTACTACTAAACTAGATCGTTGGATTGGTTACAACCTCCCAACTTCACAACCACCTTCTTTTCGCTGACGCCACCACAAGCAGCCTCTCTTTTCGCTCCCAATGTCTGAAACATATTGAGATTTGAGAGCCATGTTCTTCCCCGCCACTGAACACTGATTACTGAAGCTGGCACATTTTTGGCCTCAAACATACGAATTGATGGATGGCTCTGATTGTATATGCTTAATTTGGCGCATTAATTAATTCCATAGACCAGTCATCTCTCTTCTTTATACTAAGCAACTTGATTTATGCATGTTGATACTGCAAATTAATTCGAAACCACTGAAGAAGCAAGCAAGCTCATTCGATGCCTGCGTGCATGCAGCTGGTCTGTTCCTGGGAGCCGTGACCGGCGGCCTGATCGGGCTGGCCACGGAGAGCGGCCTGTTCCGCGGCACCGGCATCGGCGCCATCACCGGCGCGCTCGTCTCCATCGAGGTCGTCGACTCCTCCATCCGGCTGTGGCAGGCGCGCCGCTCCGGGATCTGGAGCATCCTCTATGTGGTAAGCACCCGAGCTCCGTAAACACTGTGACTGTGAGTATGGATCGGTGATTAGCTAGCTGACGACAGTATCATTTGTAGACACTTTTTTTTGAGATTTTTTTTTGAAGATACTACTACCAGGCACAAGAAGCATGTCGTAGATGGGAGTAGGACAGCAACTCGTAACTGCACACCTGATTGCTTGCGTGCGCTTGCTTGTTCCTGCGTGCATGTCGGCATGTGTTGCTGATTAGTTTATATGATGCATGGATTGTGTTGACAGTGTTGCCCTCTTCCAGTGGCTAATGACGTCTTCATGCCTGCAACTCAAGACTCATTGGGATATTTTTTGGGGGGTTTCTGAACAATTCCTGCCTGCACAAATTTCTTGTGGAATTACTATAGTGTTGCTGCCCAAGAGTCAGGCTGAACTTTTCCTACCTTAATTAGCAGCTTGTAAGAATGTAGGATATTTGTTGCAAAGCAGTCTCTGCATTCTTTGTAGCATACATAACACGGCCACGCGTGATCTATACATCTGCTCACCTTGATCATGGCAGGAGCTGTGTGTGATCTGTAGCTCATGAAAATGAAAAATGAACGTGGTCCTGAGGCATCACCTCTGAACTGAGCACATCTCTTGTGCTGTCGAATTGGTATCATGCCTGGATTCTGACAGAGCCTAACGCTTGCAAATGTGCTGGTCTTTGTGATGCAGCTGAACGTGATCTACAGCCTCCTGACCGGCAGGCTCGTCCGCGAGAAGGTCGACCCGGCGGTGCAGCGGGTGGTCCGGAGCCAGGTCGGTTGATCCACACCATGCCATGCATCATGTGCTTCGCTGAATCAATGCGGTTATGCAATGCTTCCGTTCCATGCCTGACAGCGCCTGCCATTGCAGATGAACGCGGTGGACTCGTCGCCATTCAGGGAGTCTCCGGACCTGTTCGAGGTGGAGGCCACCAACGGCATGCCGCGGGCGTCCATCGACAAGCTCCCCGAGTCCTGGATCACCGAGGAGTACAAGCGCGACGCCGTCGGCGACCCCTCCGGCTGCTCGGTCTGCCTCCAGGTCCGTAGAACTCTGAACACCTGTGCTCTAGCACATTACCTTATTATCACATTCAGACATCAAAAATAAACTGCTGCATATGTTGCGATGCAAATGTGCTGAAAATTTCTTCCGTCCGTCTTGGATGCTGTTGTTGGTTGTGCAGGATTTCCAGGTTGGGGAGAAGGTGCGGAGCCTGCCGGATTGCTGGCACGTGTTCCACGTGCCGTGCATCGACGGCTGGCTGATCAAGCACGGGTCCTGCCCGCTCTGCAGGAGGAAGCTCTAGACGCCCCGACGCCATGGATGCTGCTTGCTGCGAGTCGATGTGCCCTTGTGCCCCACTGCTGCCTAGGATGAGGAGAGGAGCTGGAGGAGGAAGAGACTGACATCTATAGAACCCTTAATTTATATAGAGCTTTTTTTTCTTTTTTGCTTCTGCTGCTGCTTGTACGTGTTCTACCCTTTCTCTTGCATCTTTTTTGATCTATATATAATGTCTTCCTCTCTCGTTCGTTCTCCCCTGATCATGTAATATACTACGTCTGCTGTTGCTGCTGCTGCTGAAAACGGAAAACCCTTGGACCGGCCGGCTTGTGCTTCGATCTGCTGTAATTTATATATATTACTTCTAGTTTGTATATCATCGGTCTTGAACATGTCAGATACCATGCCGTGCTTGGGTTCTTGTGATCTTGTCTCGTCGTTTCAGTTTCGTCAGGTTTTGGCAAATTCGACGATGATGAACAGAAACACAAACACTGACTTGGACCTCTTGGACGGATTTCACTCAAAACTACGCAGCTCCAACCGAAATCTTAAAAGCTCGTGACTGGAAGCAGGATTTGATCCCTGTTTCGCTTTAGATCGGCTGGTAGGCGCGCCGACACAGGGCCGGCAGCAGGGGCACTGTGGGCTGGATTGGTTAGGCTGTTAGGTCAGATAATTCATGGCGTTCTTCTTCTCCATAAGGAAGATATCATATATAATTATCATTATGTCCGAGTCTGGCCGGACACAACGCTACGCACGCGCGCTTGCATATGCGTTGCAGCTGCGCCAAAGCCAATAAATTCGGATCTGAATGATGAAACGAGCCCGAAACAAGATGAGCCCGGACACCTGCAGCATCATCAGCGCCTGCGCCGCGCCATGCCTAATTCAACGATGATGAACAGAAACACGGAGGCATGGAGGTGGGGCGAACATGGGGCGCCCGCGGTGGGTGAGAATTAGGTGAGTGGGGGATTCGCTCCTCATCATCAGTCATGACACATCTGCCGGGCGAAAACCAGCGGCGCATGCTGCTGTTAAAGCTTCTCCATCCTAGCTATCTTCAAATTACTGCAGTATCGTTTTGGCCATCAACATCTCTATAAAAATTTTAAATTTTACTTTTTAAAATGGTACAGGCCTACATGTTTGCTATATTTTAATGGTTTAATGCTACTATGGTCAAAATAGTGCCTCCACCATGTCGCCGTCTGAAACCAAACAGTTACTTGATTGAAGAATAAAAAAGATCAATGCAATCTCAACACAATCAATGAGACCCAGTTTCTGTCTTACAAGCATAAGCACTTCATAGCAAGGAGCAGCAAACCTTCAAATGATGTACCAGTCTAAACAGCAAGCATTACTAGGAACAGACAGCCATCAAGAATAAGATGACATCAGCAATTTCACTTCACCAGTGGTCAACAGACAATAGTTTAGATTCAGCGAGTCATCAATACAGTATAGATACAAAACATACATACACTTGACACCATCAGTTAAACAAGTTACTCCTCTGCTTTTGGCTGCTGATTATTATTTCATATATAATATATGCACTAGGTTAATTCCACCACTGGAATGAACACACACTAGCCTTTCCAGGTGGAAGATTTTCACGCTTTCCAGGGAGCACCATCAGAACAACTGAGAACCTATTGAATTGAACCAACCTTGACACATACATTACTGTCAATTAAGGGACACCGGGATAGGAGCTTATCTGCGTCTCCTATTTCTTTACAACGTTGAGGGGATGTGTGGTCTTGGCCGATACATACATAACACATTAAACACATGGAAAAATAACCTTCTTCAGAAAGGTGCGTCATCTCCGCCCCTCTAGTTACGTTGGTGTGAGCGTGTTGCTGCGCATGCTGGCCCCCCCGCCTCGCAGGGAAAGAGCGGGACCTCGGTTCGTGCTTGCCCTACTTACGAGGCTGGAGTCAAGGAACACTACTATGACTGTTATGTCGTCGTGGAAGTGGCGGCGAACACCCCGATCAATCTTCTTGAGGTCCGAGTACCTCATCTCTCTTTTCTTGGCTGCTGCTTGCAGTGCCGCTCTTATCAACTTCCTAGCGCAGCCCTGAAAGATCAAATATAGCATGAATCATCCTCAGATGATGCAATTATCACTCCACTTAGCAGTCAGCTACCTTCATATATTTAAGCTATCTTCTGTTTGGCTAAAAGCACTATGTACATGTAGTGAGCTTTTCTTACAATAATATTCATAAAGAAACACTCGTGAATTAGACTTATTCACTTAGGAGTTAAAAGAAAATCAGAATTTGCTGCACCATTACTTGCAGAGCCTTTATAAGAAGAATTAAGCACAAACATTTTCCATCGGCTAAGCAAGGTGAAAATTAAAAAAAATGATTCTATGCTTCCAGGATAGGAATGAGAACTTCAACCCACTATGTTGATTTTCTACCGTGCATGCAACTGTTGTGGATCATTAGTTTGTGAATAATGTGATCCCTATGTTTTGTTTATAGGCAATTTCAAACAAATGAAAAAGGTACACATGCAAAGTGCCCGGGGATCATATTTTTTATTATTGTAAATCAAAGATATTTGCAGGTTACTCCCTCATTCCTTTGCAAGGATGCAATACTGCAAGTGTAAGCTATTTCTGCACTTGGCAAATTCACCATGTGATGAGCACGTAGTCCATGTTACAACAGTGGAAGGTAGTAACAGGTTAATATCTTGAGTTTGTTGGAACATAAATACAGTCATTTAGAACATGTTTAGATTTTTTTTTATTCATAGTTAGAATGGCTAGATCTGAAATAGCAGATCCATAAAAGGTTGCACATGCTAGCAGTAGAATGTCAACTACTGTATGTTTGTGATGTTAGCTCATATACACAGAAAAGAGTAACTTACATTGCGAGGGCTACTGCAAACAATATCAACAGCCTCTTGGTTGGTTAAGTGCTCCCAAAGACCATCAGATGCAAATATGAGAAACTGATCATGTGGTTGTAGTGGTTGCACACTGATTGACGGTTCCGAACTTAGTATAGGCTTGTGAAAAGGTTCGCGGAGGCGAAATTTTGCATATAGAGGTTCCCTGTTGAACTCTTGCTTTTTCAAATAAGCATCACCGATTGATCTGCAGACCTGCAATGTACAATAGAGTGTCAACAATTGATGAATATGACAATGTAGGAACTAGGAAGTATTGTCAAATATGTTAGTTGTTACTCGAATAAAAAAGTTTATCATCTATATGGGTATGTCACAGGATGGTTAGAGATTAGACTCAAGCCCTTCAGAGAGTAGATTGGCAGGTCATTAAACTCCAACCCAAACAAGTGATGAGAGTGGAGGTTACGGGTGACTAATATCAAAATATTATTTCATTAATAAAAAGTTACGCTAACCGATAAATAATCCTAAATGAAAATGTTATTCACTACAATACTTTGATAGTAGTACTAACTGATGAGGAAAAGCTTAATGATCGTTATGATCATACATGCTTCAGGCACTAACAATGCATTAAAAAATAAAATGCTCCTCGCTAATGAGGAATGGGAATAGTGAAGCGATCTTTCATAACAAAAGCAGTATCTTGCACAAACGAGTATAAAATTATTTCAGTTGCATTGTTAGTGCCACCAATAACTACTTGCTTTTGTCATCCAAAGACGTACAAGAATGGTCTCATTTAGTAAACAGGATTAACTGATAAGGAGAATGGATATAGTTCAGGGAAGAAATTCTAAATAAATGGCACTGAAGCCATATGATCAATTAATAGGGAAAAAATTCCGTTGAGCTGAGTTCGAACGCAGGTTGGCGTGGGCACAGCTAGCGCACTTACCAAATAAGCTAACACATTCACAAGGCCACAAAAACTACCGGTGCATCTATTGCCAGTATGAAATGAGCAACCGTAATGAAGCCTGAAAACCACAAATGTTTCAGTTAAAGAGAACATACCTGAATTAGTCCTTTTACACGCCAAACATTGTGCTTGAGAACAACAATATGCCTATCATCCGGGTGCATTGACTGCAGTTCCTTTCTCACTGACTCAATACTTACGTTATGCTCTGCTGACAGTTGGACAGCCAAAACTTCTCCAGTGGCCTTAACATGTCTTCCTAAAACAACACGGGAATCCCCAACGTTGGCAACATAAAGCATGCCACCACAAATTACACCGACAAGGCAGCATGAGCCCACAGCCGCTATCTGAGGCTTTATAGGCCACTGTTTGGTAACAACAGAGAAGAATCCATCTTCTGTAGCTTCATATGCTTTCTTCAGGACATCAGCAGACATTGAATTCTGCTCAGATGCAAACCCTGCAACACGACCCATGAATGAATGGATCAATCGCTGGATTTCTCCCTTTAAGTGGGAAATGAAAACATAGTACGGATATAATGTGAAGAAATGAAAATAATGCTAAGGCATGGTATTAGAAGGTTAGGGAGTTACTTTTCAGATTCTGGAAGAGATGATCGTTGATGTAGCAAGCTGTCTCTGGACCACCATGTCCATCGTAAACGCCAACGAAAGTGCCGTATGGTCCAGAATCTAGAAAGCTCAATGGACCCGACTCAATCTGACACTGGTCCTCAAGTAAGTTATTGGCTTGGACAACAGCCATGGAGAATTCTCCATTGACATGCTGCCCGGTATCCTTGTACCATAGAAGTCCATCCTGCCTACCGGCAGCATCTGAGCCTGTTCGGGCATGCCGGTTCGATGACGGTCGCCAGCACGCCCGCAACAAGTTCATCAATGTCACTAGCATCCCTCATCAGTCATCCCTCCCACATACGCCTTCGAGTTCGCTTCATCTGTGGTCCAAAAAAAAGTGCAGTTGGACTTCTCAGCACGCCAATGTTGTTCTTCCCTTTGTCCTGGAACAAAAAAAAAAGTAGAAATGAGCCAAACATAGCTAAGGCTTATGGACAATTCTCAGAAGCCAATTGACTTGAAACCTCTGCGCAGGTTAAAGGATGACAGCACCTTTTGATCACTATTTCTTTTCTTTCATAGCAGTTAGCAATAACATCAAAGATACCATATCAGTGTTGGGATAACTGCTCACCAAAAACTCTCGTGGTTCATAAATCTCCTCCTTAGTATTACTACACTAGAAGTGGAAATAAACATCACGTGCCCTCCGAACAACTGTTCAAAGCTAGTATTTGGCTTATAAACACTGAAATCTACTGACAAATGCAGAATTTTTTTTATTACTTCTTCTAACGGGTGAACCAAACAAATGATAGGCTTGTAGTAAATGACAATCAAAACCAATACCCAGAAAGCTCAATTACAAAGCCTCATCTCCTTCGATTATTGCCACTGCGCAGATCAACGTTATCATCAAACAGGAGCTAACGGAGACACCCTAATTCACACATTAATTTCCCCGAAAATCCTGTATCCCCTCCGCCTAATTGCGCAGGCGCTTCCCACATACTAGTAGGACAGGCAACCCATCAATTATCGAAAGCACGCAATTTCCTAGCCCGAACAAACAAACTCAAAAAAAAATGAACGGCAACACAACACTCAAACGCCGAGAAACAACTGGCTAAAGTCGCTGATTCGGATGAAGCGAGGCCCCAATCCAGGGGCACGCGAGACTCCAAGAGGTGGGGGGACGCAGGGAAGAAAAAAGTGTCCGGAAAAAAAATCGCACCTCTGCGTGGGCGGGGGGGCGCCCAATTGGCGGGCTCGGCCTCCGATTCAGCGAGTAGGGGCGAGGGGTCTCGATCGAATCGGCGATTTGGGCGTCACGACGCTGCTGCTCCTCTCTCTCTCTCTCTCTCTCTCTCTCTCTCTCTCTCTCTCGGTCTGGACAAGGGGGAGAGGAAATAGCAGTCGCGAGAGACAAAAGGGGAAAAGAAGCTGGATGGAGCAGCCGCCCAAACGGGTTCGGGTGGCTCCCTCCCGCCCGACCCGACCCACGAGGCGACGCGAGGGGAGAGAGACCGTGCTGCGCGACCGACCGGAGCTGGAGACGACGGGCGGCGAAGGCTAGCGGACGGAGCGGCCGCGGAGGCCGCGGATCGCCGGCGGCGGGTGGGGCCCCCTCGTAGCGGCGGGTGATGGATGCAACGAGCGGCGGCGGGAGTGGCGCGAAGGCGAGGTGCGTGGTGTGGCCCGTTGCAACAGACAGGGTAGATGACGTGTGATCGAGTAGACAAAAAAGAAAAAGGTAGAGGGATTTGTGGCTGGCAACCCTTGGCCAGATTCTTAATTGCGGATTAGTCCCTACGGAAAACCTACCCATACCTGCTGAAAATATCTGCCCAACCAAATTCACTGACTGCTCATTCATCTTGGCTGTTCTTTCTCTGAAAACAACACGAAATTCGTTAGACTCGATGCCGAGTTCGTTACTTCACGAAACAGCCGGAAGATTCCTCTCTCTGTGCTATCTCTTTAATCACAAGAGGAATAAGGAAGAAATTTGTTATCTGACCCACCTGATTTGTAAATGCGTTCACATGTGGATGCAGTTGGTCTGGTCACACTCGGCTGATGCCTCTGCCCGGCAGCCAGCGTCACCTACCTGTCCAAAGGTCATCCTTGGCTTCTACGGCTCAATCGAAAAGCCACAAACTTTACAGGATCCACAGCTCCTGGATTTTGACCAACTACGTAATTCACTGTCAAACTGAATATCCATTGTTCAGTTCTCAACTGGCCAGAATTCTGAATCTTTGTGTCTCAACTCTGAAAAATCAGCAGCTGGGATGAGAAGACGACGACCGGTATCAGCACAGTGTGGAATTTGTCTCTTTATCTGCCAAACACAACTACACAAGCCTGTCCGGCCACATCCATCTTTTATGCCGCTGTTAAGCACAGATAACATGTGGTGCAGGAGATAACAACATGATGAAAATGTGGTGCAGGAGCTAATGAGAGCCTGCACCAGCAAACACCCAATAACGTATGACACCAACCCGGTACCTTTGCAAAGATCCACTGTAGCCATGATGCACATAGTCCTTCACTGCATGGCTTTGATTTGGGCGTTCACACTGACCATGACCGGATCATGTCAAAGGCAGATGAACAATGACCGATTAATTTGCCTTCAGTTGCCTAGATGCCAGTAGGGGTTAGGTAGCTCTGCCTGCATATCATCCCATTTTCACACTCAGCATTAGCTGCTTGGTGGTTTCATCAGAGCCTCTTGTTTATCTGTTCTATAAAAGGTCGTGCTTTGCTGCCTTGTGCATGTGTTTTTTCCAAGGTTTTAAATCTCCGGCTATAGCTCCCGCTATAGCTATTTGAGAGAGATTTAGCTAAGATTTTTCATGTACAACTTAGCTCTTAGCTGCCGCTATAGCCCGTTATAGCCGGCTATATCCTGTTTTTATATATAAATCGCTAAATGCTTTAGCCGGTTATTTAAAACATTGGTTTTTTTCCGCCCCTTAAAAGGTATGCAAGATTTTTTATTGCCAATAATCTATGTAAGGCTTGTACTTAAACAAGTGCCATATAAAATTTAGTAAGGGGAGTAACTATGTGACATATCTTCCTGTTGGGAGACAATGCAAAGGTTTGCCTTTGTTTTACGATTCAATCCAAGTTCTCATTCTGGCGAGATTTCAAGGAGAATGGTCATCAGGATGACCGGCATTGAAGGGCGAGTAGAAGAAAATTAACACACATCGCTGTACCAACCGTTTTCTGCTTGTGCAGGAAACTTGAAATGTGTACTTGTGGTAGTAAAGTCTTGGTTGTGATGACAATTTTCCAGGAGAATATTTGTCGTCCAGCGAGAGCAAGTGCAGAAATTCTCATAGTTGGCCTGGAACTTCTTCGTGCATGATTCTCGGTGAAAATGATTCACAGTAATAACCTTCTTTGCCAAAGTCATGATATCAAGCGTACGAAAGTTTGAAACGGAGAAGATTGAGCGATAATAAAACTCCAGCACCGTTGCTGTCAGTCTGAATATAATGTCCGTCACAATCTCAGCCACTCATCAAGAGACATCTGTGGTAGAGAGAGGATTGTACAGGCAGCTTCCGTGCAAGTTCTCGGCACGGTGAGGTACGGAGGAGGTAGCAGAAAGATTGGATTAGAATCGATAGATAGATAGATAGATTGGTGATGGGATCACGCATGTCCCCTTCAAAATCTTTGAGCGGCCCACCCGCTTGAATAATTCACCATGCAGAGGAAGTGAACTAGGTGCATGCATCGAAGAGGTCCCCGGCACCACTTCTTGCTGTCTCGACAACAATTTCTGAAACGAGTACGGAGCGTGGTGCCGTGTGGGGAGTTGGAGGTTCCCGCACACGAGAGAGGCGTGCTGAGTGGCGGGTTAGAGGTTCCCGCGCACGCGAGTGTGGCGTCCAATGGCGAAAGTGGCGAGGCCCCCGCGCGTTGGGTTGCTCCGGACCTGGTGTTTTTCATGCCGTCGGGCGGTCGGTTTGGGTGCAGCAGCACTGCGGCGTTGGGTCCTGCACGGCAGTGGCCTCCTGGTGTGGTGGTGTCTGCCCCTTCTGCTCCTCTATCAACGCTGGAACACTTCAGATGTTTCGATAGCCGCAAGAGTGCGATGGTAGGTGGAAGCTACGGTTGTGTCTTTTCTCCTCTGTCGTCGTTGTGAATAGAGTTTTGACCGTGTTGATGTCCCAATCCAACCGGCCAGTGAGTATAGTTGAGTGGTAACCCGTGTTGACGTTTCAATCCAACCGGGCGAGTTTGTTGTTTTCTTTTCTTTTTGTTTTCTGTCTACGGCCTCACAGGGCCGTAGTCTTGTATTTTTTCTGCTATATCAATAGAAACGCACTCGTCGAGTGCCGTTCATTAAAAAAACTAGGTGCATGCATCGCTCTGCTGCTAACACCAGCCTAGCTACTATAGCAAATTAAACTGAAGCATCCTTATTTGTTCTTATTTGTTCGGCAACATATCTAATGCAAACTAGGGTAGTTCTACAAATTTGCAAACTATGGATCCAGTCCACACGAATACTCGATGCTCATCCGTTGCCTTCCTTTAGAGGTGGGTTCATTTTGCACTTAAACCCTCCCACCATTAGCAAAGCTAATTAGAGGCGAGGAGTCGCGGGAGGCGCAAGGGGGAGCGGCGACAGCGATCCGAAACGAACATATTTGAGGGGGATCAAAAGGGATTTTCTGCAAAACTGTAATTAGCTTTGCTAATGGTAGGGGTTTAAGTGCAAAATGAACTCACTTTTAAAGGGTGTCATCGGATGGGCATCGTGTGAATTGGATCCATAGTTTGCAAATTTGTACAACTACCCTGGTTTGCACTAGATATGTTCTGTTGTTTCTTACTACACCTCTCTACTTATTGACTTACTTATCCTTTTTTTAGTTTTTTCAAGAAACTTAAGCTGACATATATAGTACTGGAAACGACGTGTTTATAAGACAGATGGAGCAGATTTGATCTATTTGTCCTCAGGTCGGTCATGCAGTGGCCAGCACGAGTCGATCAGACGACGAGGAGCAGCAAGTCGTAGCAGGAGGAAGCATTGTTATCTCTTTTTTTTTAGATTGAAGCATCGTTACTTTTTTTTAGATTATGAAGCATTATTACTTTTTTATGGCAAAGAAGCATTATTGCTTTTTTTAGAGTAAGAAGCATTTTTTTTAGAGTAAGAAGCATTGTTACTTGATGCGCCTCCTCCGTCTCAGTCCGGCCCTGGATCAAGGCGTGCAGGCCGTCTTGGGCCGGTGTAGCACCTGCGAGCCCGCAAGACTGACGTACAAATGGGCCTCGCCACTTTGGGCCCCGTATTCATTCTCCCGTCCCACCTGACCAAATGATGGGCCTCCGCCACATTCGGGCCTTCTGAACATCTATTAGCAAAATGGTCTAGATCTGCCACGTAGTAAACTTAGCTTTCAATATTTGTGATTCCTACACACGTCCTGCACTGTCAAACCTTCTCTCCTCTCCAATGGCCTCATCTTAACTCTCTTCCCCAACTCTCTCACCCATCTACAGCTGAAAGGGACGAAAAAGGACGATGTGGTTGCCGCCAGCTCTCTTCCCCAACTCACTCACCCATCTACAGCTTAAAGGGCGAAAAAAAGGCGGTGTAGTTGCCAGCCGGCTAGGCTGGCGGTCTTCTCCATCTCTGATGGCCTAAGGGCCTTCATGAGGTGGCGGAGACCGTGGGGATCTTGCCGGCGGGTGGTGTCTAGCATAGCTTAGATCCTAGCTTGTCTAGGGTTTGGTGTCCAGGCGGCGTTGGCGCGTCGGAATAAGTCCTCTCGGACTCTTCCTCTCCCTGTTGGTACTTCTCTCCGGCTTTAATGGCGAGCCCGTGTAGGTGATCCTCCCCGTGTGGAGGCTCTATTTAGGAGTAGACTGTCGGTGGTTCATCAGCCCAGATGTGAGGTGAGTCTACTGGTTTTTTGTCTCAAGGAAGGAAGAGCAGCTTGGGGTTCCGTGGAAGGTGGGAGAGTAGAGCAAGCTCAACTGTCCGGCGGTTGCGGTTGTCACTGGCGATGAGCTTGTATCTAGGACCTTCAAAGCTCGGTGCGTCCCCAGGGGCGGAGCCAGAACTTGGACTAAGAGGAGGCTCATTTTCTTCTTCTTTCTTCTCTCTTATATTTTTCCCTTCTTTCTCTCTTCTCCTTCTTCCTCCTCTTTACTATGCCAAAATTTCTTAGGAGGGGCTTGCGGGGGCTGCAATGGACAACATGGGGGCAGGGGTGCTGGACCCCCCTGCCCCCACGCTGGCTTCGCCCCTATGCATCCCCGACCGATGGGCGAACAACGGTGGCATCATCTCGTCCATGGACGGTGTCTCATGCGGCTCTCTTCCAAGCTTCGGCGATGGGGCTTCAATCGATCCACAGACGGTGGTGACAGGCTTCCGGCAGATCATGCACAGTGGGCGGAGCCCGAAGCAGAACAGATGAGTTTGTGTGTGGCCTATGTATCACTTATGGTTGGCTGCTACCCATTCATGTGTCTTTTAGATTCCAATTTTAAAAGGCATTTTCCTTCTAAACTTTTAACTCATTTTTTAATCCATTTCAACCACTATATTATTGAGAATTAATCTAACATAATGAGATCCAATATGAATATATTTTGCTGTTTTTCAAAAGTCAACATTTTGAATCACCTTGTTCAACAATTTGGATATCTTATGTACGTCAATATTTTCATATCAAATGATGTACTACTTTATATGAAATATTGAGATTTGTTGAATCATCTTTTCGAAAATGTTGACGGCTTTTAAAATATATGAAAACATGCATTTAGTACGTATATGGATTAGAAATAGGAAAGAAGAAACACATGCTAGCTTATATCTGTACATGTCTGAACCTCCGTAGCTGGAGGATTTGTTTGCTTTGATGCATGTTGCTCACTTGCTGCTTTCTGGAGGATTTATTTGCTTTGATGCATGTTGCTCACTTGCTCTGTATCTTGTTGAATTTTTTTTGAGATTACACAGTACAACTCAGACACTCACAATGCACGCATACTCACACCCCTATGAACACACGTACGCAAAAATCTACCCCTATGAGTATCTTCGAAGACTGAGCCGGCAAATCCTCGAGATTGACGAAGTCACCACAGGCGCTTCGCTGTCGATGGGAGCGTCGCCTACCACACAACGCCGTTAAATCTCAGAATACTCGCACACATGGGGAGTCGAACCCAAGACCTCATGTGTTACCAAGACCTCATGTGTTACCAAGGCTCTTGTAACCACCACTAAGCTACAGGCCCTTTCGCAAGTATCTTGTCGAATGAAAAGCCTACGGTACAGTAGTGGGCTGTTATGGATTTCGGTTGGACCACCTACTGACCTTAGGTGATACCGAGGCTCTTGTAACCACTAGGCTACAGGCCCTTTCGCAAGTATCTTGTTGAATGAAAAGCCTACGGTACAGTAGTGGGCCGTTATAGATTTCGGTTGGACCACCTACTGGGCTTAAAGATACATAGGAGTATGTTATCTACTTCCTCATGTTATCTACTTCCGCACGATAAATAGGAGCTCCCAAAATTAGAGGACTAGCAGTCGCGGTACTATTTATCTTATCTTTTCCATGAGCGATTTCATCATATAAGAAAGAAAGAAAAAAACAAAATATCTTTTTTGTCAAAAACGGAACAAATCGATCGCCGTGATTCAAAACTACTAGGCAGCTTCCGGGCAGGTTCTCTGCACGGCGACGGCGAGGTACGGAGGTAGCGGAGACGATCAGAATGGACAGGTTGGTGATGGGATCGAGCATGTCCCCTGCAAAATCTTTGAGCTCCTACTTGACTGGGCCAGCAGAGGATGAATTGAATAAAGGAGAGGACACAGCTGCCAAGAGATATGGAACGGATCTGAAGGATTAATCGTCTCGACGAAGAGAAATTTTACGGTGGTTGGAGATTTTATGAGCCGTTGAAGGTTTTAGATTCAATGGTTAAAAAGACGGAGGAACCTGTTACGAAGAACTAAAGATGTGGGGCCGCAACCTATTTTTGTGGGCCAGAAACCACTTATAAAATTAATATTAAGAATATTTTAGTATTTTTCCTATCATTTGGTTCCCGTAGCACCAAGGCCTGCCCATCCCAGCGCAGTAGCATCCGTCTCCATGGCAATCTTACCGATTCAGCTCCCGGCATCTAGAGTGCAGGATCATATGCGGCGCTGCACAACCTGCATCGAAGCATCAACAATTACAAATTTCCACCGCCGTCATTCCTCCTTTTTCCTGGTGATTGAGCTCCCTTCAATCAGCGCCTGAATGATGCTTGGATTTATAACTGGAAATTGAAATAATTATATAGTGATACCTAGTTTGATATTAATTGCTTAACAATTCAGTAAACGTAGAATACAGGAATATTTTTGGATTGGTTGGAGAGAGAACATGAGCATTAGCATGGGCGCTGGCCGGCGAGCCCCGACGCAAGGAAGCCTTAGCCTACGAGCCCCTCCGCAACGATCTCTAGTGGGAATCCCGCCCCTGGCACGGCGGCACTAGAAAATCGGATGCGCTGCATGATGCTCTTGATGGAGATGGGAAGGGCCGCCCAGGGTGGCTGTGCAGGGGAGCCCAGCGACGTGCCCAGGCCGGCGGCGGCCAGCGGATGGACGATCGGAATCGAGATATCGACGAACGGAGAAGCAGACCAATTGTGCTCACATGATAGATTACTAAACTACCCTTTATTAGAGAAAAAAAAAGCTTCTAATATCCCCTAAAAATTAACGGCTTACAAGCACCGTAACAACTCTCCTCGACGATACGGGACAAACAACAAGCGCCATGCACTTCAAAACGTCCATCTCAACTCTCTCTCTCTCACACACACACAGCCATGCATGGGCCATGGACCTTTCTTCCATTCGTGGCTGCTTGCAGTTGCAGAACCCGTTCGGACATCGGTAGAGACAAAGCATCGCGGCCGCGTGGAAGGAAAAGAAACGATGTTTGCTGTCGTGCCGTGGGGACCGGAGTGCAAAAAGGCATCCAGGAAATAGCACAAAATATAAATTTATAGGTTTGAAAGGAATTTAAAAAAATCCAGCCGCTACCATTATTTAAACATTTATGAATACTCCCATATTAGATCAGAATCATGGTGCTTGTCTTTTTTTTTTTGAGAACATGGCTTACCACATATTTCATTAAGAGGAGAAAGAGGCGGAGTTTATCGATCATCTTAGCATCGCTTAGATGAAAGAAGACCAACACATGCAACATGACCAAAAGAAAAGACGATGTACATGACACTGTATCCATCCCTACAATAGCAACAAGTCTATAATAAGTAGTTTTTTTTTTTCGCCTACTAGCTTAGCTAGCGTTAGCGTGACTTGTATTAAGAAAGTTCGCCTCTGACTTGTATTTCTGAAATTTCTTCTAGCAGGTGAAAATAACATGTACGTGTTGACTTCATGAAAGGAATGGTCATGGTCTTGCGTTAGGTCAGTAGGTGAGCGCGCGGCTAGATACCCTGTTTCTTTCACGCGTTCTTTAACTTAATGATGGAGAAAGAATCTCTCCACGTACAACTCCACCTAACGCATTGTTTCTGTCATCCTTTAATCAAACTTGTCTGTTTAAAGAACTAATCAACCGCACCGATCAAAATTTGAGTTTCGGTTGACCCATTCAAAACTCAAATCATGAGCAATCCTCAAGGCGAGCTAGATGCAGGTATTATTTGTCCGGCCGCGGCCGTTGCCTTGATTTGACCAAAGACAAGTACAAAAGTGTAGGAAGGAATCTCTTCTAGAAAGTTCTACAACAAACCCTGGCTGCATAAATCAAAACAGCGATGAATTTGTCATGCAATACAATCTAGCACGCAGCTCGCCAAAACACTTATTTTGTTACCGAAGGTCCGAGGAAATAGATGATGAAATTCTCCCTGTTCGGCTAGGCTTAATTGGCAGGGCTGGAGCAGCCTGCCAATTAGCTCCAGCCATTTCAGAACAGCCGGCTGATAATCCCATCAGCCGTTCGACTGGACTGGCCGCCGACCACAACCAGCCTAGTCGTCTCATCCGAACAGGCGGATTGTACGTTCGACGCAGTTTCCAACGAAGTTACTGTATTTTGATTCTTGCAGCCATTTCATAAACGGTCCAATTCTTGTAATTGTGATCCCCCCTCTTATGAATCTGATTAAAATTATGAAGTAATATGACAATACTATCTACACCCATATTCTAATACTAGCAAAAATAATTGTCAAAAGAATGAGCTAAATTTACCAAGTTGCTAAACAATTAGTAATAGCTCACCGGTCACTGAACTAATAAAAATTTATTCAGTAATTCTGCTCAGTCTAGCTTAGCTATTGGCATACAATAAGCTACTGCACCCTAACTAACTACTATCTCCATTTTAAATTGTAGTTCGTTTGATTTTTTGACTCTAAATTTGATCACTCGTCTTATTCTTGCAGATCTTGGATTGATAAAACGACCCACAACAAAAGAAGTGATATTTTACACAAATTTTTGAATAAGATAAGTGGTCAAATTTGAATAAAAAAATTAAACGACTTATAATTTGAAACCGAGAAAGTACCAAGTACCGGTAGCCATCAAATTGTACTGTCACTTGACGAGAACCATTCCTCGTTGGTTCGGCTCATTCGCCTCACCTTTTCTTTTCTTGTCCTGCTCGTCCCTGTTGCCCTGTCCTCCCGTTGTCTCTCTCCAGCCGCCGCCGCGCCCTCCTTCCTCATCGTGTCGCCTTGTAGAAGCTGCCGGTGGTGGATTCAACCTTCACGGCTTCACCACCGGTCCTCTACTATCCCAGCCCCGTGGCAGAAGCAGAAGCCCAGCACGGTTGGCGGACGGAGGTAATAAATCGAATTGCCCGCCACCAGACCGACCGCCGCGCCGATAGCTTGAGGCCGGCTGGGCTGGCGGCGAGGGACATCCGATCCTCCGCCTCACCAGGGAAGCGACTTGCGCAGTCCAGGATCAGTCGGGCTCGGCCGAGTGCATGCCGTGCCGGTAGGAGAAGACCCATCGGCGCGTCCCTGGAAGCGCCGCCGCCGCCGTATGGACAGGTCTTGGCCATTCCGATCCTCCGCCTTTTCTCCTCCCCTTCAGTTCCCTTGAGATGAATGTCTTTGGAATTGGCTTTTGGTTGGGGGAAAAATCGATTTTTCTGGCATATACTAGTAAGAACTCACATGGGACGAGGCTTGTGTTCGCCCGGCCCGATCGAGGTCTTGGGTTGGCGATGTCGCCACCGTGGCCATAATTAAGAACGAGCCGATAGACAATGTTGCCAGCAGATCCGCCGGATAAGTGGAAGAAGGTGAATCATTGGCCGGCCGGCGTGGTGGAAGGGCTCGTGGGCAGGCCAGGGAGGTAGCTGCTGCGTGCATGCTTTGCTTGGGGGGTTGGATCGATCACGAATGTTCCCAAGCTGGCCCACATGCCAGTCACCCTTCTACCTCGCTTTCTTACCCGCCAAGTTTTCCTCCGATCCCCATTCCCCACCGCCTCCGCCCGGCCTTAACTGATGAGAGAGATTCTCCACCTGATCACCGGTCCTCTCACCCCTGCCCTGTTTCTTTGTTCGATAGATCGCCAGAGTCGGCGAACGAGCATGCGGCTCGGTGGCAGGGTCGCTCGGTGGAGCGCCACCCGCCCGAGCTCGAACCCTGTCTGGACGAGTTTCGGGTGTCGCACGGGGGACTTTCCTCAGAGGGGACCGAGCGTCTGTGTTGTGTGGTGCTCGGTGGCGCTTCCTCGGACTTCTCGCCTCGGCAACGTCGGATTGTTCGTCCTAACCTCCATTCTCTTTTCGATTTGTTTATTATCAATTCCTTACACAAATGAATTCAGGAATGATGATGTTTATGAGTAAGTACGTATCAGCTTGACTCTGTAGGCGATCTCAACGAGTATTGCTCAATGCAACTTCCGAGATCATGCCGGTGGAATTTGGGGTTGCTCTTTTAATGTTGTGTTGACACTTGAAAGCACGCAGCCGCGATGAGCTTGCAATCCTTCTGCTACTCCTGCGTATTGAGGAAAAGGAAGAGAGGGCCATGGACCTGTGACACTAGAAGTGATTCAAGGTCAATGTGCAATGCGACTCAATCCCACATTCGTAAGAGAAGCGCCAGTTTCTGACGATGTGTACTCTCTGCTCTCATAGGGGTTCATCTGAGGTAAATGCTGCGACTTCACTTATTGCTCCAATTATATTGTCTAGATGCATGCTGGTTGGTGTCTACTTATGTATAAATTTCTATTGGAGAAGTCGCTATAGTACTACAGGCTTTTCTGATGAATCGAATAATTGTCTGTTGATTAACGTCACCAAGAAACCATATGTTTGTCTATTTTAATTATCCATCTCATGGAACACGTACTTGAACATGCACACACACGAACGATCAGCATAACCTTAATTAGATTTTGGTACATTGTCCCAATAATTAATTTCATTCGGTATTGCTGTGCGCGCTCCTTCCAGAATTCCATGCTGGAGAAGCCAAGCGGGAGCCATGTTAGTTCCAGGTCACACAGCAAACTTTTGTCATCTTCGCCAACAAGAATAGTGGAGGTAATTCCATGCTAATTCCAGTTTACATAGGTTCCGTTTGCAACTTATGGCTGATTTTGAAGGCTCGATTTGTGAAATAAAAAAGTCAGCTGATTATGTATTCTCGATTCTAGGAGTCATCTGACTTTTGTATTTCTCACAATCAAGTCTTCAAAATCGGACATAAGCTGAAACAAACAGGACCCTAGTAACTTTGGCAGTTGCCACAACAGGGCACTTGATCATATGAAACATAGAAGTAAAAAAAAAAGTAAAAAGGATTCAAAGTCCCAGGTCGCATGACGGCACTCCTAATCCTGATGGCACAGTAGTAAGCTTACATTTTAAGCTCATTGATACAAGTTGCTTTTAGCCAGGAACCTTTTGCCCATGGAATACCGCCACCAATCATGTTTATGGGGTTACAACGGAGATATTAGATTAGAAAACCAAACATAACGCGTCCTGCCTAACGACAATTTCTGAATTGTAGGGAAAAGTAACATACATTTCAAGATGCAGCATCAACTTCATCCAAGAAAGTGTAAGTATCCACTGAGCGAACACCAGTGCCAAGCCAAAATAGGATGAAAACATTGACAGGCATGTTTTAGATCTGATTTAATAGTAAAAAATTATTAAACAAGGCATAATACTACAGCATAAATTTCTAAAAGAACACCCTAAATATTCTCCTTAACACACACATTAACTCGTATTCTAGCTCCATATCAACCCAAACTAAATATTTCACACCTGCTCCTTCCACTTCAGCATCATGGTGCTTTAATCCATGTAATCCCAGGCTTGCAAAGCAATTTAAGGTATTCCTGACTAGCATCATGGTGCTTTTGTTTATCATTGCAGGATAGCAAATCGATTTCAGGGGATTTCAGATTGCTTCTTGAGAAAGAGTCCGGGCATTGGCATCCCTGACCAATTCAGGAGGGGATTCTGGATTTCTTCTTGAGAAAGAATACCAGCATTGCTGGCATCCCCTGCTCAATTCAGGCTACCCTTTGAACCTGCACCTATCAAAGTAGCCCATAGTTTAGTAAATGGTAAAGAAACTAGTAGAACGACAACTCAGTAACAGCCCCGCCTCCCTTGTATTTCTATCTAAGATCACTAACAAAATTCAGTCTGTTATTACTACGCTACTATCAACCAATTTTAGTTGTAGAATGCAATGGCACCCATGTGATGTGCTCTTTCTTTCAAAACAAAACGACGTTCTTTCCATATATTCTATCCCAATATGTGGCTATTTTACTGAACTTTATAAGATCTTTGTTACACATATGAAACAGACATTTAAGCCCCCAACAAAGGACACACTAGAAACATATGAATGATAGGACACTGGGCAGTAGAATGAAAGGTCAGGGCGATTTGCAACAATGCCATGGAAAGGTTCTTCAATCATGCAATTAGATATGCGTTGGTAAAGTAAAATAACCTGGAGAACTATGCAGATGTTTGCCAATCCCGCTGCACATATATGCAAAATTCATGCCGTGGGTTCTCCGTAGAACAAACTCGCCGACTCCTTGTAGTGTCCTATTTCTGATGTCAACAGCAAGCACCCATGCTCCCGTTTCCCGGTAGTGGACCTTGGTCATGAGGTAAACAACATCATCACCATTCAAGCTAAGTGTGGGATGACCTGTGTGGAGTTTATGCAGAGGTGTGCCTTGATCATCGAAAAACTTTTGCAGCAATTCAAACCCCATTGGATTGTTTTTTACAGAGATCTGCGAAGCATGAACCCTGCAGTCCTGTTGCCAGTGATCGTCCTGAAAAGGATCAGTAGTAGCCTTCCTGCTCCATGTGACGGCTGTCCAACCATTTGCGATGTAGTTCCCGTCAATGACAGAGCCTGGTATAATGTGATTTTGAAACTCGACATACTTGATGCGACCTTCAATTACGGCAATGTCCCGAGCTGACCTTGGGCAGCCCTGCAACTTCCTGTCAGGATCGAGCGGTGCCGGCAATGTGATGTAGCGGAGCACAGGCTGTTTGAGGAGGACATCGCAGAAGAGTATACCCTGCCAAAGATCAACCCAACCCATGGTGCCCATTTCTCCTCCAAGCACAACGACCTTGCTGTTGACATGGGAAGAATGCTCGCCGCGTTGCTGCTGTTCGGGCAGCAAGGCCGTCCTGGTGCCCCAAACTTTTGATCTGGAGTCGAAAGTGTGGAGGTCATAATGTCCGGGAACCATCGCGTAGCAGAGTGCAGCGATAATGTAGAAGTCGCCGTCATCATGGGCACGTTTGGTAGGCTCGAGTTTGGGATGGCAACGCAGGAGGCCGACTTGGTAATCACCAAAGAAGCGGGAGGGGCCGGGGTGGTCGATGAGATGGAGCGACGGCACGGCGCCGGCCTGGTAGACCAAGTAATCAAATCTGTCTGGCTCCAGGATGGCGGATGGAGGGCCGAGGACTAGGCGGAGGAGGACGAGGTCATCCTCCGTGGCCATGATGACGGGCTCCCTGGGGAAGGCTGCGGGCTCCAGATCAGGGCAGTAGACAGAGAAGTAGGAGACGAGCGGCGGCGGGAGGGCGGACCAGAAGGTGACCTGAATCCTGTGGCCGTCCCTCGTCCGGGAGTAGGCGGTGGTGGCGTTCCGGCGGTCGTCGATGCGGGTCGTGAAGTCGAGGAGGACCGAACCTGGCATTTGGTTGCCGCCGTGGATGGGAGGGGGGTCCAAGCACCCCTCAGAATGCATCCCCTCCTTCCCCCTTGTCAAGTGATGGGCGATTGAAGTTCCGGTGGCCCTCCGGGACATGGGAGATTGGAGGCGGAGACGGCGATGTGGACGGGGGCATGGACTGGGCGGGCAAGGGGAGGGAGGGAGACAAGAACTCGGAGCTTGGGGAACAACGGCGGGCGGACTCCTCCTCGTAAGAAAAGAACCTCATCAATCCATTGCAGTTTCCACACACCAGACGGCTAGGGTTTGGCGGCGAGGAGAATGTCCGGGCGCCCGTCCGATATCTCAATCTACCGCGCTAATTCGTTTCGTTTCCATACAGATACAGATACAGATACAGATTACGGCGGCATGAATATGATGGACCCTAGCCCAATTCTTTCCTTCTTCGATTCCAGGTGCGGAAAAGCCATTTGTGGGGTCAAAATTAGGCCTGGGGCCAGCGGATTGATTTCACAATTGCCTGCTGGCCCACCATGCATCATTCAAGTATGTGATTCGGCTCTCCCAAAACAAAACGCGATTTGAAGAAGCTTTTGTTGCAAACTTCCCAGTATGAAATATGAGTATATATATATATATTCCAGAGTACTTTTAATATGACACCTATTAGATTTGTAGTATCTACTTGTAATAGTATATACATACATCATCTGATTCAATACAAGATGGTTCTTGAGCAGATTTTCTTGCTGGAATCTAACTCACATGTTTTGTAAAATTCTCTTCATTCTCATGTGCTGGAAGGTGCTACCTAAAGGGAAGGAGGAGGAACTTGAATGTCTAAGCAGCATGATCTTGAATCCAGATTTTTTTTTTGTGGTGACTAGCTCTTTTTATCAGTTGCGGTGACTAACTGGTTCCTCCAGTTAAACAGGTATGAACTTGTTGATTCACTTCCAATATTAGTGGAGATTAGCTTGCTTTTTTCTAAAACAAAGAAACGTGTATGTTATTTACATTGACCACGAATTATATTGATAGCTCATTTTATGGACACATGTCTTTGTAATTCACCACAATAGTTTGGTAATGTCGCCATTTACTATTTGTTATTAAGTACTCCCTCCGTTTCAAAATGTAGGCCGTTTTAGCTTTTTTAGATTCATAGTGTTTGCTATGCATCTAGATATAACGTATGTCTAAATTCATAGCAAATATATAAATCTAGAAAAGTCAAAACGACCTATATTTTGAAACGGAGGGAGTAATTGTTAATCCAATAAAACATCCAGCACCATCTACTTTAGTATAAGAAGAAGAAAAATAATAAAGTCACGCCCTAATGCCCCATGGACCTGCATAAAATTCTAGGAGGAAAAGTTTCGTTAATTTCAGCACTATGGTTTAGGACACTGTATTTTTTTATAGAATTTATGGTGCTCGGATCTTCCTCCACCCTCCTTTTACCCTCATTTTATTCCTTGGGTTCTTATTTTGGCTCATTCTGGATAGGAAATGTTGTCAATTATTACTACCTGAATGAATGTCTATGGGAATAACGGGATGCATTTTAAGGGAAACTGAAATGTTCTGTTACATATGGGGTGTTAAGCGGGACTTAATGTTCCTTTGAAGACTATTTTCTTGACGAGTTATTAGGTACTCCTGAGCCTATTTTCAACTTTTCATCAATGTGGAGTTGGAGGGGATTTTGCCAAGTCACGTTCACTTTGAGACCTCTTCGCAATGTTTTTTGTTTTATATTAAAAAAATAATCTCTTCTGCAGTGCGTTTGTGGCTGCAATTGTTAGTAATGCTAATTTGTCTTTGAGATATATATACTTCGTACTCGTTTGGATGTCTGAAACAAGTTCACTACCTTGTACTGAAGCAGTGCACCAGCAGGAACATTCGACTTGATCTGGGACCGTTCCTTAACTCTCATTGGAAATTCAAGTTACACAATTTTTTTGAAATGCAAGTTTATACAAATTACAGCGTTTGCTCCTTTTCTTAGTATTATTTTGTCCACCTATTGTCAATAATCTTTTGCTGTGCTATTTTTTACTATTTCAGAAAATGTCGACTGTTTCGTTGTCAGTGTTGAACAGCTAGCTGGATCAGCATTCAGCTAGGTACCAATGCTGCAACGCCAGGATCAACTGAAGTTTCAGTCTATCAGGCGCCCTCAAGAAAACTAGTTAGGACTTAGGACTAGGAGTCACTCAACCACTAGATCTATCACCAGATGTGCTTTAGCATTGTCTTGTCGACTTATCTATTTGCCTAAATATTTATAGAAAAGACAAAATGTCAAATGAGTGAAAAAAAAACAATGATACCTTTTATTTAAGAACGAAGGTAACATCTATTTTGCATTGGACTCCACGAAAGTATATTCCCTTCTTCCACTTTTATAAGGTATAGTATAACATGGCACGGTCTTCTAAATAATACTTTGACCATTCATTTATCATATACAATATCACTTATGATTATAAATTTATAATTATGGTAAAGTATATTTGATTACGAATCTAACCATGTAAAATTTATATTATGAAAATAAAAAATTATTAGTCAAAGATAGTAAAATTTGTGTTGGGATTAAAGATAACGGGTACCCCTAACATCATTCGCCAAAATAACAACATGAAGGAGTACGAAACAGCCAAGTCCGGAACAACATCTAATGGGCCGGATGGCCCAACAGGGGGAAAATAGCCCGTTTCCCCCATAAGGACGCTGTCTCACCCGACCCCCGAGGGAGGGGGCCTGCCATGACCAACCCCCGCGAGGGAACTCCACCTCGCCCGACCTCCTCGAAGAAGCTCCGCCTCGCCCGACCCTCCTGAAAGGGCTCACTCGGTCCATAACCACGACCCTCCAAGAAACCGGGAGTGTCTCCGGTCAAAAGCTGGGCGCTAGACATGGCTCCGGGAAGTCAGGGACGTGACCGTCCCACGCCCTTGTACGGGGCGGAGTGGGCGACAGGTCAGCCCGCGCCGTCCGGACAGAGACGTGGCCTGCCCACTGTGCCTAATGCCACCAACAGTGGACGAGAGGACATGCGCAATGTAAGGATGGGACGGGACGCCATACCCCACGGTGGGGGACGTAGCGGCCAGGCAGGAATCCCATCCCCCCTGTGATGCTACAGTTGATATTGCGTTAGAACGTAGGAACAAGACGTCCCAACGACTCAGTCAAGATAGGTCAACAAGACCCACCAATAGGATTGGTAGGCAGGGGTTGGGAATCGCCCGACCCCCATGCGCTTTTATTTTACCTTTATGTAAATGCTCACCCCTTAGATTATAAAAAGGGGGCAGACGTACCCCCCCCCCACAGGGGCATCAACATCGGCACCCGCAATCCACAGCCACTCTCGCATCCATGATCGACCACCAGACTCGCGCGCCCACACACACGTGCGCGAGCACGCAACCCAGAGATTTGGACCCCCGCTCCCTCTCTCGCCCATTTATAACCCCTACTGCAGACATCGAATACAAGAGCATGAGAGCTCGAATTGGACTGGAACACCCAGGTGTTAATGACCTGTAGTTATGATTAATCTCAGATTTAACATGATCATTAGCATTAAGTATGCATACATAAAAATGTTAAATTAAATTTTTGCTAGCATTTCAACCCATGTGATGACAAATTCCCTTTTAGAACACTCCGGTTTTTAAATTCCAAACGAAAATATGAATTCACCAAAGATTGGAATGAATTCTCTCCAAATTTGGACCTTACATGTGGGCCCCAATTGTCATCCTCACCCTGTCTCTCCCATACCTCTCCCTGTGCTCAACAGGGCTCAGTATGGAGGGCCGACGCCTCCCGAAGCTCCTCCACCGCCTCGCTGTCCGTCGTGGAGGCTCGCCCGTTTTCCCGGCCAGCGACGTCGCCAAGTCGTCCACGCTTTCTTCCCGAGCTCGCCACCTGCCTCCTCCTTCCTCGCTTGTGCTCGCTCTTCTCTTTCTCCTTGGACAGAGCTCTTGAGCAGACCACCCCCGATCCAAAATCCGCCCAAACCACGCCATGGTTTTCGAATCCCTCTCACCCGAAGTTCCTTCACCTTCCAAGCTCCCTCCTTGGCCCCTCCCTGAGCCTGGCCGAGCCCTACCTCGGCCGGAAATTAGCCCCCGTACTGCCGGCCTCCATTAAACTTCGACGAAACTCAGGCTGCACGTCGATCCGTCCTTCTGACCCTTCTCCCTCCAACCTAGGTATAAGAATCGACTCCCCTCGACTCACTGATGCTCGTGCTCGCCTCGTTTCATCGCGTTCACGTCGTTTCCGCGCTCGTTCCCGAGCCATGCCGGCCGCCGGCCCATGCTCCACGCCGACGAGCCGCCTCCGGCCGTCCCAACCCGCACCGAGCACACCATGAGGTAGCTCGCGACCTCCTCTATCTCCTCCCCCACTTCCCCATAGCCGCCGGCGAGCCCCCTCGCCGGAATCCGGCCGGCAAGCACCGCCCCCTCCTCTGTTTTTCGGCCCAGGGACCTTGTGCAAGAATTGGAACAAGTCCAGGGGGCTATCTGCATAGCTATAGACTCAGATGAATAGTGCCGCATGGGTTCTTTTGCAATAAATTGGCTGAAAGTTTGGAAAATAGTAGTAAATCATAGAAAAATCAGAAAAATACAAACTAAAATTTGTTGGATTCCTTGTTCTAAGATATAGAACTTTCCTTACAGGTTGATCTTCAGTTTCTAAATAATTTTTGCTCTATTTTAAATGTTAGTTTAAATGGTTGCAAGCTTTGAAAATGCATAGTAAATAGTAAAAAAAATGGTAAAAATATAAAACCAGTTGGGTTAGTTTTGTTTTGGCATGTGGAACTTCGAAAAAATATTTAACCTGCTGTTTGTTTAATGTTTCTATGTTGTATTGATTTAATCATGAGTAATGCTTGTTTTAGATTGTTTATTTAATATCTGCAGTTTTGGAAGTCTAAATTTTTTGAAATTTATGCAGTAGCTTACTCTTGGAATGCTTAGTTCACTGTAAAAGTTTCATGTCCAGAATCTATGTAAATGTTTGTATATCTTTAATGGTTCAAATTGTCTTGTTGAGGCCAATTTAAATGCTTTCTGTTATAAACAAGGGTTGGTAAGTTTTTGTTACACCCTTTACCAATCTCTTGTCATGCCAGTTAATTGGTGTGCTAAATTACGGTTGCAAGTTAAATGTTTGTTTTTGTTTAGTTGCTAGTTATAGCTTTCCCTTTGTTGTTGTTGCTAAACGAATTCCTTTCTGCATGTGTATGTTTGCAGCGGGGTGCTTATTTCAATTGTTTTTCATGCTCTAACACTAGAACTAGGATGTGGATGGTTTTTGCTAAGCTTGGTTCTGGTTGCTTATTAGTTAACTAATTCATTAGTTACTTAGTTTGCTTATTGCATATGCTTGGTCTTTTCTAAACAAGTTTAGTAATACTTTGTATAGGAAATACTTCAGGCTAAAATAAATTGAATGAACTCTCGTATTGCAGAACCAACTCATTTTGCCTTTTGAGCTTATTTGCGGTGCTTACTCGATAAATGATTGCACAGTCATGTCTTTCTTGTTAATCGTATCACATTGTATTGCATCATGTTCGGGCCCATGCAATCGTGACATTGTGCCTACCTTGCTTATTCTTTTTGTTGTATCGTCTACTGCACTTTCATGCATTCAGACATCTGCATTGGTGCATCTCATTTAGGTACGCTAGAAGTACAATGCATGGACGTGAAGCACATGATTTTGGAGCCAAGCTAGAAGACGGTGAATGGTGGATACATCTAGAAGATGGATGGATGGACCCCGATATGCATGACCAAAGGAAGATTGCTCGCCAAGCGAGTACCATCTAACTAACACTAATTTAGTGTTACACCAGGCAAGCCCCGGAGCATAACCCTTAATTTTAGTATTCAATATTTACTATATAATTATTGTGCATTTACGTTTCTAGGAGTTGATTGGAACCTTAGATGCATAATCCCTAGGTTTCCTCAGTTACTCTACTAGTGTGCAGATCGTTAGTACTGCAATGCTTAAATAGGTTTCGATAGAAGCCGAGTGATTCCTGTCACAAGCGAGTTATAGGATCTTGTTACTTATGGCAAAGTTGTTTGAGAAGGAATCAATGAGGAAAGAAAAATAGAGATCAGACGGGGAATGATGTTGAGATGTAAGTGATGGCAACAGGACAAGGTCCTGGTGTCTTAAATGGCCCCGTCTGTGTCGATTGAGGACCGTACCGTTGTTGGCAGTGTTGATCGAGGATTGAACAATACTAACCACATGCCGGAAGTAGGAGGTAGTCGAAACCGGTAAACTCAGTACCATATGCGCACCGGTAGGCGGACTTGATATTGTCTTCACCAGTGGAGCTAGTATAGAAACTCATGGCTGACCCTTCGTTGGTATCGGTGGGGCTAGCAGTCCCGGGTCGCAGGGCAGTTCGGCTATTCGGTGTGCATATGTGAAGGGTTGGTGTGTATAGCCCGACGGGGCATATACGTGCCGTGTTGGTTAGGTCCACCTTGCAAGGTTAAATCGGATCTGTCGTGGTGCTGCAAACCACAGCCGGGTGGCGGAAGGCACCCGCCCTAGCCCAGAGGGTGTGTACTCGGGAGTTAGCTAGTCCTAGTTCGATCTCTCTCAAGAACACGATGAACACCGCGGGATTAGAGTGGTTCGGGCCGCCGGAGCGTAATACCCTACATCCAGTGTGTTGTATTGCCTTCCCTCGAGAGAGAGAGAGTTCGCGAGAGCTGGTGTGTCTGGAGAGCCTCTCTACCTCTGTTGTGTACAGCGAGCGCCTCCCTTTTATATCTCAAGGGGGCGCGTACATGGCCGTTGGGACCCCGACAGGTGGGCCAAACGATGCAGTACAAGATAACATACTGTTCATAATTATGGCGTCGCAGGCGAAGGAGATCCCTCTCTTGGATTCCATTGCCTGCTCCCGGAATCCTCCGTCCGGCGTGTCCAGGCGCTGTCTTGTCGGAGTGGCGCCAGGCATAGCTAGCGGCATTGCCTGCCACGTAGCTGAACGGGCCGCGTAGCTTGCGGCGTAGGAGGCATGATGGAAAAGTGCCGTGCCGTCGTATCCAATTAATGCGGCAGACGGGCTCTACGCGGGTGCGGCACAGGCGGCTGCACTGTGTACCTTGGTAATACGCGGTGCACAGTGAGGCCTGACAAAGGCTGTCCCGCGTGCCACGGCGATAGAGCATGCCTCAACCATCTGCATTAAATGCGGTGGGTGCGCGAGTCTTCCAGCGGAAGACTTGTGCACGAGTCCGCGCCCGTGCCTCCGGGACACGTGGCGGTTCCGGACCCCTACGCGGTAAAGGGGGGGGGTCCGGACGGACGCAGGAGGTCCCAGACCCCTATGGGGGGTCCGAGGCCTCGGCTGTCAGCTCGGAGCTTCCCTTCCTTAGAGACACGTGGCATCTCCGGACCCATCCCCAGGAGGGGAACGGGTCCGGGGCCGTTGGTGTAACACCCCTGTGTTAATCGTCTCGCTAATCATGAGTTAACTCGCTAAGTGTGGACTCAAATTCGTCGTTAACGCTAATCGCTTTCGCTTAGTAAACATCTATTTTAGCCGTGTTCGATCTCGCTTTTGTCCATGATCCGAGCCTCAAATCAATTTTCGCCCAAAACGAAAGTTGTAGATCTTTTCTTCCTCTACAACTTTTATTTTGGCCAAATTTCTTGTTCCCATATCAAATTTTGAGTTTTGGCCGGTCAAAAACAGGTCAAAATCATTCAAAATTTGTCACTGGGTTTTACTGTGCCTCCCCTGTTCTTGTACTGTGCTCGACACGATGCGCTCGCCGGCCATACCGGCGACTGTGCTCGTCGGCGCCGCCTCCACGCGTCGGCAATCGCGCCCGACCTCGGCGTCGGCGCCCTTATCCTCGCGAACGCCTCGAAGGTTCCTGTCCCGTTCCGTTTTCCCCTTCTCCATCCTTGGAGCAGCGAGCGGAAGCGAGCAGAGCTCGCCGTCGACGTTCCACTGGCCGAGCTTCGCCGCCCCGCCTCGATTCATCGCACCCCGAGCTGCGCAGCCTCGCCGTCCACCCACTCCGACCACCCACGAGCGCGGCCGAGCCCCTACTCCGACGAATCGAGCCGCAGATCATCCCGGCCGCCATTGCAGTTCACCCGAGCTTCGCCCTCTTCGTTGAGCTCCCACCTCCGGCACTTCCCCGCCCAAAACGAACCCTCGGTGAGCACCACAGCCACCTCCTCTCGCTCCCCGTCCTTTTCCCCGCCAAAATCCGCCACCACCGCCGCTGCTGCGCCGCCGCGCCGCCATGGCAGCGCTGCCGCCACCGCGTGCGTGCCGCCGCCACCGCGTGCGTGCCGCGGGCAGCTCTGCGCGTGCCCCGCCAGCCACCGTCGCGCGCCCCACAGCCGCTTCCTCCAGGTTGGACCGTCGAGTGGGCCCCGTCTTCCCCGTGAAGATTGTGCAGGTTGGCGTCACATCGGTGGGCAGGATGTGGAGCTCACCTTTTATCGTCGTCGTAGCTATCGTATTGTATTTCGAACTCAGTTTTAAACTTCCGCTGTGTGTTTGAACTCTGTTGTTTGTATTTAAGACTTTATGTAAAACCTGTGTTGTAAATTAATTTGAAGATTTCTGTATGCTGGTAACACCTGTGCTCGTCTTCGTACGGGTCTAAGTGCAATTGTGATCCTGGAGTACAGTAGTTTAATCGGGATTTTACCCGACAGCCTGTCAGGTTACACCGTTTTAAGTGCACAGTAACTTGATTAATTATTAAGATGATGGTTAGTGCATTTAAGCCGGTTTAATTTGGACGGTGCTGCTACAGCTGGCATCAGAGCTCTAAATTGCACTGGGGTGATTACCTTGCAACGATTTCGGGTTTTTCGAAAAGTTGACGCTAGATGCGCTAAGGAATAGAATAGATAGTTCGTATGCCCTAATTATTTATATAAGTTAGGTGGCAACTAAGTATCTATTTTATTCCAGCACTTCCAGCTTTTACTTTTTGTTAAACCTTACTTCTGTAACGATGCACCTACGCTGAGGTAAGCATTCTGGTAGTCCTTAGAATAGCCCACGTGTTTCATACGTGCGCGGGTCCCGTATGATGAGCATACGAGGAGGTGATAAGGCTCAATTCAAATGCCTGTCGCTATCTGCCGCCTGATATGGAGTGCAGATTTCATGCCGTGTGATTGTGATCACGGCCATTTCGTAAGGCAATGTTACGAGATGTAAACCTGTCATGCGGTTGGCCATGACCGTGACCCTTGGGACACGTCTACCCTTGGATGTCCCGTAAGGCGAGTGTACGGGAAGTGAATACGTTGTTATGACGTATGCAGCGCTGCCCATTCAGCGTCAAACGTCTGGGTGCCATCTCTATAGTGGATGGTAATGTATGTGTGAATATGTGGGAAACTGCATATGCGTTACCCGTGTGGCGTAGGACACATGGGAGCCGTTCGTGTGTGCTGGCACGAAGGGTCCAGAAATGGATATTTATATCTGTCTATGTGTTCTTCTGCAGGAAACTAACTTCGTAAGCGCGTTATAAAAACCTTGATCGTAGGAACGACTAGTCTATATATAGGGAGAGTACGTAAACGTGCCACCGATTGTTCTCGTATACCATATTTTTGGTGCTTGTTTGGGTGAGAAACGCTAGAACGTGGCATGCATCTTGCATCTTGCGTTCCTGAGTTGTTGTTTGTTTTGTTACCTTCGGTTGCGCTTCACAAAAATTTATTTGGATCACCATGTTTTTACTATGTGTTCTTAAAAATTTATTTGTGTTGCGTTACCAAGTTTAAACCTGTTTCTTTTGAAAACTGTGACTTACGTTAGTGCTATGTGTTCTTACAGATGGCTAGCTTCACGCACGTGATCGTGGACGCTGAGGGTTGGGCGCACTCCAATGCCCTCCACACCGGCCACTTTCCTCGTCTGCTGTGGCAGATGCTCAGGGCGTTTGACTACACTGAGCCTCCACAGTACTCCAGACACGAGTCTAGCTTGCTGGGCACCGAGCGCTGTCAGATGATCGTGAAGATTCCTGCGTGCCCCGCTCGCTTGGAATGGGACTCGTGGCAGCTCACTGTCTATGGTAGGAAGCTGGCAGACTCCTGGGAGATTGCAGCTAGGAAGGCTATTGAGGAGTTCTCAGAGAAGCATAATGCAGAGGTGATAGATACTCCTTACAGTGTGTTTCCTCTGAGGGATGAGACTACTCAGGCCTATACAGATCGGGTGAACCGCAACCTGAACTATATGATGCCCGACTACAATGTCAGGACAGCACTCTCGTTCAGCTACTCCTCAGCTTTGAGCAACATGTATGAGCAGCTTCGCGAGGAAAATGCGATATGTAGGAGCAAGGTTCGAGAGGCTCACCTCCATGAGCAGCACATGATTGGTACCCAGGACAAGATCAAGGCCCTGAAGGCCAAGTCTAGAGCAAGGAAGATCAGGATTCAGGAGTTGCAGGAGGAGCTGGAGAACAGGACTCAGATGGTGCAGCACCTTGAGGGGCAGCTTCAGCAGGCCCAGGAGTGGATTGAGGACGCTCAGGCTCAGGTGCAGGCAGCAGTAGAGATGGAGGCCGAGGCAGCAGAGGAGGAGCCAGAAGAAGAGGAAGAGGAAGAGGACCCTGAGGAGATCGAGGGAGTGTCTGGAGTCGAGTCGGGACCCGGGACTCCGTGAGGACGTGGATAGATAGTGTTGATTCTCCCCTTGCAGTGTAGCCTAACTGTAGGATAGTTGGGTAGGATGACCAACATAGTGCTCTAGGCTAACCTTGGGTTGAGAATTCTTTTGTGGCTCGGTAGTTCGAGTCATGTAGGATAACTCTCGCTAGTATGGTGTGTAGCCGGGTCGTGCAAGACCCTTCTTTTAGTAGTGGTGTGTTCTCGGGTCGTTTGTGAACCCTTCTCCAATGTTAGTTTGTTGCCGTAGCATGGCTTGGGTTGTACTGAACCTTGTTTTAAATCAAGCAGCGTGGTTGCTTAATGTAAATTTTACTCCCGTAATGATCTTTTCTGTCAATGTGTGAAATTTCAGATTTGAGTTGTGTTTTGATCGTCTTCGAATCTGAAACATTGTTGAGCGAGGTTTAGTATTGCATACGTTAGAACTACTCTGGACGGAAATTGTTGAGTGAGACGGTTTCAACCGAAGCAAGTAAATTTTAATTCCCTTGGTGAACCATCTCGCGAGAGAAATGATTCATGCCGTGTGTTCATATTATATATGCACATTCTTTACTTGCATGGATTAGTCTTGCTAGCGAAATGGCTAACCAGGGGAATGATTATTTTTGCAGATGGGTGATAATCATGACAATGAGAATCACGAAGCACTGCCCCAACAACCTCCCTCTTTGGCTCAAGCCGTTGCAGCTCTTATCGCTGACCGCAACGAGCAGACGGAGTTAATAAGGCAACTGGTGCAAGCCCAAGTCAATGCCGGCAGAGGTCGACATGCTCCCCCACTAGCACCAGCAGAAACTGACTATGTCGGTTTTCTGGCCACCCAGCCACCTCTGTTCCATAAGGCTGATGATCCCCTTGAGGCTGATGCCTGGATTCGCACCATTGAGGATAAGTTCATCATCCTCAATTGCACAGAGATGGACAAAGCCGCCTTTGCAGCGCAACAGCTGCGAGGACCTGCGAAAATATGGTGGGTCAATCACAAGGCTCTACTTCCCGCTGGTACACGTCTCACCTGGGATGAGTTTGTGGCAGCTTTTAAAGCCCACCACATCCCGACAAGCTTGATGAGGAGAAAGATGGCAGAGTTCCTAGCCCTGAAGCAAGGGACCAACACTGTGCTCTAGTATGCTCAGACTTTCAATCAGTTATCCCAGTATGGCGGTTTTCATGTGGATACTGATGAGAAGAAACAGGATTGCTTCAGAAGGGGACTCAGCACAAAGCTTCAGGACAAACTGGCTCTCACTACATGCAACAACTTTACCGATCTGGTTAATAAGGCCATAACGCAGGAAGATGCCACATTGGCGCACAAAGCTGGCAAGAAGAGGAAGGCACCTGCTGGATCTTCCAGCAACGCACCCCAGAGGTACAAGCTGGTTCAGACAGGGAATCAGCAGGCTTCAAACCGTCCTCCACAGCAGGGCCGTTGGGTCGCTAGGCCACCCCAGCAACAGCAGCAGTGGGCACCCCGTTTTCCGATACAGCAGCAGAGGCCTTTAATGCTACAAGGTCCTCGCCCCAACAACTACCCTTGTTACAATTGTGGTAACATGGGGCACTTTGCACGTGACTGCCGTCTGCCACCTCGGCAGAATATCTACAAGACTCCCGCGCTGAGTCAAGGTTCCAGCCAGAAGGATCAGAAAAAGAAGATTGTACCTGCCAAGACTGGTCGTGTGAACTACACCACTCTGGAGGAAGTTCCGGAGGGCACCCAAGTGATGGCGGGTACGTTCTCCGTTAATCACTGCCCTGTGTACTGTGCTATTTGATTCGGGAGCATCCCATACCTTTATCAGTCAAGCATGCGTAGAACGACTCAACTTGCAAGATATTCAAATAAAAAGACCTTATGCTATTTGTACACCGGGTGCACGGTTGCACACCCAACGAATAATTCCGAGTGTGTCCCTTGAATTGGGTGGAAAAATCTTCCAAACCAAGCCCATTGTCCTTCCAAGCCAAGGTATAGATATCATACTTGGAATGAATTGGATGAAGGAACACTGTGTTATCCTTGATACTTCTTCTCGTGTCATTCGGATTAATTCCCCCATGTATGGTTTGATGGATATTCAACTTTCCAAGCATGAAATTCCAGCCACTATCATATACCATCTTGAGGGAAAAATTCTAGAAGTAATTCCGGTGGTTTGTGAATACCCCGATGTGTTTCCGGAGGACTTGCCAGGCATGCCTCCCGATCGGGATATTGAGTTTGTCATTGAGTTACAGCCTGGCACAGCGCCCATATCTCGAAGGCCATATAGAATGACTCCAAGCGAGTTAGCGGAATTAAAAATCCAATTACAAGAGTTGCTGGATAAAGGCTATATCCGACCGAGCACCTCACCTTGGGGTTGCCCGGCTTTGTTCGTGAAGAAGAAAGATCACGGGCTGAGGCTATGTGTGGATTATCGACCTCTGAATGCAGTCACCATTAAAAACAAAAATCCACTTCCTCGTATTGATATTCTTTTTGATCAATTAGCTGGAGCTAAGGTATTCTCAAAAATAGATCTACGATCTGGTTATCATCAAATCAAAATCAGACCGGTGGATATACCAAAAACAGCTTTCTCTACTCGTTATGGTTTATACGAGTATTTGGTGATGTCCTTCGGATTAACCAATGCCCCCGCTTACTTCATGTACCTCATGAATTCGGTATTCATGCCGGAGTTAGACAAGTTCGTCGTGGTCTTCATTGATGATATTTTGATCTACTCCAAGAATGAGGAAGAACATGCTCATCATCTTCATATAGTACTTCAGCGTCTGAGAGAGCACCAGCTTTATGCCAAATTCAGCAAGTGTGACTTCTGGCTGAAGGAAGTGCCATTCCTCGGTCATGTCATATCTGCTGAGGGCATCTCTGTGGATCCCAGTAAAGTACAAGATGTACTCGATTGGGAAGCCCCAACTTCAGTTCCTGAAATCCGCAGTTTCTTGGGTTTAGCTGGGTATTATCGACGATTTATTCCAGAATTCTCTCGAATTGCGAAGCCGATGGCTGAACTTCTTAAGAAGGGTGTCAAATTCTATTGGAGTGCCCAATGTGAGGAAGCTTTCCAGAAATTGAAGACACTTCTCACTTCTGCTCCAAT
Organism: Panicum virgatum; assembly: GCF_016808335.1. Taxonomy (NCBI): domain Eukaryota; kingdom Viridiplantae; phylum Streptophyta; class Magnoliopsida; order Poales; family Poaceae; genus Panicum; species Panicum virgatum. The sequence goes on from NC_053139.1 coordinate 47,046,019, forward strand.
CTTGGCCCAGCCAGATACTACAAAGCCATTCGATGTCTACTGTGATGCCTCGGGCACAGGATTTGGCTGTGTTCTGATGCAGGAGAACCGGGTGATTACTTATGCATCTCGATCACTCAAGCGTCATGAAGAAAACTATCCCACTCATGATCTTGAATTGGCAGCTGTGGTCCATGCTCTGAAGATCTGGCGACACTATCTTTTAGGTTCATTGTGCAACATCTATACCGATCACAAGAGTCTCAAATATCTTTTCACTCAAGCTGATTTGAACATGCGTCAAAGAAGATGGCTTGAGTTGATTAAAGATTATGAGCTCGAAGTGCATTATCACCCTGGCAAGGCTAATGTAGTTGCCGATGCGCTAAGTCGAAAAGCTCACTGTCATTGTATTTCAGCTATACCATTAAGTGAGTCTCTTTGCTATGAAATGGAAAAGCTGAATTTAAGCATCGTACCACATGGCACATTGGCTCATCTAGAGCTTACTCCTACTCTTCGTGACCTTATCATCACGGTACAAAAGCAAGATAAAGGGGTAAAGGAAATTCAGAGAAGACTATCAGAAGGAGATCCTAAAGTAAATTGCTTCCACCAGGATGCTGAGAATGTGTTATGGTTCAAGAACCGATTAGTGGTCCCTAAGAATTTTGAACTCAGAAACAGATTCTTGACGAAGCCCATACTTCACGACTATCAATTCATCCGGGTAGCAACAAGATGTACCAAGACCTGAAGCAACGATTTTGGTGGACTCGGATGAAAAGGGAAATAGCCAAGTATGTGTCAGAATGTGATATCTGTCGGAGGGTTAAAGCCAGTCATCTCAAACCAGCTGGGACTCTTCAACCCTTGAGTATACCTGAATGGAAATGGGAAGACATTAGTATGGACTTTATAGTTGGCCTGCCTCGAACTCAAAGGGGTTACGATTCTATTTGGGTTGTGGTCGACAGGCTAACCAAGTCAGCACATTTTCTTCCAGTCAGTACTCGTTATTCCACAAAAAGATATGCTGAGTTATATGTTGAGCGTATCTTATGCCAGCATGGTATACCCAAGACTATCATCTCTGATCGTGGTAGCCAATTCACTGCTCGCTTTTGGGAACAATTGCATAATTGCTTAGGAACTCGTGTCATTCGCAGTTCTGCTTACCACCCTCAGACAGACGGCCAAACCGAGAGAATAAATCAAGTTTTGGAGGATATGCTCCGTGCTTGCGTCTTGACCTATCCACAGAAATGGGATCAATGTTTGCCATTAGCGGAATTTTTTTATAACAATAGTTATCAAGAAAGCATCAAAATGGCACCATTTGAAGCTTTATACGGTCGTCGATGCCGTACACCTCTCAATTGGTCTGAAACCGGAGAAAGAACAATCTTTGGGCCCGACATGGTTCAAGAGGCCGAAGAACAAGTCCGCCTTATCCAAGCCAACTTAAAGATTGCACAATCTCGACAGAAGAGCTATGCAGATAAAAGAAGAGATCCACTCGTCTTTAAGGTCGGTGATCACGTCTATCTAAAAGTATCACCATGGAAAGGCGTGCAAAGATTTGGAATTAAAGGGAAGTTAGCTCCCCGATACATCGGTCCATATCCAATTGTGGAACGATGCGGTCCTGTGGCTTATCGGTTGGATCTTCCGGCAAATCTTTCTGCAGTTCATAACATCTTCCATGTGTCACAACTCAGATTGTGCCTTAGAGTTCCGACGGAAGCTGTAGAAAGTGACTCGATTCAATTAGAGTCTGATCTCACCTATCCTGAGCATCCTATCAAGATTATTGATCGCAAGGATCGAGTTACTCGTCGCACAACCAACCGATTCTACAAAGTACAATGGAGTAATCACTCCGAAGATGAAGCTACTTGGGAGAAGGAGGAATTCCTGAGATCCAAGTATCCGGAGTTTTTAAACGCTCATCCAGGTACTACAACTTCGAACCCTTTCCGCCTGTCTTTATTCCTTTGTGCCTGAATCTCGGGACGAGATTCTTTTAAGGGGGGAAGGCTGTAACACCCCTGTGTTAATCATCTCGCTAATCATGAGTTTACTCGCTAAGTGTGGACTCAAATTCGTCGTTAAAGCTAACCGCGTTCGCTTAGTAAACATCTATTTTAGCCGTGTTCGATCTCGTTTTTGTCCATGATCCGAGCCTCAAATCAATTTTCGCCCAAAACGAAAGTTGTAGATCTTTTCTTCCTCTACAACTTTTATTTTGGCCAAATTTCTTGTTCCCATATCAAATTTTGAGTTTTGGCCGGTCAAAAACAGGTCAAAATCATTCAAAATTTGTCACTGGGCTTTACTGTGCCTCCCCTGTTCTTGTACTGTGCTCGACACGGTGCGCTCGCCGGCCATACCGGCGACTGTGCTCGTCGGCGCCGCCTCCACGCGTCGGCAATCGCGCCCGACCTCGGCGTCGGCGCCCTTATCCTCGCGAACGCCTCGAAGGTTCCTGTCCCGTTCCGTTTTCCCCTTCTCCTTCCTTGGAGCAGCGAGCGGAAGCGAGCAGAGCTCGCCGTTGACGTTCCACTGGCCGAGCTTCGCCGCCCCGCCTCGATTCATCGCACCCCGAGCTGCGCAGCCTCGCCGTCCACCCACTCCGACCACCCACGAGCGCGGCCGAGCCCCTACTCCGACGAATCGAGCCGCAGATCGTCCCGGCCGCCATTGCAGTTCACCCGAGCTTCGCCCTCTTCATTGAGCTCCCACCTCCGGCACTTCCCCGCCCAAAACGAACCCTCGGTGAGCACCACAGCCACCTCCTCTCGCTCCCCGTCCTTTTCCCCGCCGAAATCCGCCACCACCGCCGCTGTTGCGCCGCCGCCACCGCGTGCGTGCCGCGGGCAGCTCTGCGCGCGCCCCGCCGGCCACCGTCGCGCGCCCCACAGCCGCTTCCTCCAGGTTGGACCGTCGAGTGGGCCCCGTCTTCCCCGTGAAGATTGGGCAGGTTGGCGTCACATCGGTGGGCAGGATGTGGAGCTCACCTTTTATCGTCGTCGTAGCTATCGTATTGTATTTCGAACTCAGTTTTAAACTTCCGCTGTGCGTTTGAACTCTGTTGTTTGTATTTAAGACTTTATGTAAAACCTGTGTTGTAAATTAATTTGAAGATTTCTGTATGCTGGTAACACCTGTGCTCGTCTTCGTACGGGTCTAAGTGCAATTGTGATCCTGGAGTACAGTAGTTTAATCGGGATTTTACCCGACAGCCTGTCAGTTTATACCGTTTTAAGTGCACAGTAACTTAATTAAGTATTAAGATGATGGTTAGTGCATTTAAGCCGGTTTAGTTTGGACGGTGCTGCTACAGTTGGCCTGGTGAGGGAAGAGCCTGACCCGTGGGGCCTGGCTACTCCGTCCTTTCCACGCAGTTACGGATAACTACGTGGGTCTTGCCTTGCCACAGTAAGAGTGGGTATCCCTGCTACAGGGTACCGACAGGATCGATTCGCCGTGACTCGCGGTTATGAGAGCCTTGATCGCTTTGTCACATCGTAGTAAAAAATTGGAATGAGAATGGAATGATGATGATATGATGATGATACTCTGGAAAGATTAATTTGATATATCATGCTTGCTTTAGATATGTATGCAAACTTAGTTGGTACTGGTTACGTTAAACTTGAGCTAAAATATTGAAAGTAAAGATCCATTATTAGTCGCTTTCCAGCAAAATAAATCCCAGAGCCAAAAGGCTTGCATACTAGGAGTCGGCTAAGTATATACCATAGTCGGGTAAGTCTTGCTGAGTATTAGTATACTCAGGGTTTGTTGTCACTCTGTTTTCAGATAACTACTGCTGGTGGGAGCTAACCAGGAATCACATCGGTGGGCTCGATGTGACGTCCTCACGTCATCATAGTTGTCGTTGTTTTTCTAAACTAAATTTCTATTTAAATTCTGCTGCATGTTGAACTCTGATAATTTGTTTAAAACTTATTTTGTAAAGCTCTGCTTGTAAGTTAAACTTGAGAATTGTTGTCTATTTGTAATCATCTGTGCTTGTCTTCATACGAGACTTCCAGTGTTTTTCGATCCTTAACCCAACAGACGACCGGATTACACCATTTTAAGTGCGTGGTAATTTGATTAACCATTAAAATAATAGTTAGCGCACTTAAACCGGTTTAATTTGGACGGTTCTGTTACATGGACGTAGGGACATTCCGTCCGAATCAGTATAAAATCTTGTGTCTTATCCTTATATTACCATCCGTTCCTGTGACGTGAATACAAATTTACTAGTCGGTGATTCGGAACACCGACAATTTGAAATATCTTGATATACATGTCATCTTATAAGAGTGGAGAGAGGGAGTAGTATGTGAATTAAGCCGTGATTCTCTCTCTTTTTCTTTTTTTAACGAACATTAAGCCGTGATTCTCACCCAAACAAGATCACGGTCCCATTCGGGACCACTTCTCACCCAAGAAAAAGCTCTTAACCGCACCAAATGACACCTCTGCAGGTTACCAGAGATGTGCTTTGCGTCTACCGCCTCTCATCACCAATAGTCCGTCTAGACACTCATAATGCATGTACACTCACACTTATGAATATACACGTATACAAACTCTATTTTTATGAGCATCTTCAAAGACTGAGCCAGCAAATTCTTAAATATAAACCTTGGTAATGCTAGAGACCACCAACTTGAGCTTGTAGAGCTGGCCGTTGAGCTTCTTCCTCTGCTTTCGCTCCGCCACCAGGTTCTTGCTCTACTGCCGTCCCATCTGGAACTGGTTCCTCTGCAGTTCACCCTCTGCAGTTGGGCGACTGCCATGTGGGCCCACCACCGTGGGGCCCACATGACAGTCACTCAACTACAGAGGATCTCGTTCCGTCCCGCCCCTACGCGTCGTGCATGTCGCTCTCATCGAACCTCGAGTCTGTCTCTCCAGCTGCACCGCCACCACTGACGGCTCGCTCCCGGCGGCGTACTGCCACCCCTTTGCCGCTGCTTCATCGACCACCCCAAGCATTGCTGCTAGGAACGGGTCCGCCGCAACGTTGCCCACGACATCGAACAGGTTGAGCGTAGGGGTGGTAATGGGCCATGGGCCTAGTAGCCTCTTCACAGCCCAACAAGGTCTTTAAAAATATTTAGTTCAAAATTGTATAAGATTAGACCCCGGTCTTTTTAGAGCCCGGTCCTTATATTTTTCTAGTTCAAAATTTTGGGCCTTTTACCACCCCTAGTTGAGCGACAGCGTAGCACACGAAGCCCGGCACCATGTGCCGGCAACCCGCTTCCCGATATGACAAGCGAGGCGAGATTGACGACGGATTAGGCCAGTCTCAGTGAAAGTTTCATGTACACAGATATCTAGACTGAAAATTAGATAATAGTGCCAAATGAGTTTCATAGTGATGAAACTCTCCTCACATCTCATGAAACTTCATCCTTCTCTCTCCTTGCCACGTCAGCAAAATTGATAATATTTAATGTCATGAAACTTCCACTGAGACTGGCCTTAGTGGGCTCAAATACCTAGATTTAGAACTAGATAACCGTGCTAGATGAGTTTCATGGTGATGAAACTCTCCTCACATCCCATAAAATTTCAACCTTCTCTCTCCTTGCCATATCAGCAAAATCGATGATATTTAATGTTATGAAACTCTCCATGAAATTCTCACTGAGACTGGCCTCAGGAAGATGGGTGGACTGGCCGGTTGAAGAAAAGGAAGGATGAAGCTTATACGTGGGTCCACACATCAGCAAGTGGAGAGGAGAGGCGACAGGAGCATTTTAAAGTTTGGACCATATAAAAATACTAGAACTTGCACGTGGGTCTAAGAGAATCAAATATGTACAAAATGTCACCTCTCAAGCAAATAACGAATTGTAATGGTATATCTCTAAATAATTAAAATTTAATGGCAGATCAGTAAACTTAAAAAATTGTAATGACACGGATCCAATTAACTCTAATTAAAAATGTTTTGGAGGATGTTTGAGCGTGATGATTTTTGATCTGTTTGGATGTGCTAAAGTTAAGTACTAAATTTTAGCACATATTAGCACTTATATATATTCTAAAATTTTTAAGTTTTGACTAAAATTTAACACATTCAATTAGCACTTCATTTAGATGAGCTAGTGACGAAGTTTAACGCTTTTATTCATTAGCACCTAGTCCAAACTGGACCTCAGTACACTTCCCCATTTATTTTCTTTTCTTTTGAGGAGTACTCCCCCATTTTTCTCTATCTCTTGCAGCAGATTGTTGATGCCAAATCATGCAGACTAGGCGGGCCGAAATTGGGCTGGGTCAGGCTGGAGTCGGGGATTTTTTTGGTTGGGCCTTTTTTTTCTTTTCTCAATCTATAAACTGGTCGTCACCCGAGCGAGGACAAAAGGAGGAAGTAGAGCACGCTAGTACGCTACTACCACTCTCCGCCTCCGCCTCCGCCGCCGTATTAGGTCGTCCCCGCCGTCGCCGACCACGGGCCACGCTACGCAAGCGCGATGTCCAGCTCAAACTATGACTCCAGCTCGCCCAGAGCGGGTCTCGTCGCTCGGGCCACCACCTCCAGTCCTCACCTCCGCGCGGGCGCGGCGGGGGATCTGGAGCGCCCTCCGTCACCATCGCCGGACCTCACAGCCGTGCCCACCCTGCGCACACCGCGACCCAGACAGAGTGGCTACCGTGGCCTATGCAGGCCATCTCTTGCTCGCGTTCACGCACCAACCCCTTCCCCACCCGCTTTCTCCCCCAGCCCACCTCACGTGTCATCTGGCGGCGGCGGCAACTATTCCGAATGGAGGGTGCAACTTCTTGCTTTCCTCAACGAGTAAGCACCTTCCCCTCATATTTAGTTCCCTTTTGGATTCAAAGTTTTGCTCTCACCTTAGTCAATTTCTCAGATACGCCATCAACTCGGAGAAGACCGCCGTCTATAAGGTACTTGCCGCTTTAACGAGAGAGACAGCGAGTCTAAGTTTCCAGATCCATTTTGAGCACCTTCTCGAGTACGATAAGGAATTAGCGTACGCCATCTGCAACTCTCAGGACAGGTTATGATTGTGTCTACCATCCCTTCTTTTGTCTACTGTTTTTGGTATTTCAGTGTGCATCCATTGTTTCCTTTTCGGAGAATTATCTCCTTGGGTTTGTCAACCAGTTACCGACTTGGTGATATTGTGAAATTGTAGTAGGATGCTGTTAGGGAACTGGACGGATTCGAGAACTGGTAGAGGGGATTCAGAGGAGGAAGAGAGTAGAACAGGGAGAAACAGAGCTCAGGAATGCGGAATAGTTCGATTCATTTCCTTCATGGTTCATGCCCTCCACGGGTTCCCAGCACAAGCATTTAAACGGCACGGTCACAGGCTGACCGGCTAGCCGACTCACGCACAGCCTGACTTGGGCTTTAACTGGACCGGGCTTGCGGCCCATGAACGATAAACTCCTCGTGTTCGCCAGCCGCGACTCATATCATGGCAGATGCTGACAAATCCAATAGCATTAGATAGGTCATAGGTGCGTGTTTCAGATATGAAAAGGCAAGGTCTACTTTTCATCAACTCAACTATTGCTGTTTCAGCTTACTTATTCGACTCCAATACCATTTAATTTACACTCTGAACTGTTAATGCACAATTCAAATGTGAAGCTTTCCTCATCCATTAAATAGCTCAGTTAATTGAGCGAGTACTGGTTACTGACTTCTTAATTTGTGCTGCATTGGCTCTGTTTGTTAGCACAATAATCATGTTTCTTATGTGCGACATGTTATTTTCATGAAGATTCAACGAATGGTTGTATCCAACTGCGTACCAGTTCCTAATCAGTGAAGGGATTGCGAAGAATGTAGTCGAAAGAATGAAAATTACTTTCCACACAATGCCCCTGAGGTGGGTTATCTTGTATTCAATCTGCAGACTATTTCTTTGTGAAAAATTATTAACTTATGGGGCTCTTCTTGTATTATTGTGTGTAGCATCAAACCTCTTGAACAGTTTTTATCGGAACATGGGTCATTGATCAGCATTAAGTCAATCTTTAAAGGGAGTTACAAATTGTGTGTGGCACATGACATCGGCATGGTATTAGTCCATGGCTTTCTGGAAGAGATCTTGAAAAACCACAGAAAATATCTTTCTTGGAATGGGGGATTTAACAAAAGTGACTTGGTGGTGGTTAATTCTATGGAGTGTAGGATTACTAAGAGGTCAACGCAAGGTGGATGCCACTGTAGAGCAAAGGATCTGCACAAAATTGGGGAGATTTTCATGCCAATGTTCAGTTGCAGTAGAGGAATGGCACTATACTTCGATGTACTGCAAAAAGACTTGAGCATGGCCAGTGACACTGAAGTAAAAGAGGAATGGTTTTGGGAATACCTTCTCTCACACCCGGCACTGAAACGATCAATGGCACGTTACGACCTGGAGTGCGGATTGCATGCTGCAATAACCTTTGGAGGCCCAGGCACGCGAATCCAATCAATTCTTGGAGTATACAGTACTGGAAGGCGCTTATCCCGACTGAACTTACTGAAAACACACTTGTCACAGATTCCAGCTTGTATAAGGTTTTCTGGTTTAACTGCGAGCCTATTGAAGGTGTTGATAATCCTTTTGCGGCTACAGTTGGGGGGCTGCTTGCATACAAAAGAAATTTCCTGCAATATGGTAATGAGTATGTCAAGGTACATGACCCCACCGAGTTAGAGCAATTTGCAGCAAAAACTTTTCCCCAAGCTCTACCGAATATTCTGCGGAAGTTATTGAGGGACTGCAAAATACACATGAATGGACCGTAAGTTTTTCTTTTCGTTCTTTGCAGTCATCTGCCTCTCTTTTTCTTATAAACATTTTTTTCGTGCATGAATGCGTAGGCTTATGGTGCCCTGGAAAGCTTATTGCGCCTCAAGAGTTCACAATGATGATAATACTGAAGGGAGAACTGACATCTGTATTTAATTCAATCAAGAGGGCAGGTGCCAATCTTTCACTCTCAGATGCAAGTGGCGTACATGCTGTGGGATACCCTTTTTCTTTCTGCTTTTTCATCTATGAATCTTAAATTCTTGGCTCTTTTCCCTTAGTTATGAATGATGGTGTTTCCATTTTCCTGATGAACTATTGACAACTAATCATGTGATGTGCTTTGGGCCATCTGCTTGTTACACTCCTTGTCCACCTGTGTGCTTTGGATTCATTACACTATGCTACTGCATGCTAATTGTTCACTATATACCAGGTGATGCTGAATTGTTGGTTATGGGAGTAAATAGGAATTATCAGTTTAAATTGATAGTGCTTAGATGGTTATTTTCTACATACTGAATTACTGATAGGCCATAATATGCAGCGTGCAGCTTTATGTAAAGTATATTTATTTGAAACCATACTCCATCAGATAATTTTTTTTATAGTGTATCTGTGTTTCTAGTTTCCTATATTTTACAAGGTGTGTATCCTTTCTTCTTTCACTACAAGTTATCTTTTTTTCTTCTTCAGTACATGCTACGGTAATACATTTAAGAAATCCTAATGAGGTATTCAATGCTTTAACTTTTTAGTTACCGATTTATTCCCTGTTCCTGACATGTTACGGTACAAAATGCTCATTGAGTTCTTGTGAGGTACAAACACAATTCCCATTTTATATTGTTCTCTGCTGTAAGTTGGATTCTGAGTTTGTGGGTTGCATCTGCTTCTGTTTTTCTGCTTTAATGGAATAACATGCAATTTTCTTGTGTTCGAAGAAAAAATTGGACTAGGCCAGGCCAGCTTATAACTGCCCCAACTCCTCTCTATCAGAAAAATTAGACACGGCTAGTTGAAACTGTCCCATACTTTGTCCGAAGGCCTATGCATTTCTGAAGAGAGTAAAGGAAAAACTCTAACAAAAGTTCGAGTCTATGGCTCACCGCTGGATTAGCAAAAAGGAAAAACTCGATGCAAAAAATATATATCTCTAAAACTAAGGAATGACTTGTGTTTTCAGGGTCTTCGGTGGACAAGTCTGAGGGTTCTTTTGGATGGAAAAGGGATCCTCTTCATATAACCAACTACCATGGTGGAAAGAGTTTAGCACAGGATGGTTAGAATGCATTGGAGCTTTCTATAAGGAACTCATTTTTAGTAGAGGTGCTTCTGCCTACCAGTACAATATTTTTGTAATCTGTGGTCCTTGAAGAGACTTATGTAAGGTGCAGCTGTTTATCGTTGCTGATGTGGACCTTGTTCTGTACTATTTTGGAGTAGCGTGGCAGGGTTGTGCCCACGTATACATACTGGTTCTGTAAATGACCCTGTTGGTGTGTAGTAATACATGTTGTGTACATATATAGGAATTTATTCTTGAACGCCACTCGTCCCAAACATCAGCCAACATTCCTGATTGCACCTGGTATGCTCAAAATCCATGTTCTGTTGATGTTCTGAAAATTTTGGTAGGATAGGTTGGTTCATGTTTGTTTTTGTCGCTATCCGACTCAATTCATTGTTTACGTTGAGAAAGCCATTTCACAGTTGGTCGCTATCATTGCTGTCTCTATCTAGAGTATCATTGCTGTCTCTATCTAGAGGAGTATCTTGCTAATCCAAGTCGTCATCCGGTTGGACCACGGAATGTGTCATCACCCTGGTTTTGGTAACTATATGTTGTCTACGCTCGGGCGGAGCGCAGCTTAGTCCATATCACTAAACCGATTTTACCCACAGTCTATAGCAAATATTATTTACTCACCAGATCAGATGTAGCGATTCACACCTGGTCTTGTCCACAGCGATAGGAGGAAATGGAGGAGTAAATCTACTGTTTGACACTGTAGATGCACTGTTTGGCACTGTAGACAGAGATGGCGTGGGAAACGAGGCAAGAGCAAATTTGCTCTTGCTCTTGCCATTGTGGACAGCCTTAGGAATTAGGATATCTTCCACTTTGCCCAGTCTCCCTGTAACTTTATTGATTTAGTTGAAAGTAAAATAAGCCGAGCCGTTAAATCAAATACCATATAAATTTATATCCGTTCCTTTTGTGCCATTTAAAATATAGCGTTTCCTTTGTTGGTATCGGGTTTTAATTTTGTATGCCACTGCCCACTAGTGTTTCTGTTCAGTAGATGTCACCGTTACATAATTATTTGACTTGCACCTCCGCCTTGGTGTCCTGCAAGCAACACGCGCCCATTGTGATCATGTCACATGTGACCAATTAGAACAACAAATCAGGTTAGAAAGCCACAATAAGTTACTTCTTCGGTCAATAAAAGAATGCAATTGTTGGATCCACAAACTAGTTCAAGTTTAACAAAATTTGTAGTAAATAATATTAGCGCTTATGTATTTAAATAAATTTATAATAAAAATATATTCTATAACTAATCTAATGATACTTTTTTTTATCATCAATGCTATTAATTCTTTTATATAACTTTAGTCAAAGTTCAAAGTGTTTGACATATTGAAAAATAAGAATCGCATTTTTTATGGACGGAGGACTAGAAGGGTAGCGGACATAAGTGGTATGATATTTCATTTTTTCTTTTCTTTTTCTCAGCGGGTTTAGATTAGCAATTAGCAACATACCGACAAGCTTAAAGTTGGATGCCGACGTGGACGGGCTATTGGCCCAATGGAAAGCTTCCCGGTGTGGGAGGCGGAAAAAAGAAAAAAAACTGGCGGGGGTTCCAGCCCCGTACGACACCTGGCCGGAATTTTCTGATTTAAATAAGGAGTGTGTGGGGTTTGAGTTTAGATACTACATCTTGTATCTTGGACAAAGTTTTTTAAAAAATAAAGTTGGACGAAGACGAGCACCCTAACCACGCTTGACAGAATGAAACGCATCCTAAAAAATAAAGAAAATGAAACCTCCCAGGACAAAAAGAACTCCTAGAGAAGACAGAAATGGACAGCATTGAACGGAACCAGATTGTCACGGTGACGTTCCGTCGCTAACGTGTGGACCTACTAGATCTCCGGTACCACATGTCAGCCGGACCAACTACATGTACATGCCTTTTGTCAATCTTTTTGGAAAAAAAAAATCCACCTGGCAAATTTAGGTGCATCTGAGGCATCCGTGATGCATCTTCAAGTTGTGTGCAGTGGATGTGCGTGGCTCCCCTTCGTCTTCCCCGCGCACTAAGGGGTGTTCAGAAACAGGGACTTCAAAAAAGTCCTAGGGACTTTTTAGTATTTAGAAGTATTAAATAAATATTAATTATAAAACTAACTGCAGAACCCTGGGGTTAAACTGCGAGACGAATTTAATGAGGTATCTTAATCTATGATTAGCGAATGGTTACTGTAGCATCACTATAGCAAATTATGAATTAATTAGGCTCATTAGATTCGTCTCGCGAAAAAGCACTCAGCTGTCAAAAAATATTTATAAACAGATTTTATTTAATACTATAAAATAGTAAGATTTCTTTTGATGTGATAGGGACTTCTGAAAAAAATCCTGGAGCCAAACAAGGCCTAAAAAACCCCACCCGCACCGGCCGGCATCTCCATGGACCAAAGTTTGGTCGCAATTTCTTTTTTTTAAGTAAACAATTTCTCAATTTTCTGAAAGACAAGTAAGCACTTTTATTTTCTTTCTTTCTTGATGAGGAATCACACACATTTTCTAGTAGTCGTTTTTTTTTTGCATACACGAGAATATCCCCAACCTAGGGTCAATGTTTCAGGGTCGGATATATAGGATGCCATGCCATCATCAGAAACGGATAACGACGACTTGGGCAACGGCACGGTCGTGGCCTGGGCGGCCACCGGGCAACAAGGACCTGGACGGCCCACCTGCCAGGGAGAGACTTGCTCCGAAACGAAAACGACGGATGCCGGGGGCACGGGAACCTGGACGAGGACGAGTAGTGCTCGCAAAGGTTTTTTTCCCGACCGGACACCTCAAATCGGAGCACTCTGGTTCCGGTAAACCGGACCGGTTTGATCTATTACCGTAGAAACCGGTCAAATTCAAATTTGAATTCAAAAAACTCAGTTCAACTGGTTCGTACCGGTATACCGACCGGTTAGACCGGTTTACCGGCCGGTTTGAATTCAAATTTAAATTTAAAAACGCATGTGTAACCGGTTTGGACCGGTAAACCGGCCGGTTTGACCGGTTTATCAAGTGGGCCTTAATGGGCCGTCTCATTTTTTCCTTTTTTTTGTTTTAACTTTAAATGCCCGAAAAGTATGTTAAACGAATGAATTTTTGAGAAAATTTGACACCATTAAATTCATCGCACCTTGAAATATTTTTAAGAATTTTTCATTTTTTTAATTCAAATTCAAATTTTAAATTTGGGCCGATTTGGTACCGGCCCAAACCGAACCCGGACCGGACCGGTTTGCCGGACCGGTTCCCACCGCGGTAAGGGAACCCTGGACTGCTCCCATCTCCTCTTCTCCCCACCGGCCACCGCTCTCGTCCAAACCCCGCGCCGCCAGCTTCTCCCTCCCCGCCATCTTGGACGGCGAGAAGCACAATGCCAGGGCGTCAAAGCCGCACCCGACCCTTGCCCTCCGGCCCGCCCAAGTGGTGCCCGCGCGTGATGCGGGACCCCGAGCCCGACTCCGCCGCGGCAGATCGCGGTCCTCCGGCCACCGCAGACGACGGGCCTCGCGCTTCGACCCAGGTTGGATCTATCCCTTTGGCGGCGGCGGATGATGCTCCCCAGCACCGCTCGCCGTCCCTCCGTAACCCGCATCGTCTTCACCAATTAGCGGCACCAGGTCCCGCCGGTAGGAGGAGGACCAACGGCGCGCCCGGGCCTACCTCTCCGCTTCCTTCGTCGGGCGTCAGCGTCACAACCGTGCCGGGTTTGCGGCAACCGGCTCCGGCTGCCACTGCCGCGGCCCACAGCCACAGGCGCACGCCGCGGACGACGCCATCTCCTGCGCGAGCGGACACCCCATCTCCCCCGCCCGGTAGCCGCCCCTCCTCGTCTGCTTCCTCATCTCGCATGTCATGGACTTCAAGCGGGAGTTCGGCTAGGAGCTTTGCAGATGTCGTCAAAGGCCCAGCCAATCACGACCCTTGGGCCAAACTTTCATCACGACTTCTCAGTTTTCTAAAAAGCGAGTAAGCACTCTGCTTCTTCTTCTTCTTCTTCTTCTTTTTTTGTATAGTTGCTTTTTACACCAACGGTTATATCCTATATAAACCCATGGTCAATTTTTCAGAGTAACTTGCACCATCTACTCAGAAATGTCTGCCTACAACAAGGGATCAATCATCTCGATGAGGGACGCAGCAAGTTTCAATCTTAAGATGGCCTTGAAGCACCTTTGCGAATATGATAGGGAACTAGCCTATGCCATTCGTAATTGTCAGGATAGGTTTGTATTCCAACTCGCAATTATCCCTTTTGTGTTAAGGTTTAGTATTTGAGTGTATACATATATCCTCCTGATCAGTGTAGGTAGTATCCCCTTGAGTTTGTCAACCAATTGCTGAGTTGTTGTTGTTGCTGATATTGTGAAATTGTAGTAGGAAGTTGACAGTCAAATCCAATAGCACCAAATGTACATGTATGTTTCAAATCTGATAAAGAAAAATCTACTTTTCATCAATTCAACTATTGCTGATTTTACTTACTCAAATTGAATACCATGTAATTTACACTCTGAACTGTTCTGTTAACACCATTAAAATGTGTACCAACTTCTTCAGGTCTTTGTGTTCGCTGTGAATTTGTGCTGTGCTTGGATGTTATGTGTTTATTAGGACGATAATCATGTTTCCTATGTGAGAATATGTTATTCATATGCAGATTCGATGAATGGTTGTCTCCAACTCTATCCCAGTTCCTAATCAGCGAAGGGATTGTGAAGAATGCAGTTCTAATAACGAGTGTTACTTTCTATAAAATGCCCGATAGGTGTGTTATCTTGTATTTAAGTTGCATAGACTATTTCATTGAGAACAAATTATTAACTACTGTTGTTCTTGTATTATCTTGTGTGTAGCATCAAACCTCTTTCAGATTTCTTAGCAGAGCATGGGTCATTGACCACCATTAAGCCAATCTTTGGTGGGAGTTTCGAACTGTGCGTTGCACATGACAATGTTATAATGTTAGTCCATGGCTTTCTGGTAGAGATCTTTAATAGCCACTCAGAAGGTTTTACCTGGAATGGAAGATTTAGCATAACTGACATGGTGATGGTTAACCACACAAAGTGTAGGATTACTAAGATGCCAGTGCGAGGTGAATACTGCAGAGCAGAGGACCTGCGCCAATTTGGAATGATTTTCATGCAAATGTTCAGCTGTAATAGAGAAAAGCCTTTATACTTTGTTGAATTGGAAAAAGATTTGTGCATGGCCAGTGAGGAGGAAGTAAAAGAGGAGTGGTTTCGGGAATACCTCCTCTCACACCCGGCACTGAAACGATCAATGACACGCTACCACCTGGAGTGCGGATTACAGCATGCTGCAAAAACCTTTGGAGGCCCAGGCACGCTAATTGAATCTGTTTTAGGGGTTTCCAGTGACTGGAAGGCAATTATCCCAACTAAATCAACCAGAAGCACACCTACAAACAGCTTGTATAGGGTTTTCTGGTACAATGGTGAGCATATTAAGGATCCTTTTCAGGCGACAGTTGGGGGTCTGCTTGCATACAAAAGAAATTATCTGCAACACGGTCATGAATATGTCAAGGTTGAGGACCACACTGAGTTAGAGCTATTTGCAGCAAAAACCTTTTCCCAAGCTCTACCTAACATTCTACGGAGGCTATTGAAATACTGCAATATTCACATGAATGGACCGTAAGTTTCTCTCTCTCTCTCTCTCTGTGCGTGTGTGCGTGTGTGTGTGCTTTCCTGCGCCTTTTCTATTTCTTATAAATGTTCTTTTTTTTTCTGTATGAGTGTGTAGGCTCGCGGTGCACTGGGACACTTATCGCACCTCAACAGTTGGCAATGACGGTAATACTGAAGAGAGAAGTGGTATCTGCATTACATTTTGTGAAGAGGGTAGGTGCCAATGTTTCATGCTCAGATGCAAGTGCCATACGTGTGGCTTCTGTTTTACACTCCCTGTCCATTTGTGTGTTCTGGATTCATTAGACTATGCTTTTGCATGCTAACTGTTCATTATGTACATGCTGATGCTGAATTGTTGATTATGGGAATGAATAGTAACTAGCAAGTGTTTTATTGTTCTTATCTAAAAAAAACATGAACCGCTAGATGGAATAAGCAATTTGTAGTAAAGTATGTTTATTTGAAACCAGGCTCCCGTCAATACCATTTTTTGTAATTTTACTCTTGTTTATGGTATTCTGTATATGTACGTATCCTCTTTCTAATGTTTATCTTTGTTTTCTAATACATGCCATGGTATACACTTAAGAAATATTATTTATGTGTTTCATGCTTTTAGTTACAAATTTACCTGTTCCTCACGTGTTACAGCAAAAATGACTTTGTCGGTACCCTGTAGCAGGGATACCCACTCTTACTGCAGCAAATCAGGACTCGCGTAGCCATCCGTAGCTACGCCATAAGGGGCGGAGCAGCCGGGCCCCACAGGTCAGGCTCTTTCCTCACCAGGCCAACGGCCCCGCTCCCCACTCTGGGAGGGGTCCGGTGACGCCACGTGTCCCTGAGGAGGGGAAGCTCCGAGCCAACAACCGAGGGCTCGGACCCCCCCCCCCCCCATAGGGGTCCGGGACCTCCTCGCGCCCGTCTGGACCACCCGCGCGCGTAGAACCAACATACCGCCCGGGGCGGGGGGGGGGGGGTCCGGAGCCGCCACGTGTCCCGCAGGCGCGGGCGCGGGTCTTCCGCTGGAAGACTCGCCCACCCACAGCATTCAATGCGGGTGGTTGAGGCGTGCTCTGCCGCCGCGGCACGCGGGGCAGCTTTTGCCAGGTCTCACTGTAGACCGCGTATTATCGAGGTACACAGTGCAGCCACCTTCGCCGCATCCGCGCAGAACCCGTCTGCCGCATTAAATGGATACGACGGCACGACACTTTTTCCATCATGCTACCTACGCCGCAAGCTACACGGCCCGTTCAGCTACGTTACAGGCGACGCCGCACGCTACACCCTGACGCCGTTTCGACAAGACAGGGCAAAGCACGCCGGTCGGAAGATTCCCACGGACAAACCAGGTAAATCCAGGAATGAGATCTTCTCCGCCTGTAACGCCATAATGTATGAACAATACGTGATTTTATACTACATCGTTGGGCCCACCTGTCGGGGACCCAACGGCCATGTACACGCCTCCCTTGAGATATAAAAGGGAGACGCTCGCTGTACAGGGGGTCAAGCACTCTGGAGCACAAGCTCATCCAGACTCAAGCAATACAGCACACAGTGGACGTAGGGTATTACGCTCCGGCGGCCCGAACCACTCTAAACCGGCTGTGTTCATCGTGTTCTTCCAGGAGATCGAACTAGTCCTAGCTAACCCCCGAGTACTCACCCTCTGGGCTTAGGCGGGTGCATTCCATCACCCGGCTGTGGTTTGCCACACCATGACAGACTTGTTGCCACACAAACACTATTCCCATTTTTTTTGTGGGTATTGCCATAACTTTGTTGTTGAATGAGGATCAGGACAGCTTGATTTGGAACTGTAAACTGATATGGGATTTATACTCTGCAGTCTACTTATTCTTTCATTACCTTTAGATGTGTTCTTTCTGTTTATTAATCAGCTGTTTTAAGTTATCTGTTCCTTTGAGAATCAATGTGTTATTTAGTTTTTTTTAACAAGGATGTGCTGTTTAGTAATTTGTTATCAACTTGGTAGAAGAATTGAGCTAAGGAATGTCTCTTATCCCTCTCGCCTTTTTTTTGTACTGAAAATGCCGGATCTTCAACAAACTTGTGCTTTTAGACTAAGCGTCTATGGCTCACCGCTGGATTAGCATTGAGTAAAAACTCAAAGCATAACATTTACAACTAAAAACTGAGGAATGGCTTGTGTTTTCAGGGTCTCCAGCGGACAATTCTGAGGGCTGTTTGGGATGGAAGGGACCCAGTTTGGAGAGGACACCCTTCCATCCCAGCAAGGATTAAAGAAGGGCTGGCAGAGGATCATTAGAACCTGGAGCTGGCGTGCGTTATGCAAGGTACTCTTTGCTGGAGTATTTCTATAGTCGGTGGTCTCTGAATAAAATAATTTTGGGAATGTGCAGCTATAATTAAGTTGCTGATGTAGAACCTTGTTCTGTGTTTTTAGGGGGCCTATCCCCACTCCCCATGTATGTAGTTTTGTACTGGTTCTGTGTAGTACAACCTCCTTTCTTAGATATATGATGTTTATGACAAGCTAATTAGTTCAAAAATGAACTAACATAATTGTCCTAAACATCATATATTGAAAAACGGGCAAAGTTTTTTCGTTGAGGCTCGTGTCGATGTCCCAATCCGACCGGCCAATGTTGAGAGAGTCCCGGTTGATGTCCCAATCCAACAGGCTGTTTTTGTGTGCTTGAGTTGAGTTGGCGTGGTACGGCGCGGGTTGATGTCCCAATCCAACCGGCCGGTGTTGCTAGCTGTAGGTTGTAGTAGTAGTAGTTGTAATTTGTACTGTTTTTGGACCTGGTTTACCTATAAACAGGGTCAACTCTCTTCTTCTTATTAATATACGCTAAACCGCAAGGTTCTGGATCTTTCAAAAAAAAAAAACCCAGAGGAAGTACTATGCTGTGTACATATTCGGATAACAAAGTACATTTCCGCAAGGTCTACTTTCGATCCACTCAACTATTGACATGCCTTATTTTTTTTTCAACAACTCCAATACCATGTATTTTTTGCAAGAAAAGCTTTTAACACACGTTGGTTCAAAATGCCGCATCCATCAAACAACTCAGGTGACTGAGGGAGCACTGGTTACCGACTTTTTTAATCTTGGTGTTGCTGTGAATTTATGCCACGTCACCTGGTGTTTTTTTTCTAGGATAATAATCACATTCTTATGTGAGAATATGTTACTCTTACGCAGCTTTGATATATGGGTACCAGTCAGTGGCCGGGGGGGGGGGGGGGGGGGGGGGGGGGGGTTGTCCAGTCAAGGGATTGTGAAGAATGTAGTTGAAAGAATGGATGTTAATTACATCACGATGGCCCACAGGTGTATTATCTTGTATTTAAGTTGCTCGTACTACTTTGTCAAAAAAAAACTATTAACTACTGGTATTCTTCGTTCTTGTATTACTGTGTGTAGCACCAAATCTCTTAAAGATTTCATACGGAAACGGACACTGGCCAGTTACAAGTCAATCTTTGGTGGTAATTTTAAACTATGCATCGCGCTTGACACCAGCATGATGTTGTTCCATGGCTTTCTGGTTCAGATCTTTAATAGACATTTTAAAAAATCTTACTTGGAATGGAGAATTTGACTTAAGTGATATGGTGGTGGATAACTCCACGGAGTGCCTGATTACTAAGGAGCCAATGAGAGATGAATCTCACTGTATAGCAGGAGACCTGCGCAAAATTGCAGATATTTTCATGCCAATGTTCAATTCTGGTGGAGAAATGGCATTGTACTTTGATGTACTGCAAAAAGATTTGAGCAATGCTAGCGAGAATGAAGTGAAAGAGAAACAGTTTCGGGAATACATCCTCTCACACCCCGCTCTGAAGGGATCTGGTTTGTGGATTGCAGTGTGCTGTGGAAATTGGAGTTGAAGGCAGGCTAATACGATCAGTTTTAGATGGATGCAGTTACAGTGACTGGACGGCACTTATCCCAACTGAACTTACCAAAAACAAACTTGTCGAAGATAGCTTGCATGAGGTTTTCTGGTTCAAGCACAAGTATGAAGGTGTTGACAACCCTTACAGGAATACACTTGGGGGGCTACTTGCATACATAAGAAATTTCCTGCAACATGGCCATTAGTACGAGTATCTCAGGGTTGGGGGGCTCGCTGAGCTAGAGCAATTTGCAGCAAAAACCTTTCCCCGAGCTGTACCGGACATTTTGAGTAAGCTATTGAGGCACCGTAAAATGCATGAGAATAAACTGTAAGTTCTCTATTGATTATTTGCTTTCCTGTGCATTTCTGTGTCATATAAGCATTCTTGTTTTTTTTCTGCGCAAATTTGTAGATTTATGGAGCCGTGGACACCTTATCACGCCTCAAGAGTTGGCAACAATGATAATACCAAAGGGAGAACTGACATCTTTATTTGATTTAGTGAAGAGGGCAGGTGTGGATCTTTCTCTCTCAGATGCAAGTTGCATAAGTTGCTGTTTTGCCTCAGTTTCCACTTTACCATGGTGTCGCTATTTTCCTGATGAACTATCACCTTCCATACTACCACTAATGAAATGACTTATCATGCCATATACCTTTTGGCCATCTCCTTGTACACTGCCTGCCAAGCTGTGGTTTGGGTTCACTACTGCATGCTAACTGTTCATTACCTACCTGGTAATGCTGAATTATTGTTTATGGGAATGAATAGGATGGGCACTGAAAAACAGATAAACCAATATATACAGTGTGCAATTTGATTGTGTAAAGTATGTTTATTTGAAATCATACTCTCATCAGTAACTTTTGAAATGTATACTTGTTTGTATTATTCTATATTTATAAGGTGTATATCCTTTTTTGACCAGTTATCTTGGTTTTTTTTATTTAGGTATTTCATGCCTTTTAGACACGAATTTATTTCATATTCCTGTTATGTTATGGTTCAAAATGCTCGTTGTGAGGCACAAACAATTCTCGATTTGCTGTTATCAGAGGAGGCCATGCCAGCTTAGACCATTTATAACTGGCCTGCTGTCTTCCAACTCCTCCCTATGAGTCATAGTTAGACACAGCTAGGTTGATATTTCTCATACTGTGTCTGATGGTATATTGAAGGCAACGAGAACCTCACTTTTTAGCCTTTCTATTTCTTAAATAAAAATGTACTTTTAGCTTGTGTTGGCTTATGGTTGCTTAGGCGATGCTAGGAGTCTCCAAAGTAGATTATTGAACACTGAACTCTCAACATCGCATGAGAACCAAACACTGCTGATTACATGCATAAAGCATCTCATGTTTGATTACATCGTGCACTATCAAACCCTACTGTAAGAATAAGCCTGTCATACACAATGTAACAGCTCTGTACTCCATTTAGGGTCTAGGTAGTAGACATTTATTTCTGAATGAAGTTGTGGGCATTGCCATATCTTTGCAGTTGAAAGAGGGTGAGGACAGCTTGATTAGGAACTGTTTTTCAATTGATCAATGATTTATACTATTTAGTCTCCTAATTCTGCCATTACCTTTAGATGTGTGCTTTCTGGTCGCCGTTCATTTGTTCGTCCATAATCAATGTGTTATTGTTATTATTTAGTGATATAAACTTGGAGAAGAACCTGTCGCTAAGAGAAGGAATCTCTCTCTCTCTCTCTCCTTTTTGGTACAGAGAAGAAACCATTCACCATCATTTTTAAGGAAGCATCTCATGTACAAGTACAACCCATTTTTACAACTCTGTTACAACCCATTGATCTGAACCTTTCGATTCATAGTTGGGCAACCACCCAGGTGATTTGAGCCCTTTGATCTCCTTGTTGTAAAGGAGCTGTACCAATGTGCTGTCGTTATAGCAGTATTCTGTTTTCTCTGTCACATTACTACTACTAATGGAAGGAAGTTGTCTCTGAAACTTTCAATAAACAAGCTGTTTGAGAATTTGGATCTATGTGAGGGAAAAATCGACATATAATATGCGCAAGCAGAACTAATGCTGAGGAGTGGCTTGTGTTTTTCAGGGTTTCTGGTGGACAAGGTCTGGTTGTTTTGGATGGAAGGACTGAAGAAGATCCTAGTTGAGGGGATCTTGAGGCCAGCACTAAAGAGAGGTTGGCACAGGTTGATTGGAATGCTATGAGGTGTGGTAAGTTATGGGCAACTCTTTTTCTTGGTGAAGGTGGTTATGTCTGACAGTCCAGAATTTTTGTAGTCAATGGTCTCTGAAGAGACGGGAGTTTTTGTTCTGTCTTTTCAGTGGTGTAGTATAGCAGCTGGATCGTCGTGTATACGTACCGGCAATGTAAATATTCTTCTTGTTATGGTGTAATCGTGTAAGTAATATGCTGTATAGTACATATGAAAAATTTATGCTTGAACGGTAGATACAGAATTCATTTTCTGTCATGTTCTGAAAATTTTGGTTGGATTGGTTGGTTCCAGTTTGTTTCGTTGCAGACCAATTCATTTGGTTACAAGTAATTCGGGGTCCAGACTGGTCGGCGAAGTATTCAGGGGTCCAAGGAATTGAAAATGTATTGGTTGGTAGTGTAAACAGATCCCGTGCCTGCATCAGGACTGGGTCCATCTTGCATGCCCATGGTGGCGATCCTGCGTTCCTGTACTTGCCGGCGCTCGGCCCATTACTAATGTAAACGGATCGAATATGGACGGATATTAGTAATATTATATTTATTTTTATATTTTTGTTTGAATACGGAGTTAGATATGGATAGTGTTAGTTTTTGCCGGATAAAATTATAATGGATATCAACATCGTAAAAATGTGATTTTTTAGTATTCAGATACGGTTATAGATATTGATTATTCGGAATCGGATACTGACGGATAAAAATCTTTCCAGACCGGATCGAATTCGAATACGGTGGGAAATATTCATACCATTTACATCCCTATTTAACAGGAAATCAATAAAAGACTAGACCTGTCGTGTCCATGCGGCGGAGGTGCGGTAGTGGCGGGTGCGTGCAGGAGCAAGGCCGCTGGTGCGCGACCTCGGCTCGGCGGCGCGGCTCCTCGGCTTTGCCCCGGCGCCTTCCTCCCCAGATCCGCCTTGCTATGCCGCACGCCGGCTCCGGCCCTCCTCTAGCGGCGCGTGGCTGTGGCGAGCGGGCGGGCCTGCTCGAGCTCGAGTTCTGCTGCCGGCCGTGGAGCTCTAGATCTGGCGGCGATGGACAGCTCCGGTTCATGGCGGCGGCAGGCGGGACTGGGAGCGGCGGCGCGCGGGAGTGGGGAGCTGTGGTGTGAGGCGAGGTAGCAGTGCAGTTCGAGTTCGTCTTAGACACCAACAGGCGGACGAACAAAGAACGAAAACTGCCAGAATACACCGAGATAGGAACCTGTTTCGGCCCCACCTGTCAATGAGAGATGATGTACCAAAGTCAAAGATACCGCAGAAACGGTCTGCTCTTTATAATTTTTATTTAGATAACCTGTTAGGATTTTTTTTTGCTTAGTCCTTCCAAAACAGAGATCTTGTGCTTAGGGGCGGTTTTGTCAGCACCCAAGAAACATTTTTACTGTTTTTTTTGGTAGGAACATTTTTACTGTTAAGTCCAAATATGTGGCAATACATGTTAACATCATGCACTACCGGACTCGCGTACTTTGCCGAGTGTCACAGACACTCGGCAAAGGCCGAAAAACACTCGGCAAATTGTTGGCCGAGTGCAGCACTCGGCGAAGCGCACACGGCCTTTCTTCTACCGGCGAAGCCGGCTTTGCCGAGTGCCTTTTCTCGGGCACTCGGCAAACCTTTGCCGTGTGCCAAGCCGCACTCGGCAAAAAAGTTGAAACGGGACGCACGGACAAGTGAACTGGCGAACGGGTGCCGAGTGCCAGATGCTCGGCACTCGGCAAAGATTCAAACTTCACCGAATGCCAAGCTGGCCGCACTCGGCGAAGTTTGGGTCTTTGCCGAGTGTCAGGAGTCTGGCACTCGGCGAAGTTTGAAACTTCGCCGAGTGTCAGGCGTCTGGCACTCGGCGAAGTTTGGGTCTTTGCCGAGTGTCAGGCGTCTG
This sequence comes from Panicum virgatum, assembly GCF_016808335.1. NCBI lineage: Eukaryota > Viridiplantae > Streptophyta > Magnoliopsida > Poales > Poaceae > Panicum > Panicum virgatum. The sequence continues at coordinate 47,069,788 of NC_053139.1, forward strand.
GCACTCGGCGAAGTTTCAAACTTCGCCGAGTGCCAAGGTAATTACACTCGGCAAATACGTTTTCCAGAAAATAGAAAATGGTTGCTTTGCCGAGTGTCAGGGTAAAAACACTAGGCAAAGCTTGCTGTTTTTTTTGTATTTTTTCTGTTTTTTTATGTATTAACCACATTCATCATCACAAAAAAAACATATATACATTCCAGACAAGCGTTACAGTATATATATGGCACATCCATCACATAATAACGCAAATATCTCACGCTGTGTCGCATGAATATCACAAATAGCATAAGTCCAACATCGATGCCATAAATGTAACGTTCAACAAGCACAAGTCCAACTAATTAAACAAGTCTAGTCCAACAACAACAAGCCCGTAGAACAAATATCATAAACAACTCTAAATCAGCTAGGTGGCCACTACGACGCTGCACGTGCCGGTGAATGCTCGTCCGGAGGCTCATTTGACCCCCAATCGATTGATTCTGCAAAAAAAAATATTTTAACTTTTGGCATGGTGATGCATAGAGCCACTATCTGAGCAAGGTAAAATACAATAAAAATGCAGGCTGTATATATTGCATCAAACTCAAGTATTATTTGCAATGCATCTGAACCAGTATTAGCTTGATAAAAGAAGGAAAAAATAAAAGGAGTACTGAGATTATACTACAACTAAAACTCGAGCACTAAAGCGCAAATACTGCAGATTCGTATTTAATGTGTTTCTATTATTTGCACAAAATACAATAATTCAGAATTGGGCAAATACGCAAGAACGCCTGAACCCTGTCACTACTCACTACTTGTCCATCATGTACGATCGTTCTAAACTTCCACTAATATACAATGTGTGGCTGAAAGATCAGTCCTGGTGCCTCCTAATCATACGTAATTAAACAGCAATATATAGTCACGAATTTACTGTCTAATTTGTGGGAAATTACATTGGCAGCCTAGCTAATCTCTAGTATAAAGCACGAGAGATCTTGGGAAGGATCATGTAGCACACGTGTTCGATCAGCCAACCACTAAGTTTACTTTTTGTTGCAACCAATAAATGAAATCGGGCTGAGAATTTCCGGCGCCATTTTTTAGAAGAGACTCCGATTCGTTCTGGGTCGGAGACCTTGAGCGACGCCAGAATTGACGAACAAATTGCCTGTGTGAAATATGATCAAGGGGTTGGATGCTGCTTAGTGCAAATGCAAGAAGATGTTAAATGAGATGCTAAATCGTGGAACATCGTGAACACGTTAAATGAGAACTTACCCTATGTACGGCTCCACCTCAGAAAGGTTGGTCAACAAATAAAGCATGATACGATGCCACTCTTCATGGTTCAGGGTCTTGTACCTCGCATCACTTGCACTTCCAAGTTGCCCTCGGAAAATACTGAGACTCGATTCATTATCGCCAGCATTGTAACGAGGAGGTGGATTATGCACGCTGGGAAGCTTCTCACCATAGTATTTAGTCGTGAAGTTTGACACCTCCTCCAAAATGTATGCCTCAGCAATCGAAGCCTCAATTTTGCATTTATTCTTACATTTCGTTCGAAGAACCTTCTGGCATCTTTCAACTGGATAGCACCAATGGAACTGCACAGGCCCTCCCATTCTTGCCTCATAAGGCAGATGCAGAAGCAAATGCTGCATTGGATTGAAGAAGGCTGGTGGAAAGATCTTCTCCAACTTACAGAGCAACACGGGAGCCATTTTTTCCATGTCCGCAATAACAGCCCGAGATAACTCCTTAGCACAAAGCTGACGGAAAAAATTGCTCAACTCTGCTAGCACGAGCCATACATTATCAGGTAAGTAGCCTCGAACCATCACCGGAAGAAGCCGCTCAATCTATATATGGTAGTCATGACTCTTTAGCCCGTTGATTCGCATAGTAGTCAAGTTCACACCCTCCTAAGATTCACTGCATATCCATCGGGAAATTGTAACTTTTGGATCCACTCTAGTGCTTCTTTCTTCTGGGCCCTCGTGAGGACGAAGTCGGCCTGTGTCTTCTTCCATTTCCTCCCGGGTACAGGAGTCCTCATTTCGTATCTTGGTCTATCGCACAACATTGCCAGATCCACTCTTGTCTTTACGTTGTCCTTTGTCTTATCAGAAATATCCATGACTGTTCCAAAAAGTGCCTCCCCCCAATTCTTTTCAGTATGCATCACATCAATGTTGTGTGGAAGCAGAATATCATCAATATAAGGGAGCCTCCACAGCCCAGACTTCTAAGTCCAAGCATGTTCCTCACCGTACCCAACAAAACCACCGCCATCGTTGACTCGGAGAGCGTCTATCTGAGCATGAATCGCAGCACCCGTCATGATCGGCGGTGCAATTTCTGTAATTTTTACACCTTTCGTGAAGTTCTTAACGTCTTGTCTAAAAGGATGGTCAGCGGGGAGGAATTGTCGATGTTTGTCAAACGACGAATACTTACCCCCTTCCTCAACCAGATGAACTGCAGAGCTACCTTGCATGTGGGACATGGGAACTTCCCGTGAGTACACCAGCCACAGAATATGCCATACGCGGGTAAGTCATGCAGGGAGAATTGGTATCAAACATACATTCTAAAATTTGTCTTTGTTGCTCGATCATAGGTCCACACCCCTTCGTCCCATGCCTTGACCAAATCATCAATCAGAGGCTCCATGTAAACACTCATTTTATTCCCCGGGTGCTCTGGAATAATCAACGACACGAATATGGACTGTCGTTGAAATAGGACCCCTGGAGGGAGATTCAGAGGGATAACAAACACAGGCCAGCATGAGTACGAGGCGGCCACCATCCCATAAGGATTGAACCCATCTGTTGCAAGCGCAATACGTACATTACGAGCTTCATTAGCCTTGTCACGATGAATCCTATCAAAATTCTTCCATGACTCACCATCGGATGGATGCACCATCTTGTCAGGGTTGTATCGAACACCTTTCTTGTGCCAGGTCATCTGTTGCGCGGATTCCTCGGTCATGAATAGTCGTTGGATCCTCGGAATGAAAGGAAGGTAGCGTAGGATTTTCACGGGAATCGTGAGCTGCTTCTTAGGCTGACCATCACCAGAGTTCACTTCGAGGAACCTAGAGGCTTTACATTTCGGACAGTAAGCATCTTTCTCATGCTCCTTCCTAAATAAGATACACCAATTTGGACAAGAATGTATCTGCTCATATGGCATCTTAAGTGCACCGAGAATTTTCTGTGCCTGATACATTGACTTTGGCATAATGTGATTTTCTGGAAGCATGCTTCCAAACACGGTCAACAGACTGTCAAAGGCGTCTCGGCTCAGGCTAAACTGAGACTTCAAGGCCATTAGCCGTCCGATGCCGTCCAGCTGAGAAACCTTTGTATGACCGTGAAGTGGTTTCTGTGCAGCCTCCAACATCTCGAAATACGCCTTTGCGGATGCCTCTAGCTCCTCCTCCTGCAGTCCTTCACCGAAATGTGCTTCATGATAGTCATGTAACATGTCTCCAACCCCACCATCAGCATCACAATCATCGATGCGTTGCCTCACGACCTCGTCCCTCATACGGTGGCCTTCACCATGAAAGATCCAATGGGTATAGTCCGGCGTAAATCCATACTTGCAAAGATGTTGGCCCATAACCTTCTTCGTTTTCCGTTTCTTATTTCCACATATGTTGCACAGACACCACAAGAAACTCGATCCTTCAGCCTGACTCCACGCGGCTTCCAAAAAATCATTGGTCTTTCGAATCCATTCATCGGTCATGGTAGCCTGACTTGGACGGCCCGTGTACATCCAATGACGGTCATCCATCCTCTAAACCGGAGTGAGAATAAAAATCAAATGCATCTACGTGTTGTCCCTACATTCTAATAGGTGAAGGTAGGTCTTAATCCCACCCGAGGATGCGTACATACGGTCAGTTTTCATGGTCCACTACCATCCGAGACAAAATTTCGGCAGCACCTCCCCGTTGTTCTCCAGATACACATCCCGAAAGGGAGATTGTGTATCCGGAGAACAACGGGGAGGTGATGCCGAGACTCTGTCTCGGATGGGAGTTGATCATGGTAACTATCTGTATCTACGCATCCTCGGGCTGTCCAAATAATGTGGACAATTCGAAAGAGATACAATTATAGATATGCAAAGATCCGCATATCTCAATTGTATCTCTTCCGAACGGGAGACGTCTAACTAGGTTACATGAACTACGAGGTGCTAGATATGCAAAGACGGTGGCGGTGCTAGATATGCAAAGACGGTGGCAGTGCTTACAACGGGTCGGCGGTGTAGGCGTGGCTGGCTTGGTGTGGACTCGCAGTTCAAGCTTCTCGTCGAGCACGTCGCAGGCGGACGCCGCTACCAGCCTATATTTTGTGCAGTCAGAACAAATAAAAGGTTAAGCATCATGACTAGCAAGAAAGCAAAATCATCAGCGGAAACTACTAAAGCATTTAGGGCACATTGAACACGACTTTCTCTGTTGACATAATATCCACCTCTTAAGGCTCATGCATGCATGTGAGGGCTAATAAGTGTTACGTATTATTTGGATATAGGGAAATCAGTCTCATCATACTACACTTTCTGTTTCAAGGATTTTAGTAACAAACAATCACAATGAATTTACGAATACTTGCATCGCAGTTCAAGCTTCTACTCTGACCATGCTTTGTTAACTAACCTAGCTGAGTTGTGAACAAGTAATTTACGAATACTTGCATTGCATGATTAGCCTTCCTCTTTTTCTCTTTATCTCCTTTATCAAATTTGCTGTAACCTGCAGAGCAATTGTTACAGTACAAGATTTTTTATGAAACTGTGGTGTTACCATTTAAGCTGATTAAATGATTTCATGATTAATAATAGCAGTCCTAGCTGCTGTTCTGAAGCTCTGCATTTGCAGGTCACAACTCTGTATAGAACTGATTTCTCAGGAAGAAAGGAGCTCTAGAAAGGCAAATGCACACAGTTAGCTGATGAGGTCAGTTCTAAGTTAGCATTCTTTATTTTAGCCATGACCAAAGTTCCTCTAACTGACTGAGCAGTGCATCTTATTTCCTCACTTGGAGACTATATATCTAGTTACGCTATCCGAATGTACTTGTGTGTGATAGTTTTAACTTCACTTGGATCAGATGATGTAGCTGCTGCTATATAGAAGAGAGCTCCCCACATTATGGTTTTACATTATCTTGCACAATATATTAGTAGAATTTTTGGATTTGTATCAAAGTTACTAAAAAAATGATAATCAGAATCATTTAATGACTAATCTGATCCTACATCTGATTCACGTTGCTTTACTCACCTCAGCAAACAATGCGCCGGGGACGAGCCGGGCCCGGGGACGCCGCTGCCGGGGCGGGGAGCCGGCGTCGGGAGCCGCGAGCCGGGCCGCGGGCGCAGCCTCCGGGGGCGGGGAGCCGGCGCGGGCGGCGCCCGAGGTGCGGAGGCGGCGCCGGGGGCCGCAAGACGGCGTCGGGGGCGGGATACAGCCGGCAGCGCGCCGGCGACGAGCCGGGCCTCGGGGACGCCGCTGCCGGGGCGGTGAGCCGGCGTCCGGGGCCGGCCGGGCGTCGGCGTCGAGAGCTCCGGGGCGTCGTCGTTGGGCGCAGCGTCGTCGGGAGGGCGGCCGCGGCCTCCGGGGCGGGGGCGGGGAGGCGGCGCGGGTGCGGCGGCGGGGGCGGGGGCGCGGCGGGGGCGGGGGCGCGGCGGGGGCGGGGACGCGGCGCGGGTGCGGCGGCGGCGGCGGGGGCGGGGGCGCGGCGCGGGTGCGGCGGCGGGGGCAGGGGCGCGGCGCGTGTGCGTGCATCTGGTCTGTTGTGTGTGTGTGAGCGCGTGTGCGGGCGCCGCGACTAAGCAGACTTTGCCGAGTGCCCCAATCTGGCACTCGGCAAAGAGAAAGTTCGCCGAGTGCCAGATCTGGGCACTCGGCATACTAAACTTTTGCTGAGTGCCCTGACTGGACACTCGGCAAAGTGGCCTTTCTGAATTTATTTTCAGAAATTTGTTTGAATACAATTTAAATTTTCACAAATTTCTTCAAATCATGGAAAATTTCATTGCCACAACAATTCTTACTCATGCTTTACCGAAACTTTTTCCCATTATTTCAATCACAATTATTAGCTATATTTTAATTTATATGAACTAATTCTTTACATCACAAAAAAATAAAAATTACAAAACAAATTTGAAAAATAACCGAAATTTAACATTAACCAATTTATGCAGTCTATTGCATATACAAAAAAATTAGCATGCTACAGCAAAAAAATGTCATTATTTCATGCACTTTTAGTTCAAATTCAATTTAAATACTCTAGTTCGGAGAAAAAAAATAAAAATTGTCAAATGAATTCAAAAAATCTTCAAAATCTAACATTACACAATTCTTCATATCTTATGACTACAAAAAAAATGCAAGTAAAACTCCAACTCGAACATCACTCTGACTCAAAATCTCAAAGAATCCTTCTGAGTTATCTGAAACTCCTTCGGAGATACCTCGTTTGATAAACTACATACATGACAACTTTTCCAAAACCATTTCAAATTTTTAGCATAGACTCCCTGTATGAAGCCATGATGTCATGACAAATTTTAAGAATTTCTGATTACATTTGAATTTTATAAATTAAAAACCAATTTGTCCATAGCACACTTTGTCCCATTTCAGGATCAAGATGTTCAACTTTCCCATTCATTTGTTTGAAAATGTCTCAAATTAGACCAAATAACATAAAAATCATTTTTCCATTCATTATAGTTCATTTATACTATATTTTGCAGTTCAAAATTGTATTATCCCCAAAATATCCTTTTAAGGAAATAAATTAACTAAATATAGTAAACATAATAAAAAATGTACCAAATTCTAATATGCAGTGTTTTGTATAGTGTAGCTACGGAAAAAGTTTGGAATGTGTTGGGGAAAATTTTTTTGGTGTTTCGCCGAGAGCTAAAGAGGACATTCGGCAAAGAGTCTGAATGCCGAGTGCCATTATAATTACACTCGGCATTAATAAATCTTTGCCGAGTGCCCCAACCTGGCACTCGGCAAACGATAACGGTAACGTTCGTGGCAATGGGTAACGGCCGCGTGACGTGATAGTCTTTGCCGAGTGCCACCTGCGTGGCACTCGGCAAAGAGGTGTTTGCCGAGTGTCCCCTTGTGGGCACTCGGCAAACAATAACGGCCGTGACAGGCAACGGGCGCGGCGAGCGTATGCAGCATACACGTGAGGCTGTGTGCCGAGTGCTGCCCGCGTGTCACTCGGCAAAGACAGGTTTGCCGAGTGTTTGTAAACAGGCACTCGGCAAAGCAAATCTTTGCCGAGTGTCGTTTTTTTGCCGAGTGTCTTTCGGTAGGCACTCGGCAAATTGTAACTTTGCCGAGTGCTCGATATATTGCTCTCGGCAACACCTTCAGCACTCGGCAAATGTCGGGTTTCCGGTAGGTATGGCTCATATATGGTCGTGAGGTGCCAAACTTTTTCCGTCGTTTCCCGCGTTCTTTCGCTCTCTCACACCGTGGACAAGACGGCAGTACTGTTGGGCCCGGGGGCAGGTAGTCAACAAAGACGTACCGGAAGGTAAGGTAAGCACTTACTAGCTTCCAATATAAATTCCACACCAGCTAGCTTAATTATTACAGTAACCTCTTGACATCAACCAACGACTGGCCTTGAAGCTAATTAAGGCGGCCGGTTAATTAAAGTGCCTCATTGAATCATGGCATGTTCTTCTTCGTCGGTTTGGGGTCTAGGGGTAGGTACATGTACAATCTTAGTTGCAACAGCAACAGAGAAGGATCATGCTTCATGCATCATCCGTATTCCGTACCTATAGACTCACATGCTGGGACAACACGATCGACAGAGCTACGTTGACAAAGCTACCAAGTGTCAAGTCCAACTCCCAGCTTACCATACAAGTCCTTCCCATTACAAAATATCATGCCAATTCATTTTCCCTGTCGCGTGATCTAATCTTCACCGATTGAAGGGCTTCTCATAAATTGTAGAAAAGACAAGGACCTTAAGGTAAAATGTTTACCTGCGACAAGGACTAGCGCGACCGCGACGGAGTCGTACGCGGCGCCGGCGGACACGATCACACACGACCGGACCTCGCCGTCCTCCACACGCCGCCGGCCAACTGGCCAAGCCACTCCGCTCACCGTTCCTCTCCATCTCCATCGCCGCTCCTCACCGTTGACGAAAGCACCACACGGGAGGGGAGACTTTGACTCCTCCCTCCGGTCCTCCTCCTCCCGGCCTCGCTCGCTCTACGCGGCTGGCTGCTCCGTCTAAAGATGGATGCCGGGTAAGCTTCAGCGATCCACCAACCTCAGCTCACTATCCTCATCTTGCCGCCTCTGCACGTCTCTCCACCTCATGGCTCGCTCTCGCTCCAACCGCTACCGCCAGGACCTGTTCGTCGCCGTCGCCGTCGCCGTCGCCGTCGCGGCGTGTCTTGCCGTCGGGGAGGCGGCGTCCTTCGTCGGCTTCGACCTCCACCACCGCACCTCCCCGGTGGTCCGGCGCTGGGCGGAGGCGCGGGGCCACCACGCCCTCGCCGCGGAGTGGCCGGCTAAAGGCTCGCCGGAGTACTACTCCGAGCTCTCCCGCCATGACCGCGCCCGCCGCGGCCTCGCCGGCGCCGGCGACCAACTCCTGACCTTCGGTGATGGCAACGCAACCGTCCAATACCTCGGATTGTGAGTCTCATCGGAATACGAATGCTACATACGGGTCATGCATCATAAATTGGAAACCATGCATCAATCCACCAAGAACGAACACGGCACGATCGAATTCCACTTGTTTGCAGCTTGTACTACGCGTTGGTGGCGCTGGGCACGCCGAACGCGACGTTCCTGGTGGCGCTGGACACCGGCAGCGACCTCTTCTGGGTGCCCTGCGACTGCAAGCAGTGCGCGCCGCTGCCCAACAACGGCACGGCGGAGGGCGTGCCGCCGCTCCGCGAGTACAGCCCGAGGCGGTCGTCGACGAGCACGCCGGTGACGTGCGAGAGCCCGCTCTGCGACCGGCCCAACGCCTGCGGCGCCGCCACCAACGGCAGCTGCCCGTACGGCGTCCGCTACGTGTCCGCCAACACCTCCTCCTCCGGGGTGCTCGTCCAGGACGTGCTCCACCTCACCCGGGAGGGTCCCGGCCCCGGCGCCGCCGCGGAGCCCCTGCAGGCTCCCGTCGTGTTCGGGTGCGGGCGGGTGCAGACGGGCGCGTTCCTCGACGGCGGCGGCTTCGACGGCCTGCTGGGGCTCGGCATGGACAGGGTGTCCGTGCCCAGCGTGCTCGCCGCCCGCGGCCTCGTCGCGTCCGACAGCTTCTCCATGTGCTTCGGCGACGACGGCGTTGGCCGGATCAACTTCGGCGACGCCGGCAGCCGCGGCCAAGCCGAGACGCCATTCATCCCGAGGACCACCCAGTCAGTTGCTGCTCTGTCTGTTAAGTACCTCATAACCACTTGCTTGCTGATTGATCCGTCAAATAAAATATTCTGCAGCCCGACGTACAACGTGAGCTTCACGACGATCAACGTCGGCAGCGAGTCGGCGCCGGTGGAGTTCGCCGCCGTCATGGACTCCGGCACGTCCTTAACCTACCTCAACGACCCGGAGTACACGGCGCTCGGCACCAGTGTACGTAAAAAACTTCTCCACTCGTCGAATGTTGTGCGTCGATTGGCACCTGAAAGATTCAGCATGCATGAAATCTCTGTTGGATTGGATTGCAGTTCAACTCTCGGATTCGCGAGAGGAGGGCCAACTTCAGCAGCGGATCTGCAGGCCGTTTCCCCTTCGAGTACTGCTACACACTCAGGTAAGCGCGCGTAACCACCATTGCCGACCCTTGGCTCTGACGACCTGCGACCGTCTCTCTGATCATCTGCGGTTGCTGTGCAGCCCTGACCAAAGGGAGTTGGATCTCCCGGTGGTGAGCCTGACGGCGGCGGGGGGAGCACTGTTCCCGGTCACCGACCCGATCATCGGGGTCTCCGACGGGGCCAGCGCCCGTCCCATCGGTTACTGCCTGGCCGTCGTCAAGAACGACATCCCCATCAACATCGTCGGCCGTAAGCTCCCTTCTCCGCTGTTCCCCCTTTACCAGCGGTGTGAGCAGTGAACTGACGGTGACCAACCTGATCGATATGGATGCAGTGAACTTCATGACCGGGCTCAAAGTAGTGTTCGACCGGGAGAGGTCCGTCCTGGGCTGGCAGGAATTCGACTGTAAGATCGACCACGCACCTCTCGTCGCCGCATCACCATACTCAATCAAATCCACCGTCCTGTCTGGAATTCTGAATGTCTTGTTCCGAATCCGATCGACCTGACACGACAATCACCTGCAGGTTACAAGAACGCCAGAGTGGCGGACGGACCGGGCGGGAGCCCAAGCCCCGCGCCGGCGCCGACGAAGCTCACGCCGCGGCAGAACGACGCCACCAGCGGGTACCCCGGCGCGGCGCCCGTGCCGCGGCCGCCGTCCGCCGGCTCGCGCGGAGGGATCTCCCTGCTGCTCCCTCTGCTGCTGGGCGCTGCTGCCGCCCTTGTCTGACGCTCGCCAACGGCTTCTTCTTCTTCTTCCAGAGTTGCCGTGTATATATACACATACAGATACTGCTCGACTCCGATTCAGAGTTCAGATTTTGGAATTAGGATTAGGTTTGCAGGTTGCCGTGTATATTGGAGACGAAATTTCTTGGTGGTGACTGATGAGGGGAGGGCCATTTCGTGATCATATACTACTCATATATATTTCGTATACGAATAAACGTATAGTTGACACATTCTTGCGATGCTCCATAGCAACAGTATGCAGAGTTTCAAGACTTGTTGTCAATTGCAGTCATCATGCTCTGAAACCATGAATGATAAATAATGTGATCTAAATTCGCTCTAACATGTCAGAGTGGACAATCGATTTTCTGCGACTTTGCTTTATTGTCATGCAACAGTGCACTAGGAATTTCTGCCGTCTTTGACGATGAACACGGTGTCCATTCCCCACACGACGTGGCAATCGAAGTGGCAATGCATGAACCACACCCCTGAATTGAAGGAACAAGCAAAAGCAGCACCAATGATCACACCCTCCGTTTCGCAATGTAAGTCCATAGCAGCCGATGAGACCGTACAGATTCAGAGAAATGGTTACCTACCGGGATTTGTCGCTCGGAAGCGGATCGCCGCCCAGCCGCCTTTGGGCACGGCCACCGTGTTCTGCCGCGGCGGGTCAGCCAGGTTGTAGCCGGCGGGGTCCCGGCCCTCGTCGAAGTTGCCGAGCCCCCGCCCCACCACGTAGAAGCTGAACCCGTGCAGGTGCATGGGGTGGCTCTCCGTGCCAAGCACCGCCGTGTCCTGGAACACCACCTCCACGGCGGCGCCGTGCTCGAGCACCTTCACCCTGGTGCCCCGCTCCGTGAACGGCCCGACGAGCCCCGCCGCCGGGATCCCCGGGTCGGTGAAGTTGAAGCGGGACGGCGGCTCGTCGGGGAAGTCCGCGTCGTACACGCCGCGGGCGGCGCCGCGGTAGTAGGCGCCGAGGATGTCGCCGGCGGCGGGGTTCTGGAAGCTCACGTTGTTGAGGCTCGCCGCGAGGCGGTCGCCGCGGGGGCCGGCGCACGACGTCGCGTTCGGCGCGGCGCAGGGGAGCAGGTTCACGGCCATCGTCACGAGCAGGCGCTCGTCGACGGCCGGCAGGGCGGCGGGGAACACCGGCGGGGCGGGCGACGCGTCCGCGTACTCCAGGATGGCCGTGGCGGTGCTGTTGTTGAAGTCGACGTTGGTGTTGGAAGCGAAGGTCCGCGCGGCCATGTAGTACCGCCCGCCGGCGGCGTGGAGGAGCGCGTCGACGGTCTGGCCCGAGGCGACCATGATGTGGTCTGCGGGAAAGGGCTTGGCGTAGCGGGCGTCGGTGGCGACGACGGTGAGGCGGTGCCCGGCGACGGCGAAGAACATGTCGTTGGTGAGCCCGGCGTTGATCACCCGGAGCAGGTACGTCCTGCCGCGCTCCACGCGCACCCTGACGGTGCCGGGCGTGGAGCACGGGAACAGGTCGCCGGGCTCGCCGTTGATGGTGGTGGCGTCCGAAGGCCTGACGTCGCGGCCGGTGTCCTCCAGGAGCTGGTTCGCGTCGTCGTCCCGCCACCACTCGCCGAGGATGATGGGTGGCGTCTCCTCCACCGCGGCAGATTGCGCGAAGGGGAAGGCGGCGCCGCGCTTGGGGAGGACGACGATGGCGCCGTGGACGGTGGCGCGGTCGAAGCCGGTGTGGGCGTGCCACCAGAGCGTGCCCTCTTCCTGGGAGAGGATGACGCGGTAGGCGAAGGCGGCGCCGGGCTGGATGGGGCACTGCGTGACGTATTCCGGCCCGTCGGACCACGGGTTCCGCGGCTGGTCCACGCCGTGCCTGCACGAGATGAGCAGCCAGCAGGTTGGTGCACGAGAGCGTGGACGCCATGCATGACGAAGGATGGTATGGTAGCCTGTGCCTGGAAGAAGTAGTGCCAGTGGATGACGATGTTCTTGTCGCCATGGTTGCGGACGTTGACGACGAGGACGTCGCCCCTGCTCGCGCGGATGGTCGGCCCGGGGAACTGCCCGTTCACGGTCAGGATGCTCCTCTGCCGGCACAGCCTCCTGACGACAACCTTCTCTATCTGCCAAGCAAAAAGACAGTACGCCCACCATTGCTACTTGCTAGTTAATTTTTCAACTCTAACCAACCCGCCCCACTATAAGCGGGTAACCCATAAAAACCCATAAGTTCTACTATACAGAGGAATTTAGTGGTTCTACACTTAATGTGGGGACCACATATATGTCTAGCCACACTACTTTGCACAGAGTATCTGTCAGTCATATTGACTCATCTCTAAAAATTTCAGTCAATTTCGATAAAATTTTATAGTGTGAACACGAGGTTTTAATTTCAGGGTCCGGCTCTTGATGTGGAGCCCACGTGTAGTTCTAGCCACGCTACTTTGCACAGAGTAGCTGCCAGTCGTACTGAGTCACCTCCAACAAATTTCAGTCAATTTCGATAAAATTTTATAATGTGAACACGAGATTTTAATTCTAGGGTCCGGCTCTTGATGTGGAGCCCACGTGTAGTTCTAGCCACGCTGCTTTGCACAGAGTAGCTGCCAGTCGTACTGAGTCATCTCCAACAAATTTCATTCAATTTCGATAAAATTTTATAGTGTGAACGCGAGGTTTTAATTCTAGGGTTCGGCTCTTGATGTGGAGCCAACGTGTAGTTCTAGCCACGCTGCTTTGCACAGAGTAGCTGCCAGTCGTACTGAGTCATCTCCAACAAATTTCAGTCAATTTCGATAAAATTTTATAGTGTGAACGCGAGGTTTTAATTCCAGGGTCCGGCTCTTCATGTGGAGCCCACAGGTAGTTCTAGCCACACTGCTTTGCACAAAATAGCTGCCAGTCGTACTGAGTCATCTCCAACAAAATTCAGTCAATTTCGATAAAATTTTCTGATATAAACACGTGGTTTTAATTTCAGAGTCCAGCCCTCACGTGGGACCCACATTTATATATAGTTATACTATTTTGTAAAAAATATCCATTTCAACCCACCCCAACCCGCATCAACCCGCATTTATATAGAACCCGCCCCGACCCACCCATTAACTAATACAACCCATTTTAAATCATCCAAACACACTCCATTTCAAAACCCACCCCATAAAATCCATTTCAACCCAACCCATTAGCAGGCCTAGATGGACGAGCCGAGGAGGACCGACCGATCGAACAGAACCTAACGACGGCCGAAAACACCAGCAGAAATGCAGGATAGGACTGGACGGACTTACGAGGAACTGGTAGTGATGAACCCTGGAGCCGCCCTGCCAGGGGCGGAGACAGGGGGCAGGGGCCTGGCCCCCTATGGTTCCCAAATTTACATTGAATATTTGAATTTTGATTAAATTTTTATATAAATTAGCATGGTTGGCCCTCCTAATAATGAAAAAAACAAATTTCTGGCTCCGCCCCTGCGCCCTGCACTGCCGGGCCAAGTGCAGCAACTCCAAGGGCCAAGAACACGCCAAGGCATTGGCCGTGTAATACCGTTTTGTGCCTTATGTGATCAGGAACCTGAAACAGGGGCTCACCTTTGTTTGTACTGCAGTTTCGCCAAGCAAGTTTGGCTTCTGGTAAGCAATTGGACTTTGGGCATAATCTAAGTACCTGCGGACCAAGATGAAGGGCTTGAGGATTGGTGGACGAGAAGCTTGGAGATGCTACCTCTAGTTCAGAAACGATCAGTCGCTGCGATTCAACTATATACTACATGGAATATTTGGAAAGAGAGGAACCGAAGGATCTTTGATCAAAAGTCGTTGCAGCCACCACAAGTTTTTCAACTGATCAGAGAAGAAGTTAATCTTAGAAGGGTAGCTTGTGGCACTCCGGTGGTGTCTTAGCGCTTTCTTAATGAGTCGAGAAGATTTATTTGTTTTATGTAATCACAACTTCTTGTATTAACTGTTAACTCCTGCTTCCTCCCTTAAATGCATCGGCAGTGCTCCTGCCTAGTTTTCAAAAAAAAAAAGAACACGCCCAGCTGGAGGAACCAGAGAAGCACGGCAGGGGTCGTCGCAGCCACGGCGCCACCCATCGGCAGGGTCGCCGGATTTGGTGTTCGACGGGAACGAAATGGGGGTAAATCGATCTCTGATATATGTACTGCTATGAATCTATGAATGCTGCCAAGCGAGTTTGGAAAGTGTTTAATGGGAGATCTTTTTACTATTCTCGGGAGGATCTTAGACAAAATAATATGAGTTTTTTTTTCCTTTCCATTCAAAATACAGTTGTAGACATGCGCTCTCATCACCCTCTTGAATGCATTGAATCACACTACACGTATCTACGTGAGGCTTGATTGTCAGATCTTGAGATTGATACACTCGCTACAGATCAACAGAACCTGTATCGAAACGTTATATGGCTTTCTATAAAAGCAGGACTTGTTCTGGTTCAACAAAAAAAAAAAGATACACTCACCACAGATGTCTATTGTCAACAGATAGGTTGCTTACGACTCGCAGCATGACAAAAGTCGATTCCAATTATTTATGACTGGAGCCTGGAGGGAGTGAATAATCACTTCACTAACAAGCTAAGATATTGCTTGGTTCTTAAGTGTTTGAAATATTTAACTAGAGCAATTATTCATTCCCTTCAATCATATATAAGTGACTTTGCGGAGCTGTCAACTGTTCTAAATTTTGGTTGCATGCTACTTTTATGTGTTGAGTTTAAAAATCATAAAGTATATTTATCTTCAAATGTAGTTTCATAGAAATAGACTTTTGCTATTTATTTATAAAAATTTTATAACAATAAGTATGTTAATATCCAAAAGGCCACATATTTCTGACAGGAGAGTAGTTTTTTTTGAGGATAAGATAGAGTAGTTTAGCCTTTGACGTGTGTATTTACCAAGTGTGCATCTCAATTTAAGGTAACTTATTAGGGCAAATGCATTAGTACATGTGAACTATTCTCATGGGTCAATATAGGAATTCTAAAGACTAGTACAGTGACCGTGTGTTGCTACGGATAATATAATAGACCTACGTAGTATCATCAACTTTGTGTTCATTCACTGCATGTATAGGTCGTGCCGTAATTGTGCGATACATTGATTGTTCGTGTTCCGATTGGAATTTTGATTGATTTGTCTAGGTTCCGATTAGGATTCCGATTGATTTATCCGTGTTCCGATTGACAGATCAAGAAAACATAGCTTGCTTTAGAAATAGTGTTCGATGCACAAACCTACGACTAAGAAAGAGATAAACAAAATCATAAATGCTTTCTCAGATCATAAATATAATTCACTGAGACTCCGGCATGGTCTCCATGGGTCAATTTGACAAAAAAAATGTTCATAAAACTATATTGTTTCAAATAAAGATAAT
This sequence comes from Panicum virgatum, assembly GCF_016808335.1. Classification (NCBI taxonomy): domain Eukaryota; kingdom Viridiplantae; phylum Streptophyta; class Magnoliopsida; order Poales; family Poaceae; genus Panicum; species Panicum virgatum. The sequence goes on from NC_053139.1 coordinate 47,085,766, forward strand.
TATCTATATTGTGAAAGCATATTTCATAATAACAAAAATCTATAACCATCGACTTTTTAATGCTAGTCATGTAAGAATCCTCAAAACGGTAAGCTCAAACAAATACCGGCAATGTGAAGAAAGATAATACGTGCGGTGGACTTGAACCAACTAAGTACTACTAGTACGAAACCAAAGTCAGCGCAGGGCTTGAAAGTACAATAGGTACGGTTGAAGAAAACAACGGTTGACTTAACTACAAATCAATCACTGAAGGAACAGCATGAGCTCCTTAGCTTAGCTGATGGTCTATCCGCTGACCCATGTTACCTCCCTCTGATTGGCCTGCTAAGCCTAGGCACCGCAATTTCCCAGCCACAAGCCTAGTCACTCCATCACTGTTCACATTTGGGTTAATTCCCCCGCAGGATTGTGTTCTTGTGCAGAGCCTGGATGGAATACGTTTCCATTTTCTAAAAACAAAAATCCAACGGCTACTACTTCATGTAAAAGAACATTGTAATTCTTTTGTTCTGATGATGAGATTCATCCACTGAACTGAAGAATTTGGTCCTGATAGGTAATGGAACAATTTTGTCAGTCTGATATTTGGTTAGAGAACCTGTATATAGTACATCCAAATCATTCACTGAAAAGCTAGGATCCAGGAGCCCCAAATGTGAAATGGGATAACTTGGAGGCTGCATTTCCATGCATGTGCCTCAGCGCCCTCATTTCTCAACGGTACAGATATATATAAAAAAAACACATGCAAACGTTGGGTTTGTTTGGACCCGGTGCCGCATATGCAAAACTTGATAAGGTAATCTTATCTCAACATGCCAAAAGCTGCATCTCACTCAACCTGTTTCGTTTGGGTACCAGATTAATCCAGCACGTAGCGGCGCCGTGCAATCATTGTGCCTGCGTGAATCGTCCAAGCAGCAGCAGCATTGCTTAGAGCAACTCCAGCGGAGAGACTAAATTTGAGCCCTTATATTACTTTTAGGAGCCAGCTTATAAAAATTTAGGGGCTTCAAACTCCAGCAGGGTGACTAAATTTAGAGGGCCTCCAGTTCTAGGGATTCTGGACCAAAATTTAGTGGCCTCCCCAAAATGGGGGTTCGTATAGGAGCCCGGTTGGAGATGTTTTTTCTACTGAGAGACTAAAACAAGAGATAGAGTCCCATTTAAGGGCCCGGCTGGAGTTGCTCTTAGGCAACGGGCATGCATATGCAGTGGAAATCTCTTGCTGTCTCAACACTGAACTCGTGCGAACTCTCAGGTCAAATGTTACTAGTGCAGTGAAGTCAATCGCAGAAGCCTGAACCTCACTCGATCCGTATCTTACCTACTTGGTCAACAACCAGTAGCCTTCACTGCAACTGAAAGTCTGAATCAACCACACCAATTCAATCTCTCCTTGTGCATGCGGATCAGAACTCGGAACGGAAGAGATTATTTTCATGTCACCAGAAAAAGAAACGAGAAATCGTTAGAGTATAATGAATGCAATCCGCCAACCGACTGATCTTGTTTGGAGCTTGTCGATTTGCGGTGGCTGCAGGGGGGCACAGAGCTCCGGATGGGGGTCCATGTGCTCCATGTTCAGGTTCAGGTTCACGTCCATCTTCTCTTGCTCGGCTGCTCGTCTCGTCTCGGATTGGCCATGTGCTTCGCCTCCCTTCCTTTCTGCGTCCTGCTGCACAGGCCACTCCATGCTGCTGCTAGTGCACGGCCTCTAGTGGTTTCGTGGCGGACGCAGAGCGGTGGCTGCGAACCCCAGCCTGAACACGATCACGCCAGAGCAGAGCGGAGAAAGCAGTAAAGGGAGGGCACGGTCGGCGCAGGCATGGCGTTTCCCCGGATCCCCTGTTCTCCGACGAGCAGAACATGGGATGGACGGAGGGGCCGGCGGAGGCGGTCCTCGGCCACGCCCTCCCTTGACGCACACGGTCCATTGCCTCACCGCCCTACTCTTGTCTCTTGGGTCTTGGCATGGCATGCCATCAGAGTCCAAGGCGAGACGACGCAGCGGCACATGCCGTAGCTTGTTCCTCCGTACACGCTGTCCTTAGCTTTGCCACCGCGCAAGTCACGCAGTTGCAGGCTGCGCGGCCACATCACATGCACGTGCCGCCCATCTCTCGCGTGCGCGAGCAATATAAGCACCATGGCCGGCCAGGCCCCCGCATGGTCGTGCTCAGCAGCTGCAGTTGCACGGCTCACCTTCACCTCACCTCTAGAGCTTTCTTCCAGCTTCATTGCCGGCCGTGCAGACAGAGCATACCCAGAGCAGATGGCCCTCGCCGTCGCGCTGGTGGTGGTCGCATGCGCGCTCGCCGCCGCCTCGACGGCCGGAGCGCAGGAGCCGTTCGGCTGGAGCAAGGGCACCGCCACGTTCTACGGCGGCAGCGACGCCTCCGGCACCATGGGTACGTAAGGTGTTCCACCCTTTTCTTCTCGAATCGCGGCGGCGACTGATACGCCGCCGACTCGCCGCAGGCGGCGCGTGCGGGTACGGGAACCTGTACACGCAGGGCTACGGGACGCGGAACGCGGCGCTGAGCACGGCGCTCTTCAACGACGGCGCCTCCTGCGGGCGGTGCTTCAAGCTCACCTGCGACGCGCGCGCCGACCCGCAGTGGTGCCGCCGGGGCACCTCCGTCACCATCACGGCCACCAACTTCTGCCCGCCCAACTACGCGCTGCCCTCCGACGACGGCGGCTGGTGCAACCCGCCGCGGCAGCACTTCGACATGGCGCAGCCGGCGTGGGAGAAGATCGGCGTCTACCGCGGCGGGATCGTGCCCGTGCTCTTCCGCCGCGTGCCCTGCCGGCGCCACGGCGGGGTGCGCTTCACGGTGGCCGGCCGGGACTACTTCGAGCTCGTGCTGCCGACCAACGTGGCCGCCGCCGGCGCCGTGCGGGCCATGGAGGTGCGGGGCTCCCGCACCGCCGGTTGGCTCACCATGTCGCGGAACTGGGGCGCCAACTGGCAGTCGCTGGCCTACCTCAACGGCCAAGGGCTCTCGTTCCGGGTCACCACCGACGACGGCCAGACCATCGAGTTCGCCGACGTCGTGCCGCCGTCCTGGACGTTCGGCCAGAGCTACGCCAGCAGGCTGCAGTTCAAGTAGATCGATTATTGGCATGTCATGGCCGGGCCGAGCAGAGCTAATTTGAATGAATATAAACTAGGTCGGCAGTGGCGTGCTTTCTGGTGGTCTGCCCATCATCATCATCATCATCATCAGTGATCAGTTAGCTGCCCGCCCAAGCGTAAGGGCTCGGCCCAGCACCCAGAATCTCTCTGCTCTGCGCCTCTGCTTGTACTGTCAGCGTCGCCGGCCTTTTCTTGTTCTCCAACTAGCCGCTTTCGCCTTCTTGTGTGTAATCTTGCGTATCCTTGATAATCAACTTGAGAGTATTTATATATGTGTTGGTTCAGGCGACAAGCAGAATTTCCGATCAAATACTTGGGACATTCCACTGTTACTATACAGGCTACAGAGAACAGACATATAAGGAATCACTGTCACTGGTTGGTTGATTCAGTCGTTTATATGCTCCCTGCCTAAAAACAAGATCCACTCAACTTGAGTGGTTGCATGACACCAACAAAGATCAACCTCACATTGGTTATGAATGTCTGATGTCACTCTCTCTACCTAGGTTGGGCAATCAAATCTGCTTATGATATAGGTATTAGGTGGCTGAGTTATTAGAACAATAAAATAACAATTCTCATAAAACAAAAAGGTGATGTAGCTCAGATGGTAGAACGCTCGCTTAGCATGCGAGAGGTACGGGGATCGATATCGCGCATCTCCATTTTGTGTTTTTTTTTTCCCGCTTATTCCTGAATCCCTGCGTTTTTCCAATTCAGTTGCTCGTCGGCGTTCCTTTTTGTTTTGTGCAAACTGCAGTGTCACACCTAACTTCAGTTAGAGATGATGACAGGTTGCAAATGTTTGGAGATCAGGGAGCTAGCAACTTCACAAATGAAATTTCAAAAACCATGCAACTGCATGCGATTCAGATTTCTAAACCTTATACTTTGCTATGCTGTCAGAACAAGTTCATTCAGAAAGGAGACACAAGGAAAACTATTTCCCTTTGTATACGATTGAGGTCAGTGGCGATACCTAGTATTTCACATAGGGTATATCATGATATTTTCTTTTTCACTTGTAATTCAGTATAACCCATGTATAATTTGGCAATAAAATTTAAATTTCACCGAAACATTCACTGGTAGTTGTTTGTACTCTATACACGGTTGTACGCAACTGCCACGAAAAAAACTCGTGCTCTACTGTACATATAAGATTCAATCAGCCTGAATTGTTATTCACATCTCTACTCTACAATCATCATATGAACAGTAGTTAACAACAGATCAATCGACAGACTAATGGTCTGTTTCCTTTTCTCTCTCTCGACAGTCAACACAAGGTTAGTTTTGGGACGGCGTCGCCTCCGGCGACGGCAAGCCTCCCGTCATCTGGTGCGCCACCATCCTCCTGCTCCGGTTGATGGTGATGAGGCAGAGGCAGACGTGCTCCTCCAGCTCTTCCAGCTGCGCCCTCAGGTCCTCCTCGCACTCCGCCTCCTCCCTCGCCACCTCCCGCAGCAGCGGCCGCTCGCCGCGCCCGCGCACCGCGATGCGCGCCACGTCCCGCCCGTGCTCCAGCTCGTCGTGCGCGCGCCGCACCATGCGGCTCACCGTGTCCAGGTCCCGCCCCACGATGTACGCGCCGCGCGCCGCCGCGTCCACCGCCGCCCCCGCGCGCGCGTACCGCCGCTCGCTCACCCGCTCCGCCGCCCACCGCACGGCCGTCGCCGGGCCCGCGCCCGCGCCCACGACCGCCGCCGCCGCGCCCACGCCAACCACGGCGTGCGCCGCGAACACCGCCGCGGCCACCACGGCGCCCGCGCACGCCGCCAGCAGCGCCGCCGCCGCCGTGCCCCGAGCCACGCGCACCGCCCGGGCGAGCCTCCGGAGCCGCCGCTGCGCCGCGGCCAGGCGCTTGGCGAGCAGGCCGCACCGCTCGTGCACCTCGTGGAACCCGGTCAGGCACCCCGGCGAGAGCGGGTTGTCGAGGCGGACGTGCTCCGCGATCGCGTCCCTCGCGGCGGCGACGTCGTCCCCGCCGCCGCCGTCCAGCCGCGCGAGCAGCCGGCGGAGCGTGAGGTGGTGCCGCCTCGCCGCGCCGATGGCGGTGAGCAGCGCGGAGAATGCCTCGCAGGCCTCCTGCGTCACGTCGAAGTACTCGATCAGCAGGGTCTCCACACGGCGGCGCCGCCGCCGCAGCTGGCGACCGCTCCGTCCCCGTCCCCGCCCCCGCACGAGCACCTCGGGGCTCGGCTCCAACACGAAGTCATCAAGAACGGTGTAGGAGCAGGACTGCTCCAAGGCCCCCGCCGTGTCGGTCTCGTCGTCGTCGTGGCGCGGGCAGTCCTTGACGCTGGACTTGGACGACGACTGCTTGAAGGACAAGGCCTGACGGCTGAGGTGGCGGTGCGCGTGCGACCAGAGGTCGAGGAAAGACTTGGACTTGAAGGCGCTGTCGTACTCCTCGTCGACGTCGAGGGGGCTGCGCGGCGGTTGCCTCGCCGGAGTGCTGGAAGGGGTGGAGCTGCTCCTCTCCATGGCGTCATCAGCTGCGTTGCATCGATCGAGTCCGAGTAGGAGGTGAGACATGAGATGGAGCAACAAGCACACGTCGCAAGCAACGCAATAAGGCAAAGCAAAGAAACGTGTGGTATATATGGACAGCAAGAGAAGGCGTCAAGAAATGGATTTGAGACTCGTTTTTTTTTTTAGAAAATGATGCCGTTGCTTTACATACAAGCAGGGGTAGCAAGCTACTGTAGATAGCTACTATTATCACATTGACACCAAGTTTGCATAGGGGACTCAACAAGAAAAACATGCTTCAACTCTTTGACAAATTACAGAATATTCACAAGTTCACACAGTATTTGATTCGATTATTTTTTTGATCTTGCATAAAAGGCTAGCTAGCTTGACTATGTATACATGGACCAGCATGCATTTTCGTAAATCAATTGAATACACCAAGTGTTTTATTAACTTGAAGTATAACTAGTTGATTGCTTGATAAAAACATCAATAAGGCTGAGCTTATCAATAATAAGATGTACGTCAAGAAAAACACCCCTTCAAAGGGTAAAGACCAACTATCAGCAGCACAAACACATGGTCGAAATTAAACTGTTCTACAGTGCATTTCAGCATTTGCTATATAGTTTGGTAAAGGAAAAAAACAACATCGCTAAGAGAACAATCAACTTCCTAAAAAGGAAAAACTAAAGTTTCCAAGCTAGTAACATATAAGAACATTGTAAGACATATACTGTCATATAGAAACGACTTACTAGTTTCGATCCTGAAAATGGATCTAGGCGATGATGAAGGTGACGGCGATGACCTCATCTTGAGGTACTCACTCAAACAAAACAAAACCTCTGTCAGTCTAACCTCTCAATAATTCAACATAGCTCACCACAAGTATGATTGCGAAAGCACCAAGAATAATCCTGATGACTTTGAATACGGAACTTGAATTTTTCATATGGCATTGTGGTATTCCTCTTATATAGATAGGGATGAGTCCATGAATGCAGTGAGTGAGAGAGAGAAACAGGAGCTCTTGCAAGGCAAGAAACAAAACCCACAAGCGACCAATAGAGAGGTGGCTTCTTTCTGGAACAGACTCAAGGAAAACGATAGGGCAACACGACAGAAGGGACACGAAAGCACACGACATTCCCACCAGGCCACCCATATGTGGCTAACACGCCACTGCCTTATATACATATCTCTTGAGCAATTAACATAGGTAAACAATGGTAGAATTGTGTGCGAATACGCCAAAAAGGAACAGGAAATGTGCGGATGGATAAATGAGGATCGAGTAGTATGTTCCATTTTATCCCCCTTACCTCTCGTTCAAGACAAGAAACCAATGTATACGTGGGCGTACAAACAAGCGGCGTCGGTTGAGTAGACGCAAGACGACAGTCTAAAATGTCCTAACTCGTGGCCTCAAAAGGGAAACAAGTTACGTGGCAGTGACCATGTTTATCTGCTCTACGATCATAGCTTATTGGTAAACATTATGCACGCCCACGCAACAGCTAGCAAATGAACAACTTGTGGCTACATGCGAGGCCACGAAGCCGTTTATACAAACATTCTATGTTTGGAATGAAAACATGTGAAGAAGTAGGCAGGTACAAACCCCAGCATTACTGCTAACAATGGATATAGGTCTGTACTTTACTACTAGATATTTTGTTGGCTCAGTGACGTACCAGTGACCAGGAGGAAATGCCATTGAACCTTGTTGATATATTATATAGGTTTATTTAATTTGAACAGGAATAGTACTGGCAGAAATCTGTATTAATTAGGCGCTATATACAAACTAAGGTTTTATTATATGACTAATAGTTTATGAATGTAAGAGTACACTGTATAATATCTAGACCAGACATTATTGTAGCTGGAGCTGCGCATTAAGGTCCTTGTTGAGTGTTCGGGGAACCTGTGTTGGGTGGACCTAAAGAATAAGGCATGGGATGGGACGCCTGAGATCGGATGGGCCAGCGCTGTCAGGTGGTGGAGACATGCACGGAGGTTTGGTTCCGGCATTATTGGCGGGCGTCGATCGATCAAGATATTCTAGACTAGATGATATATATCGCCGGATGGATGGGATCCGTGTCTGCCTCGTTTGCTGCCGCGCAAACTGGTGGCTCGGGTGCCCGCCTTCATCGTCGTCCAGCCCAGATCGACCAGCGCCATCGCCATTGGAATGAAAGCAAGCTTGCATTGCATTGCATTGGCAAGCACCGCACGCCCACGCAACCGTGGCTGCCTGCTGCCAGCCCGGCTTGCCTACTGGAGTGCTTATTAATCAAGTACCCTAATTAATGTACGTAACTGCCTAGTAGGAGTAGCTTCTTGCATTGCATTGCACTACCTGCAGCTAATTACAGCAAATAACTTCTTGTTTAGTTCGTTAACCCGTGACAGATGCTGTGCTGTGGTTCGCCGCACCGGCATGCGCGTCTTAAACCAGTTAGTAGTAGAGTAATTATATTACCAAGGCGTACTGCTAGGATTTATCGGCCATCTATGTATGCTAGTAATATGCGTTGGTTAATGGCAGGTTGCATCTCATTCTCCTGCAGGCGATCATCAGGGACTTGATGATGTGGTTCTAGCAGTTCTCTTTTCAGAAACTGCCTCCGCGTATAGATAGATCATATATAGATGTATGTGTGGCTATAATATAGTCCGTTAATTTTCTTGTAACTTTTAGAAACATGGAGTTAAACTTTTGTAATTTTTAAAAGATACGGTTATTAAAGTTTTCTAGCAACTTTAATTTGCCGTTGATTTAAGTCCAAATTAATCATATATACAAGCATGACTACTATAATATCATCATTGATTTTGTAACTGCTTTTCTTTGACCGTGTTCGCATCACATTCGGTCAAAGTGTAATGTGGAGATTGGCATTACAAATACAACATCATGTATACGATACATTTACGAATGGCGGAATAAGTATACATAACACTTCCGTTGGTTCATATATACAAATTGCTTGCACTCCACTTAATTTGTGCTTGTTCCTTATTATACTCTGAGATTTATCAATCGTACTGAGATTTATCAATCGTACTCCCTCCATCATGAAATATAAGTTATTTTGGTATGTCCAAAGTCAAGCTATTATAAGTTTGATCAAAATCATAGAAAAGAGAAATAATACTTTGAATGTTAAATGAGAATAGTTAGATCAGTTATGAAATATATATTCATAATAATTTACTTATTTGATGAATTAGATGTTAATATTTTTTCTATAAATTTAAGCAAACTTAAAAGCTATTTTGATTTAGAATAAACTAAAATATCTTACCTTTTAGAACAGGAGTGTATGCATGCTAGCTGCATGCACGTGGACATTCATTCATAAACCCTGCAATGCATGCTTCACACTGCATGCATGTGATGAATGTATGTCCACGTCAGCGCGTCGCAGGCGATGAGAAGAACAAGGTAGCGAGGGCGGCCGAACTGGGCTAAGCTAAGCTAAAGCTAGCACTAGCAGCATGCGTTTCAGTTGCCGTGGAGGCATATATATGGACACGTGGACCTATAGCAGCTAGCAAAATGGCCAGGTGGTCGCCAACAAGGCACGCCAGCCACGAGTATATGCAGCGTTTATCGTTTGAAATCGAAATCATATTTGAAATAAATATACTAACGTTTTTTAGGCTAATGATCAAGTGTGATTCTACTCCTTGCGTAGAGACGCAAGAAAGATGAAAGAAAAAAAAATCAGAGAGAAGGGAAGGGGGGCACCTATTTATCTTGTAGAAGATAGTTAACACACACATCTTTAAGGAAAAAGTCATTTCTGCCTCCCTCAACTTTGGACCGAATCTGTTTTTCCTCCCTAGACCACAAAACCGGTTATTTAGACTCCTCGAACTTCCAAAACCGTTCGCGCGACCTCCTTTAAGCGGTTTCAGGGTGACGTGGCAGCGGTTTTCTCTTTTTCTTTTATATTTATTTTGATTGAATCTTTGAAAAATCATATTAAATCACAAAAAAATCATAAAATAGAAAATCTAATTTTGTTAGACTCCACATGAGTAGATCTACACAGTGAACATATTATATGGTATACTTTAGTACAAATTTTTTGTTGTAATTTTTTATATATATTTTTCTATAATTAATTTATAGATACAGTTTCTGTTGTCTAATTATGGTAAAAATTTTATAGTGGGCTAATCATTATATGGTGGAGCTGTAGTAAAAATGTTATAATTATGGGATCATGTATGACTGAGATATATATTTATCTATATAAACTTAGATAAATTTAGACGAATCAATAGATAAACTTAGATAAATCTATATCTCAGTCACACATGATCCTATAATCATAAAATTTTTACTACAGCTCCACCATATAAAGATTAGCCTACCATAAAAATTTCACCATAATTAGACAACGGAAACTGTATTTATAAATTAATTACAGAAAAATATATATATAAAATTATAGCAAAAAAATTATACTAAAGTATACTATATAATGTATTCACTACATAGATCTACTCATGTGGAGTCCAACAAAATTGGATTTTCTATTTTATGATTTTTTTTATAATTTTTCAAAGATTCAGTCAAAATAAATATATATAAAAAAGAGAAACCCGCTGCCACGTCACCCTGAAACCGCTCAAAGGAGGTCGCGCGAACGGTTTCGGAAGTTCGAGGAGTCTAAATAACCGTTTTTGTGGTCTAGGGAGGAAAAACAAATTCGGTCCAAAGTTGAGGGAGGCGGAAAGAACTTTTTCCTATCTTTAATCCATTAACGGCCCAACAGTAGGCCCATAAACTACGAGCCGCCGTAGGCTCACAGTTTCTTCTTTTCTCGCGTCCGTAGCCCGTCCAAATATTTTCAAATTCCAACACAAACAAATGGTAAAGCGTGAGCATGGTGGTAGACCAGCAGCGCACGCAGGACAGCTGAAGCACGACAACGTGCACTGCCCTGTGTCGTGGGCACCAACGTAACAATTTTTCTCATTTGTTTTCCCATGATCCGGACGTCCTGCTAGTGGTTTTTAGTTTTCCTTATTTCAACAATAGAAAATAAGTAAATGTTGAGTAGTATATATTGTTTCAATATTTCAAAATACAGAATTCAACAATACTTCAAGTGTGGTTTAACATTTTATGTAGATACGTTGAAACAGTATATCCAAAATGTTGAGCTAATACACCTAGAATGTTGAAATTTAAAAAAAGCAAAACATATAATCATATGGGATTGCAAATTGTTAGAAAAATTCTCATAGAGATGATGGTTCAAACAGAATCCAAATTGAATGCACCGTTTAAGAGAAAAAATAGTTTAAAGTTTGAAATTCAAACTCAAGTGAGCCAATAATGTCCCAGCGCACCTGCCTTTTGAGGGGTCCCCACGCCAACCCAGATAGCATTAGCGCGTCGTGACGTCGTCCTAGTCTCGTCCTGTCCGTTAGCTTCAACTGATGCACATATCTTAAAGCGGAAGATATGGAAGAAACTTTCTTCCGGAAGATGCATAGGAATCCTGGAAGGGAAGGCAGGCGGTTGGGCTTCAGCCGGCCGGCCCGTAATGCAAGGCCCAGTTCCTATCAGAAAAAACAATGCAAGGCCCAGGTCCACACGAAGCAGAGCAGGCCCACGGTTATTAAAGTTTTCTAGTAACTTTAATTTGCCTTTTATTTAAGTCCAAAATAATCATATATACGAGCATGACTATAATATCATCATTGATTTTGTAACTGCTTTTCTTTAACCGTGTTCGCATCACATTTGTTTGATGTATTAGATGTTAATATTTTTTCGCAAAGTTAAAGCTATTTTGATTTAGAATAAACTAAAATATCTTACCTTTTAGAACAGGAGTATATACATGCTAGCTGTATGCATGTGATGAATGTATGTCCACGTCAGCGCGTCAAAGGCGATGAGAAGAACCAGGGAGCGAGGGCGGCCGAACAACTGGCCTAATCTAAGCTAGCATAGCACTAGCAGCATGCGTTTCAGTTGCCGTGGAGGCATATATATGGCCAGCTGGTCACCAACAAGGCACGCCAGCCACGAGTATATGTAGCGTTTATCGTTTGAACATCGAAATCATATTTGAAATAAATATACTAACGTTTTTTAGGATAATGATCAAGTGTGATTCTACTCCTTGCGTAGAGACGCAACAAAGATGAGAGAAAAAAAAACAGAGAGAAGGGAAGGGCAGGTGGTTGGGCTTCAGCCGGCCGGCCCGTAATGCAAGGCCCAGATCCTATCAGAAAAAAAGAGTTTTTTTATTTTTTTTTATTTTTTGATTTATCAAAAATATATATCCAAATTTTTTTTGCAAAAATGTCACCCTACCGCCGGTTCGTTTGGTGGTAATAACATACCGCCGGATGAACCGGCGGTAAGGGTTCTGGCCCACTGCCTGACAACATATCGCCGGTTCATCCGGCGGTAAGGGTTCTGGCCCACCGCCTGACAACATATCGCCGGTTCATCCGGCGGTAAGAGGCCAGACCAATGGGCCTTCGTGGGCCGGTAACTTACTGCCGGTTGAACCGGCGGTAGCTGGCGCTTACCGCCAGATGAGCCGGCGGTAAGAACCTACCGCCGGACCAACCGGCGGTAAGGCCCCCCTCTTAATCCCGCCCGCCCGCCGCCGCCCGCCAGCCCGCTCACTCCCCGCGCCGCCGCCCGCCCGCCAAGCGCCGCTCCCTCTCGCGCGCCGCCGCCCGCCAGCCCCGCGGCCCTTCCGCTCCGCCTCCCGCGTCGCGTCTGGTGAGGACCGGCCCCGCGCGCCGGGGTTCGGCCGGCCGGCGCTCCCCCGGCCGCGCGCTCGCCCTTTGGTTCGCGCGCCCACTAGTGTGTTAGGTATATTTTTATTTTTAGTTTTAGTAATAATAATTTGTAGATTAGTATTAGAAATATTAGTGATTTAGAAATGTGCCGGCATTGCTGCACACTATATGTCTTAGAAATCCTGGTAGCTACTACGACTTGAAAACGTATCCATGTACCCAAAAGCCTGGAAAACACTATTTAATTTGTGTTCAATGTATGAACAGGTCCTGACATGCCATGTCATGTGTTCTGTGCGTTGAATTATATGGACCACTATTTAATTTGTGTTCAATGTATGAACGGTGATTGTTTTGATTGTTTTTATTGTGTGTACTGGCCGATATATGCCCATGGAGTTGTCATCGCGTCGGTCTGAAAAGTTTATTTGTAGGGCAATGCTTCTGAAAAATCTAGTTGTAGCTAGTACAAATTACACAATGCAGATTAATTTGATATTGAAATTACAATAACAATTGCACTGGCATGTACATGGAACACACTAACGTCGTGTTCCATCTAAACCTAACATGCCTTAGGGAATATGAAATTCGAACATTACATGATAGTCATCTACTGAGTGCACCGAGGATACTTCCCCTTTCTAATAGCCTCGGGTCCCGCCTCCTTCGCACGGCGGTCCCTCTCTCGCTTCCTCTCCCTATCAGCTTCACGCTCCTCCGCCTGCCGACGTTCCACATCTGCGAACCTCTTCTGGATCTCTTCTTTATCTTTCTTGCGCTTCTCCTCCATTTTTTCCTCTTGCAGCATTCGCTGCCACCTTTCCGCAGCCCACCTTGCTTCGCGCTCAACGTGTTCCTTAGCTTCGGTCGATTGCTCCGTGTCCAGCCACTGTATGAAATCACAAAGAGGTGGCAGACTCTATTTCCAAGCCGAGTTAGAATTAACTTACTGAACTCCGAAGGCGCAAACTAGATAGTGCGAGGTGATAACCTTCGCTTTGTCCTTGCCGTAGCGCTTTGGCGGATCGTACTCGTAGTTCTCACACATGAAGAACCTCCTGCCGAAGTCATCGCCCAAAACTTTGGACTCCATCAGCTTGCACAACGAACCGCAGAAGCACATTGGAACCTGCACTCCTTGAGGCACAGGTTCTCTAATCTTGTTCTACGGAATGTAGGTAGAACCAAAGAAAGACATGGTGGTCGTGCAGGGATGGCTAAAGACTTCGTATGAGATGGCTATTGACTTCATATGAGATGGGGCGATGTTCTATTTATAGATGGAGCTATTTGGTCTATAGGCATGGTTCACGCATGTCTATCGCCGTTTCAAACGGCGGTAGGTCCTCCCACATTTTTAATTATAGTGGGGGTGCAGAAGAATCTGATGCAAGGTGTCAGGACATCGAAATCGTAATTGAAACTCATGAATATCTCATAAAAATATATTTTCACAGACTATTAGAGTTAAATCTAATTTGTATAAATTTTAAAAAAATATTTCCCTAACCTCCGCTATCTCTATTATTTTCTGAAATATCTCTAAATGTAAAGAAAATAATTACAGTTCAGACAGCCTATAAAATAATTATACAATTAATTACAGCAGTGAGAGCATATAAAAATTAAAAAAATTGTGGGAATACCTACCGCCGTTTCAAACGGCGGTAGGGCGCTGGCCGTCTACAGGACAGCTACAGCCGGCTATAGCCGCGCTGTAGCCGGCGGTAGCACTTACCGCCGGTTCGTTTGGCGGTAAGGAGCTACCGCCGGATGAAACGGCGGTAAGTTCCCTGGGCCGTGGGCCAAATATCTTACCGCCGGTTCATCCGGCGGTAACTCCTTACCGCCAAACGAACCGGCGGCAGGGTGACATTTTTGCAAAAAAAAATATAACGACATATATTTTTGATAAATCGAATAAAAATAATGTAAAAATAAAAAAAATTCAGAAAAAAACAATGCAAGGCCCAGGTCCACACGAAGCGGAGCAGGCCCAGGCCGGCGGCCGGCCGGCATGAAGGTCACCTCTAAAAAAAAAGTTGATCCACCAAGTATACGCCGTCTCTTCCTCCGCTGTGACGCCGTCTCGGCTGTCGCGCTCGGTTCGGCAGGCCAACCAACGCAAGCTGGTGGAGGAGATGAGGTGCGCCACCATCGGCCCTCGCTGAACTGCTGAAGCAGTCAGCCTGTCCAGCGCATCGAAGCGTCCGCCAGCATCAGTGTCGTCGTCAAGCCGCAGCAACCCAACAAAAAGGCAGGCATGGCATGTGTTAGAGTATATTTAGTAGTTTAGATTTTATATCCGGACTGCTATATATATTCGGTGGGGTTGCCTTGCACCCTAAGTCTTGTACTTTTATATATACCGGCCGAGGCCTCGAACTACTACTATCCATCAATTATACCAATTTTATCCCTTCTACATGGTATCACGAGATTAGGGTTTGAGATCCTACGCTATCTTCCGCTGCCCTAACCCTAGCGCCGCCGGCGCCCCTCCTGCCTCCTGCGCGCCACCGGCCGTCCCCCACGGCTCCCATCCAGGAAGCCCCCTCGACGGCCTCCTAGCGCGCCCCCGGGGAGGTCCCTCATGACCTCCACCGGGGGAAGCGCCCTCCATCACGCAGGATCGAGTTAATCCGCCGCCGTCCTCGCGTTCTAGCAACAGCAGATCGTGACGTACCTCATCACCGCCGCCATGAAAGCTGTCGTCGACCCCGATCTGCGCTGCGTGGTGGCAGCCGCAGTCTACTCCGGCGTCCGTGCCCTACCCCGTGCTGCCGTGGTGGCAGCAGGGGCCCCGACACAGCGCGTCGACCTCGTCGCCGGCGGCATGTATGACGGCGCCGCCCCTTCACCGCGCGGGCTCCAGCCGCCTCTCCCCGTGCGGGCTCCAGCCGCCGCAAGGGAGGGAGCCCCCCGGCTTCAACCGCCCCTCCGCGGCCCCTCCCGGCGGGGAGCCGCCCGGCGCAGGACCTCCAGCGCCGCCGCAGGGAGCGGCCGCCGCCTCCCTCATCGCCGTCCGCCGTCCTCTCTCTCACTCTATTTCTTCTGCTTCAGATGCGGTCGTTGACCGTGACGGGAGAGAAAGAAAAAGAGGAGATTGAGAGGATTGCGCTACGCGCACCCAGAGGTGCTACACGAGCTGCTGCTGATTTGTTTTTTGGTAATTCATCTATTTTTTACTAATTATCAGTTATTAACACCTGAGGTGTTACAAGAACCTCCACCAGCCGGCAGAATACAAAGTAAGAACATAGAAGTTCACTATCATTATATAAGAGAAAAGGTACTTGAGGGAGAGATTGAGATGATACCTACCAAGACAGAAGAACAGACTGCTAATATCCTCACCAAGGGCCTTCACAAGACAAAGTCTGAGAAGTTTCAAAAGACGCTTGGCATGGTCTGTAAGGCAACTCTAGAGGGAAGTTTGCCTTGAGGGGGAGTGTCGAGAAGGGTGCAAGACAAATTTCTAGAGTGTTCTTCACAACGCAAGAATGGGATATTTTCTATAGAACACTCTAGAATTAGTAATAAATAAATTTAAAAAATATTAGAATGTTTAAGAATTCTCTAGAAGGGGGACACTTGTCTCAATATCATGTCCACCCTGGTCTATAAATAGAGAACCCCTCCTTTGCCATGGCATCCATTCATGGGCATTTTAGAAGAGGAGCGGTAGTGCTAGGAGAGAAATTTAGGGCATGTTTGGCAGAGCTTCAGCTCTGCCAAACAAGCTCTGGAGCTGTTGCTCCACCATAGAGCAGCTCTAGCGCGGAGCTGGGCTCTCATTGTGGAGCTGGAGAAATGTGTTTGGCAAAATAACAGCTCCAGCTCTAGAAACAGAGGTTTTCATCAGATTTTCCTTTTTTGCCCTTGGGTTTTTTTGTTTGCTGTTTTTTTCTTGTTGCGCCTGTACTAGTGCATGACGCAAGGAGGATGTGTCTTTTTTTTTGCAAATATCAAATAAATATGCCATCCATTTGATCACATAATAAATTTGATCATCACAATCCGTTAAACACACATCAATTGTTCAAACGCTAAGAAGTATAAAATTTCACTATTCCATTACAAGCTAGTTCCAACCAAGAGCGAGTGATGTGGCAAGTCCATCCCGAAAAGTATCCATACAAGTGGCACTGGCTTCCGCAGAAGATGTATCCGATGCGTCTGCAAGAACAGCAAATCGTTTGTACCTTTGGGTATTGTAGGCATAAAATTAGGATCACGATCAAACCGAGCGAAGTCTGCATCCCCAACGGCGGCTGCCCCAAGGCCGTCAAGGCCAGCCACGCCCAAGCCGCCATGTCCGGCCATGCCGCCACCTGCAGACGCCGGATGACGAAGGCCTACCCTAGGGTTTCTTCTGGGTTGATTGGAGGAGCAAAACGGCGGAGGCGGTGGAGGAGGGACCGAGTTCGACATCCCCGGCGGATCTCCGGCCACCCAGACGCCGTGATGATTGGTGGCGACGGCGCCCCAGGGGAGGCGATCGGAAAAGGTGGCGTCGGGAGGAGGAGGCGCGCGGCTAGGAGACGACGGGAAAAAAAAGAAGGCGAAGGGGTATGTGTAACCGATGCCAAAGGTGGGTAATTTCCACCAACTCCACAAAATTAGAGTTTGTAGAGCACCCCTTGAGGTGCTCCATGAATTGGTGGAGTTGGGAGCTAGATTCATGTTTTTTTTGCGGATCTGGAGTTCCTGGAGTTGAATCGTTTGGCTAGAAAAATTTGGAGTTGAGTTGTTTTTTAGGATCTGGAGCTGTTGGGAGCTGTGCCAAACACGTCCTTAAGTGATAGTCTAGCCACTAAAAGAAGAGAGTGTTGAATGCTAAAGTCTTTTTTTTTATAAATGTTGGTCTCCCAATTAAGCAATATAACTACTTAGTGTATAAGTTGTGATCCATCTTCATTTGTTGGTAGCTAGGCTCTGCCACCCGAAAGTGAAAAGATGACTCTGTCGTCAAAAGGACCCAATACACTAAGTAACTAGAAATTTGAGAGGCTGACCAACTCTAGAGTGAGTTGGTGTGTCATAGGTGTAGGTCCTCAGCTAGATGGGTAATAGGGTCACCTTGATTTCTAACACAACACAACCTTAGGTAGGGAAAAATAATGAAACACAGCAATGTTGCAGGGACTAAAGCAAAACTGTCACACCCTGAAATTTTCAAATTTCAGGATGTGACTAAAAGAAATAATAAAGCAACAATTTTCTCATAATTTTAAAATTTTGTCAACATTTTTCTTTTGTTCGCAGGGAATTTAGTAAAAATAAATAAAGTTTGATTGAATTTCTAAAATTTAAATGAAGTTGTTTTGTGTGTTTGCATTCATGCAGCTTCGCATTGTTTTATTATTTGCCGTTCAATTTGAAATCGAATTCTTCAAATTTAAATTTAAATTGAATTTGTTTTGGTTTAAAAAAAAAACCCGAGCCCGACCCAGAGTCGTTTGCGCGTTCGGCCCAACAGCTGTCACGCAGGCCCGTTTCGCCACCTCCCCCAGCCCAAGGCCGATGCCGCGGCCCGCGTGCGTCTCTATAAAAGCGCCACCACTGCCCTCGAACCCTCATCGAGCCTCCGCCATCAACCGTCATGCAAACCCTAACCCTGGGGCATCGCGTTCCCCTGCATCGCCGGCCCTCGATCCTTGCTGTGCTCGCGAGGTTCTCTTCAGGAACGCCGGACGCAGCATCGTGCCTCTTGATTGTGGTTTAAATCGCATCAATTTTAGCCATGGGAGTAAGCATCTAGCCATGGAGGCGCTTCTGTACGTAACCTCCTGGAGAAGCAGGTAGCTTTGCGTTTAGGCCCCTGAAGAAAAAGGAAATCCCTGCTGTTTTTTTTGTGTCTTGCAAAAGTTTCCAGCTAGCCCTTCGCGTCTACGGTTAATCGCATATAGATCCTTGCAATCTTGTTTCATGCGTAGTTTCCGCGTTTTAGATCCGTTTCGACCCATTCTTTTTGCGTTAACCTTGTTTTAGCGTAAGCTATCGTTTAGTAACATTGTTGTGCCATAGTTCCTGTTTTAAAAATTAAATATAGATTTAATATGAATAATGTTCTCTCATCTAGTGTTTTCAATTAAAATCAATTTAAGTTTTTACTCCGGATTTTATAATTAATGTTAACTTAATTAATATCAACTCCAATATGTTTTTAATTTAATTTGTTAGTTCAACATAAATCATATAAAGTTATGCGTTTGGATGCTCTCACAAATTTTATTCTTTAATTAAATTGTTGATTAGAGTTAATTTCTACATAGACAACTATAAATAAAATTTGATTAAGTTTAACTTTGCTTTTGCAAATAATAAAAAATATAATATGAGTTAATTAAATTAAGAATATTTCTTTTTCAATAAATTTTACCTGTGGTTTCTAATTAAAATAAATGAAGTTTATAGTTCTTTAATTTTCTTTTATAACGCAAAACTTCCGATAGTGTTTTTTTTGTAACCCTAGTTCCGTTTTTCGCGTCTCTTGCGTTCTCGTAACCGTTCCAGCGAGCTTTGTCCGTTAGTACGTTCTTTTAAAATCTTTTCTTTTGGTGTATTGTTCTTAGTTGTTCTTGTTTTGCTTTGTATGGTTGTTCGATGTTTGCTTCGAGTAGACGGATCGATGTCCGAAGCGTGAAGATCAAGTATTCCAAGTGAGCAAGAGCTAAAGGACAGTAAGAGTGGCTTTTCGTTGGAGAAAGGCAAGTGACCCTAACCATACTTCTATCTATGCTTTATTTACAAGATGATATGATTTAATTGGAACATGGAGAACCACCCAAGAAAACCGTACAACCACAATACTATATGGCTCTGGTCTTGGCTGATTAATTAGAGACTCTAGCTTGTGACAATCTTACCGAAAGGGCAAGAGGGGATGCATCGACGGGGTATAGCTCGGTCCTCTTGGGGCAATTGGTATTGTTTAATGGTCATTTGGCAAGGTACCACCTCATTAGGACAGTGTTATGATCGCTTTGACTTGAAACCTTAGCAGATTGTCATGGGTTAGGGAATCTTTGTAAAGGCCTCGTAGCATCCCTATGCAATCACACCTCGGAAGTGTGGTATTGTGACTGATCAGCACATATGCGTGGTTGGGTTCAAAGTTCTTCGGAACTTTTACGCGAATTGTGGTGAAAGTGTACAACCTCTGTAGAGTGTAAAACTGATATATCAGCCGTGCTCACGGTCACGAGCGGCTTGGACCCTCACATGATTAATAAACTTAAAGATGGATATAAATCATATTCTGGTTATTTCTTGTGGCCTTGCTGAGTACCAACCATAAGTGTACTCACCCTTGCTTACTGCTGCTCAGAAGGAAAAGTTGATGTGAAGTCTTATGAAGATGTTGCTGAATTCTAGGCGTACGCAACCCCCCAGTCGATTGCCTGTGAAGTTTGGAGCCTCCGTTTCCAGGATAAGCTGTATAACTCTGATAGTCTTTTATTTGTTTTAGTTCTCTTTTTCGTGATACTGTTACTGATTATTCACTTATAATATCTCTATATGTATGAAACTTGATCCTGGCATACATATAGCTATGCATTCGGTTTTGTCTTTAAAATCGGGTGTGACAGAAGTGGTATCAGAGCTGTATCAACTGTAGGACGTAAGCTTAGATAGCAATGGCTGTGTTCTAAGGTTTCTTTTGATATAAAATCTATTCCTGCTTATTCTTTGACCCCCTCCATTGAATATTCTCTCTCCTTAACTATTTTCTTCCCTCAGTCAGCATTGATAACTCACCTTCCTCTCCTGACTCTCTTTTCATTTGCACTTCATTATTTTGCAAATGTTAGATCCTCAATACTTGTCTATTTATTTATTTTCTTGGATCACTCCTTGATTTTGATCATACCTCCCCCTTGATGTATGATTTTCCAAATTTCATCCAGCTCACCTATTTTTGATATGCTGGTGAAATGGCTCCTTGAAATTCTTTTTAGCTTACCTTTTTGGATCTATCTTTCCCTTGCTTTATTCACAATGTGCTTAGTGCCACTCCTTTCTTTTCAAATAAATGTCGCTTTGGATTCATCCCTTGAATTTTTTATTCCAAAGTATCTCTTCGGATCCAAAAAAAATTAGATTATCCGTGCCATGTATCCTAATTCTTGTCCAAGTCATCCGAAGAATAGAGCTACTAATTCATCATGAGGAGTCAAGTCGAAGTAGTTGGAAACTGTACCACCTGCTAATATTTCTGCTCATGTTGAATGAAAAATTCAAAGCACTACCAAAGAATCAAGTCTGAGCATGGTTATGACACTATCACTACTACTGCAATCACGGTGGTGAAGTCAACGCTGGACAAGTTGAAGGAGACACGTGTCATCAATGACGAAGAAGGAAGATATAATCATGCTTAGGAGTACCCCTTCTAACTCTATTAACAACGTTTAGCATCGTTCTTTGATTGTGTTGACTGGTGGAGTTCAGTGTTTGCATGATGATGCTTGACTTTATGACCTTGTCTGATTCGTTTCTTTGTAATGATTGTTGGTGTATTGTGGGTCTTCTATCTACAATGACATCAGTTGCCTAGATGGGTTCTTCTTTTATACCTCCCCCTCCTTGTTATCCCCCGTCTTTCTACCTAATCCTTTCGAGGATGTCAAGAAGGAAGTTTATGGCGACGCTAACAGCAATACTAGCAACCTCCAAGCATCTGCAATGGTCGTCAACAAAATGAAAGTTGCTGAAGCATGGAATAATGAGAAGCGTAAGAGAAACTATGAAGCACCAAAGCCACTCCAAAAAGAACAACATGAGATTAGTAAGACTCCAGGAATATGTCAATGCTGTGAGCATTATGGTCGTCTGTGTCTCCAAGAAGATAGCTTAATGATAGCGGAAGCAAGACAACGTTACCATTCAGAGATCAATAGAAAGTTATCTGCCCAAGATCCAGTCCTAGAAAGAGCCGCCCAAGATGAAGACCGTACTCAGACTATAAACGTCAAGGATTGGAGTATCTCTTTCAAAGATTTTCAGCCTAAAAGAAGCAAGCCACCTAAGAAATAAATTAGTAAACCAAGCCAAGAGAAGGTGGAGTTAGCACCACCATTGGCAGATAGAAGTGTTCAACCCAATTCCAACCAATCACAGCCTAAAGTTGTTCAACCTCCATGTGACAACTCTATTAAGAGGAATTCTGCTGCACAAGTCATTCAACCAAAAGCTAGGGTGGAGCCTAAAGGAAGCCAGGATGGATATGTCAAAAGGGTGTGTTTTACATGTGGTGAAAAAGGGCACTATGTCAATAGATGTCCAACAAAGTGTAAAAGGACTAGGTCCCGTAACCTTGGATTATATTGCCTCAATTGCAGAAAAGACGGACATCTTGCCAGTTAGTGTGAAAAAAGTGGATGATGATCGATCCCAGTTTGCGTGCCAAAGTCCAGAAAGATAAACTAGCCAACATACAGGGCTCGAGAGGTGATACAAGACACTCAAGCCAAAGAAAAGCAGTCTAGCTCTATTCAAATTACTTTATCAAGGTACTAAGGAAGTTACTCAGATAAATAAGCTGAAGAAAAAAAATTGAAAGTTAAAGGTGAAATTAAACTGAGTCCTGTGAAGTGTGTGTGTGAGCTACCAGGAATCAAGAAGTACGTTGGAGAAGTTTCCGCAAGAAGGAATGACCGGAAAAAAAAATTAATATGTGTTGGAATTTTCTCTACCTAAACCCTTGTCTCTTGCTAGCCTTGTGAATCTCGGGACGAGATTCCTGTTAAGGGGGTAGTTCTGTCACACCCTGAAATTTTCAAATTTCAGGATGTGACTAAAAGAAATAATAAAGCAACAATTTTCTCATAATTTTAAAATTTTGTCAACATTTTTCTTTTGTTCGCAGGGAATTTAGTAAAAATAAATAAAGTTTGATTGAATTTCTAAAATTTAAATGAAGTTGTTTTGTGTGTTTGCATTCATGCATCTTCGCATTGTTTTATTATTTGCCGTTCAATTTGAAATCGAATTCTTCAAATTTAAATTTAAATTGAATTTGTTTTGGTTTAAAAAAAACCCGAGCCCGACCCAGAGTCGTTTGCGCGTTCGGCCCAACAGCTGTCACGCAGGCCCGTTTCGCCACCTCCCCCAGCCCAAGGCCCATGCCGCGGCCCGCGTGCATCTCTATAAAAGCGCCACCGCTGCCCTCGAACCCTCATCGAGCCTCCGCCATCAACCGTCATGCAAACCCTAACCCTGGGGCATCGCGTTCCCCTGCATCGCCGGCCCTCGATCCTTGCTGTGCTCGCGAGGTTCTCTTCAGGAACGCCGGACGCAGCATCGTGCCCCTGCGTGCCTGCGCGCTGCCGCTCCTGAGGCCTGCGTGCCTGCGCGCCGTCGCCCCTGAGGCCAGCGCCGCGCGGCGCGCCGCCCAGGCCAGCTCCGCACTGCCCCTACCCCTGCGCCGCCAGCCTGCTTTGCCCAACCTGCCGCCACTACGTGCGCCCGCCCTGTGCACGCCAGGCAGCCACCGCCCTATGCCAACCGTATGCCGCCGCCCCCTGGAGCCAGCACGCAAGCGGTCAGCGCCGAGCACTGCATGCCGCGTCGCCCCTGCGTTGCCCGAGTTAGCTGCACGCGCCCAGGAAGGCCCAGTTGCTGTACGCCCAGAACAGGGACGCCTCCTCCACCTTCCGGCTTCGATTCGACCTCCTCGATCCATCCCCGCCATGGGTAAGCGGTAAAACGGAGCCCCCTCGACCTCCTCTTCAGTTTCCCCCACTTTTCCCTCTCGATTGTGGTTTAAATCACATCAATTTTAGCCATGGGAGTAAGCATCTAGCCATGGAGGCACTTCTGTACGTAACCTCCTGGAGAAGAAGGTAGCTTTGCGTTTAGGCCCCTGAAGAAAAAGGAAATCCCTGCTGTTTTTTTGTGTCTTGCAAAAGTTTCCGGCTAGCCCTTCGCGTCTACGGTTAATCGCATATAGATCCTTGCAATCTTGTTTCATGCGTAGTTTCCGCGTTTTAGATCCGTTTCGACCCGTTCTTTTTGCGTTAACCTTGTTTTAGTGTAAGCTATCGTTTAGTAACGTTGTTGCGCCATAGTTCCTATTTTAAAAATTAAATATAGATTTAATATGAATAATGTTCTCTCATCTAGTGTTTTCAATTAAAATCAATTTAAGTTTTTACTCCGGATTTTATAATTAATGTTAACTTAATTAATATCAACTCCAATATGTTTTTAATTTAATTTGTTAGTTCAACATAAATCATATAAAGTTATGCGTTTGGATGCTCTCACAAATTTTATTCTTTAATTAAATTGTTGATTAGAGTTAATTTCTACATAGACAACTATATATAAATTTTGATTAAGTTTAACTTTGCTTTTGCAAATAATAAAAAATATAATATGAGTTAATTAAATTAAGAATATTTCTTTTTCAATAAATTTTACCTGTGGTTTCTAATTAAAATAAATGAAATTTATAGTTCTTTAATTTTCTTTTATAACGCAAAACTTCCGATAGTGTTTTTTTTTTGTAACCCTAGTTCCGTTTTTCGCGTCTCTTGCGTTCTCGTAACCGTTCCAGCGAGCTTTGTCCGTTAGTACGTTCTTTTAAAATCTTTTCTTTTGGTGTATTGTTCTTAGTTGTTCTTGTTTTGCTTTGTATGGTTGTTCGATGTTTGCTTCGAGTAGACGGATCGATGTCCGAAGCGTGAAGATCAAGTATTCCAAGTGAGCAAGAGCTAAAGGATAGTAAGAGTGGCTTTTCGTTGGAGAAAGGCAAGTGACCCTAACCATACTTCTATCTATGCTTTATTTACAAGATGATATGATTTAATTGGAACATGGAGAACCACCCAAGAAAACCGTACAACCACAATACTATATGGCTCTGGTCTTGGCTGATTAATTAGAGACTCTAGCTTGTGACAATCTTACCGAAAGGGCAAGAGGGGATGCATCGACGGGGTATAGCTCGGTCCTCTTGGGGCAATTGGTATTGTTTAATGGTCCTTTGTCAAGGTACCACCTCATTAGGACAGTGTTATGACCGCTTTGACTTGAAACCTTAGCGGATTGTCATGGGTTAGGGAATCTTTGTAAAGGCCTCGTAGCGTCCCTATGCAATCACACCTCGGAAGTGTGGTATTGTGCCTGATCAGCACATATGCGTGGTTGGGTTCAAAGTTCTTCGGAACTTTTACGCGAATTGTGGTGAAAGTGTACAACCTCTGCAGAGTGTAAAACTGATATATCAGCCGTGCTCACGGTCACGAGCGGCTTGGACCCTCACATGATTAATAAACTTAAAGATGGATATAAATCATATTCTGGTTATTTCTTGTGGCCTTGCTGAGTACCAACCATAAGTGTACTCACCCTTGCTTACTGCTGCTCAGAAGGAAAAGTTGATGTGAAGTCTTATGAAGATGTTGCTGAATTCTAGGCGTACGCAACCCCCCAGTCGATTGCCTGTGAAGTTTGGAGCCTCCGTTTCCAGGATAAGCTGTATAACTCTGATAGTCTTTTATTTGTTTTAGTTCTCTTTTTCGTGATACTGTTACTGATTATTCACTTATAATGTCTCTATATGTATGAAACTTGATCCTAGCATACATATAGCTATGCATTCATTTTTGTCTTTAAAACCGGGTGTGACAAAAACAAAACAATTGAGATTTTTTCGTTACTACTCTTTAGCAGCATAATCACAAATGTATTTCCCCATATGCTGTATTGGATGTGCAGTCCAACTTATTGAATAGAACACTTGTTTCAATGTCACAGCGAAGCTATTTTTTTTCAAAATAAAGAATTCAGTTTGCCTCAGTTACTTTATTAATAGCAGTGACTCAATTTCGTCTGCCATGCCATATAGACACAGGACAGTTGGATGGATAATCCCGTCCTTCTCAAATATGTTCGTTCTAAGTCACATAATATGCGCAATGACAATTGAAATAAGAGCTGGAGCGAACTCACCTGCGGACAACTTAGTCTGAGAGTAATAGATTGGATGACCTTAACACACGACATGAGCATTAGACACCCAGGATCTAGTGTAAAGCCCTCTGGTCCATATCCAAGAAGAATAGTGCTGAGCGATTTGAGATTCTCCATCTTGCGAAGATGCATGGAGCTTGGATCATATGCATCCACCCACTTGAGCGATTCCAGCTGAGGAACCGCGATATTTGCAACCAGTTGTCGAGTCTAATTACACAAGAAGCAACTCAACACGGTTAACTCTTTGAGCACCGGTGCCACGATGGTGAGCTGCCGTAAGCCAGCCAGGTGCACAAGCTCCACCAGCTTGAGAGAGTCAGAATTGATGGCGAGATTGTGAACACCTGCTGTTGGCTGGATTCGAAACCAATAGACCTTGTAGAAGGCATCACTTGAGTCACTAGGAATACGTGTCCTCCAGTCCTCATAGAAAGGATGTGATTCTTTCAAGAAGGTATATATTGCAGAGTTGGCGACACAGAATTTCTCACACGCCTGGTGTACCCTGTCAATCAAGTTGTACCGAACTATTGACGGCCTTAATGTTGTATGTCCTATAATGTACTCTCTGTACCAATCTTCCGTCACCTCACCCTCACTGGTGTTTCTCAGATCTTTAGCCAACACTGAGAAATACAAAGCCATTTTACCATTATGGATGAACTTTGGCATGAAAATTGAGCCAAGCTTGTGCAAATCATGTGCTTGCTGGGCAGGCTTTCCTGGAACCGGTGTCATTGTAATTCTGATTTCATCATCATTAACCACCAGCATATCTGTAGTGTCAAAATCCTCATCCCATGTAAGACCTTCTTTATGGGCACGGAACAGCTCTGCAGCAGATCTCTGCACAATCATGATTCCAGCATCAAGAGCTACAGACCCAGTGATAGAGCCTGCTAAGGTCACAGATGTAGCTAGTGTTCCTCCGCCTTCGGTCATGAATTCAGAAACTTTCTTTATGCTGCATACATAACAGCAAAACAATGCATTGCTTATTTTAGTACAGATTAAGGAAGGACAGCAAAATAAACTCATAATATCATGTTGCTTCAGGTTGACTAACCTTTTGGGCATGGAGAAAAAGTTAACCTGTAACTTCCTCACAAGTTGTTCTTTGTCATCCACAAGCTTTTCATCAAACAGGAATTTGCACACGACTGGATGAACAAATTGGCGCACCCTACATGAACATAATAAGCACAGCTGAGAAAATTACTACTATTCTAACAATCAACGCAACAAAGACAATGGTCAAATAGAAAAATAACTAATGTTCTAACAACCACAGTCAACATAATCAGTTCACCACCATAACTATATGGAAATACAGTTCAAGTAATTGTAGGTTAGTTTTTTTGTGCAAACCTCTCTTGCTTATTGCATAGTGCAATTGCCAATTCTCTGTCATATTCAAGAAGGTGCTGAAAATTTATTCCCATCTTTATGTTGTCTTCAATTTTCATTGAGGAAATTTGAGCCTTGTAGTAGGGAGATTTCGATGAACCAACAGTAAAACTAAAAAACAAATATTGCAATTAATCAACTTTGCATTTTGCTAGCAGTTAACAATAAATAACCGGAGAAAATACTTACTTGTTGAGGAACTCAAACAGTTTGTTGCGCAGCTTGTCATCATCCTTCCGAGGATTTGGGAATAGACTTACGAAAGATTTCGTCGAAGCGCTTGAAGCTGTGCTTCCACCACTGCTCGGAATGTGCATTGCTCCAGTGGAGGAGGAGGAGGAAGCGTTGGGTGGAGTGGCGCTCCTGCACGCGGAAGCTGGGTCCGATGACGATGGGGTGCCCAGCGTTGCGCTCCTGTCTCGCGCGGTAGCCGGGTCCGACTCCAACGAAGGGGTAGCCGTGCGCACCGGCGGCGATGAAGGGGTAGCGACGGCCCGCTGAAAGAGGAGACTCCTTCTTCGGGCGCCAGAGGAGATGGTCCGGCTTGCGAGAGGCAGGCGCCTTGGAGGTGTGTTGGGGAGGCGGTGGAGACTCCCTGGCGCCCGGCTTGCCGGAGGCAGGCGTGTGCTGGGGAGGCAGTAGAGACTCTCTGGCGCCCGGCTTGCGGGAGGTGTGCTGGGGACGCGGTTGGGGCTTGGAAGCCGGCGGCGTCAGCAGCGGCGGGGAAGCTTGGTCTGCAGGTGATGCTGGCGCCGACGTCGAGGGCGGCACGCCGACCGGAAGCTGCCCGTGCGATGGCGGCGGTGGCCAGTCGGTGGTGTAACACCCAGGTGTTAATCCTTGATAATTAAGTTAATTAAAGTCATTAGTTTTAAACTCACACACCAAAGCACAAAACCAAACATCTCTTGTCAGCCTGGGCCATACCGGTCTGACCGATGTCAACCATTTTGGGCCCCACAGCATTTAAACCTCTCTCTCACTCCCAACGACCCATTCACCTTCCCAGCCCACTCAGCTCGCCCTCCCGAGCTCTCTCCCTCTCATTTCCTCCCTCAAACCCTAAACCCCAAATCCTCCCTCTCCACGGGATTCCAAGGCCGGGGGAGGACTAAATCGGCGCGGGGGATCATCTTCTCCTCGTTTCCATCCTTGGGGAGCTGTCGATTCAAGTTCTTCGTGGTGAGGAGCCCTCTCAAGGTATTTTGCTTGATATGAATCGATCTCCTTTTCTAGAAGGTTTTAGGTGGTTTCCTCTAGTCAAAAGCATCCACACGAACCCCTGGACTAGATCCTAGAAGGTGTTTAGAATTAGTGGACGATTTTCGTCGCGTCATGGATTCTAGCTTCTGTTCTGGTTGAGACCGGTCGGAGGGACCGGTCTGACCGGTATAACAATAGGTTAGGGGAGACCGGTCTAACCGGTCTGGTGGACCGACCTGGCTGGTATAGCAGTGGCTGAGAGGGTTAAATTGGGGTTTGTTGGTGAGATTAGTTGGAAATTAGTGGGCTTAAATGCTTATTGTAATTTTTATAAATCATGCATGCATTTCTCATGTCATATGCATATGCATACGTGTAGCAGCCGCGGCGGAGGAGGTCGTATACGAGGTGGTTGCGGAGCCACAGGAGCCCCAGGGGCAAGCCCCGCAGTAGGAGGTTCGCGGGGAGTCGGCCCAAGGCCTCACTCACCCCAGTGTTGAGCAGCAGGCGCAAGGCAAGCCCCGGTGCACATCCTATTATTTTAAATTATGACACCTATTTATGTTTCTATACTTGTGCATTAGGTGTAGGAATTGTTTGGAACCTTAGTTGCATGATTCTTAGGTTTCCTTGGGCTTATACTAGTATGTATGGGGCGTTAGCACTGGTATGCTAAATAGTTCTCGATAGAAGCCGAGTGATTTCAGGTCACTCGCGAGATATAGGATGTTTAGAAGTCGAGTAATTTTCGGTTACTCGCGAGATACAGGGTATCGTCATATTCCAGTACCTGAGTTATGAAATTGGTACGCAATGAATGGAGAATTGAGACCGAACGGGGAATGATGATGTATAGGTATGACAGCAGGACAGGGTTCCTGGGTGTCTTAGTCCTATCTATGTCGGTTAAGGACCGAGCCGTTGTTGGCCCTGCTGATCATGTTTGAATTGTACTAACCGCATACCGGGAGTAGGAGGTAGTCGAAACCGGTAAGCCGAGTACTGCCTTGCTTCGAAAGTACAGGAACCCACACCCAACTCCTGGGGCGAGTCGAGTAGTCGCGGAGAATTGGGATGTATATGTTTATTTTTGGTGGTCTCACGTTGAGCTCGGCTGACCATATGTCGTTGGGCTGGTTCCTGTAGTTCGAGGCGGGGAGGGGAATGGTTAGCATGTATAGTCCGACGGGGTAAATACGTGCCGTGTTGGTTAGGTCCACCTTGCAAGTTTAAATCGGATCGATTCGCCGTCAGTCGCTCTCGGATATGAGCACCTTGATCACCGAGTTGCAGCGTAGTGCGAGTAGGGATGATAAGTGATTAATATAAGGTTTCTCTATATTAATTTTATACCTGTTGCTCCACCATGTTTGCTATAGTTAGTTTATTCTAACGATAGATCATGGATAGATTATATATACAATCTGGGCTAAAATCATGAAAGTAAGGACTTACTTTAGCCGCGTTTTCTGCAAAATAACCACTAGCCAAAAGTCTTGCATGTCTAGTTATGTGGGCTAAGTTATACCATTGGTCAGGTAAGTCTTGCTAAGCATTAGAATACTCAGGGTTTGTTGACATATTTATTATTACAGGACACCCGGACGTCGACTTCTGCCCCTGTTGTGTCAAGTTCATCCGCCGGGATGCAGAGGGGTGGCAGGTTGAGGAGCGGGACCCTTAGGTTAGGGTGTTGTTGAGTTGTGCACTTGTGGGCTGAGTGTGCAGCCTTTCTGTTTTGCGTAGACCGGTCTGACTGGTCCGTGGGACCAGTCTGACCGGTGGAGTTGGCAACGGGGTGCCGACCGGTTCGACCGGCTGGGTGAACCGGTCCGACCGGTCGGGGTGTATCAGAACTGATGTAAACTAAAGTAGTTGTAGGATCTTTGTATTCGACTTCAGTCATATCTATGTAAGTGCTAATCTTGTAGATTATTTATGTATTTGGACTCAGTTTGTAAAACTAAATGTTTCGTGTCGTGATCACTCTTGTATTTTCAAGTAATGAGTCGTGCTTGTACCATCTGCGCCCACCTTTGCGTGGGACTACCGGTGTTGTTTCAATCGGGCCGTGGGTTGAGAAAGGATCGCCAAATTAAGCCGTTAAGCTAATGCACCCGATGTGTTCAAATGACGATCATTAAGTTTAATTTAAGTTTTAATTTGACGGTTCCGTCACAGGTGGTAGCTCGCCCCGCGCGGTCGTCAGGCTCGGTGACTGCAGTGGCGTCGGCAACGGCGTCGGGGACGGAGCTCCGGTGATAGACCCGCACGGGCGCATGCCGATTCTCAACGAAGGAGCTCCCCCTCTTTCACCTTGGCCACATTGCGCAGCTGCGAAACGGCGTTGGGGATGGCGGAGGAGCGGCGCGTGGGTTTGCCGGAAGGAGAGGGGGGTTTGGGGTTTTGTTGTTTTGGGTCTCTGGGACGGACGGACCCGCGTCGCCTGGATTTCAGCGGTGATGCCAGTTCAATTGGGGATTTGATAAAGGAATCCGCCCAACTTCTCTCAGAAAAACTCGTTTTGCTTCTATTTTGCTGCTTTTTTTTCGGCTGTTTCTATTGTGCTGTTGCCAAGCCCTCTATTCTGAGGAAAGCACCAACAATGTGTTTACAGTCCGTTCAATTATTAAACCCAATAAATCCTGTCATTAGGAAGAGATTGGACATTAATTGTATTTGATTTATTGAAAGCGCGTGGTCTGCCCCCGCATCGTCTCCCTAGGAGGCGACTGGGCGGCGCCCCCTCCCGGACTCCCCTCCACCTCGCCGCCGCCGGAGTAGAGCGCTGGAAGCCCGTGCACCTGCGGGGAAGGCGGCGGCGGGGCCTCTCATGTGCAGGTGGAGTTCGAGGTGCCGCCGAAGCTTACTGCTCTCGTGTAGGTGTAGGCGCGGCGCCCTCGGTGAGCCGCTGATGCGGACCGATTAGCAGCTGCGGGAGCGAGCAGGGACGGCCGCGCAGCAGCGCCGGGTGCTGGGCGTGGTGGTGGCGGCGGCGGCGGCCCGAGGTGTTTGTTAAGTGAGACTATTTAAACTAAGTTATAGTGAATTAATAATTCTATTTGACCTGTTTTTAGTGTAGCTTAATGCATTGTTTTATCGGTTGTATGCTGATTATTCAAGATATTCCACATGTGTGGTTTATCAGAAAATGTTTTTTCCCCTTCTTTCACGGTGGACCTGTACCATCTTCAGTTTCTGTCCAACTTGACATGTTTACTTCGGACTTTAAATGATGTTGATGCCTGATGGCAACACCTTGCCAGGTTGAAGAGATCAAGCGGGAGATTGGGCTGCTCAAGAGAGCCCAAGGGAACCGGTTCCTCTGCAGTACTGCAGAGGGACTCGGTGCCACTGATCTGCGGGTCCCATGGTTCAGGAGGCCATAGGTCAGTGGGAGAGTCTCCCTGCAGTACTGCAGAGGAGACTCATCCGAGCCGAAGGAGAGCTGTTGGAGTCATCTTTTTTTTTCATGGTTAAGTACTTTGCTGTTCTGTTGAGTTCTTTGAGTTTTCTAGTTTATTTATGTAATCAAACCTTGTATGAACTTGCTTGCTTCCTCTGTTAAATGATACAGATACAGCGTGCTCCTGATGCTCCCTTAAAAAAATGATGTTGAATTGTTGATACTGCATTTTGGGATGTCTATGAGAGTTAGCATTGAAATACTCGCAAAATAGCTGAATGGTCAGTACAAATCGCGCTGATGCATAGCGTGAGTTTCACCTATCTGTGCGGCAGGACATCTGCATATGGCTGGCTCTAGGTACGAAGGAAAGGACAACCTGAAACGATCAGGGATGCCGGGAATCACGATTTGTTCAGTCGAACACAGCTTCATTTGCAGCTCAAGAAATTAAAAGACGTTCATCTTTGCAGAGATCTAGCGTCAAGGTACAGATCATTGCATATCCATCTATCTCCCCTCCTCTACGGCACACAAACACACACTAACACATGTACACACAAGTCCAATCAACCCTCTTGCGTCGATGATCCATCTATCTTCTCTTAATTTTGTACTGGCAAATAAAATGTGTTCATGTTTCTTTGTCCCTTCAGAATTGCGTCGATGAGGTTCTTCGCAGCGAGCTCTTGGTAGGGAGGACCAGTGCAGCCACTTCCAGTTTAAGCTGCAAAAGAAGGTGAAAGGAGTGTTCATAACACACTGATGCTCAGAAGTAGACAAGGCATCGGGCATGCATGATTCAGTATGTTTCAGTACCTCTTTGCACTGCTTCTTGAGCTTCAAGTTCTCATCCACCAGCCGGCGAACCTCTTTCTCCAGATTTTCTACGTATGCCTGCACACGAACAACAAACCACATGATAGATATTCAGCTAATCAGCTTGTGGAATCAGAATGTGCAGGGCTTTCATTTTTCAGGTCTGATTGTGCGCTGTGTTTCCTCTGAAAGTGTGATTTTTCAGTTAAAAGGGTGTACTCTGGTTATGTCAAATGATATAGGTGGATTGAGATGCTGTTTTTCATTGACCTCTGTTTTTACCAAATTATATGCATTTTTAATAACTATTTTATTTAGACGACATAAGCATTACCATGAGAGACTGGATTCCATCTATAAAGTCTTGTACATCTCGTGAAGCCTACGAGGAACACATAAATTATTCTGTGAGTGGTTATTTTTTAAAAGCAAATTGTAGTAGTGGTTAGTTTGATGTAATCTCGAAGCTTTTAGCTATATTCAAGATTCATTGTAAAATAACTATCACTAGTAAGACACATTTTTCTTCTTGCAACTTGGACAACTTTAGTATTTTTGGGTCTCTGGTACAACCAATCAGACACTTCTTCCTATCACACATCCAGAGAAGATAAAAAATTAGTAATCACAACCTTCCAATTTGAATGGACATGGGATGCATGCAGATTCTTCTAGAGTATTCTGCAGAACTGTAGACGTGCCGTTCTGTGAATCCTTGGTGGCTGGTGCTTACAATTTTTTTTGAGCATTTCGTGCTTAGACTTGGAGCAGGTACAACTGAGCTCAGTGTTAGCGTCTTTTTGGGGAATTTTGTACTGAGATGATAGAGTGCTAACCTTCCAACTTGGTCTAGAAATAATATCGTTTATTAAGTAAAATTTATTTGGCGGCACTCAAAGAAGAGATATACATGCATGCATGTTTAGTTTATACCGACTAATAAAAGGAATCATTGGCAGGAACTCAATGCTTGATGCAAGAGCAACCATATTCAATTTCTTAATCTTGTACTGCACACTTTTAAGTCGCTCACTAGTGACCGCCACTTTGAAGTTTCACTGTCGCATGGTACTTGTATATGTATTGAGACCGTATAAACTTGTATATCTCTTCTGATGAGGACGAAACAAGCTCTAGTGCGGAATCTCGTTGCTTTATTTATTTATTATCTCCTAATGAGTTGAGTTTCATTGGTATGCGCTTTATTCAGAAAACTTGGCAGATTTGAACTTTCAGATAGTGTATGATGTTGTCATATCATATCAACAATCAACTTGGTAGAAACTCTGAGAAAATGCAACTGTTGTGGACGCATCATCAATACAATTGAACTTTTTTTTTCTATGTAATTAAGTGAATTTATACGTATCTGGTTGTATACGGACCCTCTTCCTGGCCCTGGACCGGAGCGCGGACTCCCTGTTCCTCATCATCCTGATGGACCTCCGGTCGTCGCCGCTGCCGCCGCTGATCTGCTGCACCTCCATGTCGACCTCGTCGCCGGCGAACCCGGCGAGCGAGATGGGCGTGGAGGGCAGCGCGTGGCCGGCGATGACGACGGCGCCGTCGTCGTCGTCCTGCAGCGTGGAGATGGAGAAGAGGGAGCTGCAGCCGCTCATGAAGCTCAGCTGCGGGCTGTCCGGCTCCCTCCACGCCGCTGCCGCCGCCGCCGCGGCGTGCACGGCCATCTGGTAGTGGTGGTAGTTGGCCGCCATGATCGGTCGACGGGACCGAATGAATGAACTGGTGGAACTGGATAAGGAGAAAAGAAGACAACACCACCAAGCTGCGTATTCGCTAATGCTCTCAACTTTTGGCTGCTGCTCTGATCTTGCATGGATACTCTGGTGCAGCTCAGCTAGCTTTAATTTAGCAGCACTACTACTGAGCTAACAACTTTGCAGCCGGTGAGATATTTCATTCATGGCCCTGTAGCCTGTAGGACTTATATATAGACACGCAGATGCAGGCTAGCTAAGCGGTGATAGATGCTGATGATGCAGGCTGTGTCGTATTCCACCATGCTTAGCTGCTGCTCCCCTCCCCATAGGCTAATCCATTAATTTATTCCACCTAGCTAATCATCTTTTGGAGGCAGTTGACTAAACCCACAACTTCGATCGGCAGAAGCTAAGGGAGATAGATATTCAATTACTACAGTACTTGGTTTTTATATAATTGCATTTGAGTTTATGACTAAGATGGTCCATTTGAGCTAGCAGGATGGCCTGATGGCTTGTGCTCATCGTGCAGATCCTTCTTCCAGCTAAACATGTATGTGACGTCAAAATCATTGGTGAAATTAACGACTGATCTTCTTTCGAAAAAAAAATGAACGACTGATCCAGCTTGTCCGACGTTGAAGCTTTTGTACCCAGAAGCTGTTAGCTGCTGATGCGCCGCCGTAAATGAATTCAATGGCTTGGCAGATTGGCCGGCCATTTTCAAAGAGAAACCAACAGCCTTGCAGACCCTGAAACATAGAGGGGGCACCCAATTGCTGTGGGTTCTCCAATCGTACACTTATGTTCATCATCATCAAGGTCATTAGCTTGGATATATTATTGTGCATGCTTCCAAGCTCACCATGACACCATGTACATCTTCTCCTGTTGTTTACTTCACGAATATATGCCTTCTCCTATCCTTGCATATTGGAGACAGCGAGCAGGGATTGTCCGCGTCAGATGGATCGATGTTACGAGTGAACCTTACTCTAGGTGGAGCGTCCTTTTCCTGTAGCCTTATCTGGTGTGGATCGTTTTTTCGTCTCCTTTCCTTCCCAAGATCCATGGCCTTTGGCACTTTGTCTTGTAGCTGGTAGTCTGGTACTGGGAGCCAGTACTTGCAGTACTACTCATTCAGAGTTCTACAAATCAACTCATCATATTCTGTTCGCTGAGATATGATAGTAGATATGAGTAGTCAATAGTCAATACTACCTGCATTGGAAGTTTAAGCTTTAGTTGCTGTCTGATAACCGTCCAAATGCCGATCGACAGCAAGGAAACCATGAACTATTCTGAAACTACTTCACTGTGTAGATAGGTTATCGCACGACAATAATAGTAACATAATGAACTTTGCTCATTATTCCCAGCTCAGCATCAGCAACACATTGACCCAACCAAACAGATCACATTGGCTCTCTATTTTAATCTATGCAATCCATGGAGAGATATTTCGCGGAAAGTAAATTTCTCAGAGCATGGCGTAACTGCAATGCAACGCAAATAATTGGAAAAGATATATCTCACAAGCGTAGCTGGCACTTGAGGATTTGCACAGGACCGCCGGGTGCGGTGTAGTGGTTGCCTTGATAGAACCTGCTTATTCTTATATCTCATTTCTTTCTTTAGCCCTGTGTGATGTCTGAAACTTTGGCCTGATCCTTGTGCTATGCCTGCACTAGATATTTTCACCTATCCCAGAACCTAAATTCACCTTTGTCCTGACCCGTCAAACTTCCATCTATCTGTTTCAGAAACCAAAACTAATGCTTGTTCTGATCCCCAATCATCTGACGATCCAAGCCAGGCCAAACCGAGGCGAGCATTCTAGATGCGAATTTATCAACGTCGTTTTCTGGAAAGTTAGGTGCAAATGTCGTCACCAGATAAAGAAACAACTTGGGCTTTTGACCCTCCCATGCATTTCTTTCGATTTATAGGCTAAAAAAGGCCTGGATGCATTCTAAATTTCTATTGAATAGTGGGCAAGATATGTTTGTATTTGCCGCCCTTTGGATGCCTACTTCTAAAGAAGAAGCATTAGCCACACATCACTACTCTCAGCCCCTATGGAAAGTGACAAACATGTACATCATCAACTGTACAGCTGCACAACATGTTCATGAGAAAAATATTGCAGCAGTAGAAAGTGATCCAGCGCTGCTTGTGTTATTATTCTGAAAACATCAAGAGGGAGGAGGATCGAATGAACTGAACCTGCAGTTGTCACCTGGGCTGGGACTGTCCTTTCAGTAAAGCAACTTGATAATCTTCAGAGTTCAGACTTCAACAGGATTCATGCCAACAATTCCCAAGTTATTTTTTCCCCAAGAACACGATATGCGCATGTTTCATTAAGAGAGCAATTTATTAAACTGAATCACCGACACCAAGCCTTCAATATAATTACGCATCGACTAACTAATCCTTGCTTAAAATAAGTTGAGTAGGGAAGCTGGTAGCGTTTGGTACCCCAGAATGTTTGTTATAAAATGCCGTGATTGTTCATTTCTTTCTCTTTCCGATTGGACAGTGTTCATCTTGTCATGCGCTGACATAGGACCAAGAGAGCCAATGCCAATTAGTAGTTTTCTAACCATGATAGTTACCGACCAGTTTAATATGCTGTCACTTTCTCAATCAAGAAACCAACTCCCTCTCACCCACTGTGCAAGTTGCCTCTTTCGGCAAGCACGGTGAAAGTCGGTTCCATGCACTTGGACAGGGTTGGGCTGAACTTGCTCGACATCATTCCCCATCAGCCTTGTCTGGAGCTCAGAGCTTGTGTTTGACTTGCAATTGCCTAGAAATCTCTCTTTATACCCAGACCAACAGCATCAATTCTAGATTTCTTGTCGATTCTAGATATGCAAGCCCACTGGCCAGCCTGTTGCAAATTGTGGCTGCAGAGCAGGTGACAGAAAAGCATGGCAATGTGCTGTGGTTGCAGTTTGCGTGCTGGATCCCGGGTGACCAAATGGAAATTGCCGCTTGCGGTGCTGATGTTCTAGAAAGAAGATGGTGATGATAATTTCAGTAGTGGAGTGCATTTCAACTTGAGGTGGTCATTTTACTCTAACTAGGCGTATAGCCCGCGCATTTGCGCGGCTAGTATTGAAAATTCAAAAATTTGCATGTCGTTATATCCTTACTTAAAGATTATACTATTTTTTTACCATACATCATCATGTTCATTATCGTGTAAGTTGTGTCTTATTGTTGATTAAAACAATTCGCATATGATCTACCTATAATAACAATTTGATTTGTTGAGCTTTAATAATATTATGCAGATAATTATTCTTATTTTTATTTTATTTTGATTGATTGTTGTTAGCTTTAGTTTTTATTAATAATATATATTTGTAACTGATACATAGCTAAATGATATTTATTTAATTTTTCATAATGGTGGTGGGTGATTTTTAATTAGGCACAAGGATATTTTAGCCTATTTTTTTATAGTAATGCCAGTAGTAGTTAATTTTTATTTTCCTATTTTTTCGATTAACGTGAGAATTTCTAGGCCTTGAGAGCGAACATGGAGGCTCCGTTTGTTGGCCAAATAATAAGATAATAGATGCAATCCTTGATCCAATCACTTCACCAGCCTGAAACTGTAATTTTCAGCTGGTTGGACTTTGTCATGCTAATCAGAAATGAGAAACAGTAGTTTTCAAAAAAAGAAACGAGAAACAGTACCAATCGATCCTTTGACCCAATCAATTCCAACCCATCATTCTCAGTCACATGAACACAATCATTCACACAAGCACACTGGATGGGGGCTAAACTTTTCAATCAACACCCTGCAGGCAAGTTTCTCCCAGGGAGAAGGCCGTCATCAGAAAATAATTCCAAATCCAGGGCCCATTTCGCAAAACGCTCCACCTCCTACCGGTCGTCGCCTCGCCCGTCGCCTTCCCACGAGACCAGCTCGCCGACCTCGCCTCCGACGCCTCGCCCGCTCCCCGATCCGAGCCCTAGCCCTAGCTTTCTCTCGCCGGCGATGCATCCCTCCGGCGCGGGGGATTACGCCCCCTACTACCCCCCTTACCCCTCCCCCGCGGCGCCGCCTCCCGCCACCTACCCGTCGGTGCCCGCCCCGGCTTCCGCGCCCCCGTACTCGCCGTACCCCACGGACTTCGCCCCCGCGCCGTCGTACCCCGCGTACCCGCCGGCCCAGCCCGTCGACATCCCCCACTACGCGCCTCCGGCCGCCGCGCCGCCGCCCCCGCAGCCGTACTACCCCTACGAGCCGCCGCCGCTCCCTCCGTCCCCGCACAACCCGGTGCCGTCGCCGTACCCGTTGTTGGATCGGGCGGGGAGCTACGGCTACGGATCCGGCTCCGGGTACGGCCAGGAGCTGTACCCGCCCAAGCCGGCGGGCGGGGGCGGGTGGTCCGACGATGGGGTCTACGCGTACGACGGCGGCGACGCGCCGGAGCCATACGGCGCCAGGGGGACCGCGCCGAGGTTGGGGTCGGGATCGGGATCCGCGCTGTTTGATGACTACGGGAGGTCGATTGGTTCCGCGACGGATAGGGGTGGGCGTGGGGGTAGTGAGGCGAGCCCCAAGGTGGTGAGGGCCGTGCCCAAGGCGGAGACGACGGAGGACGTTAGGGGTGGGGTGCAGAAGTTCAGGGTTAAGCTGCTGCCGGAGGGGGCTGGGAGCCCGATGGATGTGCTCTGCCAGGTAGTCTGCTTGTTCCAATGCTGTGGAGTGAGATGAATTTTGTGAACATTGTCATGGATTAGCTTCCAAGTTTTTGAACAACTCTGAATGCAGAACCTTAGCTCGTTCTAGAGGCTGCTAACTCTACAATTGAACCTTTTAGTGTGCGAATAGATTGCATTTCATAGTAGTGCTTGAGTAAGCATAAGATGTTCAGAGCTGGCTTCAATTTACTTGGAAATTTACAGTACAGAGAAGGGGTTACTAGTACATGAACTTGGTCAAGTAACCAGTAGTGGTGCTTTTTTTTTTTGGGGGGGGGGGGATTGAATATCCACCAAATTGGCACCTGGGACATGTTTCTGGACCTGATATTCACAACATTTTGCTGAGGCTAAATATGAAATGAAACGGCTTATTGCGGAATTCTGGCCCAAGTCAACCTGTTTGGTTTACTTATAATCAACTGCAAGATATGCTGGGAAAGTTCCTGGCATCGTCTTCTTGAAAAGTTTATATGTACCTACTGCAGTATAAAAAGCAACTGCTGTTTTTTCCCCCCTGGAATTTCAACAACAATGACATTGTGGCAGGATGCTAATGTTAATGTTTTAGTCTGCAGAATATAATTACATATTGCGAATGAACTGGTAGATGCCTCCTTCATATTTGAGAAAAGGAAATATCAATCGGTTTCTGACTGCATTTCTAGTGTAGTTAGTATTGCCAAGTCAGATGAAAATTATAAATTATGTTGCGCTCATAGCTTTGCATTCTATCAAGACGAAAAATGAAGAAAACCGAAAAGCTCTATTATTGACATCTATGGAAGCTGACCTAAAATTCACATGTTAACAGTTGGTTGTGAATTTGCATGGAACTGAAATTGAACAGGCCAGAACAAGGACGTCCTTGCCAAAATGGTCACATTTAAATTTACTAAGTAATAATGGTTTTAAAAAAACCTGTAAACTTCTGCAATGAGATGTTGTAGGAATGGATGTTTACAATTGGCATGTCATAACTTGGTATGATCCAGCAGGCATTAACCAATACTTCTCTGCTTGTGCCTTATGCAGGTTGGTTTGGATGGAATCCGGATGCTTGATCCCAACACTAGTAGGACTTTAAGAATATATCCCCTTGAAACTGTAACTAGATGGGATGTAAGTAAATTGTGTTCTTGTGGCACCTTTGTAAGAAAGTAGTTGTCGTTATTTTAGTATTTATGTTGTTGATCATATGATTTCTGTATCAGGTATTAGATTCTTCTATCTTTGCCTTTTGGTCCAAGAGTTCAGTGGATGTTGAAGCAAAAAGAATAAGGCTGAAATCAAACAGCTACACATCCAACACCATTCTAGACACTGTAACAGCTGCCACTGTGCAGGTTTGGCATTTGCCTTATCGACATAAGTTTGTTCATCTGACAGCACTTTATAATTTGATTTGTTGCACTATACATGGCTTGCCCAAAATGATTGATGGTCGTTGCTTTCGTTGGACTGCAGTTCAAGGAGATGGGTGGAAGCAGCATTTCAAGAAGTAGAGCAATTGCTGATGCAGCGAAGCCTGTTGAGCAGCAAAATGAGAGGAGGAGAATTTTCCCTGATTTGAGGAATTTAATGAAGCCTATGAATGAGGAGAAAGATCACTGGGTAATTAATCTCTCTATCTGTGTTTTGCTACCATTTCAAACTTGCAATTCCTGCATAATCTGAGATCACTGGGTAATTGATCTCTCTTTATCTGTGTTTTGCTATCATTTCAAACTTGCAATTCCTGCATAATCTGCAAAGCTTGATTCAAACTTAGTTCTGTTGCTAATTTGCTATTAGTTTGATTTATGGCTTATCCTATAGCTCTGCATTTTGTATTGTTGGCTTTATGTTATTTCTGTTTGATAATGTCGTAGTAGAGCCTGTCTTGCATACTATTGTCTGCATTCTACTTATGGTTTCGTACCTGTTATGTCACATGTAAATGTGTTTGCTCATTTCTTTCTATAGTTCCTTTTTCTTAATTCTTGTTTTATTCATTGACTCACCTTTGCTAATCCTATTACATGTTCTCATCAAACTCTCCTTTAGGTCCCAGATGAAGCTGTCACCAAGTGCACGGCATGTGCAGCAGATTTCAGTGCTTTCAACCGCAGGGTAAAGAATAGTTAAATATTGATCCGCTGATGATGTCACTTGAATATCTTTTAATGTGTCAAACCTATTATATTTTCAGCATCACTGTCGAAACTGTGGTGATATTTTCTGTGACAAGTGCACCCCGGGAAGGACTCCTCTAACTACGGATGCTGATGCTCAACCAGTCCGAGTTTGTGACAGATGCATGGTAGTTGTTTTTTCAATCCTTTTCCTGTTTCCCATTGCACTACCTGCTCTTATTTATGTTATGCTAGCTATTTAACTCCTTGGTTTGGTGTTTTCTTCTGCTTAGAGGACTCAGGGCACAAACATTAGAAAACAAGTCTTTCCACTTTAACACCAAAACCTGTACCATTTAATAATTTATAAGTTACGCCTAAGATATTGTATGAGTACTAGATATTTGATTTGAGGCTTTACTGTTCATTTAAGGCACTGAGGCTTTATATTGTTCATACCTTTCTTTTCTCTACAAGAAGCTACCATGTCCTTTGTACTGCTCTGTTGGGGAAAAATGAGGGAGTTAGTTTGCACAAATAGTGTCTTTTATTGTCTAAGAAAACGGATGATGCATACCAATTTGTGGGTTTCTTTTCAGCCAATAAAAATGGTAGTTTTGTCAACAGTGTCTGTAATGTTTAACAGGCCTGATTGGAGTGGCCCATGAAGGTACATTTCCCAATGAGCTATACTAATTTCATATCATGCCTTCCTGTTTTCATAGGCTGAAGTAACACAAAGACTTGCCAATGCAAGGGAAGCGGCAAATCGACCAATTGTTCACAGCCATGAGGATCTTGCCAAAAAACTTCAGGTATGTTTGTTAGCTCCTCTGTTTCTTTTTAGCCCCGTTATCTTGTACAGTTCTACTGAACCAATAGAGCTTTCTAGTTCACTTTGAAGGGATAATAGTCTACTTTGTTGTGACTGCCCACCATTTTATTTTTAGTAAGCACATGAGACTAGATTTACCCCGTAGTGCTAATATATGAAAATGAAAATGTCAAAATGTTCCACACCAGCTTTACTGAAAATACTTTTAGCCTATTGTACCATTGTAAGTGACAAGTGGAGGCAGACATCACCCAGTTGTTTGTCAACGGTGAATCCCAGTTGATACATATCTTTGTTTTCAAATTTGAACATGCTGGCTGAGGATAATCTGTTGTTTTCAACAGGAAGCCATGGATATAAATAAAAGGTCATCTTCGGGTGAGTGGATTCATCTCTGTAACCCATACCAGATATGCCCTCTCCACTGTGCCGATTACAATGTGATGTATAAATGTTTTACCCCTTGACAGGGACAAGGTCTTCAGATGCTTCTGGCAAGCGAATGCGGGAAGTTGCATGCCCTATCTGCACGGTCCATCTTCAGGTATGTCGTTGTCGTTGCTACAATTCTTTTAAAATCCATAGTCTAGTGTTTGCCTATGAACATGGCACAACAAATTTACCTTGCTCCAGGTCCAAGTTCCAACTTCTGGTTCAGAGACGATCGAGTGTGGCGTATGTCAGCATCCTTTCCTCGTCAGCGCCCGTTGAGGTGTGCTGTCACGCGGGTGTCTTCTCGGATTCACGAACAGAAAGCCCTGTTCAATCAAGCTTGCTGCTTACCCCAGGCGATCCACCATGTCTGCATGGAGTCCTTTGCAGCGTTCTGTATATGAATGAATCAAAATCATTTGCAAATTTAGTAGTTATGTTGTGAAGTAAGCAAGGATGAATAAGGGTGTGTATACCGTAGGCATCAACTTTGCTACAGTTACTTGAGAAATTTGTGTAGCGTTAACTGGTATGCCATTGCCATGTGATCGAATGTAATTTGGTACCGGGTTACGTGCAGTTTGCCTTGCACAATACATACGCTTCTGTTATTTTCAAAAAAAAAAACAACAACAATACATACAATTCCCTTCCCAGCGTTCTTGTCAGTAGTATGTCAGAGTGAAGTTGAATTCATCTAAAATCTGTAATTTGACTCCAGTTTCTTCCGATATTGTCTGAGAAATTGCAACAAGGTGGCAGATTGCCTAGCAAAGTACGGGGCGAGTGTGGTTAGCTCGGGCTCATCTGTGTTCATGAGCCAGTCCCCCTGTTTATTTCCGACCTGGTCTCCAGCGACCTGGCTGGTGATGATGTATGTCTAATGGAAACAAGCTTTCCGAGTTCAAAAAAAAAGTTTCCTCCCCTGCGGCTGCGCTCTCTTTCGCAGCGGTACGTACATCGGAGGACAACACGAATATTAAAGCGAATTCAACGGTCAAGAGTCCTGCGACAGGAACGCTGCTGCTTTTGCCTCTCCTCGAAGCCGCAGAGAGAAGGAAAGCGTGGAATCATCGAGGGGCAGAAGAGAGCGAGGATGGAGGCGGCGTGGGCGCGCGCGGTGGATCGAGCCACCGACATGGCCGACTCCGCTAAGCGCTTCTTCCTCTCCTTCCGCCGCCCTCAGCAGCAGCAGCAGCAGCCGCCGCCGCCTCCCAGCCCCAATCCCGTAAGCGAACTCACACCATTCTCTTTACGCAGTTCCCTTCTGCGTTGCAGGGGACGAGGATGCCAGCGGGTTGAATTACGAATGCATCTGCAAAGGCCTAAGCCAGAACTTTCCCTTTTCGTGGAAGCTGAGGCATTTATGTGCATCATGGGTCCAGTTGCTAAGTTTTGGGGCTTCTTTTGCCAGATGAATTAGGGTGCAAAATGCTAGTCATGGTCCATGTACTGCGCCGTTTCGCCTGTTGTGTTCTAGAGAGTTAGCTTGCTATATGAAGGGCGGTAAAGGGGTCCATACTTCGTGTTTGGAACGGCTGGCTTGAGTGCCAGTTTACACATCATAACCGTAGTTTAATCGAGTTCTGAATTTTGATTGTACTCCCCTTAACAATGAGGCTGCACAGCTGCCCTTCTAGGTGACCTGTCATACAAATGATTTTTGCTGGCAATTCATGTTTTCTTCTCTTCAATCAGAAGTTCCACACACACGCACAATAACTGTATTGCATCAGTAAGAAGGCAAGAAGCGACACTTTTCTTCTGATGCACTCTTAATACCTGTTCTAATTCTGACATTCAGTTGCCAGCTTTTGGATCAGGGGTGAACTTGATGTTCAATTGTGGGCTCTGCTTTTGTTTTTGATTCACATGTCCTTTGGAACCTCCTATTCAATATGCCTTCCATTGTTTCTTTACTTCAGGAGGTAGATATCTTGAAGCGTTTGCAGAGAGAAGCATTCTATGACATCATGCAGCTGAGGGAGAGACAAGAGAAAGTTAAGAGAGTGCTTTCCTTGTTCAAAGCTTCCAAAGTTGTTCCATTTGCAGAAGAAAGCACGCAGGTCAAGGGTGTTATCAATGTTGCTGGATCACTGTCAAGAGATAGTTCAGAAGCAGAATCTGGTATTGGTTCACGGTTTGTGTTTCAGACCACTGTTCGGAAGAAGGATTCCCTCTTCGCAGAGCTCGTCACTGATCATAGATACATGTCTCAAGAAAATGATCAAATTGGGGGCCCTCTTGTATTGTCAAAGGTGATGTACTTGTCAAACATCAATGACTCTTTGTCCGTTGCTGCTGTACCAATAGGTGCGAAGTGTGATGATTTTTCAGACGATCCA
Source organism: Panicum virgatum (assembly GCF_016808335.1). NCBI lineage: Eukaryota > Viridiplantae > Streptophyta > Magnoliopsida > Poales > Poaceae > Panicum > Panicum virgatum. The sequence goes on from NC_053139.1 coordinate 47,130,187, forward strand.
AATCTCCGAGAGGTAATTTCTTCAGACAAGCAGTGATGCCTTCAGTGCTATCCTTTTGCCTGCTAATGTATAAGGTAACAGTTTGCTTGACAGGAACATTGGCTGGACAGCTTGCGTTCTTCGTTGAAGCCGCCTTTGCTGATTAAAAGTCACAAATATGCTGGTGGCCTAATACTAAGATCGAAGAATGTTGCTGTTTCTCTTGCTGAGTTGATTTCAGTAGCTGGGAAGCCACTAAGTGATGGTGAAGCTAGCAAAGTTTTCACAGAATTTGGGCAAATTTCATATCAGATACCTGATGGCATAAAATTGATCTTGTCTGCTGCTTGGCATGGACCAAGTGTATTTCCTCAGAAGAGGAAACTGACTGCTGGAAGTTGCATTGATGTTGAGCTGAAAATCGATGAGCTCCAGGATCGGGGCTTGGATTGAGATCAACAGGAAGTTGAACACACGGTTACTGAGATGGGCTCTCACACTATCAGATACACCGGAGGGTGACCTAGGATGGGGTTTGATCTTGCGGAAAGGGACTGAAGCCAAACCACAACGGTTTCAGGTGGAGGGTTTTCTGAATTTGTGTCTCGGCAAGAAGGCTGCTGTGCAACCTGGTATCGTGTTCAACGTGGACGGCAGGAGATGCGCTCCTGCTCTTGTATTCCACTCAAGTTGGTCCTTGTGATTCTGGTGTAGGAACTTTTGGTAGATCAGAGAATGCTGAAGGAGTTGTTTGTATCATGGGGAAGACCAACAATTCATTTGCTGAAGGAGTATGATGCATTGCAGTGATTATTGTGAAGTGTCATTAATTATCTTATAGTTGTTGTTGCTTTGATATCCCTATACCTTTGCGTAGAGCGTTCCAGGCTTCCAGATCTGACGGACCATGATTCTTTTATTTGCAAGCAATATTTCTATTGTGCGTGTTAAATCACAATACAAAATACGAAAGCGTGATTGGTTGTATGATTTCACCAACACTACAAAGCCGATCTGTTACATTCCACGGTTCTTTTACAAGTGTGATCGTTTGAATTTGCACAGAACTTCCTATGTTCAGCCGCAACACAATCTACAGAAAATTACAGGATCTCATCTGAATCTGATTAAACAAGAAAAAGAAAAGAAAAAATCAGTGTTCTACTTGGTATATCCACAAAAGAATCAAAGACCAAATATTTTTCCAGCCTAGCCTGCCGGTGAAGTCCTTTTTACAGCAGGGAGTTCCACAGAGCTGAGGTCTGCAGGATATGGAGTCCACAGCCCTAATCCTCCTCTACTCTCCTTCAAACCCTTCTTCACAATCTCATCAATAGTTTTGGCCCATTCAACTTTCGATGAGTGCTCTCTTGTGTGTTTGTGCAAGATGAACAGCGAATTGTACTCACAGTTCGCGAACATGAAGAACTTAAGAGCATCCCCGAGTCTATGCACCACGTAGCCAAAGCTGATCTGATCACGTGGTGTGAAAAGATTGACCTCGTTGAACCAGAGGCAGCTGAACAAATCAGTCATTGTCGTGTGCTCCCGGATCAGCACTGCACCCTCTGGTACATCTGCAAGTTACAAATGGTCTTATCAGCACTGATGCTGTAGAACAATGAACCAGTTATTTCAGAAACTACTTAAATTTTGCTTAAGCAACAAGAACAGTTTCAAGACCATACAAGACAAATGTAAAGAACTCTGTAGGCATATGTGATTTTTCACTCACCACTAGGTATCTTTTTCTTTGGGCTCCACGGCTCCATCCCCTCATAATAGTACATCTTCATCTGAAGATCAACCAAAGGACGTGCATATCGCTTCCTCCGTTTTATTGCATCCCCCTCTTCATAAATGCTCCTATGATGCTTATGGACAGCTACTGCAAATGTGTATTTTCCACGCCAGAGATATCTGCAAAGATTTTTCTATTTCAGATCATCAACCAAGCAATATGATGTGGCTGAGGTTATAGAAAGCTGACCTCTCGAGAATAAGCAGCGGATCAACTATGAGCTCCATTTTTCCATCAATCCAAATGCTATACCAAGCTTGAGGAAATAGTCTCTGTGTTAAAATCTTTGGAATTTTTCCATTCCTTCTAGGTTCATCAAATGGGAGGCGGTGAACAGTTATAAGTCGCCATATACCAACCCATTTTCCTCCAGCATTGTCAATCTTGACAGTCGTGTTCTTTTCAATAAAATCAAGAGATACTTCATCTACCACCATCAGGAAGCAGAACAACTTCTGAGACCGATGACTAATATTCGATGGCTGATGGGGAATGTCATAACCATCAAAAATACCAGACGCAACGACAAATTTGCATTTCTGTATGTATTTGACATCAACACTATCCATATCTGCACCACTATTTTTCATGAATCCACAGTGCACCTGAGCATACACCATAAACCAAACACATGTACCACATGATTCAGAAGATGAAGAGGGGGGGGGGGGATTGTAATAAGCTACCATTAAGAGGAAATGTGCACTATTCTTTTGAAAGAATGGTGAAAACGCAGGTCCTATTTCATAATATATGCCCAAGCAGGCAAGCACTTGAAAATTACACTAACTGGCCACCAACATTCCGCCTTCATTTAGGTTCTATTAGTGAATCATTTTCATCATCTGTGGATAAAGGGCGTACCCAGTGCCGTAGGCTTCCCGCACTGTGCGGGGTCTGGGGAAGGGTTGTCTTTAAGCCCCAAGCCTTACCCACACAAATGTGCAGAGGCTGGGGCTCGAACCCGGGACCTTCCGGTTACAGACGGTAGGCTCTACCGCTGCACCAGGCCCGCCCTTCCATTTTCATCATCTGTGGATCTAGGAAAATATTAAGTTGATGTTTGGCTCATTGCGGTAGCAAGCAATTCTGTGAGTCAGTAAGGTTGAGATAATTTTAATCTCGAGGATATTTCCAAGACAGTTCACACGTCGTGCGTACCTTATTAGTGTACTTTTCGAGACGCCATGAATGCAGAACAAAAAATGCATGGTGAAAGCATCAGAACACAAGAATGCACATGTAGTTTTCTCCATGGTGCAAAGAAACTTTCTCAGTGAAGATATAGTCCTAACAAAGGGATGGTTACTTTATTTATCTTATGTGTCCTTTCATACCAGACCTATTCAGCATTCAACAAAATACGCAATAACACAAATGCTTGGTGCCGGATGCCCTCATATACGGAGCAGAAGGAGAATGCAGCTGCTATTTCTCCTATTATGCATTTAGCAACTTATTGCCACTTACATGAAACGGTATAGCTTAGAAATTAAGAACCCAGCTTACAAAGAAACATATAAGGTGTACACTTGTACAAAAGGCAATTAGTTACCTTCATGGTAGAATTAAGTTTGAAGCTTTTCTCCCTCTGTTTCCAGCTTTGACGTCCTCCAAACAGCGGTGAAGGATCTTTATCCTGTTTATCAACAGTAATATATGATAACTTCTTTACTATTGTGTTGGGAGTCCTCTTTGGAATGACAACAGCATTTGGATCATCTGCAACAGGTATTTGGCAGCCTGGAGATTGAAGTAAAATGTGAGGCTATGAAGCAGTCACAATTTAGTGCCCGGCAGAATTTTTGGAGGCACAAGGCTTACGATGGAGTGGTTTTGATGAGGGCCCCATTGAGTCCAACACATTGAGAACTTTACTATCCTTTCTACAAAGAGCTGCAGGGATGCAAGGAATAGGAAAGTACCATGTCATGACAATGATAGGCAGTCAATGGAAGACCAGAATGCATTTAACTTCAGAGTAAGTAGTGCGGAAAAAAAAATTCAGAAGATGTAGAAACTGCATCATACAGAAGATGTAGAAACTGCATCAAGCTCAAGAGTCAAGACATAAGCGCATTGCACACACGAAGCTGAGCAGCTACGGTCCACTGCTACAGAGCAGCTATGGGCACTGCTCGACGCCCCAGGAGAAGCGAGGGAAGCCGCGGGGGCCTTGCTTGGGCTGACCTGAGAGGAATCCGACGGAAGAGCTGCAGGACCAGAGGTGGAAGGCGAGGGCGAGGAGCACGAGCATGGCCCAAGCGATGGCCGACACGAGCACCAGCCGCACGACACCCCTGCGCCACACCAACCGCATCGCCGCCGCCTCCGCCTTCAGCGCCGCTTCCGCGCCACCGCCGCCTGCGACCGAACCCTCAGATCCGAACGGGGAAACGATCGCTGCGCCAGATTGGCTGGGTCGGGTCGGGTCGGTTCAGTGCCTACCTCTGCTTCGCCTCGCCATTGCTCCCGCCGCCTCCGCAGCAGCCGCTCCCGTGCGAGGCGGGGGAGATTTAGGGTCCGATTGGTTCCCTGCATCGACCTCTAGCCAGGCTCACGAGATGCAGTGTTTGGATACCTGCTCCGGCGGTGCGAAAGGTTCCCACGAGCCTGGCTCCGGAGGAACGTGCAAATCGGTCGCACGCGGTGAGTCTGGCCGGAATCCAATCGCGCCATCGCGCGCTACTTGTGCTGCTAGCAATGGATCCGACAGGCTGTCATCGGGACCTCCTCCCGTGGGCCTTCTCCCGTAGGGCTTCCAATTCTCTTTGTTAGCAACATCACAAAGTAATATTACAAAATAATATTAACATTCATGATTGCAAACATCACAAGGTAACATTTTCAGAGTGTTCAACTTGTTAGCAATATCACAAGGTAATATTAACATTCATGATTGCAAACGTATATAAGCCAGCAATTATTTTTTGGGAAATTTGTGTGTGGGACACTGCCAAAGAGTGGATTTGTACCAAGCACACTACCGCCGATTTTGTTCCTCACACACCATGAAAAAGTGGCTTGGTGTGCAGCACACCGCACCGAATAATGTAAATGTTTGTAGCTCAGATAAAAGGCGAAAAGACCATATTGCCCTCAGCAGGCCCAAGCTGCGTGCCGGTCTGCTCGCCTGCCCATTCCGCCGTGGCTCGCCACCGTCCCCTTGCCCGCCTGCACGGCCGCGGCTCGCCGTTGCTTGCCTGTGCCGCCGTGGCTCACAGGCCAGGCACAAGAAACACCTGCCACCGGCCGCTGCTACTGCTGGCTGACGCCGGCCATGGACTTCGACGACCACGACGACGGCGACGAGATGGCGCCGATGCCCGTGAGCTCCAGCTACGAGACCCCGCCGCTGGTGGCCGGGTTCGGCAGCGCGGCGCCCCACAAGCCGCTCGGCGAGCCCGTCCCCCTCGCAAGGCCGCTAGCGCTGCCGTCCAGCGGGCGTGACGATGGCGACGACCTGTCTGGGATGGCCAGGCCCATGTCGGCCACGGGCGCGGTGAGCGGCATGTCCCTGGGCGGCGCCGGGCCCTCCGGCTCGGCCGGGCCTGGGTCCAGCAAGAAGCGAAGCTCGCGCTGGAGCTCCTGTGGACGGCCCCCGGCGGCGCCGCCGCGGTGTGGAGGGAGGCACTCGTGGTGGCGGTCTTGGCGCGTGCAGTGGACAGGATGGAAGACCGCGAGCCGGAGCCACCGCTGCCTCGCCCTGCCACCCCGCGCCATCGCGCGCTGCCACGCCGCCCGTGGACGCGTCCCGCCGCCGTGTGCCATCCCGGGGGACCCGGGCGTGCCCCGGCGTCCCGAGCCGCGCCGCCGGGCCGTGGGCGCGCAGTCCCGCCGGCCGCGGTCCCGCAGCACCACCAAGCGCGTCCCTGCCGGATCTGGACTCGTGAGGCAAGACCGCCGCGCCGTGCCGTGTCCCGGCCTCTACTCCGCCGGAGGGCGCTCCCAGGCTGCCGCCCTGGGCCCCGGCCACCGCGCCCCCGGACGGCGCTTCGGAGGCTGCCGCCCCGTGCCCCGGGCCCCCGGCTGCCGGGCCACCAGCCGGCGTCGCCGAACGGCGCTGCCGCGGCGGCCGTCCCGTGCCCCGGCCTCCGCGCGCGCCGGGTCAAGGGGCGGCAGCGGCGCGGGCTAGCGGCGGCGCGGACTGGTGTCGAGGAGCGGCGGCGCGGGCTAGCGGCGGCGGTCGACGTGCTGGAGCGGGCGCGGGGGAGTGCCGGCGGTGGCCTGTCGGAGGGGGAAGAAGATGACAGGTGGGCCCGAGGGTAAAATGGTCTTTTTACACCTTCACTCAGCTAAAAATGATTAATATACTTGGCGTGGTGTGTTGGAGACAAAATTGCAATTTCATGATGTGTTGGAGACAAATTCAGCTTTCAGGATGTGCCTCACACAAAACCACTCTTTCAGAGTGTCCTACACACAAATTTCCCTTATTTTTTTCTAGCATTATTTTTTTCTCACCATACAATTTGTGCTTTATAAGTCAAGTTCAAAACTTGTCATACAATTTTTTAATAAGTTATGTACGATGACATAAATTATATACACAAGGTTTCAGACAACTCGCACATCAAAAATTGCGTATCATAAGTTATGCATCATAAGTTTCACAAGTCATGAATCATAAGTCCAACATCACAAATTGTGCATCATAAGTCCGCATCATAAGTTGTGCATCATAAGTTGCGCATCATAAGTTGCGTATCACAAGTTATGCAACAATTTAGAAATAAGTTATGCAAACATAAGTTATGAACGCACAACAGCAAGTTCAGGTTCACATCATAAAAGTTATATGTAAAAGTTGTATGTATCGTAAAATTATGATACAAATTTATCTCTTAGAAGACGTGTGCAAAAAGTTATACATAAAAGTTGTATTTAGACATTATAACTTTTCAGAAAAAATAATGTGGACAAAAAACCTTTCCAAAAAAGGAAATAAAACTGCTGTCTGAAATCGCGCGCTGCCAACCCTCCTAGCACGCGCGCGCTAATTAGCTTGCCCCTGAGTCTGGCTGCCGTGTCAAACAAAAGTATAGATGCAAAATTCAAAATTCTAAAACTATCACATTGAATATGTGCGGTACATGTATGAAATATTTAAATTTAAATGAAATAAAAAACTAATTGCATAGTTTGCTTGTAAATTATGAGACGAATCTAATGAGTTTAACTAGACCATAATTAGACACTAATTTGCTACAGTAAACATGTACTAATACTTTGAATATGATTAATCTATGTTTATAATATGAAGAGATTCTCTTTCAAAAACTTTATGCGGTGCATCTAAACAAAGCCTTAGTCTTGTACCCAATAATATTCTACTTTTTCTCGGTGAGTGACAGCGAGTTTGAACACTTCAAGAATTTACCCTTCAGTGCACACATATATGCTAGACTACGAGTCCAATTCAACACAAACACTTGGAGGGCACCATACAGTTCCCAGAACCTAAAAACAAATGCCTCCAATCAGGGGCGGATGCACACCCCGGGCCACCCGGGCCATGGCCCGGGGTTCGGCCCAATTTTTTTTCATTTTGCAGTAGTTTCTATCTTTGGATTTGGATCAATTGCTGAAGGACTTGGATCAATTGCTGAAGAAGAATAAATATATTACTTCGCGATGACGCTTTTTATATGTTATCTATCTTTCCATTTATATTTTCATGTATCTTTTGAACTGTGAGTTTGTGAACGTCTATACTTAAAACTCGGCCCGGGGTTCGACTCAATCCTGGTTCCGCCACTGCCTCCAATCACACCACAGACCACTGCCAAATAATTCAGACACCATAGAAGGCAAGGCCAAACACATATAAACTTCCATATCTATTCCATTATCTGCTACCTGTATAACTTCTGCAGAGCGAGGTCTGCTCTACTAGTTAAGTACAAACAATTATATACATCAGTATAATATTACAAGTTCCGGAAGGTTCATCTGCTTATTACATACAGCTACACGAGCAAATTAGAAGGGTTTAGAGTGGGAAGATAGTATCGCCATCCTCGTTATTGTCAAAGTAGTTGAATGGAGCATCTCCTTCGTAGCGGAAGTCTGGACCAACGTAGCACTTCATCTCATGAAACAGGTTCAGGTTGTCGACCAACTTATGGAATACATTGCAACCACAGCACTGCACCAACAGACCAAAAATTCAGCAAATATGGAGATATATGGAAGCAGATAACTAGATAGACAATGAAGGACCAGGGAAGGAAAACAAGAACATCCAAATGTGAAAAAGGAACAAATTGCATAAATCACACATTGTTGGAAGCTAGTAATACGTCAGAAATCTAGATTCGGAGTTCATCAAGATAATTAAAAAAACTCAAGGGCAGAGCTAACCAAAGAAACTAACTGAGAACAGTAACAAATCACAATCTGGGGAAGTATTAAGCTTGTACAACAAAAGAAGCGATATAGTAAACATAGAGATTGCATAGCTAAAAGGCATCTTGGTTTATATTGGAATGGACTAAAATTATTAAGGTAATTGGTTGCAAAAGCTTTGCGTGTCAATTTTCATAAGGATCAAATATGGGTCAGAACAGTACAAGTGGCATAATCCTAGTGCGGTGGCCTCACTTGGATGGATTTACACAAACAGGTCAGCACACTACATATCTAGTACAGTATCAAGTGATCCTCAGCTGTCGTCTCTAGGATAACCAAGTTCTTTAAACTCTATCTGTACTGATGCCTGATTTTGAGGAAGCCCGTGGCAATACTAATTACTGACAGAATTAGTCATTTCTTCAATATGCACAAGCCTAACTAAACCGTATGCTGTGAACTAATACCACAGGTTAGAATTGTACACAGAACCAACCATCACAAGTGCATTTCATTACACTTATCCAAGGCAGAACAAGGATCAGCTCAACTTGGATTCTTATTCACACATCGGTTACACTAATCAGAGTCCATACCTGAACAAACACAGTTCCATCGGTGTAGGCATGAGGATTGATGGCCCTGGTGGTACGCTGCCCACACACGTTGCAGGTGAAGGCCACACGCATCCGGCGCCGCGGCGATTTTGTGAAGAGCGACCAAGGGAGCGTCGACACCTCCGGCCTGTCCGCCCCACCGGCTCTGCTCGCCGTTGGCGGCCCCTCCATGCCCGATCCCGTCGTCCAGCCGCTCCCCGTGGCGGCGCTGACCACAATCCCCATGGCCGCGTCCTGCAGATGCCACACAGGAACTAGGTCAGCCGACATCAGCCTCAATCAGTTTGATCCGACCATCTGCGGACGGCGTGGAACCGAATCGAAGCAAGAAATTGCACGAGATGGCGTGAATCTGCTGGCACAAAGCAAAAGCCTAAGCGCACCGAATTTGATCCGCATGCTACAAACGGACGAAACAAAAAAATGCACCACGAAACGTCCAGAAACAGCACGAAACCGAACGAATCAGGCCAGGGTGCTATCGGATTGCGCCAAGGATCGGGGGTTACGGGGTTAACCGCCGCCGCGCAGGGCCCGTACCTTGGAGAGCGGCGAGATGGAGAGCCCGTACGGCGCCAGCCCGGTGGGCTCGCGCCCGGGGCCGTTCGCGGCCTCCTTGTCGTCGTCGTTGTGACCTGTAAATGGTGCGTGGATGAGGATTACGCCACCAGAGAGGTCGAAATGAGATTCGCGTGGAAGGGAGGAAGAGAGGAGCACGTACGCTTGGAGGCGGCGACGGGGAGGAAGGCGGAACGGCGCCGGCGGTGGAGCGGCGCGGAGGAGAAGGGGAGCGGGACGGACCGGGTGGTGGTGGCGATCGCGGCGGCCGCGACGGACTCCATGGACGGCGAGAGGGCGAGAGGTCAGAGGTGGGGGGCAGCAGGCGTGAGATTTTTTTTTGTCCTTCTTCGGCTGGAGAATTTCATTTCGTTTTTGAAGGAGCGGGTGAGGATTAGTGGAGGATGGACCCCACTTGCACACTTGGTCGGTTTCAGGATTTTTCCTTTTGTGGAAATTTAAGGGGCATAATTCGGCTTACATAAAAATAGAAAAAGAAAATTCTGGTTCTGATTCAAAATATTTCCTTGTTAAGTTGTTCATGAAGATCAAGAGTGTGATTGGATGGCTTATACCATATTTTATGGATGATGATTTAATTTATCTGTGAGGATGGGTAACGTTTGTTTAGCAAAGTGTCGGTGTCCCGACCCGGGGGCCTGGATCCCAACTAGTAAATGCTACGTGTTTCCTCGTCCCAGATGATGATGCAAGAGACAATCACAGTAACGCACGGTTTATCCTGGTTCCGGCCGCGGGGCCGTACGTCCAGCAAAGGAGGTGTGCGAGGGCACTGTATTATTTTGCACCCGGAGTGCTTGTAGTAGGGGATACAAGCGAGGCGAGAGAGGGAGAGAAGCTCCCAAGTCTCAGCTAGGAGTGGAGTCGGTTGAAATTGGAGCTCAGTAGTCCCTGAACATCCTCTTGAAGAGAGAAGCCAGAGAGACCAAGCAGACTAGAGTCTAGTTAGAGCCCAGAGAGGCTTAAAGGGGGTCCGCCTCCTCCTTTTATAGTCACAAGGAGGGGGCGGCGTACACGAGTGTAGGGCGCGGAAGTCGTCGTTTTCCCCTGAATTGCGGGTACAGTGGTCGAACACTGTAGGAAGTACACTGTGGGAAGGCGGCGCGCGTCGCAGTCGTCCTGGACATTGTCCTTGGTCCTGTGAAGATCGCGCCGGTCGTCCTGCAGTGTCCCGCAGGCGGCGTGGTGGTGGTGTGTAGTGGGCCCTGTGGACTAGCGGTAGTAATGGCGCACGATGGCCCCGGACCCTCTGGTGGGAGTGCGGGCGTGCACACTAGAAGGTCCGGGGGACACGTGGAAGTCCCGGACCCCTTCCCCAGTGGGAGGCGAGTCCGGATGGTCGGCGTCGGCAGAACAGTAATGGGAGCAGTGCCGAGCCCATCTTGTTCTGCGTGCAGGTCCCAAGGTACTGCTACAGTATCCGGGATGGCGGAATGGTGACCGGAGTCAGCGAATGGGACCCCGGTCACATCCACTGTGGGAATGGCGGCCTGACGCCGCCCGTCCTTTGAGCCGTGGCGGAGTGGCCGGCTTTTAATGCCTTCGTACGGCGAGCAGTTGGGCGGCGAGGTTGTTTGTCCCTTGTGCCGAGAGACGGCCTCAAGCGGGGCGGAGATAAGTCACCCGCTCGAGGGCGGATCCGCTACCCTCGAGCGAGGCGGAGGTGAGTCACCAGCTCGAGGGCAGATCCGCTACCCTCGAGCGAGGCGGAGATCGTTCCGCGGGTTCGAGGGGGATGTGAATGGGCCGCACGCTGGGCTTCTTTGAGTCCCTTCCTTTCTTCCGAATGGGAGGCAGGTCGTGGGCCTTTGTGGGCCCAATTATTTTAACAGGTGTTTTGTGTTTTTGGAGCGATCTTAGTACCCCGATTAGGGTGTCCCTAATCGTGGTACCCGACAGTAGCCCCCGAGGCTTTGGCCGAGTCAATGGATTCGGCCAAAGGGTAATTCGGGGATTTCCCTTTTGACGTGATCAGTCAATGTTGCGCACCCACCAGACGCGCCTGAGCACCAGCCCGGCGGATGTGACATCACGCCGGTCGGGACAGTACGTCCGTGGGGGGAGTACTTCGAGGCACGCGCTTCTTTGTTTGTTCGTTTGTTTGTTTGAAGGACAAGACGTGTCCGCGCGCTGTGGGGGGCCAGGGTGATGGTAGCGCCCGCTGCTTGGCAGCTGGTGCTCCCATCGCACTGTCCCGCACATAGGGCCTTGGCCCCGGCGTTCCTAGTTGCTATACGATGCGCCGTTCGAGGGCATCCGGCCAGAGCCGATGCTGCACCGCTTAGCGTCCAGGAGATCTGCTCCGCTTTATTTCGCTTGGTCATGTCTCGGCGCGGGGACCGAGGGCATCCTTTGCTCGTGGAGCGCCGCTTCGTCACGAGCGATACAAGCCTCCGCTCTTTGACAAGCTTCAAGCTTTGTGCCCGGCGCAGCTATAAATAGGGGTCGTGGGGTTCCCTTTCCTCTCCAACCTCCCAACTCTTTCTTCCAGCATTGCCTAAATCTTGTAATGTTTCCTTTGACTTTTTGTGACCGGCCCCCAGATGGGGTGGCCTGGCTTTTTTAGGCTTTTGGCGCTAGAAGAATGCTTGCAAGCGGTTGGAGAAGACCGGAGTGGGCGTGCGCTCCATCCCTCAGGTTCAGTGGGATCAGCAGAAGAGCATTGGGCCCTTGGGGTCATGCTTCTGCGATGTCCCCTAGCCTGAAGGGGGATGGAGACGCCTGACCGGGGCGCTGGCGCCAGGTCTGGCGGCTGGTTTTCGCATCGTCCCCCCCCCCCCCCCCCCGGCGACAAGGTTACTCTCGGGGGGATGGTGCGGAGGGCGCTGTCCGCCAGCTCGACCCCCCGCGTGGTCTTCGGTGGAGGAGACGCTAGAAGAAGGCTTGCGAGGAGAGCGTCCCGCTGGACCCGTGAGGTCTGGGGGCCGCTTCTCGCATCCCTAGCAGCCTCGCTGCTGCGTCAGCTAGGGGCTCGGTGCCTTTCTTCGTCGCTCGCTCCTCCCCAAGACAGGGAAAATTGCCACGTAGGTGGCAACGTGTTTGTGTCTTTCGATGGCTTCGCGCCGGTAACCGTTTTTAATCTTTATTTGTATTTGAGCAATAAAGTCCCCTTTCTCCTCTACGGGGAGGATTACCGAGGGTATAGGGGTGTACAAAGAGTTACGACCCTCGAATATGTGTGAAGTCACCTTCGCGGGGGCGCGTCAGCGCACCCGCGGGTGTAGCCCCCGAGGCCTTGGAGGAGAGTTTATGCTCATCCAAGGGCTATAAACGTTGTCCCGCTGGGTAGCTTTACTGGGATGGCCGTCCAGCGTCTTTTTCAGCCGGCATCGGCACTTTTTCAGCCGGCCTCGGCACTCTCAGTGCTGGTACAGCGACCCGGCGTTGAGCTTAGCCGTTAGGGGAACGTACGCTAATAGCGGGGGGTTCGGTTATACACGTGGAGCTTCATAAGTGACGGTTGTCGATTTATTCGAGGGTGTGGTTTTGAACCATGGTGTGCGTGGAGCCCCCGAGCCCAGGCCCGTGTGAAGGCGTTCAGGGGAAACCCTCGACTTCGACTACGACCCTCGTCGCCCTTCCGCAGGGAGGAGGGGTGAAGCACACCATGCTACCCATGCCCGGGCCGCGAGCTATGGCTGCTTCAGTGAGCTATTAGCGGGTTGTTCAAGCGGATGTCCGTGCCCCGTTCGATAGGGGTCGGCTCGTGGTCCATAGACACGTCCTATAAAGCGCTCGCGAGGGTTCGCTAGGCGGGGCTCGGACCCATTCGATAGGGTCCGAGGGCTCGATGCTCTCCCTCGATGGGATCCCCCTTCTAGGCACCCTCGACTGGCCTTGAACACTGCGTAGGATGTCTCGAACTCCGCGTTCGAGGGTAGCTTGTACGGCTCATCCCTGCAGTCCCTGACTCTGGTGATCTGTGGCGCCTGTAGAACCCCCTGAAGGGCCAGGCTTCGACCCCCTGATCAGTAAGGCCTCGAAATGCGATTCCTTCGAGGGTAAAGAGACACCTCGAAGGAATATTCCATCGCGATTCGGAAACGACGTAGAGTCGCGAGTCATGCGCGCGGGTCTTCCGCTGGTGGTGGGCGACGTGGCCCGATTTGTGCGGTGCGGTGTGGGCGCGCCCTTTCAGGCGACAGCCTCGGGCAGACGAAGCGGCGTGGGCGGCGGCTGACGGATGGGATAGCACAACAGTCGCGCCGCGCCCGCCGGTTACCATGCCGCATTTATTGCTGCGTGCGCGCGTGGGAGACCCGCGGTCATGGGGCCCATCCGTCGGCGATAGCAAAATCTACCGCACTCAATGCGGTAGATTTGGGCCATGGCTACGGATGCGCCGTCATGGTGAATAAATATGAAGAGAAAGGGGATGTTTCGGGTTCACCTAGCCATTTGCCTCCATCCTGCTTTGCCTTCTCCGCCTCCGTCGCTTCCTGAACCCGTAGCCAAGAGCGAGAAGGAGGAAGAAAGAGATGAAGAGAAAGAGAGAGAGACTTAGCCGTTTCGGTGCCTCCTTTCCCGCATCCTCCCTCGACTCGCGAAGATGTCGGACATCCAGGAGCCTCTGCTGTGGGGGAAATCCTCCGCCACCGTGGCGGTTCTGGAGCAGCTGGTCGCCGACCGGCTGCTGCCGCGGAACCCCGACTCAGGGGCGCCGGCGTGGATTTCCCCGCGCCCAGACGAGACCGAGTCGAAGCCCCCGCAAGGCTACGTCGTAAGCTTCGTGCGCCTCCATGAGCGAGGCTTCGGCGTCCCCGTCAGTACGTTCATGAGGGCCTTGTGCGAGTACTACGGAGTGGAGCTGCACAATTTCAGCCACAACTCCATCTCGCAGGCGGCGGTCTTCGTCGCCGTCTGCGAGGGGTACCTTGGCATCGAAGCCCACTGGGACCTCTGGGTCCATCTGTTCCGCGGCGAACTCTTCATCGAGAACGCGCGGAACCAGCCGAGGCGGTTCGCGCGCGCCGGTGGCCTGACGCTCCATGTTCGCACGACCCGGAAGAACTTTTATATCTCGAGTAAGATGACGACAAACAACTCCGGGTGGAGCCGAGGGTGGTTCTACCTTCGGAACCACAAGGACGCGCTCCCGGCGTTCACTAACAATGTTCTCCGGGAGTGACCGCCGAAGTGGGACTGGGGGGTGTCACCCCCAGCGCAACAAGCCAGGCTCGAGGGCCTCACCGACGCGCTGGCGCGTTTGGCGAGGAAGGGGCTGACGGCAGTGGCCGTTATCGCGAACTTCCACCGGCAGAGGGTTATCCCTCTCGTGGAAAGGGCCCTGCCGATTTTCGAGCTCACCCCCGGGAGCAAGGTTGAAGGCTCGAGGACGTCAAGCAAGCTTCTCTCCCACACCAACGCCGCTCGGAGGGCGAAGTATGCGGTGGCGGAGTTTCCCCAAGATCCCGCGGATCTTTGGAGGATCAAGATGCGCCCCGAGCCGGGGGTATATTTCCCTGGTAAGTTTTGGCTTCGAACTCGTCGTGCGTCGTGTAGTTCCCTTCTCCTGACCCTATCTCGGGTGTGTTTTACAGGGGTTGAGGTGCGGCACCTCGAGGCCCCCGGTCCCAGAACAGCGCCTGATCAATCGCCTCCACGCGGAGAAGATGAAGAGTCGGAAGGACGCGGCGGAGACGAAGGCCGAGAGGAAAAGGAAGAGGAAGGCGAGGCACGACAAGGCGTGCAAGCTTGCTCGCGCGGAGGGGAAGCCGCAGCCCGCCACACCCGAGTCCTCGGAGGAGGACGAGGAAGAGGCCTCGGACGCCGAGGACCACGCTCCGAGGAGGGACGGGGAGGGCGCGAGCCCTCCACCGTTCTACCTGTGGGACGAAGAAGAGGGAGCGACCGTTATGCCAGAGGAGCCGAGGGTCGTAGCGGGGTCATCGGCGAATCCCTCCCTCGAGGGTGTGGCGCGGGAGTCATCCCCGCCGGCAGCCGGCGAGGAGACGCGCGCGCCCCAGGTGCTGATCCGTGGTGACGAGGCTGCGGCGGGAGAGGAGTCGTCCTTGCTGGCAGCCACGAGCCACCGGGCCGACACGAGGGGGGCGCCTTCGGGGCAGTCTTCGAGGGACAGCACGATGCCCCGGGCTCGAAGGAGCGCCACGAGGAAGCGGAGCATGAGTGCTCGATCTGGGTAAGTATTTTGGATTTCGTTTTTATTACGTATTTGGTGAATTTCTCGATCCTGCTCAACTCGCGTCTCTTGATTTCCAGCCCCGGGGCTGTTCCCAAGGATGCAGTGCAGCTTGCCCCCGGCCAAGGCTCTCAAGACCGGGGCACGCAGCACTCCGCACACGGCGCCGCAGCCCCAGCCCGCCGAGGATCTCGAGGCGGCGGCAGCTAGGCTACGGGAGGCCGTGGCGCGAGGGGCCCAGGCGGCGCAGCAAGCTCGGGCACAGGAGGAGGAGGGTGACGCCGGTCAGAGCGATGCCGGCCATCGTGGTGCCGAAGCGGCGGCTCAGGCGGCCGATGCCGGCGAAGAGGCCGGCCAGGGCCGTGTCGGTGGCGCTGCCCAGGCGGCCATCGAAGTTGAGGCCGGTCAGGGTGACGCGGCCAGCGCCGCCCGACCGGATACGGAAGGAGAGACCGGTGGGGGCGTGCAGGAGCGCCCTGCCGACCGTGTGGAGGAGGCCCTCATCTTCGAGCCCTCGAGGGCCGAGGGCGGGGGCGTCGCAGAGGAGGGTACGGCGCAAGAGGCGCCGACGGTGGAAGGAGCCCCTGCGCCGGGGCCCGCGGAGGCCTTGGCCGAGGGTACCATTGCGGTAGTGCCTCAGCCAACGGCGCAAGGGGGTGTGACAGCGGTGGTGGAGCTGCCGGACAGCAGCGAGGAGTACGGGGATTCGATGGACATCGACCCCGCTGCTGCGGCGAGCGCTGCCGCACACATCGCCGAGTTCGTGTCGGCCAGCGCGGGCATGCTCGAAGCGGGGGCGTCTGAGGGGAGCCACCTCAGGGCGATCGTCCCGTCCGGGGTCCCCTCGGAGTTCCTCCGCAAGGAGCAGGAGGAGGAGGCCTGGAACAAGCAGATGGGCGTCGGTCGCGAGATCTTGTAGGCCCTCGACCGCGCCTATCAGCTCCATCAGAATGCGGATTACCAGGTCAACCAGGTAAGTATTTCCCCCCGGAAATTGCTCGGATTCGGTTTTAGCTTTTACGCGTCTTCACCCACGCCCTCCCCCTTTGCAGCAGCTGAGGGAAATCTCGCGCGAAAAGAGCGTCAAGATGAACCGGCTGTACTCCCAGCTGAGCCAGCTCGGGCAGCACAACGCCAAGCTGGTACTCAAGAACATTGACGCCCACGCGAAGATGGCGGATCTGGGAGCGCGTCAGCAGGCGCTGGAGGAGGAGCTGGCGCGGGTTGCTGGTGAGTGGGACGTCCAGAGGGCGGCAGCGGAGGAGAAGGCTCGGGAGGCCGAGGCACAAGCTGCCGAGCTGCAGCGCCTTCGGATGGCGCTCGAGGAGAGGGCTCGCGAGGCGGAGGTGCAGAGCGCTGAGCTGCGGCGCCTTAGTACGACGCTCGAGCAGCTGAAGGCCGAGCTCCTCCATAAAGAGGTGGCCGTGGTCGCGCTCACCGGGACCCTCCGGCAAAAGGGTGAGGCCCTCGAGGGGAAGGAGGTGGCTCTCCAGAACATGGGGGCCGCCCTTAGAGAGAAGGAAGCCTCCTTGTCCTCGCTCGAAGAGGCCACCCGTACCCATAGGGAGGAAGCGCAGAAGAACATGACGGGTGAGTACCTTCGATTTTTTCGTCAATTTGTTTTCTTTCGTTGGCTAATGTCGATTTCCTTTGCTCAGAGCTGTGGCAAAAGGTGGCGGACGAGACCGCGGCGAAGGAAGCGGTCCACACCGCGCTCACGGCGGCACAGATGGAGTTTGCCGAGCTGGAGCAGACCGCCGTGAGCATGTGTCAAGAGCTCGAGGGGGAGGGTGCCATCTCGGGCAGTTCGGTGATCAGCCGCCTGCGCGCGCTAGGCGGTCGGATTGCCGAACATGCCAAGAGCACCTTCCGCCTTGGTGTCCTGCGGGCTCTCGCCGTGGCCTCGACGCATTACCTCATGGATCTCCAGAGGGTGTCGTCGGGGTACGTTGTTCCCGATGACGCTGACGCGGACGCCGCATCGGCCATCATGGATGAAGCTGACGCAGCCACGGAGGAGTTCGCCACCGTTCTCGCCGAGAAGCTCGAGGCAGACATCCCTCCCATCGCCGAATTCGACGCCCCTGAAGACCCACAAGGGGGGATGGTAGCCTGTAGGAAAGTTGGGCCTCGAAGCCCATTGTAAACAGATTAGTGTTTATATCATAGTCGCGCTTTGTAATCGCATCCTATGAATATAAAAGATTTTGTTTCGTAATTTGTATGTGTGGCCCGTCGAGGCCTTGCGTGTTCGAGCCTGTGTTCCTTTACTTTATTCCCGTGTTCTTGTATGCAACTTGGACGAACGTCTGCGAGGGGGTTCGCATTCATAAGCAACGTAGGCGTAGGGTGGTGAGGGGGGTGCCGTATCCCGGAGGCATAGGTGGCCCCACGACTCGGCCAGCCCCGTACCGTAGTTGCTTACGCCTCGCGTCTGTTTTTTCCAAGGATATGAGAAACTTAGGGTCGAGACGGAAATATTTCGAAAAACATTGGCGACTTTTTGGGGACGTTCGGGGGTTCCCCCCGTAGTAGCCCCCGAGGGAGGCTCGGCTTTGCCAAGGGTAAAGCCGAGCATACCTCAGAGTTAGCGCGCATCCTAGCCTTCGAGGGCCTGGATGGTTCCCAAAAATAAACCAGTAAAGCGTACTTTATTATTTCGGGAAATTGAAGATGCGAGTATAAGCAAATGTACAAAAAACTTAAAGTTCTAGGGATAGAAGTGACGTAGTTGTTGTATATTCCAAGCGTTGGTGAGGACTTCGCCTTTTTCATTTGCCAGCTTGTAGGTGCCGGGTTTGAGCACCTCGGCGATTATGTACGGTTCTTCCCATGGAGGTGAGAGCTTGTGGCGGCCCCTGCTGTCCTGTCGAAGCCTCAGCACCAAGTCCCCTTCGTTGAGATCTCGGCGCCAGACCCTCTACGCTTGATACCTTCGTAAGGACTGCTGGTAGCGCGCAGAGTGGAGGAGCGCCACGTCTCGGGCCTCGTCCACTTGGTCCAGCGAGTCTTCGCGAGCTCGCTGGTTTTGTTGCTCTTGGTATGCCTTGAGCCTCGGCGATCCGTACTCCAAGTCAGTGGGGAGAATGGCCTCGGCGCCATAAATGAGGAAGAACGGGGAAAAGCCCGTAGCTCTGCTTGGAGTCATCCTCAGGCTCCAAATGACCGAGGGTAGCTCCGCGAGCCACCTTCGGCCGAATTTGTTCAGCTTGTTGAAGATCCTTGGCTTTAGTCCTTGGAGGATCATGCCATTGGCACGCTCCACTTGCCCGTTCGTCTGTGGGTGTGACACATGCGACCAGTCCACACGTATGTGGAAGCTGTCGCAGAACGCCAAGAACCTCTTGCCTGTGAACTGGGTGCCGTTGTCGGTGATGATCGAGTTTGGGACCCCGAACCTGAAGATGATGTCGGTGAAGAACAGAACTGCTTGCTCGGATTTGATCTTGCCGATGGGTCGAGCCTCGATCCACTTGGAAAACTCGTCGACCGCCACCAGCAAGTGGGTGAAGCCCCCGGGCGCCTTTTTCAGCGGACCGACGAGGTCTAGTCCCCACACGGTGAATGACCACGTGATGGGGATGGTCTGCAGAGCATGGGCCGGGAGGTGTGTTTTTCGAGCATAGAACTGGCAACCCTCGCAGGTCCGCACAACGTCGGTGGCGTCGGCGACCGCGGTGGGCCAGTAAAAGCCTTGCCGAAATGCGTTACCCACGAGGGTGCGCGGCGCGGCGTGATGGCCGCAGATGCCAGCATGGATGTCGCGGATCAGCTCCTTGCCCTCGGGGATGGGGATGCATCGCTGCAGGACACCCGAGGGTGTAGCGCATCTAGGCCGATAGATTCTAATGGTAAGTTTCGGTGATTAATGACAACCGTATACGACTAATGTGTGTTTTAAAGGAAATCTCCTTGACTGGATTAGTCTCATATGAAATAAGAAAGGTGACCCCTCAATTCGAAACAATCATGCGTACCAAGGACTCAATTTCAAAGATTAAGGACCTTTCTAGTCTCAAGTGTCACAAGGAGATGAAGGACACTTGATTTAGCTAGGTTTTATAGTTTCTAGTTCTTGATCGTACTATTAAGAGGGGTTCATGAGTTAGTAGCTCGATCAAAATTGAGTTGGCCTTAGAAATCTTGCACACTCACTCAAAACAGCAAAATATGGTCAATAGAAGTTAACACAACTCTTGGAAGAAGAAACAATCAAAGTCACATTCGAATCCATGTCAATTCAGCTGAAAACAAAGAAAAACAGCAGCACCGGTTAAGCCGGTGCCCTAGCATCGGAGCATCCGATGCATGGCGGAAGGACCGATGCCCTGTCGGTCTATCTTCTCTGGAAGCAGGCAGGAATCAAGTCAAAAACTCTATAGCACCGGTTGAACCGATGGTCCCAAGAAAAGCACCGGTGCAATAGATGTACTTTGTTCCAGAGAGCATGTTTTGGTGGATTTCAACTTCTCTTCAGCACCGGTTGAACAGACGCTTCAGAATCAAAGCACCGGTGCATTGGATGTACTTTGTTCCAGAACGCTTGTTTGAGTTGATCAGTGAACCTCTTCAGCACCGGTTGAACCGATGCCCCTACGGAGCATGCACCGGTGCAATGACGCAAGCGTGGATACTGTGTCAGAACTCCAACGGCTACTTATTGGACACAGAGAGGCCGGTTGAACCGATGCTTATACTTTCTATACCGTCGGTTCTTCCGGTGGTCACGGTTTTTCTGCAGAAAACTTCCAACGGCTATGTGACCTCCTCCACTCTATATAAGGGTACCCCCTAGCTCATTTCAGTTGCCTTTGACACCTTAAAAACCTAAGGCCACCCTTGAGAAGAAGAGAAAGAGCTTTGAGCAAAAGAGAGAAGATCTAGTGCTTTGTTTGTGCTTCAACCTTGAAGATTTCATCCTTTGCAAGTGTAGCAAGTGTGCTTGAGCTAGGGCCAACTGAGTGTAGGTCAAGTGAAGGCTTAGGAGTTTGTTACTCTTTGTGTTTGGCAGCACCTAGACGATCTTGGTGATAGAAGTGTTTCTCGCGGAGCTTGCCAAGGATTGTGGGAGCCCGGAGAAGAAGTTTGTACGTGGCTTGAGCTCCACCACGCCGGGATGGTGAACGGAGACTCTTAGTGAGCGCCCAAGTCTCGGTGACATGGGAGGTGACAAGACTCTTAGTGAGTGTCACAACGTGGATTAGGGGTGTGTGCCAACACATCGACACCACGGGAAAAAATCCGGTTGTCTCTTGCACTCTCTTTAATTTCAAGCACTTACTTTCATGCATTCTTTCATGTGCTTGACCTTAGAGATCATAGCTTAGCTCTACCTTGCTTAGTTTCATATCTTTGTTAGCTTGTGTAGTTTGCTTTGTTTAGCCGGTTGGTGAATTGAGCCTTACTAGCATTGCATAGGTTAAGGTTGTTTTATCTATCTTAGAAATTTGAAAAAGGCCCAATTCACCCCCCCTCTTGGTCCATCGATCCTTACAGAGGGGCTGTGCTTGTGTAGCTCGTTGTCGATCAGAACGAAGGACTTGGCCCGCCTGGCGAGGCGCCGCGCCTGAGCGCGGTTCGAGGGTAGGTCCCCTCGAATCATCCAGTCTAGATACTGGATGCGCTAGTCTCGCGAAGAGGAGGCCTCGTCGACTTCCATTCCTTCGGCCTCGTCCGCGGAGGTGGTCTCGAAGTCAATGTCCATGGGCTCGACCTCGTCCGCTGGGGAGTTCCCGCCGGAGGGCCCAGCGGACGAGGGGCCTGACTCCGTCGGGTCCTTGAACTCGACGGAGGGCTTGATGATGTCTCGAGCGAAGATGTTCGGGGGGACGGTAGTCCGCCCCGACGCGATCTTCGCTAGTTCGTCGGCGTCCTCGTTGTACTTACGTGGGACATGATTGAGCTCTAGGCCGTCGAATTTGTCTTCGAGGCGGCGCACTGCATTGCAGTACGCCTCCATCTTCGGGTCGCGACAGCTAGACTCCTTCATTACTTGGTCGATGACAAGCTGAGAGTCACCGCGTACGTCGAGGCGTTTGACGCCGAGCTCGATGGTGATGCGAAGGCCACTGAGAAGGGCCTCATACTCTGCCATGTTGTTTGACGCTGGGAAGTGTAGGCGTATCATGTATCGCATATGCTCTCCGAGGGGTGAGATGAAAAGGAGACCGGCATCGGTGCCGGTTTTCATCACCGACCCGTCGAAAAACATGGTCCAGCATTCCCCCTGGATCTGTGGTGGGGGTAGCTGAACGTCCGTCCACTCGGCCACGAAGTCAGCCAAGATTTGGGACTTGATCGCCTTGCGGGGGGGCGTAAGTAAGGGTTTCCCCCATCAGCTCTACAGACCATTTGGCGATTCTACCCTCGGCTTCCCGGTTGCGGGCTATCTCTCCCAAAGGAAAAGACGAGACCACGGTGACGGGATGGGCCTTGAAGTAGTGGCGCAGCTTACGCTGGGCCAGAACCACTGCGTAGAGCAGCTTCTGAATCTGCGGATAGCGTGTCTTAGTTTCAGACAACACCTCGCTGATGTAGTACACCGGCCGCTGGACGGGCAATGCATGGCCCTCCTCTTGTCTTTCGACCACGATCACCGCGCTGACCACTTGGGTCGTCGCGGCTACGTATAGGTAGAGGGGCTCGCCGTCTGTGGGTGGTGTGAGAATGGGGGCACGAGTGAGCGATGCCTTCAGCCTTTCGAGGGCTTCTCGAGCTTCGGGGGTCCACGTGAAGTGCTCGGTTTTCCTCAGGAGTCGATACAGGGGTAAGCCTTTCTCGCCGAGACGCGAGATAAAACGGCTAAGGGACGCTAGGCATCCCATGACCCTCTGTACCCCCTTTAGGTCTCGGATCGGTCCCATCCGAGTGATGGCCGAGACTTTGTCAGGGTTGGGTTCGATGCCCCGCTGGGAGACAATGAAGCCCAAGAGCATGCCTCGAGGCACCCCGAACACGCACTTCTCGGGGTTAAGTTTTACCCCTTTGGCTCGTAGGCAATCGAATGCGATCCTGAGATCAGCAACCAGGTCGTCCGCCTTCCTGGATTTCACAACGACGTCATCGACGTATGCCTCTACGCTGCGCCCTAGATGGTCTCCGAAAACGTGGAGCATACACCTCTGGTATGTGGCTCCGGCGTTTCTGAGGCCAAAGGGCATCGTGACGTAGCAGTACATGCCGAAGGGTGTGATAAAAGAAGTCGCGAGCTGGTCGGACTCTTTCATCTTGATTTGGTGGTAACCGGAATAGGCATCAAGAAAGGATAAGAGTTCGCATCCCGCGGTAGTGTCTACAATCTAATCGATTCGTGGCAAAGGAAAGGGAACCTTCGGACATGTCTTATTTAAACTAGTGTAGTCTACACACATCCTCCAGTTTCCACTCTTTTTCTTCACTAATACTGGATTAGCTAGCCACTCGGGATGGAATACCTCTTTGATGAATCCGGTCGCCAGAAGTTTCCGCAACTCCTCGCCGATCGCCCGGCGCTTGAGCTCGTCGAAGCGTCTTAGGCGCTGCTTCACCGGCTTGGAGTTGGGTCGGACATCAAGAGAGTGCTCGGCGACCTCCCTCAGTATGCCAGGCATGTCCGAGGGACTCCACGCAAAGATATCTGCGTTGGCGCGGAGGAAATCGACGACCACCACTTCCTATTTGTCGTCGAGGGTGGCGCTGATCTGCAACGCCTTGTCGTCGGAGTGGCTCGGGTCGAGGGGCACCTTCTTGATACCCTCGGCGGGTTCGAAGCTCCCGGCGTGTCGGTGCGTGGAGTCCAAGGCCTCGCTCGCCATTTTGTCGAGGGTGGCTGCGAGGGCCTCGTCCTCCGCTTGAGCTTCCGCGCGCTCAACGCACTCGACGTCGCACTCGTAGGCGTGCTCGAACGAAGAGCCGATGGTGATGACGCCCTTCGGACCCGGCATTTTGAGCTTGAGGTAGGTGTAGTTGGGGACGGCCATAAACTTGGCGTAGCAAGGACGACCAAGGATGGCATGATAGGACCCTCGAAATCCCACCACCTCGAAAGTGAGTACCTCCTTGCGAAAGTTGGCTGTTGTGCCGAAGCACACAGGCAGATAGATCTGGCCGAGGGGTTGGACCCGCTTCCCCGGCGCGACGCCGTGGAATGGTGACTTGCTGGGGCGAAGCTTGTCCAATCCGATCCCCATGAGCTCCAAGGTGGGGGCGTACATGATGTTGAGGCTGCTACCTCCGTCCATGAGCACCTTGGAGAAGCGGGTGTTACCGATGATGGGGTCGACAACGAGTGGATACCGTCCCGGATGCGGGACGTAGTCGGGGTGGTCCTCGCGGCCAAAGGCGATGGTGTCCTTCGACCAGTCGAGGTAGGATGGCGTGGCTTTGGTGACGGAAAAGACTTCGCGGCGCTCGCACTTGCACTGCCGAGGAATCATATTCGTCGTTGCTCCTCCAAAGATGAAGAAGGTGTTCTCCACTGGGGGGAACTCGTCATCTCCACCTTTGTCGCCCGCGTCCTTCTTCTTGTCTTCGTCGCGATGCGCGACGCGGTTGTAATACTTCTTGAGCATTTCGCACTGCTCGAGGGTATGGTTGACCGGGCCCTTATGGTAAGGGCACGGCCTCTTGAGCATGTCGTCGAATTGGCCACCACCACCTCGAGGGGGCCCTCGAGGTCCTTTGCGGTCTGGGGCGGCAGCGAAGGCCTCCTCGGAGTCCTCTGCCCACCCCGGCTCATGCTGGTTCGGTGGGACCGGCTTCTTTCCCTTCCTCCCCCACTTCTGTTTCTTGGCGGGGGCGTTGGGCTTGGCATTACTGCCCTCCGCGGGCGCATCGTCCTTGCGCTTGCTCGATTTGTCGTCGAAGATGGCACCAACGGCCTCCTCACCGGCGGCGTAGTTGGTGGCAGCGTCGAACAGCTCATTAGTGTTGACGGGTCGGCTTCTCGCGAGCTCATGCACCAGGCTCCTGCAGGTCGTACCCTCGAGGAAAACGTTGATGACCTCGACGTGGGTGACACTAGGGAGCTTGGTGCATTGCTTGGAGAAGCGTCGCACGTAGTCATGCAGGGACTCGCGGGGCTTCTGGCGACACCCTTTGAGATCCCAGGAGTTCCCAGGGCGCACGTACGTGCCCTGGAAATTGCCCACGAAGATGTGGACCAAGTCGGCCCAGTTGTGGATCTGATCCGCAGGCAAGTGCTCGAGCCACGTTCGTGTGGCGTCAGCAAGATGAAGAGGAAGGTTGCGGATGATGACCGCGTCTTCCGTCGCGCTGTCTAGCTGACACGCTAGGTGGTAGTCATTGAGCCAGACTGCGGGGTCAGTCTCGCCCGAGTATTTGACGAGGGTGTTGGGTTGTCGAAAGCGTGGGGGAAAAGATGCAGTTCGAATCTCCCGGCTGAACACCCGGGTGCCCAGAGGCTCCGGTGACTCACCCCTGTCGTGCTCAGGGTCGAAGCGTCCACCCCGTCGAGGGGTGTACCTCCTGCCGTCGATGACATTGCGGGCGTCGCCGTCGCCAGCGTGCCCGCGAGTGTCACGGATTCACTCCCTTATGGGAACTCTCCCGATGCACTCGTGCACCGAGGGCGCCTTCGCACCGGGCGCTACGGCTGCCTTGCCCTTCCCGCTGGGGGTGTGTGCACAGAAACCTCGCGGTCCTGATGCGCAGTCCCATCATGCTGCTCCGGGGCCTTCGAGCGCATACGAGACGCAGAACTCTCGGCCTGCTGCACGGCAGCTTGCTCGATGAGCTCCTGTGCCTCGCGGCGCAGGTTGCGGCCCGAAGGTGTCGATGGCTCGGGCATAGCTTGGAGTAGGTAAGCCGCAGCGACGAGCTTCTCGCCCGCCGTCTTCAGTTCCGGGGATTTGTCGACGTTGTCGTCGGCCAGGATGCGCTCCCGGGCAACACGTCCCTCCGCCTGGGCGTGTGCACCACGCACGGTATGCTGCTGCTCGAGTGTGGCGCGTAGCTCCTGGGTTTGTTGACACTGCTCGTCGAGCTTGGCTCGAAGCTCGTTGAGCTACGCCAGTTGAGCTTGTCGCGCCGCAGAACTTGACGAGGAAGGGGCTGCAGGCGGGACCACCGGTTGCTTTGCCCGCACGTCCGCCCCGCCGTCCCCGTCGTTGCTTGGTGCATTGTCGTCCTGCTCGTCCGCAAGGTCCACCATGAAGCACTCCCGGGAAGGATCGAAATCCCCCTCGCTGGAGTCTTCGGAGCAGGTGAGGCAGTAAGCCGTCGCCAGCTGGAACGAGCAAAGAGCGTCGGGGTTGCGAACCCCGGAGTAGTCCTCGGCCTCCTCGGCCACGAAGTTGTTCATGAAGAAGTTGATGTCGTCGGCGATCGAGCTCGCCGTCTCGGGGTAGGATTCGTCAGGAGACGACGCGATGAGGCTGCAAATCGACCGAAGATGATGACCTGGCAGATCCTCATGCTTGATGAAGTTAGCGCTGGTTGACGAGGCATGGGCGGCAGCGTTGCGTATCCCGAAGGGGAAGGGCGACGCCGAAGTCGAGTTCCCCCTGGGAGGCACTAGTGCTGCCGCAGGCGCTGGTGCCGGCGCAGATGACGCCGAGGCACGCGATGACGAAACGGTGGCCCCGTTGGCCGTGATGCTGAGTTGCGACATGCCTGCCTCGACCCACGTGGGGGAGCTGTGGTGTGCCGCACGACGACGCTCCGCGCGTGCTTGTCACGAACGCCGGCCCGAGAGCCTGTTGCGCCGGGCTGGCGAAGTCGGAGCGATGGGGTTGCGTCCGGGGGAGAGGAGCTGCATGAGGTAACCGTTGCCGGTTGCCCTGAACTCGAGACTCCCGAACGAGATCATGCGTCCCGCTGGGAACGGATCCGAACCGCCCATGGGGTATGGGTTGGATCTGTTCGCCATCCCTGGATATCAAAAGGGAACAAGAAAGAAAAAATTCACGCAGCTTCCCCTACCTGGCGCGCCAACTGTCGGTGTCCCGACCCGGGGGCCTGGATCCCAACTAGTAAATGCTGCGTGTTTCCTCGTCCCAGATGATGATGCAAGAGGCAATCACAGTAACGCACGGTTTATCCTGGTTCCGGCCGCGGGGCCGTACGTCCAGCAAAGGAGGTGTGCGAGGGCACTGTATTATCTTGCACCCGGAGTGCTTGTAGTAGGGGATACAAGCGAGGCGAGAGAGGGAGAGAAGCTCCCAAGTCTCAGCTAGGAGTGGAGTTGGTTGAGATTGGAGCTCAGTAGTCCCTGAACATCCTCTTGAAGAGAGAAGCCAGAGAGACCAAGCAGACTAGAGTCCAGTTAGAGCCTAGAGAGGCTTAAAGGGGGTCCGCCTCCTCCTTTTATAGTCACAAGGAGGGGGCGGCGTACACGAGTGTAGGGCGCGGAAGTCGTCGTTTTCCCCTGAATCGCGGGTACAGTGGTCAAACACTGTAGGAAGTACACTGTGGGAAGGCGGCGCGCGTCGCAGTCGTCCTGGACATTGTCCTTGGTCCTGTGAAGATCGCGCCGGTCGTCCTGCAGTGTCCCGCAGGCGGCGTGGTGGTGGTATGTAGTGGGCCCTGTGGACTAGCGGTAGTAATGGCGCGCGATGGCCCCGGACCCCCTGGTGGGAGTGTGGGCGTGCACACTAGAAGGTCCGGGGGACACGTGGAAGTCCCGGACCCCTTCCCCAGTGGGAGGCGAGTCCGGATGGTCGGCGTCGGCAGAACAGTAATGGGAGCAGTGCCAAGCCCATCTTGTTCTGCGTGCAGGTCCCAAGGTATTGCTACAGTATCCGGGATGGCGGAATGGTGACCGGAGTCAGCGGATGGGACCCCGGTCACATCCACTGTGGGAATGGCGGCCTGGCGCCGCCCGTCCTTTGAGCCGTGGCGGAGTGGCCAGCTTTTAATGCCTTCGTACGGCGAGCAGTTGGGCGGCGAGGTTGTTTGTCCCTTGTGCCGAGAGACGGCCTTGAGCGGGGCGGAGATAAGTCACCCGCTCGAGGGCGGATCCGCTACCCTCGAGCGAGGCGGAGGTGAGTCACCTACTCGAGTGCAGATCCACTACCCTCGAGCGAGGCGGAGGTGAGTCACCTGCTCGAGGGCAGATCCGCTACCCTCGAGCGAGGCGGAGATCGTTCCGCGGGTTCGAGGGGGATGTGAATGGGCCGCACGCTGGGCTTCTTTGAGTCCCTTCCTTTCTTCCGAATGGGAGGCAGGTCGTGGGTCTTTGTGTGCCCAGTTATTTTAACAGGTGTTTTGTGTTTTTGGAGCGATCTTAGTACCCCGATTAGGGTGTCCCTAATCGTGGTACCCGACACAAAGGCAAGAAACAAAGAAAGGAGAAAAAGTGCCTAAAGTTGAAGGATTGGATGTGTTTTGAAAGGAATGGAGAAGAGACTAAGTTTTTTCTTCTTTTTGAATCAGAGGGATTTATGCGCCACTGAGCACAACACTACTAGATAAAATAAACTGCTCTAGACAAAGGAAAACATTTCAGGAATCAAATCGTCTTCTATAATGTTCCTCCAGACAAGTATAAAATTTACACGTTGTGCTGATTTCAATTTTGTGCATTCTGAGGATCCTTCATGAACTCTCCTGAGTGGATGAAAACTTAATGCTATATCCAATATCATGATGCCCAAAGCTGCTCTTATACTAAACTAGTCTTCCACTGGTTAATCTCTTTCACGAGACATTTACATCACGATGCTAGACTACCTCAAATCTGAAGAAAATATATACAGGTGAAACACTGAAGAGCGAAAAGGAAGCACCAAACAATAACCTAGCAGGCATCACGCAGAGACTTGAGAATCCTAACTACGCTGTTTAAAGCCTGGCACCTCCCGAGATCAACCATCACTTGAAACTAGCAGCAGCTGCTCTTGAACTAATAGCTGAACATAATCTTCATCGCCTGTTATACCGTCATCAACCATCACTTACATCTTCGGCACTGTTATCACCATCGTCGTCGTCTTTGGCACTGTTATCACCATCATCATCTTCCTCTGATGACGTATCCTCATCTTCCTCAGATGAATGTTCATCACCATTTCCATATACATAGATATCATCAAAGTCCATTGCATATTCCAAATCGTCGTTGTAAAAAAAGCCATCAGAATCACTGCTGGTGTAGAGCCACATATCTTCCTCAACCTTCAAATGCGAATTCCACATATATCAATATTCTAAAATCATTCACAAACCAGTAGCAACACACAAACCAGAAGTATAAATTTTTTGCAACTCTATTCAAACATGAAAGTAACATTGTTAAATAATGGACCAAAAGAAAAACAACATTGTTTGGAGGATCATGCAACTGCTACAATGTCAAAAAAAGTTAACTTTGGAGGATCTCAAGCAACGAGAAATTAGATTGCACAACCTTTTCATTTTTCATTGAAACAATTTTCCTATTAAAAATCTTAAACTACAATTTGATCACTATCTTTTAGTTTCATGGATAATATGAACAACGGGGCAAATATTACTGAAAATTTTACAGACATAATGAACAGTACTTGGACTTCTATAATTTTGGATTCTGGCAGTTCTGTAGTGACTTCATCAACAAGAGACATCATTCTTATACCATTCTACTTTCTAATGTGAAACTGGTCCTCTGTGGTCCTTTTCCTTTTACAGTGAAAATACACAGATTACGCCAGATACATCAGATGCAAATGAACTCGCCTATTTCATTTTTTTTCGAGGAGAAAAGGAAAAGAAAAGAAGGGCACTCCTTGTTCATTTTGAATAGATCTCAAGCAAACTAAAATTCATCATGGGAATGCTGTTAGTTGAATATTTAGCCATGCCTGCCCAATACAATACGGCATTTACGACAGTTTTTTTGCTTGAACAAAGAACATAAGGCATTTATGATGAGTTGTGCATACAAAGAACATAACGGATACCAAGGCATGAGAAGTATAAGAGTTTCAAGTACAACAATTTACATACCTTGTCAACAGGAGAGACGGAGGGGTTTTCACCTTCACCAGGTTCCCAAATCTTAATATCGTTATCAATGCCACTGCTTGCAACAACAATCCCTGAAGGGTGCTGTTCGACACAGTTTACAATGTGTTTATCTCCAGTCATCACTCTGATCAGCTCCCCATCCTTCTTTCTCCAAATAAATATACGGCCACAGTCTGACCCGGAGGTAACATAATCACAGTTGGGCCCAAGGAAGTTTACCCCCTTAATGGTGTGTTGGTTCTGGTGTCCCTTGAATGTCTTAGGTATAGGCAACTCATCCCTACGACAAGATAAGGGGTTGGTCCCATCCATCAGGAGTTGTTCATCTACCTCAATGTTGTTCAAGTGTAAACCATGCTCTCTTGAGAAAAGGTAGATATTGTCATGACTATAGGATGCTAATAGCTCACTGGTCTGTGAGTAAGCCAAACCAGTTATTCCATCTTTGTTTCCACCAATCAAATGTGGAGGGCAGAAGTGCTCCGTTGGGTGACCGAAAATAGAATTGCCATCCAGACGAATCTTGCGGGTATCATATATCCTTACATACTCATCTGATCCAGCCGCTGCAAAACAACAGGGCTGCCTTGGGTCTATGGCAATAGCAAAGAGTTCGGTGGCATCAGCAGTGAAATGGTATGCAGCCCCACATTTAAAGAGTTCCACGGCATGTTTCCCCCTGAGGTCAAACTGCAGAGAAAACAAAGTTAGCAACAGAAGGATCCAGCCGGGATAAAAAGAAGCCAAGGAACTCAACAACATACGAGCCACACGGAGCTATCTTCACAGCAGCAGTAGAATGTGTAAGGACTTCCCGGCTCAACAGCCAACCTGTGTATCGCAAACTCCAACTCAACAAGTTTGTCGGTAGTTGCGCGCCCCCCTTCCCGTATCTGTGAATGCCTCACCTGTTTCGGTTCACAATCGAGGAACATAGCACAAATGGTTGAGTGACCAAAGGGAACATCGGATCATCGAATTTGTCATTGCCAGGAGGACATCGAGTATGCAATACCTCACCATCAGCAGCACACGTGACAACGCTCCGGTCATCCGAGAAGGGCATGAACTGCGCGTGGAGCACGTTGTTACTGTGCCCAGTGTGGAACGATAGGGTTGGCACCGCCTCCACCCAGTTCCACAGCACGACGGTCCGATCGTCCGCCCCGGAGAGGAGCAATCTCCCGTCCGCGTTGAAGCTTATAGTGTTGACGCAGCCCCTGTGCTTCCGTAGCCTCTTCTGTATGCTGAGAGATTGCACGAAGTCCTGCGCACGGTCAAACTGGTCACAGCCTGCTCTCATCCTCTCTGAAACTCAGCAAGCGCGTAGCTGCAGCAACACGAAGCCCATGCAATGCAATAATTTCTCACTCATATACCCATTAATCTTTCGAATTCACGGATCGAAGGTTGGTACAAACAGAATTGTGGGCTAATCAGAGTAGTACTACGTGATAAGAGAGGAGGGAGAGGGGAAGAAAACCTTGGAGGCCATGACGGCGTTGGCGAAGCTCCTGGGAGGGAGGCCGCCGACCTCGCGCTCCCACAGCCCGGCCATCCTCTTCCTCTCCAGCGGCATCGCCGCCGCCGTGGCTCCGTTCACGAGGGTTTCCTCCCTGACCTCGGCTCCTGCGTCCTTCCTCCCTCTCGTGACAGATCCTGGCCGGGCCTTGAAGCCCATTTGTGTTAAATGGGCCGGGCCTCGTTGACCTCGAAGCCCACCAACTGTAGCGGTCTTCGGCCGACAAAATACCACGCGGAGCCATTTCGAACATGCCGGAAAGAGGAGGGGAGGGGAGAAGCGAACGCGTCAGCCAAACCCTAGCCCAGCGCGAGACGGCCGGGAGCTCCACCGCGTCGGTCGCCGCCGCCGCCGCTTCGCAACATGGTGATTCCCTCCTCCTCCTGGCCTTCGTTGTCTCATTCGTGTTTGCGATCCCCCCCCTCCTTCTGTGGATTCCTTTGATCTCCGCACTGACGCCTCGCTTTTGGGTGTTGCTCCCCATCTGTTTTGGCAGGCCGATTCCCCGCGCAGGAGGTAACTACGCCGGCTTCGCTTCTCATTTATGCCTCCTTTGTAATCCTCGCTCGTTGGTCACCCCTGATCTGGCTCTAGTGTTATGGTTTTTCCGATTAGAATCGTAGTCTCGTCGCAACCATTTGGCTTCATTGGGGTTAGCACGGGCAAACTCAGGATCTGTAAAGTGTGTACAAGTACACGGGTGGGGGATAGCGTTAATGTGATTTCTGTTATTTTGTTTGTCACGTTTTTTTTATTTCAAAAATAGTGGTTGGTGAGGTTGATTGCATCTTGCTTCTTATGTTTTTGAGATCTATGTTGGTTTAGATTGGTGTGCACCTTTTATCAAGGTATTACTTCAAAGATCTCTAGTATGACCTTCTGGTTTGTTAAATATAGATGCACCAGATTGAATGTATGAGGTTTTCTCCTCCTGAACATTTAACCAGAAATGATGGTGTTTGTCTATCTTGCGTATGTGTTTGATCTGGCGCAACTTTTACTATCCAGAGTCTGCATGTTTTTTATTTGCATCTTGGAACAAGGTTATCTCCTGGATTTGAATCAGTTATGTGTGTTTAGTGTTGCCTCCTAAACCTTTACCCAGAAATGATTGTGTTTGTTTGAATCTGGCTCAACATGCTTACTATCCAAAGTGTGCATGGTCTAATAACTTTGACCAAATTGTTAATACACTTCATAGCTGAAGCTTTTAGAATCATGTTCTATATTTTTTGTGTCTACCTAGATATGTTGCATTGTATGTATGAGCTCAGATTAATTTTGGATATGTTGCATTGTATGTCTGAGCTCAGATTAATTTGGCAACCTTTTCCATGAACACACTTAAAAGTGTTAAGCTTTCCCCTGTATTCTTTTCCTTATATTGTTGTTCTACCTGTTCCTCAAAAGTGGCCCTTGACCAAGTGCTGTTCCTAGCAGGCTTGCACACAACATAGTAGTTGGTAGTTGTAGCTCCCCAAAGAAGTTTTTGGTTTGTGCCATTACACACAACATTTAGATAATTCGTGCTGGTGCAGTGGTGCTTTCTATGTCTATGCTATTGTTGAGGAATAAGTTGACTAGGATTCATTTGTCCATTTCATTCCTATGTTTCATTGTGGTAATGAGGACTTGGTCTTTGAAACTTAGTCCATTACTCAATTGAGTACAAGCCTCATCAAAGAGACTGCCATCTAAGTTAAATGAATTGTAGTCAGTTAGTTGCTCATTGTTTAGTGGAATTGTAGCAACACCAAATGGTGGATTAAAAGTTATTATGAACCGCTGCAGAAACATGCTTCAGCAGTGTTTTGTGGTTAATGACCAAATGGTGTTGTGTTGATGCCATGATTAGAGAGTTATTGCCCAGGTTAACTTCAGTTAGCACATACAACTAATTTTCCTGGGCTTTCTCTATATCAGCTGTAGATGATAAGGCAATCAATTTTTGTCTTTTCTTACTTTATGAGTTTTTTTTATCTTTTTGTATATGTCATTAGGATAGCACTTTGTCAGTCTAAGTTGACTGTCAGGTTTTATTTATGACTATAATGTAGATGTGGCATCTATCATATTCAGTGTCTGTCTGCAAGAGTTTCCTATCAGTAAACATGGGATCTTCTTTGAATTGGGCACATCGTTACAGTGGTTTTTCATGCTAACTAGATAACTGCGGATTCTCTTGCCATTATTTTTACCAGAACTCCTTATCACAACTGCAGGGACTGTTTTTTTTTTTTGATACATGCTGGTGGCAATTTCTTACTTTCAGGTACTCAAGGTCCCCTTCCCCTTACAGCAGGGGGCACCCAAAAGCAAGGTCAAGGTCACGGTCTCCAGCTCGGTCTCAGTCTAGGTCACCTGTGCCTGATCCTAGATCTCAGGCAAGGTCAAGATCTAGAAGCCATGAGAGGTGCTCCGTGTTCTTTTTGTTTGCTAATGGTCCATGTGCTTTAAAATGTTTTCTATAAATATGCTTTAAATTTTTTGCCTAATAGAACCTGTGCTTCATCAATTCTGTATGATTTTTCCTTTGTTACTAGAGTATTTGAGTACTCACATGTTTGTGCACTGACCGGTAATTCTATTGCTAGAAGCTCAGTGAGGTTCATGTTGTAGAAGCATGTGTCTGTGTGGTGTAAGAATAAAACAATAAATAAATTCTAAGTATTCTATCCTATTATTATAGCTATTTGGAGATACTTTTCTTGAAGCATAGAGTATGTAAAGTTTAAATGTACCAAATAGAATTGTTGTGCTTGTTGAAAGTCATATACAATATATGTGACATGCCTACTACATAACAAATATAAAGAATTGCATCACTTCTGTGAGTATGATTTTGTAACAACCACTGTGTCTCGTGTAATCATTATCTTGAAATGGTTTTCTATTATACAACAAAATTGCAATATCATCTTGTTATAGATGTTGAATTGGACAAGGAAATTTTTTGGTGATATTAGTGTATGTTACATATTTTGCTAACCGAATTATATTTAGTACTTTGGATGGCTTGTAAAAGAGATACAGTGAGGTTCATGTTGTAGAAGCATGTTTCAATGTGCTGCAAGAATAAAAAAATTGTGAGTAATGAGCTAGTAAAAGAGATACAATGGGAAAAAGTGGGGATAGTTGTGTTTTTATTCAATGAGCTACCTAAAGTTTTCATGACAATTAGTTTTCCGTTGGCTAATAATTCTTTTATCTGCAATCTCCACATTCTTAATTATTGCCTGTTTTGCAGGGAGGAGGAGGCTGTTAACCGTGGAAATACTTTATATGTGACTGGACTCTCTTCTAGGGTGACTGAAAGGGAAATTAAAGATTATTTCTCGAAGGAAGGAAGGGTTAGTTGACTTCATACAAAGTTCAGCCAAATTTCTCTCAAAAGTATCACAACATAACATCTCTTGTGGACTAGGTGGTTGGTTGCCATGTTGTTCTTGAACCCCATACACGTGTTTCGCGTGGATTTGCCTTTGTCACCATGGACACTGTGGAAGAAGCTGACCGTTGCATCAAGTATCTTAACAATTCTGTGATGGAAGGTCGAAACATTACAGTTGAAAAGGTAATTGTGTTTACCGTCACTAGGGTTGTTGATACTAATAGTGCGACCACATATGTGCTGTGTGTTGACCTGGAAGTTTTTTTGGTTATTATTCAGAACATACTGTGCAAGATATGTGCAGCAATCAAGATTCTGAGTTCATCAATTTCAGCTTTAGCAAATTACAGCTCGATCAGTGGACAGCCCAAAGAGTTACTATGCACCACAAGATTCACACCAACTAAATGTAGCAATTATTCAACTAAACCTGAGCTTTCACCTTCAACTAATCAACGGGCAATGCCAACTCATTAGTCAAGCATGTGCGGTGCCATGTGCATAGCAACGTTGGATGTCTGCTAGTTGGAGTTTGGGCTCTTCGTTACTTATTTCCCTCCCTTGGTCCGTTATTGCAGGTCGTATATCCATTGATTGTAAGAGAAACTTGTAATTACGTACATGATCCAAGAATGATACTTTTATCCTTATTACTGCTTGTAATCTGACTAGAATTGGTCTTTCTGTTGTTTCAGTCACGCCGTGGTCGCCCAAGGACACCAACTCCCGGAAGCTATCTTGGTACGGAAGCAGCATTTTTAATTTTGTAGATACCAGTGCACTTCACAACATCCTTTTAAAACCTTTCAGTATATTTATTTGTCTGTTTCTTTTTCACTTTTGGGATGCCATATGCCTTATCAGTTAGTGGGCAATCAGTTGAAATGTGTTCTTTTGTTTTTATTTATTACTTCTTATGGTACGCACCTTGACAGGCCACCGGTATGAGCGCAGAGAACGTGGGAGATACCGCCGTGGCTATGGTGGTGGTCGTGATGAGTATTATGGCAACAGCGGGGGCGGCGGCGGCGGCTATGGCTACCGCAGGTCTCCACCCCCCATGTATTCCTACAGGGAGAGTCGGGACTACCCTTCGTACAGGGATACTCGGGACTACCCTCCCTACAGGGACTACTCCCCCCACAGGGACCTCCGAGATTACTATGAGAGCAGGGGCGGTCGGGGGTATTCCCCGCCACCGTATGGCGGGGGCAGGTCAAGAAGGGATCGATCGATCTCGCCGTATCGGATGCCCGAGAGAGGCTATGGTGGCGGCCGCCGTGCTGCTGGCGGTGGCTACGACAGGTAAAAAGGCTTTTGCCCCTCCCTATCCCGGGTGGGTGGGGGCACCGTATTGCCAAGATGTATGGCCCTGGCCTGGTGTTGATGGTGGTGGCCCTCCCGTGACTCTGGGTAGATTGTTGTAGCTGTACTTGCGTACTGTTTGCCTTGTATCTGGATTTGAAGAATTTGTAATGGACAGCTTGTTTGTAGGTTTGCAATGATAACTTCTAAAGAATGACTGGGGACTTGTTGCATTGGGCATCTTTTTACCGTTGGGGATCGTGGCGGCACAGCAGCTACGTGGGCTATTATTTGAGGCTGCCATAATTCGAATCCTTGAAAGGCGGGCGAGAAGGCCTGGAATATTCACTGGAGGACTAGGTGGTGGTGGTGTGGTGAAAACTGGAAAGGGAAGACTAAAGGGCTCTGGTGCCTGTGGTTGTATGATTATGTCCGGTGATGGTACTGGGAGTCCGGAGGCGCCGAGGGGCAAGGGGCATGTAAAAGGCGGAGGAGGCTGCAGCCATAGCACGGGATGGGATGATCTTTGAGATCTTGTGATTGCACTCTCATCAGTCATCACCTGGCAATGGCATTGCCTGCCTGTCTCTGTCTGTCTCTGTGTGGGTTTTGTGCCGTTGGACGGACGGGTCGATGTTGGGGGTGTTGGGTGTGGCAGGGCGCAGTTGCTGCAGCAAAGGCTACGAGTGCCCGTCCGTCCCTGCGGGGATTCTGGGCGATGATGGATGGTGTGTGATTGAGTTGTTGGTTTGCTCCGTAGGTATCTCATCATTAAGTGACGCCGCTTTTGGGGTGGGTGATTGGATTTGATGCGAAGAAAGGTACCGTACCCTTGTTACTGCCGCCGCTGCTGCTGCTGTCAAATTCTCTGCTTGCTTTTTGTGTAAAGGGCGGCGTGCAGGGCAAAAGAGAGATTCTTGTGGGAGGCTTCCTTCTACCCGGCGTATCAAATGGTTGCTTCCCTGGTGTTTGCAGGGGCAGGAGGTGCATGCAGTCTACTCTCCTGTCAAGTGGTTGCTGGGGAGATCGAGTGGTCAATAATGCACGTTGGTCACGAAAGCGAGTGAATATATATGCATTGCATTGCATGCTCAAGGAGAAGGAGGTGGAGGTGCGTGTGGCTGTGCAAAGGCTGGGCGCGTGTCACCTGGCGCTCCTCCATTATTGAGCTGGGCAGCTGCTGCTGCTGCTGCTTGCTCTGAGTCGATCTGAGGCAGCCGGGCAGGGAGCTGTATGTAGCTGTCACGGGGGGGAGAAGGACGTCGCTAGGCGCTAGCTTAGCTGCGACGACCGATCAATAAGCTAATAAGAGCAGTCAGCAGGCAGGCAGGCAGTCCGAGCTGGAGTTTCATAGACTCAGTTACATAGACCGAGAACTAAGTAATCGTAACTGTGCCAGATGTGTTTTATGGTGAAGAAACTCTCCTCATATCTTATGAAATTTCATCTTTCTCTCCTGCCATGTCAGTAAAAGTGATGATATTTAATGTCATGAAATTCTTATTGAAACTGACCTTATCGTGCATGATATATACGTCACGGGATTATATATATTAATCAGCAGCATGCATGGATGTTTGCATTGCATATCGTGGGATCGTCCTCGATTGCATTGGTTGGCGCGGCGTGGATCACGGGATGTGCAGCACGCGCGCGCAGGTAAATCAAATGGCTCTCTTTTCTCCGATGCTCTGGCCGCCGGCTTTGCTTTGGTCCCTCCCTGGGCTGCCTGATTCATCGATGGATCACTAGTGACTGAATTCGCCTGCTGCCTGCTGCCTGCTGCTCTTGTGTTGATGGTCGGTCTGTCTGACGAATAATAATGTGCCGGGGAGACTGTGCGGTGGACCCCCACGTGCTAGGGAAGAAAGAAGGCATGCATGGAGCTAGCTTTTCAAAAAAAAAAAAAGCTACAGTATTTGGGCCTCCAGCAGTGCGCCCGCTGTCGTAGCAGCAGCAGCACGCATCAGCGCATCCAGCAGTTCCCGAGGCGCGCCGTGGCGCCATGCGCTTGTCCCTTCCCTTCCCGGCCCGCCCGCCCGCTTCTCTCTCTCATATGCATATGCTAGCTGGTGAACGGTGATATATGCTCTTTCTTTATGATCGGAAATGCACGTACGCGTGTTGATGCATGCATGTTTCCTTGTTGTTACGACTTGCGACACGAGGAAGAGGACCCGTTTTCCCTTTTTCCTTGTCGCAACGCCTACGTGCAACGTCACGGGCGTACAAGATGCAAGTCTCCAGCAGCTAGCTCAAGCTACCTCCTCCTACTACTACTGCGTGCTGCCTGCACAGTAGCCCTGGGCACAAATAATCGAGAACCGAGAATAAAATCGAAAAAACTGAGAACCAAAGCTGAACCGAACCGAAACCAAAAATTTCGGTTCCTCTTCGGTTCCTGGTTGTCAGGAATCGAAGTATTCGGCTCGGTTTCGGTTCCTAAGCCGGTTAACCGAGGAACCGACCCATCCTACATTCAGCCCATAAACATGTTAGATGGCCCAAGGCCCAAACAAAACTCTAGCTATATTCAACCCAGACAGCCACTCCCACCCACCAGGCCACCACCGCCCCCTCCACCCAGCCCCCACGGCCGCAGGGCGCCTGGCCACTCCCCGCCGCCGCCCTACTGCGGCCCCTCCCTGGCCGGCGGCCGCCGCCTCCCGTCCCTGGAAGCCGCCGCGCCCCCTCCCCGGCCTCCGCACGCTCCACCCGTGCCGGATCCCTCCACCACCTCATAGCACCGCGAGGCCGGCCTCACAGCCGCACTGACGCCGGGGACGAGTGATGGCGGTTGCGGTGGACCCGGACACGGAGGACTCGTGTCCAGGGACGTCATCGTCGACCCGGCCACAAGGGTCTGGGCGTGCCTCTTCCTCCCGCCGGGCACCCCACCGGGCAAGAAGCTCCCCGTCGTCGTCTACTACCACAGCGGCGCCACCGAGATCCAGATTTGTTTTCCTCCTTAACGAAGCTCGGTTAGTTCGGTTATAACCGGAACCGAACCCGAAATTTCTCGATTCTTAGTCCTAA
Source organism: Panicum virgatum (assembly GCF_016808335.1). Classification (NCBI taxonomy): domain Eukaryota; kingdom Viridiplantae; phylum Streptophyta; class Magnoliopsida; order Poales; family Poaceae; genus Panicum; species Panicum virgatum. The sequence continues at coordinate 47,168,851 of NC_053139.1, forward strand.
AAAGAACCGAACGATTCCTATTTTTCAGGAACCGTACTTCTTCGAGAACCGAAGAACCGAACCGATCGGTTCGGTTAGAACCGAACACCCAGGCCGACTGCGCAGCCAAAACTCCAGCGATCTCTAAACTATTATTATATTATATTCGGAGCATTTTCAAGGGACTAGCTAAATTAGACTAGTCAAATTTTCTTTAGCTAGTCATTTTGCTAGCTATTTAACTATCCAAGAGATGAGGGAACCAACAGACTATGGAATTATCCTTTTTCATATCCAACTCTCCTCTCTCTCCTCTCTCCCCGTCATTGTCACAGGGCCCCATCCATGCCAGCCACCTCTAGGGCGCTGCCTGCACCCCCCCCCCCCCCCGCTCCAGCCCTGCTGCCTCCTCAAGAACCGCCGCTCCAGGGACGCCGCCGCCGCCACCTGGGCTATCGCCTCTAAGGAACCGTGTGCGGACCGGCAGCGTGGTAGCGAGACGCAAGAGGGGCGGGAGGCGAGCTTATTGGGAGGGGCGGGAGTCACGTGAGCGTGGATGGCTAGCGGATGTTGTTGGGCAAAAGTAGCTAGCGGGAGGCCAGGAATAACTAACAGGATAGCTAGTGGGGATGTTTGCATGAGCCATTGGATCTACTTTTTTGGATTCTTCTAACTTTTTTGGCTAGCCAAGCTAAGATAGCTAGATTGTTGGAGATGCTCTCATAACCTCCCTAGCCTAGATGTAGTATTAATCATTAATAAACTGATTGAGACAAATAAAGAGACTACATACAAACATACACACAGTCCACAAGTAAGCTATCTAATTACAAGAAGGATCAGCCCGCCCTGCTGCCTAAAATACACAAAAACACGGGAGTCGCACGCAGAGATAAGAAATAGGGATCTCTAAAGATATATACAAGTATGTATAGATGCATATAGCTAGACAGAGCATGTTGAAGGATTGAAGCGTACATGCTGCAACCGCATATATACAGTGACCAGTACTATGCCTACTTGTATGCATAGGGTTACGATAATTTGCATTGTATTGTAAGGCTAGTTTCAATGCATAGTTTCATGATACAGTTACCAAAACTGAGACCTTATTAGCCGAACCGGAGAAGTGTTATGGTAATCCTATAAAACTCGCCATTCTCTTTCCTCGTAAAGATTCTGCTTGCTCTCTGGCTGGCTGGCTGGCTGGGAAGGAAAGCACAAAGCAAGCAAGGAGAAGATGAGAAATATTGTGGGCGATGCATTGGCTAGTCCGTAGCATATGAGACAAGCCACAAACCAGCGGTGTTGCAGCTACGGCCAAAAACCATTGCGGTTTTCCGTTCCCTAACGCCCGGTTTTGCATTTTGGTCGATCGCCTAGCTAGCTTCGCCTGATAAGGACCGGGCCTTCTTTTGGACGGTAGCAACCAGCAACCTAGCGCCAGGATTCTTTTCATTCCTTATTATTATTATTATTATTTTCTGTAGCTGCCAAAACCGGCAGAGAGCAGCACAAACACACACGAGAGTCGAGAGAGAGAGAGAGAACAATCGACGTGAAGGCCGCCGGCCAAACAAATACAAGGGTACGTGTACAGTCAGCAGTCTCTCGGTGCATGCATGCAGCTAGCTACCACAACAGCTAGCGCCGCCGCCCATGCATGCTTGTACATATTCATCATCATCTTTATCTAAACAATCATCATCGTCTCCCTAGCTCCATGGATAGATGGTGCATGTATTCATGTTCACAGCAGGTTTATTGTAAAGTCGACGTACGATGCGCATGGCATGCCACCGGCCAGCCATGTGCAGATGGTAGCGCTGTACATCTCGATCTGCCTTTTCTTTCCCATGCGTCGTCCTCGTCGTCGTCCATGGACACGATGGATCATGCATGCATTGCATTGCATTGCATGGTTCCGTCCAAACTTAATTGTTACGACTTACCTACACCACCCTTTTGTACATACATACCTTAGTGCAACACAGTACACCACTATATATTGTTCTCACATTTTCATTTAGGTCCATCAACTCTAAAATTATATTGACCGGTAATTTCGTACTTGTAGTTTTAAAACAGTTGGTCATTCCCAAGTGTCAATAATCCCGACCCGTTAATGGACCTCACGCGCGCAAACTTAAAACGAAGGCCTAAACAGTTGATGATCACTATGCATTATATTGATATGTGCATTTCACTTCATGCATATATAGCACTGCTAGCTCTATCTTTATAATCCAAATTATTATATGTTGTTTATATACATGTACTCTATATAGAGTACATAATAAAAACACTATATATATATATATAGGGAGAGATAATTTTTTTTAAAAAATATATTCATAATTTAGAACGGAGGGAGTACATACATACTGCCACCTTGCTAGTGTACAAATGATCGATTTCCACCATCCTCGACTTGGGGCTTACTAGACGACAGAGAGATGGGAGGGGACCACAGGATAAACTGAGGTGATCATGGCTGCCTGTTTATAGTAATTAACAAATAAACTTGACGAAAGTATGGGATCCGAATCCCGTTGCCCAACTAACTGCAGATCGATGGAGGTGTATCGGCCGGTAATCCTTCTTCTTCTACTTGTTCAGATCTATAGTTGAGACCTACCTCGTGCAGTACCTGCGGCAGTGCAGATCTGTACATGCCTGATGCTTGCACGCCTCTAGCTACGAATGATCAACGAGTGAATCGAATGCACATGCCGCGCTCTAGCTGTCGGTACGACTACGAGAGCAGAGCAGAGCAGCTCGTGATCAGTCCGATGATCCTTCCCCGTGCAAGCAAGCAAATACTGACAGGGTCGTCGTCGTGCACTGTTGTTAGCATTACTACGGACGTACTATTATTGTTGACGCATGCTTCCTTATATAATTGCTGCTGGTTCATTATTATTATTATTATTCAATCGAGAGTAGTGTCAAGCAGGAGTGCTGATATATATAGATGCATGACCCTCGTATCTGCTGATCCCAAACGACTGGCAGCATGCATCATTGCATATGCAGAGGATCATCGATCGGATCCGATCGGAGCCAACAACCAAATACTATATTCAATTCATCATCACATGTACTATGTACAATACAATGTGTCGTAGAAGAAGCAGCAGCAGCAGGCAATCAGTAAGTTAAGGATGGACGACCACCTGATCTTTACCAATGCCGTGAAACTGCAGAAATATATAGGAGCTCGATCTGCAACTATGCATAACCATACTCTAGTATATATTGCCACCAGTCTCTGATGTTACACTTTTACTAGGAACGAAAATGAATTGAAAGACAAGGCCCATTATATATATTCATTGAGGGACCGAAATCGGCGACCAGAGGGGGTGAATGAGAGCCGATTAAAATTTCATTCGAAATCGATCCGTCGGCCTATATCCCAAAAATCACCACAAGCCCTCAAACCTAGGATATGAGAGAGTAGCTATGGATAAGCTATCTCCTTGCGAAAAGCCATAGTAAGCTACGCGGAAGCAAAAGAGTCAATACGATGCAAATCGCAGAACTCGACTGCAGTGGCCGGTCAGACCGGTACAACACTCCGGTCAGACCGGTCAGACCGGTTGGGGAGACCAGTTGCTCCCAGAAAAGCTCGGGAACAAGACTTCAAAAGTTGAATCTCGAGCAAACGAAGTCCAAATCCAATGAAACTTGGAGGATACCTTCACAACTGTCCCGTGAACATATCTCCAAGAGATCTTTCCCAAAAGATTAACAGATCGTGAGAAATCAAGGGAAGATCAAAGAGGATTGGGGTTTTCTCAAGAACTCAAAAACTCCAATTCGTGAGAACTCGCGATTCTAGAGGGTTTGGCACTAGCCTAGATGAATCAGAATCGTCACAACGAGTCCATCAAAACACGAATCGAAGAGCTTGACTCCTCCAAATACGAAACACACCAAAAGAGGAGAATTCGAGCCCAAAACGCAAGAGAGGAAGGGGAGGACGAATACTCAGTACACAAGGGTGAATCTTAACCAGATTTCATTCATAAAACTCAGAGGAATTCACCTATACAAAGCTAGAGCCATCCACCCATCATCCTACCCACTAATTTGAGAGATTAGCTAAACCCTAACCCTCGTTTGCGTTAGAGTCCTTGGCCCTAACCTGGAGCAGGGAAAGGGAAAAGGAAAAACGAAATGGATTCGAAAAGACTCAAGAGACTCAACCAGCCACGGGCTGGTGGGGATATTTACACCCACCGAGACCGGTCAGACCGGTTCCATGGACCGATCAGACCGGTCAGACCGGTGCCAGGGACCGGTCAGATCGGTTGGTCTGCAGCATCCCCCTGTACACGATCTCATCTGACGGCTGAGGTTCTTTCTTCGAAACGAAGTCTTCTCCGCGATGCCGCCATGTTGATGAAGATCCGGTTCGCAGTTTTGAAGGATCCGCGAAACCCGGGTAGGTGGCCGGTTTTGAGAAAATCGCCAAAACTCCACGCGCGGAAAGATTCCCGCCTCCACGCCATGGCCCTAGACGCCGCCCGACGCCCGTCACCTCCTCTCCCGCAGCGAGGCCCTAGACGCCGTCGACGCCCGTCGCCTCCGTCAGTCCCGAGACCGACGCCCGTGCCTCCACGACTTAGCGTCTTCAACCGCCGTCCGCCTGCTTGGTTTTGTGGCGCAAACCAAGAAACCCGCCTTCCGTCGCCGCTTGCGCCCTCGGTCCAGGAGTGGACGCCACAGATGCCGCCCGGCCTGAGCTCCTCCACGGCAGCTCTCCGTTGACACTCGACGCCCGTGTACCTGCAACCAAGGACCAAGCGCACGATCACACCGCACGGTTGATAATTCACTCATCACATGCATGATAGAGTACTCAACATTCTTCAATCTCCCCCTTGATGACTGCATTGTCAACACACCACCTGAAACCAGAGAAGTGATAAAATAGAAGCAAGAGAGTGAAGAACTCAAGCAAGTGACAAAAAGCTCAGAAAGTCAAGAATAGTCACTTACTCAAGCACAGATCGATTCCCTAAGACAAGGGCAACGGCTCGACGCAATCGATCAAAATCCAAAACATGACTCCTCAAAGATAGATGTAACGCTCGACGCAATCATGCTGAAAGTGGAGGGAAAGCGAGGAAAACTCAGGAGCCAAAAACAAAGTAGACACTCCCTGCGCAACAAGTTTCAAAAATCAAACAAGTCTCCCCCTTGTTCGATCACTTCTCCTTCTCCCTGAAATTCTCCCCCTTGTTGGCACATGCACACATCAAGCCTAAAAGATGCCTAAAACTCCCCCCTGAAATTATGCTATGCAATGAATGTCGTGCAGAAGGTGTACGTGAAACACTCAGGCATACACAGATATGATCAACTAGTGACAGACATGTGTGCTTCATAAACAGGAACTGAATCTAGCTCAACAGGATATATCAATCAATTCTAGAGCTAGCAAGTTCAGTTCAGCAAAAATAAAAGCATCACCCATGATCTAGCAACAGCAAGTAGGAGAAAGAAGCAGTGCTAGTCAAACTCATACAAGGTGATCCAAAGCAACCAATATATTTTATCATGATTCAATTCTGCATCTCAAACTTATCAAGCAAGTGATTTTGCCAGGGGTTGAAAGTTTGTCATGCTTTACTTAGCAACGAAGCCAAGCCTATGCCAAAGGCAGTCAGAAGCTTAAGGAACTCGCTTCAGTCATGCACAGCCTTGCCCGGGTTCTCACTAGTGCTATGTGAGCCGTCCCGAAAGCTCGATCAGTGCGACAAGCAATCCCACCTGTATCTTTTCATTCCATTTCAGACATATTTTAAACAAATTTAACAATTTTAGCTCATGTCAAAGATTACAAGCCACACTAGCATGAATAAGATAGCAAAGCACATCAATACATCCTATCATGCTAGTAGCCAAGACAGGGTGACCATGTTTTCAGATTTTCAAATCAAAATAGCTTAACTCAGATGATATGAAATATACTGTGGAGCAAGCTATACATGATCGAGTCTAAGAAACTACACTAGCAAGCACTAGAAGATCTTAACAGTGTATACAGGAATGCCAGTGCAGTGTAGCAATGCAAAATGCAAACACGTATAATGTATATGCACAATGCAACTACCAAACCTAGAAAACGAAGAGAAGCAAAAACAAAGACCTACAAAGAGCTAACCAAAGAAAAGTCAGCGATCAAAAGGGGTAACAAACCCCAAGCTCCCCTCGCAAGCGAGTAAAGGTGTCCTGCTCAAGTGGTTTTGTGAGGATATCTGTGGTTTGCCTCTCTGAAGGGACATGGATCAAGTCTATGTGGCCTCTCTCATGGTTATCTCGCAGGAAGTGGAACCGGATATCTATGTGTTTGGTTCTGGAGTGTAGGACAGGGTTCTTTGCAATGCTAATGGCTGACATGTTGTCTACAAAGATAGGAACCCTACCGAAACTCAAACCATAGTCCTGCAAGGTTTGTTTCATCCAAAGTATCTGGGAGCAGCAGCTAGCAGCGGCAACATACTCAGCTTCTGTGGAAGAAAGCGCTACGCTAGCCTGCTTGCGAGAGGACCAAGACACCAAAGATGTACCGAGAAATTGACAAGTGCCGGATGTCGACTTGCAATCCAACCGACACCCACCAAAGTCGGCATCAGAAAAGCCCACTAAAAACAGAGAAGAATCCGCAGAGTACCAAAGACCAAATTCAGGGGTGAATTTCAGATACCTGAAGATGCGTTTCACCACCTGCCTGTGGGACGTGCGCGGCGAAGCCTGGTACCGCGCACAGAGGCCGACGCCGAACTGAATGTCCGGCAGCGTCACCGTCAGGTACAGGAGAGAGCCGATCATGCTCCTATACTCCTTTTGGTCCACCGCCTCACCGTCCAAGTCCTCATCAAGCGCCGTCGAAGTGCCGATCGGAGTCGGCTGAGGTGACAAGTCACTCATGTCGAACTTCCGCAGCAAGTCCCTGGTGTACTTGGCTTGATGGACAAACGTGCCCTGAGGAGTTTGCTTGATCTGCAGCCCGAGGAAGAACTGCAGCTCACCCATCATACTCATCTCGAACTCCCTGAACATCTGCTCAGAAAACTTGGAGACAAGAGCGTGAGAAGAGCCACCAAAGATAATATCATCCACGTATATCTGAACTAATAGAAAATCAGTGCCAGACCGCATGAGAAACAAAGTTTTATCCACACATCCCATTTTAAAACCCTGAGCTAACAAAATTGTTTTCAGTCTATCATACCAAGCTCCAGGTGCCTGTTTCAAACCAAAAAGTGCTTTCTGAAGTTTAAAAACACGGTTTGGAAACTTGGGATTTTTGAAACTAGGGAGTTGTTTCACATAAACTTCTTCTTCGATAAAACCATTTAAGAAGTTAGATTTAACGTTCATTTGGAAAACTTTAAAACCCTTAGAAGCAGCAAATGCAAGAAAGATCCGAATCGCTTCCAAACGAGCAACAGGGGCAAAAGTTTCCTCAAAATCAATCCCTTCTTTTTGGCAAAACCCCTGGGCAACAAGACGGGCCTTGTTTCGAACAACCAACCCATCCTCACCCTGCTTGTTTTTGAAAACCCACTTCGTTTCGATGGGATTACAAGCAGGTGGAGGCTCGACTAAAACCCAAACTTGGTTTCTTTCAAAATTTTCAAGTTCCTCATGCATGGCATTGACCCAATTAGAATCAGAAAGAGCGTGTCCAATATCTTTGGGCTCAAAAGAGCCAACAAACACTGAATGGGCAAGGCCAGCGATACTTGTTACCTTGGACCATGTGACTCTCTCGTTGAGGTCACCTAGCATCTGTTGAGGTGGGTGACGACGCTGAATGTGTCGCGGTGCTTCCCTTGTCGAAGTCGCCTCCTCCTCAACCAAATCTGGTGTCTCCTCAGGTGCAACTGGTGAAGCCTGAGTCACCTGCTCGATCGGCCCCCGGGAAGTAGACGTAGTCGGGTCGGGGCCGTCATCATCGTCCGAGCTCGTGGCAGAGACGGCTGGGTCCACAGCACGCGTGGTAGCCTCAGCGTCGCCCTCCGCAGCTTCTTCCTCCTCATCTTCAAAGATGGAGGTGCCGAGCTCATCATCTCCTGCAACTTCAAAGACAGAAGAATTGCACGGTGCAGTCTCGTCGAAAGTGACTTCACAAGTCTCTCTGACGATGTTAGTATCAATAATCAGCACACGGTAAGCTCTGGAGTGAGAAGCATAACCGAGAAAAATGCCGTCAGACGAGCGAGAATCAAACTTATCAAGATTTCCATCTTTCAGCACAAAACACCGGCAACCGAAAACTCTGAGATGGTCAACACGGGGCTGGCGTCCAAATCGCAACTCATAAGAAGTCTTGTGCATGAAAGCACACAAGAAAATGTGGTTTGACACATAACAAGCGGTATTGACCGCCTCAGCCCAGTACTTTCGAGAAGTCCTATGCTCGTCGAGCATCGTCCTCGCCATCTCAACCAGCGTTCGATTCTTCTGTTCTATAACTCCATTCTGTTGTGGAGTGTAGGGAGAAGAATACTGGTGTTCAAGCCCTTGATCACTGCAAAAGGCGTCAAAATGAGCGTTTTTAAATTCTGTGCCATTATTACTGCGAATCGCTCGCATGGCCTGTGGTAGCTCATTTTTTAACCTCAAGATCAAGTCTCGAACAAACTCGAAAGCCTCATCCTTGGTTCTCATGAAAAAGACCCAAGAATAGCGAGAAAAATCGTCCACGATCACAAGAATGTACCACTTTCCACCAACTGACATCACCCGAGAAGGACCTACTGTGTCCATTGTAGCAACTCTCCAGGGTGAGCGGTAATCACCTGATTAACAGGCGGATGAGAAGCGGCAATCATCTTCCCGTGGCGACACGGATGGCAAACAAGGTCCTTTTCAAACTTCGATTTGGGCAATCCTCGGATTAGGCCAAGTGAGCTAAGTCTCGACAACAGATCGAAGCTCAAATGTACAAGTCTCCTATGCCACTTCCACAGATCGGAAGAAGGACCAGCCAAACAAGCAACGAGAAGGGCCAAGAGAAGTTCCAGAGAAGTCAGCCAAGAAAACCCGATCGCGAGGTAAAATCCGGCAAACCAAATCTCCTCTGGAATCCAAAACACGAGAACAACCCTCCTTGAAGCGAACTTCGAACCCCTCATCAAGAAGTTGCGAAACAGAGAGCAAATTGAACCCAAGGTTCAAAACCAAAGCAACTTCTCTCAGGGTAAAGCGATCAGAAACTCGAACAACGCCAAGTCCACGTACCTTTCCTCTTCCATTATCCCCGAACACAATGTACTCCTTTGAGCGCATCGGGGTGAGGCTGGAGAACCATTTGTCATTTCCAGTCATGTGGCGCGAACAACCGGAGTCCATGATCCACCTGTTCTCCAAGCCTCCAACCTGCACATCAGTAGTGAGACAAAGGGTGAGCAAATATCTCAACACTGGGGTTAGCAAAGTGAGAAGCAAACCAGTGTCGAGCCATTTGCTCTACAGAAGGGTTAGCAAAACCAGTCAAAACGTATCCCTCGTCCCGTCTACCGCGTGACTGACGAACACCATCGCGAGGAAAGCGTGGTGCATCGTAACCTCCTCCAAAGCCTCGATCCCGTGGTCCATAGCCGTACTGAAAACGACCAGGAGCACGACCAGCAAAGCGACCACCCGCTGGAGCACGGTAAGCACCACCGTCTCCCTGACCTCCACCTACACGGCGCGCCCTAGCATCTTGCCTACCACCACGCCGAGGAGGACCATGCACCCGAGCAGAGTTCATGTCCGCGTTCCGTCTCTCCTGCTCACGCCTCACAGCTCGCTTCCTTCTGAAGCAAAACTCCTCCAGGTGACCTTCTCTGTCACAGAACTCGCAGTGGTACCTCACCTCTCTCTTGGGAGTTGGAGGCCTAGCCTGCGGACGGGGAGGAGCAGCCCTCTTCTTCTGGGCAACCTGAGCTGCGGCAGCAGGGAGCGTGTCGAGGGGATTCCTCAGCTCATTGGGCTTTGGAACCCAAACCTGATTCTGTGGAGGTGGTTTTGATGGTTCTTTCAGCACACCATCCACGGGGTCAACAAGCGAAGACTGCGTGCTCGAACTAGCAGTGTTTAGAGCACTCTGAACTCCAGCAGCCTTGCCGATCTTACCATACAACCTGTCAAAGTCTGACTTCGTGTAGGTGTAACCGACCCCAAAACCATCACCACGCTTGAACTGCTTAATCATCATGCCCAACTGCGGCTCACTAGCAGAAATCCAACTAAGAATCGCCCTAAGATAGGTATTCTCATTCTCCAAGTTGGCTTTCTCTACCGCAAGATTATCCAAATCAGAGATCAAACCAGGGCAAACAGAGCAGTCAATAGGTGGGCTAGACTCCACGACCTTAGTCTTCCCTAAAGACTTAACCAAGGCGTTCTTCTCATCTAGCTCCGACCTTAGCGTGGGACAAAACTTACAAGCACCAAGCAGAACAGGCCTAGACCTAAGCTCCTCTAGTTCACACACAACAGTAGCAAACTTTGACTGTAAAGAAGCTAGATCAGTCTTAAAGATAAGACACTCATCACATTCAAGCACATCACTAACAATGGGAGCGTCCTTAACTAGTTCAAGTTCATGCTTGGCCTTAGCGAGCTCATGAGACACGTCAGCAAGCGAAGTCTTAGCAACATCTAAGTTCGCAACGTTCTCATCATGCTTGGCACGAAGAGCAACAAGATCGTTTATGTGAGATATGCAGCCAGCGCACTCATCCTCACCAGATTTCTCCCTAGCACAAGCCAGCTCAGCACTAAGCTTTCTACGCTCTCTAGCTGCTTCCTTAAGCGCCTCTTCTGGTTGTCGAGAGCGGTGTACAACTCCCTAACCTCCGTATCAAGCAGGTCGATTGTGGAGTTTACCTCTGAATCGCTCTCGGATCCAGGAGAAGAGTCGACGTGCGTCGGTGTAGCATGTCCACCCGAAGACACACGAGCACCATCGGCTTCGCCCGCCATGGTGCAGAAACCCTTGCGCCGACCGGCCGCCAAGCACAGGCTGATGAAGCCGGTGGCTTCCTTGTCCCGCTTCTTCTTCTTCTTGTCGTCGTCGTCGTCGGAGGTCGGTGAAGAAGAGTGATCGGTGTCGGAGCTCTTGTCGAGGTCGCTGAGCTGCGCCAGGAAGGCCTTCTCCCGCTTCTTGGCCTTGTACTGGAAGCGCTTCTTGAGCGACTCCTTGTCGAAGCATCCTCCCCGGTCACGATTGCGGTGCTTGTGGCGCCGACGCTCCTTGTTGGAGCCTCCCTCGTCGCGGTCGCGGTGGCGGTAGTAGTCGAAGTGATTGTTCTGGCCACCGCTGGACTTCTTGGGACAATCGGCGATGAAGTAGTTCAAATCGCCACAGTTGTAGCACCCGGGGTTCTTCTTCCTCTGCCTGTTGTGGTAGACGCGCTGGAACTTGCTGATGAGGAGGCACAAGTCATCATCGCCCACCGTCTACAGCTGCTCATCTATAACAGAAGACAAAGAGGTAAGAGAAAAGCCAAGAGCAGAGTTAGCGTTAGAGCTCGATCCACCTGGGCCAGTCACAAGAGCGATGCTCTTGGAAGGAGGGGCACCATTGAGCTTGGCTTGTGTCTGGTTATCCACCTCCGTGGCCTTGAGCTTGCTGAAAAGCTCGTTCACGGTCAGAGTCTCATAGCCAGCAGACTCAATGATCGTGTTCACCTTGAGATCCCACACAGAGCGGTCAAGTGCGTAGAGCAGCTTGAGGGCCCTCTCATGCTCTGTGTACTCAAGGGCATCAGCAGATCTGTTCGCATTAACTTTGTTCACAATCGATTGAAACCGACTGAACATATCGCCAATGCTCTCACCCGGCCCTTGTGTGAAGTTCTCATATTCACGCCGGTGAGTCTCGAACAGTCTGGCCTTCACCTGAGGTGTGCCCTCGTGGTAGTTCTCAAGGCACGTCCAAACTTTGTGGGCTTCCTGAAAACCCTGGACGCGTGAGAACTTCGCACGAGAAACGCCGGCGAACAAGGCATTGACAGCCTTTGCGTTGGCCTCGTGCTCGGACACCTGAAGAGGTGTGGTCCGAACGGCAAGCACCTCGTAAGCCTGGTTCCTGTTATATCCCAGACCTCGGCTCCCATGCACTGCAAGAAGGCTCTCATGCGAACCTTCCAGTAGTCATAGTCCTCGCCGGAAAACACCGGGATCTTCCCAAGACTCGCCATGGTCGCCAAGTGGTTTTCGAACCGGTTAAGGTACTGAAAACCTCAACCAAACTCTGATACCAATTGAGGGACCGAAACCGGCGACCAGAGGGGGGTGAATGGGAGCCGATCAAAATTTCTTTCGAAATCGATCCGTCGGCCTATATCCCAAAAATCACCACAATCCCTCAAACCTAGGATATGAGAGAGTAGCTATGGATAAGCTATCTCCTTGCGAAAAGCCCTAGGAAGCTACGCGGAAGCAAAAGAGTCAATACGATGCAAATCGCAGAACTCGACTGCAGTGACCGGTCAGACCGGTACAGCACTCCGGTCAGACCGGTACAGCACTCCGGTCAGACCGGTCAGACCGGTTGGGGAGACCAGTTGCTCCCAGAAAAGCTCGGGAACAAGACTTCAAAAGTTGAATCTCGAGCAAACGAAGTCCAAATCCAATGAAACTTGGAGGATACCTTCACAACTGTCCCGTGAACATATCTCCAAGAGATCTTTCCCAAAAGATTAACAGATCGTGAGAAATCAAGGGAAGATCAAAGAGGATTGGGGTTTTCTCAAGAACTCAAAAACTCCAATTCGTGAGAACTCGCGATTCTAGAGGGTTTGGCACTAGCCTAGATGAATCAGAATCGTCACAACGAGTCCATCAAAACACGAATCGAAGAGCTTGACTCCTCCAAATACGAAACACACCAAAAAAGGAGAATTCGAGCCCAAAACGCAAGAGAGGAAGGGGAGGACGAATACTCAGTACACAAGGGTGAATCTTAACCAGATTTCATTCATAAAACTCAGAGGAATTCACCTATACAAAGCTAGAGCCATCCGCCCATCATCCTACCCACTAATTTGAGAGATTAGCTAAACCCTAACCCTCGTTTGCGTTGGAAACGAAAAGGATTCGAAAAGACTCAAGAGACTCAACCAGCCACGGGCTGGTGGGGGTATTTATACCCGCCGAGATCGGTCAGACCGGTTCCATGGACCGGTCAGACCGGTTGGTAAGACCGGTCAGACCGGTGCCAGGGACCGGTCAGACCGGTGCCAGGGACCGGTCAGACCGGTTGGTTTGCAGCATCCCCTGTACACGATCTCATCTAACGGCTGGAGTTCTTTCTTCGAAACGAAGTCTTCTCCGCGATGCCGCCATGTTGATGAAGATCCGGTTCGCGGTTTTGAAGGGTCCGCGAAACCCGGGTAGGTGGCCGGTTTTGAGAAAACCGCCAAAACTCCACGCGCGGGAAGATTCCCGCCTCCACACCGTGGCCCTAGACGCCGTTCCCGCCTCGGCCTTCTGACAGCCCTAGACGCCGCCCGACGCCCGTCACCTCCTCGCCCGCCGCGAGGCCCTAGACGCCGTCGACGCCCGTCGCCTCCGTCAGTCCCGAGACTGACGCCCGTGCCTCCACGATTTGACGTCTTCAACCGCCGTCCGTCTGCTTGGTTTTGTGGCGCAAACCAAGAAACCCGCCTTCCGTCGCCACTTGCGCCATCGATCCAGGAGTGGACGCCACTGCTGCCGCCCGGCCTGAGCTTCTCCATGGCAGCTCTCCGTTGACACTCGACGCCCGTATACCTGCAACTAAGGACCAAGCGCACGATCACACCGCACGGTTGACAATTCACTCATCACAAGCAGCATAGAGTACTCAACATTCCTCATTCATTCCTTCTTGAATCTTGATGAGCTGCAGCTAATTGCATATCCAGGCCGGCTAGCTCATGTAAAACAAATAGCAGGGTCATTAGATTATTTTTTCCCCATGTGTCGCAAACCATGAGTTACTGCACACGCAGCATGTTCTGTTGAAGCTTGACAGTTGCCTCAAACACAACACGCCGCCGTCAGCAGCATCCTGTTGGCACGGCAGCACAGGGACAGAATCACAGGTGTACCGTACCCCCAAGCAAAAGCAACTCCCTAAAAAAACACATCACCCACGGCCCGTTTGGTTTGGAGTAACACAAGTAGTATAAAAATTTTGATCAATAATTAGAGGTACTAAACAAAATCAATTACAAAACTAACTCTACAAACCTGTGCTACTTCGCGAGACGAATCTAATAATACCTTTGACTGCGCGTTTGGAGGATGGTTACTGTGGCATCACTGTAGTCTCGATGGATTACTATCATTAGATTCATCGTGAAAAATTACACTTATCCGTAAAAAAATTTTGCAAATAAACTTCATTTAGTACTACATGCATGTGAAATTTTTTTCTTGTGTGATAGTTGTGATAGAGAAACCAAACAAATCCCACGTGAAGCTCAACTGGCGGGGGCCACCCCAGCAGGCGGAAGCTGACACGGCCCGCTGCTGCCGGGGCCCCACAAGGGCCGTTTTCTTTCGGCTCGGACGTATTTGTGGGTCAAACTTGGGCGCAGCCTCCGGGCCCCACACCCGCACCACGTAGCTGCTCGGATCTTCTGCTCCGGATTCGATGTGATTTCTCAATCTGAAACTGAACGTTTTCTGAACCTGCTGCATTTTCAGAAGACAGTCTCCAGGAAAGATTTGAGTTGGTACAATCTGTTACACCTTGGCTGTGTTTAATTTCAAAATTTCTCTCTCCAAATTTCACTATTCACCTATCACATCAAATCTTTTGTCTAGCATTAAATGTAGGTAAATAAAAAAAACTAATTTTATAGTTTTGATGTACACGACGAGACGAATCTTTTGAGGGTCATGGTAGGACAATAATTACCACAAATAAATAAAAAGTGTTATATTGTGCTATAGCGTCCGATGAGACACTTTTTACCACCATTTTACAGATATAAACACAGCTCATGTAAACTTGGAATATTTTGACCACTATGCATTTTCAACCCAACCATGGAGAATCTGGCCCCATATGTAATGAATGTAACATGTTAGCGTATGAGTGTAATAATACAGAATACCGTAGTACTGCTACTGCCAGGCCAGACAATCAGCAATTAACAAATGGATCACAGAATCTCATCTCGTTTTTTTGTGTGATAAACTTAATTTCATTCAGCTGGCATGACAATGAGGAGGAGGCGGCCATCAAAGTTTGTTTTCCCTGTACTACTACTTTAGCTAGCAAGAGTTTCTGTGTGGAGGCTGCCTGACAAGCCATGAGTGTTGAGCCTTTCAAAGTCTGTGCCCGTGGCGTCCAGAAAGACGGTTTTGGACCCTTGCTACCAGTACTACTACCTCCTTTTCTTCTCCTAGTTTTGCATTTGCAAACTTGGTACTGCTAATGTAGTGTCTTTAAGCCTCGGCTTGGACTTAATTGGACTGCCGTTTCTACGGCTCATGACTTTCAGTATCCTCTCTTGACGTATCAGTATCAGCAGAGGTTGTTAAGAACTTCACCAGCCATTGGCCATGACTTTCAGAGATATGCATTGCAATTCCACCACATTGGCAAATGACAATGGAGAACTCCAGCAACAACATGCTTCCATGTCCAATAGACGCATTCACCCATACCTCCTGTACTACCCACGGATGATAATAATAGATCACTTGCATTAGATTACTTACACACAAGGGATGCGGATGGGATCATCAGACAGACAGAGCTGTACTGTAACAGGAGGAATCCTGGACCCTATCACCGTGTTATCCTTGCCCTAGGGTTCACAAGTCGCAATACAACAAAACCAGATTGGGAGCCTCTCTACATTCTACCACTGCTGCTACCAGTACAGTACAAAACCACAAATAATCAAGAGCAAAACCCAGGAGGGATTAAAGAAATGCATGGATGGGATAATACTAAGCATGATGCAGTGAGAAGGCAGCATAATTCCTTTCCAATCCCATCCCATCACATCCCTAGGCCCCTCTCTCTCCATCATTTCCTCTCTAATGACATGATGAAGCCCTCAACCCTCGACCTACCTTAATACAACTGTTCACCATTTATCACAGGGAATAATTGTCCCCTCCTTCCATTCTTGATTCTCCTCCCTCCATATATTAATCCCCCTCACCTCCCATGGCATTTCCATTGCCATCCTCATTCCCTCTCCCTCCTCTCTAGTCTCTCTCTCTCTTTTTGAAGAGAATCTCTCTCTCCCCACCACCACCACCACCACCACCACCCCTCACAAGAAGAAGCAGAAGGCCATGGAGCTGGACGAGCAGGCCTTCCTGGAGGAGATCCTCTCCCTGCGGAGGGATGCCTGGGACTGCAATGCCATGGGCGACTTCTTCTCCCCGGCGGCCGCCATGGACTGCTCCTTCCAGGACCGCCACCAGCCGCCGCCCACCGTCAGCGTCCTCCCCACCTTCACGGCCTCCTACGACCAGCCGCAGCCTCAGCCGCACCCCGGGTTCGACTGCCTCAGCGAGGTCTACGGCGCCGCCGCCGCGTTCGGGGGGCCCAATGCCGGCGACTACGGCGCCGAGATGGGGTTTCTTGACGTCATCGAGCCCAAGGCGCCGCTGGGGGAGGGCGGCCTCGGGGTCTGCAAGGTGGAGCCCGGCCTCGCGGAGGGCGGCGGCGCGTTCGGCGCCGGCGCCGCGCCGCCGGCCCCGGCGTCCAAGAAGAAGCGGGTGGAGGGCATGCCGTCCAAGAACCTGATGGCCGAGCGCCGCCGCCGCAAGCGCCTCAACGACCGCCTCTCCATGCTGCGCTCCGTCGTGCCCAAGATCAGCAAGGTAAGAAATCCAAATCCAAATCCAAATCGAAAGAGAGAGGGAAAAAATCACTTCTTTCGTGCCTGAAATCAGTAGCAGCAGTTTGAAGATGAAATGTGCCTCCTTTCGTTGTTTGGAATAGATGGACAGGACATCGATCCTGGGCGACACGATCGACTACATGAAGGAACTGCTGGAGAGGATCAAGCTGCTGCAGGAGGAGATCGACGAGCAGCAGCAGGAGACGCCGGGCGTGCTGAGCGTGTTCCGGGAGCTCAACCCCAACGAGATGGTGGCCAGGAACACCCCCAAGTTCGACGTGGAGCGCAAGGAGAGCGGCGAGACCCGGGTGGAGATCTACTGTGCCGCCAAGCCCGGGCTGCTGCTGTCGACGGTAAGCACCCTGGAGAACCTGGGCCTCGACATCCAGCAGTGCGTCGTCAGCTGCTTCAACGACTTCGGCATGCACGCCTCCTGCTCTGAGGTACTCCCTCCCTAGGAGAGCATCAATCTTCTTTCTGTGATTCTTTCATGAGTTATACTTGATTGATTCTTTGGGGCAACAAGCATGCTTCTTGATTGATTCTTTGACGAGCCAAAAGCCTGACGATGATCTTTGGGTGATGGGGAAAAAAAACAGATGCAGAGGGAGAGGATCAGCGCGGACGCGTTAAAGCAGGAGCTGTTCAAGAACGCCGGCTACGGCGGAGGCTGCTTGTAGAGGGGGAGATGGCTGGGCCGGAGGAAGACGAAGATGAAACCCGAGCAGGCAGCAATAAATTTAAATTAAGCTTAAGCAGTAGCGGTGGTAGCAGCAGCAGTAGTTGCAGTGAGTAGCGGAAAAGGCAGGCAGGCAGGCAGGCTGAGGCAAAGATTTGGGAGGCCTTTTTGCAATCCATCTCCCCATCATAACCAACCATGTTGTGTACCAAAGCATGTCCTACAACTACCAGCAGCAGCATATGCTGATATGCAGATGCAAAGTGCTGTGGTGAATCTTCTCCTACTATTTAACAAGAGCAAAGCTCGCTGCCTTTCCGCGGCTGCCTCCGAGAAGCTTTGTATCTCTTTCTTTTTGGATCAAAAACCCGGAGCTGAATGTCATAAGGCAATTTACCTGACGCATTACGGACGACAGGTTTTTCGCACTCCAGCTGCGAATGTCCCATGATCCCACAGGATAGACAAAAGAACGGGAGCTTCTCATATTGAATATCAAACCACACAGGCGCCCCGTCTCTTTTGGTCTTTCAGCAACACACCACGTCTCGAGGGTTTTGCAACCTCAATTGCTACCCGACTACCCGAGCTCGCAAGAACGGGCCACTGGCCTTCCCGTCCTTATCAACATCCATCTTTTTCACTTCACCAATCAGACCCATGGCCCGCTCGCCACGATGTTGATTCATCCACCCCAACGGAAGATCCAAAATGCGCACCCAAATGTCCATGCGATCAAAAGTGATTTCCGATGGCTTGAGGCCCTCCTGGTAGTCACGCAGTATCACGGCATGCTTCCCAACCACCCATGGTGATCCGCTTAATGCTCGTTCCATATCTTGCTTGAAGTCAAATTCGGCCACAAAGAGATTGTCTCCCTTCATCCCGATCGATCTAATTTTCAAACCTGCCGGGTTCCCCCATGCCGGTTTCATCGCGCCCTGGATCGCAGAAGAGTGCACCGTCGACGGCGACAACACCTTGCCGACCAGTGCCCATTCCACCGTAGGGCCTCCATTATCCTCCTCATCATCACTGAACTCCTCATCACCTCCTCCTCCTCAGTGGTCAGATGCAGGTTTTCCAGCATGTCAGCGACAGACTCGTCTCCGATCCCAGCCATGGCAGCAGATCGAAGAAGAAACAAGAGATGCCGTGCGCAGCGAGTGCAGCACGCACCAGGGCGATCCCGAACCTAAGCGGCAGTGCCCCCTACCCTAGCGGGAATTGATGGTCGACGGCGCCGGACTGGCTAACCGTCGATTTGCGGTGGCCGCCGTAGGGGACTGTTTTTTGTGGTGAAGTAACCTCTTCTTCCTCCGGCGGTTCTTTCTGACCCGCGGCATGCCCGTCTCCTGACCTCGTGGCCGAGCCCCTCGACTGTTTAGAAGCAGACGACGATCCGCTCCCATAAGTTAGCCAGTCTGCATCTGCATATCAGCAAATCGACGGTTAGCCAGTCGAGGGCGGGCAAAAGATTTCACCACGGAAGCAGATCAGCGGTGCTTGTCGTATCCCTTGGCGCTCTGCACGGCGAGAGAGGCCGGGCTGGCTGGGGACCAGATCACCCACTGGCCCTCGCTTGCAGGAGAGAGGAGACGACACACCGGGCAGGGGACGCATCATTGACGGATGCATTGACCTCTACTTTACTAGCAGATTAGTCTATATATATACATACATACTGTCTTCTTGAGCTGAGCTAATACAGAGTACTATACTAGTATAGTAGGCAGTAAGCTAATCGGTGTCCGGCCTGAATTTGTAACGGCCCTATCCGCATCTTTCATCTAACCTGATTGCTACCAGTTTCTCTTTTCTAATGCCCAGCAGCCTTGTAAAGGTGGTCAATCTAGACTCCAAAGTTTGTACTCTTCTTGTCGACTCAACAAAGCAAAGCAAGCAACCGTCGTCGCTTTTTCGTAATGCAAGGAATTTTTTTTGAAAATATAATGCGAGTGAGATGATGGCAATGTTAATCCTGAAAGAATGCCAGGGTTGCAACTAGCAGAGCAGAGAGAATCGCACGCGGTTCAGGAATCGGGTGGGAAGGCATGCGATGCAACAGAGAAGCTACTGCTCCGGTCCATCTTGGTTGAGGTGGACCCATGCATGAAGATGAAGGCCGGTGTCAGCCACTGCTAGTGCTAGCCAGAACACGAACCTGCACGCTCCGATGCTGGGCACGGCCGGCGGGATGGCATGGTGGTCCTGCCTCCTGGCCATGGCTCCTCCTCCCCGGCGCCGCCGCACTGTACGGTGCCCGCGCGACGCGGGCGTTCCACCACACTTGCAATGCATGATGGTGGCATGGTATGGGAGCCGATGGGCCGGCGTGCCGAGGAACGACGCCTGGTTCGTGCAATCATTGTGGAGACCAGCCCCGAGCCGACGCCACCGCCCATCATCGCCTGGCAGAGCTGACCTGCGCAGCAGACAGGCAGTGGCTGCTGGCACCCGTCGGCACAGCCACGGCACGACCCGTCTCAGGATTGCCGGCACACGGCGAGGTCAACGCCGACCCAGTGTCCTATCGGGTGCCTGTGCAGATCAAGGCAACGAAAACGCTTCGGATCCATGACGATGATCTGGTGTTCAATACAGAATGGCTGGAAGCTCCACAGGATGCATCAATATGCTCCCATATCGTCTTACGGGGATAACAAATTCACTCTCGCATCATCCTGCTAGCTATCTCAAGACCAAGCACAACAGCAGTGGGGCAGCGATAGGGCTAATAACAAAACGCCACCCTCTGCCCAAAGTTTCTGTCCACCTCTTGCTAGTAATCATGCTTATATACATACTACCTAATTGGAGAGGGGGCCTGTTAGAACCACGCCATCCACCAGATGTACATTTTGCCAAGGTTGCTGAGGGAGACTGCTTCAGCGATCAGGCGGCGTGCTTGGCCTTCCACGGAGAGAGGCAAGGAAGGGCTGGCTTTCACACCCACCACAACTCCCTCGAGCCTTGCTTTGATGTTAGTAATGGCCCTCTGGATGAATCGGTAAACAAGAAACAGATCAGAATCAGTGAGGTTTGTTTTTAGACATGTTAGACACAAACCCGATGCCTTACATCCGTACCTGTGCATGTGGGTTCTGGACCTCGCCTGCACTGGATTTGTTAGTTTTGGTCCACTCCACTAGCGGATCATGTATGAAGGTCTCAAGAACAGTCATTAGGGCCTCCTTGTGAGTTCTGAGAACCAATAGAGTGATTTCACAGACCTTAAGAAATATGCCTTCATATCCTGTGATACCCAAGCCATCAATCATGTTCTGCAGTCACAGGTTCACCAAAAAAAAGTTATAGGTCAAATACATGTAAAACTTGAAATACAAGAAACTAGGGAGACAAGCTTTCAGTACTTGTGTAAGCCTGAATGGCACCACCTCTGGCTTGTCCAGTAGCAACCCCCTATCAAACAAGCAGCTGAAATCCACATGAACGCAGTCCCCAGTTGTGGAGTCGAAAAGGATGTTTTCACCGTGCCTGTCACCAAGCCCAACAATGTGGCCAACCATTGACCACACTGCCGTGGTATGCGCATATGCCACTCTAGCACGAAACCATGCAGCTGGCTCAGAGAATGTTGTCAAGAACCATTTGTGGAAAACTGGGGGAAACATTGGAAGGATTTTAGTCTTCAGCATCTCATCGTCAGGCATTTTTCCATGGTATGTGTCATATATCCTCTTGATCTGTGGATTTGTTTTCATCCTATCAAACTTTCCTTGAGCTATGTAGATGTCCTGAAGAATATGACGAAGACCGCGAGTATTTGGAACCCATTCTACCATTCCACAATCTTCAGTAAGTGGTACCACTGCAAAGGTTCTGATATAAAGCTTTCTCCTGCGGCTCTCAGGGACCTTGGAGAGGAGACGGTTGATCATTGCATTGAACTCCATCATGCGTGAGTCTTTCCTAAGATCATCCTTAGGTTTGCATAGAAATGGGCGAGCAACTCCGTCGCTTCCGATGAAAACAACCTGAAGATTGAATGATCTGACTGTGAGTTGCTACCATCATAGTGAAGTATAGCAGGTCAATTGCTAACTCTGATACTTTCTGAACAATGAAGAATGAATGCACATCACACTAATAAACTTGTGGTAAAAGTAAAAATAACATTGTAACACTAGTATCACCTGTACAATACTCCAGTATTAGGCATTGTATAGGCCTGTGTATTGTATAGGCCCATATTTGGCGTGTCAGCCCATATTGGGCATGTACATCTTGTAATCCAAGCCATTGGCGCTATATAATGAAAGATCACCCCCTCCGGTTAGGGTGTGCGGTGTTTCCCCATCTCTCTACCCTTCTACATGGTATCACATGCCTAGGATCAATCTGATCTGGGCCTTCCTTCCGCTGCCCCTACGCTCCGCGATCCCCTCGCGGCGCGTCCACCCCATCGCGACGCCTAGACCGCCGCCTCCTCTGTGCGCCCTAGCCGTCGCCCTCCCGTCGCCAGGCCGCCACTCCCCCCGTGCGCCCTAGCGATCCTCCACCCCCCTGTCGCCATGTCGTCTTCAGCCCTTACCTCCTCGACCACGTCGAGCGCCGCCACCGGCCCTGGCGAGTCTGCGCCGGCCATCTTCATCCACCCAGCCGGCGCCGTGTGCGTGAAGACCCACGTCCCCTTCACGTTGGAGATCAACTCCAACTACCCGAAGTGGTCCTCCTACTTCAAGGTTCTGTGCGGCAAGTTCGGCCTCCGTCCGCACATCGATGCTCCCGGCACTCCCCTCCCCGCTGATCCACAGTGGGTCATCGCCGACTCTTGCGTCAAGAGTTGGCTCTTCGGTTCCGTCGACGACTCCGTCCTCGACCTCGCCTTGGCCGGCGATGACCAGACCGCCCGTGAACTCTAGGCGGTCATCGAGGAACTCTTCACCGCCAACCAGGAACCGCGCGCCGTCCTCCTTCTTGAGGAATTCCACACCCTCACGCAGGGTGATTCCACAATCTCGGAGTACTGCCAGCGCATCAAGTTGAAGGCTGCTGAACTATAGGCCATCGGCAACCCTATCCAGGGTTGCGCGCTCGTCCTCGCCATGCTGCGTGGCCTCAACCCTCGCTTCGCCAGCACCGTCAACGACATCACCAACTCCGCCGTCCTTCCGATGTTCTCCCGCGCCATGGACATGCTCGTCCTCAAGGAGACCCAGCTTGCTCACGATGAGAAAGCCATCGCCAACACCGCCCTCCTCGCGTCCGCCGGCTCCAGCTGCAGCAGCCCGGGCGGGTGCCGATCCAGCGCCATGCCCGCCTCCTCTGGTGGCGCCACTGGTGCTCAGTCGGCCCCTACCAAGTCTGGCGGCGGCTCCGGCAACAAGAAGGGTGGTGGCTTCCGGAAGGGCAACAGCGGCGGTAATGGTGGCGGCGGCCGCGCACAGCAGCAGGCCAACAGCGGTGCCTCCACCAGCAGCGCCCCTCAGCCCTATCGCCCCATGGGTCCGTGGCTCTGCTTCAACCCCTGGGCGCCACAGATGCCATCTCCAGTCCAGCAGCAGGGCTCTGGGGCATGGCGCCCTGGCATCCTGGGCGCTGCTCCTCAGGCGCACACCACCTTCGCCCCCCCTTCAGGTGTCCCCGCCGGCTCCCATGTGGGATCAGGCGGGCCTCGTCGCTGCCCTCAACCAGATGGCGCTGCAGAACTAGTCCACCTGGGTCATGGACTCTGGGGCCTCATCCCACATGAGCCCCACGGATGGTATACTCCTGTCCCGCCTCCCTCCCTCTCATCCTTCTATCACCTGGGTCATGGACTCTGGGGCCTCATCCCACATGAGCCCCACGGATGGTATACTCCTGTCCCGCCTCCCTCCCTCTCATCCTTCTATCACTGTTGGCAATGGTCAAACTATTCCTATCTCCTGTCGTGGCGAGTCAGTCCTTTCTACAGCAGCGTCCAATTTTCGTCTTAGCAATGTTCTAGTTGTCCCATCCCTTGTTCGCAACCTTCTTTCCGTTCACCAGTTTACTAGGGATAACAACTGTTCCATTGAATTTGACGCTATGGGTTTTTCTGTGAAGGATCTTCTGACCAAACGCGTGACTCTTCGCTGCAATAGTGCTGGCGACCTCTACACCCTCCCTGCCGCCCCACCAGCACCGCAAGCCCACCTCGCCATCTCCACCAACCTATGGCATCACCGTCTTGGTCATCCCGGCTCCTCCACCATCGACGTCCTTAGGAATAATCAGTTTATCCATTGTAATAAGGCAGCAAACTCTATTTGCCATTCGTGTCAGCTTGGGAAGCATGTGCGTCTCCCATTTTCTGCTTCTAGATCTTTCACTTCTAGGCCTTTTGAATTAATGCATTGTGATGTCTGGACGTCTCCCGTTACTGGTGTTGCTGGCGCACAATACTACCTCGTCATTCTTGATGAGTTCACTCATTTTTGCTGGACTTTTCCTCTCGTTCGCAAATCCGAGGTAGCTACCCATATTGCCCACTTCTGTACCCTAGTACAGACTCAGTTCAACCTTGCCATTCAATACTTTCAGGCTGATAATGGCAAAGAGTTCGTAAACAATGCCCTAGCTACACTCTTTAGCTCTTGTGGCATTCAATTGCGCCTCTCTTGCCCTTACACCTCCCAACAAAACGGCAAGGCTGAACGTGTCCTTCGCACACTTAATAACATCATCCGAACGCTGCTGATCCATGTGCACATGCCGCCTCCCTATTGGGCCGAGGCCCTCGCTACGGCGACCTATTTGCTAAATAGGCGCCCCAGCTCTGCTGTCCAGAACGGCATTCCCTTCTCGCTGCTATACGGCTCGCCACCGGACTACTCCCATCTCCGTGTGTTTGGGTGCCTTTGCTACCCAAATATGATCGCCACCTCCCGCCACAAGTTGGCACCTCGCTCTACAGCCTGTGTCTTTCTCAGATATCCCTCCTCTCATAAGGGGTATCGCTGTCTCGACCTCTCCATGCGTCGCATCATCATCTCTAGACACGTCGTCTTTGATGAGTCATGCTTCCCGTTTAGTCTCTACTCACCCAGGTCGTCTTCTAGCGATCTGGATTTTCTTCTTGCAGGCTCTGTCGTGCCGGTGCGTTGCACTGCTGCCACGGCCTCCCCCGCGGCTGCTCCGTCGCCTATCGACGTTGAGCAACCGCCTCCTCACCGGGCTCACTTGGAGGAGCTCCCCGACGACCCCGCCATCCTGTGGCATGGTCCTGTCGTCATTCCGGTACCTGGGCGACCAGCAGCAGCTCATCCACCTGCTGCGGCTGCTCATCCACCCGAAGCTGCCCCTGGAGCACCAACGGCCGTCCCTGCTGCACCAGTGCAGCTCCCGTCCCGGCCTTCGGCTGCGTCTACAGCCGGCACGCCCGGGACGACTCCCCTGGATTGGCTGCACCGCCGATCCAGCCTCCTTCGCCTCCCAGCCGACCTGTCACTCGGCAGCAGACCGGCTCGCTAAAGCCCGTCCACCGCCGCCGCAGCCACCTGCGCCCACGGCACAGGTCGCCCTCGTCTCCACTGCCGTCTCCCCGATACCGGGGAACTACAGGAGCGCTCTCGCCGACCCCCAGTGGCGTGCTGCCATGGCGAACGAGTACCAGGCTCTCATCGACAACGACACTTGGCGTCTCGTCCCGCGCCCACCCGGCGCGAAAGTTGTGACTGGCAAGTGGATTTACAAGCATAAATTCCACTCCGATGGTTCCCTTGCCCGTCACAAAGCTCGCTGGGTCGTTCGCGGCTTCACTCAGCCCCACGGCATCGACTACGATGAGACCTTCAGCCCCGTCGTCAAGCCGGTGACGATTCGCGTCGTCCTCAGCATCGCCGCTTCCCGGGGCTGGCCGATCCACCAACTGGACTTGAAGAACGCCTTTCTTCACGGACACTTGGAGGAGACCGTCTACTGTCAGCAGCCTCCGGGCTTTGTTGACCCTGCTCACCCTGACCATGTGTGTCTCCTGCAGCGATCTCTTTATGGTCTCAAGCAGGCCCCTCGCGCATGGTACCAGCGGTTCGCCACCTATCTCCGACAGCTTGGCTTTTCCGCTTCGGCGTCCGACACCTCCCTCTTTGTGCTTCAAGAGGGGGGCGCCACGGCGTACCTGCTCTTCTACGTCGACGATATCGTCCTGACGGCCTCGACTCCAGCTCTCCTGCAGTGCATCACCGAGCGTCTGCACTCGGAGTTCGCCATGACAGACCTCGGCGACCTCCACCACTTCCTCGGGATCTCCGTCACGCGCTCCTCCGATGGGCTCTTCCTCTCCCAGCGGCAGTACGCGCTGGACCTTCTTCAGCGGGTAGGCATGGCCGAGTGTCACTCTACTTCGACACCTGTTGACGCTCGCGCCAAGCTCTCTGCCACTGAGGGCTCCCCCGTCGCCGATCCCACCGAGTACCGGAGTCTCGCCAACGCCCTTCAGTACCTCACGCTGACCCGACTTGATCTTGCTTATGCAGTGCAGCAAGTCTGCCTGGCCGATCCCACCGAGTACCGGAGTCTCGCCAACGCCCTTCAGTACCTCACGCTGACCCGACTTGATCTTGCTTATGCAGTGCAGCAAGTCTGCCTGTTCATGCACGATCCGCGTGAGCCTCACCTTGCGCTGGTCAAGCGCATCCTCCGGTATGTGAAGGGCACCCTTTCGGCCGGTCTCCACATCGGCATTGGACCGGTCGACAAATTGGTCGCCTACTCTGACGCCGACTGGGCAGGCTACCCAGACTCCCGCCGCTCTACATCAGGCTTCTGTCTTTTTGGGAGACAGCCTGGTGTCCTGGTCATCCAAACGGCAAATCACGGTATCCCGGTCCAGTGCGGAGGCCGAGTACCGGGCGGTTGCTCACGTCGTCGCCGAGTGTTGCTGGTTGCGGCAACTTCTTCAGGAACTCCATATTCCGCTGAAGGTTGCTACAGTCGTCTACTGCGATAACGTCAGCGCTGTCTACATGACAGCCAACCCGGTCCACCACCGCCGTACCAAGCACATCGAGATCGACATCCACTTGGTCCGCGAGAAGGTGGCTCTTGGCGAAGTTCGTGTTCTTCATGTGCCGTCACAGTATCAGTTCGCTGATATTATGACGAAGGGGTTACCTGTTTAGCTGTTCCAGGATTTCAAGTCCAGTCTTTGCGTCCGACTGCCTGACGAAAGACTTCGACTGCGGGCGGGTATTAGGCATTGTATAGGCCTGTGTATTGTATAGGCCCATATTGGGCGTGTCGGCCCATATTGGGCGTGTACATCTTGTACTCCAAGCCATTGGTGATATATAATGAAAGGTCACCCCCCCCCCGTTAGGGTGTGCGGTGTTTCCCCATCTCTCTACCCTTCTACATCCAGAAATATTCAGCATCCAACAAAATTTAGAAAGACCTTGATAAGAAATTTAGTTTGGCTGGACAGTTGCTGCTCTTCTACGTACCTTCTTTGGTTTCTGAAGAGAGGAAAGAATTTCTGCTTCATCAGCTATTCCAGCTATCGTAGGATGCTCAGAAACTGAAAAGGGGTGAAAACCAGATTGGTCCGACATATTTGAATCATATGATGGCAGAGTCACAGTTAAAGCCTGTTGGACAGGTAAGATAATTCCTAGTGGCATCATTCTTTTCAAGGAACTAAACTCAGTTGAGATGTTAATTGTTTTCGCCTTTGGCTGCCCTGGATGAAAGCAGAGCTTAATGAGATGGTCTATCAGAGTAGGAAATTGATTGAACAATGCACTGTTTTGATTCCCATGCCGACGTCCTTTCTTTGCTGAATGTAATATTTCTGCAGCAGCATCTCGTCTTGCAGGCACTGTTGACTTCGACACTGCAGCCATCATCCAAAGGGCTTGTTGAGGGTATTCCCGTAAAACAGACGTGATGATGAATTTGACAATTCTGACAACTTCAGTATTTTGGTGACAGATGCGGGAGATCAACTGAGACAGCACAGTAAGCCACTGATATATTGGTAGATCCTTCACGCACCCACGGATGAGGCTTAACACCTGCAATGAGCTGATTATAAGTCTCTTAAACAGAATGAAAAGACAAATTTGAAAAGGATGTGCAATCAAATTTACCCTTCCATGGACCTCTTTCATGTGCTGATCAGAGGAAGATTCATCTTGGGTGTATATGCTTCCAAATTCAAACCAAAGAGTAAGCATTCGAGGAAGTGCTTGAAAAAGATTCTTATGCCCTCTGTGAAGTGCTTTTGCATAGCATAGTAGCACTCCCATAAGTGATTCCCACCAAGGCTTCTCTTTCTCTTCAGTTGCCCTGCTTACAGAGTTAGAAGAGCTAGAAAAGACTGGTCCAACTTTACAAGCAAACTTGTCATCTTCTTGCCGTTTCCTAGCATCAATAAGCAAATCATCAACAAACTTCGCCATGCAGAAAAAACCCTTTTCCCACTTGGGCCGCAATTCGGTTACTCTAGAATAGAGAGATTTGATATCTGCACTCTGTTTTTGCCCTGTATAGTGGATCCATCTAGTGTAGAGAAGCAGGGCTTTAGACACATCTGGATTCTCTTTTGATGCCTGTGTCGCAGAGATAGGAGGATTTGGCAAAGCAAGAGAGAGGCTACAAAGAGATGAAAGTACAGCACTTCCCAAAATTTCTGCAGGCATGTTGAGAAGTGTTTGCTGAAGTTCAGCTATAGCGCTATCGAATTTCCGTATATTCCAGAGATACTTCGCCTTCTCCATGTGAGCATTGGGGGCACCTGAAGCATCTGCTTCCAGTATTGCAAGGTGAGCTGTTTCATAATGACCAGCCAAACGGCAGAGCTTAGCATAATGAAGCCAGCTGTTCCCAACCTGAGCATGCATATGACTCTGACTAAAAACCATCCTTCGGAGAGCAAGTAAAGGCTCCCTTGTCCACAGAGACGGTTGTGTACATCTCAGACGGTTCTCCCAATCCTTTGCTAACTTCAGAAATTTCGGATCGTCTGCACTAAACGATTTATCAATAAATGACTTGTCTCCCAACAGGGAATTGAAGTCTTCCAACTCACGTAACATATGGAGCTTTACAACATAAGGATACGCACGCATATATGAGTCCATGCCTGCTGCAGCCAGAGGTACAAGCAGCGCTTGCTTGGACTGGAAAATTTGTTCAGCAACCAGAAACTGATCTTTGTTCATCATGGCCTTGAATATCTTAGCAAGATCCATGTCAAAAGAAGCATTGTTCTCAGAACCAGTAAACACCAGACCCTGGTCTGCCCCGGTCAGATATTCATCCATGAGATCCCATCTCCCCAATCGCCACGCTGCTCGCACTCCCTGCATGCACCAAGTTTTCTTATACTGGGGTATGTTGTGCACCAAACCATCCACATGGGCTATCATGGCTTGAAGGTGGCACATGTTTAGCAAACAATTAAGAACATCAGATTGTCTATGAACAGAGGTAGGTTCCATGTGCAAGGCCTGTTCACACAAGGTCAATACTTCGGCCCAGTTTCCAGCTTTCTCATTAATTATAAGCTGATCTTGCAGGCTTGATGATTTCCTCAGATTAGCTAAACCGAGGAGGCCGTCAGGCTCATCCAATCCTCCATATATTTCCATAAGAAAAGATATGTCACCATCTGAAAAGTTGCCACTACACTCTGCGGCTGGATTGGAGGAACCCGAATTCTCCTGGACATGAGATTCAAAGTACATTAGAGCACGAGCATGAGCTTGACATCTAAGCGAGGCCCTTGCTAGAGTAACTCTAGGTATAGCAGCCAGCAACTCAGCAACATTGCTACACTGCACCAGCATTTGATTCTGTTCATAATCAGAACATGTTCCGCCTTTCAGTTTACCTCCATACTTTCCAGCCATGGCATAACTAGACTGTGACAATACAATTTCATGTTTGAGGTCATCAACCCATTGCCCAAGGTTATCAAGTAAAGTGAAGATGGCTTGAATACAGACCTCACTCTGTCCCCCTGCAATTCCATGAACAGCAGCTCCACTACTTTCAGAAGCAGCAGCATTGAGAACGCACAGGATTTCCTCAGTAATGCTTTGACGAGCCTCTGGGATACCATAGCAGACAACATTTAAGACCAAGTATGGTAGGAGATAGATTGCAGTTGGCATATCATGCCGAATAATTCCACGGCATGCACTAAAAATACCAGAACGGGATCCAGTTGCATGTGATGTCAACCTTCTAATCCAGTAGTATATCCACCTTCTAAAAGACATTTTTGGGCGGTATATTGGGCCGAGTGGAGCAGAATCAGTTGGGTTACGAAGATGAAATCTTGATGTTAAGCACGGGGCAATTATTTCCTTGACATAGTCTGAGAAACGGTCCCACAACTTCTTGCCCCTGTAGCTCTCGTCACTAGGTGAAGATTGGCAACCAGCCAATTTTAGTAGCTCCTGGATAGCCAAGGCAGCAGAATCGTGCACTGTTGTGTCAGCGGCAGCTCTGAATGCCCTTGCAAGATGCTTGTGGATCAACTCAAATATAAGATCATCGTCTGAACATTTTATCTTAAAGCGCTCACAAGAAATTACCTTTACCTTAGCAGGATCAACAGCACCCAGTGCACCAAGACAGTCTGCACAAACTATTTTCAGTCTCTGGCCAACATTAGTCCTTGATTGCTCTGCACATCCTTTGAGTAAAGCCATAATTAAAGAGCTTATTACATCCAAATGAGCAATATCTTCACCAATGATGAGAGCAGTCAAATCCTCCCTTCTGGCATTAAATAATTTACTCAGCTCACAAGCTACCATGTACCTCACATTTAAGCTTTCATGGTTAAGACCATTAACAGCATCCTTCAGATGATCTTGCAGTGTCATTAGCCCTCTAGCTTCCTGTATTACCTTGTTTACTTCTGATAAAGATTGTAGACTAGGCAACAGTGGTAGTTCACGTATATGTTGCTCTAGCAAACTGTTATTTTTCACAAGTTCTTCTAGGATTTCAACAATTTTACTCAGGTGCACAGAAGGGCATACTTTGCACTTTTCTAGAGATGGAATGAAAGCAGCTACAACTTGGGACATAACATATTTGATACTATTTGGTGATACTTCAGCCAACTGCTTTATGAAGAAATGTAAGACATCAAGACCATCCATCTGAAGACCTTCCTTATCAATAGCAAAAATCAACAGAACCATAATCTTTGGCGTATGTGTACTCAAACAAGGGCCCATCATCTCAACCAATTTCCTTATTCGCTGGAGAGCTTGTTTTTGAAGCTGCATGTCATCGGAGTGGAGCATCTTCTTGTCAATGCTATTGAGAAGGCGGACAAAATCATTCCTCAAAAACTGAGGAAGATTTTCATTGCCTGTAAGAATTCTAGCAATATTCTGAATTATTGGTGAAATTTTTGCTGCCCTGAAAATTAATATATCATTAGAAAATTGTTCCTAATTACCTAAAGTAAGTTTATATCGAACTGCATGCCCAGTGGAAAGAAGATTCACCTTATATCAGTCTCAATCTGATCAGATTCCCCAGGAAAACATACAATTTCGTCAAGCAGTGTTGGCAAAGCAGCTGCAAATAACTCTTTGCTACCAGTTTCTGTCTCATTCTTATAAAATTGTAGAACAGATGGTAAATGCTGCCCATCATCATAAAAAAGAGCAAAGCAGAGAACTGTGGGCAACCAATTTATGATCAGTTGTACTAGTTCAGTGTTTAGATGGCTTGCCAGTTCACGCAGAGTAATAATGGCGTGGTTATTGTTTGGGAGCGACACAATGAGCTTCGGTATAACTGATGGAACCATTCTCTCAATCAGCTCTTTGGTCTTAATACCTACAACATCCTCAGCGAATTCCTTAATCATTATGGGATGTGTCACAAGTCTAGATGACAGATAATTATATAAATTGTCTCTAGCATTTGAGTACTTTGAGAGGAAGTGATCCAATCCTCCTTTGAAACAGTATGTGCAGCATCTATGAATTAATCTCAAAGCAGTCATCCTTATGATGGAATTATGACTATCAAGCTGATCAATCAGTAACACAAATGAGCAGAAGAAAACTTTTCCATGAATATCACTAACTTTCATGATTGTACCAATTGATTCCAGAAGTGTCAGAAGAATATGAGAATCTTCAGCTTCAGTGAAAGCACATTTTATTTTGTCCATGAATTGAAGTTCTTCAGTCCCACCATCCTTTCCCAGTCCATCAGAAAACAAAACATCCATAACATTTCTTTCCAAGAAGCAGCAGACTACACCAGAAAATGCTTCCCTGACAGCTTTCATTTGATGAAGTAGTAGAAATTCAAAACACTGAACCCACTGAGTTCTCATCTCAAGCAGAACATGTCTGCTAGAATGCCTCAATATCCGCGGCAAAACTTCAACCCAATAAACTATAGATTCCTCAGAAGTCTCTGCATAGAGAAACTTGAAAAAGAGAGTGTGGGCCTTGGAGATGTTAATATTGAAGTCCACATTCTCAACATGTACCAGTGCAGTGTCCATGATAGAAATTTTGTCTTCATTCTGGACAATTCTATTCCTGATATCACATTGAGGGCACCAGAAACCTCTTGAGAGAAGATCTAATGTTGACACAGGTTGTTCAGAGTGCTTGTCCAAGAATAGATTGCAATGGTTCCCCACATTGTCAGTGCAATCAGCGGTTCCATTTAAGCAAGATAAAAAACCAAGCGAAAAGGCCATACTTTTCCCCACTGTCTCGAGTCCTAAAGCACCCACTGACCTGTAGCAAGCAAACACGACAAGGCACAGTAAAATATCACCATAAAATTGTGGAACTGCATTAATTTGAGAACAAAATTCGAAGGCTAGATTACATATACTGCATAACAAATAAAGTATGTCCCAATATGGCATTTTCCTGTTGTGTTTATTACATTACTTAAACTGGAAAAGTACATCTAATCTAAAATCATGAAAGGGGGAAGTATGTCCACTCACTCAAGTTTCCTAAACATTGCTCCAAGCATCTTAGGACCAGAGTACAACACAATTATGGGTAGTGACATAATTGACTCATTTTGAATCTCAGCAGTTCCATTACAGATAGCCAAATCAAGGACTTCAAGATCGCATCCAGCATTCAGTTTAATGCCAACCTTTGCAATGGTTTGAATCAAAAGACATTTAATCTTGTAGTCTGAACTGGTTTGAGTGACAACATGACCATCATCCAACATCATTTTCAACATGTTGATGAGGTCAGAATATATTGGATGAACAAAATGTGTACCATCACCAATAAACTGAGATTCATCTTCAAACAGTTTAGCATGTTCAGGAAGACTGACTGCACCAGAATTCAACAAAAAAGGTAAGCTACTAAAGTTGAAGTAAAGAGAGGCACAACTCTGATCACCATACACTCAGGAAGGTAAAGCCTAGCATAAGGGCAAGCATACATAACTTGTATGCTTGTGCTTGGGGAAAACAGATCCCTTATATATGCTCCTCTCCCTCCATTCCAAAATGTATGTCGTTTTAGTTTTGTCCTACGTCAAACTTCTCTAACTTTGACCAAAGTTATAGAAAAAAAAATTGACATCTACAATGCCAAATAAATGCAGTAACAAGACACATTTTGTGGTGGATTTAATGAAATGAAACTGATTCGATGTTCTAGATGTTGGTGTATTTTTTCTATAAATTTAGACAGAGTTAGAGAAGTTTGACTTAGGACAAAACTAAAATGACCTACATTTTTTGGAATGGAGGGAATACCATTTTTAACAAGCCTAGATGTCCTAATATTTGCAGTCTTGTCGATGCTTTTGTTCAGGAGAGGATGGCGCAACTGTGCAAGCTTGCAAGGGTGTATAATCTGCAGTAGCACAAACAGCTCACTGTGCATGTTAACTAAGCGCTTATCTGCCCATACAGCTTCAGGTTAATTTGCGGTTGCTTTGCAGCACAGTAGTGCTTATGTTCAAATGCTGCTGTGGAAAAACAGCCCAGGAAAACCTTGAGTTCATTTTGGCACATGTTAAGTTTGACAAATTATGTTTCCCAGAGTCTCACAATCCACTTACTTGTTCCTTTTTTTTTCACAACAGTACCTCCGTCTACAAGACTACAACTTGATTTTGAAAAAAAAAATAGCCAAAGGGGTCATGCCAAACAGAACTGTAGTAATCTACCACAATGCCAAATGGTATGTAACAAGGTCTTAAAAACTAGGAAGTATTGCCAAACTTTTAAAGGGAAACTAAGCAAGTAATGCATATTCAAAGATCTACGTAAACAAATAAACCTGGTATTTCAAAGACAGTCATAAGGCCCACACCAAGACATGCACAAAATGAAAAATGCTGCAAAATTAATAACATGCAGAAATAGAAGGCTTACATTGGAGAAGCATTACAGTATGAAGAGCTTCAAAATACAGTGGCGCATCAAAGGAAAACATGTTTCTCTGGGTTATCTGCATGATTTAACAATTTTTAGGATGCACAGCTGGAAATAAAAACACAGGCTAGATCAATTAATATGCTGGTCTCTGATGATTTGCCTACCTGTTTGTGAATCCAGGAAATCCAGGAAAGGACTTGCTTAGAAACTCGGGTAAACAGACTTGTCTTTGAATAAACACATAACGAAAGACACAGCAGACTAATCACCTCTATAGCAGTCTCAGGGTCTAATGGAGTAGTCTCATAATTGTCTGGCGATAGGGACTTAATCAGTGAAAATAAAGACTGTCGAAGAGCATAGCCATAATCTTCTTTTAGCTTGAATCCAACACCAGCAGAAAACC
The DNA here is from genome assembly GCF_016808335.1 of Panicum virgatum. NCBI lineage: Eukaryota > Viridiplantae > Streptophyta > Magnoliopsida > Poales > Poaceae > Panicum > Panicum virgatum. The sequence goes on from NC_053139.1 coordinate 47,203,128, forward strand.
CTGATTCGTTCATCTTTTGACGTTTGGAAAAACTGCTTTCCTCATTCTGTGATATTCTTTTCTGGCCAACTTTTGGCAAGTCAAAATTTTCAGATCTTGCCTGAGGGCTGCTTTGACTGTTACCATCATCAAGAGTAAAGAAGTCTTGACCAAATTTGCTGATAACCACTCGAATGCATTCAATCAGTTTGCTGCAAGGTTTTGGCAAGCAGAGCAATTTCAGAAAGATTTCTGGTTTCCATAGTTGAATAGAGCAGAGTTCAATTATTCTCTTGTATGCGGTGTACATTGCAACCTGAAAAGGAGTAGCGGTTAGTAGAATGAAGTATGCTTAGAACCTGGGTAAGTCAAATTGGTCCTCGAACCTGAAGTTCTGCACTTTTGCTGGCCTTTACTGCTCTTTGGAGGACATTAACAATATCAGCAGCTGTAGATTCAACAACATAACCAGGACATGAAGAATGCAGTGCATGAAGACACGCTCCCATTGAAAAGTCATAATCTGCATCTCTGCAGAAACCAAGATATAGCATATTGGTACATGACGATGTCTGGATTCCAATGAACAAGGGGAAACCAAAACCTACATTGTAAGTTGCTACCTCTATTTCATATATAAGTCATTTTAGACTTGTAAGGAAGTCAGGAATTACTAGCAGTGTAGCTTACAAAATTGACATTCAAGACCTTGTTCATTAGAGATATGTTTTTCCTCTAAAGGTATCTAATTCTGAATTCTCTCACCAACAGGAGACATGGGGGAATGATGACGCATTCATTGATAAATGATAAGAATAGAATCATTGAGCATGGGCATAATAGGAACAAAATATAATGACCGAAGTGACACATATTTTATGAAGAGCTGTAAGGGCAGTCCCAATGGAATGACTAGGATGGTTTCTGTAGCATTAATTACGATGTCATGTAAGAAAAATGGTGGTGTGGCAGTAGAGTTAAGGAAGAGAGAAGGAAACCGTCACTCATGCAAGAAACCATCTCGTTGTGAAAACCAAAAGGGGGAGTAAAAGAGAGAGAAGAGAGGGGATTGGATGATAATTGGCAGTAGAGTTAAGGAAGAGAGCGAAGGAAACCGTTTCTCGTGCAAGAAACCATCTCGGTGCAAAAACTGAGGAAGGGGGAGGGAGGATAGGGAGAAGAAAGGAAAGAGAGGAGACTAGGAGAGGATTGGATGGTAATTTATTTTGATTTTTGAAGAGACCGACCACTATTGTCAATATGACATGGCAACTATGGAAACAACATGATACTATTTGGGTTGGGAGTGCTGCAAAAGGTTAAAACAGCCTACATTCGGAACCGGATGGATTATGGATTTTTCACATGAGGTAGGGAGAAGTGGTATGCTTGATTGCAGTTTCCATTGACCTCAAACCTCACTATAGTTATAGGAATCGTAACTGGATTTAGTTTAAATTTGAATATCGTATTTGTTGGAGTATATTGAGCCCATGTATAGAGGCCCATCTAGAGGCCCATGTGTAGGTACTATTTATACCCACCCTTCTAGGGTTGGAGGAATACAACAACAACTATTATCCTCCTACATGGTACCAGAGCCGAGGTCCTGGGTTCGATCCCTCCCGGCCACGCATTTCCGCTGCGCGATTTCCCCTGCGTCTCTCGTGTGCTGAGACCTGCTGCGGGCTACGCCGGGCACTAGAACCTGCTGCGGGCTACGCCGGGCTCGCACGCCGTAGGGGGAATGTTGGACCAAGGATAAAGGCCCCCACCCCTCCCACTATAACACCTGGGTTTTATGGTCGGGTTGGCTAGGTGGGGCGCGCTAACAGTATTTAATGATCACAGAACCACTTATTTGCTATGCAATTTTTTTTAAATAGTTACGTTGGTGCAGTATAACTGTTAGCTGGTTTGCATTCAGCATGCGTGTAGGTTGGCAGCACATTCTTCACTTAAGTTGGTGCAAGGTTGGAGAAAATAATAGGATATTTGGTTATATGATCAACTTGGAAGGACGGTGATGCACGTGGGCACATGAGAAAGGAAAATTAATTGAACATGCAGGGCCATGGAGTCACAGTTGATATGCTTGCATGCCTTTGTTGAAAAAACGATTGTTGATCTCTTCTAGTTTATCTAGCTTTTACATGCTTGATTTTTTTCCCAGTTGAGCAATACAGCAAAACAATACTGATGTTGCAGCTGTGGGCCAGTTCTCATACAGAAAATGGTTACAGCTAGATTCAAATTTGAATATGAAAAAAAAATGCATAACCAAGCAACTTACCAATGTCAGCTAACTTCTTAATTTACAATTTTTACAGAGAGAAGTTCTCAGTTATAGTATACACAGGGCCAGGAGCATCATAAAAGGACAGAAATAGGCTAGTAAAGTAACATCCTGCAAAGAAGCTAAAGAAAACATATGCAAAGTATAATCTAGCATAACAATATTTGGACAATATTTTACTCAAGATCCAATTCCAACATATCTCTCCTCAAATGGTGTAGTAATTTCAACAACGGGAAGCAATGAGTACTAACGTGATTACCTGATATCAGAAAGTTCAGCAACATCTTGGCCCAAAATGCATGTGATTGAACGGATAATATTTTCTAGAGGAAGAATCTCATCAGTCATCACTGTGGCAACAATGCGTGCAAAATCAAAACAAACCTGTGGCAACAGATCGAACACAGGCAAGTTAAAGATACACAGGGATAACCAAAAGTTAAAACTATTTATAAAGGTTGATGCCAACCTTGTGCAGAGAACCATCCCCATAGCAGAGAATAGAACAAGCAGCAGAAACAAATGACATGTTAACGAGCCCATCAACATACAAGGTCCCATCTGCAAGACACTTGTTAACTAGTTTAATCAGTGAAGTGGCAAATGGACGCCATCTTGCATCGCCTGTCAGATCAACCAGCACGCCAGGTCCATTCTTAGGTTGGCAACTGGCTGGGAGCTCACTATAAGGCCCAGGTGAGTCTAATATATTTGAGAAGGATCCACAGAGGCATTTAACTAAACACCTTCCAGGAGGCATACCACTAGGACTCTCATCATGCATTGATGCCACATATAGTAGATCTGTTGGATTGGACAAGGTCAAGTTTCAGCCTTTCTGCATAATTAAAGATTAAGAGCACAAAGCAAAGCACATACCTTCTACTGCGACCATAGCATCCAAGAAGAATTGTCTGTAGGCTTCTCGGTCACCTGTGCGAAGAATGGAGAGCAGATTCCAAACTGCATTGAATATAAGTTCATGGCTCGACCTGCAACAGCGAAGAAACAGCATACATGTAAATGACAGGTGGGGATGTCTAACAGGTGGAATCTGCTGGTGTGACACTTAGATAACACAACTGTACCAAATTACTTACAAAGACTGCAAGTATAACAGTTACACAAACTTTTCCCCGAGGAATACAAATAACTATCTGCTGTCCTTAGCCTACAAGGCCATTCTTTCACTCCCAGCAAGACCATGAAAGGTAAATTTATGTCCAGTTGCAGGTAGCTTTCTACTATGCACATTTTAGAGTTTTAGGGACGTAGCTCCGTCTTAAGCAACCATCATTCAGCTTACAGCACAACTGATGGCACACAGCCCCATCAGGACAGTGACAGCACTCCCCTCTTATCGTGTTGCAAGTGCTGGGACACACAGCCGCAACTACAAACAATAATAGGAAGCAAAACACCTACGATGTAACCGACAGCTTCTCCACAGCTCAGATCATCCTGAACGAGTTCTTAATTGAATAATTAATACACATTTCCCTCAAAAAGAAAAATAAGACACATGTAGCCTTTGGCCACTGAAGCAAGCGCACGAGTGCACACACATTATCAGCTAAATCCGTCACATGTCTGGATGGGAAACAAATGAGTATGGAATCAAATGGACAGTGTATGGAAGTTAGCAAAAATATGTACAGCCCACGTGGTCCCAATGAAATTACACATTCATACCGCAATCTATTCCAGGATGAAAGGAAACACAAATATTAGGAGCGATTGGACTAGGGTTCTGTGGAGGGAAGATGGGGTACCTGAAATCGGGCTCGGCGAGGAAGGGGAGGATGCGGCCGATGACGCTGATGACGTCGGCGGCGCGGCCGTTGTAGAAGACCCCTGGGAACTTGAGCGCCGTGTAGGCGACCAGCTTGAGCAACGCAATGACCTCCCGGAGCTCTCTCTTGGATGCTGCGCGCGACCACGGCAACGGGTCAGCTGAAACAAATGTGGAGCGAGGGAGGGGAGGGCGGCGCACGAACCTTTGGGGGAAGGGATGACGTAGTCGCGGAGGAGGTTGGGGAGGACCTCGCGGAGCTTGACCTCGAGGTGCGCGGAGCCCGGGGCGGAGCCGGCGGAGGCGGTGGTGGAGGAGGCGATGAGCTCGCGGAGCTCGTGGATGTAGGTGAAGTGGCTGGCCATCGCCGGCGCCGGAGCGGGGCGGCAGCGGAAGGGTTCGGCGGCTGCCGCCGCCACTTTTTCCGTCCTTAATTTCGAACGGAAAGGGAGGGGACGGACTCTCTCACCGCCTGCTGCCTGCCTCCCACGCAGGAGAGAGGCTTCGTGGGCTTATTTGGGCCGCCAAGCAGGGGGAGAAAATTGGGCTTGGGCGTTCATGGGCCTTGGGGTTGAAGCCAATTTGGACTCATCAGGATGGATACCTTTCTTCGAGTTGAACAGTTAGTTCATGATGAGGAGGACAGGAACAGGAGGTTCAGTTGCAGGTTGCAGCAGCGAGTGAGAGTGGCCATCTCATCTCATCGCTAGCTGATGCCTGATTGATGAGTCGCCGTCATTTTTGGGAAGAGAGCCTGCTTAATATTGGTGAGCCTCAACTTGTCTGAACTGTCCGGCTTGGCTCTTGAGCCTTTCAATGGCGGATTTTTCAGATGGAGACGGACGCTGCGATCCTACATCGCCCGAGCATGTATTCATGAACCTGGGGTAGCTCGCATCAGCGGCCAAACCAAGGGAAATGCTTTCTTCACCTTCTGAGCAAACAAGTTGTTGACGATAACAATTCGGTTTTAGAGGCGAAAACGGATCTGTTGACATGCATGCGCTCAATCTCTAGCTTCTTCTCTACTGCCACTCTTGTCCTTCAGGCTTCAGCTTGACACCGTGTTCGGCTGGTGTCCTAGTCTCCAGCCCTACAGTATTTTTTTCTCACACCGCTTCAGCATTAGTCTCTAGTCACCAATTAGACAATAGTATTTTTCTCTCATACCACTCCAGTTCCAGCCTCCCGAACAGAGGCTTTTCGCTGGACAATATTTTGACCTCTCGTTCGTCTCATCGGATACAATGATACAGTGATGATCACGAACGGCCTGACGTGATGTGGATCTCTATTCTTTTTTTTAGCACCATGCGGAACAAAAGTCAACCACCACAAATTTATTCTAGCACCATGCGAAACAAAAGTCAACCACGGACAACCAGACCAATCAGATGCTAGTCAGCGGGCGTGTCGCCGCCGGATATCCGGTCGGTGATGCCGCGAGCGCGGAACGCCGGCGCACGGCGGTGTCGATATACTATAATGAAAACCAGCGAGGGCGAGAGCGAGTCTGACATCCCTGCAGAAGGCGTCGCCCACATTTCGCCGAGCACCTCGCGCGCGTGCCCATGGAGGGAGGCCGGGTCCACCCGCAGCCGCAGCAGCGCCCGGGGAGCGAGCGCACCAGGCTGGGCGTCTACCACGACGTGCTGCGCCGCCTCAGGGGCGCCGCCGCGCCCGAGGCGCTCGCGCCGGACTTCGCCGACAGCCTCTGGGCGCACTTCCACCGCTTCAGCGTCAGGTGCGAATTCTACCCATGGTTACACAGCACTTGGGGTCCATGGAAATTTTCGGCTTATTCTTTCGATCCGGTGCTGCGGCAGGTACGCGTTGGATGTGAACGCCGAGAGGGCGGAGGATGTTCTGGTGCACATGCAGCTGCTCGACAGGGCTAAGCACTCGGACAACCAGCCAGCCTTCTCAGTCAGAGTTGTTCAGGTGCCAAGTGACTGAACAAAGTCAACTCATTTTTTGTGAATCAAATTAGCAATATCTGTAGCTGCAATCGTGATCTGTTTGAGCTAATTGGGTGTTCTCTGTAGGTGCCCGTGCCTCCAGAGCTTGTTGCCACTGAACCCGATTCTTCTGACCCCAATTCGATGGAAGAGGGCGCCTTTGCAACCTCAAGAAAACTCAAGTATGTTAGCTGCTTCTCGTTTTGTTACCTTTCAGTTGATCACCATGCCTCGTTCTTGTTTCAAATTTCATCGTTCTTTACCCCTTTCATCACTCACCTTTACGTTGTTTGGTTCCTCAGTGTGCACCCAGAACCAATTTTCGGCTCCTCACAGAACCTTAAGGCCCTTGTACGTGAAGCCAGCAGCAGGAACCTCCTGGATGATGGCGATGCTGTTCTCAGGTTACCTCGTTCTCAGTGGCATACCAGCACCTGCATTCATCTCGCTGGCTTCTTTCAGTTACATACATAATCCCAAAATTCCATGGTTATGGCTCATGTGTACAAAATTTGGTGGTGAACAGATTCTATACATAAACTTTCATTCAAATGTTGTTTAGCAGACCAAGTTTCTCTTACTTGATGGTGCATTCATTTTTCTAATGTACTGTAAACAAAACTGATTCTTATGCTATGCCTTTTTTTTTTGCTACTCCTTGGCTGTGTCTAAAAATCAAATGCATATGTTCAAAATTGTTTTTACCATTCGCATGTCTTGTTTGTCATGAGCTATGTGTGCACACAAAACTGGAATTCATTTGAATTCAGATTCTATGGATGCCCAGATCTCCTAGATCAATATCTGCTGCCTTTGGCTACAAGACTGCCAATGGAGTAGCATCATGTTGAAAGCAGACCCATACCCAGCATTATTCAAATAAATCCTCTTTCATTTTTTTCATCCAATATGACACCTTCATCCTCATATGCTGTTGGCAATTGTGGAAACGCAGAAACGGTGTCATCTTCCGCCAGGAGACGTTGTCGTTGCATCAAACTCTGCAAGCCTGCAAGCAGGAAGCAAAAGCATGGAGCTGTCGCCTGCCTTGCGCTGAAAAGGGCATTGGCGACCAATGGTGTTCCCTTTTTTCTTCGGCAATGTAAAACATCATGTAACACTTGTATCATCAGGCCATTTCAGGGCCACCTATAAATGAAAAAGAAAAAATCAGGTGGGGGATCCTCTCCCCCTCCGTTGACCCCTCAAAAAAAAAATCATCCAATTTCCAGACATTCCAAATATTCTCTAAGCAGTTATTTAGTGATAATCACAATTTTTCAGCTGTGATTGCTTGTTAACTGTTCCTTGCTTAAATCGTTGTCTCAAAAGTTCAAGCCAACTGCATCTGATGAGGAACTGTTATGTTCTTGTGCAGTAAAGCGCTGATAATGAATATAGCAAAATTCTAATTTTGTCCCCATCTGGCTGCAATTTTTTTATCTTGCAGGCCCATGCATGAAATCACTTTTGCATCCCACGACAGGCCAAAGGGCCTTACTCAAGTAAGTTTTGGAACTAGTTTCCTTAAAAAGGATTATTGTAATTTCATTTTTGAATCATATTGCATGATGTTTGGAAGCTTTCTGATGCTAACATCATGTTCCAGTTGTCTGCACTTCTAGGCCAGCTAAATCTTGATATCAAGGAAGTACATGCACTTTCAACAAATGATGGCTACTTCTTAGATATTTTCATTGTGGTCGGATGGGATCACAAGGTATTCTTATGCAAATCTCTCTACTTAGCAAACATTTAGTTTCAAACTATTTACAGCTGTGCTGCTCATGTTCTGTCTACATGCAGGAACCTCCAAATTTTCATGACAAAAGCATTAGAATCTTCATCTCTGTTTTAAACATTATTTATTGAATTGCTACATATAATTACACTTCCATGGCATTTGTTTTATTCTAGTACACTCGTCAGATAGTCAGATACTCAGATAGGAGGGAAGTCTTACTTTTGATTATACAGGAAACTCTACAGCTTGAAGAAGCATTGGAAAAGGAAATTCACAACTATAAGGCACAGGTAAAGTTTTAGCACCCATCCCATTTCTTCGTCATCTGATCTTGAGCTATCTGTTGCCCTTTGTTCGACCAATTAGGATGACCCATTAGAATTCCTCTGTTCATGGAGACACATGAAAAGAATGTGCCAAACTAGAAAAGAAAGCGTATGGGTGAACCCAACTAAGAAATTTTGATACAAAGAATAAGATTACTTGCCTGGCCAGCATTCAATAAGCACCAGAACCACCTTTTGGTCAAATTAGTCCTTGTGCATTCATGCTATCTAATATTCTTCTCCAAAATTACAAATCTGTATCCTCATTTTAAGATTAGCAGAACAATTGATGTCAATAGATTACACCACAAACTCTTAGATCCACATAAGCAAATTGAGACTCAGATGTATAGAACATTTTGTTTATGTCTAGAACAAGATGCTGACAAAAGGTTGTGACACGAGAGTATTTTGTGATGCACATTTTGTCCTAGTGTTAAGTCTGCAATGTGCAAAAAAAAAAAACTTGCAGTGTTTATAATTAAGCTGTTTCTATTAAATGTTTTGTGCAATGTGCAAAAACTAGTCTACAGATTCAGTGTTTATAATTAAGCTGTTTCTATTAAATGTTTTGTTCATTTGGTAAGCTTTGGTACCTGTAACCTTTTATTCTCTATTTCCTGGTGCTTAAGTTATGCACTGTCAAAACTCTTCTTCAGATGCATTCAACATCTTCTTGCTGGCCTCCTGAATTGGCAGGCAAGCAGTGTCCGAATAACTCACAAGAAGGCAGCCATGTTGAGATACCTAAAGATAACACTGACGAATGGGAGATTAATTTCAAAGCATTGGCATTTCAAGACAAAGTGGCATCTGGAACGTATGGAGATCTGTGAGTATTATATTGTTGCCTTGCTTGGTATTTCGGTCTGTTAGTTTCCTTAAAAAAAAAAAACAAGCCGCTCATTCTTCCTCCCTTGATGTTGCAGTTATCATGGTACATACTTCGGTGAGGATGTTGCTATCAAGGTACTCAAATCAGATCGCCTTAATGAGAACATGGAAAAGGAGTTTGCTCACGAAGTATATATCATGAGGTTGGTAACAAAATCTGTAATAAAGTTTCAGAAAAGGAAGAGGATGCATGCCAGTGGCCCTGTGGTTGGGAGGCTGTTTAACCTGCCCAGTACTACCTATTGATCCAGTTTCATGTCCTAGGCTCGTAAGACCAGCTCGGACACCCATCTCCTTTAGTGACAGTAGAGCTCTTGGCCTTACTGTTTTATTTTTAAAGAAAAAAAAAGGAAAATAAAAGCTGTGGCCTGTGATAGTCAACTTAAAACGCTCATACTTTTGTTGCTACGACAATATGCTGAACCTAAAAAGGCTCATCTGTTTCTATACTGGAGTCTTTTGCCTTAGTAAGTAGCACATGCTTTTGTCTGATCATGTTGTTGACAAGTTTTTTCATTTTCTAGGAAGATCCGTCACAAGAATATTGTTCGATTTCTTGGGGCATGCACCAAGCCAAAAACTTTATGCATTGTCACAGGTAAAATATAGATACTAGTACTTCTTCCCATGCAAATTTAATCAGATTAGGTTAAAAAATTTCTCGTTTATTTAAACTTATGTGTTTCACCAGAATTCATGAAAAATGGAAGTGTGTATGATTTCCTTCACAAGCGTAAAGGTTCCTTCAAACTTCCTAGTCTACTTAAAGCTGCAGTTGACATATCAAAAGGGATGGACTATTTACACCAAAATAGAATTATTCATCGAGATTTGAAGACTGCCAATCTTCTAATGGATGAGCATGAGGCAAGTTTTCTGTCATTGTATGGTCAAACTGCATATACATACTTATCCATGTAAATTCCTTCATAACGTGGTTTCCTTGTTAAACACAATCAGTATCGTGGTTGGTAATTCTATATTCATTTCACTAAGTGTGTGAGTCACTGCCAAGCCCTCTCCCCTCTCCCAACACATGCGCGCGCACCATCTTTCTATTTTGGTTGCGTGTAAATTGTATGTGTGCTCTGAAATATAGTTAACAAAGTTCCTTTTTTGTATAGAACATGAAAAACTATGGAGACTGGATATATATATATATATATATATATATATATATATATATATATTAGAGGACCTAGCCATTTGTCTATATATTTGGAACTGTTTTTTCCCCAAATCTCAAACAGATTTCTTTTTGCTATTTTTATCTATTTTGTTGTTAGGTGTCAGCCATTCATATTAACTGGCATGTATTCCTTATATCCTTTTGGTATCATATCCTCTGTCCCTTTTCTATTTTAGCATCATGTTTAATCAATGAGCTTCATTAGATCCTATGCCTCGTTATATTCTTTCTTTCTTGTCTCCTGCATTGAAAATTTTGAAGTATTAAAAATTTGAACCTCAAAATGATTATCAATGACACCTTTCAGCTCATCAAGGTTGCTGACTTTGGTGTTGCACGTGTCAAAGCTGAGTCAGGTGTAATGACAGCGGAAACTGGCACATATCGTTGGATGGCTCCGGAGGTAATCTTACGTAATTAATAGTTAACAAATTATATTTGTTTATTACAGAGGAATCACCAGCACTAGTTTTTTTTTAATGATAGTAGTACAGAGTACAGACTGGGTACCAAAATTTGAAGATCTTTTATATGAGCTCCATTTTCTGTGTAGGTTATAGAGCACAAACCATACGACTCCAAAGCTGATGTATTTAGCTTCGGCATTGCTCTGTGGGAGCTGCTAACTGGAAAGGTAACTGGTCGATTAGTCAGAGTTGATCCCTTAGGAAATTTATGGTTGGCCTTGGTACTAAATGCCAGAGTTCTCAGTTTTGGGCTTCTTTTTTTTAATAGATTCCTTATGATTTTCTAACACCACTCCAAGCAGCCATTGGTGTTGTCCAGGAGGTAATGAACAAACTGAAGTTTTTTTTAGTTGGTTTTGTTATTGACTGACACATGAAATGCAACCCCAAGATCATCAGTTACAACTGTGCATAGTTTTGTCTTTGTAGTTTGTTGAGGTCTAAGTCTAACATTAGTGTTGTCCATGAGGCAACCTCATTATACTACTACCCTAAACTTTTTTCTTTGAAAAGGTTTTTTTAGCATGGGAATTAAAAGATCGCAAAACCAACTGCTATTGTTTGGTGGAAATGATCAAGTTATCTGCGGTGTTCATGTCTTCTAAGAAAGAGAGAATAGATAGTGTGTAGTGTCATTAATAGTAAATATTGATAATGCATTGAAGCTTAATGAACATTTCCAGGTGAAGCTACAACGAAGAAAAAAAATATTTTTGCTTCTTAATTCAATCATCTACCTAAATAAATGGATGTTTCGCCTTATAGGGCTTAAGACCAGTGATCCCAAGGGGCACAAACCCTAAGCTCGCGCAGTTACTTGAGAAGTGCTGGGAGCAAAATCCTACCAACAGGCCAGACTTCACAGAAATTTTGCAAACACTGAATGAAATTGCAGAGGAGGTGAACATCTCTGACCTCATAATCCATTTCTTCAAGACCCCATATCTTCCAATTGAATAGTGTAACCGATGTATGAGACATCCTTGTAGGTCCCCATGGATCCTAACAAGCTCCACAAGGAGAAGGAAAAAGGAGGCAGCTTCTTTTCATTTGGGAAGGGCCATTGACAGGCTATTCTGCTGCATTTGTGTCACCACTGGAGTTGTACATTTGCCACTGTACAGATAGATTTACGTTTCTTCGATAACAATTTTTCTTTGTGAAGACGTCGGTTTTCCATGGTCTATGCAATTGTATAGTGTGGTTGCCTGATTAACATATCATTTGAAATCTAGAGTTCACCAGGATGCACAAGCTGCAATGCCCTAGAACATTTATTTTTGCGATATACTATATGTTAACAAAACAAAGCAGATGCAGTTACAAGTTACAAAGTATCCACATCTAACAAATTTACAAAATCATTATAAAATTGGGGAAAAACAATTAGAGCTCCACGGATTGGCACAAGATACATGGCCCCAGAACGTTCAGTTTAACTGCAGGTGGAACTTTGCCCTTGATGAATGCTTCCACAGCCGCGGGCGGTGTCTGGGATTCCTGATCATGTCATCCTCCATTGTAAGGCATTTGCCAAGTTTGTTGGTAGAGCACCTAGGAAGACCCAAATTGATTTCCAATCTAAGGCAATCAAGCATTGCGGCATTCTCAAGAACGTAACATGCTATCTCAACCAAGCTCATTGCAGTTGCAGGGCAGAAGACCATCATACCTACTACATCCGTGGCCCTTTTGTTTTTTGAAAACACTCAAATGATAGCTGGAGACTTGCATTTTATTCGTTTTGTAGCTTGTCTTCTGAGTTCTGACTACTACTGTTTCTTTTCAATCTCAAGCATGCGCAGAAAAGTATTTGAATACTCGTGTCACCTGACAGATGATGTTGCTGAGGACTACAAGTCTACAACATATATACACTAAAAAATCGATGGGCAAGATGGTAACACTGTTCCAGTGTTCCTTTGTAACAGTTTAGTGCTTAATGCTAAGTGAGCCAGACGATGGTGCTTAATGTGTCGTATGTACGATATATAAGCTGCTTGATTCTGTACCTGATTCAATAACACAACATTCTACGGAAGGGTGATGATGAGACACTGAAGGGAGGAAGTGATCGAAATGAGACCTAAAGTCCTAATCTGTTGCGCTACTGTTCTGTTTTTTTCTCTCGAAAGGATGGCAAGAGTTTTGCCGAATTTTTATTAGAAAGAAAAAGAGTTTAAAATACAACTGCACCTAAACCGACTCCGCACCACGACCACATGCCAACAGAAAAAACTACATACTACCAGTAAGAACGCCACGCCAGCAGCACCACGCCAATGCTACTGTTCTGTTTTACAGGCTCCATTTTATTCTGCACTGTTAATTCAAAAAGACGAGAAGACTGCTGAGCAATCCTCGAGCAGAGCAGCCTTAACAGATCCTAGGCAATGTTTGCGAGCTAACATCACTGGTTGATAGGCAGTCCTTTCTCTTTCCATGAAGAGAATCCACCGGCGATATCTGTTACATCAGTGAAACCCTGAAAACAGTTGCATCGAATTGAGCTTAATCACCATGAATCATATATAGGAAGCCAAGAACCGATTGGCAACATGATAGAGGATGCATGGGATGATCATGCTTACAGCAGAGTGGAGCTCAGTTGCTGCCATGAGAGATCTCCTGCCACTTTGACAGCCCTGAAAATAGATAACAAGTGTGTTTTTTTCTATTAGAAAACGGAAGTATGATCGACAAGAACAGCATCTGTTTTGAACTCATGAAGTATTCAGCAGACGTACAACGATGATCTCATCATCCTTCCCAAATATCCTTGACACTTGCTCAAGAAAGTGTGTGTTCTTTGTCGTTCCTAAGATTGATAGCACGTACATAAATGTTCAGATGTAAATCAGAACATAATCTCATTACACAGTAAACTGGATGAGGACCTAGCATGCTCATCAGTTGGTGTTAGAAAACAAAATGTGAACAATAGGTGTCATACAGCCGAACGGACGCGTTGGTGTACAGTAAGGAGTCACTAACATAAAGCTGTATATATGTACAGTTCAAAAAACATAAAGCTGTATGTTCCCACATTCATCTTTTTGTGGTCTGTGTGCCAGGGACGACCAGCATGTGGAGACCACATCACAGACGTAACTAGGCCATGATGATCATATAAAACTTTAGGTTATTATGGCCCTTTGCAACGCCAAAACGCCGTTTGAGTTTGCTGCTTTGCTTTTAAGGTTGCAACTTGACATCATAATGCGTTCATGTATGCAAAGGGTTACTTTGCTTTCAGTTTGTACTATATCAGTATCAGAAACAAATAAAGAAGTATTGACGCGTGCGCCACAATGGATCAGAGATCATGCCTATCCTGATTCTCGAGTGGAATTCTACTTCCGAATGCACATGATGTTTGTCAACGGAACGCACTCCATCTGGATAAATAGTTACGAGGAGTCCAATCGAAGACCATGAACTTGACTGAACAAATTAGCCAGCGACTAGAGTCAAGAATATGCTTGGATGTTTGCAGGCATTACCTGAGTCGGTCCTGAACATGTAGGGGATATTTACAGCTCTTTCAGGATGCCCCGCACGGAACTCGGACTCGGTTCTGCACAGGCAGCAAATGAAAAAGACAAAATGACATTGAACCATGACAGATTCCCAAGACGCTTGCTTCTATTTTTAGATCTGCGACGCAGCGTAATTAAGAAAAATTGTCACTCTTTCTGCTGACCGGTAGGTAGCGTGCCGTGGCTTACCTGACGTCGAGGTAGCGGTGGCCGGCCTTGTGAAGCTCGTATGCGATGTGCACCGGCGCTGACCGCGGCACCACCGCCTCCTCATCCGCTTGCAACGCCCCGCCAGCGCCGGTGCCGGTGCACCTGGAGTTGGAAATGGAAAATGTTTACACAACACATTGGGTATTGTATTTTACTCCCAACCATAAAGTCAAAGAATCTCCATCTAAACCTCGTCGAAGAATCTCGATCTCGACAGAGATAAAGGATAGGGGTGTCACCAGAGTTGCAAAGAAAATTCAGATAGATGAGAAATATGCAGGCATCGTATATATAGCCTTCCCCTAAATCAAAAATCAAGAAGCAGCCATGCAGCGCGAGTGACGATGATTCCTCAAGAAAGAGAATGCACACCTGACCTGAGGCCAATTAGGGAGCCGGGCGTCTTCTGCTTGGCGATCGCCGTGGCGTCCAACTGAAGAGGAACCCCTGCAGCGCCGGCGTGTCGCGGCCTGCGGTGGATTGGGCATTCACGTACAAGAAAGAACTAACGCATGGGAATTAGGAATCGGATGGAGCAGACAGGGGCACCCACCTGGTAAGGGCTCGGAGGGCGGCGCGGGCCAAGGTCGCTGCCATTGCTGGCTCCGGCTCGCCGCCGCCGGCCGGAGCGCCGTGCCTTTTGGTTTCTTGGGTTCTTCTCTTCGGCGGCTGCGGAGGACAGAGGCGTGCGTCTCTTCGGTTCTCAAATGGTCCGTCTCCGTCCTCGTCATCTTTCTTAAGCCTACCAAATGGAGCCCAGGGCATTTTATTTAGTACTTGCTATGCCCTTTCTATTTTGCACAAGGCAAATCTGAACAGAAGTGTTAGGGAATATACTCATTATATTCCTTCAAACACTAAAAAGATGGGTAATATAGTAGTTGTATATGAGCCTCTAAATGGGTCTAACACATAGGCCATATTGACTGTACATATATACACCAACATCCCCCCACAGTCTGAACTACCGGCGCAGCAGAGTTCAAGACTGGACAACAAAGAAAACACACACAGGAACAACACCTCCCCCCGCAGCCATAACTAGCCACCTGCTACGTTGAGACTGGAGCGAAACTCCGAGAAAGTCGAAGAGGGGATATAATTGGTGAAGATGTCGGCAAGCTGGGAGGTGACCGGGACATGGAGGACCCGAACATCGCCAATAGCAACTCGGTCGTGAACGAAGTGCAAATCGATCTACACATGCTTCGTTCGCTGATGCTGAACGGGGTTGGTGGAGAGATACACGGCGCTGACGTTGTCGCAGTAGACGAGCGTACTCTTAGCGAGCGGGCTATGAAGCTCAGCCAAGAGCTGTCATAGGCAGGACGCCTCCGCCATACCATTAGCGACAACTCGGTACTCCGCCTCGGTATTGGAGCGGGAGACAACCGGCTGCTGCTCGGACGACTAGGAGACAAGGTTGCCGCCTAGGAAGACGGCATAACCAGAAGTGGAGCAGCGAGTGTCCGGACAGCCAGCCCAGTCAGCATCGGTGTAGACAACAAACTCAGTAGAGGAAGATCGATGAAGAATCAGGCCGTAGTTAACAGTGCCACGGACGTAGCGGAGGAGACGCTTCAGCGCAGCAAGATGTAACTCCCGGGGATCATGCATATGAAGGCAGACCTGCTGAACGGCATATGTGAGGTCCAGCTTGGTGAAAGTGTGGTACTGTAATGCAGCAGCAAAACTCCGGTAGGCAGACACCTTCGCCTGAGTGTCGACAAGAGTGTAACAAGGTTTGCAATCAGTCATCCCAGCCCGCTCCAGAATATCAAGTGCATACTGCCGCTGGTGAAGGAGAAGGCCAGAAGGGCGAGGCTCAACAGTAACACCCAAGAAATAATGGAGCTGACCAAGATCCTTCGTAGCAAACTCCTGCTACATAGATAAGATGATGCGCTGAAACAACTGCTGACTGGAGGCTGTGAGAATAATGTCATCAACATATAGCAGCAGGTATGCAGTCTCATCCCCACGATGGTAGATGAATAGAGAAGTGTCAGACTTGGCATCTGTGAACCCCAATGTCAGTAAGAACATGGCAAACCGAGAATACCAAGCCCGAGGAGCCTGCTTCAAACTATAAAGAGATTTGTTGAGCTGGTAGACCATGTCCGGATGACTGGAATCCACAAAACCCGCCGGCTGACTACAGTAGACTGTCTCTGATAAAGTGCCATAGAGAAACACATTTTTCACATCCAGCTGGTGCACAGGCCATGAGAGAAAGAGAGAGCGACTGAGAGGACCATGCGCACCGTAGCAGGCTTCACCACTGGACTGAAGGTCTCATCATAGTCCACATCAGACCGCTGGGTGAAACTCCGGAAAACCCAGCGAGCCTTGTAGCGATCCAGTGTACCATCAGCCCGACGCTTATGCATCCAGATTCACTTGCCAGTGACCACATTGCAACCAGACGGACGCGGCATGTGATCCCACGTCTGGTTGACAAGAAGAGCCGCGTACTCCTCTTTCATTGCGCAACGCCAGTGAGGATCCGCCATTGTGTCGCAAACAGAAGAGGGTACCGGAGAGATCCGTGGCTCTCCCTCGGTGGCGGAGAGAGTCACGGGCCGAAACACCCCAGCCACCCGCCGAGTCACTATGGGATGAATATGACCAGGGTTCCGATGGATGTCGGGTGGGTGGTACACAGCTGGCTCGACACGAGAGTGAGTCGGTGGAGGCGGCGGTGGCGACGGCTCCGGTGTAGGTAGCGGTGGAGGCGGATCCGTCGAGCGGCGCTCGAAGACGTGCACAGAGTGCGCATAGCGCGCTAGAGCCTTCGGGGATGGAGTCAGAGGCCGTGGGTCCGGCGCCTGTGCCGGCACCGAACGACGCCGATAGACCTGCATCGGCTGAGCGTAGCGCGCAGGCGCAGTAGGAGGCACCGGGGCTGCGCTGGCGCAGCAGGAGACACCGGGGCCGCGTGTGGCACGACAGCAGGCACCGGGGCCGCGCGTGCCGCAGCAGAGATCACGGGAAGCGGTGTCAGTGTACCAAAAAAATCTGTGGGAAAAAGACAGATAGACAGACAAAGGTGGCTAAACCATCGGGCTAGGCGACAACAAGGACTCCAACTCGGGATCAGAGGAAGGTGTAGAGGAGGTGGAGTAGGGAAAATCCGACTCGTCAAACACAACGTGTCGGGAGATGAGGACCCGGCGAGAGGTGAGGTCAAAGTAGCGGTACCCCTTGTGGTCAGGGGAGTAACCAATAAACACACAATGAGTCGAGTGGGGCGCCAGCTTGTGAGGAGCAGTGGCGGAGATGTTAGAATAACATGCACACCCGAAGACACAAAGATAATCGTAGCTAGGAGGGGTATCGAAAAGAGCATGGTGTGGAGCGTGAGCTGGGAAAGTCGTGGACGGAAGGCGGTTAAGCAAGTAGGTGGCGGTGTGGAGACTCTCAGCCCAGAAGCGGGGAGGCATAGAGGCCTAGAATCAGAAGGGTGTGCATGACATCGTTCGTCGTGCAAATCATCCGCTCAGTCTTGACATTTTGGGGAGAGGTATACGGACAAGACGGACGCAGCTGAACACCCCAAGATAGAAAGAAAGAATGGGAGGTGTTGTTATCGAACTCACGCCCATTGTCACACTGGACGGCCTTAATGGTGAGGCCGAACTGAGTAGACGCCCAGGCAAAGATGTGGAGGAGGGTGGGAAAAGTCTTAGACTTGGTGCGCAAAAGAAAAGTCCAAGAATAATGAGAGAAATCATCAACCACCATCAGATAATATTTATAACCAGAAATGCTGGGTACAGGGGATGTCCATAAGTCACAGTGAACAAGATCAAAGGCATGCGTCACATGCGAAGAAGAAGAAAAAGTAAGTCTAACATGACGACCAAACTGGCACGCATGACAAAGATGCTTAGCAGAAGCCCTAGTACAAGGAACATCGGTACTACGACTGAGCTGTACCAAAACGTCGTGGCCGGGGTGACCAAGTCGGCGTTGCCAGGTGGTAGAAGACGATGTCGCGACAAAGACAGCAGACGAAGAAGGAGTCGAATGTGGAGCAGTGGAAGCAGTAAGACGAAGGGTGTAAAGGGGCCCCGACCTGTCACATCGGAGGAGTGGACGCCGGGAAGCCGAATCCTTCACAGTAAGACCAGAGGAGTTAAATTCGACGGAACAAGAATTATCAGTTGTAAACTGGCGAATGGAAAGAAGGTTATGAACCATCTGAGGATCAACAAGAACATTGGAAAAGACGAAAAGAACCAGGAGCAAAACCCACAGAGGTGACAGGAAGACAAGACCCATCACCAACCATGATAGAAGAAGAACAAAAAAGATGTGGGGGTCGGACAGAAGAAAGGATACCAGCATCTGGGGTGGTGTGGAAGGAGGCACCCGAGACAGCGATGTACTCGGTGCTGACTGGTGGTGTCAGCCCCATGGTGCCGAAGGACTGCGCCAGTGCGGCCTGGTCCCACCCCCCAGACCAGGTCGCAGGCTGGTTGGGCTGAGCGGGTGGAGTTCAGGATGGCGCGAACAGGGGAGCAACACTGGTGAACATGGCCGCCGGCTGGAGCTAAGGACGAAGGCCCCCCCTGATCCTGAAATGGCCACATCGAGATGCGCCCTGACCATGGGTCGCTAATGCATGGCCAGGGCGTACCTCCACGGATAGAGGCAGAAGCAGGAGCCGAAGCCAGAGTCGGCGTGCCCCGGCGACCCCCACCAGCACCCCCACCGGTACCAGCACCACCAGTAGCAGTGCCACCAGTACCACAACCACGCCCCCCCCCCGACGACGCCCACCGCGCCTCCCACCCCCACTCTGCCCGGTGGGAGGAGCACCAAGGAGAGAGGTGGCAGGTGAGGCGGAGGAAGCCGGTGGAGCAGCCACGAGCGTGGTGGAGGAGGACTAGGACGATCCGGTCGTGGGTCCCCTGGTGATCTCCTCTAGGACGAGGTCATCCCGGACCTGCAGGAAGGAGGGGAAGGACCTCTGGTGGGTGATCCATGTCCACAGGTGGTCATAGGTGCTGTTGAGACCTCGCAGGATATTGAGCACCAAGATCCGGTTGGGCACCGGGCACCCGAGGTCGTGAAGGGCATCAGCCATGCCCTTCATCCTCCTACAGAACTCACAAACGGAGAGGTCCCCCTACTCGAAGGTGCGGAAGGAGGCGTCGAGCTGGAGAGCGCGGAACGAACACCGAGGAACTGCCCTTCGAGCGCCAGCCAGGTCTGTCGCGTGGTGCCGCCGTGAGTCCTGACGATGTCCTGCAGATCGAGAAAGATGGTCCCAAAGATCCAGGACATGGCGACGCTGTCGAGGCGCAGCCACACCATGTCCGCGCCTCGACCGATGTGTCGAGGAGGACGTGGTCGTCAAGGGCGTAGCGGCGGAGGGCGAGAATGACCTGGTCCCGCCAGCGCTTGTAGGAGGAGGACGAAGAGCAGAGCCTTGATGTTCTGGACACCGGCGGCCTGGAAGTGAAGCTGGGCGACCATGAGATCGGTCGTGTCGAGCCGGGATCCAGAACCAAAGGGCGGAGCTTAGTGGGAAGAAGAAACAGCGTGCTCGGTGAAGGGGACGACGGACTACTGGCCGGAGGAGTCAACGATGGAGTGCTCTGCCTCGGCGACACGGCGAGTGAGAGCATCGATTGCGGAGCGCTCGCGCTCCCAAGCGAGGGCAGCCGCGCGGGCCCTCTCCTGAGCCGCCGCAGCCTCGGACTTGGCGGCCAGGTGAGCCGAGGCGAGAGCAGCGTCAGCCATAGCAGCTCCGGCGACGAGGGTCTGCGGCCCGCGGAAGGCAGCGGTGGCAAACGGCGCGTCCGCGGGGGGCATACCCATCCCGCGCCATGGAGGAGGAGCCGCGCCCGGGCCCATGGCGGCTGCGGCGCCCGCGCTCCCCGCGCCCATGGCGGCGGTGACTGCATCGTCCGGAGGAGGAGCGGGGGGAGCTGCGACGGCGGCAAGGGCGGCGGCGGCGGAGGCGGGCGGCCGGCCCTAGGGCCACGCTCGCGGCGCGCTAGCAGCAGAGGAGAGGGCCGCGCCGGCAACAGAGGAGAAGGGTGGTGCAGGCGGCCGTCCAACCATGGAGGCGGCGGTGGTGGCAGGGGAGAGGGAGAGAGAGAGGCTAGGCTGATACCATATTAGGGAATATACTCATTGTATTCCTCCAAACCCTAAAAGAGTGGGTAATATAGTAGATCTACATGGGCTTTTAGATGGGCCTAACACATAGGCCATATGAGCTGTACATATATACACAAAAAAGAAGCCTACCAGTTCTGGCCGTACTCGAATAACTGATTGAATGCACGTTGAAAACTAGAATTACAGGGTAGTTTTTTACTGGTAAATTTCTAATATCCCCAGATATGGATATTTATGTACAAAAGAGTCTGCTAAAAGATGACGGAAAAGGGAAAATGCAACATCCAAGGGAGTACATAATCCTTAATATGTTCTGACATATTTATTCAGTAGTATTATTTTACAGTCCTTGAATTAAGCAGCTTTTGACAGGATGTTGGACTTCAGGAATAAAATTGCAGGGACGGTCAAATCACTGGGTGAGAAGCAATATATCCATTATCCCTCCGCGAAGAAAATCCACCATCAATGTCGGTCGCGGGAGTCAAACTCTGAAAATGGTTGCATGGGGAAAATCAGCACAAATTACAGACATCCAGGAGGAGCCGGTTGTTGGGGGTAGAATACAGATAGATTATGGGGTGTTGAGTTTCATCAGTGCAGAAGCTACTTGGGGGAGTCTGCGTTGCCCATCAACATACGGCGACCGAGGGCCGCGAATCGCATCCCAGTGAGTTCCTCCATCCTGCGGTGAAGACGAGACACCAGCGCCGAGAGGCCGGCGGCAATCTTGCACCTGAGCGCTGGAAGGATTGTCCGCCGGGGACCGGAGGAAGTCGCGATGGCCGGCCCTCCCCCAGTCCGGCGGCGTCATGGACTTCCGGCATCTGCGGAGGGAGCAGAGATCGCACCTGCCACGCTTCCCCTCCTCCGGCTACACTAATCCCCTCTAGAGATTCGAAGAAGAAACCAACCGTTGAATCGATTCAACGAATGATGCCGTGGGGTGAATTCCTCTGGCAGTTTGAGCTCTTCGTTCCTAGGGAGAAATTTTGAAATGACTGGTGTGTGGTTCGTGGTCGCCGTGGGCGCAGAGATGTATTTGCAGACTGATAGATAAGGTGTGGCTGCAAAGCGACGTGAAAAGGGCATTTCTTTCTTTTCGTTCAAAAAAAAAGGGCATTTCTTCCGACTTATCGGGAACATATCAGGTGCAAAAGAGATGAATATGATGAACTTGTTTTAGTTCTGTGATTCTGCAACACAATACTGCTCAGGTATGGCCATTTACATTTATTCGAAATGCATCATCGAAATTCGAAAGGAGTACACAAACCCCAATCTGTTCTGCTACTATTCTGCTGCTTAGCAGGCTCCATTTATTCAGTGCTGTTATTTTGAAAGCCGAGAAGAACATTATGTACACTAGTACAATCCTTGAGCTTGGCCGCCTTGACATGATGTTGGGCTTCAGTAAGATATAAATTGCTGGCAAGCTCGGATCATTGGGTGATAGGCAATCCATTATCCCTCCAAGAAGAAAATCCACCAGCGATGCCGGTCACAGCAGTGAAACCCTGAAAATGGTTGCATGGGGGAAGGAAATCAGCACAAATCACAGAAATCCAAGACTTATTATCTATATTGGGGTTGCAATATAGATAGATGATGGTGGTGATCATGCTTACAGCAGAGCAGAGTTCAGTTGCTGCCATGAGAGACCTCTTGCCACTTTGGCATCCCTGAAATAAGATTTCAGAAATATACCGATAAAACAGCTGAAAAGGAACATGAAATTATTTATTTGACACCATGGTGCATTCAGTAGACGTACAACGATGATCTCATCATCCTTGCCGAAGATGCTCGATACTTGCTCAAGAAAGTGGGTGTTTTTGGTCATCCCTTGGATTGGAAAAACAGAAATTATCACATGTCAATGACAACTTAATCACAATGCAGACAGTTAACACTAGTCAGCTGAAACCGTCAGTGCGCTCATTGGTTCACCTTAGGAAAGAAATGATGAAAGGAATAGTCACACAGCAGAAAGGGCAACACGATCAGAGTGTTACATGCACTAAGTTACCAGTAGCAGTAAGAATTACACCGTGCCCATCTAGCTCTGAGAATGACTGCCGATAGGTCATGGAGACGGTTACTGTCAGAAAGGTCAACTAAAACAGGCCGCACAATGCAAGACAAAACAACGGGCCACTAGGACAGCGAGTGAGTTGGTGGGAGCTTGGTTGGTGTTGTTACCTGAGCCGGTCTTGTTCATGTAGGGGATATTTACAGCTCCTTCGGGATGCCCAGCGCTGAACTCGGCCTCGGTTCTGCACAAAGCGGCAAACCGACTCTGAATGTTCACTTTGAATCCAGAATGTTTGAAGGGAAGGGAATTATAAGAACAAGTGAACCGAGCTCTGAATTGCAGAAGCGAGAGAACCCCACGAAAGAGAGTAACTACTGAGCCGTGAGCTGCATCGCAAATTTCGCAAAGTCCGTTTGGACAGATGGATCTGGGTCGCAAAGGATACATCCAACGGTTGGAGCGCGGCCAACAGAGTTTTCAAATACACCCCCGCCCCCTTATTTGCATTAATCGCGATCCAAATATTTTCAGAAAACCCCCTGTTTCTATTTTGGCTGTTGATGTTGGTCCTCAACCTCCGTCTCTCTGCCGCGCCATGGCAACGGCCGGCCCCCTCGCCGTGGAAATCAAACGGACCGGTGGCCGGAAAGAGAAACAGAGAGTGCTCGCGTGGTTGTAGCGTAGCGTACCTGACGTCGAGGTACCGGTGGCCGGCCTGATGGAGCTCGTAGGCGACGCGCACCGGCACGGAGCGCGGCACCGCCGCCGCCGCCTCCGCCTCGGGGCGCAACGCCTCGTCGACACCGTACCTGCTGGGTCCATCGGAGGAGAAGAAGCTCGTAGGCTAAGGACATGTTGCAGGGCAGGAAGGGGAAGAACAACTACACAGCAGCGGTGGGTGGCAACCTGACGGCGACGGTGCGGAGCGAGCTCCTCCTGGCGCCCGCGGGCCTCGCCGTGGCAACGGACCGAGGATTAGGAGCTCGTGCGGCGGCGCCACTATGCCGGAGGCTGCGTACGGAATAATTGGGCATTGAGAGGCCGGCGCGCACGCTGGAGATGGATGGAATGGAATGGATGAAGCCGAGGTAGGAGCACCTGGTAATGGTATGGGCGAGGAGGGGCGCGGCCGGGAGGGAGGTCGCCATTGCTGCTAGCTCTATCTATGGATCGCCTGGCACAACCCAACTGGCTTCTCGATCGCTTAGCAGTATTAACTTGTGTGGACGGAGAGGTTTCTTTCTTCAACGTCGCCCTCTGCAACTCGAGGTGGTGCCGTGCCTTTTATATATCCCCGTTATATTAGGCTCTCTGCCTCTCTCTCGATCGAGCTAGCTAGCAGTAGCAGCTGAACCCTGTGCTGTGGTGTGCTGTTGGATGCCGGACGTACAGGTACAGCAGCAGAGTACACCCACACTAGCTAATTAGTAATTAATCTGGTGGCTGTTGGCGGTGTGATGTGATCGGCATGGGGATCCATGCATGTGAAGGATGATCGATCGGATGGATCATACTAGTATAATAGGAAGCTAGCTAGGGAAACTTGCACGTTTTTTCCTCCGATCCGCCGCTTTAGAATACCCGTAGAAGGTAGCGATAGCAGCTACAGTATCCCAAGCGAAATCATGTGTTTGTAGGTTGGAGATTTGGAAGGTTTCAGCTCAGCAGCTGCTAGTTACTCTTCCTTTCACCAAATTAATTGTATCGCCTGTGCTTCCTTCTAGCAGTAACACACACCAAATTATGCGGTGAAGTTTTGAATCGAATGAATTTCCATGTAAGTATTCGTTCGCCAGATGGTGAAGGATGATAGATGAGTTGCAGAGATGCATGCAGGGGATGGATACAGATGGAGCCAGCGGATGAGAACCGACCGACTGTCTGCATCGCGAGGGAAGTGGATAACGCGCGCTGTACCTGGACCTGGACTGGAAGGCAGCTGAGCTGCTGTGCTCGTGAAGCGACGCCAGCGAGCGGGCGAGAGAGAGAGAGAGAGAGAGAGAGAGAGAGAGGATTGATTGGCCTTGCCTTGTTTCTTCTTCCCTCTCCGTCCGGATAAGGCTGGACGGTGAACTGATGGGCAGCGCGGTGAGTTGAGTGGACAGTTGGGCTGCCTCTAGGGAATCAAGCATCATTCCTATTCGCTGGATTGTCTAATTCAGGGCAAATTTTTCCTAAAAATAAGAAATTAACATGCTCCATCGCTAATGTATCGACTTTTCTGAGGAATGTTGAGTACTCTATCCTGCTTGTGATAGGTGAATTGTCAATCGTGCGGTGTGATCGTGTGTTTGGTCTTTGGATTACAGGTACACGGGCGTCGAGTGTCGACGGGGAGCTGCCGTGGAGGTGCAGTGGCCGATGGACCGTGCGGTGGACGGCGGTGAAGGGCAGCCGGGACCGGAGCTCAGACCGGGCGGCAGCTGTGGCGTCCACTCCTGGATCGAGGGCGCAAGCGGCGACGGAAGGCGGTTTTCTTGGTTTGCGCAACAAAACCAAGGAGGCGGACGGCGGTTGAAGACGCCAAGTCGTGGAGGCACGGGCGTCGGTCTCGGGACTGACGGAGCTAACGGGCGTTGACGGCGTCTAGGGCCTCGCTGCTGGCGAGGAGGTGACGGGCGTCGGGCGTCGTCTAGGGCCATCAGAAGGCCGAGGCGGGAACGGCGTCTAGGGCCACGGCGTGGAGGCGGGAATCTTCCCGCGCGTGAGGTTTTAGCGGTTTTCTTAAAACCGGCCACCTACCCGGGTTTCGCGGACCCTGCAAAACCGGGGACTGGATCTTCATCAAGACGGCGGCATCGTGAAGAAGACTTCGTTCCGAAGAAAGAACCTCGGCCGTCAGAAGAGATCGTGTACAGGGGGTGTTGCAGTCCAACCGGTCTGACCGGTCCCTGGCACCAGTCTGACCGGTCTAACCAACCGGTCTGACCGGTCCAGCGTACCGGTCTGACCAACCGGTCTGACCGGTCCAGCGTACCGGTCTAACCGGTCCCGCGGGTATAAATACCCCTTCACTTGTGTTAGATTAATTGCGGCTTTTGTAATCTGTTCGTGGACTCTTCTGTTCTCCAGGCCGCCGCCCCTGTGTCTCCCTTCCTCTGTTCCTCTCTTTAGAGTAAGATTTGTCCATGGATTTGTGAGACTTTGTATTGGATTTGATTGGGAAAGGAGGCCCCATCCTCCTTGTGCCCTCTGGGCTTTTGAATCAATCCAATTCTGTCCATCTTGTGCTTTTTGTGATGGATTTTCGTTTCGATTTTGATGCACTTGATTGCGACGTTTCGTAGAGCTCTTTGGAGTGATTCCCGTGCTTCTAACTTCGTGCCAAACCTTCTGGAATCACGAGCTCATCAGAATTGAAGTTCTTGAGTATTTGAGAAAACTCCAATCCCTTTTGATCTCCCCCATAATTCTCAAGATTCGTTGATCTTTAGGACGAGATCTTTTGGTGATATGTTCACGGGGTAGGGGCGAAGCAATCCCCCAAGTTTCATCTATTTTCATGGTCGTTTGGTCGAGATTCACCGTTTGAATCAATGTTTTTCGGGGTTTTCTGGGTGCCACCGGTCAGACTGGTAGGCAAGACCGGTCAGACCGGTCTG
The DNA here is from genome assembly GCF_016808335.1 of Panicum virgatum. Taxonomy (NCBI): domain Eukaryota; kingdom Viridiplantae; phylum Streptophyta; class Magnoliopsida; order Poales; family Poaceae; genus Panicum; species Panicum virgatum. The sequence continues at coordinate 47,229,297 of NC_053139.1, forward strand.
CCAGTTCTTGAACAGCCGAGACCGGTCAGACCGGTATAGTGCACCGGTCAGACCGGTCCTGACAGATCAGTTCTGCAGTTTTCCCGATTCGCTTCCGATTTGCTTCGCGTTTTCGCTCACTCGTTCGAGGCCTTTTTGTGTTGGTTTAACTTTTCAATAGCTATTCCAAACTTTGGCCAGACCGCTTGAGGGCTTGGGTGATTTTCGGGATATAGGCCGACGATTCAAATTTTGAAGAAATTTTGATCGGCTCCCATTCACCCCCTCTGGTCGCCGGCTTCGGTCTCTCAATTGGTATAAGAGCTTGGTTGAGGTTTTCAGTACCTTAACCGGTTCGAAAACCACTCGGCAACCATGGCAAGTCTTGGTAAGATCCCGGTGTTTTCCGGCGAGGACTATGCCTACTAGAAGGTTCGCATGAGAGCCTTCTTGCAGAGCATGGGAGCCGATGTCTGGGAGATTACCACGAACCACCTTTACGAGGTGCTTGCTGTTCGGACCACACCTCTCCAGGTGAACCAGCACGAGGCTAACGCCAAGGCCGTCAATGCCTTGTTCGCTGGCGTTTCTCGTGCGGAGTTCTCACGCGTCCAGGGTTTTCAGGAAGCCCACAAAATTTGGACGTGCCTTGAGAACTACCACGAGGGTACACCTCAGGTGAAGGCCAGACTGTTCGAGACTCACCGGCGTGAGTACGAGAACTTCACACAGGAGCCGGGTGGGAGCATTGACTTGATGTTCAGTCGTTTTCAGTCGATTGTGAACAAAGTCAATGCAAACAGATCTGCTGGTGCCCTTAAGTACACAGAGCACGAGAAGGCCCTTAAGTTGCTTTACGCACTTGATCGTTCTATGTGGGATCTCAAGGTGAACACCATCATTGAGTCTCCTGGCTATGAGACTCTGACGGTGAACGAGCTTTTCAGCAAGCTCAAGGCCACGGAGGTGGATAACCAGACACGAGCCAATCTCAATGGTGCCCCTCCTTCCAAGAGCGTCGCTCTTGTGACTGGCCCAGGTGGATCAAGCTCTAACGCTAACTCTGCTCTTGGCTTCTCTCTTGCCTCTTTGCCTTCTGTTTCAGATGAGCAGCTGGAAACGCTGGGCGACGACGACTTGTGCCTCCTGATCAGCAAGTTCCAGCGCGTCTACCACAACAGGCAGAGGAAGAAGAACCCCGGGTGCTACAACTGCGGTGATCTGAACCACTTCGTCGCCGATTGTCCCAAGAAGTCCGGCGGTGGCCAGAACAACTCCTTCGACTACTACCGCCACCGTGACCGCGACGAGGGAGGCTCCAACAAGGAGCGTCGGCGCCACAAGCACCGCAGTCGTGACCGGGGAGGACGCTTCGACAAGGAGTCACTCAAGAAGCGCTTCCAGTACAAGGCCAAGAAGCGGGAGAAGGCCTTCCTGGTGCAGCTCAGCGACCTCGACAAGAGCTCCGACACCGACCGCTCTTCTTCACCGACCTCCGACGATGACGACAAGAAGAAGAAGAAGCGGGACAAGGAAGCCACCGGCTTCATCGGCCTTTGCTTGGCGGCCGGTCGGCGCAAGAGCTTCTGCACCATGGCCGGCGAAGCCGATGGTGCTCGTGCGTCTTCGGGTGGACATGCTACACCGACGCACTCCGGCTCTTCTCCTGGATCCGAGAGAAATTCAGAGGTAAACTCCACGATCGACCTGCTTGATACAGAGGTTAGGGAGTTGTACGCCGCTCTCGACAACCAGAAGAGGCTGCTTAAGGAAGCAGCTAGAGAGTATAGAAAGCTTAGGACTGAGCTGGCTTGTGTTAGGGAGAAATCTAGTGAGGATGAGTGCGCTGGCTGCGTATCTCATATGAATGATCTTGTTGCTCTCCGTGCCAAGCATGATGAGAACGTCGCGAACTTAGATGTTGCTAAGACTTCGCTTTTTGACGTGTCTCACGAGCTAGCCAAGACCAATCATGAGCTTGAACTTGTCAAGGACGCTCCCATTGTTAGTGATGTGCTTGAATGCGATGAGTGTCCTATCTTCAAGTCTGATCTAGCTTCTTTACAGTCCAAGTTTGCTACTGTTGTTTGTGAACTAGAGGAGCTTAGATCTAGGCCTGCTTTGCTTGGTGCTTGTAAGCTTTGTCCCACGCTTAGGTTGGAGCTAGAGGAGAAGAACGCTTTGATCAAGTCTTTTGGAAAGACTAAGCTCGTAGAGTATAGCCCACCTATTGACTACTCTGTTTGCCCTGGTTTGAGTGCTGATTTAGATAGTCTTGCGGTAGAGAAAGCCAACTTAGAGAATGAGAATACCTATCTTAGTGCGATTCTGAGTTGGGTTTCTAGCAGTGAGCCGCAGTTGGGTATGATGATTAAGCAGTTCAAGCGTGGTGATAGGTTTGGGGTCGGTTACACATACACGAAGTTAGACTTTGACAAGTTGTATGGTAAGATTGGCAAGGCTGCTGGAAACACTGCTAGCACGAGCACACAGCCTTCGCTTGTTGACCCCGCGGATGGTGTGCTTAAAGAACCACCTAAAGCACCTCCGCAGAAGCAGGTTTGGGTTCCGAATCCCAATGAGCTGACGAATTTCCTCGACACGCTCCCTGCTGCCACAGCCCAGGTTGTCCAGAAGAAGGGGACTGCTCCTCCCCGTCCGCAGGCTAGGCTTCCACCTCCCAAGCGTGAGGTGAGGTACCACTGTGAGTTCTGTGACAGGGAAGGTCACCTGTAGGAGTTTTGCTTCAGGAGGAAGCGGGCTGTGAGGCAAGAGCAGGAGAGACGGAACGCGGACATATACTCTGCTCAGGTGCATGGTCCTTCTCGGCGTGGTGATAGGTGAAATGCTAGGGCGCGCCGTGTAGGTGGAGGTCAGGGAGACGGTGGTGGTTACCGTGCTCCAGTGGGTGGTCGCTTTGCCGGTCGTGCTCCTGGTCGTTTTCAGTACGGCTATGGACCACGGGACCGAGGCTTTGGAGGAAGTTTTGAGGCTCCACGCTTTCCTCGCGGTGGTGTTCGTCAGTCACGCGGTAGACGGGACGGGGGATACGCTTTGTCTGGTTTTGCTAACCCTTCTGTAGAGCAAATGGCTCGACACTGGTTTGCTTCTCACTTTGCTAACCACAGTGTTGAGACATTTGCTCACCCTTTGTCTCACTACTGATGTTCAGGTCAGAGGCTTGGAGAACAGGTGGATCATGGACTCCGGTTGTTCGCGCCACATGACCGGGAATGACAAATGGTTCTCCAGCCTCACCCCGATGCGCTCAAAGGAGTACATTGTGTTCGGGGATAATGGAAGAGGAAAGGTAAGTGGACTTGGCACTGTTCGAGTTTCTGATCGCTTTACCTTGAGAGAAGTTGGTTTGGTTTCGAATCTTGGCTTTAATTTGCTCTCTGTTTCGCAACTTCTTGATGAGGGGTTTGAGGTTCGCTTCAAGGAGGGTTGCTCGCGTGTTTTGGATTCCAGGGGAGATTTGGTTTGCCGGATTACACCTCGCGATCGGGTTTTCTTGGTTGACTTCTCTAGAACTCCTTTTGACCCTTCTCATTGCTTGTTAGCTGGTCCTTCTTCTGATATGTGAAAGTGGCATAGGAGACTGGGACATTTGAGCTTTGACTTGTTGTCTAGACTGAGCTCACTTGGCCTGATCCGAGGATTGCCCAAATTGAAGTTTGTAAAGGATCTTGTTTGCCAACGATGTCGCCATGGGAAGATGATTGCCACTTCACATCTGCCTATTAATCAGGTGATGACCTCTCACCCTGGAGAGTTGCTACATATGGACACTGTCGGTCCTTCTCGAGTGATGTCTGTTGGTGGGAAGTGGTACGTTCTTGTGATTGTGGACGACTTTTCTCGCTATTCTTGGGTCTTTTTCATGAGAACCAAGGATGAGGCTTTCGAGTTTGTTTGAGACTTGAACTTGAGGTTGAAAAACGAGTTACCCCAGGCCATGAGAGCGATCCACAGTAACAATGGCACAGAATTCAAAAACGCTCGTTTTGACGCCTTTTGCAGTGATCAAGGGCTCGAACACCAGTATTCTTCTCCCTACACTCCACAGTAGAATGGAGTTGTAGAGCGGAAGAATCGAACGCTAGTTGAGATGGCGAGGACGATGCTCGATGAGCATAGGACTCCTCGCAAATACTGGGCTGAGGCGGTTAACACTGCTTGTTACGTGTCCAACCGCATTTTCTTGCGTGCTTTCATGCATAGGACCTCTTATGAGTTGCGGTTTGGACGCCAGCCCCGTGTTGACCATCTCAGAGTTTTCAGTTGCCGGTGCTTTGTGCTGAAAGATGGAAATCTTGATAAGTTTGAGTCTCGCTCGTCTGACGGTATTTTTTTCGGTTATGCTTCTCACTCTAGAGCGTACCGTGTGCTGATTATTGATACTAACATCGTCAGAGAGACTTGTGAAGTCACTTTCGACGAGACTGCACCGTGCAATTCTTCTGTCTTTGAAGTTGCAGGAGATGATGAGCTCGGCACCTCCATTTTTGAAGATGAGGAGGAAGAAGCTGCAGATGGCGACGCTGAGGCTACCACGCGTGCTATGGACCCAGCTATCTCTGCCACGAGCTCGGATGATGACGACGGCCCCGACCCGACTACATCTACTTCCCGAGGGCTGTTCGAGGAGGTGACTCAGGCTTCACCAGCTGCACCTGAGGAGGCACCAGCTTTGGTTGAGGAGGAGGCGACTTCGACACGGGAAGCATCGCGACACATTCAGCGTCGCCATCCACCTCAACAGATGCTAGGTGATCTCAACGAGCGAGTCACCAGGTCCAAGTTTACAAGTATCGCTGGCTTTGCTCATTCAGCATTTGTTGCCTCTTTTGAGCCCAAGGATATTGGACACGCTCTTTCTGATTCTAATTGGGTCAATGCCATGCATGAGGAACTTGAAAATTTTGAAATAAACCAAGTTTGGGTTTTAGTCGAGCCTCCACCTGCTTCTAATCCCATCGGAACGAAGTGGATTTTCAAAAACAAGCAGGGTGAGGATGGTTTGGTTGTTCGGAACAAGGCTCGTCTTGATGCCCAGGGGTTTTGCCAAAAAGAGGGTATTGATTTTGAGGAAACTTTTGCCCCTGTTGCTCGATTAGAAGCTATTCGAATCTTTATTGCATTTGCTGCTTCCAAGGGTTTTAAGGTTTTCCAAATTGATGTTAAATCTGCCTTCTTGAATGGTTTTATTGAAGAAGAAGTTTATGTGAAGCAACCCTCTGGTTTCAAAAATCCCAAGTTTCCAAACCGTGTTTATAAACTTCAGAAAGCTCTTTACGGTTTGAAACATGCACCTAGAGCTTGGTATGATAGATTGAAAACCTTTTTGCTGGCTCAGGGCTTTAAAATGGGATGTGTTGATAAAACTTTGTTCCTCATGCGATCTGGCACTGATTTTCTTTTGGTTCAGATATACGTGGATGATATTATCTTTGGTGGCTCTTCTCACGCTCTTGTCTCCACGTTTTCTGAGCAGATGTCCAGGGAGTTCGAGATGAGCATGATGGGTGAGTTGCAGTTCTTCCTCGGGCTGCAGATCAAGCAAACTCCTCAGGGCACTTTTGTCCATCAAGCCAAGTACACTAGAGACTTGCTGCGGAAGTTCGACATGAGTGACTTGTCTCCTCAGCCGACTCCGATCAGCACATCTACGGCGCTTGATGAGGACTTGGACGGCGAGGCGGTGGATCAGAAGGAGTACAGGAGCATGATCGGCTCTCTCCTGTACCTGACGGCGACGCGACCGGACATCCAGTTCGGCGTCTGCCTCTGCGCGCGGTATCAGGCTTCGCCGCGCACCTCCCACAGGCAGGTGGTGAAACGCATCTTCAGGTATCTGAAATTCACCCCTGAATTTGGTCTTTGGTATTCTGAGGATTCTTGTCTGGTTTTGGTGGGCTTTTCTGATGCCGATTTCGGTGGGTGTCGGTTGGATCGCAAGTCGACATCCGGCACTTGTCAATTTCTCGGTACATCTTTGGTGTCTTGGTCCTCTCGCAAGCAGGCTAGTGTAGCGCTTTCTTCCACAGAAGCTGAGTATGTTGCCGCTTCTAGCTGTTGCTCCCAGATCCTATGTATGAAACAAATCTTGCAGGATTATGGCTTGAGTTTCGGTAGGGTTCCCATCTTTGTAGACAACATGTCAGCCATTAGCATTGCAAAGAACCATGTCCTACACTCCAGAACCAAACACATAGATATCCGGTTCCATTTCCTGCGAGACAATCATGAGAGAGGCCACATAGACTTGATACATGTCCCTTCAGAGAGGCAAACCGCAGATATCCTCACCAAACCGCTAGAGAAGGACACTTTTGTTCGCTTGCGAGGGGAGATTGGGGTTTGTTACCCCTTTTGATCGCTGACTTTTGTTTGGTTAGCTTTGTAGGTCTTTGTTTTTGCTTCTCTTGGTTTTCTAGGTTTGGTAGTTGCATTGTGCATATGCATTGTACATGTTTGCATTTTGCATTGTCTCACTTGCACTAGCATTCTTGTATACATTGTTATGATCTTCTAGTGCTTGCTAGTGTGAGTTGATAAATCTGATCATGTATAGCTTGCTCCACTGTGTATATGACATCATCTGAGTTAAGCTATTTTGATTTGAAAATTTGAAAACATGATCACCCTGTCTTGGCTACTAGCATGTTAGGGCGTGTTGATATGCTTTGCTATCTTATTCATGCTAGTGTGGCTTTTTTCGTTCAGCAATTCATACTTGAAATGATCTAAATCTGATAAAATTGCTTGAACTGTTCTTGAAATGGATTGAAAAGATCCAGGTGGGATTGCTTGTCGCACTGATCGAGCCTTCGAGACGGCTCACTTTGCACTTGTGAGAACCCGGGCAAGGCTGTGCATGACTGAAACGAGTGCCTTAAGCTTCTGATTGTCTTTGGCATAGGCTTGGCCTCGTTGCTAAGTAAAGCATGACAATCTTTCAACCCCTGACATTAAGAATTGATTGATATAATTTGATTGAAAAATGAATGTTTGCAACATGCTTTGGCTGTTTTGGCTCACCTGTATGAGTATGATTAGCACTGTTTTCCTTTCCCTACTTGTTAGTGCTAGGTCATGGGTGATGCTTTTATTTCTCCTAAACTGAACTTGTCTAGCTATAGACTGATTTGATATACCCTGTTGAGCTAGATGCAGGTCTTGTTTATGGATGCACACGTGCTTGTGACTAGATGTTGCTCATATCATTGTATCCCTGAATGCTTTCACTTACACCTTCTGCATTGCATTCATTGCATAGCATCTGTTCAGGGGGAGTTTTCAGCTTCAGGGGGAGCTTTAGGTCTTTTTAGGCTTGATGTGTGAATGTGCCAACAAGGGGGAGAATTTTGAGAGAAGTGATCGAACAAGGGGGAGACTTGTTTGATTTTTGAAAAACTTGTTGTGCACATGGCTTCGAGAGTGCATCATTTTGGGAGAGTTGCACTTGTGAGAGGGAAAAGTTTTGCTTGGGGAGTTTCTTCCTTGTTCTTGACTCCTGGTTTTCCTCGTTTTCTTGCATGAATGCGTCGAGCGTTACCTTTGTCTTTGAGGAGTCATGTTTTGGCTTTTGATCGATTGCGTCGAGCCTTTGCCCTTGTCTTAGGGGATCGATTTTGCTTGAGTAAGTGACTGTTCCTGCCTTTCTGATCTTTTTGTCACTTGCCTGTGCTTCTTTGTTCTTTTCTGGTTTCACTTCTCTTGGTTCGTTTGTGGTGTGTTGACAATACACTCATCAAGGGGGAGATTGAGGAATGTTGAGTACTCTATCCTGCTTGTGATGAGTGAATTGTCAATCGTGCGGTGTGATCGTGCGCTTGGTCTTTGGATTGCAGGTACACGGGCGTCGAGTGTCGACGGGGAGCTGTCGTGGAGATGCTGTGGCCGATGGACCGTGCGGTGGACGGCGGTGAAGGGCAGCCGGGACCGGAGCTCAGACCGGGCGGCAGCTGTGGCGTCCACTCCTGGATCGAGGGCGCAAGCGGCAACGGAAGGCGGGTTTCTTGGTTTGCGCTACAAAACCAAGGAGGCAGATGGCGGTTGAAGACGCCAAGTCGTGGAGGAACGGGCGTCGATCTCGGGACTGACGGAGGTGACGGGCGTCGACGGTGTCTAGGGCCTCACTGCGGGCGAGGAGGTGACGGGCGTCGGGCGGCGTCTAGGGCCGTCAGAAGGCCGAGGCGGGAACGGCGTCTAGGGCCACGGCGTGGAGGCGGAAATCTTCCTGCGCGTGAGGTTTTGGCGGTTTTCTCAAAAAAGGCCACCTACCCGGGTTTCGCGGACCCTCCAAAACCGCGGACTGGATCTTCATCGAGACGGCGGCATCGTGGAGAAGACTTCGTTCCAAAGAAAGAACCTCGGCCGTCGGATGAGATCGTGTACAGGGGGTGCTGCAGGCCAACCGGTCTGACCGGTCACTGGCACCGGTCTGACCGGTCTAACCAACCGGTCTGACCGGTGCCGCGGGTATAAATACCCCTTCACTTGTGTTAGGTTAATTGCGGCTTTTGTAATCTGTTCGTGGACTCTTCTGTTCTCCAGGCCGCCGCCCTTGTGTCTCCCTCCCTCTGTTCCTCTATTTAGAGTAGGATTTGTCCATGGATTTGTGAGACTTTGTATTGGATTTGATTGGGAAAAGAGGCCCCATCCTCCTTGTGCCCTCTGGGCTTTTGAATCAATCCAATTCTGTCCATCTTGTGCTTTTTGTGATGTATTTTCATTTCAATTTTGATTCACTTGATTGCGACGTTTCGTTGAGCTCTTTGGAGTGATTCCCGTGCTTCTAACTTCGTGCCAAACCTTCTGGAATCACGAGCTCATCAGAATTGAAGTTCTAGAGTATTTGAGAAAACCCCAATCCCTTTTGATCTCCTCCATAATTCTCAAGATTCGTTGATCTTTAGGACGAGATCTTTTGGGGATATGTTCACGGGGTAGGGGCGAAGCAATCCCCCAAGTTTCATCTATTTTCATGGTCGTTTCGTCAAGATTCCCCATTTGAATCAATGTTTTTCGGGGTTTTCTGGGTGCCACTGGTCAGACCGGTAGGCAAGACCGGTCAGACCGGTCTGCCAGTTCTTGAACAGCCGAGACCGGTCAGACCGGTATAGTGCACCGGTCAGACCGGTCCTGGCAGATCAGTTCTATAGTTTTCCCAATTCGCTTCCGATTTGCTTCGCATTTTCGCTCACTCGTTCGAGGCCTTTTGTGTTGGTTTAGCTTTTCAATAGCTATTCCAAACTTTGGCCAGAACGCTTGAGGGCTTGGGTGATTTTCGGGATATAGGCCGACGATTCAAATTTTGAAGAAATTTTGATCGGTTCCCATTCACCCTCCTCTGGTCGCCGACTTCGGTCTCTCATTTTCCCATCGGATCTCCATGATAACAATAGATGTAACCCAGAGTACATTTCGAGATTTTATTTACGCCATTGCCAACTACTCTAGTGGATCAACCAGCCAGTACTAGATCAATGGCTAAATGATGAGCTGCTTCAAGTTGACCGGCGCGGTAAACTCGGGCGGGCCATCGTACAAGGCCGCCGCGATGAGCTGGGGTGGCCCGATGAGTCCCAGAACAGGTAGCGCCCGCGGTCCGCGCACAGCGTCGAGCTGGGCTGGCATCCGCCCGCCGCCGCAGCACGCGCTGTCCACGTTCCACGGCCCGCCGCCGGCGGCCGCCCGCGGTGGCTCGGCCGTGGCCGCCTGCATGAGGCCGCTGAGGTCGCCGAGACTCCGAGAGAGTAGCTGAGGCCGCGCAGGCGGCGCGGGAGGCCCGCCAGGAGGGACCCGAGCGCGGCGTTGAAGCCGCCGGCGAGCGCATTCGGGCCGGCGGCGCACGCGCCCGCCGGGCTCAGCGCCCGCCCCGACGGCGTGCACCCGATGAGCCCCGCGTTGACGATGCCAAACCTCCGCGCGCCCATCCCGTACAGCTCCTAGCAGTAGCCAGAGTTGGCGATCAAATAAACTTATTAATTAATCTGTCTTCGTTACACACCGTGATGGCTGCTGAGTAGTTGGAGATGAGGCTTGAGTAGTAAGCGGCGACGTCGCTTGGCAGTGGCGATTGTTGCTGCTGGGCGGCGGCGGCGAACACGCCGATGTCGTTGCTGCCGGTGCTGATGAAGAAGAGGGACTTGGATAGGAGGTCGTCCGCGGCGCAGGCGCCCAGCGTGGCCACAATGTCGGCCCTCGTCGCGCCGAAGTAGCGCCCCTGCTTACGCAGCGGGATGTACTTCCCGGCGTGCTGCACATGCAGAGGACTTTTTGGTAAGATCGATTCCGCTCGAGTCGTCGTCTTATTGGACGAAATGCACGCGACTACAACTCGATCGTAAACAAATGCTCAATCACGTGGTCACACGCATCTACTCTCGCATCTGTCATGTGCTTGGTCGGAGCTTGTTTTCTCGCCTGGCAATTTAAACAAATAAAATGTGCATGGAAGTCATCGACCATAACATGTACGAGTATCGACCATAACATGTACGAGTGCTAATTGCTAAAGTGCTCCTCCAAATAGTCCCTTAGTCTGACTCGCTGGAACAAGCATGCAAGCCCAGCCGCAAAGTCGCACAAAGATCATTCGTGATGATGTACAATCTATTATCTTATTATTTGGTCAACAAACGGAACCTCCACGTTCGCTCTCAAGGTCTAGAAATTCCCACGTTAATCGTAAAAAAATAGAAAAATAAAAATTACGCACCACTGCTATTACGATAAAAATTAGCCTAAAATACCCCTGTGCCTAATTAAAAATCACCCACCAATGACATTATGAAAATTAAATATAAAATATCATTTAGCTATGTATCAGTTACAAATATATACTATTAGTAAAAACTAAAGCTAACAACAATCAATCAAAATAAAAATAAAAATAATTATCTGCATAATATTATTAAAGCTTAACAAATCAAATTGTTATTATAGGTAGATCATAGTTGAATTATTTTAATCAACAATAAAACATAATTTATGAGAACAGGATGATGTATGATAAAAAAATAGTATAACCTTTAAGTAAGGATACAACGACATACAAATTTTGATTTTTCAATACTAGCCGCGCATTAGTTAAGTCGTAAAGGTCAAACAAATTAAAGAACTCCCTGTGAGTCTGTTCTTTAAGTTCAGTCATCAAGGGAAAATTACATGTGTTATTATCAGATCACATGGACATCAATCTTGATCCGTAGTACCTAGCTAATCTGAATTATGAAGCAAGCCCATGCAAGATTAAGATTATCAAACGCGGTATGAATGAAATAATCTAGCTATGTAGCTCGCTCGCTCTGAAGACTTGAGAGTAGCAAAGAAAATCAACTATATGTTGGCGTACGTTGCAGGAGTTCAATTCAGACGACATACAGTATATAGGACTAGGAGTATATATATATATATATATATATATATATATATATATATATATATATATATATATATATATATATATATATATATATATATATGCTGAGATGGTTCACTTACAGTGGAGTCCAGGATCCCAGATCCGGCAGAAGCGTAGCTCACTCCTCCGAGGCCCTTGAGTATGAGACGACGACGGCTGCTGCTGGCCCGTGTGAGCGACAGGTACGCCGGAGGGCTGGAATTGTTGACCTCGCTCAAAATCTAATTGGGCCGAAAGGTCCAATCCTAATAAAATATTAATCTTAGTTGTTTTTAATTGGGAGGCAAACTCAGCCCATTTAAAGGCCCGGCCCCAAGCCTACATCACTATATAACCAAGGGAAGACCCCTGGTTTTCCCTAATCGCGATTACTCGCGAATTAAGCCGTTGAGATTAGCGTATTCCTAACCTAACCGATCTAGGTGTTGGAAGGTTTGGAAGCACGGTGTCCCTCAATCTACCTCTACATCAACCCTACTGCTACGTCTACGGAGGCAATAATGGGATCGAAAGGTTCTGGTCAGTTTATCTAAGATTTCCGCATTAACTTTAATTAGTGATCATGATTAGGCTAAGCTAAGATCCTGTCTATGGTTAATTAGTTCTAACAATCGGTATCAAGAGCCTTCTTAGATCTGTCATGATCCTAATCCAGAACTGATTAAGTTTTAAGTCTCTGTTAATATCAGATTAGATCTGTCTATGCATTTTTTTACTTGTCATTAGTCATAGATTGGATCTGGTGTGATTAATAAGGTACAATTAGTGTCTATATGGATCAAATCCTTCATGTTCATGTGTAACGTGTGCATGTCATGCGCCATTAGATCTCTGCACTGAAGGATCGTGCAAGTTCATGTACAAATTAGCCTTAATCTAATTCGGTTTAAGACTAATTGTTAATCTGTTCATCTAATTAAGGCCGAATTAGATCTAACTTTGGTTCATTAGTGTATCAGTTAGTAAATCAGAGCCAAAATCAGATAAATTTCACGATTAAGTTAATCAAATAATGCAGCATCAGGATTCTAGGGCTTCGGCTGTTTAAGTTCTTCCCCATGTCAGTCACCGTTGTGTTTAATTTCTTGAAATTAGACTCCAAAACCATGAAATCAATGCATCAGTGAGCATTAAGAAGGAGAGGAAATGCAAATTTTCAGATCGCATTAAGAAATCCCCAAATCCCAGGATGAACTCTAACCCTAGCCCTAGGAGAGCATCAGTGGCTTACCAGGATTAGGCGGACTGCGCGTGGTCGCCGGCGTGCCGAAAGAGATACCCAGTGGAGGCCCTCAACGGCATGTCGCGCGATTGAATCGCACGGCACGCCGGCAAGAGGGCCCACAGGGCACCATGGCGGCCGAGCTCCTAGGGCGACGCATCAGGAGGCGAGCCCTTGGGCCTACGCGCACCACCCGCGGAGCATCAGGAGGTGGACCCTCGGGTCCCGTGCGCCACCGGCGGCCAGCCCACCGGCGCTTGGGAACGCGACCATGAAGAGCGGCGCTGGCGCTCGCGGCACACACCAGACCCCCGCGCGCGCGTGGCGCCCATGAGCGGCGGCGGCTGGCAGCTCCAGTGGCCACCAGCGCATCAGGAGCCAGGCCCCGCGGGACCCGTTTGCGTGGCCCAAGGCGACTGCATGCAGGCGTGAGGCGGCGGCCGGCTGAGGCGCAGTGCCGCGCGCACCTCCCGCTGGGAGCAGCAGCCGCGGGCCCATGCCCTCGCGGCGCGTGGCCAACTGCCCAGGGTGGCGCGGCTCCCTGCATAATGGGGCGGCGCTGGACCTTGAGTCCATGAGGAGGTGGCGGCCGTGGCCGATGAGGTGTTGCGGCGGCTCAGGCTGAGGTAGGAGAGGGAGTGAGTGGGAATTAGGTCACCCTTCCGACAGCTCCTCTCCAATATATACCAGGCGGCAATAGTTTATGACCATTAGATTGCATTAACGGCTCAGATTCGCTCCAACATTAGGGTTCGCACCAGTTGGGCCTAACTGGGCTGACGAGGTGCTACTGGGCGCACGCGAAAGGGGATTTTTTGGGCTAGTTTCATAATTTTTTTTTTGCCCAGTTTAATATTTGAAGTCTTTTCTTTTACTAATTTAATCTTTTAAGCCCTAATTATCTTGCTGTTCATGTTTAAAGGCTTTGAATATTTTCTTTTGCACTCATGATTACAAGCCTTTCGTTTATTTAATGCCCATGAGTATTTATTTCATATTTGAGATATCTATTGTTTATGATTTTGCAAATGAGTTTATTGCTTAATTTATCTATGATAGATATTTCTCAATTATGAGTAGTGATATTTTCCATAATTTTTGATGTTATAAGGTTAATTTAAAGATAATTATGGGAAATTATCACTGATAATGAGCTTAATTTTAAGCTATTGATGAGTCTTGTTTTTCAAACACAATTAATTTCATAAAGTTTGATGTGCTTGTTAAATGAGAAAATAATCTAAAGATTAATGAGCCTTATTTCTTTTAGTGCAATAAGATTTAAATTTCAGTGCAATTAAGTTTAATAATGTTTTATGCACTGGTTATATAAGACAAAGTTAAGGTTTGATGAGGCTTATATTTACAGTAAAATTTGATCTCTTATGTGTTATTTTCACTGTTCAAGTTTGAGTTTAAAATTCCAGTTTCAAGCTTAAGTGCTTTTCCATCATAGTAAGCTATGTCTTAGATTAATAAGAAATGCATAAATTATTTTTATGCTCTAAGATTAAATAATGCATCACTTGCATTATTTTTCCCATAAGTACTTGCACTATCAGCACATTAAGACATTTAGAATTTTTTTTTCCACTCGTGCTGATTCTAAGTCATAAAATTATGATATTGACTAAATATTATTATTTGGCTTTATCATCTCAGATGCAAGCTACATGAAGGCTATTAAGCAATTTAATGGCATTGACTTTCCTTTATGGAAGAAGATGATAGAAGGCATTCTCGAGTTTCTGAAGCTTGATTATGTGCTCTATACAGTCAGGTCATTTCCTCCTACTTCTGGCATTGAGGACTATGATGAGAAGATGTATGAGTATCACTTCAAATTAGAGCAATGGGAGAAGGATAATAAGCTTGCCAAAAGAATCATTAAGCATTCAATCTCTGATGGCATAAGGGGAGTTTTTGATGATGAGGAGGACAAGACTGCTTGTGGTTTTCTCTATTTAATTGAGATGAGTCATAGGCAAGTCTGCATAAGTTACCTCATCAATAGATTAACCACTTCACGTTATAATGGGCATGGTGGATTGGCAAATCACATACATCATATGTTGGACATAGCTTATGAGATTAAGGTTCTTGGAATTAATCTCTCCGACTCATGTGTGGAGCATTATATTAATCAATCTATAAGAGATCCATGAGATCGGGGGAGTTTTTTTTTCTTAGAATTAGTTGATAGAAATAAGTTGAAGTTTATATAGTAGAGAGCTTCATTTAGAATTAGTTAGTAGATTCAACATTAAGTTTGATGATATCAATGTACTTATTGATGAAATCTTTGTTTCAATATTAATGAGTATTTTTCTCTAAGTTAAGTGATTGTCTTTTATATCATCGAGTTTTAAGTTATTTTTTCTCTACAAGAGAAATTTTTCATAATTTTATCATGAATATTTTAACACGTGAGAATTAGATGAGATAAGTTAAGTGATGAGACCTTGTCAAATATGTGGCACACTCACGTTTGGACCACAAATTCGAAGGGGAGAGTGGAATGTCTCACCAATTCATTAGATGCTCCAATTAATAAAGCTAGTAAACAATTGCTCTTGTAAGATACATTTATTATAAATCTCTCCGTAATATTTCATTGTTCATAAGCTAATGAGCAAAATTAAGTATAAAGTTTTAAGTATAAAATACTAGCCGGTGCTTATACACCAATATACTATGAGATGCCTCTAAATAAATGAAACCAATGGGAAAATTTATTTATAGTAAACTTGTAATTAAATCTGACCACTGTTGTTTTAATTATGAGTTTCAGCTAAGTTTCGCTTGTTTTCCCCACCAGTGATGCAAGTTGTTACTTATTGCGTGATTATAATCAGACTAACGTAGGATTATTATCATGCGCTTATTTGCATTTCATTGTATATGATTACTAAGTTAGTTTAAGAGCAACTTTATCATGCTAAGACATGATTATTTAAATACCATTGTGATGGGAAAGGCAATTGTCTCAAATAAGTGTGATTTTATTTTTTATTCTGGCCACCGCTGGGTACGGGATAATTTTCACAGGTCCTGTTGTTCTATCCATTTTCTGGCCACCGCTGTTGTGGATTAGTTTAATTTGGATCAGAGATGATTGAAGTATGGTTGTGTTCATAATTCTGGCCACCGCTGTTTTGTGAACATTTAATCATAGATTTGCTACTCTAGTTCATTAACTAGCCACCGCTGGGGTGGGCTAGGTTAGCAAAGAAAGCTGATCAGTGGTATAATTTTTGTCGTGCCAAGATAAATAGTAAAAGAGCTACCGTTGTGAATTATTTCAGATAAGTTTAAGGGCCGACACTTCTAATATTCTGATTATTCAGAATTCAATGGAAGCTCACAAAGAAGGAAGGAAATAGAGAAGAAAATCTTAATGAGATATAGAATAAGTTTTCTCTATATCAATGTGTGTGTGTATATATATATATCGTGCCATAAGTATTTCTCCAATTTTCTTCCAAATTCTGTTGAGGAGATACGTAATATTTAATGATAATTTAAGTTTTGGGCACAAAGGTAATAGCCTCAGTTATTTTAAGATTAATAGATGTGAATTTTGAACAATTCATGTCATGGCAATTTTCTAATGGAATCAAGGCAATAGGTGGCCTACAAGTTTTGAAACGTGATTCCAAAGAAATCTAAGATGCTAAGTTCATGGGTAACTATGATTCATTTTATAGGTGAATTAATAATTATCCTGATACTCTAAGGTGAATATTTTCTCCATAAGCTGACTAAAGTAAGAATGTGTTCCTAGTTTTTGGGGGAGCATAATACTAAGATGGGACCATAGTGAGTATTGGGATTTATCACTAAAGGGCGTATGCTAAGAAAGACTCTAAAGTGACAACATGTGAATGCATACACAGCCATGCCTGTTTTTGTTTGCGTGATATACCAAATTTTGTTATAAGAATAAAGTTAAGAGTAAGATAAATAGGAAGACGTTCCTAAGGTTTCAGTTTTGAAGCTCTATGCTAAGTCCTATAAGTAATTGACTTAGCATGACAAACCAGAATGCTTGACAAAACTTTATTAGTTTCAGTCCAGGGGAGGTCCACTGGAAAAGGTGTTAAAAGATAGAAACACCATAATAACATGCTTATTTAATTAAGATACTATTCAGACAAGATTTTATAAGAGTGTGTGGATATAAATGTGCACAATTAGTTTTATGTCTTTCACTCTTACATATATGAGCAATTCTGCAGAAAGCTCAAAAACAAGATTGGCATAATTAAGGCTAATTTTGTGTAGCTTGTTTTAGGCAGACATGTGCAATATATTCTGGTAGTATTAATGTATTAACATTGGTTTTGAATTAATGTCGCTGTTTAATAACAGTATTCCCTTAAAGTAACAACTTTTGGTTGATGGTGTCAAGCCTATTGATATTTAAACTATTATGTTGTGAATAAAGGGTCCCAGGATCAAGTCATTTTAATGCATTAAGTAAAATTGCTAGCAACATGACTAATTGAGGGTTTTATCTCTTATTCTATTTTCGCGAAAGTTAGTATGGATTTGATGATAAACCTGAAATGTGATTCTGGATGAGGCCAAATAATTAAACTCCCAAAATAAGTTAAGTAAGTGTTCTATCGAGGTACTGTAGTGGACTTTGGTTAATGGTGTCATGGTTTTTCTGTAATGTTTGCCAATGACTCATTTGCTGGATTTTGCTATGGTATTAAGTGTGAACATAAGGCGAACAAAAGATTAAGTTTAAGATTAAGATTGTTCGATTAAGTGGGAGATTATTGATCCATGTGTATCCACCTTCACGTGATCAATGTTTTGAACATTATAAAGAATAAGTTGTTGACTTTCGGTCAAGGGGGAGAATGTTGGAATTGTTGACCTCGGTCAAGATCTAATTGGGCCGAAAGGCCCAATCCTAATCCAATATTAATCCCTGTTAGTTGTCTTTGATTGGGAGGCAAACTCAGCCCATTTAAGGGCCCGGCCCCAAGGCTACAACACTATATAACCAAGGGAAGATCCCTGGCTTTCCCTAAGCGCGATTACTCGCGAATTAAGCTAAGCTAAGATCCTGTCTATGGTTAATTAGTTAATCCCATGGACTTGGCTGCATGCGCGTTCAATTCATCAACCCACATTCATCGTCCATCCATCCATCCATAGCATGATTGATCCAATGCACAGAACGAAAATACCTACGAAGTCGGCGATATTGTAGCCGTTGCTCCAGCGGCCGGTGGGCCTCGCGCCGCCGGGGAAGTCGACGCCGTAGTAGGGCTTGTCGGCCCGGGGGAAGTCCCCTGGCAGGTAGTTGTTGTTGCCGACGTCCACCGTCGAGTCCCCGAACACGTACATCGCCGGCACCTTGCCCGCCGGCCGGACCTTGCTGGAAGCGGCGAGCGCGGACGACATGGTAGTCATCGTCACAAAGCAGGTGACGAGACCAACGACGACACTGCTCATCATGGCCTGGTGGCACCCCATGGTTGGTGCGGTGCTGTGTGGCCTATCGATCTGTCCTCTAAATAGCTCCGACTCTGTAGCAGTAGATCGGCTGCTAGTGCTAGTACCACTGCTCTAAAATTAATTATAGAGTAAGATAAATAATATTGCCGACTGCTGGCTGTAAAAATTTTACAGTCTATCTCTCAGCTCATCCGTATATCATCCGTATAGTAGTTAGTTTTTCACCATTAATACATTATTTATTTGTCTCTCATACAAAGTTTTTTTTGTTTGTGTCCAAGCGTGTTGGATATAAGCTTACAGCCCGCTACTTTTTCCCCCTTCTCTTCTCTCTCTACTTTACCTTAGTATTCAGGCTGCTTACAGCTTGTTATTATACTTGCTCTTATCGCTCTTAGTGTGATTAGCTGACTGATCGCAGGGTGCCTCACAGCTGACTTGCACAATAAGAATTTAGTCTCGATCGTGCCCTACAATTTTTTTGAAGGAAATTACGTACAGGAGATCTTCGTTCACATGTGAAACACCGCCCAAATTAAACCGGCTTAAATACACTAACCATCATCTTAATACTTAATCAAATTACTGTGCACTTAAAACGGTGTAACCTGACAGGCTGTCGGGTAAAATCCCGATTAAATTACTGTACTCCAGGATCACAATTGCACTTAGACCCGTACGAAGACGAGCACAGGTGATACCAACATACAGAAATTTTCAAATTAATTTACAACACAGGTTTTACATAAAAAGTTTAAATACAAACAACAGAGTTAAAAAGCACAACGGAAGTTTAAAACTGAGTTCGAAATACAATACGATAACCACGATAATACGATAATCAAACTAGGGGTATGAATATAATATACCCAATAATCAAATGAAGGTAAAAAAGAAGACATACAGGAGACCTGCATAATACGGTGATGGTCCGAGTACCACTAGTCATCCGCCACGTACGCTCAGCTCAGCACATGAGCTGCTTGAAGTTGAGCGGCCGGGTGAAGCGGGCCGGGCCGTCGTAGAAGGCCGTGGCGACGAGCGCGGCGCCGCGCTGGGTGGGGTGGCCGTAGTCCCAGAAGAGGTAGCTCCGGCGGTCCGCGCAGAGCGTGGAGTTGGGCAGGCAGCCGCTCTGCGCGCCCAGCCGGCCGCCGCCGCAGCACGCGGCGTCGACGTTGGCCAGCCCGGCTGCCCGCGGGTCGGCTATGGTGGCCCGCATCAGGCCGTACAGGTCGCCGAGCGAGTAGGCGAGGCCGGGCAGGCCGTGCGGGAGGCCGGCCAAGAGGGACCGGAGCGCGCCGTCGAAGCCGGCGGCGAGCGCGTTCACGGCGTCGGCGCACGCGCCGGCGGGGCTCTGCAGACGCTGGAGCGGCGCGCACCCGATCTGCCCGACGTTGATGACGCCAAACTTCCTCGCGCCCATCCCGTACAACTCCTGCACGCGTAGATTCAGAAAAATGTTATCTTATCCCTACCCATCGTCAGAAGTCAAATAAATCGATCAGCAACGTAACGGAGGAGGAAATGGGGCCGGCCGGTGTGAAAGATTAATGTGTCGTTACATACCGTGATGGCGGCCGAGTAGTTGGAGATGAGGATCGAGTAGAAGGCGGCGACGTCGCTGTGCTGCTGCTGGTGCGTGATGGCGAACGCGGCCATGTCGTTGGTGCCGATGGCGAGGAGGAAGAGGGATTTGGACAGCAGGTGGTTCGCCGTGGTGGAGCCCAGGGTCGTTACCATCTGAGCCCTGGTCACGCCGAAGTTGCGCACCTGCTTCGACAACGGGATGTTCGTGCCGGCGAACTGCATATACATCGTCGTGCATGAAAACTAGCTAGCTAGATATATAGCTACATCTACATGCATGAAATTAAACTTGCTTGAAATAATCTTGCCAATAAATTTCAAGCACTTGGGTATTTAAAGAGCGTGCTAAAGAAATATATAGTATATGTACCCTGTACCCCGATCCAATTAGTACCCTCTTGTTGTCGTGCTCGAGCGCCGCACACCGTATATTACATTGGGTCAAAGTCACCGCCCGGGGAGGATCGCTATCTATCTCGATCAGTTCCTTCAGTCCAGTAGATGCATGCATGCATGTGAAACCGCTACATGACTTTGACCTGGGATATATAAATTATGTTTCTCGACACGCGCAAAAGAATTGGAAGGACATGCGTGCACGAAATGATCACTTGCTCACACTCTGTTCGGATGGCAGTGCCTGGTGGCTGGTGCTGATTTGCTATGCTGTTGGTTGGTTGGTGTTGATTTGGCGTGGGAGAAAACACTATTGCTTGATTCCCTCCAATTAAATTAAAAAAGCATGTGGTGTCATCTGAACTTAGCGGCTATCTAGCTAATAATCCCCTTGAAGGCTTGAATAATAAGCTCGACTTACAAAAGAAATCCAAGGATTTTTTTTTTGCAGCAATAATATGAGATGGATCATCAAGCACTCACAGTGGAGTCGAGAATCCCAGCTCCTCCAGAGGCATAATTCACTCCTCCGAGCCCCCTGATGACGAGACGGCTGGAGGGCGGCGTGAGCGACAGGTACGCCGGCGGGCTCATCTCGAATCCCATAGCCTTCGCTGCATGCAGGAAGATGAAGCACAGCAGATGACCGAGATCTGCTGATCTGAATCGAGCGTCGAGCGTCAACACATACATGATACATACCTATCAAGTCGGCGACGTTGTAGCCGTTGCTCCAGCGGCCGGTGGGTCTCGCGCCGCCGGGGAAGTCGACGCCGTAGTAGGGCGTGTTGGCCCTGGGGACGTCGGCCCCCGGCAGGTAGTTGTTGTTCCCGACGTCTAGGATCGAGTCGCCGAACACGTACAGCGCCGGCGGCACCGTGTTGCCGCCGGCGGCGAGCGCCAGTTGGATGGATATCGTCACCGCAATAAGCTGCAGTACTGTAACGACGACGACACCAACACCGCTGTCCATGGCTATGGCTTGGACTTGGTGGTGGCACCGCGCTCATGGGAATTTCGACAGCGAGTTTGACGAGAGATATATATAGAAGCACATCTATCTGATTCTGAGGACGACGATGTAGCAAGGAGTTTCAGAGAAAGTGATCGACCAAGACATTTTTTGAGAGGTACGGTCAAATACGCTATATACACATGCACTCTATTACGTTAGCTGCAGCTGGTGGCTGGTGCTGGTTTGTTGTGAGAGAAAATTACTGCTGGCTGGCTGATGGCTGGTGCTGATTTGGTGTGTGAGAAAAATACTATTAGTTGGTGTGAGAGAAAAATACTTATTATTGCTGTATTAATTATATGGAGGCAGCTAATTTACGGCCGGCCGTAAAATAAGCCGGTCGTACGGCTGCACCGTTTTAGGAAAGAAAATGTGATTAGCTTTATATTTTTAGTCATAATCTCATGTTCACTGTCGCTCGCCACTGCAGGCATGCTGTTTTCTGCCACCGCTCGCCGCTGCAGGCATGCTGTTTTCTGCAACCCCACTCCACCCCCCCCCCACTCAACATAGTACTCGAGAAAATTTAATTATCCATAGAGGTGTACATAATTTGCATAGAAAAAATTCAGAAACTGCACGCCATGCATATGTGCACTTGAATTGCTCATAATTCTGGTCAAGCAACATCTCACAGATTCTCTGGCAGTCTTATCTATACTTCAAGCTATTTTGCTCATAGTTTTCTGTGCAAAAAGCAACCTTATCTGGTTTTCTTAGCTAATACCCATTACAATTTCAAATATTGGACACAATCATATGACCTGCAAATGCAATGATCATAACTAATTCGGATCTTGCAAACAATTAACTCTAATCTGCAGACTACGATATGATACATCACAAGCAATTCATCAATGATGAATGCACATTTGCTTCCCTTTATGACCACACCATGACCTGCAATGCTTTTAAGAAAAGAATATAATGCGTAATTAGAGGAAGGCACTAGAGGTTGAAGACTTGACAGTGTGTGGCCTACATGAAACACTAGATTGCCCCCTACAAGACACAAATATAGGGCTGACTACATAAAAAAGATGTACTGGAAAAAGAAATAGCAGAGGGCAACTGGAAAAAATGGAAATGATATTGCTTAAATTGTGCTAGCTTCTAAAGTGTATACAAAAATAGTCTCTACAAGGCAATCCAGCATTCTCTACCATGTAGATTTTACTAAAAAAATTCAGTGAACAAGTACAGACAGCAGAGAACATAATGCTTATTTGATTAACACAAATAACATTTTGCTTTGCAGAACAACAACCATTAGCGAGAACATTGTCTGGAATTTAAGATAATGAATATCATCATCGTATATATATATAAGTTGAAAAGGGAAAACACATGATAAGCCCGATGTCTTTCAAAATTTATATAAAGTGATTCTCCTAGATAAGAAATTAAACCTTGCACTTGGAGAAGATACCTTGTGATGAGACAGAGGCAACATCAAGGCCCAGCTTAGTATTTGGGTCAAATGAAAATCTGCAAGGTCAGATTACTTGCATAAGCTTAACATTAAGCAAACAAACTTGATCAAGTGTAAATAAAGAAAAGCCACTAAGATGGTCATGGGAAAATGAAGGTGAATGCAATATTCAACCGTTAGAAATATAGCATTGCAATATACTACACAAGGTTATAAGATAATTCACATGCTGACAGCAATATAATTTAGAAATATGACAAAATGCCAAAGCTTGATAAAAAAATGGTAGACTGAAGATGAATAAATTGCTTGTTCACATATCAAAGTTGCCTAAAAAAAGTGAATTTCAGTAAAACCAATGGCTAATCAATCAAAAACACGGGAAAATACTACTATCTAAAATACAAAAAAATGCTTAGCTTCTTACATGTAACTTAAAAAATGCTAAGGCATGATACATAAACTGCTTACCTGGTTTAGCATAAGCTACTATCTAAAATACAAAAGTGCTTAGCTAGTATGATTAATTTGCATGTTGGTTTAGCATAAGTTGCATACATGAAAGTCCAAAAAACTATCAGTAGGAACACTTGAAAAATGCTATAATCATAATGCAAAAATGCTCTAAACAAAAGTCAAACTGCATACATGATATTCATTGTTCTTCAACTATTCTAAACAAAAGTCAAACTGTGTACATGATATTCATTGTTGTTCAACTGCTCTAAACAAAAGTCAAACTGTTGTTTATCTTAGAGCCAAGTTTGTCTAATAAAAATGGAATAGAAAGATATTCGTTGTTGTTCAACTGCTCTAAACAAAAAAGTAAAACTGCAGCTCCCTTGCATCTACAGAAAATACCAGTAAAAGCTAATTGACAGGATTAGAGTCTAGCAAGTACTACATGATTAGAGTTTAGCAATTTTTTGAAACCTCTTAAGCAAAATTTTGAAAAGTTATGAGCAAATTAGAACATGGACAGAAATATTTTCAAAGACCAAAACCCAAAAAAGGATTGGCTGCATAATTGGTTTGTATGGGCCTACTCTCTAACATTAAAGTGCTTCTAGTATTTGATGTATTCGCCTAGTGGAAAGTACTGAATGCTTGTAGTAATTGATATAATTCCCTATCCCTATAGAAAATTACTAAAATGCTTCTACTATTTGACAAAAATGCCTATTGCAAATTACTGAAATGCTTACTGGGCGCACGCGGGCAGCTTGCATTGATTTGCTTGCTCCCCTGTCTTCATCCCCTCCCTCCCCTCCATAAGCTGCCGCACACGGCGTCGACGGCGTGCAGGGTGCAGTTCGCCTCTATGTGCCGGAGCTGGGCATCTCCGCACACCTCATCTGGCTCTGTGGCCCGCTCTCCGGCCTCCTAGTCCAGCATGAGAAACTACTTGTATTGGACATCCAAAATGCTTAATCGATATTGATTGACTGTCTATTTGGTATTATTAAAATACTTGGTATAATTTTTCTAATTCATAATAAATAGCAGATAAAGCTAAATATCCAGCAACGTGTCCAGTGGCACACAAATTATAGGACAAAGTGCAACATTGAAAAAGGCTGTTTCATTCTTTGTTTATTTTTTTATTGCAGCACAAATACTTTAGCTGTAAGAAGATCTCACAAACCTGGCAATTAGGTCAACAAGTTAGCAGACTATCACCAGTTTTAAATGTGTCTCCCTCCCCAGTCTCCACATCGGCAGACCTTGAACTGACTAGCATGCTCAGCAGGCTGTTAAGAAAGAAAACCTATCATCAACACAATGAAACAAAGTGAAGTGAACATCAAGAACAGTGATGCAGTTGAGAGATTAAACATAATCAGTTTTTCGTTTTCAAGGTTAAAAGCATAATGAGACAAAAAATTATTTTGGTATATCTTCCACATACAGGCACACATTATGTAGCATATTCTCTGTGTTTTAACTAAATATACTTTCTCAAATGCTTAGTGCCATATTTAAATGCTTAGTGGATGTTGCTAAAATGCCTATATTTTTTGTGAAAAAGTGCATACCAATTCAATTTCAACATGGTATCCTATTCTCCTATTAATATGTCATTTTATTCATATGTGAGCCACTTGCGACTGAAACAAGGAAATATCACAATGTAACTTTTGTTTGTGTCATACGCATGAGTGGGAGGACAAGCATCAATTTTCGGTTAGCATGTCTACTCATAAACAACGTACCCTGATGATCTTCTCGTTTTCCTGATTCAGCTGATGTGCTGAACTAACACAACCTGACATAGCACATATATGGGTGTGCAGGAGTGGAAGGCTTCACCAACTGCCATCCCAAATCACAATCAAACATCGCAAATTGAGATTTGAATCGAAATTGCCCGAGACAACAAATGGGAATGGCGAGGAGATCGAGAAAATGGGAAGAGGAAAATGAGGGGAATAAAAGGATGCAACTACTGTCGGGCGAATCAGACGCCGACCGCTCGGATCCGGCTGCTCCGAGCTGTGCGCTTGCCGCCGAGCCTCGCGTCACCTTGCTCCGGCCACAGGTCACCGAAGGTCGGCCCCTCCCAAGCATCACCTGCTCCAGCGGCAGGTCGGACCTCGCTAGCGCCGCCGCGCTCCAACCACCGCTCACGGCTTCTATCACAGCCAGATCTCGACGCCGCCGCCACAACTGCGCCACCAGGGGCTTCTATCATAGCCGGATCTCGACGCCGCCGCCGCAACTGCGCCACCAAGGGCCGAGCTGCCTACTCCGCGGCCAGCAACATTCGCGGGCCCCCAGGAAACCCTAGCGCACGCGATGCGGGCAAGAGGGCAGAGGGGGATTGGATGAAGAAAAGAAAATGGAGAAATACGAAGGGGTGTTTCTATCAGGAGTGAAAATGTCTAATAGAACCCGGCACGTGGGGGTCTGTGGGTCTCGGAAGGTGGAGGCCGTGCTGGAGGTCAAAATTATGGCCGGCCAGTATAAAGTCATTACCTAATTATATATAGCATGAATAAAACAATAAACGAGCGAAGCACGGAAAAAACAATCAGTCTGAACTGATGAGTACATGATGATCACTGAATAGTATATATAGGAGTAGTTTTATTTGAACGCAGGTCGTCGTGGACTCGTGGTGGCGGTGGTCGTCTTCTCTGATGGCATGCAAGCCGCTCAGCTGATGATACTATGATCTGGTGGCGGCCAGCTGCTTGAAGGTGATGGGCGTGGTGTATCGCGCTGGGCCGTCGTAGTAGGCCTTGGCGCCCAGCATGGCGGAGCGCTGCGACGGGTGCACCGAGTCCCAGAAGACGTAGCGGTCGCGGTCGGGGCAGAGCGCGGCGGCGGGGGCGCACTCGCCCTGCGCCCCCAGCCGCCCGCTCCCGCAGCAGGCGCTGTCCGAGCTCACGAACCCTACCGCCAGCGGGTCGGCCAAGGTGTCCTGGGTGAGGCCGAGGGAGTCGGCGAGGGAGTAGGCCATGCCCGGCAGCTTGGGGGCCAGCCCGGCGAGGAGGGACCTGAGCGCGGCGTCGAAGCCGCCGGCGAGCTGGTTCATGGCGTCGGCGCACGCGCCGGTGACGTTGAGCACGCGCACCCGGGGCACGCACCCCACCGGCCCCACGTTGATGATGCCAAACTTCCTCGCGCCCAGCTTGTACAGCTCCTGTATATATAGTATATATGTATATGTATGCATCAAAAGCCGGGTCAATTTTTTCGTATTAGGTTAATTAGCACTCGACTCGAGGATAATTCTTTAACGAATTCAAGCTCGGTGTCAACGACGACTGGCTATAACGTACGTATGGCTGCTTCTTGCTGATTGAGACCTTCTCTATAACTAAAAAAAAAAGATTGGCCGCCATGCGTACACACACGTACACATACCGTGATGGCCGCGGAGTAGTTGGAGAGCAGGCTGCCGTAGAAGGCGGCGACGTCGCTCTGCGTGGCCGTCTTGTTCTGCTCCGCCTGCGCCGTCGCGAAGGCGAACAAGTCGTTGCTCCCGTCGCCGAGGAGGAAGAAGGACCTGCCGAGCAGGTCACCCACCGCGCGGGGGCCCACCTTGGCCTCCATCTCGGCCTTGGTCGACTCGAACAACCGCACCTGCTGCGACAGCGGTATGTTCTTTCCGGCGTTCTGCAAATCAAATTTATATATTTTAACCGTACGTACGTAAACATACATAGTGGTTACATCCACCTAATAACATTGTCATCAGCTGCTTATATATATATATATATATATATATATATATATATATTGTGATACAGCTCGCGGATTATATTAGCAAAGATCACATGGAAGTGCTTCAAATACAATTCAACGATATCGAATCTGATGTATACTATACAATAATGGGTCTGGCCTGGAGGGAGTAGCTACTCAATCTTGGGTTGCGTGCGCACCTTAAGGCTATTCTCAGTGAAGATATCATTGCACGATTTCATAAAGTGCCTTATCAGTTAAGTACATTAGAGGTCGAGAATGAGACAAAGTCCCCAATGCCAAGTTTTATTTTACAATTTCATAGACTAGCCATAGTTTTTTAATCAGCAGGCATGTGTGATTGTGCACAATTGCAGAGAGAGAGAGAGAGAGAGAGAGAGAGAGAGAGAGAGAGAGAGAGAGAGAGAGTTGAGCTGGTGACTACTACATACTGTGGAGTCGAGAATCCCAGATCCTGCCGATGCATAGCTTACTCCTCTTGTGATTGCGCTCGGAATCAGCTTATTGTGTGCTTTGAGCACAAAATAAGCCAGAGGACTCTTGTCGAACCCCAAAGTCTTTGCTGCGTGCACAATTAATTAAAAATTACCACCACGTACTAATTAAGTCGTTGCACAATAACACAATAATTAATCTTGATATACAAAGTAAATATTGTACTCAATAATCAACTAAGTAAATTAACATCTTGCATGCATTGTACTAATATAATGGACAGCATATATATATACCGACGAAGTCGGCGGTGTTGTAGCCGTTGCTGAACCTTCCGGTGGGCTTGCCGGAGCCCGGCAGGTCGATGCCGTAGTAGGGCCTGTTGGCCCTGGGGACGTTCATCCCCGGCAGGTAGTTGTTGTTGCCGACGTCCAGCGTCGAGTCCCCGAACACGTACATCGCCGGCACCAGCCGCACGAGCTTGCTCGGCCGAATTCCGGCGACGGCGCCCACCACAAGGCTGAGGACAAGTGCCTTCATGGCCAGCTCGTACCCCATGATTAATACAGGCAGGCACGCCTAGCTACTACCTGCGTGCTATATATTTGTTGTACACACAGACGACTGCAGTGTGTGTATATGATCTATCTTAGCTCGTCGCCGGCTGATGCTTGTGATCGATGTGGGCTCTTTGTATATATAGGCACTCATCAGCAAGCAGGTTTTCCACTCATCGACCAAGTCCCAGTCTTAATCATTGTATTACTTATATCGTGTGCAAGCACGTTGCATAACAGCTTTATGTAGGTAGCTAAGCTAGTAGCTAGCTTCAAGATGAGTCTTGATCGAGTAAAAAAAATGATACATGTGGAACATAAAAAATTGAACGGGAGTAATAATGCATGGGCACCACGCCATATTCAGATGTGTGTGCTTACCCTGTCAACAAAGAAATGGCTGCTAGTGGGCATGTGATATGATGACCGGAGATTGGCTGGCAGAGAAGAAGCCAACCAATAACAGGATGCACTTTATTTGGTCAGCATCGATCGGGTCAAGCGTTAGCGTGTC
The DNA here is from genome assembly GCF_016808335.1 of Panicum virgatum. NCBI lineage: Eukaryota > Viridiplantae > Streptophyta > Magnoliopsida > Poales > Poaceae > Panicum > Panicum virgatum. Next base: position 47,257,555 of record NC_053139.1, read on the forward strand.
TCTGCTGTCTCCTCTTCATCAACTATAATAATGTTATCAATCCTCCATTTCAGCCGTATGTTTTCCTCTCTAGTTTATGTGTGTGTGTATATATATATATATACATATATATAGGTCATCCCATTCTTGGTTAATTGTAACCTCACTTTATACAACACTTGCTTGATAACATGAAAGCAATTGATGTGCCACGACCCGGTGCAAAAAGGTGTCTTTGAGTACACCACTACAAAAATTACTTACCGAGGCAGTCAAAAACGCTTAATTAAGGCATTTTTTGCAACCACCTCGGATGAAAGATCATGATAAATGACTTATTTTTATCGAGGTGGTTTGTTGCCCGACTCGGTTAATTAAATAAAAAAACAAACCCATGGACAAGCCCAGCGAGCCCATCCGCGGGTCGCCGCCCCCGCGGCCAGCACGCCGCGGGATCCGGCCCCGCCGCCCCGTGCCACCGCAGGATCTGGCCCCCGCAGTCGCCGCCCCGTCCACCACCCGTGAGAGAGAGTGGAAGGTGGGAGAAAGTGGAGGGCCACCACATGGGAGGGGAGAGGGAGGGAGGGAGAAATGCGGCTGGGAGAGGGGAAGGTGAGTGGGTTAGGGTTTTGGTTCATTTATATATGTTTTTCGGCAACCGAGGTCATATGAGTTTTCATTAATTGGGCTCGGTCTATTAACCGAAATAGGCCTTGAGGTGGGCATGTTAATGGTGACCACCTCGGTTAATGGATTTTGCGAGACGATTTCTTGAACCGCCTCGGTTAATAAGAAATGACCGTCTCTTAACACCTGCCATTAATCGAGGCAGTTGGAATTCCCGCCTCAGAGGTGTTTAAAAAGATCGTTGTAAATTAGTTTTTGTAGTAGTGGTAGTACAGGCCATTGCAACCGGTAGTGAATTATGTTGACCGGATGAAAGAAAAAAAAGTGTATCCAAACTCCTCACGAACTTACACATTACTTTTCGTCATCCTCAACCAAATTGACTCGATACCACCGCTATTGGGAAAATGAAACAACTAATAATACTTGCTCGTACAAATTATAATGAATCCTCAATGGGCCGGGCCGTCTTTGAAAATCAACAAGTGACGAAAATCAAGAAGTCCTCTGCTGTGCCAGCTGCTTAAAGGTGATGGGCTTGGTGAACTGGGCCGGGCCGTCGTAGTAGGCCTGCGCGCCGAGCATGGCGGCCCGCTGGGAAGGGTGCACCCGGTCCCAGAAGAGGAAGCGGTCGCGGTGGGCGCAGAGCGTGGCGCCGGGCAGGCAGTCCGCCTCCGCGCCCAGCCGCCCGCCGCCGCAGCAGGCGCTGTCGGCGCTGACGAACCCCGCCGCGAGCGGGTCGGTGAGAGCGGCGAAGCCGAAAGAGTCGGCGAGGGAGTAGGCCATGCCCGGCAGCTCGGCGGCGAGCCCGGCGAGGAGGGACTCGAGCGCGGCGTCGAAGCCGGCGGCGAGCTGGTTCATGCCGTCGGCGCACCCGCCCGTCGCGTTGAGCACGCGCACGCGCGGCACGCAGGCCACAGGGCCCACGTTGATGATGCCAAACTTCCTGGCGCCAAGCTTGTACAGCTCCTGCATGATCAATATAATCATCATCAGATCAGTATCATCGATCGATCTATCCATTACTTAATTATTTCAGTGATGATTAACATACCGTGATTGCGGCCGAGTAGTTGGAGATGAGGCTTCCGTACAAGGCGGCGACGTCGCCCTGCGTCGCCGACCTGTTCTGCTTGGCCAGCTCCGTCCTGAAGGCGAACAAGTCGTTGCTGCCGACGCCGACGAGGAAGAAGGACCCGGCGAGCAGTCTGCTCACTGCTCGGGGGCCCACCGTGGCATCCATGACGGCCTTGGTCGACCGGAAAAGCCGCACCTGCTGCGACAGCGGGGTGTTTGCCTCCAGCGTTCTGCATACATGTACATCAGCAGTGCGTGTTAGTCAAAAAAAGAAAAAGAAAAGCAGTGGTTAGTGGTGGAGTGGTTAATCACACGTATGCATATATACTCCACTACTGTTTACCGCTTGTTCATTTTCAATTAATTATTGTAGTAAATAATTAGTAATTTTTACCAAGCAAATTATTACCGGACTGGGTTTGAACTAACGGTTAATCGTTAAATCTCTCGGACATGAAATAAAATTGGAAGCGTTTCTAGGTACGTATATAGTTTAATTTCTTCACTTAGTTGCTTACTTGTGAACACACAACACAGTACGTATATAGTTTAATTTCAGAAATCATCATCAGGTGATCAGATGTATAAGAGTTGGTGATCGACTAGCTAGCTGCTTACAGTGGAGTCCAGGATCCCAGATCCTTCCGATGCATAGTTTACTCCTCTGGTGATTGCGCTCGGGATCAGATAGCTGTGCGCTTTGAGCTCCAGATAAGCCAGAGGGCTCTTCTCGAATCCCAGGTTCCTTGCTGCGTGCATGGACGACATGATGCATGCATGATCAATGTATTCGTTCTATCTTGACTGAAGAACTCAGAAGAAAGAAGAAATTAAACGTACGTACCAACGAAGTCGGCGATGTTGTAGCCGTTGCTGAACCTTCCGGTGGGCTTGCCGGATCCCGGCAAATCGATGCCGTAGTAGGGCTTGTCGGCCCGGGGAACCTCCTTCCCTGGCAGGTAGTTGTTGTTGCCTACGTCCAGCGTCGAGTCCCCGAACACGTACATCGCCGGCACTTGCCGGAGCCGCATCGTCTTCTGTTGAAAATTGAGGTGGCCCTAATACCCACTAAGTTACGGATCTACCCCTATGACACACCAACTCACTCCAGAGTCGGCCAGCTTCTAGTTACTTAGTGTACCGGGTCCTTTTGACGGCAGAGCCGCCTTTTGCTTCCGGGAGGTAGAGCCTACCAACAGATGAAACTGGCTTCCGGGTGACAGAGCCAACATTCGATGAAGCCCAGACCCTTTTGTGATCCCGGGTGACAGAGCCAACTTTCGATGGATCACAACTTATACACTAAGTACTTAGGCTTAACCGGGAGACTAACACTTATAAAGACACTTACTTTATTGGAGCAACAAAGTTACAAAGGAACACACACCTTTAAGTGGCTAGCCTAGCACTCACCATTCTAGCCCTACCACAACTCATCTACCTTGCTCATGGATGGATACCATGGTAAGGAGGAGGGCTCTATTTATAGGTCAAGGGGAACCATGGTATTAGGACAAGTGTCCCCCTTCTAGAGAATTCCAAAATATTCTAACATTTTCAAAATTTTATTTATTACTAATTCTAGAGTACTCCATGGAAAATATCTCATTCTTACTTAGTGGATAATGTGCTAGAGAGTTGCCTTGCATTCCTTTCAATACTCCCCCTCAAGGCAAGCTTCTATCTAGAGATGTCTTGCAGACCACGCCAAGTGCCTCTCGAAACTTCTCGAACTTTGTTTTGTGAAGGCCCTTGGTGAGGATATCCGCAATCTGTTCTTCTACCTTAGTAGGCACCATCTCAATTTTCCCTTCAAGTACATTTTCTCTTATGTAGTGATAATGAACTTCTATGTGCTTGGTCCTTGCATGGAATACCGGATTTTCCGCCAATCGAATAGAAGATAGATTATCACAGAAAATCCTTACTTGGTGTTCTGCCGGCTGGTGAAGATCCTCCATTAACTGCTTGATCCAGGTGCTTTCTTGTGCTGCCATTGCCGCCGATCGATACTCTGCTTCAGTACTAGACAATGCCACAGTTGGTTGTCTCTTACTGCACCATGATATAGCTCCAGATCCAAGACTAAAGAAGTATCCTGTAGTTGATTGCCGTGTGCAACTATCCCCAGCATAGTCAGCATCGCAATATCCCATAACCTGGCAGTCTATTGTCTTCTTATATATAATACCAAAGTTGATGGTGCCCTTGACATACCTGAGGATACGCTTGACTGCATCAAGATGAGGCTTCTTTGGTTTGCTCATGTATCGACTAACTACTCCAGCTGGATAGGAAATATCTGCCCGGGTTAGCGTAAGGTAGATTAGACTCCCGACCAGCTGTCGATACATAGTCATGTCTTCCAAGTCATTTCCTTCATCTTCCTGCGGCCTCTCATTGGGATCCATAGGAGTAGATATAGGCTTGCAGTCAAGCATTCCATACCTTTGTAGGAGATCCTTGGCATATTTCTGTTGTCCCAGAAATAGCCCTTCCTTTGTGTGCTCCACCTCAAGTCCGAGGAAATGTTTCAACTCTCCAAGCTCCTTCATTTGAAAGCGGACTGAGAGATTTTCTCTTGTCCTTTGTATTTCCTCGGAGTAATCTCCCGTGGTAATCAAATCATCAACATAGACTAGGACTATTGCTAGTCTTCCTTCCTTCGCCTTCACAAATAAACTAGAGTCTGGTGGAGCGACTTTGAAACCACTCTGTACGAGAAACTCACCGATCTTCCCGTACCATGCTCGTGGAGCTTGCTTTAAGCCATAAAGTGTCTTCTTTAGTTTGCATACATAGTTGGGGTGGATCTTGCTCTCGAAGCCTCTAGGTTGCTCCATATAAATATCCTTATCAAGCTCACCATGTAGGAATACATTCTTGACATCCATCTGCCACAATCTCTAAGACTTGCAAGCAGCCAATGCTAGCAAGACTCGAATAGTTGTGATTTTTGCCACCGGGCTAAATGTTTCTTCATAGTCTAGCCCATACTGTTGAGAGAAACCCCGAGTAACAAGTCGAGCCTTATACCTTTCAATTGAGCCATCCGAACGGGTCTTTACCTTGTAGACCCATTTGCAAGATATAGACTTTACTTCATTTGGCCTTGGCACTAAATCCCATGTTTGATTATCATTTAGTGCCTTAATTTCTTCCTCCATCGCCTTACGCCACTGAGGACCTTTTGATGCTTCTTCATACGAAGATGGCTCAACAAGTATAGGCTCATCAACAAAGGCAGCATTTGCATACCTTGGATTAGGTTTGATCTTCCTTGTTGTCCTCCGTAGTTTTTGAATAGGCTCCTCAAGCTCCATTTGTGGCAATTGAGGGTCTCCTAGTGTCATATGATGTACACCGGTCTTCCATGAGCTCTTGGCTTTCACTGATGAACCTTCTTTATTTTCACTTGGAGTTTGTGCCTCCTCCTCGTCTTCTATGATTTCTTCTGGAACCTCCTCCAATCCTTTAGAATCAGGTAACTCAACCTTTTCAGATGACCACCAAGCAGAAGCTTCATCAAACACCACATTTCTTGAGGTGTGACACTTTCCTGTGGTTGGATCGCAACATCTCCAACCTTTTCGTGCATCATCATATCCGACAAAGATGCACCGAATTGCCTTCTTCTCAAACTTGTTCCTTAGATGATCAGGCAAAAACATGTAGCAGACACAACCAAACACTTTGAGATGGCTTACCACTGGCTTCAGCTTCCATAGCAACTCATGGGGAGATTTGAATCCCAGTTTTGGTTGAGGTAGCCTATTAATGATATAGGCTGTCGTCCTCATACACTCAGCCCAAAATCTTCCAGGCACATTCTTGGCATGGAGCATACTTCAGCAAGTTTCAGCAAGGTGACGATTCTTGCGCTCTACTACTCCATTCTGTTGTGGAGTATTTGGGCATGTCAATTGCCTTCTTATCTTGTGCTCCTTGAGATAGATAGTGAACTCATTTGACAGATACTCCCTTCTATTATCAGTGCGGAGGCATAGAATTTTCGTGTTGAGTTTACCTTCTATCTTCTCCTTGAACTCCTTAAACTTTGTAAAAGTTTCAGACTTCTCTTTCATAAAGACCCAGACGTACCTTGAGAAGTCATCAATAAACGTCACCATGTATCTCATTCCTCCAATAGATATTTGCTTGACTAGGCCAAAGACATATGAGTGTATGAGCTCCAAAGGTGCCTTCGATCGATGCTCTGACTCCTTGTATGGCAATTGATGAGCCTTGCCATACTGACAACCGGCACACACTATGTCTGTCCGGATGTCTATTTGAGGAAGCCCTTTCACCACTTGTTTCTGCATCATCTCCTTCCATTTATTATAGTTAACATGTCCAAGATGCGCATGCCACAGATCACCGGTCTCATTTATTCGAGTCTTGTCCACATAAGCAGATTCAGCTGAGAGGACATAGACCGATTGTCTCCTCCTTCCTTCCATGATGGTTGTGCCAATCACCTTTAATTTTCTGAAAATCGCCACACCTTCTGGCCCAAAGAGCACATATTTTCCTTCTGCTGTCAATTGAGGGACTGACAGCAGATTTTTATTTAAACCAGGAACATGATAAACCTTCTCAAGTTGGAGTTGCTGAGGACCATACCTTGGAATGACCGCCTTCCCAACATGAGAGATAGATAATCTCGAGTTGTCTGCTATCAACACTACTCTTCTTCCCTTGTAGTCGGTCATATCTTCCAACTTCTTGTCATCATTGATCTTGTGATTAGAGCCCCCAGAGTCAATGATCCAGTCCTCCTTATAATTAACTACCGGATCAGTTATTGCTGCAAAAGCAGGTGCCTCCATGTCCTCCTCCAACTCATCTTCTTCAATTTCTTGAGAAAACCCAGCTTCAACATCCCACTCTTCTTCGCTGATGTATGCTTCCTCCTTCTCTTGTGTGGTAGTGGCCATATTCCCTTCAAAGCGCCTCACATTTCCTTCAAAGCACCTCCTTGGCAATCGACATTCTCGAGCAAAATGACCTTGCTTACCGCAATTGTAGCATCCATCATTCTTTCTTCTTGGCTGTTGTTGCTGCTGGTCTTCTCGTCCATGGGCTCCCCCTGAAGAACCACTTCTTTTCTTTGGGTGATGCTTGCCACCATCTGACCACCTTGGTTTCGGCTTCCATTGACTCCGAGGTGGACCCTTCTTCTTACTTGTGAAGAGCGTCTCCTCCTGCTCCTTTATAGTAATGGTGCCCATCTTCTTGGCTAACTCCTCCTGATTAGCCAACAAATTTTCTAGCTCCACCAATGAAGGTTGAGTAGGTCACCCTCTTATTGCGGCTATAAACCCATGATATTCGGGTCTAAGGCCATTGATTATAATTCTCCTCATACGAGTCTCACCAACCTTCTCATCTGGTGCAAGCTCGGATATCTCTCGACAGATAGATTTTACTTTTGTGAAATACTGACCAATAGTCAGAGTGTCTTGAGAGATACCTGATAACTCCTTCTCTAAGAGTTGGAGGCGTGCTTCATTCTTCTTGGAGAATAATTTTTCCAGAGTCTCCCAAGCTTCCTTCGGGGTCTCAACATCCCGTATGTGCTCTAGTAGATCCTCTTAAATGGTCGTTTTAGCACAAACATAGCCTTTCCAGCCTTGATGCGCCATTTCCGCAAAGCTTCGGCTCCATCCTTCTTTCCAGAACTATCACCACTCTCCTTTGGTGGAGGCACAATTTCGGTTCCTGCAACAACCTCCCATAGGTCTTGACCTTGTAGGTAGGACTCCATGCAGGTCTTTCAATAGCCATAGTTATGAGTATTGAGCTTCTTGATCCCATTGCTTGCGCCAGCAAGATCTGCCATGGTGAATGATGCTCAGCGTCAAGTAAGCTTCTTGGTCCCAGACCAATTAGCTTCACAGTCCTTGACTGTGCTCCGGCAGAGTCTCCCCTTAGCGCCTTGATGTAGCACCGAACACAGCAAGCACCCTGTACTCACTGAAGCCTCCTTTGGACGGTCCCGGACCGCACCGCTCTGATACCAATTGTTGGAAATTGAGGTGGCCCTAATACCCACTAAGTTGAGGATCTATCCCTATGACACACCAACTCACTCCAGAGTCGGTCAGGTTTTAGTTACTTAGTGTACCGGGTCCTTTTAACGGCAGAGCTGCCTTTTGCTTCCGGGAGGCAAAGCCTACCAACAGATGAAGCTGGCTTCCGGGTGACAGAGCCAACCTTCGATGAAACCCAGACCTTTTTGTGATCCCGGGTGACAGAGCCAACCTTCGATGGATCACAACTTATACACTAAGTACTTAGTCTTAACCGGGAGACTAACACTTATAAAGACACTTACTTTATTGGAGCAACAAAGTTACAAAGGAACACACACCTTTAAGTGGCTAGCCTAGCACTCACCCTTCTAGCCCTACCACAACTCATCTACCTTGCTCATGAATGGATACCATGGTAAGGAGGAGGGCTCTATTTATAGGTCAAGGGGAACCATATTATTAGGACAAGTGTCCCCCTTCTAGAGAATTCTAAAATATTCTAACATTTTCAAAATTTTACTTATTACTAATTCTAGAGTACTCCATGAAAAATATTGCATTCTTACTTAGTGGAGAATGTGCTAGAGGATTGTCTCGCATTCTTTTCAATATCTTCGTCTTACTCGGCTCTACTACGCCGGCATCGGCGACGCCGAGCACCATGCTAACAACAAGAGCCTTCACGGCAAGCTGGTACCCCATGCCACCAATGGTCGATCGATCTATCCCTAGCCTACAGCTATATAGTGCTAGCTAGCACACGCACAGGGCTCTAGCTTAGCTACAGTCGTTTCTTGCACACGGCTAAGTAGATTGGGGTTGCTTGAGATGTGAGCATGGGGTAGCTAGCCATTTATAAGCGAGCACTCAAATAAAAAGGCTTCAAACTAAGATGATGCTAGGAACGTTCTGAAGATCCAAAAGTGATGAATAGGAACGAATGAGCACGTTGAATGCTTTTACCCTAGTAGTCAACAAATAGCTAGCTAGCTAGGCGAAATGAAATGCATGCATGGTAGGTGGGCAAGGTGCATGTGTTCTGGCTGACACACGTTGTAACTAACCATGAGATGGAGACCATACATATGCGCAATCTGTATTGTTTGGTCAGCATCATGTTGATGAATGGATCCGTTAACGTGCCTGCTGTCTCCTTGTGTCAACTATATATACTTTCCAGCGGGCTTTTCCTTACTTTTACATTATTATATGTGCATGACATTGTTGTAACCTCATTTAATTGATATCAGCTAGCAAAGGATAATGTGCATAATTACACACGGACAAGGTAGCAGGTGCATGCACGGTTTCTAAATATCTTTTTTGAATAAATTAAATGTGCCTTTTCAGTTTCCTACTGTAATAAAGCATGATATATAGCAATGCAGATGAGGAACTGGATCAGGTTATGAACTAGTTTTTAGAAAATGGGTGTCTGTCTGATGTACTAATAATCGTACCCATTTTATAATGGCACTCACATTCTGTGGGTTTTTTTTCTTCTTTTTCCCGGTTTCCACTTAAAATACTGGGCCGCCGGCACTTTGTCGTTTTATTTTTCTTCTAATAAATTTTGCAGCGAATAAGCTTTTGCCGTCGTCTATTTGAAAAAAAAACATGCGAGGAGAATGATCTTGACCAGCTTAGCCTCCGGCTGCACTCCTGAATAAATGATGAACAACGGGTTGAGGAAGCAAACAGTAATAGGATTATTCATTTATATTTGTGCTTCTAGCTAGTCTCGAGATTGACTTGCTACTGCCTCTCCAATCAGCTTGCTTTACAGTGACGTTTCAGACAGCGCACAAGCTTGATCTGCTTGCAGTTTTATTTTCCTGTCTCAAATAGGATTATTCATTTTATACTACTTGATTGATGATTACATGCATCCGTTTTTCTTATGGTTTCTTATCAGACATGAATTACTACTATATATACAAGCCATGTATTATGCCTGAAGTTGATTGGCGTTGTGTACTGGGCCGGGCCGTTGTAGAATGCCTGGGCCGTGAGAAGACAGGCCCGCTGGGAAGGGTGGTAGCGATCCCAGAAGACGCGGTGGTCGCGGTCGGCGCACACCGTGGAGTCGGGCAGGCAGTTCCCCTCGGCGAGCAGCCGCCCGCTGCCGCAGCACGCGCCGGCGATGTCGGTGTACCCCGACGCCTGCGGGTCCGCGAAGGTGTCTCGCGAGAGCCCGTAGGAGTCGGCGAGGGAGTAGACGAGGCCCGGCAGCCGGGCGGCAAGGCCGGCGAGCAGCGGCCGGAGCGCGGCGTTGAAGCCGGCGGCGAGCTGGTTCAGGCCGTCAGCGCACGCGGCCGCCGGGTCGAGCGCCCGCAGCGCCGGCACGCACCCGAGTAGCCCCAGGTTGGTGATGGCGAACTTCCTCGCGCCCATGGCGTGCAGCTCCTGCACGCACGAATCATGATCAATTATGATCAGAAGCAAAGTGTTAGATTCTGTTCACAAGGGTTCTTCACTGGATCGATGTCTAGCCATAGATCGAGTACTTGGGTATATGGTTCTAGTGCGAGATACAAGAGTTCATGGCCCTAAACTAGTACAAAAGGAATAGGGAGTAGAGAGAGTGCAGACCGTCGGTCGGCGGCGGGGCGGACGAACTAGTGGCTGCAGGCGCCATGGCGTCGATGGAGTCGGGGATAGAGGCGAGGAAGTCGGAGTCGGTGGAGAGCGGATCCGGCGGCGGCGATGGGCGGCGCAGGTCGTGACGCCCTTTGGGGCTCCACCGGCACTAGCCGACGACGGGAGTCGAGGAAGGGAGCGACGTGGTGGCGACGGTGGAGCTTCCCGTCGGCCTCGCGCTTCCCTAGATCGGTAGGGTTTCTGTGGGAGGGGTTTGTGGCGGCAAACCTCGTAGTGCGAGCCCCGGCACCTCTCCCGTTCTTTATAGCGCGGGCGACGGGGGCCCACCAGCTAGACGGGTTGGGCGCCCCCGATCAGGGCACGGTGAGGGAGTCCGACTCGGCCTCTTTGGGCCGAGTCGCGAGATCAATCCCAACATTCTTCCCCTTGATCTCTTCTTGTCTCTTATTTTTGTTCTTCATCTGAATTATTCCATCACAGATCAGTGTATAGGGCGTGCCTCGTCATGACAATTATTACTGTCAGATTAACAGCCACAATCACCTCTCTGGTCTGAAACGAACTTCTTTTCTTTGGGACACTCTTCGTCCAGGAATCATAGGCTTTCTCTTAAACCCATGCCGGTTAAGTGTTCTCTGAACACACTGGGTGATATTCCTTTTGTAAACGGATCCGCTAACATCTTGTCTGTTCTGATATGTTCTAAACAAATTGTTTCATCCTGGACTTGCTCCTTAACAACATAAAACTTTATGTCGATGTGTTTGGCAGTACCACTCGACTTGTTGTTATGAGCGTAAAATACTGCTGGTTCATTATCGCAGTATAACTTCAGTGGTTTTTCTATTCTGTCGACCACTCTTAAACCGAGTACAAATTTTTTAAACCATGTGACCTGCCCGGAGGCCTCGTAACATGCAAAAATTTCTTCGTACATCGTGGAAGATGTTGTAACTGACTGTTTAGAGCTCTTCCACGATATTGCTCCTTTTGCAAGAGTGAAGATGTATCCAGACGTAGATTTTCTGTTATCTACATCTCCTGCAAAGTCTGAATCTGAATATCCTTCTATTTCTAGATATTCTGATTTTCTGTACGTTAGCATGAGGCCAGTAGTGCCCCTCACATAGCGTAAAGCCTTCTTGACCATCTTCCAGTGCTCTATGCCTAGATTACTTTGGTATCTACCAAGTACCCCGGTAACAAAACTTAAGTCAGGGCGAGTGCACACTTGTGCATACTTAAAGCTTCCGACAGCTGAAGCTTAAGGCACTGCCTTCATTTGCTCGAGCTCATATTGATTCTTGGGACACTGATGTTTCCCGAAACTGTCGCCCTTCACTATTGGAGCAGGTGTGGGCTTGCTCGCATGCATACCGTATTTCTTTAATACCTTTTCTAGGTATGCTTTCTGCGACAATCCTAATATCTCTTTTCTTCTATCTCGGTGAATCTCAATTCCTAAAACGAATGAAGCTTCACCAAGATCCTTCATATCAAAATTCGAGGACAAAAATTTCTTTGTCTCCAGTAGTAGATTAACATCACTACCAGCTAGCAGGATATCATCCACATACAGGATAAGGAAGATAAACTTCCCATTCTTAAACTTTGCATAAATGCAATTGTCCTCTTCATTTTCTTTAAATCCAAACTTTCTGATTGTTTCATCAAATTTCAAGTACCACTACCTTGAGGCTTGCTTCAAGCCATAAATTGATTTTTTAGGTGGCATCCTAAATTTTCTTGACCTTCCACAACAAAACCCTTCGGTTGTGCCATGTAGACGTCTTCATATAGATCTCCATTTAGGAATGCCGTCTTCACATCCATCTGATGTAATTCTAAGTCATAATGAGCCACTAAGGCCATTATTATTCTGAAAGAGTCTTTACATGAGACCGGAGAAAAAGTCTCATTGTAATCTATTCCTTCTCTCTGTATGAAGCCTTTTGCCACGAGTCGCTTTTTATATCTTTCTATATTCCCTTTGGAGTCACACTTCATTTTGTAGACCCACTTGCAGCCCACTGTTTTGGCTCCTTTCGAAATTTCTTCTAAGTCCCAAACTTTATTGGTACTCATTGATTTCATTTCATCTTCCATGGCTGCAAACTACTTGGATGAATTTGCGCTTTTCATGGCTTCTTCAAATGAGGTGGGATCACTCTCAATTTGTATTTCTTCGCTATTATAGACTTCATAATCGTCAGAAATAGCAGGTTTTCTAATTCTTTGTGGTCTTTGTGGGGCCACTGCAACTAGTATTTCTGGTCCAGGAGGCTGCTATTGCTCCCCCTCATCCGCGGCAACGGGTTCTGGTTGAGCATGAGGAATGAAATCCTCATTCTCATTCGCTGCCATGTGAAGCGTCCTCTCATAAGAGAAGAATTAAATGTGATACCAACATCAGTCCCAGGAGGCTAATGACACATTTATTACATCAGATGGTTCATCACCATACAACTCTACGCGGTAATGGGCAGTGAAGCGCCACTATCGCGAGGATTACAACTAAAACCCACACGACTACATTAACTACGAAGAGGGGGTCATCAGAGTCTTGCGTCATGCGGAACTTCCTGCGGGTGACCCTAACCACAAGCAAGGCTGGGTGCAGGACGGTACCCCTACTCAGCGTCGTCAGGAACGAAGTCTGGATCTTCATCTGTAAAAATAAAGAATGGGGTGAGTACAAACGTACTCAGCAAGTCCAACCACACCCACGGAGGGGTATAAACAGAATATAATGCACATGGTAAATCAAGGATAAGGCTAGGGTTTAATTTGCGGAAAGCAATATTTTATGCAGGGGTTTATTTGAAAGAAAGGATTTTCAAAGCAAGTTTTTCTAGCACCGAGTAACACGTAGTGTTGACCCACACATGATCCAAGTTTTAAGCTGCTACCGGACTCCTCATCCGCCGTTGTGCACGGCACAACTGCCGGACACTTTTCCCAAAACAACTCACGCCAACCCATCCCAACAGAAACACTAGTTATGTGACCACACCGTAACTCGCCCAGTACCATGGGCACGGCTATTCGAATAGATTTTTAACTCTGTAGAGGTGTGCAACTTTACCCACAAGCGGGGTACCACAGCTCGAACACCGTAGTGTCGGTGTAGATCCCAACAAAGCCATTACCCACCTTAGCTAGACGTAACTAGCCATCACGGGATCCACCAAGGGGTCATTGACCTATCACAGAGGTTTTAACCGGGGCATAAGTCACACAGAGCTAATCCCTTCTCCTTGATCACTCGTTGCTCTCAGCTCTCCAGATGGCTATTAGACTAACTAGTGGGGATTATGCTAAGCCGTTGCCCATTCAACGGTCGAGTGGTTTGCACGATAGTGGAGTTAGGTGAGATGACACACCAACTCGGTCCTTAATTGTGACAAGATGGATATCTCCCTTCCTTGCTCTGCCACACAGGCACGAGCACACCCATCGGCAAATCACACAGAAATGCCATCCATCCCGTCTAAATTCTTCTTTTGAAATTCCACTTTTCTCCCTTCCCACACACACACATTTTCTTTATAAAACAAGTTGTATTGCGTATGCGGTCCTAAGCGTTCGAGCAGTGATTAACGTCCAAACAACACATTCAGACATTAATCTAGGTGGTCAAAGAATGGTTATAACAAATCAAGGGGTGGTTATCCAACCGTGTTTTCAGCAGGCAAAACATATGCAATTTTCTAAAACAGGCCAATAGGTTGTGTTTATAAAAACTAGGATGAAAGCATGCATCAAAGGGCCAATTGAACTTGCCGTCTTCAAAGCCTTCCGGGAAGTCCTGATCGAGGTGCTGTCTTTCGGGCTCGGAGTCACAGAACTGGTCCTCGTTCGCTTGCTCGCAGTACTGCTCATTGACGGGCTCTCCTTCGTTCACACCATGATCTACGACGTATACAAACAAGCACACAATCAAGAAATAGAAATAAAAGCTTTATCGTTGAGCTCGATTCGGAAACAAATAAGGTATGGAGATAGAAGTAAAATTTTTGGGAGATTTCTTAATGGCATGGCCAAAACTATGTTATGAGAGGCGTGGCAAAGTTTCAGGTCGATCTGAGGTTGTTTGGCGCATGAAATGATAGGTTACAGGGAGGTTTAGGGGTTAAACCGAGACTCAAGGGCCTATTTGTAAATATTTCCAGTGGAAGGGCTTGATCGTAATTTCTGGAAATATCCGGGGCATACTAAAAAGGTGTAGGGGTCTGATGGGTATTAAGTTTTTATGGTGGAGGGTTAGTTTTCTAAATAAATAAAAGTGGAAGGGCTAACTAGGGATTTAAGGGCTTCTTTGTAATTATTTTTGAGATAACAGGGGCTTGGTTGTAATTTTAGAAAACACCGGGGTCACTCTAGTAAAGTGTAGGGTATAATTGAAACTATGGGTGGGTTTATTTGCGAATAAAAGAATAGGAAGGGTCCCTTTTGTAAAGGAGCTAGTGAGTGGAAGGGTTATTCAGGAATTAGAAGAAAGGTCAGGGGGGTATGGGCAAAAACGCCCATCCCCTTCCTTCTCCCCTCACTGGAAAACCGGGGAGGGGTGGCGCGATGCCGGCGGCGCCTGAGGCCGGCGGCCTGGGGATCGACGGCGCTTCGGGAGGAGGGGAAAAGAGGGAGGAGGAGGTGGCGGTTCGATTCCCCTACCTAGCTCGAGCTGGGGTGGAGCAGGGAGGTGGGGCGACGAGAGCGGGCGGCGATGGCCACGGCAGCTCTAGGCGGCGGCGCTGTAAGGCCGGAGAGGAGGGGCACGGGGGCGGCGTGGCTTGTGGAGGTGGATGGCCGCGAGGAGCGCCTATTTATAGGCGTGGCGAGGCGGTGCAGGGGAGAGGTACTGGTGGTGGCCGGCCGGCGGCCATTAATGGCGCCCAGGGCGTCGCGGAGTGGCGTGACGCGACGTCTCGGGCAGCGGCACGGTGTGCAGGAGGAAGGCGAGCACGTGGAGGGCCCCCCCGAGGCGTTGTGCTTGTCGCTGAGCGGCTCAAGCGGCGAGGCGGCGCTGTGCGGCCGGCGGCGAGGGTGGGGCGGCGCACGTGGCTCTGCTCGCGGAGTGGCGCGGCGGTGATGGCGGCCCTGTGGCGTGCGCGTGGAGCGCGTGGAGGCGGACGGGTGCGGGCGCTCGAGCGTGGGCGAGGAGCAGGGCCGGCGCTGGGCAGGCGACCGCGGCGTGGCGCGAGCGTCGCGGCTCGGCGCACCGAGCGCCGCGTGCGTGTGCGCGTGTGCGTGCGCACGGGCAGGCCGGGGTCGGTGTGCGCGCACAGGAAGGCGAGGCGCGCGGGCTGGGCAGGCGGGGTGCGCGGCGTGTGCGGCCCGGGAGCACGCGCACGTACGTGCGGGGAGCCGGGAGTGGCGGCGAGCTGAGCGGCGCGCGGGGGAGAGCGGCAGAGGGGAGGGAGGGAGAGAGGAAAAAGAAAATGATAAAAGAAAAGGGAAAATGAAAAATGAAAAAGAAAAAGGGGGGAGAGAGAGGGAGAGACCCACGCCGGCGCTGATCGCGGCGACGACCGCGGGGCCGGTCGGCCACGCTCAGCGGTCGCGTGCGCGCGCGGACGAGGCCGCGGGGAAAGGGTTCGGGGGGTTGGAAATCAGACGTTTGGAACAGAGAAAAATTTCGGGAATTAGGGTTCAGGGTTTTAGGTGGATTTTGGGCTCAACGATGAAAAGTTTTGGACAAAAATATTTTAGCGCGTGATTTAATTTTGATAGATTTTCGGGATGTCACACCACGTTAGGAGAACTAACAACAGGCGTTGGCACTGCAGTGCTCTGTACTGCTGGTGCCACAGCCACAGGTAAGCAGAAATAAGGTTCTTGAGTCATCGGAGTAGGGACGAATACCCGCTTTTCCTTAAGATCAATTTTTCTAACTACCATGCTCCCCCTGATCATCTGATCTTCTAGAAAGGCAGCGTGTCTTGTTTCTACAAATTTCCTGTGTCTGTCAGGGCAGTAGAAACGATACCTTTTGATTTTTCTGGATAGCCAATAAAATGGCAACTGGCTGTCTTGGGATATAGTTTCCCAATATTTGGATTAAACACTTTCGCCTCAGCCGGACAGCCCCACACTCGAAAATGACTAAGTGAGGGTTCTCTTCCTGTCCATAATTCATATGGTGTTTTCGGCACCAATTTACTTGGCACGCGATTAAGTATGTAGATGGCGGTTTTTAACACCTCCATCCATAAGTTAATCGGTAGCGTGGAGTAGCTCATCATGCTTCTTACCATATCCATAAGGGTAACGTTTTTTCTTTGTACTACTCCGTTCTGCTGAGGCTCGCCCGGTGTGGAATACTGGGTAACTATGTCATTTTTCTGTAGGAACCTTGCAAAAGGTCCAGGAACTTGGCCATACGGGTTATGCCGACCGTAGTATTCTCCCCCACGATCGGATCTGACAATCTTGATCTTTAAATTATGTTGATTTTCTACTTCTGCTTTAGATATCTTAAATTTATCCAACGCTTCTGATCGTTCTTTGATTGGATAAATATAGCTATAACGCGAATAATCGTCTGTAAATGTTATGAATGAATCATAGCCATCTACAGTAGTGATAGGGAACGGTCCACAAATATCTGTGTGGATTATTTCTAAATTTCCCTCACTTCGTTTGGCGCATTTCTTTATGTTCTTGACATATTTTCCTTTAATGCAATCGATACATTGTTCTAAATCTGAAAATTCTAACGGTGGAAAAATTGATGCTTTTACTAAGCGCTATATTCTCCCCCTCAAAATATGGCCTACAGTGTCATAATTTCGATGAGATTGTATCAATTCTTTTACATTTCTTAGTGCCATTCCTGCATGAGGAGGAATTCACATTCTTAGAACTTACAACATTAACATTCTCAGATAATGAAAATAAGTACAACTTGTCTTATCGGAAGACAAGACCAACACATTCTTTATTAAAGTGTATCTCACACTTGCCATCTCCAAAATGACAAGTAATCAAATCATCATCCAACTTAGACACACTAATTAAGTTTCTTTGTAGTGAAGGTACATAAAGAACATCTTTCAAATGAAGTACAAAGCCATTATGTAATTCTAAATAAAAATCTGTTATGGCTTCAACTTCAGCTTATTCTCCGTTCGCCACTTTAATTCTTCTTCCTCCTCTTGGTAGGGTCTGGCTCATACTTGTCCCCTGTAATGAATTAGCAACATGAACAGTTGCTCCAGAATCAATCCACCAAGTGGATTTATCATAATTCAAAAATAGGGATTCATCTACAAAAGTAATGGTGTCCTCACCGTTCTTTAACAGCTCCATGAGAAATTCTGGGTATTGCCTCTTGTAGTGCCCTCTTTTCTTGCATTTGAGGCATTGGTCTTTATCAACTGGGAAGTCCGACCAATCTTTTTTGCATGGAGGCGGTCTGGAAGGACCACTTTCATGCTGATTCTTGCTTGGCGGGAAGGGTCTCTTGTAGTTCTGGTAATTTTTTTGGGGGTTCTTTTTCTTCTGGTGCTGGACTTGGAAGACAGGTTCACCACCACCATTGGCATTTTCCAGCCTTCCTTCTTCCTGAGCGCACATGGCAATCAGCTTCTCAATGTCCCAGTTTTCTAGAAAGGTGTTGTAATTGACGTGAAAAGTCGCAAACTCCTTTGGAATGGACTTGAAAACAAGCTGGACAAGGAACGGTTCTGGCAAAGGCATATCCATTGTCACTAGCTTGTTGGCCATGAGGCTCATCTCTAGAATATGATCTCTGATTCCACCACCAGTGTATTTCTTTGTAATTAGCTGCTCTACAAGAGTAGAAGCATAAGCCTTGGAAGAGCCAGTGAACTGACTCTTTATTTTCTGGAGGTATTCTGTAGCGGTGGGGCAAGCAGTGATTGCCATTCTGATGAATTCTGAGATAGAACCTTTAATGATCAATAAGCACTTGCGGTTTGAATCTGCCCACGGTGCCATCTCCTTGTCATACAAGGTCTTATCTGCATCATATTTCTTCTGACGAACAGCGAATGCAACGTCAGTTTCATTCTGAGCCCTCACAGGCTTTTCTGGTTCTTGTGGCTGAGGTGTATTGATGGCAAAATCTATGTTGGCCATCGCCAGAGCGATTTCTAGCTTCTGGTACCACTTCCCATAGTTTCTGCCTTCTAATTCTGGGATGTCATTCAAAAGGTTCATAGTATTCAAACCTGAAATTCAGATTCAAAAATTTGTGAGGACAACAATAATATGCATGTATCAATTTAACTTTGGTCCAAATTAAAACATGTGATATTCTGTACATTAAATCTAAATCATCGTTGGGCAGAAAAAGATATAATGTATACAAAATTCTGAACAAAATCATAATATTGCAAAATCAACTTTGGCCAGAAATTACAATACCATGATATACTGAAAATTCTGAAAAAATAGATTCTATATGCCTCTATATGAATTATCTCGTTGGTTTAAATTAACATAGAGACAAAACAAATTCTTTGCAGCGGAAACATGTAAAAATTCTAAATTTCAGAAGCATAATTCTATAAAATTTTGCTCTAAAAATAATACACGTTGGTGTATTTATCTGCAAAAAACAGATTCTAAACAAATTCATCTAAATTCTTATTTAAATAGCTTCTGAAATATTTACAAAAATCGTATTTCTTTACTGTTCATGCAGCCCGTGCCGCGCGCCCGCCTGGGCCTCTTTTGGCCCGCTCGGCCGGCGGCCGCTCCCGACCATCGGATCAAATCCGACGGCCGAGCACCGATCTCGGCGCAACAAAAACCGGCGCTGGCCGGTTCACCCCGAAACCCTAGCCATTCTTTCTCCCGCTCCCCCTTCTGTTTGCGAGTGGAGATGGCGCAGCCCCCGCCAGTGGCGGCCGGCGCCGGAGGGAGAGCAGCGGCGGCGCCGACGCCGGCCCCCTCGCCGGCGCGCGCGCTCTCCCGAGTGGGAGCGCGCCGCCGTTGAGCGGCCTGACGGCGGTGCCCGTGCCCGCGCGCGGGTTCTGGAGAGCACGGCAAGTGGCGGCCCGTTCTGTTCGTGTGCGCCGCCGCAGCCGGGATCATGCGCGCAGGGCGGTGGCCGGCGTCCGCGCCGGCGGAAAGCTCTGGTAAGCCCCCCCCCCCCCCCACTTGTTCTAGGCTAGGGTTTCTGATGTTAGGGTTATGGTTCTGATTTGGGGATTTCTTGTCGATCCGTGATCGATTCGAGGTTCTTTCTTCGTTTTGCACCGAAATTCATCTCCTTCTTGGTTCTTTGAGTACCCGTGGACCCGATCTAGACTCTAGATCGGAACTGATACCATTGTTAGATTCTGTTCACAAGGGTTCTTCACTGGATCGATGTCTAGGCATAGATCGAGTACTTTTGGTTCTAGTGCGAGATACAAGAGTTCATGGCCCTAGACTAGTACAAAAGGAATAGGGAGTAGGGAGAGTGCAGACCGTCGGTCGGCGGCGGGGTGGACGAGCTGGTGGCTACAGGCGCCATGGCGTCGATGGAGTCAAGGATGGAGGCGAGGAAGTCGGAGTCGGTGGAGAGCGGATCCGGTGGCGGCGATGGGCAGCGCAGGTCGCGACGCCCTTCGGGCCTCCACCGGCACTGGCTGACGACGGGAGTCGAGGAAGGGAGCAACGTGGTGGCGACGGTGGAGCTTCCCGTCGGCCTCGTGCTTCCCTAGATAGTGCGAGCCCCGGCACCCCTCCCGTTCTTTATAGCGCGGACGACGGGGGCCCACCAGCCAGACAGGTTGGGCGCCCCCGATCAGGGCGCGGTGAGGGAGTTCGACTTGGCCTTTGGGCCGAGTCGCGAGATCAATCCCAACACAAAGAGCTAACGATAGATGCATGAGCATGATTGGGTACCGTACCGTGATGGTGGCTGAGTAGTTGGAGAGGAGGTCGGCGAAGAACGCAGCGGCGTCGCTCTGGCGTTCCGCAGCCGTAGTCGACTGCTGCGGGGCCGCGAACACGAACAGGTCGTTGCTGCCGACGCCGAAGAGGAAGATGGAGATGGAGAGCAGGGCGTTCACCGCGCCGGAGCCCACCGCGGCGACCATATTGGCTTTGGTGGCGTTGAAGTACTCCACCTGCCTGGACAACGGGACGCACGTGCCGGCGTTCTGCGCTAGCAGTGATCAGTCTCAGTCGTCGTCGACGTCGACGACGACGACTATATATACATGCATGTACACATACAAGAAAGAATTGCTGTCAAATTAACACTTACGGTGGAGTCGAGGATGCCAGCGTTTGCGGAAGCGTAGCTGACGCCGGCGGTGAGGGCCACAAGCAGGCTGCTGGTGGAGCTCATCGGTGCCAGCGACAGATAAGGAGGGGGGGCTCACCACGAATCCCATGCTCTTAGCTGCACAACATATATATATATATATATATATATATATATATATATATATATATATATAACAAATCAAATTATTAATTAATCACCCGTGTATATGATAGATCATCTACTAGTATCATGCAATGTAACTATATATACACGTACGCACCGATGTAGTCAGCGGTGTTGTAGCCATTGCTGAACCTCCCGGTGGGAATCATGCCGGGGAAGTCGATGCCGTAGTAGGGCATGTTGGCCCTGGGGACGTCCTCCCCCGGCAGGTAGTTGTTGTTGCTGACGTCCAGTTTCCATGCTGCCATCAACTCACCCAACAAAAGCATATAAGTTGTTTAAGGATTTCTTTTTGAAATGTCTTATCCAATGATCTACCTTGCCTAGTTTTACAATATGCGGATGATACCCTCATAATTCTTCGTGGCGATGTTCAGCAACTTCGGGTTTTGAAAGAGATCCTAGTCTCTTTCTCCTCCTTCTGGGGCCTTCATATAAACTTCGATAAAAGCACGTTCATTCCTATGAATGTATCGGATGATGATGCTCAACTCTTGGATGTGCTATATCCACTTCCCCTCAACCGTACATGGCTAACCTCTCTCGGCCTCCAAACTTCTGGTGTCCGATCTGCAGCCTCTCCTAGATGCTTCGACTCCACTCCTATTTTGCTGGCTGGCGAGGTCACCGGCCTCCTCAATCAGGGAGGACGCGAAGAGCTGGTTCGAGCTGTCCAATCCAATTTCCCAATCTATGCTATCTGCTCTCTCCTTCTCCCCAAAGGAGTAATTGACATCATTGACGCCAAGCGTAGAGCTTTTCTTGGACCGGAGAGAAAACTTGCCCTGGGGGTCAATGCAAGGCGCCGTGGGACTTGGTTTGCATTCCTAAAGAAAAAGGGGGCCTTGGCATCAAGGATCTCCATGTCCAAAACCGCTGCCTCCTTCAAAAGTTTCTCTCCAAGCTGCATGAACCGGCTTCCTCCCCTTGGCAATTCTGGTTCCTTAGCAACTATGGGTGGAATAACATTAGGGACCTTGGCGACGCCCGTCGCGGTGACACGCCCGCTTGTTACGCAATTCTTCAGGGCCTAGACAACTTTCGTGACATTACTGTTGTCAATGTCGGGAATGGATCTCTCACTTTCTTCTGGCTTGATTGCTGGCTAAATGTTAGCGTTTTGGCTGAGCGCTTCCCATCACTTTTCTCTCACTCTGCGTGGGTAAACATCACGGTTGCCGAGGCCATCTCCCAGGGTAACCTGCATCTGCGCAATCGTCTCTCCTCAGCTCAGTTGCTATCTCAGAGCTTGCTCACTTAATCGCTGAGATTAACTCTATGTCCAGCTAATTCCGTCGGAAACAGACTACTGCCACCTTCGCGGTTCCCCCCCAGCTCTAGGTTCTCCACCGCTGCTAGCTACACCATAGCTTTCTCCTCTCTCCCAGATTATCCTTTTGCCCCCCCCCCCCCCCCCCCCCCCAACATTTGGCGCAATTTGGCTCCCTCCCGTTGCAGATCCTTCCTCTGGCAAGCTCGATCAGCAGAAGTTGAACACACACGATAGGCTTCGCTCTCGTCGTGCAAACAACTCCGGTCACTGTCACTTCTGTGCCCACGCACATCGAGGATGTATCACACCTTTTTCTACACTCTAAACATTCACTCTCTAAGCATAAACCGAATCGAACTCATCTGGAACAGAATCTCCCAGGCCCCCTTATTCGTAACCAAAAAGTGCGCTCGACGATAATCACCTGTTTATTGTGGAATATTTGGAAATGCAGGAATGCCAAAGTGTTCAACCAGGAAGATGAATCAGACTCTGCTATTCTAAGACGGTGCTCCTCCGACCTTGCTCTCTGGGCAAACAAGACCACGTTGGCTGCAG
Organism: Panicum virgatum; assembly: GCF_016808335.1. Lineage (NCBI taxonomy): Eukaryota > Viridiplantae > Streptophyta > Magnoliopsida > Poales > Poaceae > Panicum > Panicum virgatum. The sequence goes on from NC_053139.1 coordinate 47,280,116, forward strand.
ACAAACTGTCCTTTTCCGACTGAAGCTCCTTTCTTCTTCATATGTAGCCTTTTTCTCGTTTCTTTTGGACTGTTTTTAGACTGTTTTTTCTCTGTATTAGCTCTTGGACCCAACTCTCTCCTCCTCTGTTCCTTCAGATGTAATTCTTGTACTCGTACTCTTTGCTCAATAAAGGTTCAGGCTGATCCCCAACGGATCCGCCATAGTTCCGGTCAAAAAAAAGTGATATCTACATACATATTTCGTTGGTCAACTATAGAAATAGCATGTGGAGCTGATTCCCTAGTTTTGGGATGGCATCAATCTGAAGTGCACGTTTAGGAGATGTTCTAATTAGTAGGAAATAAAGAGGAGGGGGTAGGAAGATATATCTAGCTTGATTTAGCAAGCAGCAATAATATGTAGTCTTCTTCCCATCCAGACTTTACTCCTCGCATCGCAATGTGTACATAAGACCATAAGACCAAGAATGGCAGATGTGTCATCGATATACTAATTGAGTTGCATGCACCGACCAGTTGAACTCAAAAACTTAAACTGATGGGAAGAGACGGACAATTCACTTATATTCCAGTACTCCCCTCACGTGGAGGCTCTTAGGGCATGCTAGTTTATAGGCGACCGTAAGTTGGGATTCGTAAGGTCGATTTCCGATCAATTTTTTTCCCATTTTTAGTAATTTTTTTTTTGTCATTTTCTAATAAAAAATTCTATTGAAAAATTTTTCAAGGGAAAAAATCGAGAGGCGAAAAAAAATTTGACGAGAAAAATTTGGAAGAAACAAATTTAAAAAAATTTGACGAAAAATTTTTACACTCAAAACAATAAAAGTTTGGATAGTTTTTTTTTTCATCCAAAACATAAAAAGGCTCGAGTAAAAATTTTGCATCCAAAATAAAAAAATCCAGATGAAACAAATTTATAAAGAATTTTTGCAAAAAAAAAAAAGAATAAACCACTTACCAGGGCGGCGAGCGCCGCGCTGGGCCTCCCCCTGCCGGCGGCGAGCCTCCCCGCCGGCGCTACGCGGCGCACTCCCCGTGGGGTTGCGTCTCCTCGCCGCTGCCAAGCCTACTACCTCCCCGCCGCTCTGCGTCACCCCACCGCCGCCGGCGAGCCGGCTCCGTGCCAGTCGGGGTGTCAAGCCTGCTAGATCCAGAGGCTCCGCGCTAGTCGGGGTGTCGGGCCCTATGGATCCGGGAGGAGAGGGAAGAGAAAGGAAAAAAAAAAGAGAAAGGAAGAAAGGAACGGGAAAGGAAGATGAGAGAGGGTGAGTGGAATCGCCCGTGAGTTGTGCAAGTTATGGTCAACCGCAAATTCAGCACTGAGGAGGCTCCCTTGGGCCTCAAGACGTGGAATAGGAGCGCTGATGGGGAAAGATTGGCAATTCACTTATATTCCAACACTCCCCCTCAAGTGGAGGCTCCCTCGGCCTTAAGACGTGGAATAGGAGCAAGTGACAATTATTCTATTTAATTGCGCTAATCAGGATTCGAACTCGAGACTTTTGATTTTTTTTTACCATATTGAGTTGCATGCAATTGAACCAAAAAGTTTAAGCTGATGGTAGACATGGATAATTCACTTGTATTCCAACAATACTCACCTATTTTCCCTGTATCTAGTAAGATTATTACAGTGGAGGTGACTTAGTGTCGTAGCTCGTTTTTGGATAAGAATTGAACCACGCGCGACATATATGTAGATAGCGGCCATGCATTTGTTATTGTTCGTGCCTTATTTTTACATAGCAAGTTAATAAGAAGAACCGATCGAACAAGCAGTAGGAATGGACACCTGGTCGCCCCTGAATGAACACGCAAGGATCAGCGGCGGCTAGCTCTCGCGGTGATCGATGTGGAGCAGCTGCTCGAAGTTGATGGGGGTGGTGTACTTGGCCTCGCCGGCGTCATAGAAGAAGGCCCGAGCTCTGAGCATGGCGGTCCGCTGGGTAGGGTGCACCGCGTCCCAGAAGTAGTAGCGGTCGCGGTCGGCGCAGAGCGCGGCGTCGGGCGAGCATCCCGCCTCCGCGCCCAGCCGCCCGCCGCCGCAGCACGCGTCGGAGATGTCCGTGAACCCCGACGCCTGCGGGTCGGCGAAGATGGCCGCCATGAGGCCCAGGGAGTCGGCCAGAGAGTAGACGAGGTCCGGCAGCGTGGCGGCGAGGTCGGCGAGCAGGGACCGGAGGGCGTCGTTGAAGCCGGCGGCGAGCTGGTTCCGGTCTTGGGAGCACGCGCCCGCCGCGTCGAGCACCCGGGCGACCGGCAGGCACCCGGCTTGTACAGATTCTGCCATGTATGGTATGATCAGTACATAGCTAGCCAAGTTAAACTTTTTAATCAAATTAAAGGCAATAATTCATGAATTTTTCGGTGCTGTCATCTTCATTTACCGTGATGGCGGCCGAGTAGTTGGAGATGAGGCCGCCGTAGAAGGCGGCGGTGTCGCTCTGCTTCTCGGCGGCTGACCTGTTGCGCGCCTGCTCCGCGTTGGCGAACGTGGACAGGTCGTTGCCGCCGATGCCGATGAGGAAGAAGGCCTTGGAGAGCTGGGCGGTCACCGCGCCGGAGCCCACCACGGCGTCCATCTTCGACCTGGTGTCGTTGAAGTAGCGCACCTGCTTCGACAGCGGGATGTTGTTGCCGGCGTTCTGCATCGTGGCATGCTTAGCTTAGCTTGTTGTTTAATTGTTGATGAAGATTATTCTTGATCGATCGGAGATGCAATAAAACAATGGAAGAATGCACTTATTATTCGAATTTCTTATAGAGCGCGCGTCGCTGCCGATTGCGGCGAACGGTGGCCGCGTGGATATCACTTCCCTATTTACGTTTCGTATTCAGCCCCTGTTGGCCGTTTCGCACTTTTTTTATTCCTTTTCCTCTTTCCCCTCCCTTTGGCCTCGAGGTGCAGGTGAAGGGGATCGCCGGATTCGAGGGATTCAATGGCGGATCATTGCCGGAGATGAAGAGCGCAGCCGTGTTGATCTCACCGCTTCGCCACACCACGCTCCACCGCGCCTCCGGGCCCGCCGCGCCTCTATTTCGTCGCGCCAAGCTCCTCTACGCCTCCGGTCCCTTGCATTCGTTATGTCGTGCCGAGCATCGCCGTGGCTTTTGGTCCCCTACATCGAAGGGAAGCCACGCCGTCGTGGATCGAGTCGTGGATCGAAGGAGATCGCCCGGATCGAAGGGGATCGGCGACGAGGGGGTCACAATCGCTTGGCTCCGCTGACACGCCCTGCTTTTTGGGAGGAATCTATCCTTCTGCTTGTCGATCCTCGTCGCTGATTTTTTTCAATTTCAGGTGAGCTGCATTAGCTCCATCCCTGCCTGCCCCTAGATTTTCATTTGCAGACTGTTCATTCCATTATCAACATATTGCATATTGTTTTGAATATTATGCCTAAAGCCGCCCCTAGAAAAAGACATGAATATAGTTTTTAGTCATACCAGCTTAGAGTTGTTAATTGAAAGGGTCAAAGTTTATCTCACGAGTTTGATATATTCATTACTTCCAGACTGAATATTCTAAAATTCTTTGTCAAAAGTTTCTATACATGATTTGAAAGTTACTGAGTATCTGCATTTAAAGTTTTCAAGTAATGGGTTCAATGTTTTAGCATGTGCCTTTAGAGGTTGAGAGAAAGAAAATTTTTTAATACGAACTTTCGTATCTAGGACTACAAATTTCTTATCTAGTAGGACCATAAACTTTGTGTCTAGGACTACAAATTTTTAACTGTGCTTTGTAGAAAGTTCTTCAATTCAGTGTGCAAAGTATTGGACTTGAGAATACAAACTTTGAAAATGTGCTATTAGAAAGTTCCTGAATTTGAAGTGCAATGTTTGAATTGAAGTGTTGGATTTGGGAGTAGAAAGTTGAAAGTGGGCTACTTGCAAGCTTCTAAATTCAGAATGCAAGGTTTTGGTGTTCTACTTGTGAACAATATTTTGCCAAGTGTTCCTAAATCAACTATCAAATTTGGTGCATGCTACTTCAATTCACCTGCAACTAAAGCAATTTTCTTAAATCTGCCATTGTTTTTATTGCATTTTGCTAGTGGAATACCTATTTAGCTATCTCAACGAATTATGTACAGTACTGTTGTCCTCATTTCACCACTGCATGAAAATATAATAGAGAATGGCTATTCCTAAAAATTTTCAGTTTATGCCATAATTTTAATGCTAGACCAAAGTTCTATATTTATAATTTGTAAGTTTGCAATATTCTAGTAGAAAAGTTTTGATCTAGCATAATAGAGTTTAGAGACAAAAAATATTCTATATTTTGGTTAAAATCTTTATATATAAGAGTAAAAAGTTTATAAAAGGCTAGCACAAAGTCCCCAACTTGAGAATGCAAAGTTTTTAGTTAAAACGTTCCTAATTTTTTAGCATAAAGTTATGTATCTAGGGTTAAATTTTTTGAAGATGTGCCAATACAAAGTCTATGAATACTATTTTTTTTAAGATACTACCTTGCTGTGCCTAGCACTCTCCATCAGAAAATAAACTAGTGCTTTGAGTTCCTGGTATTTTTGGCAATTTGTCAAGTTATTTGCACAGTAGGGTCTTTGTTTTGACTAAACGTGGTGAATTTATTTTTGTGGGTTATGACCATGATGTGTTCACATTAACAAGAAGCATACTAAACTCCCATTTTGTACAGGTGAAACCAAGACTCATTGATAGCTCTGAAACAAGAATTTGGAGCACAACACTTCTCAAGTATTCAGGTGAGACCAAGGCACATTGATTGCTGTGAAAACAAATTCTATACATAATTTCTAGGTTTATAAAGTTTAGAACTCAGAGGTACAAAGTTCATGATAGGCTAGGTCAAAGTTCCCAATATGAAAATGTAAAGTTTTTTAATTACAAAGTATTAGATCTAAAAGGACAAAGTTTTAAATGTGCTATCTCAAAGTTTCAGATTTTTGAAGAGTAAAGTTCGAATTCAAGAGTGTACAAAGCTTACCACATGCCAGTAGAAAGTTTTTAATTTTGACTGCAAAGTTTAGAGTTTATTTTACTAAAATATTTTTGACAAGTGATTTCAAATATCCTAATTGAAAGTGCAAAGTTATTGAATTTAGTGTTAATTTTTTATTTCAGTAGAAAGTTTTTATGTAAAAAGTTTATTGATTTTCTAAAAGGTTTCAAATATCCATTTATAAAGTTTGGTCACGTAGTTGTACAGGTTTTTAAATTTAATTATAAAATTCTTGAATTGAATTTAGTGTACAAAGTTTTGGAATTACAAAGTTGTGGACTCAATTGTAGAAAGTTTGAAAATATTTTAGTAAAAAGTTTCTAAATTTAGAGTTTTTGGAAGTTTGCAACATTCTAGTAGAAAGGTTTTGATTTGCAATATGAGAGTTTAGATATAGAAAATTTTCTATATATATGTATATATATGAATAAAGTTATATATATGTAAAAAGTTTATAATAGGCTGGTACAAAGTTCCTAGCATCAGAATACAAAGTTTTTGTAGTTCAAAAGATCCTGGTTTTGGAGCATAAAGTTCTATTTCTAGGAGTAATATGTTGGTATAAAGTTAACATGTATTAATGTGTGACTTAAAGTTTTGGACCTAGGAGTATTAAGTTTGAAATATTGTCACACAAAGTTTGCAAAGTTTAGGATAACAAAGTTTGGAGTTAGGTGTACAAAGTTTATAATATGCTAGTAGAAAGTTTTTAAATTTGGTGTGCAAAGTTTGAAATTACTAGGTTTTGGATCTTTTGAAGTGCCATGTTTGAAATGTGCTAGTAAGAAATTCCTGAATTTTTAGTGCAAAATTTGGGGCTTTTTTTCAAAATAATTGACTAATTTTTGGAATGCAAATATTTTTAACATGCAACTTTGAAATCTGAAGATGTGTAAAGTTTTGAAAATGTACTTTAAACGATTTTAATGTGTTTGTGATTCTAATGTGTTTTTCTAATCACTTCTCCTTATTCTGAAGTGCATCAGTAAACTAAAACTAGAGAGTTTTAGAACTATATTGAAGAACATGATGAAGAATCAAACGGATATTGTGAAGTTATTTTTGATAGCATTCTTGAATATAATTGTTTTGAAGCACTATGTCCGTGTCTTTCTGGCTAGCAAAGAGGATCCATGTGAGCACAATGATAAAAAAACCTTTTGATCCTTTCTTCAAAATTACTGTTGTCATCTTGATGGTTCAAGCAATAAATGCTCGCAGTGGCTCAAGCTTCATCCTGAACCCCTTTCACTATTCACCAAATTATTGTTGTCAAAATTTTGATATTATCTATTCACGGTTCACAATTACTGTTACAATTATAAAGTTGTTTAATTAGAAGTACAATATTTTAAAATATGTTGGTCTTAAGTTCCTAAATTTATAAGCTAAATATTTGGAACTATAAAATTTTCGAATAACACATTTACACTAATTATATTTGAAGAAAAGAAACATACATTTGAAGTAGAGCTTCCGCTTTTATATGTAGGTGAAACCCCCCGTTAACTCACCCACACACCTGTTGTCCCGGAAAAAAAAGAGTAGAAGGCGGAGTAGAATTTAATTAATATACTACAACTATTACTGCACATGCGTTGCTTACTAGTTGCAGCGCCTGTTCGTCGGAATGCTGCCGCGGCGCACGATCGCCAAATAGCAGCCCCCCTTATTATTATGTACAGTGGAGTCGAGGATGCCAGCTCCTCCGGAAGCGTAGCTCACACCAGTGGTGCGAGCGGCGGAGACGAGAAGGCCGGAGCTTGACGCCAGCGCCAGATAAGCCGGAGGGCTACCGACGAATCCTATCATCTTTGCTGCGACACGCATGTAACCACGCTTAATAATCAGACGAATCAAGCTAACCATTATTACAGCGAGTATATATGGTAGCAAACCGGCCTACCGATGAAGTCAGCCGTGTTGCGGCCGTTGCTGAACCTCCCGCTCCCGGTGGGAATGCCAGGGAAGTCGTCGACGCCGTAGTAGGGCCTGTTGGCCCTGGGGACGTTCGTCCCCGGCAGGTAGTTGTTGTTGCCGACGTCCAGCGTCGAGTCCCCCAACACGTACGTACATCGCCGGCGGCGGCGCCCAAGATTTCCATGGATATTGTCACAAGGCACAGCACAAAGCAGCCCTCCATGCCCATGATCATATATATATATATATATATATATATATATATATATATATATATATATATATATATATATATATATATATATATATATATATATATATATATATATATATATATATATATGAAGGTTTAACCGCTATAGTAACCCATAGCACCTACTACTTGTTATATATAGGCCCAAAGCTTCGATATAATTAATGAGCTTCTTGATTTCTCTTTCTCTAGGTCACATCATGCATCAACGACTGAACTATATATTACGTACGGTTCCCAAAACAAGATATATATTTTGAGATTGCTTCATACGTACGTTACACCTATTTTCAGAAGAATTAAGGGTCCTGACTGATTGAGGACCAGTGGTGGTACCGCACTGATTGCTACGGAAATTGATATTCAAATGCGGAAAATGTGGCTGGTGTTAGTGCAACGATAGATGCATATGTGGTTTGTGGTTTGTGACCCCGGCGACCCAAGGTAGGCAGCTCGGACGCCATCAGTATTCATACTAAAGAAAGTATGTTGCAAGGCAGAGCACGCATGTGCCAAATGCAGCGTGGCAATATCTTGCCGGACCAGGCTTGTTAGGGCCTTGTTGTCATAGATATACCAGCAGAGCAGCGTGTTTCTTCCAGGCTCTTTCGAAAAAAACATGTCCCTTCCGGATGTTCCATATGGTGTATGCAATGATTTGATTCCTGTCCATTGAATCCAACATCAGATCTGACCACCATTTCTTGAGGTTTAATTAGGTTGTGCTTGTGAGGTTCTGATGCCCTGTTTGCTGCGAGAAATTGGAAATGCAAAAATCTTGCTGTAGGGGCATTTTACCATCACAATCAATTAATTGTTGGACTAGCCCTTGTAACATATGCCAATATTTGGAGGGGCCAATGTTTGATGTCTTCATGTCGTTATAGGGACATTTGCAATTTAGTAGCACAACAAAATCGTGGGCAACAATCTGAATCCCCGGCCCCTAAGTTCCAACGGGAACCAGCCAAACAAACATCAACCATCTATGTATGCATGTGTATACACAGAACCTGTTCTCCTCTTTTACCCTCGTTGAGCAATATGACCATTCGGTACGGTGTAGCTAAATCACCATTGGGCACTTTGCCAAATTGTCCAGTGAAAGAAAGGCACCAAGCAGATACCGTAATTGGGCACGTACGGCTTTATTTATTGAACAACAAATCCACAAAACACACAGCTACATCTGTAAATTTTTTTTTTTGAAAAACAGCGTTTATATTTCATATAAATTTCTGATGGTTTACATCCCAACACTTACAAAGATACTCTCAGAAGAAAAGAAAATTACATTCAGATCCTTGTAAGCTCATGGGCCTGTAAATAATTTATTTTGGGCCAGGTGCTTGAAGCTCATGGGCCGGGCCGTCCTAGAAGGCCTTGGCGCTGAGCATTGCGGCCCGCTGGGAAGGGTTGCTATAAATGGGCCTGTCCGTAAGGCGGGCCTATATTTGATTCCAGTGCGCTACTGCTGATGAATTGTGGCCTAAGATCAAACGGGCCAGAAGCGGCCCTTATAGCTTGGGTGGTCAACCAGCCCAGCTGCTGCCGTGCGTGCTAATAACTGGCCACCTCGTGGGCGAAAGGCATGTAGCATATGAGTTACAGCAGCCTCAGTAGCACCATCAGGTTCTGGGTTCAACTCCATGTGGGAGCAAATATTTTAGAATTTATCAGCGTTGTACATTCAGTGGTAGGTGATGTTCCCGTCGACAGTGAGGCGCATGTGGTGACTTCGTCAATCTCAAGGATTTACCAGCTCAGTCTTCAGAGATGCTTATAGGGGTAGGATTTGCATACGTGTGTTCATAGAGGTGAGTGTGCGTGCATTATGAGTATCTGAATTGTACCGTGTAATCTAAAAAAAGACTGGCCGTCTCGTGGTCGTGGACCTAATAATTAATTAAATCCGTGGCCACCACTCTCCCTCTCATGTCGTCTAGTGTGCAGCTTGATCAGAAGCGAAACTGAAACCAAACGAAAACAAACATGAAACGCCTGCTAAAATGTATTCGTAAACTTGGTATACATATCGAGCAAATCAAATAATTAAGCATAAATATCTCTAGACAGCTGGGAAATTGAAAGGGAACAAATTTAGCATGTTAGTCTTTTATTTGGTTATTCATTAATTTGGACCAAATCAAATCAAATCAAATCAAATTGTTCCAGCAGTGATTTGGAGAAGAAAAAACGGTGGACAGTTTGGACGATATATAGTTGTTGACGACGTAACCGTGTGCAGATATATGTGGTCTCTGATCCGTCTGGCACCATTATCGTCTATACATATCCATCATCAGCTGGTACGTGTTTCATTAATTAATATCGCTATTAGCACATAAACTAGTACTCCTAATAATGAAGTAGCAAGAAGGTGCACCACATATATATGCGTCTTCATGGCAGGCACGTCGTGCAGATTAGTGATCTTATATGTTTGTATTAACCGGGTTTGAATAAGAGCGAAGAGGGGTAACGAAAACGAGAGCAAATTATTATTTTCAAACTAATGGTTTGGTTAGTCACAAGTGTTTCACCAAACATTTTAGTTAATTATGTGCATATAGTAAAGCAATCCTTTAATTAGCATTGATAGTTTTTGTCCAGAATTAGAAATAAGCAGTATAATCAGAACTCAAAAGTATTGGCTGACTGACGCATCAACCACAACCATCTCATCGCCACGGATACCAAAGCACAAATATGCCCTTAGAACAACTCCAGCAGGGCTACTAAATGAGCTGTCATCTCCATATTTACTCGGTGGGTGTGAAAAATTGATCTCCAGTAGGCCTTCTAAATGTGCTGCCATTTTGATAGGTCTTCCAAATTTCTTCCCCCACCTCCCCAATTTGGTGGCCCTCAATTTGGGCTGCCAACTATGAGCTCTCTATAGAAACCCAATTTACTCAACCTGCTGAAGTGTAGGCCCATATTTGAGTGAATAAAATTTAGAAGTGGGTTTCTAAATAGACATTTGCTAGAAGTCCTACTGGAGTTGCTCTTATGTCAACAATTCATACAGTGTGCAACAACTTGAGCAATCAATCAAATGACGAGCACAGGATCATCACTGAAGAGTTAGAGAGGGTAGATACCACAGCATGATATTCATGTGGAAAACAATCTTTATTTGCGGGACAAAAGTAAAACCACTGGTGACACCGTGAGGATAAAGACTACCACAAGAGATGAGAGGCAACACAAAACACACGATGGAAAAGACTTTTCAAAGCCCCTAGTACAATCTCACTGTCTAATGGATGATAATCATCTCCTCTCTCAGCAATAAACCAGCGAAGAAATAGATGCGGTGCCTGTCCTCGGTGACACAAGACTACATAGGCTGCTCTATTTAGTACTCCTTCTATCCCCACGAAGAGTGCAATTCTAGGTTTTTCAAGACAGATTAGTTATGGCGTATCTGATCACTTAATTAGGCAGATATTTGAGATCTAACATCTAGAATTGCACTTTTTACGCTAGGATTCTTTTTCAAACCATGTATTACACTTTTTATGGGAAGGAGGTGTACTAATCACCGTACCTGTGATGTAATGGTAGATTGCTACGATGAGTGAGAACTTTGTAGGCAAATAAAAAGGTGTGGAGGAGAAGAAACCGAGGAGCATGCGACGGCCGGGCATACACTAGACCTGGAGAGGCAGGAGCACGACACGGGACGGGAGCCGAAAACTTGGAACGAGCTGTGCCCATGCTGCGGCGGAAAGATTGCATGGTTGCATGCGACGGGCACTTTGCTCTCTAGCTTCAACCCCATCATCCATTCATTCCCTTGCAGCCCACCCGTGACCACTGACCATGACCATGAGCCTGCCTGCTAGTAGTAGTAGGCCTGTCCCTGTCTGCTTGTCGACCTGTCTGTCCCCATCGCGCACCACCTCCTCTTCCTCAACCGCCGCCGCGCACTCGATCGGCCGGCTCCGCTCCGCGCCACCACTAGCGTCGCGTGCCGCCGCTTATTCTTCCATTCTTTCTCTTTCCCTCTCGTATTTTGAGGCGGGCATGCCCATCGACGACGACTCGATCGAGTTGATGCCCCCACGTTCATCAAGCCTAACATAAATCAGCGGCCGCGCGCTCGCCTTAGCTTGCTTCCCCTTGGCTAGCCGTCGTCTTATCCATCCATCTATCGAGCCGCGCAGTCGATCGATCGAGCTCCATGGAGCTGCTGCTGCTGCTGCTTGTGTTCACCATCATCAGCCAGTTCCTGCCTCCCGCGTCCTGCTCCCCTCCTTCCAACTACAAAAACTACTGCGACTGGTGCCCTCGCCACTCCACCGCCTCGCTGATGATCTTCCCTCCGGCCGCCGCCGGTGCCTGTGGGTACGGGGCCGCCTTGGCTACGGAGCTCAATGGAGGAGGATACGTCGCCGCCGCCGCGGGCGCCGAGTTCTTCCGCGACGGCGCCGGCTGCGGCGCCTGCTACCAGTTGCGGTGCAGGGACCGGCGGGTGTGCGGCGACGCCGGCGTCAAGGTCGTAGTCGTCACGGACGCGGCCAACCGCACGGGGGGCTTCCTCCTCGCCAGGGAGGCCTTCGCCGCGATGGCCAACAAGGACGGCATGGCGGCCGATCAACATCAACTACTCGCCGGCCGCTCGGACAACGTCGTCATCCCGGTCGAATTCCGGAGGTAAATTATCACGACATGCGGATTAACTGATGACGCAGCAGCTGAAAATTCAACATTTGATCGATCATCGATGCATCATATGCACTTATGCAGGATACCTTGCGAGTACAAGAGGAACCTGGCGGTGCGGGTTGAGGAGGGCAGCCGGAACCCTGGCCATCTCGCCGTGCGGTTCCTATACCAGGGCGGGCAGACCGACATCGCCACCGTCGAGATCGCGCAGCCGCAGGCGTCGTCGCCGTGGCGGCCCATGGCGCGGCTGCGCCGTCGCGTGTGGCGCGCCGCGCGCGCCCCGGCCGGCCCGCTGCGGCTCCGCCTCGTCGTCACGGCCGGCTTCGGCGGCAAGTGGCTGCGGACCCAGGACGCGGTGCTGCCGGCGGACTGGCGGCCCGGGCAGGAGTACGACACGGGCCTGCGGGTCGCCGACGTCGCCGTGCGCACCTGCACCCGCTCCTGCCGCGCGCGCGCCGCCGGCGGCGCCGGCGACGAGGAGCTCAGATAGTCGTCAGCAGATGACGTGCATGCATGTTGGCACGCGCGCTTGTTGTACATATTTAGTAGTAGCTTGCATTGATCCCGTCCATGATTCGCCGGCCGCCAGTTTTTTTTCTTTTCTTTTTGGCGTGCGGTTGCATGCTCGAATTGTGATGAAGAGTTGGTTGTTGAAGAGAATCGACGAGAGAAACACAACAGAAAAGAAAACCTGTACGTGGCTGATGATCCGAGCAGGCTGCACGAACCAATGGTCAGTGAGAGATGCTCCATGAATTTCCTTGTTGCTGACCAATGTCAATTTGCCGGCCGATCTCACAAATAAATACTATATGTTTGGGGCTTTGGATGGATGCACAAGATTCATTGTCACTGACAGCGCCGCAAGCACAAACCCTGCACTGCACTGTTCTCTTCTCTGACCGTGAGAGATGCTCCCCGCCCGTTGGAATCTCAAGTGGGACGAATTTCCGCCCATGGGTAAAAAAATCCCCCTCACTGTGATCGCTGCAAGGCTTGGCTCTCTCGGACATGGACCAGAGTTTTTGAATTTTTTCGCGGCCGAGAAAAACCGTGTTGCTTTCTCTTAATGAAAAACGGTGGGGTCCGTTCACCCCTCGAGCCGTGTTTTTTTCTCCGACGGTCATGCATGGTGAGCTCTGAGCTGAGGAGGTTGTCATGTAGCGTCACGTGCAGTATATATGTAGGAGTACGTACGTGGCAGCCTGCACTGATGATTGTTCGTTCCTTCTCTGGGGTTTGGGGATCACATGAGCATGTTACTGTAGTGCTTACGGCCGAGTATAGTAGTAGGGCACTGTAAGCCGGCCGCAGTGTCGCTTTCCAACAAGTTAAATCCCATCGATCCACGAGGGCCTCCGTTGTTTTGTTCCTAGCACTTCTCCGCTGCTCCCCGTGGTCGATGGACGGACCAAGCTCGTCGTCTGTGCAAGCAGAGCAGCGACTCGACTGCCGATATCTGTCTGCTCGCTGCTCCCTCCCGTGATCATCATCCTGGTCCGGCCTTTTGCGGGGCGCGACTATGCGTCGGTTCAGGTGTAGAGCACAGACAGTGGATGATGCTTTGGGCTGTAAGTAGGCACAATTGCTTACACATACTATTTTTACAATAGGTGGAGATATTTTTTTTCATACAAAAGAGGACAGGGATGATGATGTCGATGATGTGACCCACATGTATGCAAATTTCAAATTAAAAAAGCATAAGTATTAAATCGTGCATCTAAATTAAATTTGAATTGTATCATTCTCTTTCTTATGACAAGATCTTCAAAATAAAACCACACTTCCCTATATTTTGCACGATATTTTGAAAAATTATTTTTTTCAATTCTCGATAATTAATTTCGGCAACTGGAACAAATATTTTAACAACACAAACAACACGTCTTATTAAGTTTGAGGGGAAAAAAGGCAATAACTCGGAAAGAACAGACCAAGTGGAGAGTGTTATGACGCCACCAGTACTATCATGCATGCCTAATTACGATTTTAAAATAAGCCTTTGAATATCTTTGATACAAGATAATTGCCTTTAACAACCCACAAATATTCAATGAGAAGATGAAAAATAAAGAATACTTCACATATACATTAGGATTAATTATTTCCATATCAGAGGACCAGGATAGACATATTATGGAAGAATTATCTATATTTAGATTAGAAGTAAAGTAAAGAAGGAAGAAAGAAATAAGAAAGAAAAAACATAGAAAAGAAAAAAGGAAAAAGAAAAGAAAAGAGAAAAAACTAAAGCTTAGCATGCATGCAGTATGTGTAACAAAACCAAGCTACAACAACCTACTAGAAAGTGATATGACGTACATCCAAACAGACTGCAAGTTGGACTATCAGAAATTTATTGGGCTGGTTTCCATGTGATCCCTTCATTTCAGGCGATGGATGACGATTTTGCACGCGTGCCACATATAGTCGCAGCGCCTTTTGCGATCATTGCTCTTGCTGCCACTATAATCTTGCCTCTGCCTCCTTGACTCGTAACTCATTTATTTATTACTAAGCGTGGCAGACTGAAAAAGCTTCTCATGACTGGCATTTTCCTTCCACGATCGTCGGTCACCTTCCTCTTCCTATTTTCGCCTTGTTCTTTTGCTAGACCGTAAAATGAAGGGGGGGGGGGGGGGGGGGGGGGGGGTCATGATTCCTGAAGTAGCAACTGCCCAAAGGCCTGCCGGAACGGGCTAAGCCTGTTTATCCGATTCCAGTAACTTTAATTGCACTCGGCGGCCCAATAGAGAGTATTGGGCTTTCATCTTCCTCCCACCAAAATTCAGGAGGCCCAAGAGCCCAGCAACCAGCCCAAGGCCGACTGGATGCAGCCGGTGGTAGTGGGGGAAAAAATCTAATGAAGCTAACTGCTGCTCGCATCAGTTGCTGCTAATTTCTGCATAACCGTGCCACTGTACTTGGGCTTGATAAGATTACGTATCTGAACGACGAAGATTCTCAACTTGTAAAGGAAAATACATTGTACTAATTACTGCTCAGCGCCTCTGAACATCTGAAATCTGGATTGCGCGTGCATAAACTGAAGAAGGGAAACAGCTGCCTAGTGACAGCATGCCGATGGCCTTCTTCAACTTGCATCCATGGGCCGGCTAATGAAGATTCCTTTCCAGCTGCACCTAGCTCTATGCTCTATGCTCATTCATTGAATATAATTGGAGGCTACCTCCACTCCATGAGCATTGTTTGAAACTGATACTGGTAAGTAGTGGTACTGTCTGCAAAGATGAGGGCCCCAATCAAATTGATGTTTCCAAAATCGTGCATCAAGAAGCTAGGACTCAGAACCACTACTGGCAGCTAGCAGAGCGAGCGAGCGATTCGGCATGGCAAATCTGCACCACCTGCCGTGACAGTAGCAGCTCTTGTTTATTTCGGAAATGCAGAGTTTGGTTTGTTTGTTTGAACTGGTAAGCCGCAGTACTAGTGGTATCTGCAAACAATGTCAGGGTCCAATTGATGTTTCTGAAGCTAGCTATGCTATGCATCGAGAAGAAGCCAGGAGGACACACAACCGTTGGCATCTAGCTGGCGCATCGATGATCGATCAGCTTGCAAGCCGTAAACGATCTACGACCCAATCAATGCAAGCAACCAGTTTAATTTGTGGCAGTAACTACCTAGCAGTGGTTGTTTAATCCCAAATTCAGGTGATGCGCGCGTGGCAAATGCAGGCTAGGCAGGCCAAGTTGCATTGATCTCTCGATTGCTTGGTGTCAACGAACAGGATTGCAGAGGTGCACGCGTATCCATCCATCCATCCATCCATCCCACTTGGTGCTGCTGACTGCCTGATCAAGTATGTAATGCGTGCGTGCATGGCTGCAATCGAGGTGGAGGCGGCCATGGCCAGCTGCATGCATACATGTACACTGGCATCTATCAGAAGAACAAGCAAGTTGGCCTGGCGATGGCAGTGCCAGAAGGCACGGCGGCGGCTGGCCTGATACACGAGAACCAAGAAGGGCCACGGCACGCACGCTGGCATGGCGAGATGCAAACTAACCGTAGTGTGTCCGTGTGTGCAATGAAAGCACGCGCATTTCTTCAAAAAATGAAAGCACGCGTACGTTGCAGCCGATCGATCATATCGATCTCTGAATCCTGCCTGACATGATGATGCACAATGGTTAGTGGCTGGCGCGCGCGCGCGCTCGTGCCGTCGTGCGGCCAGCGGCGAAACTGGAGCCGGCCGGCCAAGCTACTAGTAGCTAATTTCTCGATCTGCTGCTGGTGCGACCCGCCATTGCCGTCCACGATCCAGCAGAGCTGAGCTGAGCTACACCCAACGCGCCCAACCCCAACGAGCTGCTGCCAACGTACAACTACTAGTACGACCCAATGCAAGCAAGGTACCGTACCTCTGCAGCTAGCAGCCCTCCTCGCTCCGTCCTCCGTGCAAATAAATAATGGATGATCGATGATGCAATGATCGAAATGGTGCCACCAGCTGCGTGCTGCGGATCGACCGATGAGATGGGAATGGGAGGGAGGTGGACGACGACAACCCGCACGAGGGGCTGGGGGACCGGCCGGGAATCCCTGTTACTACTAGTTTTTTTTTTTTTTTTGTAAACAGACTAATAATACTAATAACTGGACGGAGAGCCTGCAAATTCATGTGTGTCGCTGGAACTGACCAGTGACCACCCCCACCGTACCACATGGTATCTTCAACAACCCCCTCTTGTACGTTGTGTCTCTCCTCTGATCATCAGTCGTCGATGCATACATACATACTGCGCCAGTTGATGCCTAGCTAGTACGCAGTTGCCGGCCGGCCCCAAAATTAAAAATGCACGGCCACCGCCTGCATCTACATACACGGTAGACCTAGCTCTCTGATCTGCTTAATTATCTGTCACCTGTTGTCGTGTTGCAATCATTAATTTACTACCTAGCTGCGTGCTGTGTTTTCGTTCTTTTGTTGATGATCCCGCGGCTAAGCTC
Source organism: Panicum virgatum (assembly GCF_016808335.1). Taxonomy (NCBI): domain Eukaryota; kingdom Viridiplantae; phylum Streptophyta; class Magnoliopsida; order Poales; family Poaceae; genus Panicum; species Panicum virgatum. The sequence goes on from NC_053139.1 coordinate 47,296,938, forward strand.
AAATATGGTGTAGCGTAGCCCATTCCATTCATACCGTGGATATGCATGTAGCTTGTTCATCGACTCATATGAGATGTATTACTAGCTACTGGCGTCGTTCCTGCTGATCATCCCGCTCCATCTGATGAGCATCAGATTATCTTGACGAGCTTGGCTAGCTCGTGTTGTACAACAAACTCTATTTTCTTCTTAATACAAAGATACGAAATTCTCCAGCGTATATATTCGGTAAAAAGAATTCATTTTCATGGTCACATTCTCATGAACCACTGGTTGTGAAGTTCAGTTTACTTCCTTCAATTGTTATAATTAAAGAGTCTTATTTGTTTCCACTCTTCAAATACAAATTCAGATATCAATAGCCATCAACTGTTGAAACCAGGCATATATTTGGCTTTTTAGATGATTTTCCATTTTGTGAAAACTAAAGAAAATCAAATTTCATCTAAAAGAACTATAAATTACTCGTATTAAATTGAAAAAATAAATACAAAACTAGTATACCAACATTTTTCTAAAAATGAAACCTATCTATTACTACTCTACTTTATTTTGGTTTTTATAGTTACAATTATTTCTATTATATTTTAATACCAAAATGAGCACAGATAGATAGGTTACATCTTTTTTCTTTAAAAAAATGACACCAGTTTCATATTTTTATAATTTAAAATGAAGTATTTTTATTTGAATTTTTAGATCAAATTATTTTTTAATTTATAAAAATGAAAATCATCTTTGAAACTACCCAAAAGGTCAGATTTGCCCGCTTTCAATAGTTGAATGATCTTCGTTATCCGGTTTTATAGTTGATGGTTGAAAATAATAAATTATTTGAGTTAAAAAATGAATTTTCTATCTCTTTTTAATATACAATTCAACTTTTAAATAGAAACATACACAATTCAATACGAAAAGGTTGAAATAGTAGAAAATTTAAAATCTTTTAGATTGGTTTTTATAACAAATAATAAATGAACAATGGCATATTTTCCTACCCTGGATGGATCGGAGTAAACAAGCCACTGGTAAAACTTTATATGCTTACAAAGGCCCTGTTTGGAGAACTATCCCAGAGTTATTGTTTGGATTATTCATTAGCACATGGAAATAACCCTCTATCAAAATAACCTTTGAGCTGTTTGGATACAAGAGTTATTTGGTCTTTAATGCACTTTTGCAATCATTGGAACCCAGTTACCTCTTTCTTGCTATAGGATCTAGCATGCTTGTTGGCCCAGGGCCCTTTGTGTGGCTGTGTCTATGGTCGATGCGGAGCGCCCGGCTGAGGCCGAGCTGGGGGGCGCCATGCTGCGCAGCGCGAAGCTCGACGAGCGGCTCCGGCAGACAGTCGTCGAGGGCCGTGCATGGCAGGAGGCGTCCGACGGCGGGGCGAGGCCGGCATGCAGGTCATGCAGCGCGGCGGGGGCGTTCGGCGGTGGGGCGAGGCCGGCGTCGAGGCATGCCCCGCGTGTGCGGCTGCTAAGAACGCCTCTCTCCGGGGGGGGGGGGGGGGGCAGCTTCGACGGGCGGGAGGCGGCGGACCGGGCCGGTGCCGGTGGCTGGTTGGAGGCGGTGCTGGTCCGGTGAGCGACGCCGGTGGGCGGGTGGGGGCCGCGGCGCGGGTGGGGAGGCAGCGCGGGAGGGGGCTGCGGGCTCGGGTGGGGGTGGGGATCTAATGTGGGCGACAGTCTCAGGAGGGAGTGAGAGAGTATTCCTTGGTGGAGATAGTTTTTTTGTGGGTTATTTCTAAATAACACTAAAATAACCCGTTCTGGTAGGGTTATTTGCGGAGTGGGATAAAAAATAACCCTAGCATCCAAACAGGACCAAAGTATATTTTTTCTGCAGTGCAGGTTGGGTCGATGTGTGAGTCTTTGGTTGGAGCGACGGAGCACGCACACCACCGCGAATGGTGGGCTGCGGCATATGGTGGTATGCATATACTAGAGCAGGAGGCAGGAGGAGGATCGAGCACGAAGCACGAGCGAAGCATCTGCCCACCCGCCGAGAAGTTGCCACAACCACCCCTCGATTGGTCGCTCCATTGCCTGTCGTCCTTGCCTCACGGATCCTGTCCCTCCTAGCTCCGGCCTGATCTTGATCCTCCAGCCATCATCAAATCAATTACTTGTTAAACCTTACCACTAATTGGCGATCAATATAATGATCCAGTAATCAACGGACGCACTCGTGCGCACCCGTTGGATCGTGAGACAGGTGTGCGAGCTGTCTTGGCAAGCTTTTGGTAGCTAGCTCCAACGTTTATCTGGCAGCTAGCTAGCCTTGAGATCTGGACGCTTCGTGGTAATTAGGCTCTCTGCCGGCCGGCCATCGCGGATCATGTCGCCATGGCAGCCCTGCAACGCAACACCACCTCTCATGTCCATGTCCTGCTGCGTGCGGCCCCTGCCAGCATGCATCCTCCTCCTGCTGCTGCTAACTCCGATTTTTATTGGCGACCCAGAAAATTAAACTGACATGTACACATGTGTGCTGTGCGTGCTAGCTCCTGTTCCTTCGCAAACGCTAAGAGTCAAATACTACAATATTGCTGCTCGGCAATGACCACTGTACATCTTGCATGGTTGCCTTCTGTTCTCCACCTATTTTGGGTTCTTTGTTTTTGGCCTCGAGAGTAATTTTGGCAAAACCTCGCTTGTTGATTTCAAAGCATGCGGCCACAGTATCATGCGATTTCAAAATCTTTAAGAATAGTCATACCAAAATAACAGAGGACAAAAGGAAAGTAGCTAGTTAAGTAGCTAGTTAGTCCGTGATTTCAGTTCCTTTCACCCCGCTTGTCTGCTTCCAATTTATTTTGGCTTATTCTCTCTCTTATAATACTATTGAATTAGCCAAAATCAATCGAAATCAGACCAGCCGAACAGAGCGAATCCCATTGCTCAGATCGATTTCATTGATCAAAACTTGGGGAGAAATAATGCAATTGCTCAAGATAAGGAGGTTCTAAAATTCGCATGCATGCAATTCCTGGTGTGGCCTAGGGTCACTCGTTAATCTCGCTCCATGTACATGGATCTGCAGCCTGATTTCATTCAGAGAGACGATCCGAAATCAGAAAAAGAAATACATCGAAAATAGAAGCCAAGAATGATCCCTCTCCGTCCACCGCGTGGCCAGCCACTTGTCTTCCCTGACAACGGCGTGCTCACTGCTACTGCAAACGGCCAGACGCCGCTCTGCTCACACACAGGAGGACAGCGCGTGATCGATCGCCTGTTTTCAACTGCACACACATGACCATGGCAATGGCATGGTCCCCCGCTAGACATGCCAAGCCACGCTCACGCCGACGCGAGCTGCTACCGGTTGATCGATCGAGCTCCATGCTAGCTGCTCACCGTGCGCATAGCTCCCATCAGCCAGTTCCTCCGTCCGATCCTTGGCCACCTCTTTATAAACCAAACCCTCATCGACACACACACCGGACCCAAACACACAGACCACGACGAGATCTCTGGCCGGCATGGCGCCCAGCTTCGCTCGCTCCATCTCCTTCCCTCTGAGCCCGTCCCGATCGTCCTCCTCCTCCAAGCACCCCGCTCGCATGGCGTCCGCCTACCACGCCCGGTCCGTCAGCCTGCCGTGCCGCTCCCACCCCATCCTCGCGCACCTCCACACCCACATCCGCGCCGTGCGCGCCTGGGCGCAGGACCCCACCACCTCCGCCGCCCAGGGCCTCGCTCACGTCGACGCGCTCCACGCCGCGCTCGGCGACCTCCTCGATCTCCCCGAGGCGCAGGCCGCGCTCTCCGCCGGCGCCGCCAACGACCGCCTCCTCGACGCCTTCCTCCGCCTCGCCGACGCCCACGGCAGCTTCCAGGAGGCCGTCGTCGACCTCAAGCGGGACGTCGCCGAGGCCCTCGCCGCCATCCGCCGCCGCGACGGAGCGCGCCTCGCCTCCGCGCTCAGGTCGCAGCGCAGGGCCGGCAAGGAGATGGCCCGCCTCGCGGTCGCGGCCAAAGACGGCGGAGCCTGCGCCAGGCCCTCGCGCCTCGGCGGCGGGAGCGCCGCGGAGGTCGAGGTGGCCGGGCTGCTGGGCGAGGCCGCCGCGGCCACGGCGTCCGCGTCGGCCGCGCTGTTCAGCACCGTGGCGGCCATGTCGGCGTCGGCCTCGGCCGCGGCGTGCTCCTGCAAGAGGACGGCGGCGCTCATGTGCCTGATCAAGAAGGTGCCGGAGGAAGAGAAGGAGACGATGGCGCTGATGGAGAGGCTGGAGGAGCTGGAGGAGTGCATCGACGACCTGGAGAGCGGCAGCGAAAAGGTGTTCAGGAGCCTCGTGCAGACAAGGGTTGCGCTGCTCAACGTACACACCAACATCTTCTAGCTCTATAGCTAGCAACTAATTCATCTCTAGTATCGATCACTATGGCAGTCATCATCAGAAATGAAGGAGCTGAATGTAACTGTAACTCTGTAAATATCCGAGGTTTTTGTACAGTTAGATCCGTGCTTTCGTTCTTCTGACTGCTAATGAGCACGAATGTGAACACATGCATCGATGTGCAAGTATGAAATGCTTATGTTTTTCCCTCGGGTTTCAATGCATACCGAGGTAAGGTTTTCTATATTCAGATTGTGGTGTTTGGTCGGTATTCATCATTTCCTTCTTCTTTTTTGAATGAACCTATCTATCATTTTATTTCTTGGAGTTGCTCGAAATTTCTTATGAATAAAAGCTTATGCTTCGTCAGTGTCGCGCTTCCAGTGACGACTATCAATGCCAGCTACTAAAAAGGATCGTCGGAGGAGGATAATATATACGTTCTGTTTACATGCAGTTCTTTTTGTTGTTTTCAGGTTGAGGACGATAACAGGGATAGAATCAACACAACTGTCACATATATACGTGTTGGCTGTTTATTTACTGAATGTATGCACTCCCCAGGCCCGGGGCCCATGTGCCCAAAGGAAATAGATCTAGCTAGGTCCGGTGGTGGTGGCGACTGGCGATAGGCAATGGCCCATTGCTGCCGCGCAAGCATCACGGTCGCTCGGCCAGACCGCGCGGTCTCCTGCTGGCTGCTGCCCGTAGGATGAGCTCGTTCAACCAATTTCACGGGACGAGCTATTATTGAATTAGGGGCAACAACAAAGAAATAAATGGTTGGGGGTGGATTAGATTCACACGCTCTATCGATTCTACAAATTAAGATGGAAATGAAAGAGTAAACCTCTCCTTTTTTGCCTCTCCCCTTGAGTAACCAAGATAACAACAAACAAGAAGTAGCAGCACCAGTAGGTAAGTACCAGGAAGACGCCAAGAAGCTGCCGCAAATCATTGACTTAGAATCCAAATTAAATAAATAAAAACATTACGCTACAACATTAACGGTAACACATAAAATTAACAAATGTTCAAAAAATTTCTTATGTAAAAAATAATAGTACCTCCAAATGAATAATAATCTGTTTGCTATTGACGCGATCCTCAAAACACAACTTTGAGTACTATTAAAGATTTACACTTTAATGAAACTAAATATTTTTTAATCAACGTATACAACATCAAACTTAAACTATCTCAAAATGGTATCCAATTCAAACCTAGAAGGAGTATGAAAATAAAATCAAATTATTGATCCACAAAATAGCTTTAATAGATCTTAATTTTTTTCAACAAAAAAATTGCTTTATGAAAGCCAATTAAAAATATATAACCTTAAATATACTTACACCTAGCGGCACAATTAATAAATATGAATAATAAAATAATTTAAAATATAACATTAGATATGGTAACATCTAACTGCGCAAATGCACGGGTGGCTTTCCTAGTTAATTAGTAGTCAATAATGTGGTACGGTTAATTAGCTACTCCGTCCTAATGGGCGACAACATATGGCGATCCATATATGGTGACGGGTGATGACCCAAGTGAATGCGGTCAAGGCAATTTGCTAGTTGCTAGCCTGCCTACCCATACCCCAAGGTATCCTCACCGTGGCTCTGCACGCTCGTGCCCCGCCAGCCGGGGACGGAGTTCATCAGAGCGACGACATGACACATGCAAGCGAGCGAGCGAGAGCGGCCGGCCAAAGGGCGAGGTCATCGTCGCTATTTGCTAACGGACAAGATCGAATATAATGCTGCCGTTGCCGACGCCGGCCCGATGCCTCGATCGGCGATGGCCGTGGCCGGGCCTCCTCTGCTAATAGCTTGCATTGCTCCATCCAAAATTTTTTCTCTAGCTAGCCAATGCAAACAGGAGATCGAGCATCCAACTTGTGCATGCATGCGCATGTGTGTATGTGTGTTTTCTTGTCTCTTTGTCACATTGCATGCTCTCGAGCTAGCTCAGTCGATCCCTGGTTCTGGTTCTCTAGCTACCCTGCCGACACCGATCAATCACAGAGCAGAGCTACCTCGCTCCATGCATATTATATATTTGAGCTGGTTAATTAATTAGTCGTCAATATTGTGGCACGGTTAATTACCTACTCCAAATTAATGGGTGAGAACAAATATGGCGATCCATATAGTAGAGTGACGGGTGATGACCCAAGTGAATGATGTGTCATCCTAGATGCGGTCAAGGCCTCACCTCAAGGGCGGCAACACACACACAAACCAATTTGCTACTCCGTTTCCAGCTAACTTTTTTCTTTGGATTAAACAACTGACCCCCCCCCCACCCCACCACACGCACACACAATTTACTATGTGGTGGATTTGAGGAATGTTGAGTACTCTATCCTGCTTTTGATGAGTGAATTGTCAACCGTGCGGTGTGATCGTGCGCTTGGTCTTTGGTTGCAGGTACACGGGCGTCTAGTGTCGACGGAGAGCTGCCGTGGAGGTGCTGTGGCCGATGGACCGTGCGGTGGACGGCGGTGAAGGGCAGCCAGGACCGGAGCTCATGCCGGGTGACAGCTGTGGCGTCCACTCCTGGATCGAGGGCGCAAGCGACGACGGAAGGCGGATTTCTTAGTTTGCGCCACAAAACCAAGGAGGCGGACGGCGGTTGAAGACGCCAAGTCGTGGAGGCACGGGCGTCGGTCTCGGGACTGACGGAGGCGACGGGCGTCGACGGCGTCTAGGGCCTCGCTGCGGGCGAGGAGGTGATGGGCGTCGGGCGGCGTCTAGGGCCGTCAGAAGGCCGAGGCGGGAACGGCGTCTAGGGCCACAGCGTGGAGGCGGGAATCTTCCCGTGCGTGGAGTTTTGACGGTTTTCTCAAAACCGGTCACCTACCCGGGTTTCGCGGACCCTCCAAAACCGTGAAAGCGCTGCTCCATATGCCACTGATTGAAAGCCTTGGAGGAGAAAGCTAAGGGAGCAGTTGTTGTCCTATGCCTCAGCGATCTAGAACATCCTGCAGCAGTTGGACACTGGCAAGGGCATGTTGATGGTTGCTCTTGGATGGGATGGGGTGGTCTTGAGCAGAAATTTTAGATCCAAAATTAGCCCAACTTTTTATAGCCCGATCTGTAAAACGTGCTAATGTCTAGATAAGTTGGTTAGATCTGCCGGTGGTTCTGGTAGTTGAATAATTTTGATCCGCTAGCTGCGAGCATATATCCTATGTGTATATATATGGCCGTTGTGATGGATGAAACGGGGAACGTGCAAAACATGAGGCCCATGGATGTGAAGAATTAAGCAAGTCAGTTCTTCAAGAAAAAGAAGAAGAATTGACCAGCGTATCGCCATGCCGCGGCGAGGCAGGCAGCGCCATGCGCGCACGCAAGGCAGCTCGGCTCGCACAGGCGCGCCCTCTGCCGGGCGTTGACGCACACGCCGTACCACACCGATGGAGCGCCCGGCCGGCGGTCGACGATCTGGCCGGATCCCGATTCGATCCGTCGTCGTCGTTCGTCCGCCGGCGCGTCGCCGTCCGGCCTGATTTCATTTCATCGACACGACAGGAGACACGCCGCACCACCCACCACCCCAACATGTATGCACCGACGACGACGACCCGCGCAAGAAGCTATGAGAACCGTCCAATTTGCACTCGGTTTAGGTGAAATTATTGATTAATCCCTTAAGTTGAGGGCTAGCACGTGTCCGTCTCTCGACACGCCATGCGCTAATCCACACCTTAGAGGCACTTAATCAACACAAATCACCTAGAACGAGAGCAAACCCGGTAGTCCCGGTACGTGTTTGCCACATGCCCAGAATTAAGCACATGTACCGTTATACAAGCGCGTACATTACCGATGATCCACAAAGAGCAGTTTTACACACTTAAAATTTCAAGTTTGATATATGAGGGTTCAGCTAACTTTCACTACAAGTCTTGGGCTCACGGAAGCCATCTAAGAGATGATGCACAAAGACAGGAGGGATGTGACAGAGAGACATTCCTAGGGCTTCCTTGATGGTGACTGTGTACACATATAACAATATCTAGGAAACTGAACTTCATCAAGAAAGTGGAGTACGGTAGGGAGAGAACTTACTCATCGGAAAAGAATTCCGGGTAGTCTTGACGTAATCGATCTTCACGCTCCCAAGTGGCTTCATCTTCGGAGTGGTTGCTCCATTGTACTTTTACAAACTTCACCATACTACGCTTCACTTTTCTTTCATCACTATCAAGAATGGCAATTGGGTATTCTTCGTAGGTAAGACCCGGTTGAAGATCAAGTGACTCAAGGTCGACGGCGTCAGCTGGAACGCGATGGCATTTCTTCAACTGAGAGACATGAAAAACATTATGCACGGCGGAGAGTGATTGAGGAAGTTTCAATTGATAGGCCACTGCTCCAACTTTCTTGATAATCTGAAAAGGTCCAACATAACGTGGCGCTAACTTTCCTCTGACTTGAAAACGGCGAGTGCCCTTAAATGAAGAAACCTTGAGATAAACATAATCACCAATTTTGAGATGTAGTTCCCGGCGACGACGATCAGCATAAGTCTTCTGGCGAGATTGAGCAATGCGAAGATTCTCACGAATACTTCTGACTTGGGTTGAAAACGGAAATCATGGCTATACAAGGTGAATTTCAAGGAGCTCGGAAAAACTAAAAAGAAAGGGCATCAAGGCAAGTTTTTCTCAAGAACATTCTCGCTCGATATTGTTTATTAATTGAGTTGCATGATGCAAGATGCACAGGTTGACATGCCAGTTAGTGTACTAATACCCCTAGAAACTCAAAACTAAGACAACCCATTTGCATCGTTATTCGTCTAGGGCCTACCCCCTAAAAAAAGATGAGGTAGAGAAAAACATTTTAAGAGTTGCATGAAATGATAGTTGTAGTAGTTCATATCCACACGTACTTAAGCACCAGCGCGCACCCAGTGGCACAATCGTATGGCTGCAGTCCATACGAGGCCCTAGGTTCCGTCGCGGCACTATAGTTCGTGGAACAATCACCACTACACAAGAAAATCATAGGGAGCAACCCAAGTAGCACAAATTGAGAGAGAGGTTTTTCAAATTTTAAAAACATCAAAAGCTTTACGTAGACATACGGAACGCATAAAGTTAGTTAGTCTATCACACGGATTCCACTATGTTAGACTCACACCCAAACAACATGTGATTATGCAATGCAACTATGTTGCAACCCTGTTCATGCACGATGGCTATGATGTATGTGATCAAGTTTTTAATGTACTCATATTTATTTGAGCAAGAATGTAAGCGGATCCAATTCAGATATAGGAATCAAGGCGTTTTGAAATAAACAAATATGAACGCTAGAAGAACCACAAGATGTTTCTCATCATTAAGGATAGTCGAGATGAATTATCTTCGAGCATTCGAATGAACGGCCTAGAGACGAGGATAATCTGCAAATTTCTCCATACCGTCGTTGAAGCTAACAGTTGTGATGGCAAGAAATATCAGAAAGGTCTATAGAACCTTAGGAAGTGAAACTTAGATTCGAAACTCTGCACGTCCTACGTTTCTAACCATACTTGGTCTATCAAAAGTGAGATGTGCAAAGGTGTGAAGAGACTTATACGAAAATATTAGCAAACACCCAAAGCAACACAATATGAATGATATGATGCATGCATGCGAAGTATGAATGCAACATGACGTCTCCTCACATCGTGAGCACGCCTTAACGTTTTAGCACTCACTCACGACCCAAAACAACCGCATTGTCCAGCAGCGCTACAACCCTCCTACTAGCACTTAGGACAATGGGTGATTTCCCGCCTTCTCAACCTCGGTAGATAGCTCAACAGGTTTCCAGCAGGTGAAAGGGTTTTCCTACGCGCCCGCTACCCATTAAGACAAGAGGAGTTAAGCATATTTTAATTAAACAAGTGAAGCAGTAAGGAAGAATTAGCTCTAGGACGAAGGAAGAAAGTTAGCATTTTACCTTAAGTTCAAATTTTTAACGAAAATAAATCTTTGTGCAAGTGATCAAATTTTACTTTACTCTCAACCCACTAAGCTAATTTTAAGTTCACTCCATGGAAACCTCAGCTCTGATACCCGTTGTGAGAACCGCCCAATTTGCACTCGGTTTAGGTGAAATTATTGATTAATCCCTTAAGTTGAGGGCTAGCACGTGTCCGTCTCTCGACACGCCACGCGCTAATCCACACCTTAGAGGCACTTAATCAACACAAATCACCTAGAACGAGAGCAAACTCGGTAGTCCCGGTACGTGTTTGCCACATGCCCAGGATTAAGCACACGTACCGTTATATAAGCGCGTACATTGCCGATGATCCACAAAGAGCAGTTTTACACACTTAAAATTTCAAGTTTGATATAGGAGGGTTCAGCTAACTTCCACTACAAGCCTTGGGCTCACGGAAGCCATCTTCTAAATAAAGAAACTTAAATATTATTATATTTACATGCTCTCACGAAATTCGATTACGATAAAACATACCTAAGATAATGATGCCTTGCTCAAGGACATCATCACAACCACCACGACCTACTCTTCCCCCGCGTTTGGATCAGCGGGGTAGAAGTGGCCGAACACCACTTCTGGCTCACCTGCAACTAGGTTTAGAAAGCAACCTGAGTACAAAAGGTACTCGCAAGACTTACGCGATTACATATACAAGGATCATGCATTAGTTCTCTACACTATCACCTATCAGAATTAATTAATCTTGCCCAACCCCAAACACTTTTAGTTGATTAAGAGAGTAACATAATCTATAACTGATCATAGCAGTAACAGGAACCATTCCCAACACAATCAAAATTCTATGAGGAGTTCATGGGATAATGAGCTTGCTCATAACCGAGAGCACGGCAATTCGAATTGATTAAAACCTTGCAAGGGTGTACTACTTTACCCACACGACGCAAGGACCATGCGACTCACCCAACCGGCCAAAGTTGGATAAGGGAGTACTCGCGTCAACCGTTCCCAACATGGCTCGATCATTGCAATCTTCACACCTAGCTTACGCATAGAGACTTAGTTTCCACCGGGGACATCTCTAAACTTTCCTACTCGTAGGTCCACCCGGGGACACCTCTAAGCCTCTCTGCATAGCCCTTGGCCACGTATCTAGGACTGTACATCAATGATAAAGTCAAGGAAGGTAATTGGCTTATCCGTACCATTATATTGGATATGTGGTAGCACGGAAATGTGCTCAAAACCGACGTCGTCCACTCGGTCCTTAATCGATCCAAGCGGACTATGCCCATGTGACTTCATTCTCTAGGCCCTAACATTCCGCTCGAATCTCGGTACTCCCACTTCATCACCACCCAAACCGAACCAGTGCGATCAAGGATTATCGGTAAGTGTGATCCTCCAAACCATTCCTGTCTAGCGAGCAATATGAGTATTCTAAGCAGGGCTAAGCATCTAGTCAGATTAAGTTATTAACTGTCTAACTGGTGCCAAGGATATGAATAAACGACTCAAGGAAGGAGAATGCATGAAAATAGGTACAAGAATGTAATACGAACATAGTATAAATATAACCCAACAATACCCAAGTGAGATAACTAAACTAATCAAGTTAAATAGATGCAAGGGATTATGCTTAGCTGCTTGCCTTGGTTAACTTTGGGGTCGACCATGAACTGGACTCCGGGTTCAGGCTCGACGGACTCGGCAGGCTCAACGGGTTCGTTCTCCGACGGTTCAGTCACTATAATGCATGAATGAGATGCCAGAATTAGCATGATGCCATAAATGTGCAAGAAATGCTATGCACGAAATGAGATGAATGCATTAGAGTGATACCCTAGATTATGCAAGGGTGATAAGAAAAGCATAATGAATGGCACATATGCGATGATGCACAAACGTAACACACGCGACGACAAACAATCACTATCGTACACGCGAACAGAAAAGCTAGATCAAGAATTAGCAAATAAACTTATACAGTAAGAATAAATCACAAATTAAATTGAGAAAGTAAAGAACATTATAAGGAACTCATGAAAATTGGTTTTGCAGCAAAAGCATTTACCTATAATTAATCATAAATATATTAGTTTTCAGCAATTCAAAACAAGATAAATCCGAAAAGACATGAAACTTATCTAAACAAAACCAAGAAAAATTACCTTAGATACTAGGCATGAAAATAAAGCTAACAAAACTAGTTTTACTATTTTCTCACTTTCCAGCAAAAAGTTCTATATTAAACCATTTTCAGACAAAGGACAAGAAAACAAACTAAAACTTTGATACACAGCAAGGAAGCATGTGAACAAGTTGTACCAATGAAAACTAAACCTCACAAGGAGTCTAACAAAATTTAGTTTGAGATTTTTCGAGCAGCATACAAATAACTAAGCATTAAACACACTTTTGTAAGATAAAACTATAAATAAATCTACAACAAAGTAACATGCAAAACAATATTTTTCTTGAGTAGATCTCATCTAGAGGAATCCAACAAAATAAGTTTCATAATTTTTGTAGCTATACACGAATTTCTATAGATTTTGCAGGATTGCAGAAATATAAATCCTAAAGAAACCCTAGCAAAAATGCTAGGTACACCCGGATCCGGCCACACCCGTCAGCCAGAGGCCGACAGGTGGGCCCCACGGGCAGGCGCCCCACCCAGGCCGGGTCAAGGCAGACCGGGCCTTGACCGCGGCGTGGGCGCGGCCACGACGCTGCGCGCGCACGCGTCGCGCGCGGCGACGGCGAACGGCGGCGGCGCGAGGCAGCGCAGCGGGGCGGAGCCGGAGCTGGAGCGGGGAAAAGGGCGCGCGCATAGGGTGGAGGCGACGGCGTCGAGGCTCACCAGCGGCGGCGCAGGCGAGGAGCCGTGATGAGGAGGTGGCGCAGCGACGCTAGGCGGCGGCGACGGAGGCGAGTGGCGGCGGCCCTGTGCGGTGAGGGAGGAGGCCGGGTTAGCGCCGGAATCGGAGGAGGAGGGGGAGGAGAAGCTTCCCGTGCAAGGAATCGGGGAGAGGCTCACCGGAGATGGCGGTTCGACGGCGGCAAGGAGCTCGGGCCGGCGGCTACAATGGGGAATTTGGGCTAGGGTTCGCGGGGAGAAGGGAAAGTTGAGGCCGCGGTGTCGTCGTGGGAGGATAAGGGCGAGCGGAGGTCGCGCGCGTCACGGAAGTCGAGGATGGCCGGCACGTGGCGGCGTTGGCCGGCGGCGGCGAGGCGTGCGACGTGCGGCGAGGCAAAACAGAGAGAGGGAGGGAAGGGGAGGCTGACGGGTGGGCCCGGCGGGAAATTTTTATTTTCTTTTTCTTTTTTTTCTTTGGGCTGTGACAGCAGCGACGAGGAGACACGCACGCGTCCATCGGGAAGCCTGCCTGCCAATGGCGGCAGCCCGATCCAGCAGCAGGCAGCCTCCACGTGTAGCGGCTAGCTCGAGGCCGCTCGCTGCCGGCCACTTGCCTTCTCCGTTCTCCCACGCGTCCCCGTCCGTCGCGGATCCGGCCTCCGATCCGGTGGCCACGCCCACCAACCGCCGCCCACACCACACATGCGATGCTAGCGCTGACGCGAGCTCTCCCATCCATGTCCGTGTCCCGGTGTCACCCCGAGCTGGCGCCTCCGCTTTGTATTTATATACCCCACTCTCTTCCTCCCATCTCACCACCACCGAAGCTAGCACGGCAAGCAAGCAAGCAAAGGGGGTCTGAAGAAGATCCCAATTCCCAGGAGCTAGATCGATCCGATTCGATCAGCAGGCAGCAGCTTTCAGTTTCAGCAGGCAAAGGCAAAGCAATGGCTCCCAGCTTCGGCCGCTCCATCTCCTTCCCGCTCAGCCCGGCGCGCTCCTCCCGCCGCCACGTCCGCTCCGTCAGCCTCCCGTCCTCCCGCGCCCACCCGCTGCTCGCCCACCTCCACAACACCACCCGCGCCGTCCGCGCCTGGGCCGCCGGCCCCACCGACCCCGCCGCGGGCCTCGCCCACCTCGACGCGCTCCTCGCCGCGCTCGCCGAGCTCCTCCTCCTCCCCGAGCCGCGCGCCGCGCTCCGAGCCGGCGCCGCCACCGCCGACTGCCTCCTCGACGGCTTCCTCCTCCTCGCCGACGCGCACGGCGCCTTCCAGGCGGCCGTCCTCGACCTCCGCCGCTACGCCGCCGACGCCCAGGCCGCGCTCCGCAGGCGCGACCACCCCCGCCTCGCCTCCGCGCTCCGGGCGCAGCGCCACGCTGAGAAGGACCTCGCCCGCCTCGCCTCGTCCGTGCGCGCCGCCGCCAAGTTCCCGCAGCTGGCCGGAACCGCCGCCACCGTCGCCGAGGTCGAGGTCTCCGGGGTGCTCATCGAGGCCGTGGCCGCCGTCGCGTCGGCCTCGGCGGCCGTCTTCTCGGCCGTCTCATCGGCCGCGACCGCCGCCGTCGCGTCTTCATCGTCCAAGAAGCCAGCAGCGACGACTCTCATCTCTCTGGTCACGAGGACCAAGGCGGCGGCTGCGTCCTCCGACGAGGACAAGGAGATGGCGGCGCTCGACAGGTTGGAAGACCTCGACGAATGCATCGCCAAGATGGAAGCCGGGAGCGACAAGGTGTTCAGGAGCATCCTGCAAACCAGGGTGGCACTCCTAAACATCCAAACCCAAACATGCTGATGATTTTATTTTGGACAAGAAAGCACTACCCAATGCAACAATGCAAGTGTACATACAAACTAACTGATGAACGAATTAAAGCAAAGAAGCTCTTGTTCGATCGGCTCTACATATCTGCTGTTTATCCATTCAAATGCATCTGTCGTTCGGTGACACACATTTCGTCCTACAAAGAAACGCGTTCGCCTTTCATGTTCACAAAGCTTAAACCCATCCCCTCTTAAGATGCATTCCAACGGTTAGGGTGTTGTTTCATATGGATAGACGACGGTATAATTACTTTACTTAAGATGCATGTTCACAAACATATATATTATTAATCCCATTAACGCGAATTGCTCGAGATGAGATCGATCTCTGCCATATCATCGATCACTATTTCTTAAATAATAATAGTAATCAAACCGGGAGCATGACTCGCTCTGATCTGGATCTAGATCAGAGTTCCTCAAACAACCATGCACGCACGTCCGAATGAGATCGACACAGAACTGATCAATATAATGCACCACTATTCTAATGAACATGCATATTGGCCAAGATCTCCGACATTGAACACTAAACAAAGAAGGTGGCCTCACAGTCGGTCCTTGCCTCCTTGGACGCGATGAGCAACTATCTATCGATCCCTATAGCTCTTACCTCCACTAGTACAGAATCGGCTTGTTGTACCAGTTCCCAACCCCTAAAACCAGGATTACAGGGTTGCTAATTTTTTTTGCCCTATGCGGGATTTGAACCCGAGACCTCTTGCCTTGCGCACAATTTTCTTCACATCCCACCTTTATATGGGATGTCATCTTTTTGAACTAACCCGTGGAGAGCCCTTTAGTCTGGGTTGGTAACACCGGCCAGATTGGTGTTACCAACCGGGACTAAAGATAGACTTTTAGTTCCAGTTGGAGCCATCAATAGTTCTCTTTTAATTCATCAAACTCCATCATAAACAGAGAAGAATACTAGAACTAAAGCTACCAGACCCAACAGATAAGGATTGATCTTACGGATTAATAAGATTCTCGTAAACAAACTACTAGTATTGTTTGATGGCAACTACCCGTACGTGCAAAAATTTGTCCTAGCTAGCTAGAATCAAATCACTCTCCGAAATACGGTGGTTAGCTCCATCTTGATTTTTGGTGACTATAATCAAATAGCTAAGATACTCTCTTATCCTCTCTCGATACTACTAAAACTAAACATGCATGATCATTAATGCGAAGTCCTACTAGCTCGATTGCTATCATTTGATGAGCACGATTTCCACCAATTGTTTGAACATATATAGAGCTGTTCATCTACTGATGCATTTGCAGCTACCTGCATACATAATCTCTCTCTCTCTCTCTCTCTCTCTCTCTCTCTCTCTCTCTCTCTCTCTCTATATATATATATATATATATATATATATATATATATATATATATATATATATATATGCCAAAATTTTATGCCTAGGAAATCTCTTTGCGGATCTGGCGGCTGTTAGCTGAAATCAAAAGATGAAAAAGCTGCAAATAATGGAGCATGCAAGCGTGCGCAAACTAACTCAACTAACCTCCCCTGCAACAGCTAGCTAGCAGCCGGCCGGTAGGAAAGGAGAGAATGAAGCCCCAAGAGTTGGAGGACGACAACCCATTCGTGCAACATTATGACTGGCAATACCTACCTATATATGCATCTCTATGTAGTACAAGCAATGATGTGCGTGGTACCACCAGACTTTATCATGCGCACGGTTCGTTTAATTTGTTTTTCAGTCGGCAGGCACCGATAAAACAAGCTTATATACGAAAGAAATTTGTTTGCACTATTTGGGATGGTTTTAGATTGCCACGGGCTTCTTAAAAATTGAAGATTGTTCTATTTCTGCAGAGGATGAAATTATTTTCATTCACTATTAAATATCAGGCATGGGACGGAGGATGAACTTAGCTAGTATGTCGTCGTGAGAGAAATCTATATATATTGTCTGCTATATTATATTATTACATACTACTCTTGTGATATATATATATATATATATATATATATATATAGTAATAATTTGGGATGGAGGGACTGCTGGGAAAACAGTTGATCATGGCATGCATGGCTCAGATTGTTGAAGAACCATGCAGCAGTAGGTATATGCATGCAGCTCTAGATGTAATGTAACAGATAGGCATAACGACAAGCTAGGTAGTAGAAGACCCATCATGCATGCATCATTATTATTGTCGTCCGTGGACGACTAGCTGAGCGGAGGCTGCCGCCGTTGGATCTAGCACGCGTGTACGTTCGTCGACGACGCTAGTAGCCTTAACAACCTACCTAGCTAGCTAGGTGTGATAGCAGGATGCACACGATGACAGCAGGGGTAGGCGGACGACGACCATGCATGGATATGATAGATGATGTGCAGAGTGCAGTAGTGGTGCGGCTTGCTTTGCCAGTCAACAAACAAACAATCGGTAGCTAGACGACGATCGATCGATGGCCTGGCGTGGAGGATTATTGGCGATGAGAGGGCCGGGGTGAGCTAGCTACTAGACACTTGGAATCTGCTGTCCCCCGATCGAAAGGAGCGCAGCAGACACTCGATCCGTGGATCCGTCTGCTGCGGTGATGTGCTCTAGGAGCTAGGGAGATGAGGTGAGGGAATCGCCTCACCTGCCGCGTGTCCGGTTGCTGGCGAGCCTCTGCACAACAGCAGCTCCCGCATGTGCTATCCCCGTAGTCCATCGATCGATCGGCGGCGGCGACGACCGTGGACTTCACTTGCTCGTTCGCGGCCACCACCACGCCTAGTCTGTCGTTGCTGGCTGGCTGCGCGCCGAGCTAGCTAGCTTAGCTACGCGGCTATTACGGCTGTGCCCAATCGGCTTTTAATTTCTAGCTGGATCGAATCTTTTTCTGCTCAAGATAGTCGATGCCCTCGTGCGCCCTGCCATTGTTTACAGCAGCGCGCCAACGATCGAGCTACCTACTGTACGTACTAGTATAGATCATGAGGTGAGCGTGTTAGCGAGTGTGCGGCTGCATCACATGATGATGAGCCAGTGAGGACCAACGGTGGTTACTCTTAGAAGAGAAGATGAGTGATTGATAACATCGTGTGTATTTGATATATCTCTTAGCTCATGATGTGCAGATGTAGGATGCGGCATGGCGGTCGACGGCGCGTGGTGAAGGTCAGGCGAAAGCTTCATGCTGAAGGACTGTGGTGAAGGATGGACGCGAGTAGGCTCGGAGAAATGAAAAGTTCATGCCGAGGGACCAAGACGGTGAAGGGTGAATACGAGTAGGCCTGCACCGAGGGACCCGAAGAGGTCGTGCGGAGCCATGGTGGTCCACACGGTGCACGGAAGAGTAAGAGTACATAGTGATGAAGACGGCGTCGGCTAAGTCGGCGAGGACGATGACGAAAGTAGGCGGCCCGTGCGGCGGGCGCGCGCGAACGACTCGAAGGCGTCAAGGCTCGGCGGGAGGTTGGACACGTGTCGACATCGGCGGTTTGACCTCAAAACCGGGGAGTCAGTCACGTCGTTCGGCGGCGTGCGAGAGGGTTTGACCGGTTTGGCGGACTTGGCGTGGTCAAGGTCCGGGCGGAGGGCACGTGGCGCCATCGCGAAGCTTGCATCGAGGCGAAGCGAAGTCGTGAAGGCGGCATGTCTGTTCGAGGCTCTAGTAAAAAGTTGGACGATTTTGCCTTTGCGTGAGCAGTTATTGTAATATATAGCGTAGGAGTATTTTAGTCTTTCGGCAGTACTATATATATATATAGATAGGCACGGCTAGTGGAGGGATTAGCTCTTGAACTCTAGTTCATTTGCTCCTCTAATTTTTGTGATTTTTGAATTAGAGTTTGTGCTAAGATTTTGTTGGAAAAGGAGACCCAAATCTACTTGTGCCATTTGGGATTGAAGATTTGAGTGCTTGATTTGTGATCCCGTTCGTTTTTTCTTTTCGGCCATTTTCGGAGCTTTTTGGTGCGATTTTTAATTTGTGAGATATACTCGATCTTTCGCGATCTTTTTCTTGGATCTACAGGATCTAGTATTCACGGATCTATGGCTGAAATCTTGTTCGAATCCGTTGAGTATTGAGGGAGTAATTTGGACTTGAATTTTCGGTTTTGTTCTTGCCTTTTCCTTTGTTCTTCTGTTTGTGCGCAGGGGATTTTTGGAGACGCAGGTGGCGGAAAGGACGCCGGCGTGCGGTCGCACGCGGAGTGCGGAGGCGCGCGGCACCTCGCGGGGCTGGCAGCCGCGGCCGGGGGCGCTGCTGCCAGAGGAGCTCGTGGCGGCGCCGGCGCTGCTCGAGCTTGCCTGAAGCGAGCGCTGGGGCAACGGAGCAGCAGGCCAGGCGGGCCGGTGCAAGGGCGTGCGGCCCAACTTGCAGCCCAACTCGGGGGCCACTGCTGGATCGAGCCAGCAGGCCAGGATTTTTTTCATTTTTATATTTAAAAAAAATAAAATTTCAAAAATATATGGCGGTTTCGAAAAATTTCAAAACTATACCCCTGTCGCCCCCTGCCTGGGCGACAGGGGTCTGTCGCCCCTGTCTGGGCGACAGGATCTAAATGTAAAAAAAATTACATTTTGGTCCTGGCACCCGGGATGCATTAAACAGCGAACTTGTAAAATTAATATAAAATTGTAGAAAAATCGTAAAAATACAAACTCAACTGTTCTGGATTCTATGAAACAAGATCTACAACTTTTGTTATATAAAGTTTTTCATTTGATCAATGTATCTTACTCTATTTTAAATACTAGTTTAATGCACTTTTATTTAAATCTCAAGATCCATCCTTTGGATGCAGATCACCTTTGGCTAGAATGTTGCATATGGTGAGCATAGGCTTGCACAAAATTGGTAGATCCAGAAAACATTTCTAGAATAAGTTTTTAAATTAAATCTTGCAATATGTCTAGTTTAAATGGGTTATTTATCCATGCTGCTATACTAAGTTTTAGAAGCCATAACTTTTACAGTACCATTATTTTATTTCCTAAGAGCTATAAAAAAAGTTTGGTAAATTTTAGATAAGCACAACTAGACCAAATGAATTATTTCAAATTTTTCTAGGTACAAGAACTATTTTTCTTGATTTAGTGCATTTATCTTAGTCATAATTCATTTGGTCTAGTTGTGCTTATCTAAAATTTACCAAACTTTTTTTGTAGCTCTTAGAAAATAAAATAATGGTATTGTAAAAGTTATGGCTTCTAAAACTCAGTATAGCAGTATGGATAAATAACTCATTTAAACTAGACATATTGCAAGATTTAATTTAAAAACTTATTCTAGAAATGTTTTCTGGGCCTACCAATTTTGTACAAGCCTATGTTTACCATATACAACACTCTGGACAAAGATAACATGCATCCAAAGGATGGATCTTGAGATTTAAATAAAAGTGCATTAAACTAGTATTTAAAATAGAGCAAGATACATTGATCAAATGAAAAACTTTATATAACAAAAGTTGTAGATCTTGTTTCATAGAATCCAGAACAGTTGAGTTTGTATTTTTCTGACTTTTCTACGATTTTATATCTATTTTACAATTTTGATGTTTAATGCGTCCCGGGCGCCAGGACCTAAATGTAATTTTTTTTATATTTAGGTCCTGTCGCCCAGCCAGAGGGCGACAGGCCCCTGTCGCCCAGGCAAGGGGCGACAGGGATATAGTTTTGAAATTTTTCAAAACCACCATATATTTTTGAAATTTTAATTTTTTTTAAATACAAAAATGAAAAAAGTCCAGCAGGCCACACGGTGCTGCCATCTTCGCCCACGCAGTAGCAGGCCGCGGCTCACTAACGGGCAGCCCAGGTGGGGGTGCTGCGCCTGGCCACTCGTGCGTGGTTCGAACCAACAAGCAGGCCAGAGACGCGTTTTTTATTTATATTTTTCAAAATCATTTTTTACAGAAAATATATTTTCGATTTCATAATTTACAGATTTATACCCCTGCCGCCCGGCTGAGCATGCAAGGACTAACAGCAATTAGCAAGACCAAATATTGACACCTTGAGTGCTTGCATGTCTCACACCTCACCACGGTTTCTTGCAGATGGAGCCAACATGACAGCTAGGCAGCACAACCATGCATGATGCATAGCATATGGTCGTTGTTGATCCAGCCACGCACCACGAGACGACGATCGATGGATCCAACGACCAGCTGCCTCTTGCGTTCGTTTGACTGCAACGGCTCCTTTCCGTCCAACCTCGCTCTCCTAGCTCGCGGCCGGATCATGTTCCCCCGCCGGCCCTCACTACTACTACCCACCCACACGTGCAACCACCGCTCGCGTGCCAACCAGACCTAGCTCCTTTCCTTGGCATGCCCGTCTCCTCCTTATATACCTCGCACCCTACTCCTTCCTATCTCACACAATCTACAGATCTAAGTAGCTTGCAGCAGCAATGGCTCCCAGCTTCGGCCGCTCCATCTCCTTCCCCATCAGCCCGGCGCGCTCCTCCAAGCCCCGCGCCGCCGGCTGCCACGTCCGCTCCATCAGCCTCCCCTGCCGCTCCCACCCGCTCCTCGCGCACCTCCACACCCAGACCGCCGCAGCCCGCTTCTGGGCCGCCAACCCCACCGCGCCCTCCTCCGGCCTCACCCACGTCCACGCGCTCCTCGCCGCGCTCGCCGAGCTCCTCCTCCTCCCGGAGCCCCAGGACGCCGTCCGCAACGCCGCCGCCTCCTCCGACAGCCTCCTCGACGCCTTCCTCCTCCTCGCCGACGCGCACCGCGGCTTCCAGGAGGCGCTCCTCGCGCTCAGGCGCGACGCGGCCGACGTCCGGGCCGCCCTCCGCAGGCGCGACGCCGCCAGGCTCGCCTCCGCCGCGCGCTCCCAGCGCAGGACCGACAAGGAGCTTGCCCGCCTCGCCGCGGCCGTGTCCTCCTCCTCCTCCGCCGCCGCCACCAAGTGCTGCGCGCGCCTCGCCGAGGAGACCGAGATGGCCGCCGCGCTCATGGAGGCGGCGGCCGCCAGCGGCGCGGCCTCCGCAGCCGTGTTCTCGGCCGTGGCGTCCATGTCGGCGGCCGCGTCCTCCTCCAAGAAGACGGCGACCTTCGCCGCCTTCGCCAAGAAGGCCACAGCGCCGGAGGCGGCCGATGTGGCGCCGGAGAAGCTCGAGGAGCTGGAGCAGTGCATTGACGAGTGCGAGAGCGGCAGCGAGATGGTGTTCAGGACCATTGTCCGGACTAGGGTCTCATTGCTAAACATTCGTACTCCGGCAATTTGATTAATTAATTGCAGAATCATCACCATGCAATCAACTCATGTACATGTACACTAGCTAGCTAGAGAGTATATATATATATATATATATATATATATATATATATATATATATATATATATATATATATATATATATATATATATATATATATATATATATAAAAACAGAGAACATCTATTATCTTATTATTTGGCCAACAAACGGAGCCTTCACGTTCGCTCTCAAGGCCTAGAAATTCCCACGTTAATAGGAGAAAAATAAAAAAATAAAAATTACCCACAACTGCCATTACGATAAAAATTAGCATAAAATACCCCTCTGCCTAATTAAAAATCACCCACCAATGCTATTATGAAAAATTAAATATAAAATACCATTTAGCCATGTATCAGTTACAAATATATATTATTAATAAAAACTAAAGCTAACAACAATAAATCAAAATAAAATGAAAATAAGAATAATTATCTGCATAATATTATTAAAGCTCAACAAATCAAATTGTTATTATAGGTAGATCATAGTTGAATTGTTTTAATCAATAATAAGACATAATTTACGATAATGAACAGGATGATGTATGGTAAAAAAAATAGTATAGCCTTTAAGTAAAGATACAACAACATTCAAATTTTTGAATTTTCAATACTAGCCGCGCAAATGCGCGGGCTATACGCCTAGTGCATATGTATATACAAAGAAGAAATTAAATTTTGCTATACAAGTTGTACATATCATCTCTGAGTTTTGTGGTTGGTATGGTTTGCTGCTTTCCATGTTACTATACAATCTATCAGTTAATTGATAACATCCACAGATGCATGCAGTTCAAAATAATCAACAGAGAACTTTTTAACCGTAAAAGGGCTATTAAGCAGCTGGAAACACCAACAAAGCATAACTGACTGATTATTCACCAGACCAAATGCAAGTTCCATTGGTTGGAGGTAGCCAAACCTAACATCATCACACAGGGATCGAACACTGTACTTTTATTCATATCTGGAGTATCTTCCTCACTAAAAATACAGTCACCTCAACCCAATCCATGTGCAGTCCAGTGGCATGATAGGCGTGTCCTGTGACCAATAATGGCCAGTATTATATATATTCTCTCGACTACCCCACTGCATGCCCATATATTAAGTGGGATTAATTGAGAATTTTCTAGGATTTGGTCGAATAATGATCTTCTTGTTTAAGCTTTTCTTTTTTCGATAAAAAAATGCCTAGGAAAATTATAGCCAATTTATATTAAGAAAAACATGAACAAGGATAAATGAGAGCTCAGTAGTGATGGGTGTTTGCGGAACAAAACATTTGAATTTTAGGCCATGCATATGATTTGTTCAAAATATGTCCCACTTGAATATGTATTGCTCAAAGTAGCAAAGTTACTTTTTGAAAATCGAATCTTACTTCCTCAGCCATATATATACTATTGGCAAGTTACTTTATATCGTACATATATACTATTGACAAGTTACTTTCTGTCACAAATCAGAAAGTTACTTTTTCTAAAATTTGTATACTACTACCTCCTTTTCAAATTGTAGTTTGTTTGACTTTTTTGATTCTAAGTTTGTTCGCTCGTCTTATTCAAAAAAATTGTGCGAACATTGCTAAATTTAAGTCATTCTTGAAGAAGTTGTATTGATAAAGCAACCCACAACAAAAGAAGAGATATTTTCCACAAATTTTTGAATAATACGAGTGGTCAAACTTGGGGTAAAAAAATCAAACAACCTCTAATTTGAAACGAAGGGAGTATAATGTTACTTTTTCTTAACTTTCATGAAGTATAAAATTTATTTTTCTTAATAAAGACAAAGATCAGAGAAGTTACTTTTTCTAATATTAATGTACTACAAAGTTACTTTTTTTTTGTAATTTTCACAGAGTACAAATTAAAGTTCTTTTCTTAACACTGGATTGTAAAATTACTTTGGAGGTAAAAATAGTAGTTTTTCCTTTTTTGGAAATCTGGTGGAATTATGCTTTCCATTTTTAAAAAAGGTTGAGGGTTCTCCTTTAAGACCGACTAAATGGAGATGCCTCTCTCTCCATTTAGATTTTACCATCCTTTTTATTGGAGATTGCCATTCCCCCGAAAATACCAAAATTCTCGAATTTTGGTCATCCAGACCTTGACTGAAAACAAGCCTAAAAAAAATAATTACAACCCCTGGGCCTAAGTTATGTATGACTTGGTCGCTGGCGTGCTTAACCGCGTCGTCAGGGTTACAGCTAATAAGTAACATTGTCGTGGCATCGATCGCAATTAAGCAGGAGACACTTGGAATCTGCACACCCCAAACCGGTCCAGTTGCAGCGATCAGGTCTACTCTAGTTTGATCTACTTGCTTAGATCTAGGCATGCATGCACAAGGCTTAGTACTTACAAGGGGAGTATGTATACAAAAACTGCGCAACGAATCCACAAATTCATCATCGATGTATTGAGCGATCAGTTGAGTTGTCACAAGGGGCGCAGGGATACGCATGCATCACACCTGTCATGTCCCGTGACCATAGACATTTTGCCTGCTGTATGCATGCAGAAGCAACCTGGAGTGATGCAACCCCATGCATGCATGATCCCGTCTACTATCTGCAGCGCTAGCCTGTTAAGTGTGGATCAGACACATAGAAAATTAAACTAGTTAGGGTAGTACTAGCTTGTAAGCTTGCTCCTCTGAGATATTCCTCTCCCAATGCAATGCAATGCAATGCAAGCAGCTGCTAGCTAGGTCAGTCGCTATCGATCGATCGTCATGGTCTCCGATCCGGTGGCGGGGTTTCTTCCGATCCTTTCTTTCAGGGTCCAATGCAAGTCTCCCAGAAGAGAAGAGAGACGAGAGATGTGCCCTCTCGCTCGTGCATCATATTGTATTATTATTGTATTGTGTCCACGCACTGGATGGATGGATGGATGGACCGGCCACCGGCAACACCGCGACATCCACAGCTGGCATGGTGCCTGCCAGCCGTACCCTAGAATCCCACAACATCTCCATCGGTCGATCCATCTCCCAATGCAAAAGTCTACTCTCTTGATCAGAAATTAAAACTGCTCACGTTTCCAGTTGCTTGTTTCTTCGGTTTGGTTTGGTTTGGTTGCCAACAAATTAACCTTCAATATAATAATAATGCCAGGGACTTGAATCACAACCTAGTGCAAATAATTGAATTTGACATCAATTTATAACAGCCTCATCTCGATCGAACACTTCAGTTTTCAGTATGACAAAAAAACATATATGCAAATTCCTACGACCGCAGACTTTCCAACCCAAGAACCGATACACGGTGTCCATCAGACTGGAATCGATCGAGCTGAGAAGCGTATACGCAGTAGTACGTGGCAGACATGCGGCCATCCACGCGCACGCGCACGTGTACAGCCTCGCTCCTCTCCAAGGCGTCTTTCCACTGTACGATCCGCATGCATCAGCAAGCGTGTGTGATCGCGGCGTCCACTTCACCGAAGCTTCGTCTGCCGTGTGCATGGCTTTTCAAACAGTCGCCAACGCCGCGACAACTCAACAGCTCCAGATAGCTACCTCGTCGTCTTCGTCTCCATCCCCCCTTCCTTCTTCTCGATCGTCTCTCCTAGCTAGCTACCTCAGCTCATCACTTATATATATACACACACGCCGCACGCACACACTTGCCGCCTTGTCGATCAATCAATCGCATTGCGCCGCCGGCCGCCGATCACACTGCCAAATAAAGAACCCAAGCCGGCCGCAACAACACACACAAGGAGAGGCATGGCGCCGATGCCCGTGCCGCTGAGCCCCGGCAGGCCGGCGGCGAGGTCGTCGCTAATGGCCGGCGGGCACGTGCGGTCGGCGAGCGTGCCGTGCCACACGCACCCGCTGCTGCTGGACATCGACGACCAGCTCCTGGCGCTGCGCTCCTGGACGTCCAACCCGGGCCAGAACCCGCTGTCGCTGGCCCACGTCCGGGCGCTCCTCCTCGTGCTCGACGACCTACTGCACCTCCCGCTCGCGCAGGCCGCGCTCGTCCGCACCGCCTGCGCCGACGACAGCCTGCTCGACGGCATCCTCGTCCTGGCCGACGCCTTCGGCACCTTCCTCGCCGCGCTGCTCGCGCTCCGCCAGCACGCCGCGCCGAGCTCCTCGCCGCCGTGCGCAGGAGCGACGCCGCCAAGCTCGCCTCCGCGGCGCGCGCGCAGAGGCAGGTCGGCAGGGAGCTCGAGCAGCTCGCCGCCGCCGTGGCGCGCGAGGCCGCGAGGTGCGCGCGGGCCAGCCTGCAGGCGTCGTCGACGACGTGCGGCGCGCCCGCCGAGCTCGAGATCACGCGGACCGTCGCCGAGGCCGTCAACGGCACCGCGGTCGCGTCGGCCTCCAGCTCTTCGCCCAAGAAGAGGCTGCCGCTGTCGTCCAGGAGCAAGCAGCAGAGGTGTGGCAGCGAGGAGCAGAGGGAAGCGGCGGCCCTTGGGAAGCTGCAGGAGCTGGAGCAGTGCGTCGGGGAGCTGGAGAGCGAGAGCGAGGTGTTTAGGAGCCTAGTGCAGACCAGGGTCTCGTTGCTCAACATTCACACGCCAACGTTTTAATTAGATCGAGCGAGCTTGGTGGTGAAAGTTGATGCATACACATACGTGAACAGAATCATATAAGAAAGTTTGCAGAGTTAAGAAGCTAATTTTGATGTTGTGATCAGTTAATAATGGGTAGTACTCTACTCTATATTCATCATGAGCCAAATAGAGTGATCATGCGCTGTTGTGTGTATGTGTTGGCTGCAGTAAGACAATAAGATTGTTATCTGAACTATCTGATGTCGTATTTGCAGGTATATAGTTGGCTAGAGATTAATAATGGCCTAGGTCTTTAATCTTTGCCACCATGGAGTAGTGCTGGGCCGAAACCTCCTCGCTTTCTAGCTCGGCCCAAATATAATATTTAATTTTTTTTGGAAAAGAGCTTATTTACCTCCATGAATTATGGGCCGAGTTTACATTTCCACCTTGAACTCGTAAATCGGGTATTTTGCCTCTTTGAACTCACAAAACTGGATATATGACCTCTTTGTGTAGTTTTTTTAGTGGTTTTTCTTTTTTTCTTTTATGTTTATTTTTGATGAATTTTTGAAACATCATAGTAAATCACAAAAAATCATAAAATATAAAATTAAAATCTGTTGGACTCCACCAGTGTAGATATATGCAGTAAACATATGATATGATTTAAGTTTTATAGCTCAAAAAACACACTCCGGTATTCAAATGCTGGATCCCAAGCCATCACATTACACAAGTTCAGGCAAAATCGTACTTATGAATCACAATTCAAGTTCAGGCAAAATCGTACTTATGAATCACAATTACATTTACACAAGAACACGGTCGAGGCAATAAGCACTGGACCATCAAACTAACCAGTTACTCAATGTAGACAAACATTTTTTTCTCTAATCGACTACTGTACTGGTGATATGAGCAATTCTCATGAGAAATCTAGGTGACATATCTAGAGCATGAGAAAATCAATCCAAGACTATGAACCTAATTGTCCAACTATCACAAGGAGTAGATCAGCAGGTCTTGCAGGCACTCCACTAGGGCTTCTCTATCCTCCTCCGAAATGAGATAGACAAGGGGTCCCAATGTTGGTCAAAGTCTTTAAACCATGATACCACCTCCAGCAGCAGACAAATCCTGGACTCCTTCACCTACACCTCAATCTTGTAATCAAACTTCCAGCAGGCGGCGGCTTCAAGAACCAAAATAGACAAGTGGTAGCATCGAACACAAGCACCTTGAGGCCCAACGACCCAAATTGTAGCCAGTGCAGTGCTCCATGAAGGAAACTAGTGGTAATTGGCACCCATTCATCCCATTCTCAAAGGATCCACGAGACTTGCTCCGATGCAACGGCATGGTCGATCCATGTGTGCGTCTGACGGACAACAGAACAGTAGTCGTATCGATATGGTTTCTCGTTGCTCAAGTGCAGCATGCGGTAGTCGCCCTCCTCGAGAGGATGCACGTACAAGCCTAGGATAGTCGCGTTCATGTGGATGGGGGCAAAGTAGACTACTGTACTCATTTATCACAATTACATTTACGCAAGGAACAAGGTCGAGGCAGCAAGCAATGCACCACCAAACAAATCTAGTTACTCAATGTAGACAAACATTTTGCTCTAATCTATTACTGTATTGGTGATATGAGCACTTCTCATGAGAAACTTAGCTAACAGATCTAGAGCATGACAAAATTGATTCAAGACCTGATTGCCCAACTATCACAAGAACTGGAGAGTAAATTGAGCTTGGTGGTAGGTCCCTAGATGCACACCCTCGGTGCCAAAGTGCAACAGGTCTTTTGGGCACTCCACCGGGGCTTCTCCATCCTTGGAAATGAGATATACAAGGGAGTCCCAACGTTGGTCAAAGTCTTCAATAAATAATGTTGAGAAATTGGCACCCCAAATTTGGCACTAACTTCCTAGAAGTGGCACAAAGTAGTGTCCTACCCCTTCTACGGACCTTGTACTCACACTACAGAAGAAGACCTTCACATAGACATTAGGGAGACCAACTCTATATAAGGACTCAACTCTTTATTCATCATAACTTAATAAAACACAAGACTCCTACACTCTTTATGTGGCTACCATGTCATGACACTACTTAAGACCTCTTATGCCATAGTATAGTAAGAGGGGAGGGGCCCCTATTTATAAGACTTCATGGCTCATATAGTTTTGTCACCTGTCCATCATCTACACACTTCCTATAAAATATCTAATTCTAGAATTTTTCTCATGCTTATCTAACCATACAAATATCTAGTTTCTAGAGTATTCTATATTTCACCATGAAGCATGACAACTATAGTTCATATATACTCTCTAATCTTCTAGAAAATTATTACAAGTATGCATTGCTTATTTCAACAAATAAAGATACTAGCTCCTATGACAGAAAAAATATTGGACTCCTTCACTCACACCTCAATCCTGCTTGTAATCAAACTTGCATACAATATTATGATGGGGGATCATCAGCGTCCACCTTAGTCACTGTAAGTACCAGACCTACATTACTCATGTGGTGGCTTCAGGAACCGAAACAAATAAGTGGTAGCATCAAACACGGACCTTGAGGCCCAACCCAGACTGTAGCTAGTGCAGTGCTCCATGAAGGAACACTAGTGGTATCTGGCACCCTTTCATCCCATTCTCTAGGATCCACAAGACCTCGATGCAGTGGCACGGCCGAGCCAAGTGTGTGTCTCTCAGCAATGGCATAGTACCCCTGCCGGTATGGTTTCTCGTTGCTCCGGTATAGCATGCAGTACTCGCCCTCCTCGAGAGGATGCACATACAAGTCAATGATGGTGGCGTTCATGTGGATGGGGGGAGGACTGGGGAGTATAGTAGCCGCCGCCGCCGCAGGGGTTGTATGCGAACAGGTTGCTATTGTAGGAGATGATCAACATGCCATCAAGAGAGCCATGGATGGCGAAGGAGCGGTTGATGCAACAGAACAAGATCAGTGGTGCAGAGATGCGCGCCCGGACATTGATGGCGTCACGCGTAAGGCGACCAGAGGGTCGGGCAAGCCGTTGCTGCCGATCAAGCAGAGCGGGGATCCAACCGGGCGGCCTCAGCGCGGCCGAACGGGACGAGAGGCATCCCACCCTTGTCTTGAGCGTCGGCACTCATCGATAGCATCCATAAGAGCAGAATCGAGCAGGTGCCAGCTCGCACGGGGTTGGATATATCGCTGAGCAGCAAGGTAGAGGCGTCGGTGCGCAAAGTAGAGTCCGAGACGCTCCCTAGGAGAAGGGCACGGGCGTCAGCGCCGGTGGTGCGGTCGCTCACGTGTCCGAGGAGGAAGGCGTGGGTGGTCTCCATGCCGCGGGGGTGAATGCCATTGTTGGAGACGCTCCCCAGGAGGAGGAGAGCGTTGTCTCCATGGTAGAAGTGGACGAGCACGCTGAGGCTCTGTTGACGGTTCCTAAACACCAATTTTAGGCTGTCAAATCCTGCATATATGCTTAAAAGATGAACATCAATCTGGTGGCAGAGGTTTATTACTAACCATTTCCACGAGTGTTCGTAAATATTTGTATGCAGGTGTAATAAGACAGAAAACACACCTCAAGAGCAAAAAAACACACTTCTCAGTCCAAGGCAAAAGTCGTCAACCAATCAAGAGCGCATTGTTCAGCCTCACATGGATCCACGGGGCCCACCTACGGAGCAACCGCCTTAGGACAAGGGCCAAATCACCCAAGGACATGACCAGGGCCCACTAGACAACCCCCTAACCGAAGTTGGGGTCGATTGGAGCCCATGGACCGTCGGCTTACCAGGTCGGCCGACCGACCGGATCTAGAGGGGAAGGGAGGGGTGGCGCCATGTAGCTCAGGCCGGGTGGGGGTTGGAGTAAGAAAGAAATGAGGAGGAAGAAAGGACTGGTCGTGTGGAGGATGTGCAAGGCTGAGTCGCGCCATGACGCATGGCAATACTGAGTCGTGCCAAAACATGTGCGAGTCAACCTTGCCAGGTCGCCAACTCCCACCAGCGTGGTAGGTCCAGCTAGCGTGGCAGGTCGGTCATGCCAAAGCATGCGGTACGACCCTTTAGGGAGTCGTGCCATGAGGTTCGACATGACCAAAAGGGCTAATTCTTAAAAATTTATATTCTTATTATAGATTATTATTAAAATATTAGATTAAAAAGGGTTAAAATAAAATAAAAATTCGTGCCCATGCCACCATGGATGGAGTAGGTCATGTTTGTTTTCGCTTAGCATATAATCTAAGCGTGGCCGAGAAAAGGGAAGATTTTTTCGCTTCTCGTAGTTCAAATCTCTGAAGCGGGTTACCACAGAATCGAAAAAAAGCGAGGCGTTTGGTGGGATTCTCACTTATTTTCACCGATAAGTCGATTATAATTATAATTGGAAACAAACAGAGCCGTAGTATAGACATTAAATAGTGCTGGGCCGAAACCTCCTTGCTCTTTAGCTCGGCCCAAACGTCGTCATTTTCCATTTATTTTTCCTGGCTTTCCCTTCTTTGTGGTTTTTTATTTTTTTATTTTTTATTTTCGTTTTTTTATAAAAATATATTTTCGATTTGGAAATTTACAGGAATATACCCCAGCCGCCCCGCTCCCGGGCGGCCGGGACCTGGCCGCCCGGCAGCGGGGCGGCAGGGGCTTTGTGCAAAAACTTTAATTGCGCGTAGGTCCCTGGGTGCCGGTCGCCCGGCAGCGGGGCGGCCGGCCCCCCTGGCCGCCCGGCAGCTGGGCGGCCGGCCCTGGCCGCCCGGCTGCTGGGCGACCGGCTCTCCCACCCTTATATATAAGGGTTGGCTGGTCCCCCGCCCCTCATTTGCATCACTAAAATTCCAGAAACCAAGAAAAAAGAGGGAGGGAGGGAGAGCGGCGAAGCCCTGCCGGATTTTCGAGCCGGCGACTGCAGGTAACCAAAATTCTTCTACACTTTACAAATAGATTATGTTGTAATTATTTTTGTTGAAACAATAGATTAGCAATCAATTTAATTATTCTTAGGAGTGATTAGTGGTACATTTAGGTGCAGTTACTTGTAATGATTAGCGTTGATACAATACATTTAGTGTTAGATTAAGTATTAGAAAGTACTAGAAAATTGTTAGAGAAGTATTAGAAAGTCTTTAAAATTGGAAGATAATATTAAAAAATTTTAGAAAATGTTAGAAAATTGTAGAAAGTATTTTGTTGAAACAATAGTTTAGGAATCAATTTAATTATTATTAGGAGTGATTAGTGGTACATTTAGGTGTAGTTACTGATAATGATTAGCGTTGATATAGTATATTAGCAATCTGATTGCTCCCTTGTGATTGCCAGGGCTCAACACCATGGCATCCTCAGGATCCACCTACATTCCATGGAGTAAGGTGATGGAAACAGTCCCCCAAGAAGTCCAGGTGCCTATGTGTTTTTGCGGATCCTTATGCAAACTAATGAAATCATGGGTTTTTGGGGACGACTTTGGAAAGAGATTCTTCATGTGCGAGAATTACGAGTACGACCCGCCCAAGCATTACGGCAAGGACCGAGCAAAGGTACTACAAAACACTATCAGAGTTTGTCACTTTCAGATCTAGTAATGACTTCTAACATGATTTGGGGAAAGACTCCACCGCCTCTATGTGATTTCGTGCAGTGGTTAGACACCGAGCAATCTCAGCAGGATAAGAACCACGTAGAGCGTCAAGCAAGGTGGGCTGCACAAAGGTGGCAACGAATGCTGCATAAAGAACAGATGGAGGAGAAGCGCAAGAAAAACCAGGAAGAGATTCAGAAGAGGATTGCAGAAGTGGAACGTCAGAAGGCAAAGGAACGTGAAGCTGATAGTGAGAGGAAGCGAGAGAGGGCCCGCCGTGCTAAGGAAGCAGGGTCTGAAGCTATTAGGAAGGGAAAATATCCCCGGTGCACTCAGTAAAGCACCACCATGTAATCCCGGCAATTTATATTTGCTAAGACATGTTAGGTTTACTCACAACACGAGGTTATCGTGTTGCACATGCCATGCTTTTCATTGTTCAAGTACCTAGTAGTACGAACGACTTAAGCTTCTACTTTGTAATCGTAGCATTGTTTACAAAACTGTATTGCAAACAAAAAATTTATGATTCGTAACTACCCTTCTATTTTTAGTACACTACATTCAGTGAGCAATCTAATTGAACCAACCTACACATTTAGAACTAC
Source organism: Panicum virgatum (assembly GCF_016808335.1). Lineage (NCBI taxonomy): Eukaryota > Viridiplantae > Streptophyta > Magnoliopsida > Poales > Poaceae > Panicum > Panicum virgatum. Next base: position 47,329,901 of record NC_053139.1, read on the forward strand.
AACCAAGAAATCTTACTACACAAATACCTTCGTAATATTACATGCTACAATCTGGTGCAAATACATATCCATACATAACGAAATGTAATTATCACATACAGATCGGAATACATATCCATACATCTGGTTCAAATACATATGCACACATAACGAAATCTAGACGCGACGGACTCCAAAATCCGGAGGCAATCCATCGGTGGGATTTCCAGAAGGTCCAACCTCAGCACCATCATTATCTTCTTGCATTTTAGGGCACTTCTTGTAAGTGTGACCATCTGCTCCACACAGGTTATATTTTTTTTCTTCTTTCCTGCCTCAGACTCATCCATTCCGTTACGGATACGAAGTGTCTGCCGTCGACCTACCCCTCTCCTAGCATCTGGATTGGGAATGTACATTGGAGAGATATTTGGTGTAGTGAATGATCCCAGACTGTCTATGCCATATATCTCATGGCCCCAAGTATGCACAGCGGTTTCTTTTCTATAATATTGTGAAACAAAAACCCCAAGATCCAACCCAGATTCTGAACATGCCACAATGACATGTGAGCATGGTAAGTGAAGAAGTTGTGGCTTCTTGCATCTGCAAAAAAACCTTGCCTTCCGGCGTTATCAAGCAATCCTGAACGACCCTTTGTCTGCGGACACCCTGCCCTGTCCTGTCCTTGCATGAAACCTCAAACCTTTGATCCTTTGTGCCCATGGAGACCACTCTGTGATATTGAGCCTTTTCAATCTTTTCTTTCATGTAGTTAGTGACCCTATTACAAAAAATCACTCATGTATTATTAAGTAAGACAGCAGCTGCCTGGTACCGCTCTCTGAAGTACCTTGTGCATTCGTACATGATGAACTCAACTATGCCAATAAGAGGAAATCCACGAACATGACGCATTACCATATTGTAACACTCTGCGTGGTTGGTTGTCTCGATCCCATATCGACGACCACCAGTGTCGTATAGAATTGACCATTTCTCCTTAGGTGCATCCTTAATCCACTGTGTGAAAGGTCCGCCGCCGGAACATCTCCGGTTGGAGGTTGAGGCATGTTCCTTTAGCAGCTCGGCGCACATGTTATCTAGCACCTGCCACAAAGCATCAAACTTCTGCTGCTGATTCTGAGTGCACAATCTCTTGAACAAATTCATAAGTTCCTTATTCTTGAAGCGCTCATAAAAGTTTGCACCCATATGCCTTATGCACCACCTACTCACAACATCTGGCCATAGAGGAGACTGTCCTCGACTTCCTTCATGTAGTTGCCTTATTGCTGCTAGAAGACCAGCATGTCTGTCACTGATGAGGCAAACATCAGGCCTTCCAGCAACAACGTGAATCTTCACACATTCAAGGAACCAGTACCAGCTCTCTGTGTTCTCATTCTCAACAAAAGCAAAGGCGATGGGAACCACCTGCTTGTTGCAATCAACTCCAATCGCTGTCAGTATTGTCCCCTTATATCTTTCTATCAAGAATGTGCCGTCAATACATAGAACAGGAAGACAATACATAAATGCCCTCACACATGCACCAAGGCAGAAAAAAGCACGAAGCAGAAACACAGGTCCCCCATCTAAACTCGGTACAATGTAGGTATCAGCCGCGCTTCCAGAATTTCTCTACACAATTGCTGACAGTATGTGAGACAAGTTATCATATGATGCCTCATATGTGCCAAATCTCATCTCAAACACGTTTTGTTTTGCCCGCCAAGCCTTTGCATAGCTGATTTTGTATTGAAAACGGTCGTTGATGTCCCTAATTATCAATTTTGGCTCATAATCAATTTTGTCCAAAATCACCCCATACATCTTCTTGGCCACGAAAGTGGATGTGATGTTACGGTGAGTTTGCGCAACAGCAGTTAATCTACATATATGTGGTGTAACAATAGAACACTCCCAGTGTGTCTTGTACTCGCCATATACAATCGCCATTGACACACTTCACCTCATATTCTTTGCTGCTAGACTTCACAACTCTGAATTCCTTCCTCAACGATATAGCCCAAAGCTTCACAGCATCTTTCACAGCTTCAATGCTAGGATACATTGCCCCCTGCACAACCTCATTCTCTCTGTATTCGTACTCATTACTCCTAATATCCTGTATCACTGGATTTCCAAAACCCTTGCCTCGCCATTCACCTAGCAACGGGTAGTCCTCATCGTCTGATGAGTCCCCACATTCTTCCATCATTCGAGTCTCTTAGTCTTCATTCTGTACAGCTTCCACTATTCCAGGTATCTGCTCCCCCTCATCAGCTAAACCTTGCGGCTCAGGTTGAATGATATGCACGTTCTGATCTTCTTTTTCTCCTACCTGATCAGCTATACCTTGCGGCTCAGGTTCTGTGACATGATCAGCTATACCTTGCGGCTCAGGTTCTGTGACATGCATGTTCTGATCTTTATTTTCTTGTTCCACTGCTTGGTTCATATGAGATGGTGTACTTGTTGACCCTTCACCGAAATAGGCTGACTTCTGGTGAATCTGAATTAACATTGCAAGAGGCCACCCGCGGTCAAGAGCTGATTGCATGTAAGTCCGCCATTCTTCGGTGTTTGCTATAAGTATCAACTCCCAGAAATCCCCTTCAGTTTCCCAATTTGTCACAGTCTGAACGGTTAGGAAATGAGTCTTTGGGTTCACATTGAATATCTCGTGAAGCCATTTGCGTATGGAACCAAAACTCCTCTCTAAGGGTTTATCTATTCCACACTCTCTTCGTTCAAAAGCTGATAGATCTACTCCATACGTATCATGAGAAATATATTCGTCAACATAATGAACTTGAAAACGAAACTTGCTCGACATATCTGGACACACAATCATGATATTAAATTGATTGCTAATCTACCGTTTCAACAAAAATAATTACAAAAAAAAAATAATTGCTCGACATATCTGGACACACAATTATGATATTTGTAAAGCGTAGAAGAATTTTGGTTAGCTGCAGTCACCGGCTCGAAAATCCGTCAGGACTTCGCCTCTCTCCCTCCCTCTCTTTTTTCTTGGTTTCTGGAATTTTAGTGATGCAAATGAGGGGTGGGGGGACCAGACAACCCTTATATAAGGGTGGAAGAGCCGGTCGCCCGGCAGCCGGGCGGCCCGGGGGGGCGGCCGCCCCGCTGCCGGGCGACTGGCCCCCAGGGACCTACGCGCAATTAAAGTTTTTGCACAAAGCCCCTGCCGCCTCGCTGCCGGGCGGCCAGGTCCCGGCCGCCCGGCAGCGGGGCGGCCGGAGTATATTCCTGTAAATTTCCAAATCAAAAATATATTTTTTATAAAAAACGAAAATAAAAAATAAAAAAACCGCCCTTTCTTTTTCCACCCGGGCCAAAACTAACATGGCCGAGCTCCCTTTTTGACCTAGCACACCCCAGGCCCAAACTAAACCCGCCGGCGGCGGAAAAGCCCCCTCCATTGCCGCATCCCCGTTTGTCTCCGGCCATGTCTACGGTCTGCCTCCTCCTCTGCGGCCGCCGCTCCTCTCCAATCCCTTCCGGAGCTGTGCCTCACCCTTCTCCCCCGCGTTATCCGCTGCGACCTCAACATCTTCCACTGCGAGAACCCACTCCGACCGAATGGATATACCGGAAGGTGTCGCCGTGTCGGTGACAGAGCCAGATGCCGCTGGCCGTGATCTCCAGCTCCTGCTCCTGCTCCTCAGTCCTCATCAAGATGAAGGTGTTGTTTACCTGATGACCAGGAAGAAATACAAGCAACCCAAGGCATGGGTTCTCGCTCTTCACACGAGGAACAAGACACTGCTGGGCGCATCTGAGTTTGGCACTGAAAAGCCAACCCTGTCCACCTGCCATGTAATGCTCTACGCCTTCTACTTAGTAGCTAGCTTTGGTAGCCCTGATCTATGTCTAGTGCCATTGCCAACTATATGAATCCAGAGACGGACACAAGTAAACTTCTGAATCAACTGAAGAGGATGTGGATCCACTATTAATTAGTTATCCATGACACTTGCTCTGATTTCACATGGTGGGTTGATGGTCCTCTTGTTGATGGCTACATTCGCTGCTTCATGCGTAGCTTCCCACATAAAAAATAGCAGTCAGAGGGCAGTTATCCATGACTGTTGGAAGATTAATTTTTTTATTAGAAAAGGAAAGTAACGGCATTAGTATCATTATTGCTTTCATATTGAACTTGCGAGCCTTGGATCATCATTCTAGCTTTTGTCGATCAGCTGCATTCTTCACCTTGTACTGGTGGGTCCTTTTCTCATCCTCATCTCTGTTAGGATCCATTATAATTGCTTTGTTTTTACCCGGTCAACTGTTTCTTTTGCGGATGTCTACAATGTTTCAAGTGTAGCTTTCCAACACATGAATATGACTAGTTATCAGGCACTACATCGTTTTTAATTTGTTGCAGATATTATAACTGGTTGCATAATTAATTTGGGATTATATACCCTTGGATCCTAAGGTGGGTTAATGTAGGAAGAGTGTTAAAAATCAAGATAAGAACAAACGTTGCAGCCTGGTCCATTATTTGTTTATTTGATGTTTTCACTGGATGCTGTTACAGGTGATAAGAGAAGGCTGCTGAGGATGTTCCTTAAAGCCTGGAAATGAAAATTGGTCTCACTTGAGGCTCGTCCGTTGGGTGAGCTCCTTCAATGTTTCAAGTCTTCAAAGTGTGGGATTTTCATGCCCGTTATAGGAGGCATACAGAGCATGCCCATGGGTGTGCTGACTTCTGAGTTTGTAGTGGAGTGCACTACGTCTGTCACAGGCTCTGATGAAGTGAGGCTATAGAGGAATGCAGGTCATGTCGGGGGTCAAAAATCAACAACGTAACGCGTCCTGAATTTCTGTCATGATGAGATCACATCTAGACTATTGTTTGCAAAAGGAAGCTTCCATCTACTACTACACTGGCGCACAGGTCAAGTCAAGGACGCGTTTGCAGTTGATCCATTCAAACATGAAACCAAATTTCAGTAGCATTTCTACGCGAATGCCTGTCCGTCTCGATCCGTCCTCAAATATTTCTACTGACAGATTGTGTCTCGCTGTCTTGCTCGCATGGCGGTTGCCTCCGTGTGGCGGGGAGCATGGATTAAGGCCAGAGTCTTTTCTTCTGCACTGCAGAGAGCCGGCGGCGATGTCGATGGAGGAGGTAGTTCGCTGCAGCCTACCTACTGTGAGAGCTGCACTTCACCTTCAGGTACCACCTACACCACCACCACCACTGTCACCACTGTATCATCATCCGATTCAGCCGGAGGAGAAAGGCCTCGTGCTTTCAATTCGTCCATGGTTCTATCCACGGCGCCGGTCGTGGAAGAGAGCGCGGAGGAACTCGATGTGGGCAAAGCAATCGAGGAAGACAGGGTGAGGAAGCTCGAGCATCTCAAGGGCCTAGTCGTGGAATTCCGCGGCGGTCACAATCTCGGTGCCTCGGACAAGTGGCTCTCGGAGCTGGGTGTCGGCTGGGTTCTCCACAAATTCAGAATCGATGAATCTGCAGGGAGCATGCGTGGGCAGTTGTGTTTTTTAGCAGAGAGTTGGATCCTGGCTCTACAAGATATCAATGAATCCGTCTCTAGATGCTTTGATGTATGGCACAGCCAGGACCGAGACGAAGGAACGAGCAGCAAGCCACATGCTTCTGAGTTTGCACTTCTTGTTGAAACAACAGTGTCGAAGATGCTCCCTTTCGTTGATGCCTTATTGCTGCTGCCACAAGAACCAGTGATAGGCCGGAGGCACTAGCAGCAGCTGAGAAGCTCCAGTTACTGATAGACGCGAGTGATGCTCTTTCCATGGCCTCAGAACGAATCCTCCCATCATTATCCTCTTCCTCACCCTGCATAGAATCTACTGATGGTATGATGGGATTAGGGGAGCACCTGTCAACAGAGCTCACCAAGCTGGATGAGGCCATATGGGACACAATGGTTGACATCAGGACTGGTACCTTGGCGTGGATGCAAGACAATGGCAGTTCAAGCGACATTCATAGGGTCACGCATTCCATAATAAGCTACACCAAGGTGCTCTGGGCCAATTACAGGTCACTGAATCGAATTTTGGATGGCGCATATCTCCGTGGTAAATTTAAGCCTGACAATCAAAGTGTGAGCCATCTGACCAACCTGATTATGGAGATGGTCCGTTCGACAGAAGATCAGCTTGCCAGAAAGTCGCAGTCTTGGTTCCCAGATGAGAGCCTCTGGTTCCTATTCTTGATCAACAATGCCTACTTCATGTTGCAGCAGCTTCAAACGATTTGGTGCTTGGCGGGCTTCCCCATGCCCATCCTCACCCGCAGAATTGACGACTACATAAATGGTTACCTCAGTGTGTCTTGGGTACCTGTGTTGAGATGCTTGCGTGATCCTGCTACACCTTGTTGCTTCGCTAGAACCTCATCGCCTCTGACGAAATTGGAATCAACATTCCATAAGACTTGCGCCACGCAAAAGCTCTGGAAGGTGCCAGACCCTGATATGAGGAAAAGGATGCGGAAAGCCATAGCCGAGAAAGTCATCCCAGTCTTTACACAATTCTTGGAGGATAACAGCGTCAGCACACCGGGATTCACTCCCAAGAAGCTAGAAGAGATGTTGGGAGAGTTATTCGAAGGCTGATCTAGTGCACCATAGAAGAAAAGTTGCCATTAGTGGAGAAGAGCAGTTAGTAGTTCTGCTTTCGTATCATTTTTTTTGGAATAAATGTTTGTTCCTTCAAGTTAAACTTCCGAAGCTATGTGTGAAGCAAAACTAGAACACTACAAGTTTGTTGATGTTGTACAATAGTTGGCGTTTTAGAATGTCCAGCTAGGACCTGCTTTTGATCCTTCGCCTTGTCCTGACATACATACATCATATGGTCTTGTATATTTGCAATGGATTTGTTTCATGTCTGTGTGAAAATGACTAGCTGTTTGTCTTTTGTTTTTACAGTAGATATTTTTTTCGGACAAAATAACGTGTCACTATAGATGTACCTGATATGCATTTAAATATGTTTTCCAGGGATCTATGTGCCTTTCCGCCCACCACCAATAAATTCTTTTTTTAGTGCAAAAGTAAGTTTCCATTAACGGTAGAGACTCAGCAAGATGGCTGGCCACAAGGTCCTTCATGCCATATGGCACACTTACAACCACTTAAAACAATACTTAAAACCGAACGCCGCAAGGGCATGAGCTATTTCACTGTTGTGCTCGGTTCGCAAATGTAGACATAGCTACTCGCTGCAAGAGCAAAGAGATGCGTTTGGGAGACGAGGGAGCAGTTGGAACCGAACGATTCTTTGTGAAGTCAATCAACGAAAAGCAGTCAATCAATGGTCCCCTTGTTGTATAATACTACTACGTTTGTGTCTAGGAAAAACTTCGGGAATGGTTAGGAAAACGTCCGGGTTGACGATGACTTGCTGCCTGCCAGAAGCTGTGTTCCGATCAGTCTCCTCTCTTCACTTGAGTTCGTTCTTCCCCAAACACAGCCAACGGACTCGACCTGGATTGTTGTTCTCTGCAGGGAGATCGCCAGTTGCTCAGCATGGAGACCATGGGCGGGCTTTGGAGCTACCGCGACCAGATGGCATCCAGCAGTTCCTACAGCTCCCCAGGTACCGTCTCGTCTGCCTACACATCTACTACCGGCTCGCACCTCTCCTCCATCCCTACGGAGGCGGCCATAAACCTGGAACTGGAAGACAGCATCGACCTGCAGGAAGAGAGGGAGAGGAGGACGAAGCAGATTAAGAGCACTGTCCAGGAATTCTTCCGTTCCCCGTCCGCGAATCGCAGCGTCGTCAAAGGCGGGGACATGAGGGTCCTGGGGAGGTGGTTCACGGAGCTGGGCGTGGGGTGGGTTCTACACCTCCCCGTCGCTGATGGCACAACATCATCTTCAGGTGCTGGGAAAACTTATGATGCAAGGACCTGGATCTGGGCTCTCGCCGAAATCATGGAAACAATCCATTTCACGACATCGCTATTCCCCGATCGCAGCTCCCTGGGCCTGGACACCAAGGAGGCTGAGGAAGAGGCTACCATCCGGGATCAGTACCGGCTTGCAAGGTTTATCCAGGAAGCCATGCTAACAATGCTGGCTTTTGTTGACGTCATAGCCGCTGCTCCTCCGGTTGATGATGCCAGGACGACCGCTGGAGAAGAAGTTGTTGTCAGCAATGGGGTGCCGCTGCTGCCGTACGCGAAGCTCCGTGCCCTGTTGGGCGTGCGCGGTGCTCTGTCCAGGGCCTTAACAGAGATCAGGCTGTCATTCCACTCGCCTCTCTCTGCACAAGTCGAAAGCATAGTTGACGCCATCATCAGCCTCTTGTCAGCCAAGGAGAGCAAGGCAGGTGAGGCCATATGGAGCACAATGGTACAGCACACTAGGTCTAGGACACATACCCTGGAGATGGGTACTCATCAAGGATCATCGGACATTCACAAGGGCACTCGGTCCGTGATAACCAACATCAAGTTCCTGCTGTTCAATTACTCATCGGTGGCCGCAGTTGTCTCTGAAGCAGCTAACCTTGGTAAGTATGTGCCTCAGATTGGAAGCGTTCGGCCTTTGGACAGCATGATCATAGAGATGGCGTCTTGTCTAGAAGAAAATCTTGCCAGCAGATCGCAGTCATTTGCAGATCAAGGCCTCAGGTTCTTATTCTTGCTCAACAACTCATACTTCATACGGCAGCAGAACCTCCTGATTGATCTCGACATATTCGACATGGCACAACTCACTCGTAAAGTTGAAGACTATATGGAGACCTATCTGCAAGTGTCTTGGTCACCGGTGTTGTCGTGCTTGCTCACTCCTACGCCTAGTTGCTTCGGAAAAAACTGCTCCCCACTGCCTAAGTTCGAGTTTGAATTTCAGAAAACCTACTCAACCCAAAAGCTGTGGAAGGTCCCAGATCCTGAGCTGAGAAAAAACTTGCGCAGAGCTATCACCGAGAAAATCAATTCAGGCTATACAAAATACATAGAGGATAACAATGTTACTACCCTAAAATTCACTCCCCAGAACCTGCAAGAGATGTTTTTTTTTTTGAATTACACCAGGAGCACTGGTACATCATTTAAGAACTCGGTTGGAACACCCACGCTGACCGTACGCTCAAACGCAGGTGAGGCTACCTGGGTGGTCCCAGAATGCGCCTACTGAACAACTCACACCCAAACACACACCACTACACACGCTCAGCCTCCCTCAGGGGAATTTTCCCCGGTGAGACGCGCAGGTCGTCCCCGACGGGGATCGAACCCGGGCGGGTGGGCTGCACACCGGCAGCGCTCACCACCCGAGCTAAGCTCGGTTCTCACCTGCAAGAGATGTTGCAAGAGCTGTTCGAAGGATGAACGAGAGCACCACACAAGACAAGTCTACGTAGGTAAATTCCTTCTGTGTTGATTTTGGGATGGAATGTTAAGCACTGTAGCTTAAAATGACATGGCTTCTCAAGCTGTGAATGAAGCAGACGATAGGCTGATGCAATGTAAACTTCGTATGGTCATGTATTTTGTTTACCGTTTCTGAAATAAATATGGAACAGCAGAAAGCTTTCTGTACATTCTGCCTTGCAGGTTTGTACTAGAATATATATTCTATTCTTTCTCCTCAAATCACAACCCTCCAGGATAGACACTTTTCCAAATCAATACATGTGCGGTAACTGAATCTTTGATGCCATGTGGGCTGTGGCACCAGAGATGGAGGCATCAGATACAATGTTCGAATGGTGCTATAACAGTAAGCATTTTACTTGCTCGAATGTCAGTAGATGCTTTTTACAACGAACAGACTATACAAGTATGCAAAAACATCTTTGGCTACATTAATGTGGTTCCTACAAGCTGGGCTCTCCGTTTCCGTACAAAAGCGCACGGCTCAATACAGCACGACAAGACTATATAGCATACGGCTCAAGCGACAAACAGCTCGGCTTGGCCATCGATGAACAGGCTCATGAACTCCTCCCCATCCACAGTCTCCTTCTCAATCAGAAGCTGCGCAAGCTTGTGGAGGATGTCGATGTGCGTCGTGATGATCTGTGTTGCTCTCGAGTAGGCCCTCTCCACGAGTTCCCTCACCTCATCATCCACAACATCCGCTGTAGCCATGGAATAGTCCTTCTGGCTGGACATCTGCGACAACAATGTGAAAATTTGTCAGAATATGACTTAGTTTCTCCGAATCAGCGAAACATATCTGAGAAGCAGTGACTAATCCAAGGGGCAAAAATCCAGGTTAGGCAGGGAAACCAAGGTCAGGCAGCAGCCACACAGAATGAGACACTGCGCCCATTCACACTTTTGCTATGACCAGAAGGCTGATGATGACAGAATTGGCATTATAGGAGTGGTGTGTTTTATGAGACAGCATTACAAGACTGGAAGACGGTGCAGTAATCATCAAGGACTCAATGTAACTGGGCTGGGCAATACTGAACATAGAGAAAAAGATTGTCCCTAGAAGCTGGTGGTGATTTCAGCAGGACACAAAACAACAAAGACAGCAAAAGTTGGGCAGATGTGTTGTAATTGTTGAGGTTTGCACGCAAGTCTTCACTTAGTTGCTACAGGTCCAGATTCTATGGTCTACTTCTCTTGCTAGTCTTTCAATTGTAGTGGCATACCTGCTGTCCCAAGAAAGGGTTTCCACCAGGTCCCCCTATCGCAACTTGTCCAATCTTCTTACTGAATCCAAATCTTTCAACCATTTGCCTTGCGACACGTGACACCTGCATGAAGTCGTTGGAAGCCCCTGTTGTCACGTTTTCTTGGCCAAAGATCACCTCTTCAGCAACCCTGCAAACCATATTAGCTCATGCAGTTCAGCACTCTGCAACATTGGAAATGGTGGGTGCAGAGTGCAGAAACTTTTAAAGCAAATCTCACCTGCCACCAAGGGCTACAGCCATTTGGTTCTCAAGATAGCTCCTGCTGTACAATCCCGACTCTAGCCTCTCTTCACTTGGAGCAAAGAATGTGAGTCCACCAGCTTGACCACGAGGAATGATGGAAATCTTAGCAACAGGATCATACTCCGGCATAAGGGCACCAACAAGGGCATGACCAGCCTCTGCAAATCCAAAAGTTCAAACACAGCTTAGGAATATGTGCTCCCCATAGGATGAGTCTTAACTCTTAACTGCAAGCTATAATTTATAGTGACAAAAAAAATTACCATGGTAAGCCACAAGTCTCTTTTTCTCTTCAGAAACAACTGCATTTTTCTTCTCAGGCCCAGCAATGATCCTCTCAAGAGCATCAGATATCTCATCCTTGCTGATTTCTTTAAGATCACGGCGGGCAGCAAGAATGGCAGCCTCATTCATCAAGTTTTGAAGATCAGCTCCAGTGAAACCAGGGGTTCTTCTAGCAATCTTCTCAAAGTCTACATCTTTCGCCAAAGCTTTTCCTCTGGAGTGGACCTATTAGATTAAAAGAAGAAAAAAGATGTCTTGTAAACTCAAGTATAATTTAAGCTTAGTGCTGTTAGATTTAGCAAATTATACGAATAATCAAATTGAAGGTGTAGCAAATTGCAGAACACCTATCCCGTTTCAGATAACAAAATCAGCTATACCCCCATGCATTTTACTGCACTATAACATATTATGTACAAACACTGGTTAACTATGCCAAAGTTTCAAATTTTTTGCTATTTTGCTCAATCCCAAGGAAGCAAATCCCTGTCCTATATTAGCAACTATGACAATGTTTGTTCATGACTTGGAGCGAAGAGAATGATCTCAGGAGTTCATTACAGAGATGGAGATGCAACAGTAATAAAGGCATTAAGATTTCAATGAAAGCAGCAACTGACAAAACTGTAGTCTGCCACGGCAAGTCCCGACACTATAAAACATAATCTCTGGACTAACTATTGCAAAGTTTCAATTTTTTAGCTATCATTTCAGTTTCCAAGCAAGCAAATCCCCTTTTTGCTAGACTAGTCATGTATCATCAATAGCAATGGCTTATGAAATCAGTTATTCAGAACTAACAATAGGTCAGAAGAGTATGTATCAGCAGCAAAGTATTGATTCACATTTCACAAGTTAGGAGCAGCAGAGTCTAAACTCACCTCAAGAATTTTGACGCGACCGGCGACATCTGGCCTGTCAACGGTGACCTGACGATCAAATCTTCCTGGGCGCAGAAGAGCAGAGTCCAGCACATCAGGCCTGTTGGTCGCAGCGAGCACAATGACGCCGCTGTTGCCGGCGAAACCATCCATCTCCGTCAAAAGCTGGTTAATAGTCTGCTCCCTTTCGTCGTTACCACCACCAAGCCCAGCACCACGCTGCCTGCCAACGGCATCAATCTCATCGATGAAGACAATGCAGGGCGCCTTGGCCTTGGCCTTCTCGAAGAGGTCGCGCACCCTGGAGGCACCGACACCGACGAAGAGCTCGACGAACTCTGACGCCGCGCAGGAGAAGAAGGGTACCCCGGCCTCACCAGCGACGGCACGCGCGAGCAGGGTTTTACCTGTCCCGGGCGGGCCGACCAGGAGACATCCCTTGGGGATCTTGGCACCCAGAGCGGTGTACTTGTCGGGGTTCTTGAGGAAATCGACGACCTCCTGCAGCTCGAGCTTGGCCTGATCGGCGCCGGCGACGTCGAGGAAGGTGACGCCGGTCTCAGGGACCTCCTGGAACTTGCTCTTGGATCGTCCAAAGTCCATGGGCCCGCCGAGGCCGCCGGGACCCGCGCCCGGGCCGCCCTGCGCGCGGCGGAAGAGGAAGAAGAGGCCCGCGAAGGCGATGAAGGGGAAGAGGAGGTTGCCGACGAAGGCGAGGAAGCCCCCGGGCCCGGCGGCTTCGCCCTCGGAGACGGAGATGTCGACGCCGTTGGTGGCGAGGATGTCGATGAGGTCGGGGTCGTTGGGGACGACGACGGTGGCGCGGCGGCCGTCGACGGCGGTGAGCTGGAGCAGGCCGCCGTCCTTGGAGAAGCGGACGCGCTCGACCTTGCCGCGCTTGACGGCGGAGAGGAACTCGCTGTAGCGCCACTGCGCGCCCTCGGGGAGGTCCGCGGCGGCGGAGGGCTTGGGGGCCGTGAGGAGGGAGTTGGCGAAGGGGTTGGCGGTCGGGGTGGGGGCCTCGGCCTGGAGCTCGGGGGCGGGCGCGGGGGACGGGGCCGGGGGAGGCGCCGGCGCGTCAGCGGCAAGAGCGGGCGCCGCGGCGAGAGCGAGGAGCGCCGCGGGGAGGGGCTTGGCGAGAGGGAGGCGCGGCGGGCGGAGGGAGGAAGGCTTGGGCTTTGGGAGGGAGGCGGTGATGAGGAGGTGGGAGGTGGACACCGAGGGCGGCGCCATGGCTGCTGATGATGCCTTGCTTGGTTGGGGAGCTGGGGGGAGATGAGAAGAGATATAGGGAGGGGAAGGGAAGGGAAAGGGAGTCATGGGTTGCTGCTTGACGTGGAGACCATGGCAGCCAGAGATTGCTGTGCTATCGATCTATCACTGCCTCTGCTCGCCAGCCGTAGTATCTCGGTGCACGTCACGAGTTCAGAGTTGAGACATTTGGCACGGCAATTGTGAGTGTGGTATCTTGCTGACTCGTCTCTTTTTCTTGCCACTGCCAATGGAGAAAACAAAACAAATTGTGCATTTTTTATGGACGAGCCATGGCATGATGAATAGAGTGCCTACTCAAATTGAACACGCCTAGTAAAAAAAATGAGAGGTTTCAGGATGCACCTTTGGTGAATGGGGCTGGCAGTTAACTTTGTATTTGCAAGTCTTAGGCCTTGTTTAGATGCATAAAGTTTTGTGTGTAAAACACTGTATCACTTTTATTTGTATTTGGTAATTATTGTCCCACCATAGGTTAATTAGGCTCAAAAGATTCGTCTCGCAAATTATAGATAAATTGTGTGATTAGTTATTTTATTTAGCAACATTTAATACTTCATGCATACGTTAAAAGATTCGATGTGATGGAGAATCTTGTAAAGTTTTGGAATTTTGAAGGTAACTAAACAAGGCCTTAATGTAAAAAACGTGTAATTTGAGATCAAGTAACGTAGGCGGCTCTTTTTTGTCATGCTAATTTAAATAAATGTTTTTTCGTGTAAATATATGTACTTCTCCTAAACATTCTTAAAAAATTTGTATTACTCTTAATGTGAAAATGGTGAATATATGGGTGTGGCAATTAAATTTTTAAGTCTTAGCGTAGAAAATGTGCAGCTTGAGATCATGTAACGTTGACGGCCCTTTTTATGTTGGGTTGGTTTAAAGAAATGTTTTTATTCTTTTTCTTGTAATAAAATATATAGCCCTTCCAGGCATTCAAAAAAAAAAAGAAATATACCAGGTGAAAACCAACCTCTTTCGTGTGAACTTCAATCAGGGTCACCGGATCAACATCCAAGGAGCATAGGGGATTAAGTAATTTTACAATTAACCGTCCGCTCTTGCATTGGGTAATCACACTTTTGCATGGTTTGCACGAAGATGTTGGTCTGCATCTGATATGCATCTGATATGTTCCCTTCTAATAAAACAAACTAGCAAGGTGGCCCGCGCGTGTAGCGCGTGTAGCTAGTTTTTTAACTTAATATTTAAAAAACAGCAAAGAAATTGCACCAGCATTGGTAATAGCATAGAAAATATTGGTATCTATGCTCTTTATGTAAGCAATTTGCTTCTAAATAATATCTATGTGTGCTTTGTTGTGTTTTATTTTTTCTTTGTTTTTTAATTTCTCCCTCTATTTGTGCTGATTTTTTTTTCTCTTTCATTTTCGTCTTTTGCATCGGATGTCATTAATGGTGAAATTCACTGTGTAGCTTGAGCCCTCCCAAGGTTATCCTGCCGCGTTCAGGCTCATGTTGTTTGTTTTGCAAATTTGGCTGGAGGGCTTTGTTCATAGTTGGTTTTGACTTCTAACTAAAAAAACATCTCTTTATCATAGGACACTCATCAACCATCGCAATTTGCTGCAAGATATTGCAGTCTATCTTTTTATTTAGAATAATTGGAAATGAATAGGAAATGACCAATTATACCCCTGCCGCCTAAAGCCATCCCAAGTTCCCAACCCCATCTCCATCGAATCGCCAGAACATCGAATCATCCTCTGCTTTGGTCCGTATAGCGCGGAGGTCCGGCTGTAGCCCTCATACCGGCGGCACGCTGGGGTCCTGCCGCCGCCGGCCGGCCTGCTCGAGCCACCACACCGGTCACGCGCTTCGATTTTCTGGTGCGCTGAGGATTCGGTCGTAGCCCTCTTACCGGTGGCGCGCTGGGGCCCTCTTGCCGCCCGCCCGTGCCGATATGCATCAGTCACCACCTCAGAACGCAGGGCATGAAGCCTCCGGCCGTGTCCCTGCTTCTGCCTGGCCGTGCCGCTGCGCCAGCTTGCGTGGCGTTCGCCCACGAGGCTGTGCCTGCATCATGGCGGGTCCGTCGGGGACGCGCATCGCTCGGCTGCGAGTATGTGGCAGCAGCACGCCGGATCCGGCTATCATGCAAATAGGAAACTCAATAATTTTCCTTTATTTAATAGCAGCTCAGATTCAGAAATGCTTTACATAGCCTAGCCTCTATTGTTTTTACTGTTCATCATATATATGTTTTTACTAATACTGTCAAGTGACTTAACATTCTATTTTCTTACTGAAACATTTGTTTTGTTGTCTTGCTTAGGTTTTTTAAGTAGCGAAACATGACCACAAATTTTTTTTTTGCAGCGAGAGCCTAGTGCAACCTTGAAGTCATGGCACAGAAAAAGGAAGCCCACCAGCCAAGTGTGCTGCTGGTGCCTTCTAGGCGATGACGCGCAGCTGCTCCGGCGAGATTGCACTTCTAGTTGGTCATCTATTTATTATTTATATGGCTGAAACTCTTTTCTTGTACGAGTTCTATAACTATATTTATTGACCGGTATCTTTCTAAATACATTCATGTACCTGCTATAGAATATCAAATACATTTTTTTGAAGGGTAGTACATTTACGTACCTGATATGGAACATCAAATATTTTATTAATTGTGTTAAGCTAAGTCAGGTTGTTTTTTGCATGGCCGGACTTTTTTTTCCGTCTGAGTTCTAATAGATTTTTTTTATCATGCTGAATACATTGTCATGAACTCTTCTGATTACTTTATATCGTTAGATCTTCATAAAATTCGACCGTGCAAATTCTTCTCTCTTTTAGATTAATGTGAGAATTTCTAGATCCTCTCGGCTAACATGGTGGCTTCTTTTGACTTCTTTTAACACTCCCTTACTAATATAATAGATATATTACTCTTAATGCTAAATTTAGTTATACGTGTAGGTTGTCGCTGCCATGTGCACTCAACCCCTGTTGCAATAGTTCTTTTATTTGATAAAGCGAGTAGAGCAATATATATTTCATGTAGTTTATAAAAGTATATGTGTCAGATTTGGAGTCACAACCACAACCCACGGTGGTAAAGGAATGTATCTCTGATCCCTTTGTATCGCTACTAGAAAGCATGCGTGTCCTCTTTTAAACTACATATTTTCTCCGATTCTTTTTGTCTGGAGTTGAAGAGGAGAAGATGCGTGCAGTGCACCGTCCAGTTTGGTTTGTTTTTTTGGTTGTTTGTGAGTTTTTTTTTTAGAATTGGTTGTTTGTGAGAGGTGTGGCTTTAATTTTTGGGGCCAAGAGATAACCAGCCGAGCAAGAGACGGCCACCGCGGATTGGGCTGGGCAGGCTGGGTCAGAACCCAACTCTGTCTGGGCCACAATAAGGTCTAGCATGGTATAGGCCCATCCATAGTGGTTTAGTCGCACGGGCCCAATTGAGCAAATGCATCATTCCGGCCTAGCTGTTTCGGCTCACATCCATATGGAAGCCCACGTTACGCTAACGATGTTAGATTGTTAGTTGTTGCTTCCTAATTTTTGTTTAGAAAAAAATGAACGCCAATTTTTTATGCAGCCTTAGTAGCATCTGAGGTTCTGGGTTCGACTTCTTATTGGAGCGAATATTCTGAGATTTAACGGCTTTGTGCATTCAGTGATAGGCGATGTTCCCGTCGACAGCGATGCGCCTGTGGGACTTCGTCAATCTCGAGGATTTGCCGGCTCAGTCTTCGAAGATGCTCATAGAGGTAGGGTTTGCGTACGTGTGTTCATAGGGGTGTGAGTGTGCGTGCGTTGTGAGTGTCTGCATTGTACTGTGTAATCTCAAAAAAAATTAAATTTACCGAATAATGAAAAGAAGAAATATAGAATGCGCAGCCGGCAAGTTTGATCCATATATACTCCCGAATAAAGCAGCTAGCTGGACTAGTGCACATACGTACATTTATACGACCTGCTATAGTATAAGTGTATGTATGTACGTATGCATGCATGCATGCACCGCAGTATATACCGTACGTACATGGATGCCAGCGAATTGAAGACAGGCTGGACGATGATGACGATGGGTGGAACGCCACGTACGTACACACGCGCGTCAACCAAAGCGCGCGGCAAGTCAAATTTGAGCAGCCGGCCGCAACCTCAACGGACTCTTACTCTGATCGACTTGCTACTGCAGACTGCTATATATACTAGCCGACGACACGATCCTTCCACCTAGCTAGCTCTATATGGAGTAGTACGTGTGGCTAACCTCCTTTTCACGATACTGATCATAACTTATTAGCTTACATAATTAGGTCTCCGAGTTTAAGGGGCTGAGCTAGCCATCGGAGCCACCGGTGTCACTTCCTTTGCACTCCATAGATAAACAGTTAATAACAGTAATTTTCTTTGATTTTACACAAAATCATCATTGTCAACTGACAACAATAAACATGCCTAGCTCCACCCCTGCTGAGTTTTGCAGCATTAAGTTAGGCCTGCTAATGGGTTGGGTTGAAATGGGTTTTATGGGGTGGGTTTTGAAATGGAGTGTGTTTGGATGATTTAAAATGGGTTGTATTAGTTAATGGGGTGGGTCGGGGCGGGTTGGGGTGGGTTGAAATAGATACTTTTTACAAAATAGTATAACTATATATAAATGTGGGTCCCACGTGAGAGCTGGGCTCTGAAATTAAAACAACGTGTTTATATCAGAAAATTTTATCGAAATTGACTGAATTTTGTTGGAGATGACTCAGTACGACTGGCAGCTATTTTGTACAAAGCAGTGTGGCTAGAACTACCTGTGGGCCCCACATGAAGAGCCGGACCCTGGAATTAAAACCTCGCGTTCACACTATAAAATTTTATTGAAATTGACTGAAATTTGTTGGAGATGACTCAGTACGACTGGCAGCTACTCTGTGCAAAGCAGCGTGGCTAGAACTACACGTGGGCTCCACATCAAGAGCCGGACCCTAGAATTAAAACCTCGCGTTCACACTATAAAATTTTATCGAAATTGACTGAAATTTGTTGGAGATGACTCAGTACGACTGGCAGCTACTCTGTGCAAAGCAGCGTGGCTAGAACTACACGTGGACTCCACATCAAGAGCCGGACCCTAGAATTAAAATCTCGCGTTCACACTATAAAATTTTATCGAAATTGACTGAAATTTGTTGGAGATGACTCAGTACGACTGGCAGCTACTCTGTGCAAAATAGCGTGGCTAGAACTATACGTGGGCTCCACATCAAGAGCCGGATCCTGGAATTAAAACCTCGCGTTCACACTATAAAATTTTATCGAAATTGACTGAAATTTTTAGAGATGAGTCAATATGACTGACAGATACTCTGTGCAAAGTAGTGTGGCTAGACATATATGTGGTCCCCACATTAAGTGTAGAACCACTAAATTCCTCTGCATAGTAGAACCCATGGGTTTTTATGGGTTACCCGCTTATAATGGGACGGGTTGGTTAGAGTTGAGAAATTAACTAATTGGGTTGGGTGGGGTTGGATATCTAAATATGTTAATTTTGGGTGGGGTTGGGTATGGTACGGGTTCCAACCCATTAGCAGGGCTACATTAAGTTCATGTATCATCGACCGAGTATATATATGTACCTATTTGGAAAGAAAATAATAACACGTAGAATTTATACAAAGTATGCATATCTTACATATCCGTAAGAACCTTTGACGAGACTCAGCCAAACAAACATATATACATTTAAGATTAATGAAATCAACTTATCCATGCATTTTACTATCAACGAACATGTAACACCCACCACTAGAACAGCAATCATGTGCGCTCAGCAACTCGATCCTACTGGGGACAAGAGTGTTCCATTTATGCATCCATGTTGCACAAAAAGCTATGAAAAATCAAACACAACTAAATAATTAAATAATGTATTCTCTCCATACTCGAAAAGAAGTCGTTTTGGACAAAGTTTGGATCAAACATCGGGAATATATATAAATCACGAATAACTTTTAAGTTGTTGAGTTTCAAAATACAAAAATCATATGAATAGATTGGTCTTGAAAATACTTTCATAAAAATAAAATTATATCACTTTAATTTGCGATAAATATTTTTTATAAAAATAAGAAGTCAAAAAGTTAATTTTTGGAGATCGTGTCGCTGTCCAAAACGACTTCCTTTTCGAGTATGGAAGGAGTACATACTATTGTATATGTGCTATCTTAATTATTGCATTGTGAGTACACAAGCAAGTACATGATCCATGTATATGCCTGGTTCAATATAATGGTTGATTTATTAGCAGCCCATCAGCTGCATCTATCATCTCTTGAAATTCCTAGCTAGAGTGGGCGACTATGCAACCGATTTATTAGATGCGGTCAGAGCTGTCTCTCACACATGTACACATACACCGTGTCAAGTTGGACATATGGACACATGCATGCACAGCCCGGCCGGCCCCGACATGCACCTTGCGTGCTATATAAGGCCATGCGCGGCCACCTCTTGTGTCACACAATGCAAATAAATTAGCAAGCAGATAGTACCAAAGTGTGCAACCAACAGTACAGTAGAGACGATGACGATGAGGGCAGTGGTGGCCACAGCCGCCTTATTGCTGGCCGTGTCTGCGCGCGCCGAGCAGTGCGGGTCGCAGGCCGGCGGCGCGCAGTGCCCCCAACTGCCTCTGCTGCAGCAAGTGGGGCTGGTGCGGCTCCACCTCCGACTACTGCGGCGACGGCTGCCAGAGCCAGTGCACCGGCTGCGGCAGCCCGCCGGTCGCCGGCAGCGGCGGCGGCGGCGTGACAGACCCGCCGAGTTAAAGGCTTTAATTAAAGTGTAGCCACCATCATTTGAATATATTAAACGCATTAGCTTAATTAAGTATAATTTGACAGGTTGTTTCCAACGCACAGGCCGATCGAAACACACCAAAAGTCTCGCATGAAGTTGAGCGCAGAAGGTACCAGCATGATAAAATATTACAAAATAGTAAATAATATTAAGACTTTTGCAAAATACCTTTAAATTTAAAACTTACAAAACAAAAGATAGCAACGGAAGAGAATCTAACTCATAACTTATAGAGCATGTTTACTAGAGAATGAATCAAACGAACTAAATAAGTCGAGAACTACCGAAACGTGAAGACAAGGTGGTACATCAAGCCCACCGATGTGAAGCCTAATTAGCTCCTATACCTGAAATAGGGTAAACAACAAATACTGAGCAACTAATACTCAGCAAGACTTACCCGACCAGTGGGTATAACTTAGCCCACATATCTAGACATGCAAGGCATCTGGCTGGTGGTTATTTTGCAGAAAAAGCGACTAGAGTAATTCCTTACTTTCATCATTTTAGCCCTCGATTCTATATAAATTAACCATAATCTATCATTTGCAAAAACTAACTATAGCAACTATGGTGGAGCAACAAGTATTAAATCAATGTAATAATCCTCATATTTATAACTTATCATCCCAACATACGCTACGATGTGACTCGGTGACCAAGGTGCTCATATCCGAGAGCGACTGACGGCGAATCGATTCGATTTAACCTTGCAAGGTGGACCTAACCAACACGGTATGCATAGGCCCCGTCGGACCACATGCACCAACCATTCCCCTCCCTGCCTCGAACTACAGGACCGTCCCACCATCATATGGCCAACCGAGCTCAACGAGAGACTACCAAAAGTAAAACATGCATCCCACTTCTCCACGACTACTCGACTACCCTAGGAGGTGAGTTGAAGTCCTATACTTTCGAAGCAAGGCAGTACTCGACTTACCGGTTTCGACTCCTACTCCCGGCATGCGGCTAGTACAATTCAAACATGATCAGCAGGGCCAACAACGGTACGGTCCTTAATCGACACAGACGAGACTAAGACACCCAGGAACCCTGTCCTGCTGCCATACCTACACATCCTTATCATTCCTGTCCGGTCTCAATTCTCCATTCATTCCATATCGAATACACAACTCATGTACTGGAATATGAATATATCATATATCTCGCGAGTAACCGGAAATTACTCGACTTCTAATCATCATATATCTCGCGAGTGACAAGAGAGCACTCATCTTCTACAGGAAACCATTAAGCATAGCACTTCTATCGTCCTATACATACTAGTATAACTCAAGGAAGCCTAGGGATCATGCAACTAGGGTTCCAAACAATTCCTATACCTAATACACAAGTAATAGAGACATATATAGGTGTCATAATTTGAAATAATAGGATGTGCACCGGAGCTTGCTTGGGGTAACACTAAGTCAGTGTTAATGCTATTAAGGCCTTGGGCCCTTCTGACCTTGGGCCGGGTCTTTGGTTGCTTCAGCGGGTCCTTCCATCTTCTGCCGATATCCGTCGAACACCGTCTTGTGGGTCGACTCCAACACCGCGTGCTTCACGTCCACACGTGTACATCTAGCGTACCTAAATGAGGTGCAATAATGCATATGCATGAATATATATGAAATACCAATTAATGCACATGCATATGACACAAATTAGTGCAGCTAAAATTCCCTACTTACAAAAGAACCATACTCAAAATGAACTAGCTTGCGGATTGTCCGCTATGCAGCAGCGGACAGCTCAACCTTGCTGTCCCACCAGAACAACCAACGCCTCTGGATAAACTTAAAACTATATTGCGGACTGTCCGCGATCCGGTAGCGGACTGTCCGCAGTACACCTTTGCAAACTCACCAGAACCAACAACGTCTCTGGACGAAATTCAAGCTCTACGACGGACTGTCCGCTCCCTATTAGCGGACCGTCCGCAGTTTACTCTGCCAATCCACCAGAGACAACGACGTCTCTGGACAAATTTCTAATCTTACCGGCGGACCGTCCGGCCCTCCTTGGCGGACCGTCCGTGGTTCATTTACGCGAGACCACCAGAGACACAACGCCTCTGGACAAACTCTAACCTAACTTGCGGACTGTCCGGCCCCCCTGAGCGGACCGTCCGCGGTTCGTCTTTTTAACATCGCACGACAGGCGGCAGCAAGCGCGGCGGCGGCGGCCGTTCACCGGCGCCGGCGGCGCACAACGGAAAGGGAAAAAGGCCGGGGAGCACAAGTAACTCACCATGAATCCATTCTTGCGGTCGGTTCGGGCGGAGGATGACCGGAGAAGCGGATCGACGGTGGAGCAAAGCTTCAAGCGGGCTCCAATGGTGATCGGCGGTGACGGGGGCGATTCCGGCCGGGAAGGAGCTGGCTGGGGGTTGGAGAAGGTGAAGGAGGTGCTGGGGAAGGTGCTCGTGCAAGGAATCGAAATATGATGGTCGGATGAAGGAGATCGAAGGGAGGGGGCGACGGTGGAGCGAGCGGATGAGCTCCGCTCGTCTGATCGATGGGATGAGGAGGAAGGAGGAGATGATAACCGGAGTCCATAACCAGATAAATATCTGGGTGTTCTCTGGACGGACCGTCCGCCGCTCCAGAGCGGACCGTGCGGAGTTTTTTTTGGGTGTTACAGGCGGCGTCGCGTCCATCATCTCACAGTCGCTGTTCGACCAGATGCTGCTGCACCGCAACGACGCCGCTTGCCCCGCCCGGGGCTTCTACACGTACGCCGCCTTCGTCGCGGCGGCCAACGCCTTCCCCGGCTTCGCCGCCACGGGCACCGCCGACGCCCGGAAGCGCGAGGTGGCGGCGTTCCTGGCGCAGACGTCGCACGAGACGACCGGCGGGTGGGCGGCGGCGCCCGACGGCCCTTACTCGTGGGGCTACTGCTTCAACCAGGAGACCGGCGCCGGCTCGTCGTCCTACTGCCAGCCCAGCTCGCAGTGGCCCTGCGCCGCCGGCAAGCAGTACTACGGCCGCGGGCCGATGCAGCTGTTGTGGAACTACAACTACGGGCCGGCGGGGCGGGTGTAAGGATCACCGGGGTGTCCGACCCTAGAGGGGGAGGGGGTGAATAGGGTCGCTAATCGCTTTTTAACCTAGGGCTCAAACTACTTGCATAAGATAAACCTAACACGTCCTACGCATGCTAGTTATGACTAAGGTTTATCTATGCTACTCTCTACTAACCCCTAAAAAGACTTGCAACCTAGCTAATCCTAATCAAACTAACTAGGAAAGTAAAGGTATGCAAGGTAGAGTAAGTGCGGAAACGTAATGCGGTAAGTAAAGAGGTAAGTGCAACTGTCCTCTGATCCTTGAAAAACAAACTCTCTGGACAACTGTACCGACGCCATTAACCGGTGCATCATCGGTTCATCCGATGTATGCATTTTCCTTGGTCTGCTTCTGCCATTGCACCGACGTATTCAAACTTCCTATCGTCGGTTCATCCGGTGCCAAACCCTAGCCCGCAGGCCATCTCTGTCATTGCACCGATGAGTACATTTTGCCTTACGTCGGTTTAACCGGTGATACTAAAACTCCCAGACGTGCTCAAGTCAATGCACCGACGTGTGTAATTTGCTTGGCGTCGGTTCAACCGGTGACTTGATTTCTTTTAGGTTTCAGGGCGCTGCCCTGAGACCCGCGAGGGGCGGCTCCCCCTCGACCCCCGTCCGCTAACCGGGTAGCGGAACCCCCGTAGGGGCGGCCCTTCGGGCCTAGCTTCGCCTCTCTTCTCTTTGTCATCACTTGAACCTAAAAGCCTGAGTATATCATCTAAGCAAACACATTAGTTCAAGTGTTGCGTGTGTCATCAATCGCCAAAACATTATATTGAAATATGGCATGAGAGGCCATTTTCGCTACAGCGGGCCATCGGCGCCGACCTGTTGGGCAGCCCGGAGCAGGTGGCCGCCGAAGCCGCCGTGTCCTTCAAGACGGCCGTCTGGTTCTGGATGACGCCGCAGTCGCCCAAGCCGTCGTGCCACGACGTCATGACGGGGCAGTGGAGCCCCTCCGCCGGAGACCGGGCGGCGGGGCGGCTGCCGGGGTACAGCGTCCTCACCAACATCATCAACGGCGGGCTCGAGTGCGGCCGCGGCGCCGACAGCCGCGTGGCCGACCGGATCGGCTTCTACAAGCGCTACTGCGACATGCTCGGGGTCACCTACGGGGACAAACTTGGACTGCTACAACCAGAGCCCGTTCAACACCTAGCTAGCTCCAAGCTCCATCCATCCATCTCTAGCTGTGTTATGCATGCATGTCGATCGATCTGTAGCTAGGCCTGCTAATGGATTGGGTTGAAATGGGTTTTATGGGGTGGGTTTTGAAATGGAGTGTGTTTGGATGATTTAAAATGGGTTGTATTAGTTAATGGGGTGGGTCGGGGCGGGTTCTATATAAATGCGGGTTGAGGCGGGTTGGGGTGGGTCGAAATGGATACTTTTTACAAAATAGTATAACTATATATAAATGTGGGTCCCACGTGAGAGCTGGACTCTGAAATTAAAACCACGTGTTTATATTAGAAAATTTTATCGAAATTGACTGAATTTTGTTGGAGATGACTCAGTACGACTGGCAGCTATTTTGTGCAAAGCAGTGTGGCTAGAACTACCTGTGGGGCCCACATGAAGAGCCGGACCCTGGAATTAAAACCTCGCGTTCACACTATAAAATTTTATCGAAATTGACTGAAATTTGTTGGAGATGACTCAGTACGACTGGCAGCTACTCTGTGCAAAGCAGCGTGGCTAGAACTACACGTGGGCTCCACATCAAGAGCCGGACCCTAGAATTAAAACCTCGCGTTCACACTATAAAATTTTATCGAAATTGACTGAAATTTGTTGGAGATGACTCGGTACGACTGGCAGCTACTCTGTGCAAAGCAGCGTGGCTAGAACTACACGTGGGCTCCACATCAAGAGCCGGACCCTAGAATTAAAATCTTGCGTTCACACTATAAAATTTTATCGAAATTGATTGAAATTTGTTGGAGATGACTCAGTACGACTGACAGCTACTCTGTGCAAAGTAGCGTGGTTAGAACTACACGTGGGCTCCACATCAAGACTCGGACCCTGGAATTAAAAACTCGCGTTCACACTATAAAATTTTATCGAAATTGACTGAAATTTTTAGAGATGAGTCAATATGACTGACACATACTCTGTGCAAAGTAGTGTGGTTGGACATATATGTGGTCCCCACATTAAGTGTAGAACCACTAAATTCCTCTGCATAGTAGAACCCATGGGTTTTTATGGGTTACCCGCTTATAATGGGGCGGGTTGGTTAGAGTTGAGAAATTAACTAATTGGGTTGGGTGGGGTTGGATATCTAAATATGTTGATTTTGGGTGGGGTTGGGTATGGTGCGGGTTCCAACCCATTAGCAGGGCTATCTGTAGCTAGCTTTAGCCAACAAGGCGGGCGGCAGAGGTCACTCAAGTTTAATTATACATACGAATAATGCAAGCAATAAAAGACGTGCATGCTTATGTATCGAGATCTGATGAATTTCTTGTTCGGGAACTGTCAGTACTCACAAATAAAATTGAATTACAAAATGCTGAATTAATTCAGTGCATTATATTTATTACTGTGATGGACAACTTTTTCTCCTGCAATAATGGTATATATGTTGGAGTAATGGGCTTTGCCCATTACTTCTAAAGCATTAAAAGAATTTAAAGCCCACTATTAATGCTAGGGAATCAATGCTTAATTCCGTACCGGGAATTGAGGAGGATCTCAACCGACTTAAAAGGTGGACTTCGTGTACACCACTTGTGAAGCCGGTAAGAGGAGGACGGTGAACCACACGCGCGCGCGCTCGTTCGCCTCGCCGAGCCGTGGCTGAGGCGCGGCCGGACGTGCGGTGCGGTGCGAAGGATGTTTTGCAGTAAAGAGTATTAAAACAGAGGGTTAATGTCATCACTAATGACCGGACATTGAAGGCTCTTTACGACGTCCAGATTCGTTGAACCTGAGGCACATTAACTGCCGCTCATCAAAGCCATTCATGACGTCCAGATTCGTTGAACCTGAGGCATATCGTGCCTATATAAACCAGCACCCTCTCCTCTCATCCTCACTCATCTCAAGCACTCATCCAGGTACTCCTCTTCAGGAAACCAGCACCCTCTCCTCTCATCCTCACTCATCTCAAGCACTCGTGCCTATATAAACCAGCACCTCACTCATCTCAAGCACTCATCCAGGTACTCCTCTTCAGGAAACCAGCACCCTCTCCTCTCATCCTCACTCATCTCAAGCACTCATCCAGGTACTCCTCTTCAGGAGACCTCTCCCTTCTCCCTCAGCTGCTTTCTGCCTTCCCCACCGCTAGCACTGCGCGCACAAGTCTAGCGAGAGCAGGGCCTCCGGAACCTCTGCTCGCTGAAGGTCCTGCACGGGACGCGGGCAATTAGGTTTTTGGGGAGCGTCTTGACGCGACTGCTCGCTCCCTGAACGACTCCTTCGTCTACTTCCCGGCGTAACCGCTCGTGCGAACGACTACTTCGTCTACTTCCCGGCGTGACCGTTCGTGGGACGACTACTTCCCGGCGTAACCGTTCGTGGGACTGCACTGCGAACATCTTCCTGCATCGACATAGTTCGGCTACTTCGAGCAAGACCAGTCGAATAGCATGTCTATTCCAGCTGGTAACGGCGCAACCGGTGCCTCCGGCACTGGTCCCGCCTTGGGGTACTTACTAAACCTACTCTGATTTAATTCTTTGTTCATGCTTATTAGTGAGAATAACGTGAACACATGCACATATCTTGTACACACATTATCACTCATCTATATCATGAAATTGATATTAATATTTGGAATTAAAATATACCGAAAATTGCCTAGATATCTAACAATATATGGGTCTGTTGGAAACAGCAATCTGAAAACATTCAGATTTTGTTTATTATTAGCTTTTACCTCTAGAAAAACAAGACCTTGATGCATGGCAGGTTTAGTTTGGCTGAAATCGTTCCAAAACTAAAGTATCTAGCTAGTTGATGCGCACACGTACGTGGTTATTAGTGGGTACGCATTATATTCACCAAAAATCTACTCCATCCGTTTCAAAATGTAGGTCGTTTTGTCTTTTATAGATTCATAGTGTTTGCTAAACATCTATATATAACATATGTCTAGATACATAGCAAAATATAGAAATATAGAAAAGTCAAAACGATCTACATTTTGGAACGGAGGGAGTATATAATATATCTTTGTAGAAGATATAGATATAGTTAGATAGATAGATATTTAGTGATCAGATGATCATGCATGTCCATCCAATACACGCGTGCTAGTGGCAATCTATCCATCCAGATGCATGCATGATACTGATAGCAACATCCATGTTTGGTTTCCGGTATTAAAAAAAAAAGATAGCAACATGCATGTAGTACGACGCAGAGGCTCACGTATGGAACGAAATTCCACAGATAACAAAAGCTTCTATGCTGGAGTTGACATACACTAGCAGCTGCACGCAAGTGGCTTTAGAAAGAGGACACTACTAGGTAGCAGCAGCTAGATCAACATTACCAAGACATGCATGTATCTGGATGAAGAAGGAGAGGGAAAAAAGAAAAGCGCTGACCAAGTCTCTTTTCTTTTGGACCGTGTGCCCTGTGTACGTGTTCATCATGCGGGCCGGAAAGGAAGTGGGTAGGATGACAGACCTATGGGCTTTGAATAAGAAGTAAGCCCACTTGGATTTTTCAGTTGTTCCTAAAAAAACTTGGATTTTTCAGGCCACAATTCCTCCCTCATCTCTCTCTCTCTCTCTCTCTCTCTCTCTTTGAAATCAGGCAGAGCTTTATTGATTCAATAAGATAGTTACATCGTTTACAAGCAATTGAAGGATAGAATTAGGGGGGATCATCTACCCACACAAAAGAATTTTTCTCTACCAAAGCTTGCCTTGCTAGTTCATCATCAACTACTGAGTTGCATTCCCTGTTGCAATGACTAATGGAAATAGCAGCGAAATCCATCCAAAGTTGGCAACATTCAACATAGATATGACTTAGGAGCTGCCGCGGTGGCTGAGAAGCCTCCTTCATTCATCATAGTAACAACTTCCAAGCAATCAGTCCTCCCTCATCTCTTTATATATATATATATATATATATATATATATATATATATATATATATATATATATATATATATATATATATATATATATATAGACACACACAACGATTTACGCACAAAAGATGGGGGCGCCAGTCACATGTGTGACTGGCTGCATAGCTATTGCAGAAAGAGCACCATAGGCCGGCCCACTTACGTACCTCCTGAGCAGAGGGTTTAAAGTTTAAACAAAGGTTTGAAGCAAATAAATTTGCAATTTTCAAGTGAAATGTCTAAATCAAATTCGGATTGCACCATTTAATTTCTTATGATGAAATCTTCAAAATAAGATCCCAGTTGACAATATTTAAATAAATTTTAATATGGAATACTTTTCCTGAAGGGGAACAATTGTATAAGAAGCTGGAACAATTGTTCGCATGGAACATTTTTTCTGAAGAGGAACAATTTTATAAAGAAGTTGGAACATTTTTTTTGAAATTGAAATAATTATTCTAGGTTCAAAAAAAGTTCCAATAATAAAATTTATCTAAATGTAGTCAAGTGTGGTTTAGTTTTTGAAGATCTCGTTATAAGCGACATAACCATGCTCCCGTTGATCTATAGTTGGCTATTCGGGCCGGCCCAATTAGGCCCGGCACGCGAAGCCCAACTACTTATTCGGGCCGGGCCGGGCCGGCCCTTGTGTCGAGCCCTTGGCCCAAGCACGGCCTGTTATTCGTGCCGGGCCGGCCTGATATCCCATACGGGCTTCGCGGGCCGAGTCGGGCTGCGAGCCCATGTTGCTATAAATCCCTTATTTAATTCAGAATTGTCTCAAAAATTTGAATTTGACAAAAAAATAATGAAATCTTAACATATTCTTAAATTCAAACACTTTCATTCACACACATACAAATTAAAACATTCACTTTTATTCACACATACACATTAAAACATACATAAACACATAGACAAACGCATATACGGGGAAGCGCTCGGGCTCGCGGGCCTTAACAGGCCTTCCGTGCTCAGGCCGCCCGTGTGCCCTTGTCGGGCGGGAATTAAACATGCCGGGCCCGGCCGGCCCACGTGCCGAAGGAGTGGCCCAGGCACAGGACGAGCCTCGTGTTGGTCCGGCCCGGGCCCGTTTAATCTCGTGTCGGGCCAAAAAAATTGTGCTTCGAGCCGGCCCATGGGCCTCAGGCCGGATGGCCAACTATAGGCTGATTGGAGTGGCAATGACGACATCCGTGGATGATGATTTTATTGCTGCCTTGGAGGATCTCCTGTCGATACTGTTTGGTGTCCGCTGATTGGTGCACTTGCTTGTAACTTTTGGTTTGGTTGTGTCTACTTCTGCGATGTACATCAAGTTTCTAAGAAGTTGAGATGTGATAATTAATTTGGTGTGGCGTTAAGACTTTGCATGAAAGAAACTGGAGTGAAGAAGAAAATTGAAGCTTAGTCTTTTTGTTTTCTTTCTTGTATTTTAAAACCCTCATTATTTGAGATTTTGAGTTTAAGAACTCTTGTAATCCTTAGATGTATATATCCACCAGGTGGATATAGAGACTGATTTATCACTTATAAAAAATAACTTTTTTACTGTGCCATGCTTCCTAATTACCCTATTGTAAAGTGTTGGGTATTTGTTTTTAAGACTAGTATTTTGTAGCTATTTGTCTTCCCAGAATTTGATTTGTTCTCTATTTTGAAGTTTTTCTATTTTGAAGTTTAAATGTTCCGTTGTTAAGAAAGTCATTTTTGACATCCATGGATCCAAACCGGATATGTGAATCCTCTAATAACATTTGAGGATTTATTGCCAAATTCCATCTTCATTAATAAGCTTGAAAAGCCATGTACTTTAAGAGATTTTTATTCTAGACTTCTAAATCCAAAAATTCTAGACCATCTTGATCTCTCAGTCTACACATAGTATCCCATTTTGTTAATCTGTATTTTTTTTCTATGTTTATCCTCTTGCCAAAAGAACCTATAGTTGGCAGGTTGCACGGCTAAGATTGTCGCGCGGAAGAATGAGCACGGGAGAGGAGGCCAACAGTTTTTCTCTCCCAATTAGTCATTTTAGCTGTAGAGATATGGTACCATACTCATGCGCTGTATATATATAATGTTGCTAGCTATCTAATAAACTCTGACTCTCCGTCGTACACGCGCGTATATGTACCACCCGGTTCCAAATCCCCCTTCATCCCGGTTTTGGAACCGGGACAATAAAGCCGGGATAAAAGGCCTACACCCTTTCGTCCCGGGTGAAATAACCGGGATTAAAGGCCATGTGTAACGTAAAAAAATATTTTGTGCAACCCAGAACTCGAACCCGAGATGTCTTGCCTCGCGTGTAATTTCTTTACCACCCCACCTACGCACCACATGTGACTTTAGAATAAATGTATTCCTGTTAAACTAACACGTGAAGAACCTTTTTGTCCGGGTTGGAGCCACCAAACAGGACAAAAGAGGATTCTTTTGTCCCGGTTGGTGTTACTACCCGGGACTAAATGTCCAGAGCCTTTTGTCCCGGTTGGAGTCACCAACCGGGACAAAAGGGGGAGCCACCAACCGGAACAAAAATGGGGTCCTTTTGTCCCGGTTGGTGCCTCCAACCGGGACAAAAGGTCTCTGTCCCCCTCGCTGGCCTGGCTAGCCGTTGGACCCGGGACAAAAACCACCTATTGTCCTGGGCACAAAAGGTCTATTCTATATTCTATAGTAGTGTACGTATATATATTATATATACTATAGTAGCTAGATCTCTGTCTGTAAGTAGAGAATATATATGACTATATATCAGGCGGGCAGCTATGTATGTATGCGACGATGCATAGATGGATGGACGGTTGATTATTAGTTAGAAGTTGAGGACGCTGCTGGCGAAGTATGGCGACCAGCTCTCCATCCAGGGGCTCCGCAGCTGCGTCAGGAAGGGGTCCTGCATCCACTCCTGCTGCTGCTTCGCCACGTCCAGCTGCGGCAGGCTCAGCGTCGCCGGCCTCAGCACCGCCGTCGTCGACTCGGCCATGACCTCCTTCTTCATGCGGCATACGCTCGCCGGCGGGATGGCCACGCCCATCATCGTCTCCCCCTGTTGGGCTTGGTGGTGGTCCGATCGCGACGACGACATGGTGGAGTCGTCGGTGGGCGAGCCGGCGGTGTCGTTGTGGCCGGAGGCGGACGGCGTGCATGATGCGGAGGCGGCGCGCGCGAGCTCCTCCATGGCCACCCGCTGCTCCAGCTCCTTGAGCGACACGGCCTTGCGGTAGACCTTGCACAGCACAATGTCCTCCTGTACATTCTTGGGCGGTGATGCGGCGTCGTCGTGGACGGGGAGGCGGTACTCGTTCATGACCCAGTCGGTCTTGGTGCCCCGCGGCGCGCGGCCCTCGTAGTAGACGAGCGTCTTCTTGAGCCCGATGAGGCGCTTGGGGTCGGCGGCGCAGCGCACGGCGCGGTCCGACCCCGTCGCCTTCCAGAAGCCGCGCTCCGTCGTGCGGCTGGGGCGGCCGCCGGCGGCGCCGGCCTGATGATGCTTGCGGTCGCGCGGCACGAAGAAGTACCACTCGCGCTCGCCGACGATGCGCGCCAGGCCCGGCAGCTCCCAGGGGTCGTGCCGGTACAGCTGCACCGTCGGGATGATGTCGAACTTGAGCTTCTTCCCCTGGGCCACCTGCTTCAGGTAGAACTCCAGCAGCTCCTCCTCCGTCGGGTGGAACCGGAAACCCGGAAGCTCATCAACCTCCTGCGTCGATGCGCCGCGCCGCCGCTGATGATCCATCTCTCGATCTCTGTCTCGACGCTGCTGCTGCTGCTGCTGCTGATGGTTTCTAGCTAGCAATACATACATATAATTAATGAGCAGTTGTTGCTTGATCGAGAGCTGAGATGATCGAGGGCCTGATGAGAGAGGATCGGAGCATATATATATATAGGCCGTCGGCCGGCTGCTAGCTGGTGCTGGACTGCTGGGTCTGGGGATGGACAAGCGACGAACGAAAGAGTGAGCGAGGAAAGTGTGTGGGTCATGCGCTCTCGTCTCTTTCGTTCCGGGCCGGTCTTCTCCACAGTCGTCACGGCTGACTTTTACTGGCTAGCTAGCCAGCCTAATGGTGCTGGCTGGTATGTGTCGTGTGTGGAAATTATTAAGACTTGGAATTCTTGATTGCGGCCAGGCTGCTTAACTATAGCTAGTGCTCATTACTTTACTTATTACTTGGAATCGAGTTAATTATTATCAATTGGCCTATCTATTGCCCCCTATTTCAAATTATTAGTTGTTTATTGGCCAGGACCGTACGGGCAAATCTAGAGGCCCTGTGCGAAACAATGGAGTAGGGCCCTAGTAGCCTAGTGATGGATCGCGAATACAAAGTGACAGCAGCTGGCAAGCGCGATGTGCTGTGCGAAAGAAAGCGGCAAACGATACGCCTACTATGTACGATTCATCTTCCAAGAGCAATTTGGACCACATTTTGCCACAAATTGGACCAACAATCAACTAAATTAAAGTCTTTACATAATTATACCTAATGTATATACCTAGTATTTTGGGGACCCTTTGAGTTTGGGGGGCTTGTGCGGTTTTTGTAAGTACATAGTTTTTGCTATGCATGCACAGAAATTCACTGATGTAAGAAGGTGTAAGTACTTTAGCATGTCATAGTGGTAGTTTAGCTTATTAGTTACTAGAAAATGTCAAATTTGGTGCATGAGCACACAGTTTATGTATGAACAACCATTATATTGAAGAAACAAATTATATAATAAGTACAACTCATTAACTATTGCCTGGTGACCCGCCATACATCCAGAAATTACACACACTGAAGAGTGCCTCCTGATAAAGAAGTGAGGGGGTGCGAGCCTGCAAAGTGGTCCGAGACGACTTGGTCCATTGGTGCACAATAACTAATATACTAAAAAAGTTCAGAGTGCGTGTCTGCACTGCAGCTAATTAGGAGCGACAAAACTACCTAAGAATTTCATTCATTCATGTGTGCCCCCTGTGCAGTGCATCCGTAGACGAGAGTGTTTTGATGAGATTTAATTTGGCATACGTAGCTTTCTCAAGGATGCGGAGAGAATGAATACCTCTGACCACCTTACTGTATATTACCAAGCCATGCATTCTTGACCATGCATGCATGGCTTGGTAATATATATGTTTCACATATGTGTTCTTTTTTAAAAAAATAATAATAATTTGCTACCGGGGCGAAGCCCCAGTTCCAAATTGACATGGTGCACTCCTTCAGGGACTAAAATAGCTTCTCAGGATTATACGGTAATTTTAAGCTTAGTTAGTGGTAAAAAAGAATTTACCCTGATGCGGCAGACTTAGCATGGCGTCGCCCCTGTTTGCTACTATCTGCATATGTAGAACATAATGCAAATTCTTTCACTTTTGCTGCACCATTTTTTTCTAAAAGAATAGTCTTGCATGTATACTTTTCTCTTTTTTCTAAGGCCCCATTTGGGAGGGCTCCTCCAGTGGCCGGAGCCGGAGTCGCACCAAACGGGCCCTAAGTGGGTTTTATTCGTCCTCTCCTTGAAATTATCATGATTAGGTCATATTTGAAATACCATTTTTTGCAAAAAGAATGTCGAAATTCTACAGGAATCATAATGCATGGAGTAATAAGCATATGTTGCTTTCAAATGTCATGGCTGTACATGTAGAGCTAGGTAGTTGTGTTAAGAGATACGTACGTACTCCCTTCACTTTGTAGAGGCAGCAGCTATACGTGTAGAATTCGTCCCTTTGATATCGATGGCTTTACTTTGACAGGAAACGTAGTACGTTGAAATGGTAAACCCCCATGAAATTAAACGGTTTTTAAGTCCAGGGCGCCCTCACGAACAGGGACAATGCAAGCAAACCGACACCATTGGTTTCCACAAGATTTCGAGATGGATGGACGGATGTTTTGACAGTTGAATTCGTTGCGTTCACAGGTTTGTTAGTCGTGCGTGGCCATGACTTTCCGGAGCAGAGGACATGGTGAGGTCCTCCTGATAGGTGACCTCCCCACATATCTCCAATAATCCCTCTTTTATTTGTCTCTTTAAAACCGCGTTGAATCGTTCCAAGTCTTGAAATGATTCTCCTTTTTTGACGAACCGATATATGGAGTTACTTTCTAAGAAGAAATCATTGCAGAGAATTCGGCGGCGGCTGCTGCGCAAAAAGACTAATGGTTGGCTAAAGTGGCTGCATTTTTCAGGCACCTCACCATTCGCATCAAACTGGGGACCTGCTTGGACTATGCACGCCACTAGCAATCTAGCATAGCATACATGTCAACATCAGACCAACCTTTTGCAACCTTTTTTATGTTTGACAGAACTTGCATTCAGAAAATTACTTCAAATTTCATCCCAGGGGAGAACAAAATCTGCAGCGAGTTCGCAGTCATATCTCAACAGCTTTATTCATCTCAAATTTTTTTTGCTCCCTTTCTTTAGTACCAGTAAGGTCATACCACCAGTGACAGTCATAGAGCTCAAGTACTGATGCTGATTTAAAGCAAAACATGTACGTATTGCTTTCTTTCTTTTTGGTGTGCTTTAAATGGAATAATAATACCATGAGCAAAGAAAGAGCAGCATGCATACGATACTAGTGTTTCTGAGTGTGACAAAGGTGGACTTGTCTGGTGCTAGGAGACTGGAGACAGAAGATCGATGAGCCAGCTAGCTGTACCATATAAATCAAGAGAGCAAGACTTGGGAATGGAGTTGGATTGGAGCCATCCATCACATCCAAGTCAATTATATTGGACCGGTTCTTCGATGCACAAGTCGTTGCTAGCTGTTACGGGTCGATAGATTTTGCCGCTGTCCGGAGAGTCAAGTCCATGGTTGGATTGCCCTCCAGTGACATTCAGCCTCGCCCATCACCACATACCAACACAAGCAGAGATCGGATCCGCAGCTTCTTTGAAGCAGTCCAAGTCTTTCTTCTGTTCTATCCTGTGCTGCGAATGAAGAAGAAGCTTCAATTGGTGGGTCAGTCACCTCAGGGCTCTCCCCAAGTGGTGGTGATGACGCATCATCTTGAGTTGGACGACCTGGAAGAAGAGGTCGTTAGTGATCCATCTTTTTGTTGCAAAGAGAGAAATTATGTATATTATGAGAGATGAAAAGAAGCCTGTGTGACGTCTATGCTTGAGTGGAGCTGACCTGACCTGACCCGACCTATTTGAATCAAATGTGAACCAGACAGGGAACAGAGACTGAAGAAGCTTCCTACCTTCATTTTCTGTTTTAGACAATGCTGTAGACTAACCATACATGCTTCTGTATCTGCGCATTAACATCTTTATCAAGGCCGGCAGTACGAAGTACAACAAACCAAAGTTTTATTCTGGACCAGAACTTCTTTACATAACCATGGTCCCTCTTATGGGCACACCATCTCTTCCCCCATTATTTTCACTCTCTAGACAAACTATACACACAGTAATTGGTGATGACACCAGTTCGCTATGAGCTATAGACCAGGACTATTATAAGGGCGCCAGCAGCTAGTCCAGTAGAGCAGGACTTATGGCATCATTTGGTACTTTTATCAGATGACTGACGCCCAAACTTCCTTCCCTTCTTGCCAGAAACATCCTCTGTCGATTCTCTTTCCTCACACGCTTCTGTAGTAGCTGTAGGTGTTTTGAGGGTGGTTGCATCAACATCAATGATTTCTGGAGAAGTCTTTCCAGCACCAGTTGTCTCAGCCTCTTCATCCACACGGTAGTAAGCCTGGTAGCAAATGTTTTGTCAGTTGCTGGTATTGCACTGTGATGGATAGCTTCTAGTTCATCAGTTCAGTTGAGAAGTAGTTGATAAGTGAACATTACCACACAAGTGCGCGGTGGAGAAAGGACTTTGAATGAGTTTGGGCGGTTGTTGAAGTTTGTTTCAGGCACCCCTGGTACCCCTTCAGGCGACGTGAAGTGATCAACGTCATGGCCAACCTGTGGCACAACATGATTAATCTTGAAACACAGCAGCCTGATACAGTTCTGATGGCATCAATTACAGGAGGGGAAAGAAAATATTTTTCCAGCATCTATCCCACTACTTACTCTTCCATGTCCACCAAAGACAAAAGCATCAGAATCCAGTGCTACTCTGTATTTCCCGGGCAGATCGCATCCAACTTTGTACCTGCATATCAGTTACAAAGTGGAGATGAGAGTAAGCACGCTAGACAACAGGGAGAAAGGGGGATTTCAAAAGGCAAAGCTTGCAATGTGTCGCTTACCCATCATAAGTATTCTTGGGATGAAAATTGAAAACAAAAACCAGATCTCCACGTTCGAATACAATAACCTGAAGGCAAGCACAAATAAATTGCAAAGGATCTTTTAACAAATCAAACTATTTGAATCAAATAGCTAGGGTTCAGATCGCGCTTTCCTAAAGTACATATCAACTTGATCAGTAAAATATAGCACAAGCTAGAGTTAATACTCTTCCTAAGAAAAAAACAAATGGCACAACACTCATATTTTCTCAAGTCCTTACCTTTTTCTCTTCATTCATGTCACTTACAATCTGCTTTGGTGATGAAAGGAAGGAAAATTCCTCATCGAGCGCATTCATTGCTTGATCAAATGCATTCATGTACTGTTCAGCATTAGAGCAATGAGAAAAAAAATCAGTATGTTAGCTAGGATAAATTGAAAACTTGAACTGCATAGAAATCAGACAGAATAGACATTCTGTTGGATACATAGTTTAGCATACACTGTTAAAAAATAATTTCTATCAACAAAACAACCAATCATTGAGAAACATGTTCCTATGTCTGCAAAGTAAAGTTAAGAAAATGTCATACCTATCAATCCACAGAAATCATGTACTTAACAGTGCCAATACATAAGCGTTAATGAGGTAGTAGGTTCGCACAGGACAAATATGATCAGTATATTAAGTAACAAGTAAATGGTTTGGTGAACTTTACTCTACTAGGATAACTTGAAAAGGTGTGAAAAAGTATAGTTGAAATCGAACACACTGTAAAAATGCATAGCATGGAACCCACAACATTTAGCTAATATTAGATATAATGATAAAAGGAAGAAGGTAATGGTCAAAGTGGTGCCAAGAAAAAACTATAAGGGTTGTATTAAAAAAACATAACCTTGTATCGCAAGTGATCAGTGTCCACAAGGCTCCACTGACGTCTGCATTTATCATAACTCCAGTTGTTCCCTTCTCTTGGAAAGTCGATCCATTCTGGGTGACCAAACTATAGGAGAATTGACATTATTACAGCGCAACGCCACTACAACTATGAATAAGAAGAAAGACATAAGAAATGAAATACAGCTGCACATTTCGTGCAACCAACCTCACTGAAGATCACACTCTCATGTGTAAAAGCATAGATGGCATATGAAAAACTCGTTTGTTTGTTCCAGGATGGTGCAGATGAAAGACTTGATAACATCTCTGAAAGATGCTAGGGACACTCAAGCAGTTTTCTTCAAATAGTGAAGGGTCAAATTTATCCCGTGTTTTGTACAAATATGTGGACAAGTCACAAGAGGACTACCAGCAATAAATAGACCACATTTAATGTGCAGCAACAAGCATTATTCAGAGTTGACATTAATCATTCAAATAGCAATCAGGAAGTCGGGTCACTGAGAAAACAGAAAAGACCCTTATTGCTGAAATCTCAAATCAATAAAGAGAAAGGATACATGAAACCTTTTATTGATGGGAAACATTTTTAATAGACCAAGGTTTTACCTCATTCCCCATAAAATTCAAGTAGCCATCACCTCCAAGAGCCATTGTGATGAAATGAATCATCTGGAGTGTTTAGAACACAGAAAGCAAATATATTAAGAGGGGATGTAACATGTTCAAGAATCATATGAAGCCAAATTTAACCAGAACTTGAGGAGAAATGGAACCTTTTGGAGTGCAATCCCACGATCAATGGTAGGTGAAGCCGGCTGCAAGTCTGACATACCAGTGTACATTTCTTTGTCCATCAGAAGAAATGCTATAGTTTTGTCGCCAACGATAGACTGAAAGTTTGAAAGAAATTAATTTCCAGTAGAAGATAAACAGATCGTATGTGACTGCAAATTCTCAGACATGCTTAGGAGGGCCTGGTAAACTTTTGAGAATAATCAATGCAGTTACTAGCAATCAGGATGGAAATTTGATGATATAATACTCTGATTAAAATATTCAAAAGGTCATCACCCACATGTTTAGTTCTCTAACCCACAAGGAAATAAAATATTTTACTACATCTAACTATATTTCCTTATAATATAATGCATGGTACCTGATCATGGCTCTCAGCATATGCAATGCATTTTTCAGTATATCTCCTGTTAGTCAAAGTATGCGCTATTTCACCCATCGACCACTCAGAGTCTTCTTTGTTCTTCAGGTAGTCAATCCATCTATCAGGGATAGCCATTGCCAGGCGATAGTCAAACCCAACTCCACCTTCATCAACCGGCCGACAAAGGACTGGCATGCCTGAAACATCTTCAGCAACAACAGTTGCTTCTGGCAGGATTTTGTGCATTAAATGGTTTGCAAGCATCATGTAAACAACTGCATCCACATCTGTGTCCAAACTGAAATACTCCTTGTAATTTCCAGTAAATCCCACATTAATACCATGGTGATGATACAGCATTGATGTAACTCCATCAAATCGGAAGCCATCAAACATGAATTCATCCATCAAATATCTCAGGTTAGAAAGAAGAAACCTCAATACCTCCCAGTTAGCGTAGTTGAACAGTCTGCTATCCCAAAGTTTATGATAGCCCCTATCTCCCGTATGAAAATAGGACTCTTGGGTACTTTGTCCAACATCATAGCCATTTAAACCATCTGTGACATTATTACTTGCATGGCTATGGACAACATCCATTAGAACTCGCAATCCCAAACTGTGTGCCTTATCAACAAGATATTTAAGGTCCTCTGGTGTGCCTGATCTGCTGCTAACTGCAAAGAAATTTGTCACATGATACCCAAACGAAGCATAATAAGAATGTTCCATAACTGCCATCAACTGAACTGTATTATAGTTATTTGCTCGTATGCGTGGCAGCACATTGTCTGCAAATTCCCTATATGTGCTTACTGCTGGCTTTTCACCACTCATCCCCACATGGGCTTCATAGATACGTGGAGCAACAGGCTTTGAAGGCCGAGGGTGCTTAAACATGTACCTGCAAAAAAGAGGAGAAGGTTCTGTAATTTTTTCCATATATTTTTGTTGGGCTAAGATTATTGCTTAAGTTTACAATGTGGTTCAGAACAGTAGAAAAGACCTTTCAGAAGCAGGAGGATCCCAATGAACACCATCATAGGGAGCTCCAAATTTAGAGGCATCAACAGTTGCATAACGAATCCACGCAGGAATTCGATCAACCCATACTCCACCATGTCTAAAGCGAAATTTAACCCTGGAATTATGAGGGATGGCCGGTTTCCCTTTGACATGGTCAATTTTAATTGACCAAACACCAAATTTATCCTTCTCCATCTGGTGGTTTGCACCATTCCAGTCATTGAAGTCACCAATAAGCTGTGCCTCCCTACATCCATAAGTAAAAAAATCTCCAAGTCAAATGTATCAATCTATTAAAATAGTGGAAACTACATTTTGCCATATGAAGAAAATAAGCATTAAGTATCACAACAGCAGCAAGAAAAGGGAAAACATATTTTTAGCAAGATATGACAGTCTAGCACAAGAGTGAAATCTCCATACAGTTTTCTATTCCCAAACTTTGATTACTCTCCTGTGTTATAGCATTCTGTTTTGTTGTCTAATTGCTGTCAGACAGCATCTCTTCAAAAGAAAATTGAAAAGAAAAAACTGGTGCTGTCATACTCCGTCAGTATATCATACATTAAAGAAAGGCGTTAATAACAAGTATTTTCCACAACAACACTAGAACTTACTGTGCAGCAGGTGCCCATTCACGATATACAGTTGCATCCTTGTTTGTATTGATCCCATACTTCAAATAGCCTGAAAAATATAGAATCCAGGAAGATTGATTATGCAAACAATGTACAGCATCAGAAAAGATTCTACAACTGTGTTGCACGTTCTGAATGCAGGAGCTGAGCCTAACCTTTAGAAAATTCTTCAAGACTCCCCTCATTTTTCTCAATGGAACATTTCTGGTCCAGGTATCTTTTCATCCGGTAGCTGAAATGGTCCTTGAATTTCTCCAAGTCGGGGTCTAGCTTGTATATGGGAAGATGGTCGACATCGTCCTGGGAAGCTGCCATAGTTTTATCTTCTTGCACAGTCGCGGCAGTGGCGAATTTGCTCTTGGACTTGCAATGGCCGATGAAAGTCAGATGCAGAATTACATACAGGAGAAGAAATAGACGCTAGTACATGACAATGCCGTAATTGGCTGCTACATTAACCACAGAACAGGGGCGGATCCAGCATAGGATATGGGTGTACGCATGTACGCCCGATAATTCTTGCAAACGAAATCCGGTAACTGGATTCAGATCCGAATACAAATAGAGTTTTGTTAGGGTTTGGGGTGCTCGGTCTCGCACAGCACAAGGAAAGAGAAGAGGCGTGCACACCTGGAGGATGCGCTCTTCGCCGGCAAAGGGCCGGGCGAAGACAGGAGAAATGGCGCCGCCTCTCGCCCAGTCGTCGCCGCCAGGGAAGGAAAAGCAAGGGAGGAGAGAGTCCGAGAGAAAAGAAAGGTTTTTTTTGACGGGAATAGTGATTCCATTACTCGAGGAGGAGGGGCTTCTCCGTGCCCGTAGGCACTCCGTCCCAGAGTAGCACGGAGGTTGGAGAAACATGGGGAGGAGAAGGAGATGAACATGAGGCTGAGCCCGAGCGGGAGGGCTGTCAACGAGCCGAGCTCGAGCGAGCCTGCACCGAAAGCTGGAGGATCCCGAGCCGAGGTCGTCTCACGATAGAACTACTCACAGCAGCGGTATCGATGAGAGATAAAAGGCAACGTATCAAGCCCAAATTAATCTCTTCGTGCAAACTATAAAAACATCAATTTGAATCATCGAATCAACATTCAAAAGTCATGGAAGATTGGGTAATTTTACAATCTAGACCTATTGGATTGGATAATCATACTTTTGCAAATCCTCCCTCCCACCTACTGCGCCTCTCCCCTTAAATGTTAATCCGATAGCTCAGATTGAAGTTTCCATAATTTGCACGGAGTTGGTTTCCATATAATATGTAAAGTTAATTTCAATACATAGTATCATCGCACAGTCACTAATAGTGTCACGTCAGCTTGACACTGGAATAAAATCACCTCCCTCAACGCACAATTGAACGTGAGCATGATGAAATAGAGTGCGCCACCAACACGGAGCGAGCTTCACAAGATAATCATGCATCGCAAGGTAAATCACACAAGAAAGATGGTGACAATATCGACGAGTGAACAATTAGGGAGCAAAAGAAAGGCTCTCTCGTTCATCAGATCATAGCGTCCGGACAAGCACAAATGCTAAATATGGTGGGCACTTTCGTTGCTAATTCAAAGTCGTGACAGCCAGCATCGAGAAGGATGGTAGGGAGATTTTTTAAAAAAGAGGGATGAGTAGCATGTATGAAAGTGTTAAGAGGTCAAAACTTTATTTGAAAGGATTTTAAAAGAGATGTTGTTATTTGAAATTTAATTATGTCGTATTGATATTTAAACCGATAAAATTAATAAATGCTTCGTAGTATCACCGGACATATTTACTAATATTATAACAAATTGTTCTAGCTAGAAAAGTCTTATTTTAAGTAAATACTATTACTGGCAAGAAAGTAGGAGAGTCTAATATCATCCCAATCCAAAACGTGTCCCAATCGAGATATTCCAGAGTTTTTCTCTAAAATTACCATTGAATTCCATTTCCTCCACAATAACAAATTCTAATCTAGGCAAAAGATTTACCTTTGCCGGCCCCGGCCGGCGAGCCTCGCGCTGGACAGACAATACATTCAAGCGCGCATTGCTGCCACCCTGCGAAACCATCAAGGAAGGAACGAGCCGTCAGGAGAAAAGTAAAAGCAGTAAATCCAATAGCCCCAGATGCCCCGGACCTCACCGCGATCCCTGGCGGCGCCGCTCGATCAGAAAGCGCGCGCGAGCGGCGCGTCAGCTGGAGAGGAGCCGGAGAGGAAGACGGCGACGTGATGCACAACATTGCGGCGGCGGTGGCGAGTGAGTCCTATCTTGTCAGCAGCGGGAGTTCCTCGAGCTTTATAGCGGGCGCCGGAGCCAGCTTGGCGTCTTCTCCCTCACAATGAAGGCGTGATTTTTTTTTTTTTTTTTTTTTTTGCTTTCTTCTGCGTCGCAATCTGCTAGCAGAAGCAGAAGCAGCCAGAGCCGGACACGGAGGAGGAGGCCATGGCACAGGACAATGACATGAGACAGATCTGTGGACCCGCATGGGCTGGGCGCGCCACGTGAGCGGACACGAGCAGCCAAGGCCGACAGGTCCTCCGTTTCCTTTTTTTTTAGCGAAAAGTGACTTTTCTTTTTGTTCTTATATATAAGCACAAACAGACTAATTACGTTCCCACTTGGTGCAAGATGTTCGTTTGTGCAAGCAAGATCATCATTATTTCAACTCGAAGCCCAAAAGAAGCTTTTTTTGTAGCTTTTCTAACAAATAAAAGTGGTCGGTGTCTAAAACGGACAGCTAAACGTAAAATCATCCGAATCAGACGAGCCGTGGTGGTTGTTAATCAGACAAAGTTGCCATTGTTTTTCCGTGCACTGCAGCGTTTCATCTTGCTTCTTTGAGTGGGTTTTCATCAGTCCATAACTGCAAATCAAATGGCCGTCTTTTAAGGTCTTTTTTTCCTCAGCGATGAGGATGAGGACGTGGAAAATTATATGATATACAGTGCTTGCTCGTGTAATCCCATCATCTTTTTTTTTTGAAAGGGTGTAATCCCATCATCTGAAGGAACTTCCATGTCCATCCATTGTTGCAAAAGGAAAGAAAAGGTTTTCAGCTAATCAGTTTTTTTTTCTTCTAGTTGTGCCACACGAGCATAGAGTGATCACGGCCTGCCCTGGCCCCCAAAAAGCACACAATATCAGAATGAGCAGCAATGAAATGGTAAAATACTCGAAGCATGAAACAAATAGAGTGGCGGAGCATCTTCTCCAGCCAACTTTGAGACATTTATTCTTTGTGCAACTATTTCTAGCCTGTGCTTTACAAGTGATGCCGTGGGAACTAGCTATGCTCCATACGTTTATTCAGAGCAGGCACATTGCTTCCATCCAACACTTGCTCTAAGGAAGCCTGTATCTTAAATACATGATCAAGGCCTCAACAGCTGAAATGGTCAGCTCAAAGAATCAACAGGCTGATTGTTCATCTCTATTAGCCGCACTATAACATCATGGCAGAGATCTCATTTTACACCTGAACCCTCTACGGACTGCTGTACCTTTACTTGGCTCGGTTTTCACCTGTCACCACAATCCAACCCTTGTGAGAGATTCATATTTTCTCTCCATAGATTGCTCTTAGTTGTCACTCCCTAGTAATCCATCTGTGCCCTCGGATCTCATATCCACCTAAGCCATGATCACTGCTCTCTCCGCCACTCTCTGCACTCGAGTACCCTGATTTCCTGCGATGCCTTCGCACTTTCTTCGGACCACTGTTGTCACTCAGGCTCCCATTCAGGAGAGGATCATCAATCCCGCTAATTACCCTGTTCAAAGATGTGGGCGAATTGATACAGCTGTCATCAT
The DNA here is from genome assembly GCF_016808335.1 of Panicum virgatum. Lineage (NCBI taxonomy): Eukaryota > Viridiplantae > Streptophyta > Magnoliopsida > Poales > Poaceae > Panicum > Panicum virgatum. The sequence goes on from NC_053139.1 coordinate 47,374,006, forward strand.
TTGTTTTCTTCTTTCTCTTTTCGTGCTTTTTGATGTTCTGGGATATCATGTGCAGTTTTTCATTGATTGGCTCCACAGCATGGTTCACAGTGAACTTCAAGTCATTCACAATCTGCCAGATTTGGTCAAATAAGATATTTTAGTTTAATTAGCATAGGTTTAGGGGGGAACCCAATTCAAGTAAACTGATGAAGGTAGTAGCAAATTGTTTCCTTACATATTCACCACCTCCAAGTACAACATCACGGACACTTTCTTTTATTGCAGTGGAACACCTCACATGATCATCTGGCTGGGGAAGTCTCAACTTGGTTGGGCGCTCACTATCCTTGACTTCGTCTGGATCTAGAGGGCAGTCAACTGAGGCATAGTCTCCAAGAACTGAAACATCTCCAACAAAACGATCATCCATTAGCTCGTATGGCTTTGCAGGGAAGACATACAGGTGGACGACAGAAGCAACACCCATCTGCATCGGAGTACAGAATACTTTGTTAGGGTTTACTTCAAAATGAATATTAAAAACACAAATATGCATAAACATTGAGATAGAGAACATGCCCTCTCCCAACTACGAACAGTAAAGGTTCCCATATGATCACACATACATAAATGAATTATTCAGTACCACAGAAGCTATCGAGCAAAGTAAAATAGAAATTAACCACCTCTATGCAGATAATGAAGTCTTGAATACTTGACTTAAACTGCAACTCTTGAGCAATAGGACCTCTCAGCAAGCCCCAATTGAAGAGGAGTGCAATTGCTATACCTTGCCACCATGTTAAGAACACAATGGACTTGAATGTCAGAAACTTTGCAAGAGGCTTTATATGGGCTAACTCATCCTTTATCGCGGCATAAAATTGAACAAGACAGTATAAGGCCCATGACTGACTGAAGTTGAGAAGCACAGCCGTGTAAGAGTACCTGGTAGACAAGTAAATAGTTCAAATGTTCAATAATGGCAAGACAACTATTTGTTTAACTCGTCCATCATCAAATGCACGAATAAGTTCACTGATGCAAACACATGTCCAACAAAAGATAATGAGGCGAGGGAAAAGGAAGAAACAACAAAAAGCTTATAGTGCAGTAAGTGCGTGATTTAACACTGAAACCTGAGTTATGTATAGATGCATTCTAATACAGGATGGGGCATCCCCAAAAGATGTCTGGGTAGACAAGGAGGGTCAGGCCCACCATAAATTAAATGCAAACACAAATTATAAACAAATCCAGTGGTATCAGATTCATGTATGCAACCCATGAAAGTCATCTACCATGACATGAAAAACCAGATATCAGGATATCCAAATCAATAATGTGATAGGACGTGAAATCAAGCACATGATTCATCACACATGACACATGGAAGTTGCAAGTCATAACGGTGCTGGAGGTGCAGCACACCTGAGTCTATGATATACTTAGTGATATAACATTATGATCCACATATGCATGCTGACTGTTTATAAAGGAAAATGAGCATAAAGGCCTTTTTTAAAGACCAGCATTAAGGCATTTAAAATGGAAGAACTACCAACAATAATGGAACAGTAACAACGTAGTGAAATGAGACAAGTCCACGATATGATCGACAAGCGAAAGAAACCAGCATTGCTTACCCACAGTTCAACTTAAACTCTCCTTCACAGTACACCCCAAAGGATTCAAGAATGACCGCAATGATAGCACATATTGATTTTATTATCATCTGTTTCGCATCATGGAAAATGGATCAGTTCATATAACCGGGCACTGCAAAGTCAACAGGGGTGGAAAATAAAGAGCACATACATATTGAACTAGCCCAAACTTGATGACCAAGTAGAACCATTCGCCTAAAGGCCATGGTTTCAGCATGTAATTCATTGGAAAAGGGTGGTGTACATATCGCTGTTCAGATGCTTGGCCTAAAAGTGGTGCATCAGAACCTGAAGTGCCCTCCTTCTTCAGAAATTCAATCGTCCTATCTTCCCCACCTAGTACAATAAGTAATACTGCATAGTGAGGCCAAGATATGGACGATAAAATTGGAATGTAAAGTAATTGACAGAGAAGTACCTAAGCAAGCAACTAGATACCGGCCAAAACAGTACATAGCAAATGCCTCGTATCCATCTCGAAGAATCTCGATATCAACACTTATTGATGGATTTACCAATGATATGTACTGCAAGAGTAGTCATAAAATGTTAAGCAGTATGTAGATGTTATCCTATACTTGGACTGCAAATGCAGTATCAATTTGTTGGACAAGCGACAAAGCAGCAACATAGCACCTTACCGACTCGACTGCATAGCAGGGCACCATGAGAATGACGCCGACAAGAAACTTCTGTTCCTGAAAGAAGTAAAGAATACAGGCACGGTGTGAATGTGTGAAAGAAATGACCAGGTCAAACACAGTTCCAACAATACAAACATTGACAAATATAATTCACAACCTCTGGGTTTTTGTAGGCTGACAGGTGATTGAACAGCAGGTACAGGGACAGTGAGAGTGAGATGATGACAAAAACGCCGGCGATAATTGTAGCCCAGAGAGGCAGCGCATTGCTACTGAGAAGAGAGAATGATTGTTTGGCCAACTCCATGGCCCTCTCTTCGCACAGCACCCCCTGCCCGTTCTTCTCCCTTCGGCGAAATCTGTTTCTGGGTATGGTTCATAGAGGATCATAATTCACAACCCCCAATCGGGACTGGAGTGCTTCCCAAATCCCCAGTGCCTAGAATCAGGGGCGGACCCAGCATAGGACATGGGTGTACACATGTACAACCGATAATTCTTGTTCTTGCAAACGAAATCCAAGTTAGTAGGAGGAAACATATTTATTGTAGAGAACTGGTGGATTCAGATCCAAATACAGATAGTTTTGTTAGGGTTTGGGGTGCTCCGTCTCGCACAGCACAAGGAAGGAGAAGGGGCGGGCGCGGCATACCTGGCCGGAGGATGCGCTCGTCGCCGGCAAAGGGCTGGGCCGCCGCTCGCCCAGTCGCCGCCGCCAGGGAAGGAAGATCTCGAGCAAGGGAGGAGATTACAGGCGGCTGAGCTCTGAGCCGACTGAGCGGGAGGGCTGTCAATGAGCCGAGCTCGAGCGAGCCTGCCGCGGCTGATTCGATTACTAAATTTACATGTTTAGATTAGATAGAAAACAGTACAAAGAAACTTGATTAGCCTAAAACACTGATTTAATCTGATAAATAAATAATTAGGAAAGGAAGCATATTTAGCTTTATTCCCTCTAATTCCTTTTCATTTCAAAATTGAATTATACTCATTTGAGTTGCTATCTTAGGAATAGTATGGATAGCCGCTCAATTCCAGTGTAAAGTAACTTCTCTTAAAAAAATTAGTGTAAGTACTCCCTCTATTTTCATTTACATATCGTATTACATTTGTCCTAAACCAAATTTGACAAACTTTGACTAAATTTATAGGAATAAGACAATAATGTTTACAATACCAAATTTGTTTCATTGATCCATCATGAAATATATATATATATATCGATAGTGCATATGTTGAATAATATAGTTGTTACTATATTTTTATAGACTTAGTCAAAGTTAGTCCAGTATGACATGTAAAAAAATGGAGGGAGCACAAGATAACATGGGAAATGAGGAGTCTTGATTCATGGGATGATAAACAAGGTTCTTCTTTTTTATCATTGTACCCAGTTGAAATAGAACTATTATCAAAAGAGAAAAGGGAATAAAGGGAGTATTATTTTGTACCTATTTTAATTTGTGCAACACAGTATCTCGCTAGATAATGCAAGGCTCTAGCCTTCAGCTATATTATTTTCACTTTGGATGGTTGGAAATTTAATTAATACAGGTAACAGGATGCATACCTATACCACGCAAACCAAAATACTCGAGTTTCATTGAATGCCTCGATCTCGGGTCATGGGGGCTCGCAAGCTCTAGGTTAGGTCCAAGCTTGGCTTGATTCTAAGTATAGTTTAGCTTGAATTGAGTTTTTGGCAAGTCAAATATAAATAGCTCGTGAGTTTTGAGCTGTTATGGTAACTCTACTTTGCGATAAGTGTAAACAGTGAATGCTGAGCAGGTGTAAATCAGCCAGTCATGATGTTTTTTATTTCAATAACTCTCATTCTTTTTATTTCATACTACAATCTTTTTTCGATATAATAGATGAAATAATAAAATTAGTATTAAAGAGCTTTTCCTGCCTACCAGTCGACCCAATCAGGATCGGGAGAGGAGTGGGCCTTTGAGGTTTGATTTTCAAAAGATTAGGTAGCTGAATCATAGTTGTTAGGGACTCTGGGACGGCGATCTGTGACGGCATTCATGAGAAGGGTGAGTGGATTTTTGATATCCTTTCTTCCTCCCACTGTCCTACACCACACCACATGCTTTCAATGTTTCTGCTTTTGTTTCGGAGTTGTTGTCTGTCATGCCATGTCTCTCACGTTCTCTGGGCCCTCTGATTCTGCTGTTTTTCTGTTAATTCTCTGGCAACTACAGATCGTGGTCTACTAATCCCCAATTAAAATAGGAGAATTGAGTTGACATAATGAATCTTTAATGAGATTTTAAACCAGAATTTTAATTTTTACTTGCTTTCAGCAGTAGAACTCCTTGGAGCCGTAGATTTTAGGTTTAAGAATTGCAAAGCCTCTCTGTTGAGCCCGTCCCTTTTCCACAGCTCCTGTGTTCCTATTTGCAAATCAGAGGAAAGTTTGGGTTTTTGACTTCTGTGTACTGAATGCTACCCAAAAAAACTTATCTACTTTGGGCATTTCTATTCCAACTAGAAGTTTTGTGAATAGTACAGAAGCACAAGTCATTTATCAGCACATGGATAATTTTTTTAAAAAAAATAAGTGTATGTCACTTGGAACAGCTCACAGGTCAAATCTTTAGCTTGTAAGGTCCCATCTGGATTCACCCAGCTAATTCATTAGCTAATTAGATAGAATTAGCTAGGTTCAACCAGCTAATTTGATAATTGTTATTTAGTTTGTTAGAAGATGTTTAGCTGGATATTACCTCCGTTTGGATCCACTATCGCTAGAATTAGCTAACTACCAATTAGCTGGTGGATACAAGCAGGCCCCAAGTAATGGCGACTGTCACCAGTTCAGGTCAAATCTTAAATATCTTGATTATTTTGCGAGCTCAAATCTTTTCACACAAATCGCGTATCAGATTACTTTGTGCCCCTTGTCCCCTTGACAGAGTGTAGCTCATGAACAAGTTGGGCCTGGAAAGTTCAGAACTTCTGTATCGGGTTAACAAGGCTTATTTTGTTTCGGAAGAAAATACGTTACCACTGCTTCCTTTCCAAGGGGTTGCTATACTACCACACTGCAAATTTAATCAACCAAATTCCTTAGTTTGTGTCATATTAGTTTGGATATGCTCTCACCTCAGCTTCAGCACGAACGTTAGCCTCACTATCAAGAGTCTCATATTAGTTTGTGTCAATCTACCGCACAATTTGCCAAAGCCCAATCATGAACCAGTCTCTTAGGGTTCTTATAAGGCTAATTTCCAATTACATACAATTTTAACAGGCCGCTAAAATTAATAAGCTGCTACACAGATGCCACTTAAGGTCACAAAAAATCAATAAGAAATGAGTAAATTACTTAAACAAATTATGATCTGTATAAATCATTCTGCTTTAAATCAATTTTTCCTCCTAGATAATATGTTGGTAAACATTTTTTAGCGACAAAACGTAGGTAACTAACCTAGCCAAGATAGCATAGGAACCAAAACCAATAGATATATGAATGCCTACTGGTAGCGTCTTAGTATATGAATGCCTACTGGTAGCGTCTTGGTGATAACCAGATCTAATAGGAACTAGACTGCAGCTGGAACAGCTCAGAAAGTCAAACCTTCAATTTTTAAGCAATGGAAGGTCCCCACAAGTGTTGATCATTTTCTTTCTCATGGTTTGTTTTGCAACTTCAAATCTTATTAGACAATCATATAGTAGTAAGTAGATTATTTGTTTGCCTTGATAGAGCTAGCTACAAGTTCAGTTTAGACTCTATGCCACTACAAATTTAGACCTTTAGGCATGTTTCACAATGCTAAGTGTTGCTAATTACGGATATAAGGTTCAGAAACTCCTATTTCAAGTTGCAGATTGCACTTCATCCTAAAAAGCCTTACTCGATACATCAAAAGTTTAGAGCATAGAGAAATGCAGTAAAAAAAGTACAATGTGGAGATCACATATAGCAAATGCCAGCAGAAGCAAAATTCTGATAAAAATAATGCCATTTAAAATGGGAAACATGCTTATTACTTAAGACTCGCGTAGCATGACCAGAAGGAAAATGACAAAACAGAGAAAAGGAAAATGACAAAACAGAGAAAAGGAAAATGACAAAACAGAGAAAAATCTTGTCATGCTTCAAGGGTAATACTAGTACTGTGCACATATAGCTGAAACCATGCTACCAAATCAAAGATCAGGAACAAATGAGCATTAGACACGGCTAATGTTCCATGCATCATCAACTTTCTAGAGGATGATAACTGTGTTGCAAGTGAACGTCGATATATAAAAACTTTAGCAAAGATGCAGCTATACAGATCTGTAGGCGCAGTGGCAAAGGCCACTGGCCGGAGTGCTCCCGCCTAGGGTTCCAACCCTGGGTGCCGCACCTTTATGCTTCAGGGGTTTCCCTTGGAGTTTTCCAATTAAAAAAAAACACTAGAAACATGAAACATGAACAATGATAGTGCATTGAGAACTGCCCACACCGTTTGCTGCAAATCTGAGCGACGAGCAAAGAAAATGGAGCTTTCTCTGGAGATAAGCACATGTTTGCTACAACAGATCAAGATAAGCACGGCACATAACAGCAGGATGAGATCCTATAACAAAAGGAACAATTTCAGTAGATCCACTTATAACCACAAGGGCATGCTGAACAGGAAATTCAATCAATGTTTATTTTCAGATTGAAGAGGTGTCACATGAACAAAGAATAATACTAAAGGTACAGGTGTATGAATTGAATTCCAATGGATATATTTGGAAAAAAAAACTAAACAGCATTTTTCAGCGACGTTAATATATATATTGAACCAACACCAACCCAGTCCACGAAATGGTTGCTGCAAAGGTTGTTGCATTTATGTGGATCCCACTCTGTAATTTAGTCGAAGCAGCCTCTATATACAACCCCTCCTTCACTCTCTCGATGGAAGTAGTTAGAGTGTGTATAACCAACCAGCCAATTAGTTCTAGCTTAGGCTCTTGCATCCAGCAAGAATGTGGCAGGTTCTGGTTTTGCAGCACAGCCATACCTAAATGTGTTGTACTTTCTATGGACTGCAGTAATTTTTCCATGAGCTGCTCTTTGGTGCAGTTCAACCATCATCCTAGAGCAATCCCTGCAGCATAAAATGGACCATTAACTATAAGCATATAATAAATGGTATGCCTTTTGGAATATAAAGAGTAGAGAGGTAATAACTACATTAGTTGTTCTTCTGAATATTTTGTGTGCAGCTCACAGCATTTGTTCCAGGATTTGAACCCATTTACCGTGCATTGAGCTGTGTAGATGGCAGAAGCTGCTAGCATCAATGGTCAGAACTTGAGCATCTCGTATTCTACAAGGCTAAGCTTGATCATGAAGAATGACAGGAGCTCGATGAAAGGACCTTAAGATGCCTAGGGGGGTGAATAGGCAATCTGCAGCTTAAAAACACTTAAAACTTGTCAGACGCAGATTTTGCCCGGATACTCTGGGTATGAACAAACTCAAAAGAAACTGCAAGAATCTATGTATGAAAAGTAGATCGAGTTAAAGTATGAGTATCAGGGGTTCCTTAAGGTTGATATCCAACAAACAAAACTCACTAGAAACTCGTGAGTGAGTAGATCGAGCCCAAGCCCTAGAAACAAGGTCTCACAAGAAAATGGTGACGAAATCAAGTAAAACAACACAAGAGAGACAAGTATTTGTTTTCCGAAGTTCCCACCCGTAGATGCTACACGTCTCCGTTGAGGAAGAATTCAAGAGATGGTGCTCAAGAACCCCTATGCTCCTCTCCCAAGGGCGAGATCACCTCTCAAGCCCAAAATCACTTACTATGGATTTCTCGGTGAGGAATGGAGCTTACAAACTTCTTGTGCAGCTCACAATCTTGATTGAGCAGTCACAAGCACGCTTAGCCGTTTAGGAGCACAAGGCTCCAAGAGTAACAAACTTGAATCCGCGGGATTGACCAAAACCAAGTGCTCAAGAGGTGGAAATGGAGCTCACTAGCACAAATCCTTACTCTTGCTTGCTTCTCACTCAAATCCCTCAAGGGAATCACTCAAGAATGGAGAAAGAGGAGTGAGAGAGCTCTTTCTTGGCTTAGGTTTGAGTTCAGCTCATCAAAGTGGCAAGAGAGAGGGTTGAAGGGGTATGTAAGGGGTATTTATAGTCTTCAGCCCAGAACTAGCCGTTGGGCGAAAGGGTACCCGGAGACTCCGGGTATATGCCCGGAGACTCCGGGCAACCCTAATTTTCAGCCCGTGAATAGTCACCCGGACACTCCGGGCAAAGAGATCCGGAGTATCCGGCCCTATACCTAGAGTATCCGGGTTAAGCAGGGAAAAACTTCGATTTTTGCTGTTTTGAATTGTTTTGTGGCTCACAAGTGTCTGTCTAGGTTCTCTTGAGCACTAGTTTCAAGTCAACACCTTTGAATCAAGTCCCTCTTGATAGTACGGCGTTCCTATACTCAAATTTCAAATATAAAATCTAATTTTTTGAGTATGCTTGAATTATGTCTTTTTATTTCCTTTTTGAGGGGTCGTACGTCGCCATTCATTTCACCTGTACAACCTTATCACCTGCACACATGCTCAATCACACGATTAAATATACATGTGTTTTGTCATTATTCACCAAAACCCACTTAAGGGCCTAGATCACTTTCAATCTCCCCCTTTTTGGTGATTGATGACAACCCACATGTAGCTCATTTGATAATCATAAAACAGTAAACGTCTGGCATATAAGAGCCCCCCCTAAAAGTATGCTATGAATTTGAATTTCAAATTTGACTTAACATGTCAAAAATTGGCATATATCTCAAGAAAAACAATGAAGCTCTTATATGATCTACAGTGGGGTGAGCAGGTGTGCAAAAACATGTGTGATGCATATGACATGTTATCCACTCAATAAAAAAATGTTTTGGCATCAGGACCCGGATACTCCGGGTGAGAGTCCGGAGACTCCGGACATGAAATCTAGAGAATCCGACATTTAGCCTGGAGTATCCGGCCTCCCCATGCCAGAAACCAGAGAACAGCCATCACACCAAGTCAAAATATATCACAAACTAGCACAGATTCCTTAGAACATAGATAAACAACACATCTAGGCACAAAGTAGCACACATTACAAATGTTCTCACACCACATAGTCCTTACAAACGATCGAGGAAGTTCGAAATGGAATGGAAACGACATAAGTTCGATACAAGTCGATACATGCCCAAATGAGTACATAAATGACATTTTCACTCCCCCTTTGTCATCAAGTGCCAAAAAGGGAATGAAAAGTGTCACGATGTCCGTCTACTCATCATCTTCATCTTGGGCGGCATCTTTGGAAGTGTCCTCATCTTCTTCTGAGTCGGGGTGCTCGCTGTAGTTGAGGGGCGCTTCTTCTTCTGTCTCCTCATCCTCATCAAAGATCTCTTGGCCACTTGGAGGAGCACGACGAGAGGAAGTAGAAGCACGACGACGAGGAGAGCGAGCTTGGCCACGAGCACGAGGAAGTGGAGCATGAGCAGCAGCAATAGCGGCCTCATCAGCAGCGTCCCACTCGGCAAAGGGATCATCAAAAGCTGGTAACTCGCGGTGCGGATCCAAAAGAAGTCTCATATGACCCCGAATCTCATTAATTGATCTAGCATTCTCATGAACATCCTGTGCAATGTTCCTGCACATGCCAAACAAGCTGCGTAGGGCCCTCTTCACAAATGAGTCATGATGACGGTGACGAGACGATGAAGAGGCACCCAAAGAAGATGGAGCAGGATCAAATCTTGGATTTCTTGTTGCACTGGCATGAGATGGAGGAGGAGGTGGTGCATCTCCAGAGCGGGCGCGCAAATGATAAGGTTCATGCTTGACGGTCTTAGGAAATGCGACCTTTGTCACCCTCTCAATCATATACATGATGTATGGAGCAGCAGTGAGTGACTTCTTGGCCTCACTAATGGTCCTTCTCAGCTCATTCCAAATGAAGGCCATGATGCAAAAAGGGTAAATTTTACAAAGTAGATTCAAATCTTGACATTCTATATGTAAAACCTGAATTTAATTTACAAGACTCCAATGTAAAATTTACCACAAAAAGCAGCAACGTCAAAGAATTATCAAATTGATAGATAAAACACGGCGCATCACATTTGAATATATCTATGCTATGCAAAATCTAAATGCCCTTTCACACCGACCAAATGTTTGAAAAATGCCCTATCTATATATATTATATAGATGGAACCCACTAAACATCATTAACTCTGATTTTGCTGCAACCACATGAAGCCACATCATCAATTAAGTCTACACCGTCTGATTTCATCCTCCCTGTTCTCCTGTACGTCTATTTTGCTGTACGTTAATCCACCATCTCACACAAGACCATTCATCTACCAGGAGCCCAAGAGTTTGTTCATGCAACCCAAGCCACGAGCTCGCATACCGCATACGCCTCCTTCGATTCCCTACGCGGCTACGCTGTCCTCCAGATTCCGCGGGCCCGTCGCTGCCATGGCGCTGCGCTCTCTGTTCGTCAAGTTGAAGGACCTCCCGCGTCGGATCTCGATCTCGGGCTTTGGCGCCTTCGTCCACAAGGTTCGTTCCCCATCTTCCATCTCGATCCCTTCCCCTCGGAAGTGATCACCCCGCCTGAATAGATTTATCGTTGCCTGCGTACGCGATCCATCGTACCTGATACATGTCCAATTGATTCGTGTTCATGATGATCAAGTTTGAGTCTTTTTTCTGATCAATTTTTTCCTGGAACTATTGAGCTGCAGGATAACCCAAGAATTCTAGATCCTTACAAATATGGTTCTATCGAAGAGATGATTCAAGCCCTGGAAAAGAAGTACAAGCCCTACTTTCATATGACACTCGCATCACTATGGCATGCAGGAAGAGCACCGTGAAGGATTGTTCCAGGTCTCTTCCCTTCAATGTTACACATTCATCTGCCATCTCGATCCCTTCCCCTCGGAAGTGATCACCCCGCCTGAATAGATTTATCGTTGCCTGCGTACGCGATCCATCGTACCTGATACATGTCCAATTGATTCGTGTTCATGATGATCAAGTTTGAGTCTTTTTTTTCTGATCAATTTTTTCCTGGAACTATTGAGCTGTAGGATAACCCAAGAATTCTAGATCCTTACAAATATGGTTCTATCGAAGAGATGATTCAAGCCCTGGAAAAGAAGTACAAGCCCTACTTTCATATGACACTCGCATCACTGTGGCATGCAGGAAGAGCATCGTGAAAGATTGTTCCAGGTCTCTTCTCCTCAATGTTACACATTCATCTGCCATCTCGATCCCTTCCACTCGGAAGTGATCACCCCGCCTGAATAGATTTATCGTTGCCTGCGTACGCGATCCATCGTACCTGATACATGTCCAATTGATTTGTGTTCATGATGATCAAGTTTGAGTCTTTTTTTTATCAATTTTTTCCTGGAACTATTGAGCTGCAGGATAACCCAAGAATTCTAGATCCTTACAAATATGGTTCTATCGAAGAGATGATTCAAGCCCTGGAAAAGAAGTACAAACCCTACTTTCATATGACACTCGCATCACTGTGGCATGCAGGAAGAGCACCGTGAAGGATTGTTCCAGGTCTCTTCTCTTCAATGTTACAAATTCATTCATTCTGTTTTGATATTGATACTATGTTTGGTTCCTCCTTAATATTTTACTGTTTGATACAACTATATTTGTACAACTATATTTCTTATTATCAACATTTCACACACAACTGCATTCCTCACATTTTATTTTTAAAAAAATATTTGCATAAATTTCGCTTAGCCAAAGAGTCGATACAAAGTCGAATCACTTCACAAAATGATGCAAACTTTTTCCATTTTCTCCTAGAATAAAATTAAAGCAATCTTACCATACCAATTACGATTCATCTTTTTATCAGTTTCATCAACTTGAATTTTTTATATGTACTTTAATTTTAGTATTTAAGCATATCTTATATACAACCATGCCATATTATCTCCACTGCTAAAATTGACTACAACTTCATATCTCCATCTTTTCAATACACTCAACTTCAATATTTTTGTCCACAAATCCTGCAGCAACGCGCGGGATATTCAACTAGTTTACCATAATAAGCATGGCCATCTCTATCCAAGAACAATGAAACTGGCAGCAAAAGATAGTGCATCACATTCAAATATCAATTTTGTAAGTTGCAGTTATGGGAAAGTTTACAAAAAAAAAATACACAGTGCATGAGCAGATCCTATTAAAATGGCAACAATTTGAATCACTTTAATGATTATTACCAGATGGGCTGTTGTGGGTTGGTTCGCCAGTGTTGCGGCAAATTTCCTGCCAAAAGAGCAAGACGTACTTCAATAACCTCCCATGGTAATTCGATGCAGGATATATAGGAAATAGTAGAAATGAGGCGTTAACTCGCTAACCTCATGACCAGACGGTGTCCGACAAAACCAGCTTGATCCTTGGCATTTACAGCAGCAAGTGGTTTCCTGAAGAAAGGAATGTAGTTGAGCAATTAGTGATCCAGTTCATGCAAGCTAAGAGTGAAATTTTGGGCACAGCTCGGAGGCTTACTCTGAGAGACCCCTCTTGCTAACAGCCAGGTGCTGGTGAGGGCCTACTATGATGTTCTTGATGTCGCTCAGGGCCTTCCGGTTGGTGTTGGCCATATCTGGCGCAAACTTGACACCCTCCATGGCCGCACCTTGGTGGTAGTTTTCAGATCTCAGATTCTCCATCGCCGGGAACTACTGTAGCGAGAAAGTCAAACCGAACTGGGCATCAGAATCGAAGCAACAAGGACCGGCTGTTGTCATGACCCAAAACATCCAAGAGCCCGTGAGTCACACGGATCTGCAAAAGGCGAGTCCTTTGGGTTTGAATATCTCGTTACACTCCATCGCATCGCAGGTCAGAAACAACGCCGCGAATTTGGCAGGTAGCCAGGTCAAGAAATATGATAAGACATCGAGAATTCTATATCAGAGAGTAAAAAAAAGATCCTGATGCCTGATGGTAAGCTACCGATATGGTTTAGTAGCTGGAGAGAAGCAAGTAATCCCAGCTCAGAGAAAGAGCCAAAGAAAACTTTGAGAAATTCGGGGCAAGAGCTTGCTTTCCGAAAGCAGCAGGCCCATTTCTCGACGTTTCTTGACGAAATTCAAAGAGCGGAGAAGATCCACGGGAAACGCCGGGGTGAGGAGCCCATCGAGAGTATAGATCCACTCCCAATAGGCAACACAGATTGAGAAGAATCCTAGCTACGACTACGAGTCCTGATGCAATCGCTTTCAGCTAATCTTCTCCCTGAATTACTCCATCTAACCGGAGTTCCAAGGGAGAACGCAACTCAGGAACCCAAATCCAACGCAAGACAAGCCGCCTAAGAAACGATTCGAACCCTCGGGCCGAGCTCAATCCCAACCCCGCCCCGTCGAAGAACGTATACATCCAAGAACCAATCTTTCCCATGGCCAGCCGGAAGAGAAAGAGAAGCCACCTCGCAGACCTTACCGTTCGTCGTTGCGGACAGGTTGTGGTGGTGGGTAGTGGCTGCTCCGCTGCTGCCTGTTGGCGATGAGATGGGGAGGAGGAGCGGAGGAGAGAGACGGGACAGGATGTGGACGACCCCAAAAAGGGAAGAGGCGGTCCGACCCATTTAAACGCAACGGTCGTGCGATCTCGGCCGCCGGATGGGATCTGGACGGTGTCCGAGCTGTGGGGCGGTCTCAACGGCTATGGTCACCCAACCCAATCCAACCCGGGCATGTGTTTGCGCTTTCAAAACCTGATTAGGGTACTTTGCAAGTCTTGATGAGACAGCAAGGACTTCAAGACCTGATCAGGGATAGATCAGTATGAGGTGTCAGCTTTAAATATCCATCCATCTAGTATGTTTAGTCAGCTCGGGGAAATCTGTAGTTTTAGTACCGCCATTTTTCATTCGCTGATCCGATGGGTTGATCTCACACGCTCGGAAAAGTATTGGGAAATTAGATGTGCATTATTCGGGTAATTGCAATTGTGATGTTTGAAAGAGGCATCTAAGTTGTAATGATTATTTCTATTCCTAAGTTAATGTTCATTTCTCTTGACGCTAATTCACCGAGTTATTTGATGCTCAAAAGTTTCCGTCTAACATTCATTTTTCTAAAAACTCCATCGAACCTCTTTAAGAACTACCAACTTGGCAAAAGAAAAATCTTGAACATGAACCTACGAAATGGGCCATAATCACGACCTTTAGGTTTCTCTAAGTTTTCTTTTCAATAACCCCCATGAAAATTCTGGAAATTTGAAGGTTTTATCCAAAAGTAGCAATTCGGCCAACTCAACATTTGTTTTGAGAGGGATGTAATTTCTCATCCATTTTTGTTGGAGACAAATGAATCTTTGTTAGTATGAGCCCTAATGGGTTATATACTTCTATAACTTTTTATTTGAGCGTTATGCAAAAAAGTACTCTCTGGATACAAGATCACTTTACATTTTTTTGTTGACTTGGTCTTCAGATTAAGATTTCAATCATTAAATTCACAGAAAATATACCATTTATAGCTGTAAATATAAAGATTATGTGAAGCCATCTTGAAATTCAAGTCTACTTGATAATTTGACAAATGTCGACCAAAATATACAAACTTCACTTTCTCAAAATAAAATAAGCTTTGCGTTTTGAAAAAAGAGCAGTGCGTAGGTGGATTTGCCTTTGTTGGATGATGATGGAATCGTTCGATGCTCCTGCACTTGTTTATATGTTTGTATCTCTAGTTCAAAACATGATCCTCTCTGCACTTAAAACACCAAATATTCCGTTTTGTTGGTCACAAGTGGTCACTTTTATAAAAAAAAAAGAAAAGAAAAAAGCTGAATATATTGCACTGGGATGTAGAAGCTGGTATATTCAACTGTTCCTTCCTTTATCTAAAAAACACCAATGTCGTGGGTTTTTGGGGTACCCACAGCCGGGTGGCGGAACGCACCCGCCTATTCCCCGAGGGGGAGTACTCGGGGAAGTGCTAAGCTATTAGGCCGATCTAGCTTCGGGGCAAGAACGCAAGAACACACGGATTTAGAGTGGTTCGGGCCGTCGGAGCGTAATACCCTACATCCACTGTGTGGTGTATTGCACTAGGAACGAATGAGTCTATCCTCTGCCCCCCAAGACTCTCTTTTTTTCCCCATTCTCTAACGGGCGTCTCCCTTTTATACAGCAAGGAGGACGCGTACACAGGCGTCGGACCCCGACAGGTGGGCCCAACAAGGATGTATATTTTACTAGACAGTAGCGGTGCTACAGTGATGGAGAATCTCTTGCCGGATACACTTCATCGTCTTGTAGACTCTCTGGCCGAGGGGGGTCTTCTCCTGTCTCATCGGCGAGGCGCCCGTTGAGGCAGTGTTGGTTGCGGCGTAGACTGTTGGGTCTACCGTGTAGGCGTTATGATACTCCGTCGCCGAGTTGTCGTGTCTAACTGGTGTAGCAGACTGACGTGCGTGGCGCCAGCGGCTGTACAGTGTACCTTGGTAACGCGCGGTCAACAGTACAACTTGGCGAAAGTCTCCTCGGGCTCTGCTGTGGCAGAGCGCTCTTAACGCCTCCCGTATTGAATGCGGTAGGTGGCCAAGTCTTCCCGAGGAAGCTTGGCAGCCGCGCTCGCGCGTATCTGCGTCTGCGGACACGTGACGGCTCCGGACCCCACAGGCGGGGTGTTTGTTCCCTCCCTGCCGCAGGGTCCGGATAGTATATGGGAGTCCGGGACCCCGTGGGAGGTCCGGGGCCCCCGGCTGTTTTGTCTGAGTGCTTCCTCCTCCGGGACACGTGGTGACACCGGACCCGACCCCGAGCGAAATGCGGGTCCGAGACCGTGGGTCCGGTGAGATGGAGTCGGACCCCAGGGGTCCGGTTGCTCAGCTCCTTTGGGCGTAGTTACGGATAACTACGAGTCTTGACACAGCAAGAGGGTGTACCCTAGTCTAGAGGTACCGACAGTGGCCCCCGGGCCCACCTCGAGAGAGGTACGAACCCGCAGGTGGGGCCATTATTGTGACGCAATGCTGATTGCGTTGGCGTGCTCATGTTGAGAGCGATTGCTCCGGACCCCTTCAAGGTCGTAGCACTTGTTGCCAGGTTCAGGTACTAGAGCGCTCTCCGCAGGGCGCGCGAAGGTGCAGGTTAGGGTACAGAACCGAGCTAAGCAGCTGCTAGGACCTTGAACCGCCCAGGGAGCCAGCACTACTTCCCCGGACCCGGCTCCAGGCGACCATGGCGAGCGGTCTCCGCCGGAGCGGGCCACCGGAGTGGACTTAGAGCGACCATGGCGAGCGGTCTCCGCCGGAGCGGGCCACCGGAGTGGACTTGGAGCGACCGTGGCGAGCGGTCTCCGCCGGAGCGGGCCACCGGAGTGGACTTGGAGCGACCGTGGCGAGCGGTCTCCGCCGGAGCGGGCCACCGGAGTGGACTTGGATCGACCGTGGCGAGCGGTCTCCGTCGGAGCGGGCCACCGGAGTGGACTTGGATCGACCGTGGCGAGCGGTATCCGCTGGAGCGGGCCACCGGAGTGGACTTGGAGCGACCGTGGCGAGCGGTCTCCGCCGGAGCGGGCCACCGGAGTGGACTTGGATTGTTGCTGACGATCCCATGAATTACGTCAACGGGCCTTGCAGCAAGGTGTAGAAAACCAGGCCTTATACTAGAAAGGAGCCCGGGACCTCTAGGGACAGCAGACTCGGATACTAGGGGACTCGTAACAGGGCAGTGAAGTACGTAGGCTTAGGGTACATTACCAGGCTAAGCTACGCAGAACTTCTCTACCCCAGGATTCGGGCACCACTTCTCCTGAGCAGGTTCCTAGGGGTCCGAACTGCCTTCCAGCTAGAAGGGGTGTCCCAACCTGACCACAAGCTAGCAACTCAATTTGGATTGTTAGCAACTAAAGAAAAAACTCAGTGCGGGAGAAAGAAACATGCAGGTTGAACGAACAAGTGCTATTAAGTTAAAGTAAAGATAGGACTGGGAAAGCAAATCTCCTTTATTGTTTGACTCGTGGTGTACATCAGAGGTTGGGATTATGAGGGCGGACCTCTACCGCTCTGGACCACTTGCTGGTGTCGCCTGTTTGTGCGATGAAGCCAGAGATCGGGTTTACAAGGGCGGATCTTTACCGCTCTGGACCACACGTAGGCACCAAATCATTACAAAGGAGAAACATACTCAATCCTATCTAGTGATAACCTACAGCCATCGCCCCGCAAGGCGTGCACGTTGCTGGCCGTAGTGGAGCTGCCATCTTGGGGGCTCTTCTGAGTCGTTGGGGTGATGGTGTCCTGGACATGCTTGTACAGTATCATCCAGCATCACCTCGGGAGCTTGCGGGGCTCCTCCCAGCACAAGAGTTGTCCCATGCTCAGATAACATGGGAACAAATTCTTTGGCTTGAATGGGAGTGGCCCTGCCGTTGCCAACTGTCGCCGTCTGCCGTCGGATGCCGGCCCGATGACCGCTCATCACGTTTGAATGAGCACGGAGCGTGTAGAAGGGCGGTCGTTCGCCGGCTCGACCTTGGTGCTGGCGTTGGGGCCCCGCGCCTGGTGGCGGAGTCCTGTCTGCAGCAGCACCGAGAGAGACTCGGTCCTGGGGAGGGAGGAG
The DNA here is from genome assembly GCF_016808335.1 of Panicum virgatum. Taxonomy (NCBI): domain Eukaryota; kingdom Viridiplantae; phylum Streptophyta; class Magnoliopsida; order Poales; family Poaceae; genus Panicum; species Panicum virgatum. The sequence continues at coordinate 47,391,951 of NC_053139.1, forward strand.
TCGACGGTCAACTTCCCCCGGGCGACAGTGGTTGGCTCCAGGCTTCGTGTTGAGAGAAAGCCTTGAGCCGACATCATGCCGCCGCCGGGGAACCCTGGCGGTTGCTTGAGAGAAAATCTTGAGCCGACGCAGAGGTGTTGTAGGGTGACGCACAGCGGGTATCTCCGCTGCGCGCTGCCGCGCCGGCCTTAAGGTGTCGCAGTGGCGACGCATAGCAGGCGCCGCTGCCGCGCGCCGCCGCACCGAGGGCATCGTCGTCTCGGTGCCGTGGCATGCGGCGTGGGTGACGCCATGCCTCTTTTCATCTTCTCGTCGCTGTTGCAGAGGATGAGCTCAACCTCAGAAGCCTGGAGATCCAGCCAACGCCTGCATCTCTCCCCACGGACGGCGCCAAATGTCGTGGGCTTTTGGGGGTACCCACAGCCGGGTGGCGGAACGCACCCGCCTATTCCCCCGAGGGGGAGTACTCGGGAAAGTGCTAAGCTATTAGGCAGATCTAGCTTCGGGGCAAGAACGCAAGAACACACGGATTTAGAGTGGTTCGGGCCGCCGGAGCATAATACCCTACATCCACTGTGTGGTGTATTGCATTAGGAACGAATGAGTCTATCCTCTGCCCCCAAGACTCTCTTTTTTTCCCATTCTCTAAGGGGCGTCTCCCTTTTATAGAGCAAGGAGGACGCGTACACAGGCGTCGGACCCCGACAGGTGGGCCCAACAAAGATGTATATTTTACTAGACAGTAGCGGTGCTACAGTGATGGGGAATCTCTTGCCGGATACACTTCATCGTCCTGTAGACTCTCTGGCCGAGGGGGGTCTTCTCCTGTCTCATCAGCGAGGCGCCCGTTGAGGCAGTGTTGGTTGCGGCGTAGACTGTTGGATCTACCGTGTAGGCGTTATGATACTCCGTCGCCGAGTTGTCATGTTTAACTGGTGTAGCAGACTGACGTGCGTGGCGCCAGCGGCTGTACAATGTACCTTGGTAACGCGCGGTCAACAGTACAGCCTGGCGAAAGTCTCCTCGGGCTCTGCTGTGGCAGAGCGCTCTTAACGCCTCCCGTATTGAATGCGGTAGGTGGCCAAGTCTTCCCGAGGAAGCTTGGCAGCCGCGCGCGCGTATCTGCGTCTGCGGACACGTGGCGGCTCCGGACCCCCCAGGCGGGGTGTCTGTTCCCTCCCTGCCGCGGGGTCCGGATAGTATATGGGGTCCGGGACCCCGTGGGAGGTCCGGGGCCCCCGGCTGTATTGTCTGAGTGCTTCCTCCTCCGGGACACGTGGTGACACCGGACCCGACCCCGAGCGGAATGCGGGTCCGAGACCGTTGGTCCGGTGAGATGGAGTCGGACCCCAGGGGTCCGGTTGCTCAGCTCCTTTGGGCGTAGTTACGGATAACTACGAGTCTTGACACAGCAAGGGGTACCCTAGTCCAGAGGTACCGACAACCAAATATTTGAAAAGAAAGGCATACTGTATTGCGGGGTTCTGGCGAAGCGTAGTTGCGTTGCCATCATCATTTTGTTGTCATCTTGCTTGCCGCCTCACTGCCGCGCATTGGCACTACCTACCCTTGCACATATATTCAAGGGAAAATTCGATTTATGCCACCACAACTCCGTGAAATTGGGTGTCACGTTGAAAATCATGCCACTCAATGGCATGATTTTCAACATGAGATCCAATTTCAAGAAATTAGAGTGGCATGGATCGAACTGACCCTATATTCAAGGGCAGAATGGGATCATATTATTAAAAGAACCAAAATTAGATATATACCATCAAAAAATCTTACTATGGATATATACTATCGAAAGATTGAACGTTATAGCTATCTAGCATTCTGTTTGCTTCCGTTACCTTCCATCTTCGATCATTACTCTGTTTGCTTCTATTTGCTCACCGCGCCCAGGTGTTCCTGTCCGTTCCTCCTGCACAACCATTCCTCCCTGTTTCCCTGCATGCCTGCTCTGCTGCGCCGCGTGCTCTGCCCTGCCTTTGATCGGACACCTCCGCAACACCAGCGCCGCACACCCCCCGCGTCCCCCCTCTTCCGAGTGCCGTCTATAAAGGGCGAGTGCCTGATCCCTTGCGCCCCCTGCTGCCGTGAGCCCCGTGCCCTCCCATCGGCTGGTGACGCTGCTTTGCCGCTGCCGCCAGCTCTCCTTTTATGTGCAGCGCTGCCGCCTGGAGAGCCGCCGCCGTCCACTGTTGTCGTGGCTCCTATGTCCCTGCGTTGGCACCCCTCTGCTGCTGCACCGTGCGCGCACCTACCCAGCCTCGCGGGTCTTCCTGTGCTGCCACCGGATGCGCCAAGCCCAGCGCTGCCACGCCTCCCGCACCCCCCGGCTGGCTGCGCCTCCCTGCAGCGCTTGGAGCGGTGGCAATCAGAAGCAAACACAGTAACAATAGAAGATAATGGAAGCAAACCGAATGCTAAATAGCTATAACGTTTAATCTTTTGATAGTATATGTTTATAGTGGGATTTTTTGATGGTATATATCTAAATTTTAGTTCTTTTAATAATACAGATTCAATTTTGCTATATTCAAATTTGCAGATGTACAAACATGCACGAACAAAGTTGAACGTTTTTCCATCTGTTCAGTTGGAATATAAACCGGCTGGGACTAGCTGTTTCTACAGTGCGTAACCGTGCTTGTGAGAGAGAAGATCAGCCGCAGCTGGCATCAGCGGCTGGCTTATAGCCAAGCCGAACAGGGCCAAATTTCTTCGATCTGCTGTCACAATGCAAGTCAACTTTTGGATACGAACGCGATGAAACGACAAGGAGGAAATTGGAACATTATATTTGGAGCACCATCCGTTGAGCGGCCCTCTGCTATTTTTGGGGGGGAAAGATTGGGAATGGCAGCCCCTCCCCTCCCCTCCCCTGGAATTCAGGTCCGTCCGCCTTCTTCCTCCTTGCTCTCTGCTCCACCAACTCCTCCCCTTCACCTGCCATTCCCCGATCTGAGGGCATTGACCGACCAATGCTGCCATGGTCCCTCTTTCCGCGGCCGGCCCCCGGCACCGGCAGCGACGCGGAGCCGGAGCCCTCGGAGCCGTCCGGGAGGCAGCTGTCGGACGAGGCCCTGGTGGAGCAGCTCCTCACCACCGTCGCCTCCGCTCGGTCATTCCAGGAGTTCCGTCGCTCGCAGCGCAAGGAGTGCTTCGGCCTCCTCCGTTGGCTCCAGCTCGTCCTCCCGCTCATCCAGGAGATCCGCGAGGCCGCGCCGTCCCTCACCGACGACGCCTACCGCCGCCTCGCCCTCCTCGGTCGCGCATTCCAAGCCGCTCGCCGCCTCCTCCGCTGCTGCCACGACGGCAGCAAGATCTTCCTGGTAATAATAAGACTGCAACGACATTCCATTCTTCTTGGTGTCTGAAATCTGAATATATTGAGTGATGTCCCTTTGAAAAGATTGGAATTTTGTTTTTCAAAAAAAGAAAAGTTTGGAATCTTTTATAGACGACCTTGTCCCAAAATTTCAGGCTTTGGAGAGCGAGGCTGTGCTCGCTCGGTTTCAGGCCGTGTACGAGAACATGAACCTTGCATTGGATGGGATGCCCTACTCTGAGATCGGCATCTCTGATGAAGTCAAGGAGCAGGTGACAAAAAGCTCTTCAATTTTTTTTAAGAAGAGAGTTTTTTTTTCAACATTTTGGTTAATAAACCATGTAATGATCCATCATACTATTTTGACAAAAGCTGGAATCGCTTTGGTGATTTCAGATAGAACTCATAAATGCACAATTAAAGAGATGCAAGAAGAGATCAGATACTCAGGACATGGAGCTCTCCATGGATTTTATGATGATTATTCAGAACAAGGAGGATGGAAAGGCAGATAGAGCTATATTGGAAAGGCTAGCCAAGAAACTCGAGCTGCAAAGCCTGGCGGATTTGAGAGCAGAGACGATGGCCATTAAAAAGCTCATCAACGAGAGGAATGGACAGCAACAGGAGAGCACCAAGCACATAATAGAACTCCTCAACAAGTTCAAGGAGATTGCAGGCATCGACGAAAAGAACATCCTTGGGGACGTTTCCATACCAAAATATCTGGAGAAGTGCCCATCTTTGATGATCCCAAATGATTTCCTTTGTCCAATATCACTGGAGATCATGACTGACCCTGTCATCATCGCGAGTGGGCGGGTATGCTTTGTGCTACGACATTCATGTTCTCTGATCGCAAAGCAAGTTCACATTTGTCTCATAGTCCATATATTTCAACTGACTTGCAGACTTACGAGAGAAGAAGTATCCAGAAGTGGTTAGATGCTGGCCAGCGGACCTGCCCAAAGACTCAGCAACCATTAGCTCATCTATCGCTGGCACCAAACTTTGCGCTGAAAAACCTGATTCTGCAGTGGTGTGAAAAGAATAAACTTGAGATTCAAATGGGCGAATCTGAGCCTGCAGCTGAACAAGAAGAGCGCAAAGAAGACATCCCATCCCTGGTGAAAGATCTGTCATCGGTTAATCTTGATGTTCAACGGAAGGCTGCCAAGAAGATTCGGACACTATCCAAAGAAAACCCAGAGAATAGAGCACTAATCCTTGAAAATGGTGGGCTCCCAGCTATTATCAGTTTGGTGTCATATCCCGATAAGAAGATCCAGGAGAACACTGTGACTGCATTGTTGAACTTGTCAATCGATGAGACCAACAAAGTTCTGATAGCTAAAGGAGGAGCAATACCTTTGATAATTGAAGTCCTTAAAAATGGTAGTGTTGAAGGTCAGGAGAACTCAGCAGCAGCATTGTTCAGTTTGTCTATGATAGATGAGAACAAGGCGGCTATAGGTATTTTGGGCGGTATAGCTCCTTTAGTAGGCCTATTAAGGGATGGGACAATAAGAGGCAAGAAAGATGCTGCTACAGCAATCTTTAATCTGATACTGAACCATCCCAATAAATTCAGAGCTATGGAAGCAGGAATAGTGGCTGCTTTGCTGAAAATACTTGGCGACAAGAAACTCGACATGGTTGATGAAGCACTATCCATTTTCCTCCTCCTAGCATCACATCCTAATTGTCGTAATGAAGTGGGGACAACATCTTTTGTTGAGATACTTGTTCAGATCATAAAGGAAGGGACTCCTAAGAACAAGGAGTGTGCGCTTTCTGTTCTACTCGAGCTAGGTCTGAATAACAACTCCCTTATGGTGCACGCCCTTGGATTCGGTTTGCATGAGCATCTATCTGATATTGCAAAAACCGGCACAAGTAGAGCACAGAGGAAAGCAAACTCTTTAATTCAGCTTTCATGCAAGTGCTCATAAAAAGGGTAAGTGAAAGGAAGCATTATGATGAGTTCTGCACAGACATGTGTGTAAATAGGTAAATTGAGTTACTCACAAAAAAGGATGTCAAAAGACAAGAGCATTGGTACAATGATATCTGTCAGATAAGATCTGTCACTTTGAATCTAGGCAGTTAGTTCGTCCACCACAGAACTGGGAGAAACATGATGTAATTCATTTCTTCTATGTGAAATTTTGTTGTAACTCCTACTTATATAGTAAATATATAGAAGCTTTAATTGATAGGAAGGGTACAAAATATATTGGTTGTACTATATAACTCTATAAGAAGCTTGCTTTAATCATGTATATATAGACAGGCATCGTCAGGATGGATGTTCCAACTCTAGCAGCTGATCATTCTAATTTAAAAACACGCGAGATCATGTCAAAAAAAAAAAACACGCGAGATCACAGTAGGCGGAGTCCATGAGATCGAGCTTTAAGGATTCAGTTCAACCTCTGTAACTTACTGGCTGCAGGTCACATGACAAGACTACTGAGGCTCTTGTAACCCACTGTTTTCATAAGCCACATGAGTCTATTATATATGTTGTGGGATTTTTAGGGTACCCACAGCCGGGTGGCGGAACGCACCCGTCTATTCCCAGAGAGGGAGTACTCGGGGAAGTACTAGGCGATTGGGCTAATCTAGCTCTGAGACAAGTACACAAGAACACACGATCTAAAGTGGTTCGGGCCGCCGGAGCGTAATACCCTACATCCACTGGGAGAGGTATTGATCTTGGTTGTGTATAAACCTATCCTCCGCCAGGTCTTGGCTTTCATCCGGCCTGAGTTTTCTTCTAGCGGACGCTCCCCTTTTATAGACCAAGGGGTGCGGATACATAGGGCGTTGATGCCCCGACAGGTGGGCCCAACGCGACTGTGCAGAGTAATTTAAACAGCTACAGTGGTTGCGAATCTTTCCTCCGATATGCTTCCATGCCCTGCACACCTTCTGACGAAGGGAGGTCTTCTATTGTCGCGTCAGCAAGGTGCCCGTTGGGGGGGAACGTAGCTTGCGGCGTGACCTGTGGAGGCTATTATGTAGGTGTCATAATGGGTGAAGTCGAGCCGTCGTATCCATCTGTTATGGCAGACTGGCAGGCGCGGCGTGGGCGGCGCCAGCAGCTCCACTATCTTGGTAATACGCGATCAATAGTGCCCCCTAGTCAAGGAATCGCCTCGGCTTCCGCTACATCAATGCGGGCGTCCTCCTGTCGCAATGAATGCAGTGGTAGGTGAGCCTTATTATGGAGACCAAGCGGCCTTATATACGCGTCTGGGCCTGCTGACACGTGGCGGCCCCGGACCACCCCGAGGCGGGGTGTCGATTCCTTCCCTTGGAGAGGGGTCCGGTTACTATACAGGGGGTTCCGGACCCCATGGGGGGTCCGGGATTCCCTGGGGATCCGGACCCCTTCGGGAGGTCCGGAGCTTCCGGCCGTTCGGGCTGAGCGCCAGCTTCGCCCGGAACACGTGGTGCTCCCGGACCTTTCCCAACCAGGGGATAGGTCCGGGACCGTTGTCGAGTGAGCGGGGCTCCGGACTGCAGGGGTCCGGCTGCTGGACGTAGTTAAGGATAACTACAAGGCTCTTGCCTAGACACAGCAAGAGAGGGTACCCCAGTCCTGGGGTACCGACAATATATATTTTTTTGAGGGAAACGTGAGTCTATTATATATGGGAATATATCTAGTGCAAACTACAACTTCGTGAAAACTCGTGCAAATCACAGCAAAAAAGTTGTCTAAATTTACAAAAAAAATCACATATGTAGATGATATGATGATACACAATCTTGTAAAATATCTTGTCCAAACTCGACTTCGTTTGTGATATATAAAAATAACAAATTTCTAACAAATCATCTGGACAGCTTCCTGGCTTGAAATTTGTTCTTTTTATATCTCACAGACGAAGTCAAGTTTGGACAAGATATTTTACAAGATTGTGTATCATCATATCATCTACATGTGTGATTTTTTTGTGAATTTAGATGATTTTTTTACTGTGGTTTGCACGGGTTTTCACGAAATTGTGGTTTGCACGGGTTTCCACTATAGAGTTAAGCATATAATCTAAGGACGATAAATTTTATGTATGCATCTAATATAGTTTTTTTTAGAATAATATATAATCAACGTTAAGCGTGTGTTTCGAAGAAGAAGAAAAAAGTATAGCGCGCGCATAGATAGGGCAACAGCACATCGAAGAAGGGGTGCGGTTATGTGTCACTTCGGGTGACAGATTTTCGCACCATCACCTGAAGCGGTGCGCCCTTCCGCCTGGGCCTAAATTAATTGTTGAGCCGAATAAGTTAAATTAATATTAGCACCTAAAAATATAGCGCTCATGCTATAGCACATATAGAAGAGGACGACCACCATGACGTCACCGCATGCATGCAAATTTAAAACTAAAAAGTTATAACTATTAAACTGAGCATCTAAATTAAATTTGGATTGCACCATTGTTTTTTTTATGACAAGATCTTCAAAACAAGACCACACTTGTCTATGTTCACACAATATTTTTTAAAACATATTTTTTAATATTAAATAATTAGTTTCAACTAATGGGAACAAATACTTTAACAACACGAACAAAAAAATATTTTCATGAACAAAAAATTAAACATAACAAACAAATAATAATGTACAACAAACAAAACATTAAACATCACGAATATTTGATTGTATATACTAAATAGTAGAAAATAAATACCACGAACAAATAAAATAACATGCCCCAACAATTTAATCTATAACGCGAACAAATAAAGTATATGCCTGGAACACTTATATTATGAACATAGAATAAAAGATTAACAGATAGTTTGAACAATAAGGAGTAGCATAAGAATATAAAAAATATAAAAAAGATAGGTACATAAAGATTAGATAAAAAATGTGGAATAAGAAATTAAAGAATAAAATAAAAATATTCAAGAAGATACAATAGGAAAAATCATATTAGGTAAAAAATTATCAATTATTATTACGGTTGTTATGAGTGAGTATGTAAAATAGAATTCATTAAGAAGTAAAATAATTAAATTAAAAATTCTTAGCTGGGAACGAGGGAAAAGAAAACCAACTAAAAAGTTAAATAAAAAATAAAAAAATAATCAAGTGTTATAAATCACAAAATCTATATTATATGAAAAAAATATAATCTAAAAAAGAAATGTATACATCTAAAACTAATTTTACAAAATTGAGAAAGATTAGGATACAAAGTAACCTGCCATGCCAAGAAAAGAAAGAAAGAAATAGAAAAAAAATGTTACAATGAGACAAGAAAAATAAACAAAGGGAAGAAAGAAGATCACGCCAATGAGAAAAGAGAAATAACAATAGAAGGGAAAGAAAAAATGGAGAAAACAAATCAACTAATGGAAGCATGGTTTTAAATAGCGGGCTATAGCGCGGCTATAGCCCCGCTATAGCTTTTTTAGAGGGTTCCTGCTACGCTATTTGTATTTGTACCGCTATGATAGCTATGGACGTTAAATTGGGCTATAACTGCGCTAAATAGCATAGCTTTAGCTCTGCTATAACCTTTATCCTTAGCTTAGTGCTATTGTTTTGGTCTTTTGGACAAATAAATATTTGATTGTATGATTTTTATTGTATTATCAACTTAAGTAATGTTCTCACAGCTCTAGAAACATATTTATGTTTATGAAATTCGCTAATTACTATATTTTTGTGCATCTATTACTTGTATTTTTATAGTTTAATAGTAAACCGCTATTTGTTATAGCCCGCTATAGCCTCCGGAAAAAATACGCCGCTATTTGTCATAGCCCGCTATTTAAAACCATAAATGGAAGGGACATATAAATGAAATGGAAAATATAAGAAAACTCAAAAAAACTTAATACTGAATAAGAAAATAATTTGATAAAGAAAAATATAAAAGAAGAAAAGTAGAGCATGGTAAAGAAAAATAAAAAAGAATAACGTGAATTATTAGTGTTCATGCTTGCTCGAAAAAAAATTGAAAGAAGCAATAAAAAAATATTAAGAAAAAAACAAAGGAGAAAAAAATAAAATAATTACTATGGAGCAAGCCTGCCATATTGCAGTATACATGCCGGATGCATGTGTAAAAAATCACATGTATATGCCTGCTATCATCATGCATGTGTAAGAAATCACATCCATCGCCTGAAGTTCTATCATATGCATGGACGTCGCTATCACATGCAACAAATTTGTCTGGTATATCCTGCCGCTACTAGCACCATCAACGCATCTATGTGTAGGCTGATTTGAGAAAACTATTATTGGGCCTAAAATAATCGAACAATGAGCGCACATTCCTTCAGGCGATGGATGTGAAATTCGTAGCGCGGGCGACATATAGCCTCCCGGTCGAAGAAGGGCCTTCACAGGATAGATTCTACTACGTACTTGACAGCAGCACATTTGTTTGATTTTTTTTCAATCGGCGCCTGGGCCTCTATTAGGCCTTCACAGAGTAACAAGTGGGCCCCAAATACCACCAAATAACAAGTGGGCTGCTAGTTGCGTGTGATATGATAAGTGGGCTGGAATTCGTCGTCAGGCCTAGCTAGTTATTAAGCTATTTCTTTTTTTTTTGGGTGATTACCCGTCGATTCCCACTCATTCTTTTTTTCCAGTAGAAATAGAATGTTAATTTAACACGCAGTAGAAACAGTGTTTATAGGATTTATTTAAAAGGAAAAAGTAGCTGCGATCTTTTTTACTGCAGTCAGTTTCTTTACATAGAGCATGGAAGGAAAATTACTGCATTTTTTTTTCAATTTGCAGCTGGTTGCAGCTTTGTATATCATTAGAAAGATACAAACTGATGTTATGCATGGTCTTATGGACACCGTTCACCGTATTCCAATTAGCGCCGGTATGGTGCTCATGTGTTTCAGCTAGCTAGCTGTTCTTTTCAGTGGTCGGCAACGGCAATGCATGTTATCATCACAATGCACCGTCAATCTTCCAAGGACGTTCATAAAATTGTAATGAACCTCCACTTCTCGACATGCTCTGTTTCTTTTTCTTAAGAGAAAAGTCTGATTTACACCCTCCAACTATTGCAAAAGTCTAATTTTCAACCTTCAACTACGAAATCGGACAACATAGGCCATCCAACTCTCAAAACCGGGCAAATTTAGCCCATGGGGTGGTTTTGAATGTGGTTTTCTATTTTATGAGAATTAAAAATATTCAATTTTACACTAAAAAATTTATAAGTAATTCATTTTAAGTCAAAAAATTATGAAATGGGTATCAAAAGTTTTCTAAAAATGTAACCTATCTATATATTGTCACATGACTTATGGGCTATTCAGATCTAATTTTTTATGTTCATAATATTTGGTTGATTGCAGTTATGCCTATTATTTTTAATAACTTATATTCAAATGGAGCAATAATAGATAGGTTATATTTTTAGAAAATTTAGGTACTAATTTCATATTTTCTTGATTTAAAGTGAATTAGTTTTGATTTTTTAGATCTAATAAGATTTATTTAATTCTTTTAGAAAATGCAAAATCACCTTCAAAACCTCCCCAAGGGACAAATTTGCCCGGTTTTGACAGTTGGATGACCTATGTTGTCCGATTTTGTAGTTGAAGGTTGAAAATCAGACTTTTGCGATAGTTCGAAGGTGAAAATTAGATTTTTCTCTTTTCTTAAAAGAAAATAAAACAACATGGTATGCTAGAAATATAATGATGACTAGCATAGTGCTCGTGCGTTGCCACGGTTAATATATAACTATACTGCTTAGTTTAAAGATTTTTAAAAGAACACGATAACCGTAAGATTTCATTCCAAAATAATGTCCTAGTCTTGCGAGTTTTACCGGAGTGTATAATCCATTATAGTCCGATTTTACCTGAAAGCTATATATCTACTATTTAATTATGAATTTGTGATATGCATACGGATGAAAAAAGTCGGACACATGAAACAGTACGCTGCAATGGGATAATTTTAAAAAATCCGTCACATTAGATTGATTGTGTTATTCCCTGCTCTCTCTTGCATGAGCTAGAGCCCAGAAACGTATCAGGCCAGAAAGGTGGGACGTGAGAACGTTTTGGCTTAGAAAGGCCCAAGCCCAAAACGAAGCAAGAAAATAATTCTTTCTTTAAAAATAAATAAAGATTTTATCACTCTGATCGCTACATGCAGTCAATATTATTTTTATTTCATACCAAACCAGCATCAGACAACAGCCACCAGCCAACCAGCAGTACTTTTCTCTAACAACAAATTAGCACCTGCCACCAACTACAGCGCATCGAACGGAGACTATATCGCGACGATGAATCATGTACTGACCGGATAAAGTTTTGAATTTTTTATTGATCTAACCTAATCTGTGGATCGGAGTGCGAACCCGGCCATACGTACGTACAGTGAGTGACGCACACCGTTGTCACGGAGCTGATGAGCCGATCCACACACACAGTTCAAAAAAGAAAAAAGGAAAGAAAAAGAGAGGCAGCTGATCCAAAACCGAAAGTACAAACAGAACACGAAATGTCCCATGCCATAGTTCTATCCATCTATCTGTCACCATCAGCAAGGAGCTCTGTCCGCGCCTTCTCTCCTATGCCACCACGTCGTGTGAAGGGAGGAGTCGCATGGCGGATGCCGCCTCGGTCGCCATACAGGAATAGATAGAGTCTGCTCCATCAGTTTGTATGCATATACTGCACATACATACGTCGATATTCACACTGTTTTGCTGGTAACCAGCAGCAGTATTTTTTTCTCACACCAAATCAACACTAGTCTCTAATCACCAACCAACCAACCAACAGTACTTTTTTTTCACAACAAATCAGTACCAGCCACAAACTACAACCAACCGAGTGATTATTGTCTTGTCTCGGGACAACTCTGGCAAAAAAAAAACCTACAACTTTTGCAACAGAATTCTAAAGATAAAAAATTACTACTGTACATTGTTCGTGGCAAGCACGCACACCAGAAAACATAGGTGTAGCACAAGGCGCCCTCTCTGTGTCTGCAAGTGGGCCCTTCCGCGACCGGCTGAAATAGTAAACAAGTCCACGTGGACGGGGAGGCGATTTTTTTTTTGATAAAACGGGGAGGCGAATTTTTGATCGAGCGGAGCACGAAACCGTCCTCCTCGCCATTATATTTCTCCTCTTGCATTGCTTCTTCCCCTTGCCCCTCGTCCTTATCGTCAACCACCATTGCTCCTTTCCTTCCCCCCAAGCAATAAGCAAACACAGCTTCACCAGGGCCCAATCCCCGCCGCGATCCCCATGGATCCGTACAAGGTCAGTCCTGCCTTTCAGCCATCTCCTGGCTCCTGCCCTCCCTCCCTCCCTACTAGAGGTCCTCGATCTGATCGGATTTCCCCTCTTCTTGGTTCTTGCAGCACCGCCCGTCCAGCGGGAACAACTCCAGCTTCTGGACCACCAACTCCGGCGCCCCCGTCTGGAACAACAACTCCGCCCTCACCGTCGGCCAGCGAGGTCGGCCCACCGACTCTTGCTCTGTCGCTTCTGCCCTTGCTTCCCTTATTTCTCTTTTTCTCCCCCCCCCCCCCCCCCCCCCCCCTGCCCCTTATGTGAACCTGCGTTTAGCATACGTGCCTCATGTGGGTGAGCTTAATCACACGGATACATGGTCGCGAACTCGCGATGCGATGATCTGGGGCACCCCTGGGGAATCAGAGGTTTCTTCTCTCCTCCTCATCTCAGGACAACTGGGCTGTGCAACCTCGATTCTAACAACACTACTAGACGTGACCGATTGTGCCTTGCTACTTGCTATGCTCATCCAAAGTTTGCATCTTGAAGCTATTTTCACTTAAATCTATGTGTACAATTTTCATTGCTATTCCGTATGGATTGGTTAGCCTGCTTCTATTGGGGGGGGGGGGGGGGGGGGGTCGCATTCCTTGATCAACTCTAGGGCGAAAAACCTTATGTTTCAGTCTTTTGTCTGCATATTTTCCCCAGTTGCTGTCATACTATTTATTTTTTCTTGAGGGAATAAATTGCCTTTCAGATAATATGCCATCATTCAGTCATACTGATAAATAAATCTAACTTGATGAGCAATTTCATGATAGTAAAGTGAGGGGGTAATCACCGTAGCTGATTGTTACTGACCTTTTACACCTACCTACGACGATTACCTGGGTAGGGCTGAATTACTACCAGAAGAACGTAATCCCTGTTCTCCTATGACCTTGAAAGTGATTGGGACTCAAGTTTTGTTCTTCTACATGTCATCGTCACAGAAAGTACCACAACAGTTACATGATATATGTGCACCTATTATAAGTTTATAACCAATATGTTACTATCAGTGATGCCGAAAAAAGACCCAGCAGCTTCTTTTTTAGTTCTTTTTTTTTGTGTCTACCAGCAGCACTTGTGTTTTGGAATTATTACACACCATTGCTCATTCATGGACTGACATGATGTATTCTTCTCTGGCAGGACCCATCCTCCTTGAGGACTACCATCTGATTGAAAAGCTTGCTCAGTTCGACAGGGAACGTATCCCTGAACGTGTAGTTCATGCACGGGGAGCCAGTGCCAAGGGTTTCTTTGAAGTAACTCACGATGTTTCTCACCTTACATGTGCTGATTTTCTCCGAGCTCCTGGGGTTCAGACCCCTGTTATTGTTCGGTTCTCCACAGTTGTGCATGAGCGGGGAAGCCCTGAGACCTTGAGGGATCCACGTGGTTTTGCTGTCAAGTTCTACACCAGAGAGGTACTGATGACAAATCTTAACTTGCTTCCCTGCAAAATGTGTATCTATTTTAACTGCTCTGTTTGTTGTAATGATAACTTCTTCAAAAACTACTGCAAGTTCTGCGACAAATTTTGGCTAATATGTTTCTGTCTATATATTCCTAACACATTCATCAAAAACTGTAGTAACAATTTTTAACATAGCATTGGAGCTATAACAACTTGAATAGTATCCTTGCCATGACCTGTTAATGATATCTTACATCCAACCATTCATTGTTTTCACAGTTGAATGGCTGATTACCCCCTCCCCCTTTTAAACTTGTGGGCCTATGCAATTGACTGTTCACCTTGTCATTGGGAGTTTAGGATATTCTTTGATCGAGACATGCTGCTGACCTATTTCTATGCTGTTCATTAACTTTCTCCCAGTTGCTGACACCTTATATTGACCTTTTTATATCCAAGGGATAGTTCTTGATGGATTTCGTTGTGCTTTTTTCAGGGTAACTTTGACCTTGTGGGTAACAACATGCCTGTCTTTTTCATCCGGGATGGGATGAAATTCCCTGACATGGTTCATGCTTTCAAGCCAAACCCAAAGACCAATTTGCAGGAGAACTGGAGAATAGTAGATTTCTTCTCACACCACCCAGAGAGCATGCACATGTTCACCTTCCTCTTTGATGATGTTGGCATCCCACTCAACTACAGGCACATGGAGGGTTTTGGTGTGAACACCTACACCTTGATCAACAGGGCTGGAAAACCTCACCTTGTCAAATTCCATTGGAAGCCTACTTGCGGTGTGAAATGCTTGTTGGATGATGAAGCTGTTACTGTTGGAGGCACCTGCCACAGCCATGCCACAAAGGATCTATATGATTCTATTGCGGCTGTGAATTACCCAGAATGGAAGCTTTACATACAAACCATTGATCCTGACCATGAGGATAAATTTGATTTTGACCCACTTGATGTCACCAAGACCTGGCCAGAGGATATCATCCCACTGCAGCCTGTTGGAAGGATGGTCCTGAACAAGAACATCGATAACTTCTTTGCAGAAAATGAACAGATTGCTTTCTGCCCAGCTATCATTGTCCCTGGAATCCACTATTCTGACGATAAGCTACTTCAGACGAGAATTTTCTCCTATGCTGACACCCAAAGGCACCGCCTTGGTCCAAACTATCTGATGCTTCCTGTGAATGCACCAAAATGTGCTCACCACAACAACCACCATGATGGCTTCATGAACTTCATGCACAGGGATGAAGAGGTACTTTGTTCTTTGGCATTTTTACCTCCTTTTAGCATGCGGGTCTATTGCGTCCATTATACAGTATTTATAGCCATTAACATAAATAAAATGAAATCTCATTTGCACGTACATCTATTTTCCTTGCTTTTTTCAGGTGAACTACTTCCCTTCGAGGTTTGATACAGTCCGTCATGCTGAGAAGGTTCCTATCCCTCCCCGTGTTCTGACAGGCTGCCGTGAGAAGGTGAGTATACTTAAATTATAACAATATGCCATTATGTTCCAGTATGCTCTGGTGGCTACGCTGTGCTTAGCAATTAGCATAGCTTTGATGTACTGCATATGTGGATGACTGTTGGAAAAGTTGTCATTGAGCTAATCTATAATCTGGTAATGTTGGGTCTGCAGTGCATTATCCATAAGGAGAATAACTTCAAGCAGGCTGGTGAGAGATACCGATCCTTCGACCCTGCAAGGTTTGCCCTCCCACCTGAGTTTAATTGATTTTGAGGCATGGGAAGGGTTTGAGCTGTTGTTTGGCTAATTAAAGTATTTTGGTGTGGTAACACACAGGCAAGACCGGTTCATCCAGCGCGTGGTTGACGCTCTCTCAGATCCTCGTGTTACCCATGAGCATCGTAGCATTTGGATCTCCTACTGGTCTCAGGTATTTGTTTTTGTTGGTTTTTGGTGAAATGCACAAGGCCATGTACAACTGTGCATATCCTTATCTTTTGATCTTGGTGCTGAAACCTGAGTGTATTTACCCCTATGCTGCAGTGCGATGCATCCATCGGCCAGAAGCTGGCATCTAGGCTCAACCTGAAGCCAAACATGTAGATTGACAAGGATGAAATCGTGCACAGTCGAGGCGCACCGGAGGTGGATACAACATGAAATATGTGATGTTGGGAATGGTTGTAACATTGAATAAAGAGTAATGGACGTGATAGTAGTACGTATCCTGAGGTGTGAACCAGTGGTGGTTATCCTATCCTTCCAGGAACTTTGCCCAGCTTCATCTTTGCAAGAAAGACATACAGTACAATAAAGAAGAATGTGGTGGATTATAATAGCAGTGTGGTGTTGTGGTTGTTTGGCTTCGTTGTTGCGTTGCAGGATGCTCGGCACCTAAAAGGAAGAAATACAGTAATGGATTTACCATAGGTACACTTGAGTTTACATCAATAATTGATCCCTGCCTGTAGGCTTCCATGGCTATTAGGTACGGTGCGGGCTTGATACGCGTGTCAGGTTAGATAGATAGATGACTTCGGACGAGCTGTAAGGATCTGTGCTAACCATGACCATGGCGAATTGCTGGTGTATTTGTCGCTTCTTGTCGGCTGACTCAAAATGTTCTGCTTGCTATTCTCTGCTGACTCAAAAGTTTGCGTCTTTATTATACGATTTTCATCAATTCCCAGTGAGTAAATTTTCTGTATATACAGTGTTAATTGATTCACCGGTGATACAAATTGGCCAGTGTACTTGATTGCTTATTGTTCGTGTGCTGTCCAGAGGTCTTGTTCCTTCATCTATTGTGAAGTGAAACTTTTGTCCAGATATCTGAGTCGGTCGATGTCATACCATTTAGTCGCTTAAGGGAAAGAACACAAGGAGTCGAATTTGTCACCATCAAGTCATAGTGAATCTGAGGCGAGAAGCTGTTCCAAGATGGCGTAGTAAGATGATCACCTTTCACCATAGTTTTTTGTTACTTAATTCGTGGATTTACTTTTGATGGTAGTTTCAAAACAAAAAAGGGTCCGGTTTTCCTATATTCAACTCAGCACGGTCTGTACTTCGACAGTGAGTGGATGTCAAGCTTGGTTGTTCCAAATGTCATGATCACAGAAGGTACCAATCCTATTGCTAGAATTCCTTTTAATGGATGGAAATTCGTTACATGGAAGCATACCTTCCATGCTGAAGAATTAATAGAGGAAACTATGCTGAAGAATTAAAAGGCCTCATTCTATTGAATTTGACAGACAACAAGCTGAAGGGCGGCATCCCAGGGAACCTAGGTAGCATTGTCAACTTGCATGAGTTGTACCTTGCCCACAATAATTTTCAGGACCAATCCCAGAACTCGTAGGTAATTCAACATCGCTGCTACTCCTTGATCTATCCTTCAGTAATTTACAAGGTGAAGTACCAAAAGAAGGGATTTTCAAGAATCTAACTGGGCTATCAATAGTTGGAAACAATGAGTTATATGGTGAAATACCACAGGTCCATCTACCTTCTACCACAATGCCCAGACTCTCCTGCAAGGAAAATTAAGAATGCCATGTCACTGTCTATTAGGATAGCAGCGCCTACAACAGGAGCTATCCTGGTTTTATTCTCTGGGCTTGCTCTAGCTGCATTTCTTTGCAGAAGGTCTAAGGCGGCAGTGAAGAAATCACAACTGTCATCTCCTCATACGATGCAATGCTCAAAGGGACTGATGGGTTCTCAGATACCAATCTTCTGGGGAAGGGAAGATATGATTCAGTTTCCAGAGGTACTGTTCAAAATCACGGTGTTCTTGTGGCTGTCAAGGTATTTAATCTTCAGCAACCAGGATCGTGCAGAAGTTTCCAGACTGGATGTGAAGCACTGCGAAGGGTGAGGCACCGATGCCTTGTAAAGGTCATCACATCCTGTGCAACAACCACCAAGGTCAAGACTTCAGAGCACTAGTCTTCGAGTTCATGCCAAAAGGAAGTTTGGACAGCTGGATCCACTTATATACTGAAAGCCAAAGTGGAAATGGAGCACTCACCTTGGAACAGAGGTTATATATCACCACTGACATTGCAGAAGCTATAGACTACCTTCACAATGGTTGCCAGACATCGACCATCCACTGCGATCTCAAGCCCAACAACATTCTTCTTACTCAGTACATGAGGGCTTGTGTTGCCCAGCAACATTCTTCTTACTCAGGACATGAGGGTTTGTGTTGCAGAAGCCAGGATTCTAAATGGAGCTGCAAGAACAACTTCTTAAATTCAAATACCATCGGAATAAGAGGCTCCATAGGATATTTTGCCCCAGGTAACTTCAATATGCTTCTATCTGCTTTACATTATTAGATTCAATTAGGTGTATGTTCGTAAACAAGTTTTGCACATACTTATTTATGCTCCAAATTGTTCTATTCTATTATAGAATATGGAGAAGGGCTTGCAGTATACAGTCTCGGCATTACTTTAATTGAGATGTTTACAGGAAGAAACCCAACAGATGATATGTTCTGAGATGGGTTAAGCCTATATTACTTTGCCGAGGCTGCTCTTCCTGATAAGGTCATGGAAATAGCAGATCCACAATCTGGCTTCATTACAAAGCAAACAAGAGAAATGCTACAAGATATATAATCAGAACCAAGGAATGTTTGGCTGCCATCATCCAGATTGGTGTGCTGTGCTCAAAGCCATCGCCCAGAGAGTGGTTAATAAGTGATGCTGCTGTTGAAATGCGTAATATGAGAAATACGTACCTCAGTACTCAGCCATGCCATGTCATGTCATATGAAGAGTAATCACCATATAGTGAGTACTATGTTAGTACTAATTGTATATTGAACTTTGCTGTATTTCGGTTGTTTTCTTAGTGTGCTGCAAAATTAACAAACAGCATTGTATCGTCCATTGTATATGACTCATCATTTCTGACAATATATTTGTGTTTCTTAAGTCATGAATAAGAATAATAATAAGAAAGTCACGCCAGTATCTTTTAGAATAGCAGTGCCTACAGCAGGACACATGAGCTATCCTGGTCTTAATTTCAGGGCTTGCATTAGTTATAGTTCACTGAGATAGATCTTCGAATGGTGCCATACAATCATTCAAAAATACAGATGGTTTCTTAGAATCCACTTTTCTAAGAATATGGAAAATAAAGTACCATATACAGAGGCATTATACCATTAGCAATACCATTTTCGATTCCATCTACAGTATAAATGAGACTAACAACATATGTTCACTGCTAGTCTATTTTAGTTAACTGATCCATAACAAGGCCATTTTGTTCTAGGCTTTTTGGCACAGTTCTGAGATTGAGAGCTTTGCTGTACAGCCATTTTTTCAACATTCTTAAAATCAGTACTCCATTATAACTACAGTGTTCACATCGCAGGACATAAGAAGTTGAATTTCTGCATTGATGTGAAGGTTTATTCTTTTTGCAATTCATTCAAGGTACAGCAAATTCTAAAGTGAACAAAAGAACACCTACTTTGTTGCAGGGTATAAATCACCATGTTCACCAGTTGATACAAGAGTAGACACATTACTATTCAGGAGAATGACAAGATTATGAAGGCTAAACTATGTTAGACATGCCACTACTCTGTCTAACCATCTCCTAGTGAATAACTTATGCTCCAAAAGGAAAAATAAAACTGGATGAAGATTTACATGTCATTGTTTACTCGCATAGCAATGCTGAACGTGGGAGCTGTCAAGATCTACATACTTGGACCAGTACAGATTGTACTTGGAAATGGCAAGGTCAAGCCAGGGCTTGTAATTCCCATTGTAATGAACTACTGCAGCATTATCGATCTCAACAATGTCAACAGCTGGATCATATCCAAGGCCCAAGACATGCCAAGTACGATTCAATGGGTATGTCAGGTTGTAGAAAGTAATCAGTCCCGGAGGCAATGTACCCAGCTTCCACAGCTTGCGATCCTCATTCTGCAACATGTCTTCTATTAGTAAGTAAAATAACAAAATTCATTACAAGTTATTTATGTACCATAGCTGTCATAGACAGAAGACACACGATGGAAAATGTGATTAAAAAGTACAATCAACAGCAAACTACTGGTTCATACTTACCAAATCTTGCCAATAATGGTATATTCCAGTGATATTTCGCTTCCTCCACTCCTTCAGGTCAAACATGTTCATTCCGAACGCCCACCCACAAGCACGTGGATCGAAGTTCTCTGATATCTTTGGGTGTGAGAAGTTGAGATAAGTATCAAAGCGATGAAAACTCTCTTTACAGGTTTCAACGGCACCATTTACCATCCCTTTAAGATCAATATCCCATAGGGGCGTCAAATCCTTCTGCACAACAATATCATCATCGAGAAACAATATCTTGTCAAGCTTCGGGTGTATTTCTGGCATGTAGAACCTTAGATGGTTGAGCATAGACAAATATTTGGGGTTCCTGTACTTAAGATTCTCGTTTCCATCAGAAAGTGACGATGGATCATGTGCTTTGAAGTAATATTCTTTGAGCCGAGCTGATTCAAGTTGCCGCAGAACAGAACAGTACGATGAATTGAGCCACTTGAAATTGTCTATGTTCTCCACATGAACAGTAGCCAGCTGGGGAGGATGAGCGATGAACCACATCTTCATGGCTGCAAAATTAAGTCTATCAGTGACAATGTGGAACACATGCTTCTCTGGTTCATTGGCATTTGTCACAGTTGATCTGACAACTACTGAGGCTGCAAGGACATTATCAGAAAATATAGCATAGTGATAGAGTGACCTATCCTCAAGCTTTGCTTTATTTTCTTCCTCCTTCAAAGCAGCATCATGAAAATGCTCCTTCGTCACACCATCACGAAAATAATAATCGGTGGTCAGCTGCATATGTAGGCAGTGCAAGGGCATGGGGACAGTCTTTGCAGCATGCTGAACCAGGAATGAATTTTGTTTCTTAACTGCATCAATATCTAGTTCTGTAGACTGAAGCATAGCACGCAATTTTCTTGACACTTCACTCGAGCTGTACAGAGCATCTCTAGCCGAAGACAGCACATGCCCCATTGCTTTTGCTCTCTCTAAAGCACTGCAGAAATGAGGGGTGATAAGAAACTTATCCTTAACACCAAAGTGGAAACGATCCAACCTGATTAATTTTCAGAAGTGAAATGAAGTACCTTGAATCGAGTTCGCTATCGATAAGCGCATCCCCAATGGCTGTTTGGCTTTGTTTTATGCACTTCATGAGCAAGGCATACATGTCTGGTTCCTTCTGGGAAAGTGCAATAGTGGCATATAACTTGGCCATTATTATCTGATCTTTCATGAGCCTTAGGGTTGAATCAGTATTAGTAAAGCGGAACTCCTGCCTCCATACGTTGTAGCTGCCCCTAACTTTATTATCAAAGTTCCTTGAGCTGTTTATTGCCGCATTTCGCATCTCAAGTTCAACCTTCTTATCCACCTGAAGCAACTCCTGTACCCTCTGTTCTTTTCTTCTACGCCGAAATACCTAGAGAAGCAATAGCAGCACACCAGATCCACTCAGATGGGCAAAATTAACACATCAGAGAGTAAACCAAACAAGAATGCTCACAACATAAATAAATAACCATTTTACTGCATTTCATAGTCACTAAATTATCACAACATAAACAGATAGCACATGACCGAGTAAACCAAACAAAAATTCTCACAACATAAATAGATAACCATTGTACTGCATTTCTATCCACTACAAACGGCCGAATGAAATTGACCTGTCGCTTTAATTTGATCGGATCAGCGCTTTTAGTTGCCAGAGTTTCAGCACTTGAAAGATTGGTGGCTTCTGATCCATTGGCTAGTAGAAGATCCTCAGCAGCCTCTTGCTGGTGCAACAGCAGAAGAAACACCCATGAGATGTACAATCAAGAACAACCTACCAACTTTTCCACACAAATAGCATGGTGTTATTCAGCACGTACGGTTCTGGCTATCGGTTGGCTATCTCTGGGCAACCATGGGTTCTCCCAGATAGAGGACGACGCAAACTCTCTGGCGGTGACTTTGAACAGCTTGATCCGGCCATACTGGTCGGTGTACGCAATCTTCTTGTCAGCGCTGCCCACATCCTGCCAACCATTCACGATGCACACTCAGTAACCTGGGAAGCGAAGCACTACAGTGCCAAATGAGTATCCTGGGCGTCCAAAATTCAGATAAATAACCTGTGAATTGGCACACCCAGGGCAGTTCTTGGGACGTTGGTGCTCACTGCCAATCCAAAATCGCGAGAAAACACCAAAGTTAGAACCTGTAATGGCGCAGGAATAAAGGAGCGATGGCGATGGTCCTCACCCTTGGTGACCGGAGAAGAGCCACTGGGACACCGCCGATCTGGCGAAGGGCACATGGATAACGACCTGCGGAACAGAAGCGGCAGGAACGATGAGTAAGGAAGAAGCCCTAACTCTGCAAGTAAATCATCGATGAACCTAACATTTCGCCGTTGCAGTGGACAGTAAGGGGCGAGTGGCAATGGGACCAACCTGGAAGGAGATGAAGCAGAGGAAGACGAAGAGGAAGGCGAGGAGACCCGGGCGCCGCCGCAGGGAGAAGGGGGTTCTGGGATACGCTGCCGCTGCCGCCGACGAGGAGGCGGCGGTGGAGGAGGACGCCATGGACGGGCGAGTGGAGTGATGGGGATGTGAATTTTCTTTATTTTTTTCTTTTCTTGTTATTAGGGGAGGTGGAAATAGTTTAGGGGGACGAGAGCTGGGTGTAGGTGAAAGGATGAAGAATGACGAATCTGTTAAAAAAATATATTTTCTGGCCAAAATGGATTAAGCACTGTCCAGTATGCTGGATCAATATTAGGTACAGTTCTTGTTGTCGACTTCGAGTGAAAACCAAATGATACAAACTCCTTAATTATTTTTTTCTTCCTTTCTAAGATCATTAAACAACTTATAATTGTTAGAGAAAATATTGTGACTAAACTACAATGGAGTATTATTGTACCCTCGAGGCAGCACTTGCAAGTTTGAAGTTTTTTAACGAACTACTACCTCTGTTTTAAATTGTAGTTCGTTTGACTTTTTTGACTCTAAGTTTGACTACTCGTCTTATTCAAAAAAATTGTGCAAACATTGTCAAATTTAAGTCATTCTTGAAGATCTTGTATTGATAAAGCAACCCCACAATAAAAGAAATAATATTTTACATAAATTTTTGAATAAGACGAGTGGTCAAATTTGAGGTAAAAAAAAATCAAACGACCTATAATTTGAAACGGAGAGAGTAGACAAGAGAGATGTTGAATTTACTAAAAGAAAATTAAAGATTATACGGGATGATATAACAAATAGAAAAAAAAACAACTAGTACAACAGCCCAAGATCAAATCCGCACAGTACTCTGCAAGTTTGAAGTAGCACAAAATTAGCGCTTGGAAGTCTTTATGCACATATTGATTCTAGAGAGATCAATTTGTATGATGATGTTTCTTGCGACTCTTATATTCTGGTGTAGGCATGGTCATATATGCTAGTGTAATTTGCCAAGGATCAAAAGTGAGCTCATGGCCGGTCAAGTACTCACTCGGGACATGCCTAACGTTGTTAATTACACATGGGATTAGGATACGTAAACCACATGTGTAGCCAATGAGGTTGCTTATAGCAGAGATGGACTTGAAACACACCTTTTTTTTGCCGACTGATGACATATGCAGGTAGGCTTAGTTCCAACCAAGTTACAGCTTTTGACCATCCAACCAGGGCATCAAATCCATAAATGCCTCGAAATCATTTTTAAATCCCCCATTACCACCAAAAGCTATTGCTTTGTTAGTGGACATCCCACTAGAAACGTCGAAAAGGAATGCAAAAGCATGCCACATTGCTTTGGACTATCACATTAGTTTGAAATATCTACAGCCTGGAGTAATCTATAAGAGCAAGTAAGAATCCAACTAGTCCCCCCACCCCTATAATATCAAAGGTTGCTGACCCTCAAAAAAAAAATCAAAGGTTGCTAAAATCTTTCTGCTAATGATTCGAGTGTTTGCTTTTTCTTCACATTTGACCATAGAAATTCAGCACTTCTACAGAATCACGACTGACGAAAACAAGGATGTGAATGACAATGACTGGATGCTATTGTTAGTGCAATCTGATGCGATCAACTCAGACAAGGCTTCAATGGAAAGTGGTTGAATGTATGCATATATATGTCAGGTAGGCATGTACCAAGTCATCAAAAGTGTAACGCTATACTATTACATTGATCATCATGATCGACACAAACTTCATCATGACAACAAAAAATGCGGTCTACATTTACAATTTCCACATCAGAATCAGTTCCTCCTATGTATCCTCGTGACCATGCATCTACCTGCCCCTGGAGTTCTTCCTAGCGCTGTCACTCCTCGGTGACTGTCCCTGGCCACGGCGCAAGGAGCCACTACTCCTGGGCTCCCTCACCCTGCTCTTTATCGACTCAATCTGCTCCAGCGCCTCCACCACTTCCTTCATGGATGGACGGCTCTTCGGGTCACTGTTCAGGCACTTGAGGGTCAGCTGAGCAGCAAGGAGGGCTCCTTTGGAACTGTACTGCCCCTCCAATCCCGGGTCCATCACTCGGCTAAGCTTCCTCCGGTCAGCTAGCAATGGCTTTGCCCAGTTCACCAAGTTCACCTTCTCGCTCACGCGGCTTGGGTCCAGCGCCCTCAGGCCAGAGATCATCTCCAGCAGTACAACTCCAAATCCATACACATCACTTTTCACATACAGGTGGCCTAGCTCATGAAAGATGCAATCAGCTACCATTTAGCACTCTGAATAGAAAAGGGATAAAACGGTAGACATTTTGAGAGAAACATAAACCCTGATAGAGATAAGACGTACCGGTAGAAACATACTCTGGAGCTGCATAGCCGTAGGTTCCCATGACTCTTGTTGTCACATGAGACTCCTCACCATCTGGACCATGCTTGGCCAATCCGAAATCTGAGAGCTTTGCATTGAAGTGCTGAACATGACATTGATTTAGGCTGATTAGAGTATTGTTCAGGTAACACCAGCTGGTTATCAGTACCTCTGGAAAGAGTATTTTACCGAATCTAATAAGATGTTGGAAGCCTTGAAGTCCCTGTAGATGATTTGCCTTTCTGATGAATGAAGAAAAGCAAGGCCACGAGCTGCACCGATGAGAATCTTCAGCCTGAGGCTCCAAGGCAGTGGCTCGTAGACCGCCCCTCCTGGCAATGGTGAATAATCAGTACTAGTAAATAGGATGTTTCATAAAAGAAATCCATGGATGGCCCAAAATAGTAAAGGTACAAACAAGTGGCGCCAACTTTTCATCTTAAATTTCCAAGTTGACTTGACAAGAGAAATTGAAGGCTGAAGCAGCAAGATATCGTACAGCTCTGGCAATTTGGTTGACGTTGACATCCTCCAAAA
Organism: Panicum virgatum; assembly: GCF_016808335.1. Taxonomy (NCBI): domain Eukaryota; kingdom Viridiplantae; phylum Streptophyta; class Magnoliopsida; order Poales; family Poaceae; genus Panicum; species Panicum virgatum. Next base: position 47,417,449 of record NC_053139.1, read on the forward strand.
TGCTCGTTAGTTGTATAGCACTATGGACTATGGTGCTCGATATATAATAATTTATGAAAATGGTTTGCAGATGCAGATAAAGCGCCAACATCTGCATAGTGCGCTACTGCAGGCGAAGTTGGCATAAAGAGTGCGGAAAAAAGTGACATAAAGAGAATTATTGCTGGATTTTACTATCATTAGGAAAAGATCTGCTAAAATACTCACTTCGAAACAGGTGGTTCTCCAAGCTCCCCTTTGCCATGAACTCGTACACGAGCAGTAGCTCGTTGTCATCCATGCTATATCCCAAGAGTTTGACGAGATTGGGGTGTGAAATCCTCCCAAGGAAATTGACCTCAGACTGCAATGGAAACAACCAATTATTTTTGAGAAACAAGCATAGCATCAGAGAGTAGGAAGCCTTTTGCCTAAATCAGAAATCCTTCTGTCGATACGACTACAAGCAGAAACAAAGTAGACATAATAAGTGTGAAACAATTGGTGAGAGAACAGGAGCATGCACTAAGGCCTAACAACTAGAGCATTCTGGTTGTAAGTAGAAAAGGGAACAATACAGGAGTCATTTGAAAAACAAAAATAACCAGAGTGCCAGGGATACTTCAGGTTCATTCTCCCAAAAGAAAAAAAAGACCAATGCACGAGTTAACAATGCATCGAGAAAGAAAATCAGTGAATGATAGGAACAAATTGGAAAAAGAAAGCAAGCTGTAGTTTCCACAAACATTCAAGTGACATGAACTAATCCGCTGATTTTCCTTTTGATGATTTTTAAATAAAAACTGGAACTATTTTGTAAGCATTCACTGCTTCATTTCCCTATTTCCCTGATAATCAAAACAGAAACCACCTTAAAATTGCAATTAATTTTTCCAAAAGCATGCATTTAATAATGTAAGAAAACAGCAACTTGAGAATTGCCGTACCTGCCATTGCTCCATTCCCTGCACGCTCTCAGAATTGAGCTTCTTGACAGCAACCACCATACCAGTGGTACTCCTGGACGGGTTCAAGGTCTTCTCATCAACCCATCCCTTGTAAACCTTTCCGAATCCGCCCTCCCCAAGCACCGTCTCGGGCCTGAAGCTCTTGGTGGCACTCTTGAGTTCGGCAAAGGTGTATGTTTTGAGGTTTGGAGACTCAAGAATCTGACCATCTTGATAATCATCGTCAGCACTAACACCACTAACTGTGGATGGCATGAAGGTGCTGGTACTCAGTGTTGACAGCTTCCCGGTGGTGGCAGAGCTACTAGTCCTCCTCGATGCAGACATTCCTGCACAGCACTTAAGATAGGTAATGTGAGGTCTTGAGTTAACTGGGTAGAAATGCTAACTAATTTACCATAGCATCAAAATAATTTAGATGTCGAGGGTTATTTATGCTCATCGACATTGAGATACAAGGTGAGAAAGTGAATTTAACCATTCGGGTAAAAGAAGATACCAATGGTTCTCAAGGACCTGGATAAACATTTTGTGAAAGGGGAAAAAAAGTGGTGCTTTATTCTACAGAAAAGTCAGTGCAACCGGCAGAAACCAACCAATTTAGTTGCAACAGCAAGAATTTATTTAGTTGATAAAGCAATACGGCCAAATATATTGAGATAAACATTTCCTGAAGGAAAAAAAAGAAGTGGTGCTTTATTCTACAGAAAAGTCAGCGCAATTGGCAGAAACCAACCAATTTAGTTGCAACAGCAAGAATTTATTTACAGTTGATACAGCAATACGGCAAAATATATTGAGAAAGTGCACCATATGCTTGATCTTGATGAGTAACATGATTATGATTATTCCTAGGTTTGTTACGGTATATACAAGAGAGATTTGTGAAAAAAAAATCCGGTGCGGTGGACGGTGGTATATAAATAAGACAGTTTTAGGCTGTATGCAATCAAGCAGATAAGGCATGTAAAGTTTGAGTTTTGGAAGCATATACATGAATCGAAAAATTGGGCAGCATAGGAAATTCAATCTCATCCCCACCCACGATGGAATTAGCAACACACTGGCACTGCCACGGGGAGAGTGAAAGAGATACGCGCGCTTTGTTGCAGCATGAGCAAGTGGCCAAATCCAGTACTGAAGTAAAAAGGGGCCGGACCACAGACAGAATAAGTGAACAGAACCAGCGGTTGCATTTCCAGGGGAGGAAAGATTGGAGCTTTAATTGGGAGGGAGAAGAGAGTCGGAAATGGCGTTGGCTTGTGATTGATGGTGGTTGGCACTTACCCGGAGCAGCCGACGGCGACGGCCTGCTGCCCCGCTGGACGAAGGCGTCGATGGCGCTGGCGCAGTTCCCCATGGGGAGAGACACTGGTGTGGTGAGACTGCAGGCACCCCTTCCGCCGACGGGCTCCCTTTCTTGTCCTCCGATCCTCTGCTGTTGTATGTAGGTTTGTGTGGAAGGAACCACAAGCAAGCAAGCAAGCGATGGAGAAGAGAAGGAAGGGCCGAGGCGGAGGCGGAGGGCGGGGAGGAAGGATTGAAGGAAGAGGGAACCGACTGCGACTGCAAGTCTGCAACCGCGGCGCCGAGTGGATCGAAGGGAGGAGGAAGTTGTTTGCCTTGTTGCTAATTGCTATGCTTGCTACCCTCGCTCGCTCGCTGCAAATAAACCACCGAAAAGAAAGGGCGTGTTTTTTTTTTCTTTGTCCTTTGTGTTCTGATCTGCCAAACACGAGATTGACGAGTGAGTCCACGCTAGCTTGTGTCAGTCTATCTACGACGTTTATATACGTGCTTCTTCTTGAGTACACACACTAGCCTTTTTTTTAGAGAGAGAGAGGGAGTACACACACTAGCTAGCTAGTAGCCAGCACTTGGAATATCATTGTTGAAAATGGCATGAGAAAAGCTCATGGCAGAGGTGGCGACTGTACCTGCTAGTTCCCACCATAGATGAAATGTGTCCCCCAAAATGACTTCATCATATTCAAATTAAACTTGAGATGCGCAAATTGACCAAAGTCCTAATTACGGGAAAAATGCTTGGACAAACCGTCTCTGTCAAGTGGTTGCCATGAAGAATATGTTTTTTTTTTGGGGTCGGAAGGATTAGCTATTTTCGTCAGTCAACGCAGGAGTCAACCTACCAACTGTTTCCGATGAACTAGGACAAGCAAAGGAAAGAGACTGCAGTAGTTCTGTCTCTGGCCATCTCATAATTTCTTACGTCATCCATATATTCATCCCTCATGTCGATCTCTGTTGCCCTTGATGTTGGTTGAGCATTCCCACAGCTACACATACGCTGCTACTATATACTTTACTGCACAAAGAGTCGAGCAATCCCACCGTTAATATTGTAGCCATCAATCTTTCAAAAAAAAAATATTGTAGCCGTCAAACCTTTACTGTATAGGTAATGTACTGTGAGGTCTTGAGTTAACTGGATAGAAAAAGGAGAGGTTTGAAATGCTACCTAATTTACCATAGCAATACCACACCTTCTTGACCCTTGAGGAAAATAGTACACATCATATTTGCAAGAGGGATATCAATCCAGAATCTAGTCCGGTGTAAATTCTCATAAATTCTTGTTGGCAACAAATTGAATCCAATGTCCTCAGTATTGCTGATGATTAGTTAAAGCCTAAACGCATCAGATAGCTGCAGCCTCAAGTTGAGTGAGGCACGTCACAGGGCTGTTGGCAATGACATCAACACCACAACAACAAATAGCCCAATTGTGCAGAATAGTAGATCATCATACCAAGGATTTTGATCCTTATCTTATAGTTGACACTTCATGGCAGTGATAATGTCAAATTGACTTTTGGACAAGGAATCAATAGCATAAGGGTATCAAACATTTGGATCTCAAGCACCTCATTGAGTACATTGGTGCGAGTGCGACTAAGGCCCAAACCAAATCCTAGTGCCCTCTCCCGACTCGAATTCGACGAGGAAGGCCGAGTCGGAAGCGGAGAGACTGTTAAGTTGAGAAAAAAAAAAGGAAGCGGGGAGACTGGATCGAGAGAGTCCCGGTCGGATTCTAGTTTGATTTGCCTTCAAATAGCGTAGTCGTACGTGTCGTAGATAGAGAGAAAACAGAGAGAGAGCAGCAAAGAGCCAAAGATACGATGGCTTTGCCGCATGCCAGCGCCATCTCGCTGCGCGAGGCCATGGAAAAGATGAGCGGGTTGCCAGACCTGCCGGGCGGTGCGCGGCGCAGGATTCTCGTCCGCGCCCTCCGCGTCGAGGAAGCTCCGGAAGTGCTGCGTGCTATCGACATGAGAGCCGACGCATGGCAGGGCCACAACATGAAGGCCGTGAGGCGGATGGCCAATGCGTATGGGCGGAAGTGCTGCTTGCTATCGACATGAGAGCCGACGCATGGCAGGGCCACAACATGAAGGCCGTGAGGCAGATGGCCAATGCGTATGGGCTGCTGCGCATGCTGAGCCTCTTGTTACAAATCTAGGTAATTTTCGGTATATTTTAATTCCAAAATTAAATGTATAAACTAGCAATATTTCTATGACTTTAAGGAGTAAAATAAAACATGTGAACATGTTTATACTTATCACACATATAAGCATAAACAATATAAATAACCAAAGTTTCAGGGAGTACCCTAAAGCGGGGCCATTGCCGGAGGCATTGGCTGCGCTGTTACCAACTGGAGTAGACATCTACTCGGTTGGCCTCAGTCGAAGTAGTCGAACTAAATCGGTGCAGGAAGAAGTTCGCAGTGCAGTCCCACGAACGGTCACCAAGATGTAGTCGACGTAGTCGTTCGGCCACCAGAATGTAGTCGACGTAGTCGTTCGGCTCGTCCACCAGGAAGTAGTCGTACAATCGGGCAAAGCCTTAGTATTTTTGAGCAGTCACGCTAAAGCGTTACCCAAAAACCTGATTGCCCGCCTATCCCGTGCAGGATCTCAAGGCGAGCAAGGTTTCGGAGGCCTGCTCACGCTAATTCTGTGCGCGCAGAAATTAGCGTTGGGGAACTCAGTTGTTGCAACTGGAGAGGGAGAAGAGAGGAGCCGAGTTGCCTCAGTGCTCTGGTGCAGGATGGATGAGGGGAATGACACTCCTTATATAGTGACTCAGGTGCTCAGGATCGTTGAACCCGGACACCATCAGAGTCATTTAGGTGATGCGGTTATGGCCATTAATTACAGATTTAATTGCACGATTAATTGCTGTCAACGGCAAAATAGCCATCACATCGCACCGCGCCGCGCCGCGCCGCGCCTCGCCTCGGCCTCGGCCTCGGCCACGGCCACGGCCACGGCCATGGCCACGGCCACGGCCCGGCCCGGCCCGGCGAGGCGAGCGAACGCGCGCGCGCGCGTGTAGTTCACCGTCCTCCTCTTACCGGCTTCACAAGTGGTGTACAAGAAGTCCACCTTTTAAGTCGGTTGAGATCCTCCTCAATTCCCGGTACGGAATTAAACATTGATTCTCTAGCATTAATAGTGGGCTTTAAATTCTTTTAATGCTTTAGAATAAATGGGCCAAGCCCATTACTCCAACAATCCCCACCAAGAAATTTAAGCCACACTAGAAATACCCTCATTCTCTCATTGATATACCAGTATTCGACAGAGACTGTTAAGTTGAACTTCCATCTAGGACAAAGGCTACACTTATTCACAACTGTGCAATGGACTATGCCTTGAATTGCCAGTTTTGTGCAAACAAGTTTGACCAGAGCCCTACACTGGTACTAGGCTGCAAAAGCATCCCCGCGGTTTGGAGCTTATAAGTCATACTCCAGGCCCTTCATGAGTTTCTAGAGAATACCCAATTCTCATAGACCATGACCAGTGGTCAAACTCATATAGGTGTGTTCCTTTCAGATGTTCTGTAGGACAACATCTTTGTTTCAAGAAAACAACTCATTTGTTTAAAAGAAACCATCTGGCACACATTAAGGTATAGACCAACCTGCCATACAGATTAGAAGAGAAATGCACCTTATACACGGAATGAGCCCTTTTCACAAAGGTTCTCTTCTCACAGTCAGACTTTAGTTTGTTTCACCATCCTAATTCACGGGATCTCCGATCACATAGGACAGGTTTCCACTATAGAATGACTCACGTGGGTCTCAAGCCCAATTCCATAGATGCATTGTCTATCACATTTCGTGAAAGACCCTTTGTAAACTGATCTGCTAGATTTTTAGCCGTCTGAACATAGTCCAGGGCTATAACTCCGGAGTTTCTCAATTTTCTGACAGATTTCAACCGCCTTTTCACATGTCTAGATGACTTCATGTTATCCTTTGAACTATTCACCTTGACAATTACTGTTTGATTGTCACAGTTCATTAGGATTGCCGGTAACGGTTTTTCAACTATCGGCAAGTCCATAAGGAGCTCACGAAGCCACTCAGCCTCAACAGTGGCGGTATCTAATGCTGTGAGTTCTGCTTCCATAGTTGACCTCGTTAAGATGGTCTGCTTGCAAGACTTCCAGGAAACAGCTCCACCACCAAGTGTAAACACATATCCACTTGTGGCCTTTATCTCATCAGCATCAGAAATCCAATTTGAATCACTATACACTTCTAGTACCCTTGGGTACCCGGTGTAGTGAATTCCATAGTTCATTGTCCCCTTCAGATAGCGCATTACTCTTTCAAGACCCTTCCAATGATCATCTCCCGGGTTTGAAACAAACCGGCTCAGTTTGCTTACAGCAAACGAGATGTCAGGTCTTGTAGCGCTCGCTAAATACATTAATGAACCAATGATCTGAGAATATCTCAGCTGATCTCGCATTATCCTTTTGTTCTTTCTAAGAATTAAACTGGCATCATATGGTGTTGAGACAGGTTTATAGTCACTATAACCAAAGCGACTTAACACCTTCTCCACATAGTGAGACTGTGTAAGAATCACCCCACCATTGATCTCTTTTACCAGCTTTATATTAAGGATAACATCAGCTTCTCCCAGATCCTTCATCTCAAAATTTTGAGATAAAAACTCTTTGACTTCCTTAATCACATTAAGGCTAGTGCCAAAGATCAGTATGTCATCCACATACAAGCACAAAATCACTCCTTCAGCCCCACCATAGCGATAGTACACACATCTGCCAGCTTCGTTCACAACAAAGCCGGCAGAGGTCAAAGTTCTATCAAACTTTTCATGCCACTGCTTAGGCGCTTGCTTGAGACCATATAAAGATTTTAACAACTTACAAACCATTCCTTCTTGACCCTTTGATACAAACCCATCCGGCTGATCCATATAGATCTCCTCTTCTAACTCTCCATTGAGGAAAGCCGTCTTAACGTCCATCTGATGAACGAGAAGACCATAAGAGGCTGCCAAAGAAAGTAACACTCGAATTGTGGTCAATCGGGCAACTGGTGAATAAGTGTCAAAGAAATCTTCTCCTTCTTTTTGTGTATAACCCTTGGCCACAAGCCTAGCCTTGTACTTTTCAATAGTACCATCTGGCCTAAGCTTTTTCTTGAACACCCACTTGCATCCAACCGGTTTACATCCATAAGGACGTTCAACGACCTCCCAGGTTCCATTAGACATAATAGAATCCATCTCACTCCTTACTGCTTCCTTCCAATAGTCAGCATCAGGAGATGAATATGCCTCTTCAATGGTTCTGGGTGTATCATCTATGAGGTATACAATGAAATCATCACCAAAAGACTTTACAGTCCTTTGTCTCTTGCTCTTTCTCGGAGCATCATTGTTATCCTCCTCAGGATTTTCTACAAGTGTATGTTCATTGTGTTCTATCGGCTCAGCAGAGCCATCATCCTTGATGAACTCTTGCCTAGATGAACTTGTTTCATCTCTCATGGGAAAAATGTTTTCAAAAAATGTAGCATCTCTGGACTCCATTATAGTACCAACATGCATGTCAGGTACTCCAGATTTCACTATTAAAAATCTATATCCAACGCTGTGAATAGCATAACCTAGAAAGATACAATCCACAGTTTTAGGTCCAAACTTACGTTTCTTGGTTATTGGCACACTCACTTTTGCCAAACAACCCCATGTACGTAAGTATGACAGTGTTGGCCTTTTCTTCTCCCATTCCTCGAAAGGAGTTATCTCTTTATTCTTTGTAGGAACACGGTTTAGGACATGACATGCAGTCAATATAGCCTCACCCCACCATTCCTTGGAAAGTCCCGCTGTATCTAACATGGCGTTAACCAAATCCGTTAGAGTGCGGTTCTTTCTTTCGGCAACCCCATTTGACTGAGGTGAATAGGGAGGCGTCCTCTCATGAATAATACCATGTTCCTCGCAGAATAAAGTAAATAAATTTGAGAAATACTCGCCACCACGATCTGACCTAACTCTTTTGATCTTTCTCTCAAGTTGGTTTTCTACTTCAGCTTTATAGATTTTAAAGTAGTGTAAAGCTTCATCTTTTGACTTCAACAAATAGATGTAACAAAATCTAGTATTATCATCAATCAAAGTCATGAAATATTTTTTACCACCTTTTGTCAACACTTCATTCATTTCGCACAAATCGGAATGAATTAATTCTAAGGGTGCCAAGCTCCTTGCCTCCGCGGTCTTATGAGGCTTACGAGTTTGTTTTGATTCAACACATACATGACACTTAGAATTTTTGACAAAAGTGAACTTTGGAATTAAGCTCAAATTAGCTAAGCGCATCATACAACCAAAATTAACGTGACAAAGCCTCGAATGCCAAACATTTGTTTCATCAACGTTAATAACATTGTATGCAATTTTATTACAAACATCTGACAAAGAAAGACGGAACAAACCTCCGCTTTCATAACTTTTTCCAACAAAAGTACCAAACTTAGACAAGATACATTTATTGGACTCAAAGACTAATTTGAAACCATCTCTACACAGTAGAGAGCCGCTGACTAAATTCTTCTTGATGGTGGGGACATGCTGCACGTTCTTCAGCTGCACGGTCTTCCCCGAAGTAAACTTCAGATTTACCGTACCAACACCAAGAACACGCGCATGTGATCCGTTCCCCATCAGAAAGGAGGAAGTCCCGCCGGTCTGGTAAGAAGAGAACAAAGAAGCATCAGCACAAACATGAATATTAGCACCAGTGTCAACCCACCACTCGGGTGAACCAAAGACTGAAAGAACAGTAGGTAATAAATTACCGTACCCCGAAGTTCCTCCAGGCTCGCTAATAACCATGTTGGCGGAGTCGTTGCCTTTGCGGTTCGGACACTTTGCAGCAAAGTGATCCGTACTAGCACACACATAGCAAGCTCCCGTCTTCTTCTTCTTCTTAAAAGTGGTTGTCTTCTTAGTCTTTGGTTGGTTCTGCGGTGGCTTTTTCTTGTTCTTATGGGAGTTGTTCTTCTGAACAAGATTGGCACTTGAAGCACCAACAACTCCTTTCCCACGTATGTCCTTTGCTCTCGCCTTCTCCTCAACATCAAGAGTCCCTATGAGTCCATCTATTGTGAACTCCTGTCTCTTATGTTTTAGAGAAGTAGCAAAGTCCCTCCAAGAAGGTGGCAGCTTAGAGATTATACCTCCAGCCACAAACTTATTGGGTAACACACATGGGGACTCTTTGCTGCAATTTTTGAGATCTTTTGCCAGAGTATGTATTTCATGAGCCTGTTCCACTACAGAACGGTCTTCGACCATCCTGTACTCAAGAAACTGCTCCATGATATACAACTCACTCCCGGCGTCAGATACTCCATATTGAGCCTCAAGAGCATCCCACAAAGCTTTGCCAGTTGGCAGCCGGATATAAGAATCCACCAAGTTATCACCGAGAACACTAATGATCAAGCCTCGAAAGAGGAAATCAGCCTCATCGAACGCACTCCCTTCCTCTGGAGAGAATTGTTCAGGCTTACCCTCTTTCACATGGATCACTCTCGATAGTGTTAACCACAGTATAAGCCGCTCTTGTCAACGTTTGTAATTTGAACCATCAAAAGGTGATGGTTTGATTGATGCAGCAAAGCTAGATACCGAAAGCCTATTAACACAATCAGGTTTTTGGATTGTTAGAAATCTAGGCAATTTTCGGTATATTTTAATTCCAAAATTAAATGTATAAACTAGCAATATTTCTATGACTTTAAGGAGTAAAATAAAACATGTGAACATGTTTATACTTATCACACATATAAGCATAAATAATATAAATAACCAAAGTTTCAGGGAGTACCCTAAAGCGGGGCCGTTGCCGGAGGCATTGGCTGCGCTGTTACCAACTGGAGTAGACATCTACTCGGTTGGCCTCAGTCGAAGTAGTCGAACTAAATCGGTGCAGGAAGAAGTTCGCAGTGCAGTCCCACGAACGATCATCAAGATGTAGTCGACGTAGTCGTTCGGCCACCAGAATGTAGTCGATGTAGTCGTTCGGCTCGTCCACCAGGAAGTAGTAGTACAATCGGGCAAAGCCTTAGTATTTTTGAGCAGTCACGCTAAAGCGTTACCCAAAAACCTGATTGCCCGCCTATCCCGTGCAGGATCTCAAGGCGAGCAAGGTTTCGTATTTTTGAGCAGTCACGCTAAAGCGTTACCCAAAAACCTGATTGCCCGCCTATCCCGTGCAGGATCTCAAGGCGAGCAAGGTTTCGGAGGCCTGCTCACGCTAATTCTGTGCGCGCAGAAATTAGCGTTGGGGAACTCAGTTGTTGCAACTGGAGAGGGAGAAGAGAGGAGCCGAGTTGCCTCAGTGCCTCAGTGCTCTGGTGCAGGATGGATGAGGGGAATGGCACTCCTTATATAGTGACTCAGGTGCTCAGGATCGTTGAACCTGGACACCATCAGAGTCATTTAGGTGATGCGGTTATGGCCATTAATTACAGATTTAATTGCACGTTTAATCGCACGATTAATTGCTGTCAACGGCAAAATAGCCATCACACCGCGCCGCGCCGCACGGCCACGGCCCGGCCCGGCGAGGCGAGCGAGCGCGCGCGTGTGGTTCACCGTCCTCCTCTTACCGGCTTCACAAGTGATGTACAAGAAGTCCACATTTTAAGTCGGTTGAGATCCTCCTCAATTCCCGATACGGAATTAAACATTGATTCCCTAACATTAATAGTGGACTTTAAATTCTTTTAATGCTTTAGAATAAATGGGCCAAGCCCATTACTCCAACACCTCTCCGCGCTTCCCGCTCGCGTGGACAACCCCCACAACAGCGCGGGCAATCTCGCCTGGATACGCGACTGCGATGGGCGGCACTTTCAGAGCCGAGGCCGTCCGCCTCTGCGACCACATATTGCATCACGTCAACGCGTCAGCTCACCAACCCTTGAACTGGATTGTCAGAGACGCTAAGGCGCTCTTGAGGCGAGTTACCAATCTCCACAAGTCAGCACACACCCTAGGCGAGGCGGCCGACCCCCTGGTGACCCATAGTCTTGTTTACCAACATGAGCATACAGAAATATTAAGCTATTCAGTCAAAGTTTGAGCTTGTAGACAAGCAAGCAAGCTAGAAAGAATTGTAAAGCTTAGTATTACATTACACCCCAATAGCTAAATACTACGCCCTCTCTTGTATCCTCTTGTTCTTCACTAATTGCTTCTTCTCTGCACTGTTTTTGTCTTTGCTCCTTCTTGTGGGCTTCTTCTCTGCGCGGTTTGTCTTGTTGCTCACAGCACTACTGCGGTATCCATCTGTACGTTGATCATCCTCTCATGAACAATCAATCAGCTGTTCCAAACATATATAATGGTGATGTGCTTGCAATATATAGATACTGATTTAAACAAACACGGAAGCAAATATATACACGCAATGAAAGAGGACGAACCAGGAAGCAGCTTGAAAACTGCCTTCTTGCTATGATAACTGCAACGAACGTGCAACTTTATGGCACCGTCTGCAAGGTTCTACAACAGAAAACTTAGCACTGGCTGGAACTTTGTAATGTATGTTCTGATAGCCTCAACTGCTCTTGGGGCTTCCCTCAGAATACCATTGCCCATATACAAGCAGCTTCCACGATTTTCTTCAGAACACCTCCAACCATAAAGGGTGTCCAATATAACAGACTCAAGTGACACTGCATTCTTAAGGACGTGACACGTTAGCTCAACCAAGCTTTTTGCAGCGGTAAACCCTGAGATCTTCACACTCTTGAGTCTTGTGGCAGCAATAGTTGCTTTCATCAATCTGCCTCAAACTTGAGGAATCTTCAAAAACTGATGCATGCCCCATACGTTGCTGACTTACCTGAAGAATAAAAGGAACCTGAATTTATGTATCCAACAATTACTACATATCTATGCAGGACATAATCAATGAGAGCCTTACATCTAAGACCAAAATCTCTAATGAAGGAGATGCGTCAAGGAAAGAAACCACAGAAAAATAATCATAGGATGGGGAAAAGGTCAATCCTGATGTAATTGAAATGGTCAGTTGCTTGAGATACATGAACTTGGTAGGCAGCATTGGTGTATGGACATCCTGTTCAAAAAATATGGCATGGCTTAGGTTTGAAAATTATAAGTATTTTGCTAGGCATATATCAACTCTATAAGACCTAAAGTTTTAGTATATACCTCATCACTAGAAGTTAAGTCAAGAGTCTCAAGATTTGGCAAAATTGACGGCAGCTCAGAGCGAGCATAACAGACCACATTTCCAAAGAACATGCTTATGTTGTGGACTGATTCTTCGGTCACAAGTTCCAGCGACGTAACAAGAAGGCGGCTTCTACTAGTGGCTAGGCACATTTATGTTTTATTTGCTGTAATTCGTATTATTCAGAATTGTTAGTTTGGTTTGTTAGGGCCGGCTCTATATAAAGGGGGAGCTGGCACATGAGACAATTAAGCAGATAATAAACCTCAAAGAGTTCAGAGCCTCCAAGGGAGGGCGAACTAGGGTTTGTTACCCTGCTACCGTGCTATTCATCTATATGCGCCAACATCTTGGTATCAGTTGACTTTGATCTTGCGCCTTCCCTCAGCCCACCGCAAAACCCTAACCAAACACTTCCCTGCGCCAACTCCACAGCCAGCCGTCGGGCAGAGCTTCCCTCACCCGGCACCACCACCACCATGCCCGAAGACGATGATCAGCCAATCACCAAGGCGGTCTTTGAGGAGGCCGTCGACAAGATGATCAAGATGATGGGCGATCTTGGCAAGAAAGTTGACACGGAGGTCTCCGCAGTTCGTCAGGACTACGCTCATCTGTCGACCTCGATCAAGAACGTCCAGACGCAATTGCTGGACAAGCAGGGACGCTTCGACCAGGACGCATCTGGAGGCGGCTTCGATCGCGGCCTTTCCCCACCTGTCCACAAACTCCGCTTCCCCAAGTACGATGGATCAAAAGACCCCATCACTTGGATCCACAAGGGAGAACAATTCTTCCGAGCACACGGCACACCAGCGGATCAGAAGGTTTGGACGGCCTCGTTCTACCTACAAGGTGCGGCCAGCCAGTGGTACTACCGCTGGGAGAAGAATCACGGCGTTCCGGAGTGGAAAGCGTTCATCGACGGCGTCCAGAAGCGCTTCGGGCCACCCCTCCGCAGCAATCCGCTCGGCGAGCTCTCCCATTGCCGCCGTACTGGATCTGTCGACGAGTACGTCGACCAATTCCTCAAGCTTTTGGCCCGCTGCGAAGACGTCACCGAAAAGCAGCAGATTGATCTGTTCACGGCCGGCCTGCTGCAACCGATGAGCACCGACGTCGAGATGCATGCGCCGACCACACTGGAGGACGCCATGGCGCTGGCGCGTTCGTACGAACGCCGTCTCCAGATCACGACTGACGCCCCCCGTACCCCGGCGCGTCCAACCAAGTCGGCGGCCACCTCATTGACATCTACGGCTCCGGCAAATACTCTGCCCAAGCCGGCCGCACCATCTACTCGTCCTCGCCGTCTCTCGCCAGATGAGATGGCCCAACGCCGCCTCGAGGGCCTGTGTTTCAACTGCCCGGCGAAATTCAGCAAGGAGCACCTCAAGCAATGTCCCATGCGGGGCATCTACTTCATGGACATGGAAGACGATGAAGCTGACCCCAACTCGGACACCGACGGCTCTCCAGAAGTGTCCATCCACGCCATGACCGGCATCTCCACGGGCGACACCATGCTGCTGGACATCACGGTGTCCCAAGAGCCGCTCGTCGCACTCGTCGACTCGGGCTCGACACACTGCTTCATGTCTACCACCACAGCCGAGCGCCTCGGACTCCAGCCGACGCCGAGTCCTGGCCTCACGGTCGGCGTCACTAACGGCGAACGCGTTGCCTCCGCCGGCATCTGTCCTAACACGGCGTTCTCCATCGCCGGCGAAGACTTCTGCGTCGACATCTACATCATCCCCTTGGCGGGATACGAGCTCGTCCTGGGGTGCCAATGGTTGCGCACTCTAGGACTGGTGCTGTGAGATTTCAAGTTGAAAACCATGACGTTCTGGCGTGACTCCCACAGAGTTCGTTGGCTTGGCGTCGGCGCAACGCCATCACCCAAGCTGTCCGCGCTGGCCACGGTGGATCTCCTGGAACGTCTTCTGCAAGAGTTCAGCGACCTGTTCGCCGAACCGACTGGCCTGCCCCCTCAGCGCCATCTGGATCACCGGATCCACCTCGCCCCCGACAACGCACCTGTGGCGGTACGCCCATACCGCTATCCCCAACTGCTGAAGGATGAGATCGAACGCCAGTGTCAAGAGATGCTCGACCAAGGCATCATCAGGCCAAGTACCTCGGCGTTCTCCGCCCCCGTCCTTTTGGTGCGCAAGAAGGACAGTACCTGGCGTTTCTGCGTCGACTACAGGGCGTTGAACGCCAAGACCATTCGGGACATGTTCCCGATTCCGGTCGTGGAGGAGCTTTTGGACGAGCTCCACGGCGCGACATACTTCACAAGCTTGATCTGCGCAGCGGCTACTTCCAAGTGCGGATGTTCGACGACGACATCGCCAAGACGGCGTTCCGCACTCACCATGGCCATTACGAGTTCCTCGTAATGCCTTTCGGCCTCACCAACGCGCCATCTACGTTTCAGGCACTCATGAACGAGGACCTCCGCGCCCTTCCTGCGCCGGTGTGTTCTTGTTTTCTTTGACGACATATTGATCTACAGCAAGACATGGGCCGAGCACCTTCAGCATCTGCATGCGGTCTTCACCGTCTTGCGCGAGCACAGCTTGGTGCTCAAGCGTTCCAAGTGCCTCTTCGCGCAGCGCAACGTCGCCTACCTCGGGCACGTGATCACCGGCTCCGGCGTGGCCATGGATGAGTCAAAGATTGATGCTGTCAAGGCATGGCCGATCCCCAGGACCATCAGAGCACTGCGAGGCTTTCTTGGCCTCACGGGTTACTACCGGCGCTTCATCCACAACTACGGGATCATCGCGGCGCCCCTGACCGCCCTCCTCAAGAAGGAGGCGTTCCGCTGGTCGGACGACGCCACTGCGGCCTTCAACGCTCTCAAGGCCGCCCTGACGTCCGCACCTGTGCTTCAGCTACCGGACTTCAACAAGGAGTTCTTCGTCGACTGCGACGCCTCAGGTTCCGGGTTCGGCGCGGTCCTCCACCAGGGCGAAGGGCCCATCGCCTTCTTCAGCCGCACCGTGGCGCCGCAGCACGCCAAGCTAGCCGCGTACGAACGGGAACTAATCGGCCTTGTCCAGGCCGTTCGCCACTGGAGGCCATACCTCTGGACGCGGTCGTTCACCATCCGAACCGACCACTGCAGCTTGAAGCATCTCCTCGACCAGTGCCTCTCGACTATTCCGCAGCACACATGGGTTAGTAAGCTTTTTGGCTATACGTTCTCTGTGATCTACAGGCTTGGTCGCCAGAACGCGGTGGCAGATACGCTATCTCACCGCGACGAGGACTCGGACAGTGCTCATGCGCTAGCGCTGTCCGCCCCGGAGTTCGCCATCTTCGACGACTTCAGACGGGAGGCAGACACACTACAAGATATCGTCGGCAAGCGGCGCGAGATCGCGGATGGCACGGCCGGCGCCGCCTGGTCCATGGTGGACGGCTTCGTCATGCACCGCGGCCGCGTGTTCGTCCCGTCGACATCTTCGCTGTGGCCCCAACTTCTCGCCACGACGCACAGGCTGGGCCATGAGGGCGCCCAAAAGACGCTGCACCGCCTCCGCGCCTCGTTCTACAACCCGCACGCAAGTCGTCTCGTCCGCGACTACGTCAAGGGCTGCGAGGTTTGCCAGCGCAACAAGACCGAACATCTACACCCCGCCGGTCTTCCTCATCCCCTCGACGTCCCGAGCTCGGTCTGGTCCAACATCGCCATGGACTTCGTCGAGGGCTTTCCACGCGTTGGAGGGAAGTCCGTCGTCCTCACCGTCGTCGACCGCTTCTCCAAATACGCCCACTTCGTTGCGGTCGGCCACCCCCACACTGCTACATCCATCGCCCGGGTCTTCTTCGACCAGATCGTACGGCTCCATGGTCTCCCTTGCTCTATTGTGAGCGATCGGGACCCAGTCTTCACGAGCAAGCTGTGGACGGAGCTCTTAACGCTTGTCGGCATCAAGCTCCGCCTCAGCTCGGCGTTCCGGCCACAGACGGACGGCCAATCGGAGGTTACTAACCGTATTTTGGGCGTCTACGTTCGCTGTCTCGCAGGTGATCATCCTCGCAGCTGGCTGCGTTGGCTTCCGTGGGCGGAATATTGCTACAACTCATCGTACCAGTCCGCCCTCCAGACGACACCGTTCCAGGTGGTCTATGGCAGACCTCCTCCGACACTGCTGTCTTATGAGCCTGGCGTGGCAAGGGTGGTCGCTCTGGACCGCCAGCTCTAGGAACGCGACGTGTTCTTGGCCGACATCAGGGAGCGCTTGCTCCAGGCTCAGGATTACATGAAGGAGTATCACGACAAGACTCATCGGCGAGTTGAGTTCGAGGTGGGCGAGTGGGTCTGGCTTCGCCTCCACCAACGGGCAGCAGCATCAGTGAAAGGAGCTTCCTCCTCCAAGCTCTCGCCGCGCTACTACGACCCGTTTCAGATCCTACAGCGCGTCGGCACGGTAGCCTACCGTCTGCAGCTCCCGCCCAAGTCCCGCCTGCATGATGTGTTCCACGTGGTGTTCCTCAAGAAGTTCACTGGAGACTCGCCATCCACTACAGTGCCTCTTTCACCCATCATCCATGGCCGAGCTGTTCCTGCGCCGGCAGCTGTTATCCGCGCAAGACCATCCCGTTCATCATGGGATTTACTGGTTCAGTGGCAAGGCCAGTCTGATGCTGACGCCACATGGGAGCCATTGGAGCAATTCAAGGAGTCTCATCCGGATTTCCAGCTTGAGGACAAGTTGTTTTCTTACGGGGAGGGAAGTGTTGTGGACCGATTCTTCAGTCACAAGTTCCAGCGACGTAACAAGTTCAGAGCCTCCAAGGGAGGGCGAACTAGGGTTTGTTACCCTGCTACCGTGCTATTCATCTATATGCGCCAACAGCTTAAGTGTTTCATTTGCAATGTTTCTCCAGAGAGTTTTACCTTCCCAATGATGGCTAAATTGGAGAGATTCGGAGCTTTGCTCTCTATCACCTTTAGCCTCCAGCATCCACAAACCCTGAGGCTGCTGAGTTGCTGCAACTCACAAGGTATCTTTAGACAAATTATTTCCTGGCAATCCATGAGCACCAGCCGCTCTAAAGCACGAGAATGGGAAAAAAAGCACTCCAAGTCATACCCCGTAATACCAACAGTATCCAAACACAAACTTGTCAGGCTTCTTAAGGGGCCAAGTTCAGGTGTGGGACGGAAGGCACAATAGCCAAGTGTAAGAAGCCGGATTGAGTTTCTAACCCCTTCCAATAAATGTGAACACAGGAAGTTGTACTTTATCATCTCAGATATTGGCATAAGTATTAATTCTTCAATCCCTGGTGCAGCAGCAACCTGAAGCCAACTGTCAAGATCGCCATTATTGGCAATATCCTTTAATACAAGTTGCAAAGTCTTCACGCCAACACCCGAGTGCCTTCTCAGAATGCAGTCAAGTGTATGGCTCAAATTCGCTCCAGACACATGTGCTTTCGACCGAAGAGTATGCCGATTAAAGATGAGGTTAGGACGACATCTCCAGGAATGTAGAAACGCACGAGACACGCAAGAAGCACAAGCAGCATCACGCAGTGGCACAAGGGAATGTATATGACGCCAGATGTCCTGCATGTACAGCCATGGGAACTCAATTGTCACTTAGACGAGAGGGGTTAGCACAAGCACATGGGTAATCCACCTCTGATTGCACAAGGTTTGCTAAATGGGAAAGTAATATAATGCATGGGAATTTCAATGACAATTAATAATATGGTTAATACGGATAAACTTTTCTGTGCAATGCTCGGTTTACCTAAATCCCACTAACACTAAGTTATCAAAACAGAATGTTTTCTTTTTCATATTATTCTCAAATGGACATGCATAGTTGCCAATTGCCATGGTTAGGCCTGCTCGTATTTCTGCTCTGATAGTGGAAGGCTTCCGGCTGCAACACACCAAAATTGGACTTTGCAGAACAAGCATTAAGTATCTGCTTTCAATTTGACTAAAAAGATTTTATGGACATGCGACTGTATTTTCTTATCTGCAGAGGCTTAGTAATATCTGTCACATTTGTCTAGAATCCACAAAGCCAGCGGGAAATCTTAAGCTGCTAACAGTGTATTCTAATTGGGACCGTATCATACAGCAGCAATAGCTACATGCCCATATATTGGCTGATATATGCTTCCCGGGTGGTAGGAAAAGTTGAAACAGTTGCAGTGATCTGAGAAGCTCAGAAACTTTCAGGAGGCAGTAGGTATACATAGATTATAGGATGAAACACGCATATATAAGGCACCATATTACCCTACAGCCTTTGCAGGGAGAACGATTATAGTTAGAACAAAGAAAAATAACTAATTTTGGAAGACAGGGCCATGAAAGAAACAAACTGCAACACTAAACATTTTTTTTCCTTTGTTTATAAATATAAAATATATGAAGTTTGTGTCCTATTTAGAGTAATCATGGTGACATTAGGCTTGCCATCTAAATCTCCCTCTCAGAATCTTATGCCGATAACTGACATACCTCTGGAAGGTTTGGGATCGAATATCTCATCATTTTACCAGCTTGAGAACTTTCAAGGTAACCTTGTTGACATGGTGACCCCTTTCTTTTATCCATCGATGAAGAAATCGGTCCACCTGCAACAAGCATTGGTTATGATGACCTAGGCAATCACCTTTGTTTTTATTTTTCAAAAACATCAAAAGGGATCCATAAAAGTGTTGTGAAAGTTTAGCAGCACAAACTGGGTGTACCAGCTTATAGTGCTATTTTATTGACAGGTTTACTAAGTACCATCTGAAACTTATTCAGACTACAATACACCACATGAAACATTAGGGCTAGCTTTGTGGTTTGGTTGGGTTGTTACTTGTATTTTCCCAGAAATTTAGTGATAGGGTTGTTCCCAAAACACCTTTTTTCTGAAGTTTCACATTGTTTACTTGTGAGGCGCAACAAAAGAGACAAAACAGAGGGCATGATAAAGGATACAAGCTAACATCACTAACTTTCAGCACGCAATTGATGTAAAAAAAATTATATTTCTTTTCCTTATTCCGTTTGGTTGGTTTGTTTGTTCTTGTGCTTTGGTTCTTAGGGTTTCATCTCAAGCCTACCCCAACTTGTTTGGGATTAAAGGATTTGTTGTTGTACAAATATGGGTTAAAAGAAGATCATCTGATGACCTAAAATACTCCAATTAACAGGTCATTACTAGCGTACACAATGATGCTCATTAACACGTTCAGTCGTTCACAGAAATTTGAGTAGTTTGCTTACGTTCAGAAGCCAGTGTAAATGAGCCAAACCTTGATGAAGTTCATCATGCCCAATCTGAGACGAGTCCTCATGGTGCTGCTGCTTCTTCTTTTTCTTGACTCCACCTTCCTTGACATCCAAAGCTTTCCCCTTGAGCTTCAGCCTCCCCCCAACGACATTTTGGTACTCGGACATCTCGCTGCCTGCAACACGGAGAGCCGAGAAAGTTAGATCAGCAAAGCAAGACAGCACCTGATGTCTAAGTTACATGGATACAGATACGCGTATCAGTATCGAGGCAGATACGTACGGCAGTTTGCTGAATAACTCACCGGAGATTGCAGCCGGCGCGGCGACGGACGGCGAGTGGCGGCGCTCGTGCGGGTGCCTGGTCGGGCGGCGCCTGCGTGCGTCCGTCGAGTGCGAGAGTGCTTAAGTGCTTGGTGGGCTGGGCCGTGTCCCAAAAACGTTGCTTCCAGGGAGGCGTGGTGGGCCTGCGCGTGGCACATACATGACATGATCCGGCCAGAACCATCTCAACTTCTCTGGAGGCGGTTTTTTCTTTTTTATATTTTTTAAAAATAAAAATTTCAAAAATATATGTCCGTTTTGAAATATTTCAAAAATACCCCCGGTCGACCCCCCATAGGGCGACAGGCCTTAAGTGTAATTTTTTTTTCAAATTCGCAATAAGGTCCCTGGAAAAAAAAGCCCTGTCGCCCGTTGGGGGGCGACAGGCCCAGCCCACGGGCGACCGCCGCTGGGCCCAGCCCACGGGCGCGGCAGGGGGCCTGTCGCCCCCCCTCCCCCCCACGCGGGCGACAGGGGGGCCTGTCGCCCCCCCGGGCGACCGGGGTGTCCACCCCTATAAAAGGTCCAGCCCTCCCCTTCCCTCCTCATTTGAGTCCGAAAATTCCACCAAAAATCCAGAAAAAAGAGAGGAGTGAGGAGAAGGAAAGCGGCGAAGCCCTGCCGAATTCAGCACTTGTGATCTGCAGGTTAGTACATTTAGTTTATATATTGTTATATTTAAGTACTACGTATTTAAATATGAGTAATTTAAGTAGGGGTAAGTAATTTAATTTAATTAGTGCTATAGTAGAACCATTTAAGTAGGAGTTCAATGATACTTTAGTTTGTAGTTACGTAGTAGTAAATTAGTTTAGAAAATTAGTTCTACGCATTTATTATTACAATTGCAGTACTATTAGAGATGTGTTTATCAATTAATTATGATTTAGAATAGAATTTGGCATATGCAGTATAGAATTTGAGTGTCATCACGTAGTTATGAATACTTATACGTTGTAGTTGAATTTCATACTTAGTTTTTACGGATTAATGAATAAGGTAGTGAAGTAAAGAGTATAACTCGATAAGTATTATGTGATATACAGATAAGTCGAGCAAGATGCAGTTTCAAGTATTTTATGGTGAATACAATGTTATGTATGGGCCAAATGGAGTAGATCTTTCTGCCTTTAAGCGCACATCTAGCGGTATAGATAAACCTCTGGAAAGGAGTTTTGGTTCCATATGTAAGTGGCTGCAGCGTGGGTTCCATATTGATCCGTTGACACATGTGATCACTGTCCAGTCTCTTGTTAATTGGGAGGTAGAAAGTGAATTATGGGAATTAATGATGATACACAGCACTGATGACTGGCAGAAGTACATGCAAGCAGCTCTAGAGCGTGGGTGGCCTCTGGCCATTCTTGTTCAAATTCAGGAGAAGACACAAAATGAAATCCAACATTGTGCAGATCAAGGAACTCCAAGTATTCGAAGAGAGACCAATTATGTTGAGCAAGATGAGTCAGAAGAGACAGAGAACCAAAATATGGGACCACAGGGCCTTGCTGATGAGGGAGAGAGGATACATAGCATTGTGGACGAGATGGAGGCAGAAGACCAAACCGCAATAGAGATGGAAGAATATGAGGACTCATCTGATGACGAGCAGTACTCATTGCCAAAAGAGTGGAAAGAGCATGGTTTTGGCAGTCATGTCGCAGAAGATGTACAAAATCAGGAGTGGGAGTACAGAGGGAATGAGGTAGTGCAAGGTGCAACATATCCAAACATTGAAGCCGTAAAAGATGCTGTGAGACTATGGGCAATCTCATTGAAACGAGAATTCAGAGTCGTAAAGTCTGGCAGTAAAGAATATGAGGTGAAGTGTGTGAATGCTGGATATCCATGGCGAGTACATGCATTCAAGGGAAAATGGAAGTCAAACTGGAAATGTTCCATTGTCACAGAGCACACTTGTTTGCTGTCAGAAGTTCTTCCCTCGCATCGCAATATATCATGCGACTTTGTTGCAAAGCAAATGTATGGGTTTATTATGGACAACCTAAATTATGAGCCAAAAATGATTGTTCGACACATTGAGCAGACTTACCAGTACACCATCAGTTATTTGAAGGCATGGCGGGCTAAACAAAGGGTGTTCGAGATGCGGTTCGGCACATACGAGGCATCATATGATAACCTACCTCGTATGTTATCCCAGGTTGCTGCTAGAAATCCTGGAAGCTTTTATGACACATACCTTGTACCAGCCGTGACTAGGGGACAAAGAATTATGCAACGAGCCTTCTTTTGCATAGGTGCTTGTGTTAGAGCATTTCAGTTTTGTCTTCCGGTGATCTGCATTGATGGCACATTTTTTACTGGAAGGTATAAAGGTCAGATACTCACCACAATCGGTGTAGATTGCAACAACCAAATTGTTCCGCTCGCATTTGCATTTGTTGAGAATGAGAACATAGACAGTTGGTATTGGTTCCTTGAACGAGTGAAGATTCATGTTGTTGCTGCACGTCCAGATGTGTGCCTTATTAGTGATAGGCATGCAGGTATCCTGCAATCAATTCTGAAATTGCAACGTGAAACTGCGACAACGCCTCCATTATGGCCTGATGTCCAAAACAGGTGGTGCATTAGGCATATGGGTGCAAACTTCTATGAACACTTCAAGAACAAGGATCTAAAGAACCTGTTTAAGAGGTTGTGCACCCAAAATCAACAGAGAAAATTCAATGCATTATGGCAGATGCTTGATCAGTTGACTGCAGAGCTAGTGAAGGTAAGGGCATCAGGAGCAGGCACGAGTCAGGCTGCAGAGGCTAGGAATTCAATTGAGAAGCCATTTTCACACTGGATTCGAGGTGCACCTAAGGAGAAATGGTCATTCCTTTATGATACCAACGGAATACGGTATGGTATTCAGACAACGAACCATGCAGAGTGTTTCAATATGGTTATGCGTTCTTGTCGTGCCTTTCCACTTGTGGGAATTGTTGAGTTCATCATGTATGGGTGCATGAAGTATTTCAGAGAGCGTTACACGGCTGCAAGCATAAACATCAGCAACTCCCAAATTCAGTTTTGCAAAAGAGTGACACAATATATGCAAGAGAAGATTGAAAATACCAAACTGCACCGCGTCATATCCACAGGTACAATGGAGCATAGATTTGAGGTTCTATGCAAGGATAGAAGTGATCGTGGTATCCGTAGAGATAGGGTGGTACAGGAGAGTTTGATTACAGTTAATGGCAAAGCCTTCTGCTCCTGCATGAAGTCTAAGTTATTGCATATGCCATGCTCCCATCTCATTGCGGCATGTGCAGAGTCTGCGTTACAGCCAGGACTATTTGTTTCACCGTACTTCAGCAAGGAAGCAGCTGTATCCACATGGGGACATGAGGTATACGGGATTGGAATTGTGGGGCCTTTCACTCAGGATAATGAGAATAAGATGTTTATTCCTGATCCAGCCACTAAGAAAGGCAAAGGCCGTCGTCAGACACGTCGTATTCGGAATGGTATGGACGAGTCGGAAGCAAGCAAGGCACAAAAGCGTTGCAGGCAATGTGGAGCATTGAGTCACAACTACAAGAAGTGTCCTCAGAATGCACTTCACGATGTTGCTGACGTCGGTCCTTCCAGAAATCCCAGAGATGGAGCACCTCCTATGTTTAGACGAGCATCGACGAGAATTGCTCGTGGAAGGCATTCGGTGTCATGATCCACAATTGTATTTCATTATTTGTAATATGTAGTAATGAAATATGGCAGGTATGTAATGAAGTATTATTGTATTTATGTGTCCAGTTTGTACGAAATATATATTTACCTATGTGTTCTCATATATTTTTGAATGCAGGTATGGAGATGGACTCCTTGCTAGACCCAGTGATCGACTCGAGCCACAGGTCTTACTTTGCAGCTGTTGAGCACCGAGCCCTAGAGGTGCTACGTCCTCGTCCACCCGGCGAGGCGATCTCTATACACCACGATTGGTGTGACCGGTATGTAATGAAATATTATTGTTTATCTCTTATGTATTCACCGGTATTCCTTTGTTTTGACATTTTTTGTTTTTTGCAGGTTACGTGAGGCCGGCCTACTGACTCTGAGCCGTCTTGTCGAGGTTGGGCCTATTCAGCTCGACCGATCCCTCCTGACGGCGCTCGTTGACCGATGGAGGCCGGAGACACACACGTTCCACCTCCCGTGTGGGGAGATGACTCCTACGCTGCAGGACGTGGCCTACCTCCTCAGCCTCCATATCGTCGGGGAGGCTGTAGGTCCGCGTGTGGTGGCGGCCTCATGGAAGAATGAGCTCGAGGCCCGTTTTGCCTTGGTTGACCGCGTGGAAGAAGCAGGTCCGATCAACCCGCACCCGCGAGCAGCAGGTCCTTCGAAGACCTGGTTCCTACAGTTTACAGTACGTATTCATTCCATATATAAATTTAATTGTTACAATTCACATGTTCCATTGATAGTTGAAACCATTAATCTTAATTGTTTATGCAGCCTGCCCTGTTGGCTGCGGATGCCGACGAGTACAGTGTGACCAGATCGCTGGAGGCGTACCTACTTTGGTTGTTTGGTTACATCATGTTCAACAACACTCATGGCAACTCGGTCGATAGGATTCTCCTTCCGTATGCACGGGAGATTGCGGATGGGGACGAGGACGTACCGCCCTACAGCTGGGATGAGGCGGTACTTGCAGCCACTTACCGTGGACTCTGTGACGGCTGCATGAAGACACATGGGAACGCTATCCTGTCAGGGTGCCCACTACTGCTACAGCTTTGGTCATACGAGAGGCTAGCCGTTGGTCGGCTCTTTGTCAGCCACGAGCCTTACCACGGGGGCATGTACGGCGACGAGGAGGACGAGAGGCCCATTATGGGAACTATCTGGATCTAGCGTCAGGTACGTTCGCAACAAATCTAATTTTGTTATTCATTGTTACATGATGTATTAGCACACTTTTAATTTTATTTATTCGGAATGCAGAGGTCCTGGGCACATGCGCGGGTTAGACGCGCATATCCTGAGTTTGTTTCGGAGCTCGACATTCTGACGCCCGAGGACGTTGTCTGGGAGCCTTACAGCCCAGAGGCTGTGGCTACCCATGCACCAGCAGGCCTGTCTTCGCACTGCTCCGCGAATGCGAGCCTGTGGCTTACTTCCGCCGTCCTGGTTTATGACATCGCGGTTGAGGCATATTGCCCCTGGAGAGTCAGGAGATAGTTTGGGCAGCGCCAGGAGTTTCCGGTGCCCACCGCGTTGGAGCGTGTCAGTCGCCAGGACCACAGGTAATTATGAATGAACTTGGCTCATACATTCGTGTCGAATCTAACGATTCTTCGTGGTCCACTTTGTAGGTTGTCAAGGAGTGGCTTGCCGTGCTCTGATGATTGGCTCACCAAGATCCAGCCGTGGGTGGACCAATGGTAACAGGCAGACGAGCTCTTGGTTCATCCAACAGGACCACACACAGACAGCTCCTTTAGGGCTTACCTCACCTGGTACTTACCCCGGACTCGGGCTCGTCTGGTTTTTGTTGACACTCACCCGCAGCCACACCAGGCGAGGCCTCAGGATGGCTATGGCCGGTACCACGTGGAGGCACTAGCTGGCACGGTGAGTCTCTTGATCATATATATATATATATATAATCATATTCATAAGATAATTCATGTGTTTGTAACTGTACCTTTACTGAATTGATGCAGCTTCGCATTTGCAACATGATGGAGACGGACTGCTCGACTTACTTGACGAGGGTACGTGCCAGATCCCCAATGACCCAGTTTGAGCAGACAGAGGCATGGTCGAGGCAGCGTGATCAGTTGCGTCAGGTAGTGCACAACTTCGAAAGCCGTGTGCAGTACGAAGACAGCCACGGGTCGTCTCAGGCCTCGTCGTCATTCCCGTGTCCGTCGACCATGCACGGGACGACGTCGCAGTTCTTCCCAAGTGCAGGTAACGTACATATCTCTTTAAAATTACATTAAGTGTTCCTACATATTTACTAATATCACATACAGGATACGATCCAGCTACTGCGTTCGGCCATACTGTAATATTTAGAGAGACAGCACCAGTTGGCGGACCGTATCCAGGGATGGTACCGGGGCCACAGATACCGGCCTACACAGGTTAGTTTATGTTTCGTATTTCGGTTTCTACATGGCATGACAAAATATACGAGCATATGCTAACATCCACATTTTTTGCATAGGATTCTACCCCCATGCGGGCGCCGGACCTTCTTCTTCCTCCTTTCGACCAGATAACAAGACCTTCACCTTAGACGACTTCGACAGCTTGAGTCCAGAAGAGCCTGCCGTGCAAGGTGACCCCGATGTCTTGGGGTATTCACAGCTAGGAGGAGCACCACTTGGGATCTCTCAGCAGCAGACACCGCAGCCCCTTGCGCGTCCTGAGCGACAGGTGAGGTCTCCGGATGTTCTCACCTACTCCGAGGGCCATGTCCGTGCCCAGCAGAGGGCTAAGAGGGTCTGACGCCCTAGAGGTGGTTAGATGTATCTGATGTTTGTATCCCTGATGTTTATTTGTAATGAGATAGCTGTGGACCGCTTATTTGTATCCGATGTTTATGATTGTGGTAGGTTACTTGTCATTTGTTTCTATAGATACTATTGATGTGAACTTATTATGTTTGTGGGTTCCATAATGCTCGTGAAATAAGGGAAGTTCTTGCGATTTTTTCCCGTGATTTAATGAAGGACAAGTTAGGTGTGGTAGGAGTTAGCGGTCGAGATCCTGCCGACGATGATGACGAATACACGCTCGAATAGCTCAAAATAAGTCCCTGAAAAAAAAGGGGGGCCTGTCGCCCGAGGGGTGGGCGACAGGCCCCCCTTTTTTTTCTTCTCCAGGGACTTCGTTGCAAATTTGAAGAAAAAAAATTACACTTTGGGCCTGTCGCCCTATGAGAGGGCGACCGGGGTATATTTTTGAAATATTCCAAAACGGACATATATTTTTGAAATTTTAATTTTTTTTAAATATAAAAAAGAAAAAACCGCTTCTCTGGAGGTGCCTGCGTCGCAGATGGGCGTGCCCACGCCGGGGCCCTACAACTTTGTAGTTCAAATGTTTTACATTTGGAGCCATCTTGGTGCTCAAAATGTTGAAAGCACAAAACTATAACACAATGTGAGTTAATCATAAATAAAGAATAAAAAGAACAAACGCATTAAAGGGAAAATAGAGTAAAACTGAACCGGCATGCACCAGCACCATAGGCCGACGACCCTTGAAGCCTAGGCTGAATTCTATTTCTCGGCCATCTTGCAGCCAGGGTTGTACGGTTTGTTGTTCAGTGGGCTTTGTTAGATCCTAGTCGGGTTTAAAGATACACCAGCTAGCCATCTTCCACAAGGTAGATAAGAGTCTCATGAGTGAGAGGAGGGGAGGGGAGGAAGAGAAAAAGTGCGACAAAATAGTAAAAAAAAGGGGGAAA
This sequence comes from Panicum virgatum, assembly GCF_016808335.1. Taxonomy (NCBI): domain Eukaryota; kingdom Viridiplantae; phylum Streptophyta; class Magnoliopsida; order Poales; family Poaceae; genus Panicum; species Panicum virgatum. The sequence goes on from NC_053139.1 coordinate 47,445,005, forward strand.
AACTGATGAAGCATCCAATTTGACTTGACTAGGATTCCACTCCAATCACAATCAGTAAGGCCGGCCAACTGGTAGGCGTAGGGATGGTAAAGAGTCTTAAAATTTAGTCCATATAATCTAAGGACCGTCTATAATTTTACATAATTTTAAGTTAAAAATATATAAAGAATATATTGGACTGTGAAGAGATTGTTAGAGCCGAGTTCCACCTTAGGTGAGCGTCTCCTTCCTATAATCCTATTTTCACTGGGGCCCGGCCGGCTATTGTGAGAACCGCCTAATTTGCACTCGGTTTAGATGAAAATTATTGATTAATCCATTAAGATGAGAGTTAACACGTGTCTGTCTCTCGACACACCACGTGTTAAATCTACATCCTAGAAGCACTTAATCAACACAATTCATCTAAAATGATCACGAATCCGGTAGTCCCGGTATGTGCTCCAGCATACGCCCAGGATCCAGCATATGCACATACCGTTTACAATCAGATACATCGCCACAGAACCACAAAGAGTAGTTTTATAATATAAAAAGTTTAATACATGTTCGATATAGGAGGGTTCCAACTAACTTCCATTACAAGTCTTGGGCTCACGAAAGTCATATTAAACAGAAACTTAGAGTTTATTACATTTACATGGTCTCACGGAGCTCGATTACGGTAAAGACATACTAAGATAATGATGTCTTGCTCAAGAACATCATTACAGCCACAACGACCTACTCCTCCCCCGCACTTGGATCAGCGGGGTAGAAGTGGCCGAACACCACTTCCGGCTCACCTGCAACTAGGTTTAGAAAGCAACCTGAGTACAAAGGTACTCGCAAGCCTTACGCGAATATATAAACAAGGATCATGCACAGGCTCATCAAAAGCTTTAAGGTTAAGTAATTATTGCATAAGCATGAGCTCTCTACACTATCACCTATCAGAATTAATTAACGTTGCCCAAACCCCCAGATAATTTTAGTTGGTTAAAAGCATGATATGAAATATAAATGATCATAGAAGTGACATGAACCAAAACCGACGATACCGAAACTCTCTACGAGGAATTCGACGAATCAAGAGTTTGCTCATAACCGAGAGCGCGGCAATTCGAATCGATTAAAACCTTGCAAGGGTGTACTACTTTACCCACACGACGCGAGGACCATGCGGCTCACTCAACCGATCACGTCGGGTAAGGGGGTACTCGTGTCAACCGTTTCCAACGAGGCTCGACCGTTGAGGGTACGCCCAGCTTGCGCGGAGAGTAACCTAGGTCCATCGGGGACACCCTTAAGCCTCTCTACATAGCCCCTTGGCCACACATATGGGACCGGGCCTCAACGATCAAGTCAAAGAAGGTAATTGGCTCATCCGTACCATTATTTGGATATGTGGTAGCACGGAAAGGTACTCAAAGTCGATGGCATCCACGGACGGTCCTTAAACGATTCAAGCGGACTATGCCCAAGTGACTTCTTCTCTAGGCCCTACCATTCCCCTCGAATCTCGATACTACCACTCCAACATTACCCCAACGAACCAGCGCAAACAAGGATTATCGGTAAATGTGATACTCCAAAACATTCCTTCTTAGTAAGCGATATGAGTATTCTAAGCAGGGCTAAGCATCTAGTCAAGTTAAATAATTAATTGACTAACAGGTGCCAAGAACAGGGATAACAATTCAAGAAAGGTAATGCAGGAAACTAGGTACAAGAATGCAATACATACGTACTATATAATCCAACATTACCCGGTGAAATAACTAAATAACTCAGATTAAATAGGAGCAAAGGATCATGCTTAGCTGCTTGCCTGGGTTAACTTCGGACTCGACCACGAACTGGACTCCGGGTTCAGGCTCAACGGACTCGGTGGGCTCCATGGGTTCGACCTCCGACGGTTCGGTCACTAAAATGCATGAAGTGATGCGTATATATTAGATTGATGCCATGGTTATGCAAGAGGATATGGCGTGAAGAAAGAATGGCACAAAATGTGATGACACACAATGTAAACACATGCGATCACGATTGTAAACGTAAACGAGGAAGTTAGAGCAAGAATTAAGAAATGAACTCACACAGCAAGCATCAATCATGGAATAAATTGATCAAGCAGAGATCATTACAAGGAACTCAAGAAAACTGATTTTGCCGCAAAAGCATTTTCCTACAATTAATCATAAATAAATTAATTTTCAGCTATTCTAAACAAGATAAATCATAAAAGACATGCAAACTTAACTAAACAAATCTGAGAAAATTATTATAGATACTAGGAATGAATACAAAGCTGATAAAACTAGTTTTACCATTTTGTCACTTTCCAGCAAAAAGTTCTATATTAAACCATTTTCAGATAGAGCATAAGAAAACACACTAAAACCTTAACAAAGATTAGGGAAACATATGAGAAAGTTGCACCAATGAAATCTAAACTTCACAAGGAGTCTAGCAAAATTTGGTTTGGCATTTTTAGAGCAATATACAAATAATTAAGCATTAAACTCACTTTTGTAAGATAAAACTATAGATAAATCTATAGCAAAGTAACATGCAAAAAAATATTTTTATTGAGTAGATCTAAGCTAGGGAAATCAATAAAACAAGTTTCACATTTTTATGAGCTATACACAAATTTCTATAGATTTTGCAAATTCGCTGCTAAAATAAACATGCTTGAAAACGCTAGGTGCACCCAGCCGAGCCGGCCCAGGCGCCGACAGGCGGGCCCCACTGGGCAGGTGCCCCACCCAGGCTGGGTCAAGGCAAGCCCGGCCTTGACCGCGGCGTGGGCGCGGCCACGGCGAGCGTGTCGAGCGGTGCGCGCGCGCACACGTCGCGCGCGGCGACGGCAGGCGGCGGCGCAAGGCGGCGCAGTGAGGCGGAGCCGGAGCGAGGTAGGGATACGCGCACGGGGGTGAAGGTGATGGCGGCGAAGCTCACCAGCGGCGGCGCGGGCGGAGAACGGCGACGAGGGGGGCGGCGCGGCGGCGTTGGGCGACGGCGGGCGGAGAGCAACGCCAGCGGCCCTGCACGGCGAGGGGAGGGGCTGTGTTATGGCCGAAATCGAAGGAGGAGGGTGAGAGGGAGCTCCCCGCACGAGGAATCGAGGAGAGGCCGACCGGAGACGAAGAACCGATGGTGGCGATGGAGCTCGGGGCGGCAGGCAATGGGAGAGGGCGAGGGGGGCGGACTCGGCGTGGATAAGGACGCACGTGGAATGAGGATCGCTGGCGTGTGGCACGAGGTTGTCCGGCGGCGGTGGCGACGTGTGTCGCGCCGAGCAGAGCAGGGGGAAGGAGAAGGGGAGACTGACGGGTGGGCCCGGGCGAGGAAAATAAGCGGTTCAAGTTTGTAATTCGAAACGAAGGTGTTTCCGGGCTAAAAAATTCACCAAATTTTTACTGGAGATAGATAAAATCACCAAGAACACAATGCAATAAGAATCACTTGAAAAGCTTTTGTAATTTGGTCGCAGAAAAAAGAACAAAGAGACCATTTTTGAAATTTCCTTCAATTTTGTGGTTCTGTTCAAAGGTAATAAAATCCTGCAAAAATATTTTAAAATCAACATTTGAAATCTAGTATTTAAATAAAATTTTTGGATGCCAAGTTGCATAACAAAATTTGAACTTTCTTAACAAGCACATATTCGACCAAACACAAAATTGAATTTAAAACAAAGCACACATGCACATGATGTTCCTTTATGCCTTAATGATGCTCATGATGATGTGGTTAACATGTTAATCATGTTTGAAATTTTTCGAGTCGTGACAGCTATTACTACTGCTAGCTAGGTCGGAGAAGAAGGAAAGAAGGCTATATTCTCACATTCTGACGCACGTGTTGATTCTTCTGGCTTTGCTTCACCGGGGAGGCGTCCATCTGTTTTACTCCCCCTCAAGCACCAGCAGGCAAACCAAACCACGACAGACACAAGACAGAATTAGCTAGATTCCCCTCGCTCGATCGCTCGGTCACCACCGAACAAAGACGACGTACGACTTTACAAGTCCACATCGATCCTTACTAGCTCGGCCCATCGATCCATCGCCAAGTCCACCATGCAGTCGCCGCCCTCCCCGCGCCGCCGCGGCAGGGCCCTGCTGTTGGTGATATGCCCAAGAGCCCATCATCACAATACGGTTTAAAGGCCCAAATAAATATTGATCCAAGAGGGATTAGGGTTACTAATGGGCCTATGAGATAGAAGCCCATTAGTACGCCCTATATATATATGAGGGAGGGGCTAGGGGGGCGAAGACCTGAGCCGCGCCACCTCCCTAGCCGCCGCCCCTCCCTCTCTCTCGGCCGCCGCCCTTGCCGTGCGTGCGGTGCTATCACACCGACGCCCGGCGTTTCATCCCCGTACGTGTGGACTCCGTGGAGGCGCTGCTGCGACTGCTGCGCTGATCGGCTGCTGGGATCAAGTACGCGGAGCTCGGTTCGTGGGACGTGATCGACTACTTCCTCTACATCGACGCGCGACTTCTTCCGCTGCGCTGCGCGTCTAGTGATAACGATCTATGATCTTCTACTCGCAAGTATCTTGGGTTTATGCGGTAGTGATGCTAGCGTAGCCTACCCGTTTCCCTACACCTGCGCCTGCTCCTCCTCCTCCTCCTCCTCGCCCTCGCCCTCGCCGCGCTCCTCGCCGGACGCCGTGCTGCTCCCGGACTGGGAGGTCCTCGTCCTGCTCCACCCCGCCGCCCCGGCCCCGCCGCTCGGCAGGATGCCCACGTCCGGACGCCAAGCCTACACCTGCGCCATGCCCAGGCCCGAGCGCCGCCGCAAGCCGCCCTTCCGCGCGCCGAGCCTCGTGATCACGACCGCCACGGCGCAGGTGTCGTCCCACAACGCCGCCCCCGCCGGGGAGATGGAGATGCTGCGCTGGAGCGGCGGCCGCCAGCAGCTCGTCTACGACGCCACCCGCAGATGGTTCGGATTCAGATTCACCACCGACGCCAACAAACTGCCGCCGCTTGTTGCTCATCCTCCGCCAACGTAACCCCCAGCAGCAGCAGCTCAGCATAGTCGCGCGATGGTATTCGTACATACAGGTCGTTTTGTTTCTTTCAACTGATCGACAGAGAGTTGGTTGGTGTAAAAAATTAAAAGCACGCTAACGAATTGTTCATTTCCATGATCCATTCTTTTACTATTTCATTATTCCATCAAGCTAGGACTAGTATATATATTATTCTACAATGCAATCATCAATCATGTGATTGGCAGGTGGAATGAGCGTGCATGTGGTTGCGTTACGTGTATGCCATAACCTGTCCTCGTCTTGACAAGTTTTTTTAGACAAATTAGTGATGCCGTGAAAAGACTCATTTGGCCCCGTTTGTTGGCCACATACAATTAGTTTTAGCATGCAAATCAAATCTAAAAATAAAATTAGGTAGGTAGTTGAGATTCAATTTCCATGACGATTACACTATTTGTGAACTTTTTCCAAACCTAGGATCGTACTTTTCATGGATTCTCAACAGCTTCCTCTCCTCAGCTCTTTCTAATCCCGGTAGCACACAACCGGTCAACCAGCGCTAGCAACATATAAATACTCCATATAAAGCCCTAGAGCCCTAGCCTCTCCGCTGGTGCTCTCCATAGCGTCTGATGTTGTTATGCATCATCACCTGAAATATTCTAAACTTTCAGCATTTTTTTTTGAGAAAACCGGGATTGCATTTCACATATATGGGATAAGGATTACATTGCAACTCTTACAGAGCCACCCCTGGAAAAAAAGAAAATTACATTTTGGTCCAGCCAAGGATCTCCTGGTCGTCTTCGTCGCCAGCGCACGGAGCAGCCACCCGACGAGCCTCCGCCACACCAAAGTGGAGGAGAGCACCAGGGAAGCAACTTGAACCCGAAACCCTTCCCGACGAAGAAACAAAGTTTTGTTTGCCACGCCGAGTAGCACATCAAACTCGTCAACATGCCGTAAAGTCAATGAACACCCAGGTAGTAGAAGATGACCACCGGCCATCTCGTCGCCGAGGAACTTGGGTTTCGCAGCCACAAGCACCGCCAGCCACCCCAAAACACCGAACAACCAAGCAACCGAAAGGGAAGACCGCCAAGCAGTTGCAATGAAACCACTCTCCCGATCCCTCAAGACATTGGTACACAAACCTCCCTGGAGCCTCATCGGAGATGACATCGACGGCGGTGCCGTCCCCGAAAAGGACGAGGGAGGGACAAAACAACTCACCTACAAGATCTGGAGCTTCGAACGGAACCCCAGATTCGGCGAGGATGCGACACACCAAGCCAACGCCGCCGACAAGACGAACATCAGCAAGGTGAAGAAGGGGCCCAGCTCTTCGAACCCGTCGTCGTCGTCGCTCCCCACCACGCACAACCCCAGCAGAGGCATGGACGAAGCAGAGCTGAGACAAACCAAGGATGGCGGCGAAGAAAGCTGGTAGCTTATTTAGACTAGGACTAATAAGAACGGGTATGTACAAATCCTCCTCCAATTCAGCCAGCCCCCCTCCTCCTCCGACGCCGGCGAGGCCGCCGGAGGCGAGGGCGACGGCGAATGGACGGGGGAACAAGGAATCGCCCCCCTGTCGGCGCTCTCAACTGTAGCTCTGGAAGGGACGAGAAGAGGATCTACAGCTAGTTTTTTAAACTTTCAGCAAATAATATGCTAGTTTTGAACCATTGCATTCTGCAACTCAAGGGCCCCCAGCAGGGCCCAGGGTGCTACTTCCGACCTCACAGGGCTCACCACAAACAAATTCTCAAGTTAAGAAGGCTGCTGACTGTGGCCCACTTAAGAAGAAAAAAAAGCCCACGTAAAGACAGCCCACTTTCTTGCAAACGTCATGGGCCGAATATAGCCCCTTTCTACTTTCTAGAAGCCAACATTTCATTTCAAGTGTATATGCAACAGCAGCTACTGTGCACTCCACCCACTTTTTCGTAGCTTTAAAAAACAGCCAAAATGAGCTGTCCGCCTCCATGAAATATTATTGAATTGATTTGCAGCAAAGATACACCACACTACGCAGTATAGAATATAGGGTTAATTCAATCCATGCCATTACAATTCTTAAGGTTCAGAGAACTACCATTACTATTCGTCTATTTGGAACCATGCCATTACTATTTCATCTCTACCCGGCTCGTGTCATTTTGTACGCTTGACGCGGCTTTGGGCCCACATGCAGACCGTACGCGACATATTCTACTGCTTTGGCGGCTCAAGCTGAGCCGAGACGACGAGCCGAGCCGAACCAGCGGAGCCGTTCCCCAAATGATAAGGCCATGGTTGGCTCAGCTGATCCGGTCAGTCCTCACTGGAACACTCGCCCCTCCCCTCTTCGACCCGACGAACCCTAGACCGGCGGCGGCGGCAGAGCAACGGCGGCGGAAGACCTCCAAGGAAGTCCGATGCAGGCGATTTGAAGCGGATGGCAAGCCCACCCTCGACGGAACCTCCCCTACTGGGGGCGCCGATGGAGGTCGACGGCGTGGACAGCAGCGGCGGGCACAACAGGTAAGCCTAGATCTGTTCCCCAAACCTAACTAGACGAAGGGTGAATCGTAGGTTGTTGATTTGTTGTTGGGTTTCTCTGTCTCCTCTTTATAGGTGTGAGTTGTTCTCGCTAGAGATTATGGTGGAAGGGTTTCTCACAGTCGATTCAATGGGTAGAAAAGTGTATTGTAAGGGCCGGGTGATTAAGTGGGATGTCGAGATTGGCTCTTATTCACTTGATTTGCTCATGAAATGTCTGGAAAATGAAGTAAAATGGGCACCTAACCAGTCGGCTACAGTGTGGTTTTTTCACAAGAAATTGGGTGAGGACATTAGACTAACAGAAGAGTTTCATTTGCATGACATGTTTGAAATGTATGAGGCAGAAATGCGTTGCCATGTGGTAGTAGTCATCCTTAACAATTCCAAGATTGCTGAGGTGATACTAATTGAAGAACTAGAGCCACTGTGTATGGTGCTACCTGATGAAGGGGCACATGCTAACCAAAAGGGAGCGTCTGCATCCAAGGTGGCAGGATCAGAAGGTGCTGCAGTTGAGGAGGCAGATGCTTTAGAGACAGATTTGTTTGACAATGAGGAGGAATATGTTGGGGTAGATGATGAGCACATCTATATGCCTGTGCCACCATCTTCAGCAGCAGGCACTGAAAATGTTGCTGCTGAACCCACACCTACACCATCACAGCCTAGTTCACAAGCACCTGAATCATCTCATGCACATGCATGTCCTCAATTTAATGAAAATGGGCCTGCTGCTGAAGGAGGTGTGCCTCTTGAGGCAGAGGTCAATGATGCAGATCCGCAGGAGTTGAATGTGATTCATGATCCTGATCAGCCAAATATAGAGCAGGGTGCCTTGTTTCCTGATATTGTGAGCTTCAAGAAAGCAATTAGGCATTACGCTGTGCAGAGGGGTTTTGAGTTCACTGACCTCAAGACAGATAAGACCAGGTTCATTGCCAAGTGTGCTCATCAGGAATGCCCATGGTGCATACATGCTTCCCACATTTGGGATAAGAAGACAATTGAGGTAAAGTACATGTCTGATTTAGTTATGTAATTGTTTAGTTTGTTATGCTTCCAATTTCACACCTGTTTGTATTGGTTGTGCAGATAAAAGTTCTTCCTGCAGAGCACAATTGTCCAACTACCAAGCTTAGGGAGAGCAAGATGACAACTCAGGGATGGGTTGCTGATAGGTTGTCTGAATGGGTGAAGAAAAACTCCAATAAAGGTGCAAAGGATGCTAAAGAGAATGTGGAAGGAGATTATGGCATCAATCTTAAGTATTCAAAGGCTTGGTCAGGTTTGAAACTTGCCTTAGAGCAAGTTCATGGTAAATATGAGGAGAGCTTCCAATTTTTGTTCAACTGGAAAGCACAGATGGAGATCAGTGCACCTGGTAGTGTAATTGAAATTAATTTAGAAAGGAAGAATAAGAAGATGAGGTTCAGAAGGATTTTTGTTGCATTGAAGCCATGTGTAGATGGGTTTTTAGCTGGTTACAGACCATACATAGGGGTTGATGCCACCAAATTGAATGGCAAATACACTGGTTAGTTGGCATCAGCAACTGCAGTGGATGGGCACAACTGGTTGTATAACCTGGCTTATGCAGTTTTTGACTCAGAGACAGAGGAGAACTGGACCTGGTTTATGGAACATTTGCAGAGGGCTGTTGGGACCCTAGAGGGACTGGTCATTTGTACAGATGCCTGTAAAGGACTTGAGACAGCAGTTGGTGCTGTGTTCCCAACAGCAGAGTACAGAGAATGCATGAAGCATTTGTATGGGAACTTCATGAAGTACTACCAAGGTGATGTTTTCACTGAGCATTTGTATCCAGCAGCTAGAAGCTACACTGAGGGCTTGTTCAAGTGGCATATGCAGAAAATATATAATGTTGCTCCAGATGCTATAGATTATCTTGAGGAGTTCCACTCCAGGATTTGGTACAGAAGTGGTTTCTCAGAAGCAAGCAAGTGTGATTACTTGACAAACAATGTGTCTGAGAGCTTCAATGCACAGATAAGGCATCTAAAAGGTTTGCTGCTTCATGAATTGGTTGATGGGTTGAGAGAATTGATCATGGAGAAGAGATATCTTAGGAGAAAGATAGGAGAACAGATGGAAGATGGAGTATTGCCAAATGTGATTAAGGAACTTAATGCCATAAGCATGAACCTACAGGTTGTTAAGGTATCCAGGAGTGATGATGACATAGCAGAAGTGACTCTTATTGACAAGTGGAACAACACTAGAAGGCATTCTGTGGACCTGAAAAACGCCAAATGTTCATATAGAGAATGTCAAGTGACAGGCAAACCCTGCAGGCATGCCTTGGCATGGATTTTGTCCAACAGAGGCCTGAACATTGGGGATTATGTGCATGAGTACTACTCAGTTGCAAGGTTCAGAGCTGCATATGAAGGGAGAGTTGAAGCATTACCAGACAGATCCCAGTGGCCAGTTGTGGACCTTGGCTTCAAAGTGTACCCTTCTTTACTGGGTAGATCAGCAGCCAGGTCTAGGAAAGTCAGGATTCGGGGATGTCTAGAGAAAAAATGCAACAAAAAAGAAAGTGAGATGCAGAAGGTGCAAAGAATTTGGTCACTTCTCCAAGACTTGCCAGATGCCAGTTGTTGGAGAAGATGGAGAAACTATCACTCCAAAGAAGAGGTACACAGCTGTCTTAATTCATGTTTTACTAATGACTACTAATCTGAAAATATTAAACTCTTTGCCTTGTGTTCATTGTAGAAAGAGACAGGTTGCTGAGGACATAGCTGGACCATCTCAGAAAAATAAGAAGAAGATTTCCCCCAAGAGAAAGAAGACCCCAAAGAAAAAGAAGACCCCAGCCAAGAAAAAGCAAAAGCAAGCTCAAGCTGCACCTGCTCCCAGTGTTGTCAGGAGTCTGAAAGCCTGGCTGAACACTTCTGCTGGAGGATCTGGGGCCTAATTCAATGTTATGTCTTTTGTGAAGCTATGTGGCTTTTGTGATGTCTCTTGTAATGAACTTGTGCCATGGTCATGTTAATGTCTTAGCATGTGTTTAGTTCTGAACAATGTCAGGCACTGTATCTGAAGAACATGGTATTGTAATGGACATGTCGACCTTCTGTTGAGTATGTTTTATTCTGGACATGTAATGGACATGATAGTTATCTATCTGTGGCATAACTCTATCTGTGGCAATCTATCTGGTTGTTATCTATCTGATTGTTATTCTCATGTGCCAAAATTCAGTCCAAATTCAGCCAAAATGCTGCTAAAATGTGGGAATTAACAGACACAAGTTCACATAATTCACAGAAACATGGAGTCACACATTGCACATAAAAGTAGGTCATATATTTACACACAACTTCAGCTGCAAGTAGGTCATCTATTTACACACCATTCAAAAGCTTCCAAAAGCATCCTAGCTCATCTACTTCCAGTTCACAAAAGCATCCTAGCTACTTCCAGTTCACTAAACCATCCTAGGTCATCTACTTGCAGTTCACAAAAGCATCCTTCCCCTCACACAACACTGCCTCACTTCCACAGCACTGTCACCATCAACCCAACCACAGCAACACATGCAACAAGTACAGCTACCCAGGTCTTCTTCCTCTCACTGAGCTGCTGACTGAGCTCCCAAATCTGCATATTCATTGCTTCAATTTTAGTTTTCAGCCCATCAAACTGGTTCTTGAGCTCAACAAACTGGTCCTTCAACTCAAACAGAGCTTGCATCCTGGCATCTCCAATGACTTGGAGGTCGCCACATTGCTGCTTCCGTGCATCCAGCACACGCAAATAAGTCTCGTACTGACGCTCAGACTGAATCCATCCACATGTGTTTGGATCTCCCTGTCACGGTGAGCAAAACCCTAGCACGGTCAATGGCTACAAAATGGGGTCAATTCAAACACACAGATGCAACAAATTGAAGAGAACTCACCCTCACGTTGTTGGGGCACTTGTAAAAAATATCTGATTGAACGTCTCTGGCTGCTTGCTGCGGATACAGATCAGGCGGCATCCACAATTGGGGCAGTCATCCAGCCGGAGCCGGTTCCCCTGGCTCCCGAACACGGACGGGCCCGAAGCAGTGGAACCCTCACTCATGCTGGGCTTCACGCCAGCGCCGGAGAAGAAGGAAAGGCAACGGCGGCGATGGCGACAGCGGTGGCGAGGGGCGGCGTGTTCGGTCAACGAAGGAGAATGGATGAGGCCGCTCTCCCTCGGCTCGTTCTTAGCCAGCGGCACCTTGAGCCATACGGTCTGCAAGTGGGCCCTAAGCAGTAGAATACGTCGCGTACGGTCTGCATGTGGGCCCAAAGCCGCGTCAAGCGTACAAAATGGCACGAGCCGGGTAGGGATGAAATAGTAATAGCATGGTTCCAAATAGATGAATAGTAATGGTAGTTCTCTGAACTTGAAGAATTGTAATAGCATGCATCGAATTAACCCTAGAATATAAGAGTAAGAGACGCAAGCAGTTAAGCATGTCTGTTATTGTTAGACCAATATGCATGGTAGCAATCACAGAAGCTAATAAGGTAGTACATGGCTAGTTGGCAAGTAATGCAGTCCGTTGTGGGTTATTGGCAAAGCGGTAGCGTGCATCATAGGGCAATATGATGCTGACAAACAAGCTAGAGTAGTAATTGGGTGCCGACATGGTAGGTTGCAGTGACCCCCAACCTATGAGCACTTGTGTTATTGCCCTTCTAATTTTGCTGGCCCACAATAAATGTTTTAGCTACTCCCACTCCACCCTTACTTTCGAGAAGGAGAAGCTTCATTCTAAAAGCCACGAAACCACCAAATTAAGTTGCTGCTAATTTCTGGCATAACTTATTACAACACTCTTACAAGCCTAACCCTTACATACCGAGAAAGATGATAAATGATTGACAGGCAGCCACTATATGAAATGAACCCTAGAATTTTTAAATCTAACCACCAAATGCCAGACGACTATTCTCCAGCTAAACCAAAAAGTGAGATCGAGACACCAACTTACCCAAATCGGTTCGTCCTTAGCACTTACCAAACGCAGGACCAGGGGGCCCCTGGAAAGGTCCAAAGAAACCAAATATCCTGACTTTGTATGAAGTTCCACATGATATCTTAGACTTTGCTGTTGGCCATCAAGTTTAGTTAAACATAATGGTAACAATATATAATCTTTAAAAGCTTTAGTTGGTGCGGCATCTCATTCACGGAACTTTAAGAGAACTATATATCCACTGTAACCTCTCTTTTTTTTAAAAAAAAAATACTGTATGGCCTGATAAGTGTCAGTACCAGTACCATGACAGCGCCTACAAGTTATTTAATTCTGTAATCAACGGCTGCGTCTATGTTATCACCAGAAAAACTTGTGACTATCATCTCTAAAAAGATAAAAGACCTTTTGCACCCGCCGCTGATATTTATAAACTGGTAGCACATGTATCACAGCACAGGATAAACATGAGCAGAAAAGAACGAATATGTATTGCAACAAGAAATTAGAAATGACATGGTGGTACCTGGAAACGGATAGAGTAGATGACGAGTGCCTGAAAACCGCCGTGCAGGCACGTTATTCCTGGAGGTCGACACGTGTGAGCCACCGCAGCCAACTACCCACGGGAAACAGATTGATGGATTCAGTACTGGCCTTTTGATCATACACGGAAACAGGGGTCATATATTGCTTCGAAAGATCAGGTCGTTGTTTGCCGCTTTTGTTTAACCCAATCCAGCACGCCCCTGGTTTCGTTGAGGTATATGGATGAGTTCCAGTTCCCGTGGCCTGCAGAAGCAACAAACACTCCAGTCAGAACTCAGAACAGGGGAAAGCAGAGTGCTGCCGCCTGTTTTCGGGTGGCGTGCTGCTAGAATCTCATCTAGCTGACAGTTACTTGTTCAGGTGCTGTTTTTTTTACACACGTCTATGGTCAACAGTAACTAAGGAAACCAAGCACAAAATTTGCATTGCTGAGCACGCATTAAGCCATATAATCATTGTCAACAGTACGAGAGCCTGTTCCAAACCTCGCACAAATGATGGACCAGACTATAGCTAACCTGAGATGAAGTAATAAATATTTCGCCAGATATAGAAGACGTCAATAGTTAAGGAAGGGGCCCCTAATCAGGACCTCTTCACATGGGAAGTAATATAACCAGGTAACTGAACAGGATAGAACTCTGACAGAAGAATGACAGACTGCAGAGCACCTGGTTGCAGCCAATAATGCAAACACTCTGTGGGCTCCTTGTGCTTTCGCTCTCCTTCCAACCTTCTCCCTATAAATACAAAGCCACACCCAAGGAGAACCATCAACTAAGCACGAAGATAGTTGCGAAACAAGGAAGTTATTTTCAGCCAAGGAGTTGAAACCACCTGAAGCCATGTGCATAGCTGCATGGATTTGGCAGGCTCACCCTGTGCACCAGATCCTCCTGCTGCTCAACAGAGATGAGTTCCATAGCAGGTACGTGATCTTATTTGGTTTTATTGATCTTTGTAGCGCCCAACCTGGAAGTAATAGCTCTGCTGTATGAGGATCTGGTTTGAAATTGAGTAAAATTTTCCCTCCAGAGTTACATATTCACTGGCAGAATTTACATGAACCACAAGTAATATAAAATGCAAACCTCCATGACATGTATGCTAATATTGTTCAATCAGTTATCATAAATAAAATGCTGTAAGAGAAACCAATAGAAAGGTTACTTGCTGCAAAACAACAATGCTGGGTGTTCAGAGCTCAGAGCTTCTCTGTTGTTTTTAACGAACTAATGCAGGCCTACAAAGGCAGTAGGATGGTGGGGAGAAGGCTCAAAGAAGATTCTTGGAGGCAGGGATGTGCTTGGTGGAGGAACATGGATGGGGTGCACCAAGGATGGCAGGCTCGCATTCCTGACCAATGTGCTTGAGCCAGATGCCATGCCCGGCGCACGAACTAGGGGAGACCTGCCCCTCCGGTACCTGCAGGTATATAGCAAAACATATCAAAAGCTTCATCTAGATCATTGAAGTTGATTGAAGTATTTATCCAACAGCTGAGCCAATGTAGGTGGTGCTGAGAAAGATATATCCATTTCGAGTACAATAAAAGTTGGTGTTTCCCTCTATATTTTTCTTATCACCATCTTTACTTAGCAGCTGATTCAGTCACTATCTGACTACTCCTTTGTTCTGACAGTGATTGGCGTAGACAGTAGACACTGCACATATATATGTATACCCAACTCGCAATAGAAACCACAGCTTTACCTTTGAAATCACTTGAGTGGTTCATTCTATTACAATGGATAACTATAGCATGCACTGTAAGAACAAAATCTGATCTATCATCATGAAATCATATTTGACAAAACATTTTCCCTCGAGAACAAGCATAATACAGTCTGTACTGTGCAGAGCAACAAGAGCCCAATTGAAGTTGCAACTGAAGTGGCAGAAGAAGCTGATGAATATAATGGCTTCAACCTCATACTAGCTGATCTAACCACAAATATTATGGTCTATGTGTCAAACCGGCCTAAGGGGCAGCCTGCGACAATTCAACTTGTATCGCCAGGACTCCATGTGCTGTCCAATGCAAGGCTAGATAGCCCTTGGCAGAAGGTAAGCAGAGCTAATTCATGTTCATGTTCAACTGATAATTTGTAGATAGATAAAACTCTAAGAATGGCTTACAAATAAAAATGTCATAGAATGCTCTTTTTGATATAGCTGGTAAGATATATTGGTACACAACTAGAAACGATAAAAGAATGAGGTGTCATTTTAATGGTTTCGTTCTTAGCTGCACTAAAACTATCACAAAGCAAACATTGAGCTGGGAGAAAAGTGCAAGAAAGCTACAGCTGAACCATCTAAAGTACCTCCCTAGTTATAAGCAACAATGTATTTAACTCAATTTATAGCATAGCATGTGCAAGAAGATAAAATGGCGATGCATTATTGCAAGCTACTCTGTCCCTTAGGGACCATTCAGCCTACCAAGATTGTAGACAGTTGTTCATGAAGACAGCGTGCTAGTACCTAAAGGTGTTTTTTTCATTGTTGTGTATGCACTTGTAGGCAGTTCGCCTTGGTAAAAACTTCAGGGAACTTATGAAGCATGGTGATGATGAGGTTGAAGTGAAGGATATAGTTGAAAGGCTAATGACTGACACCACAAAGGCTGACAAAGATAGACTGCCAAACACTGGTTGTGATCCCAACTGGGAGCATGGCCTGAGTTCCATTTTCATCGAGGTGCAAACTGACCAAGTAAGAGAGCAAAAAACTTTGAAATGATTCCAGTTACAATTACATTCAGTGTTAAACTAGTTGAAAAAATATATCATTTGGCCACTCATAAACATTTGTGGTCATAAGCTTACACAAATACTTCAGAAATGAACTTATGAAAATTCTTTCACCTAATTCTGTTTTGGTGAAGGGGCTCTACGGGACACGAAGCACAGCAGCTTTATCAGTGAGCTATGATGGTGAAGCTAGCTTGTACGAGAAGTACCTCGAGAGCGGTATATGGAAGGATCACACAGTGAATTACCAGATAGAGTAGGCATCATACACGAAAAAGCTGGGAGTCTCAAATAAATAGAGAGATGAAGCAGATGCAATTGTTAATGTCATTCTTTCCCTAGTCACCTTCATGACTATAATATCCCCAAAATGATGCCAATTAAACTATTTACTGTGAGCAGATTTGTCATCTGAATGAAAAAAATGCCAATCAAAAGGTTGATTTTATATAAAAAGAAATTACAGACTTCATGTCGGATCAATTTTCTTGGTCATGTTTACTTAGCAAGCAAGCTATTTTGTGTTGAGTTCTGTTGTACTAAAGGTAAATTTGCAACATAAATCAATTGTAAGACACTATACAAGGTGCTGAAAATATAGAATGCTTCAACTACATTACAAAAAACTATGCACATATGCATAATAAAATGCATCTGGTGTACCTCATTTATTCAACATGCTCCAGTGGTGTCGGCCATGCAGATAGAATTTTCTATGCCACCAGAGGGCACTCAGTCCATAGCAGTCTTGAAGGCCTGAAACGTACGTTTACCCAGAAATAACAATACACATATATGCAGTCTGCAGTGAAGTGCAGTCATACGATAGTATTAGCCAGGATGTCTAGAAACCTCAACAAGGCTCACGAAGTAGCATCATAGGATTCAATAGGGCACAATTCGCAATTACCAACATGTGCATACAGAAATATTAAGGTCTTCAGTCAAAGTTTGAGCTTGTAGACAAAGTAAGCTAGAAAAAGAATTGTAAAGCTTAATATTACACGCCAATAGCTAAATATTACACCCTCTCTTGTATCCTCTTGTTCTTTCTTAATTGCTTCTTCTCTGCACTGTTTTTGTCTTTGCTCGTCCCTATGGGCTTCTTCTCTGCGCAGTTTGTCTTGTTGCTCACGGCACTGCTGCGGTATCCATCTGTTGATCATCCTCTCATGAACAATCAGTTGTTCCAAACAATCAAGCGATCTCACCTCGCAGTTGTTGGTGCTGATGGTCAGAAAAAGTAATGTCTTGGCCACACTTCCAGAAGCTCGAAGCTCGCAGAGTAGATCAGGCCACACCTTCATGCGGCCACATCGAGCACCAAACATTTTGCCTTCTGGAACTACGATTACTGCAAACTCCGAGTGAACAAGTGCTGGCTGGTGACGGTAAGCTACAGAATCTGCACCGTACTGCAATCCTGACCTTACAACCCAATTCTTCAACCTAAGGTGTTGATACGCCTTGTACATCTCCGGGAATTGCTCTGAGGTGGAGGTCAAGAGATCCCACAGCTCCCCTTCGCGCATCTGCTTCTTGTTCTCCTCCGATTGAACCGTGATGCACCTGAGGGCATGGCAAAGAAAGAACATCTCCTCGGGGCCCAGCTGGAACCATAGCTTCTCATACCCTGCATTTTCCACAGTCCGGCCAAAGGCCGCACAGTTCAGAAGCTTGGCTTGGTGTAACACCCAGGTGTTAATCACCATAATTTACACTAACCACGACCATTAGATTAAGTTGGCACGATCAAAACCGAGACCAAAAACTTCTGCTGGTGAATTTGGCCGGACCGGTCTGACCGGTCGGGGCAACCGGTCTGACCGAATTCTCACCGGTTGGGCCCCACAGTATTTAAACCACTCTCTTCTCTCTCCCCAACCACTCCCTTTCACCGTGCTCAGCCCGAGCTCAGGCTCTCCCCCTCTCATTTTTCACCCCAAACCCTAGGACCCCAATCCCATCCATTCCAATTGATCCAAGGCCAAGGAAGATCAAATCGACACAGGGGAGAGCTTCTTTTCCACGTGCTCCTCCTTGGAGTGCTGTGGATTTCAAGTTCTTCGCGGGGGAGAGACTCATTCAAGGTAATTTAGGGGTTTGGATCGATCTCCTCTTCTAGATGGTTTTAGGCGATTCTATCTGGTTATATACGTCCTAATGGATCCCAGGAACTAGTGCCTAGAAGGGTGATGGCTTTGGTGGGCGATTTTCGCCAGGCCAAGGATTCTAGCTTCTGGCTGGGTAGGACCGGTCTGACCGGTCGAAGGGACCGGTCTGACCGGTAGCTTGCTGCGTTGAGTAGGACCGGTCTGACCAGTATTATGGACCGGTCTGACCGGTATAGCAGGGCTGAGAAGGGTTCGATTAGGGTTAGTTGATGCAAAAAGCTAGAATTGTATTTGGCTATGGGTTACTTGTATTTTTTTTAATAAAATCATGCATGTATTCTCATGTCATACCCATATGCATACGTGTAGCAGCCGCGGCGGAGGAGATCGTATACGAGGTGGTTGCGGAGCCACAGGAGCCCCAGGGGCAAGCCCCGCCGCAGGAGGTTCGCGAGGAGTCGGCCCAAGGCCCAACTTACCCCAGTGTTGAGCAGCAGACGCAAGGCAAGCCCCGGTGCACATCCTACTCTTTTAAATTATGTTACCTATATATGTCTCTAATAATTGTGCATTAGGTATATGTGTCGTGGTGCTGCAAACCACAGCCGGGTGGCGGAAGGCACCCGCCCTAGCCCAGAGGGTGTGAACTCGGGGGTTAGCTAGTCTTAGTTCGATCTCACTCAAGAACACGATGAACACAGCTGGTTTAGAGTGGTTCGGGCCGCCGGAGCGTAATACCCTACGTCCACTGTGTGTTGTATTGCTTGCGCTCTCTAGCTGAGTCTTGAGAGAGTCTGAGGATCCGTGTTCTAGCGGGTGTGCTTTCCCTTTTATATGTCCAAGGGGAGCACGTACACTGAACGGGGCCCCGACATGTGGACCCGGCGATGTATTATAAACTACACTTTGGCCTTCAATGCCTCAGATCCGGAGATCTTGTCGTCGGCTTCCGTGCGTAGCTTCTGACCAGGGATGGTCTTGAGCTGTCCTGTCAGAGTAGAGTCTAGCCTCTGCAGCCGCGCGTCGAGGTCATGATGAAGCGCCGAACTACTGACTCAGTCCACTGTAGCAGTGTGCACTGTTGCTCCAGTCAGTAGCTGGTCATCATGACTCGTCGCGCATGCGCACGGCGCTGAGTCTTTAATGCTTGTCTTGGTAAATGTCGAGCCGCGTCGGTAATTGGCGATCCATAGTGTGGACTGACAAAAGCTGCCCCGTGCCCAGAGGCAGCAGAGCCCACCTCAACCACTCGCACTTAATGCGGGTGGGTGAGGGAGCTTCCAGCGGAAGGCTTGCGCCCGCGCCCGCGTGACACGTGGCGGCTCCGGACCCCTCCCGAGCAGCTAGCTGAGCCGAGAGCTCACGGGGGTCCGGATAGGCACGTGGAGGTCCAGGACCCATCTGCGGGAGTCCGGATGGCACGTGGAGGTCCCGGACCCACCTGCGGGGGTCCGGATGGCACGTGGAGGTCCCGGACCCACCTGCGGGGGTCCGGGTCCGCGGCCACAGGTACTGAGTATTTCCACCTCTAGGACACGTGGTGACACCGGACCCGTCCCCGAGCGGGAAGCGGGTCCGGGACCGTTGGTCCGGTGAGATGGAGTCGGACCCCAGGGGTCCGGCTGCTCAGCTCCTTAGGGCGTAGTTACGGATAACTACGCGAGTCTTGGCACAGTAGGAGTGGGTACCCCAGTTGCAGGGTACCGACATCCTACTATTTTAAATTAGGTATATGAATTGTTTGAAACCTTAGTTGCATGATCCCTAGGTTTTCCTGGGCCTTTTACTAGTATGAATAGGTCGCTAGCACTGCTATGCTTAATAGGGCTCGATAGAAGTCGAGTGATAATTCTATCACTCGCGAGAGATAGGTTGTTTCTATATTACATTATATGAGGTACTGTATTCCAGAGGAAAGAGATGGCAGGGGAGACCGGATGTGGGAAAGAGTAGCCTCATCCGTGTCGATTAAGCACCGTTCCGTTGTCGGCTGTGCTGATCGGGGATTGAATTGTACTAACCGCATACCGGGAGTAGGAGGTAGTCGAAACCGGTAAACCGAGTACTGCTTTATTTCGAAAGTACAGGAACTCGCACCCAACTCCTGGGGCGAGTCGAGTAGTCGCGGAGAATTGGGATGCATATGTTTACATTTGGTGGTCTCACGTTGAGCTCGGCTGACCATATGTCATTGGGTTGGTTCCTGTAGTTCGAGGCAGGGAGGGGAAAGGTTGGTGCGTGGGGTCCGACGGGGCTTTTGCGTGCCGTGTTAGTTAGGTCCACCTTGCAAGGTTAAATCGGATCGATTCGCCGTGTCTCGCGGTTATGAGAGTCTTGATCTCTTGGTCACATCGTAGAAAGAAAAATGAGTAGAATGAGAAGTGATGAAATGTGGGCTGATCACATCCAATTAATGAATTGATCACCTTGATTGTTGTAGTTTCGCCAATCATAGATGATTAGTAATTTTATTGATAAAAATGCGGCTAAAACATTGAAAGCAAGCATACACCTCTAGTTGCTATTTCCGCAAACAAACCACCAGCCAAATGTCGTGCATGTCTAAGTACGTGGGCTAAGCTATACCCACTGGTCGGGTAAGCCTTGCTGAGTATTAGAATACTCAGGGTTTGTTGCCACATTTATTATTACAGGACACCCGGACGTCGACTTCTGCCCCTGTTGTGTCAAGTTCATCTGCCGGGATGCAAAGGGGTGGCAGGTCGAGGAGCGGGACCCTTAGGTTAGGGCACTGTCGAGTTGTACACCTGTGGGCTGAGTGTGCAACCTTTCTGTTTTGCGTAGACCGGTCTGACCGGTCCGTGAGACCGGTCTGACCGGTGGAGTCGGCAGCATGGAGCCGACCGGTCCGACCGGTCGGGTGAACCGGTCCGACCGGTCGAATAGGATCAGAACTGGTGATAGTTAGAATAGATGTAGGATCTTTTGATTTCGATCTTCAGACCATCTATTGTAAAGTTTTGTAAATTAATTGTATATATTCGAACTCGGTTTGTAAAACTTATTGTTTCGTCTTCGTTGAGAATGTATTTTCAAGTAATGTACCATGCTTGTACCATCTGCGCCCACCTTCGCGTGGGACTACCGGTGATGTTTCGATCGGGCCGTGGGTTGAGAACGGATCGCCAAATTAAGCCGTTAAGCTAATGCGTCCGATGTGTTCAAATGATGGCCATTATGCTTAATTAGAAATTTAATTTGGCGGTTCCGTCACACTTGTGCGCTTCAACTGCAAGAATCGCGTCTTTGCCATCCCCTGATAAAATGGCGACAGCTTGTGCGTCTCTCAAAGAAGCCTGGAGCTCGGCAAGTATCGTGGACATGGGTTTGGCTGCTGCGAGAGCGGCAAAGTCCTTGCCGTCCTTGCCTCTCTTCCATCTCGGACCTGGCAAATCCATAAGCTGGCGACACAGCGTGAGAGTTGGGAAACGACTTAAGGGCAGGCAATAGTAAAAGGGCAGTGGGAGTTTGGATTCGTCCCAAGCTTGTCGAAATTCGAATCAAATCAATGTACTACTTGAGTTGGAAATTCAAATGGAGAAATCTATCTCGCCATGGAATCAGTTAAGCAACCCAAGCATCAGCATGTGAGAGGGGAAGGGAGTTCACCTGGAGGACGGAGGAGCGGAGGTCCGCAGACTTGTGGAGCGGTTTGGCGGAGCGGGAGCAAACTCTCTCGCCGTTTTCCCTCCTTGTCCTCGGGCGTGGAGGCGGCGGGCGAGAGACGGAAACGGGCGACCGGCGGCGCGCACGGAGGTGGGCGGGAGACGCGCGGCCGGCGGCGCGAGCGACCTGGAGACCTTCTTCCCCCTCTCCTTTCAACAGACCTTCCTTCCCCCTCTCCTTTCAGATGCCGTCCTTGGGCTGGGCGGTTTTGCGGTAGTGACGGGCCGACGCAGTTGCCGCTGGGCCTTTGAAAATCTATGTAACGAGTAAAAGAATTATGGCCCAAATCTAGGGTGTTCATGGGCCTAAAAGAATCTGATAATTTTTGTATCAGTTTGCAAAGATTGATTCGAGGACACAAAGAACCTGTTTTTTATAGGATTTGAACTGTCCTCTTTTTTTTGGCATCCCGGGGTAAAGTTGTTTAGGATGTGTTTAGTTGGTGAAAAAGTTTGAGCTTTGGTACTGTAGCGCATTTCGTTGTTACTTGACAATAATGTCCAATCATGGACTAATTAGGCTTAAAAGATTCATCTCGTGCTAATCAGTTTAGACTGTGTAATTAGTTATTTTTTTCAACTACATTTAATATTCCATGGATGTGTTCAAAGGAAAATTTTTGAAAACTAAACAGGGCCTACTTGTTACCCCTTTTCTGTATACAGGCATCGCTGGCTTTTAGATTTGTCATTCTCTACTCATGGACAACTTTGGCCTTTTTTGTTTTGGAATTGCGGTGGCTTTTGAAAGGTACTACTTGTGTATTTCTAATTTAGGCAAATACGGTGTGCTAACTGCTAAGGACATGACCCTAGTACGGTTGGTGTTGTATCTCCCGCGTCACAAGGTTGAACTCGACCTTTTCACTTGTTTTCACTTTGTATTCTGAATTCATTACCCCTTTTGTACATATATAGAAGGACTATGATGCAATGACCTTCGGAACCCTTTTACATGGTACCACAAATCTCTGTGTGTTCCAGATTGGTCATTCCTTGTCTTATCATCATGGGCAGCAATGAGGCTTTTTTTTCCTCTCTACTTGTGGGTTGTGGCTAACACCACCTTTTTTGCAGCTGTAGGTAAAGGAGGGTCATTCCATACTAAGTACAGTATACTGCAACAGCACTCTTGTACTAAGCAGGCGCCAGCCAGTGCCACATTATCGCAGTGGACAATGCGCGTGCACTGTAGGTTAAAGAAAATCTTTTTTGAAAAGAAGTTGGTAAAAGAAAATCACACGAAACATGGTTGAACAGCAAAAGAGTCGAAGGGGAACAAACACACAGCTGGACCTAGTAATCGCAGAGGCATCAAAGCAGCAGCAGCAGCAAAAAGCCGAGAGATTTCAAACTCGGGAAACGAAATGGCAAACCGCAAACCAGGCCCGGGTTTGCGTCGCAGAAAGCACAGCGAGAAGCACAACAAGGGCGCAAGCCAACCAGGCGCCCTCTCGCGGATCGGTGACGTGGCGCCCCCCGCCCCGAAAATATCTAGCGCGTGGGCCCGGGTACCGCGTCCCCACCTGTCATGCGATCCGCGCGGCACATGCACATATCAGCTCCACGCGGGCCGAAATTTTCCAAAATCCCGCGCAAGCCCCTGCCGCAGCCGGTTTCGCGGGGAACCCCCCCGGGTTCGGAGCAACCGCGAATAGCCCCCTCCACCACTTGCACGCGGGCGCCGGTAGCCCTAATCTGCGCCGCGGAGATCAGTATGACAGGCGGGGCCCACCGCAGCCCGGCCCCCGCGCGTCGGGGTGGAGTGGATCCGCCCGGGTGACAAAACTCGGGCGTCGGTACCAAAATTCAAATTAGGAGTTGGCTTGGGGCCCCCGGAAACGGGCGGAATCGCAGATATGCCCTCGGGGGCGCGCCTCCTTCTTATCCCCTGCCCTCTGCGCCCGCCTCTCTCTGTCTCCTCCTCCCTTTCCCCTCCCAAGGCCAGGCCAGCCTTGCCCTCTCCGCGTCCAGGTGAGCCGCCCCGCCCCCCAATTCGCCGTCGAATCGTCGCCGCTCCGCCCGATTGGCACGGATCTGACCGCTTCATCGGTGTCTCCGCAGGAATCCGCCATGAAGGGGGCCAAATCCAAGGGCGCCGCCAAGGCCGATGCCAAGTAAGAATCACGACGCCTCTCTCTTGTTTTTCGATCGTCTCCGGGCAGATCTGTTCCGCGGCCACCGAAACAGTTCGATTTCTACGCGTTGCGACGTGCTTTTGACTCTCTTTTTTTCTCGGTTCTCCTCGTTGCTTCGTTCAGGCTGGCGGTGAAGAGTAAGGGGGCGGAGAAGCCGGCCAAGGGCAGGAAGGGAAAGGCCGGCAAGGACCCCAACAAGCCCAAGAGGGCGCCCAGCGCCTTCTTCGTCTTCATGTGAGAGACAAGATTCATCTCATCCCAGCCGCTTATTTTTTTTCTTTCTGGGGTCGTGGTTTGATCTATTTTTGGTTAGGGAGGAATTCCGCAAGGAGTTCAAGGAGAAGAACCCTAAAAACAAGTCTGTTGCTGCGGTAAGTTTCTAAAAATACCAACTCCCTCTCCTTTAAGCGGACATCTTTTTTCTTTTTTCTTTTTTTTAAATAATAAAAGAAACATGACACATAATTGCAACTTTGACCTCGTGCTTAATTATTTTTCCTATCCTCCCGGTGGAACTTTTTTTCAGGTGGGGAAAGCTGCCGGCGACAGGTGGAAATCCCTGACAGAAGCGGTAAGCTTCATCTACACATTACATTAACCTACTAGTAGTTGCTGCGCTTCGATTAGGTTTGACCCAACCAAACCTGTGATGATTCTAATTAATATTTTGGTTGTGGATTACTGCAGGACAAGGCTCCTTATGTAGCCAAGGCCAATAAACTCAAGCTTGAGTACAACAAGGCCATTGCGGCCTACAACAAGGGCGAGGTAGAAATAATACAGATTCCGCTTCGCTTCTACTCTTGTTCCTGCTGCTCATTATTCAGTACTGTACTAACCAATCATGTCTTGGCTTTGTCAGAGCACTGCTGCCAAGAAGGCTCCTGCCAAGGAGGAAGAGGAGGAGGATGAAGAGGAGTCTGACAAGTCAAAGTCTGAGGTCAACGACGAGGATGATGAAGAGGGTAGTGAGGAGGTATACATCTGTCTGCCATTGATGCTGCCTAGCAAGTTTCTCAACTGCTTCCCCTCATTTTGTTCATCCAATACTTTACAGCACATCTTAGATATAAGTCGCTCCTATAGATACCACTGTATTTGATTAAATGATCTGGGTAGTATATATAAACTCTCTAGGTAGAGTTTAAGTATAGCTGCCAATCCAAGTACAAGCATGATTTGTCCTGTTGAGGCTTAAAACCATTGTGTATTTTGCAGGATGAAGACGATGACGAGTAAGCTCAGGTCAAGTTGATGCTCCATTCAACAATGGAGTGCCAGAATGCAAAGGCCCTGTGTCGGGAATTAAAAGGAGCCTATCCAGTCTACTAGAATTATTCAGTTTCACTTCACATCGTGATGTTTTACTTTTGTCTGTCCTATAATGGATATCGCTCCTTGTTGGCGCCACCGGCGGGCTAGTGTTTGCACGGTGGGCACACCGGCAATACCCGCTTGTACCTAGATTACCGTTTCCATTGTCATCAGCTAACATTGTGATAATATCAGTTTGGGTAATGTTAGATTAAGTAATCATCGTTGTCCTCCATATCCTTCCTTTCTCTGAGTGCCACATTGTCTTGGTGTTGTTGCTTGATGATTGCTTTGACTATGGGCGGCTTATAATTTGGTGCCGTTGCTTTGCAAAGTTGCAGTTGTGTTCAATTGCCGTTTCGGTGATACATCCTTTGTGCATGAGTGAGGGCACAGGATGGGTGGCACTACACTACATTTTGAATCCTTGTGAAGGAAGTACAGAATGGAATGGAGGCGGCAAGGCAAATGATTGGTGTGCTGTTGACTTGCAGTGGTGGCTGGTTACCCTGTTTGGAGATTCAAACGGTCGGATTGGATTGGTGCCCTATGTTGTGTGATTGGTTGGTTGGTTGGTTTGTCTGTTTTTGTTGAGGACACAGAGAATGGAATGGTTGTGATGTGGTTAGTCATTCAGCTGATAGTAATCTTATATTTGAACATGATGTTTGATGGTTGACAGACTTATTACGGACCAAAGAAATAAATCATGCTAACTATGGTACCTAGCTTATTGAATAGCCTGAATATCGATCATGGTAACCATAGATAAGAGGGCCATCGTAATCGTGGTTCATTGTAAATTGATACTATTATGTGTGCTTCACTGCTGTAGCGCAAGGGTATACTCCAATGTACGTACTCGATTCTCAGACATTTATTTCCATTGTTAATTTTCAAAAAAAAACATTTATTATCTCTCAACAACAGACGAGATGAGAGCAGCAGATGTGCTTGCGCTGCTCGATGCCTGAAAATTTTCAAGTTTGGACATGTCCGTTAGGGTCGGGAAGGGCAGCAGCAATGTGCTCTGCGCCGGCCTCTGCTGCCCTGTCAGTTGAAAAATGACAGCAGCAGAGCAGGCAGCGAGCCACCCACGGCGACGGCGGCTACAACGGTCGAATCAGCTCATCCCAGGTTCCGAAATGAAATGGGTCGCCGTACTGCAGCCGGAAACCAATGTGATGGCGACGTCTGATTCCGTGATAGTACGTACCACTGTACGCCCCCGATTCAGCGCCTTGCTCTGCTCCTCCGATCCTTTCATCACCATCACCGACTCACCATGCATCCATGGCTACTACGGAGTGTGTATTATTGCCTAGTAGTAGTACTACTCCCCGATACAAATAAAATATCCATCATATTCTATTCTTTTTTTTCTTCTTTAAATATCTTTCTCGAACCAATGGTTTACGGATCACATCTTCCGCATGCTGTTGGAAACAACGGGACCTCAAATCATAACACATTATACAATCTAGACTACTTTTTTTAGATTATGGAAAGAGTTCTGGCCTTGATCATTTGCTCACAAGCGAACGACTATAGCTAAAAGAGTTACAAGAGTTCTTAGACTTTAGATCTCAAATGAGGGATTTCACAAATACAAGAAAAGAAAACAATAAAGCAAAAAAAAGAAACCTAAAAGACTAACCTTCAATCTTCTTCTTCATTCTCGCTTCAATCTTACAATATTTTCACGCGGTATCAATCCTCATATCACTCGCCTGCTTAGAAGGTTGATGTCCAGATGATCTGTTGCTTGCCCTTTTCAATTTGCACATGAGTGCCGAAACATTCCCCTTGAGCCGATCTCTACTAGGATGATGTGCGAACTCCAAGGCGACGCCACCAGGGAGGATACGACGCTTCACGCTGCCATCGCCCGCCTAGATTACCTAAGTAGAGTTTTCTCTGAGGAGGTGGCACATTCGACGACACTTCCAACAAAAGTTGCGACACCCTCGGGTGTCGCCGTTGTCGGCTCCAACACACGTTGGCCAAAGCTTTCACCTAGCGCCACCATATTCACCACTGCACATCACCCTAGGCAGCGACCAGCACTTGAAACACCGAGGACCATCACGACCGCTAGCTGCGGCGCCGAGGGGGGCGACGGCCCAGCGCCGCTGAGACTCCCACAAGTGAGCTCCGACGGTGGCGGTGCGGTCTGGAGTCAGCAGAGGTGAATGATTCCGAGGTGTTGCGCCACCGGCCACCCCTACGAGAGCCACACCGCAGGTCGCCGGGCCCCACCACAGGGCTCTGCGTCGCAAGCCACCGGGACCCCCACAGGGAGCCACGCCAGTGCCGCCGCCGGCACCGTAGATGTCGCCGCTCCATGAAAACTCTTGGGGATCCATGGATCTGGCAAAGTGCTCGCCGGATCTGAAGAAACCGGACTAGCACGACCAGCTCCGCCCAGCAGCAGTAGAGAGCAGCGCCATCGGAATAGGAAGGGCCGAGACATAACAAGCAACCACACAGGAGGGCACCGCACGGACTTCCGTTGGCACGCTCAAGCAGCGTCGAGGTTGGGAGGAAGTGGTGGAGGGGCTGGCAGCCGGGGGCTGTCCGCAATCTAGAGTACTTGGTAGATATTTGTGGTATTTTTCAATCTGCTCTGCGCATATTCCAACAAATGGGCTGGTAAAGTAGTAACTCAAGACTCGGAGTAACCGTTGTGTTCATAGGGTACCAAAAATAAATATGTTTCATTATCAGCCTGAACAAGCTCAGCCTTCGTAGCATAGTGGTAGTGCGTTCACTTCGTAAGTGAAAGGTCGCGATTTTGTTGCTCGCTGGGGCTTTACTGTATTTTTTTTATTTAAAGTATTCTTCGAGTTCCTGGAATCGTGCGTCCGACTACCTGTCTGTCCTCCCCATTTGTTGTGTTGGTTTCGTTTTCATTTCGACGTGACGCCAACAATTCATCAACTCCATCTCTTGCTTAGTCTGTGCCTGCTGCCTTCTGCAATTAATTCCCATGAGCAGAAGCAGGCGGAGAGGTTTGCAGTGCAGTTTGCTTCTTCTCTCCCTCAAGGTTTGTCTCATCCTCATCTCATCTCACCTCACCTGTTCTGTTCTGTTCAATTCAAGCACTGCCGTGATCTCATGCATGTTCTTCCTTCCGGTTCATTGTAGTGTTTTTTCTTGTTACAGTATCTATAATTCTATATATCTCATTCTGACACAAAACTGTTCGTCTGCTATGGTATTGCGTACCTATACAACATGAGAATTCAGACATCCTTTGTAGCAGCAGGAACCGCCCCCAAGCTATCCCCACAAAATAGAAAACAAATGCTATAATTTGCAAACTTGTTCCCGCAAGGACAGCTCACGCAATGTCTTTATTTTTCCCCCCTTCATGTAAAGGCAGGCAGCATTGCTACTCCTTTTGTCCTAAATTATTAGTTGCTTTGACTTTTCTAGATACATCGATTTTGCTATGCACGGAGTAATACTCCGTAACTAGAAACGAATTTACAGGGTGTTCTTTTCTAGTTACATGTCATTCTTCAGTCCTGCAAAACTTTCTGCTTCAATTTCATACTTGTCATGGGTAGTCAACTGGGCTTATTGGGCCATTTGGGCCTAGGTACTGTAGCCCGGCGCGGTACTGCAGCGCCGCCAGCCCTCTAGGGTTTGTTGGTTAGGGATAAATTACTTAGGGGTTAAGTAAGTCTCTCTATATAAAGAGAGAAGATGTATCAATTGAGGGAGGCAAGAATTATGAGAAATCAATCTAGTCTCAATCCCCAATTCATCTCCCCAGTCTAGATCCAATCCCAGTCTAATTAGCCGTCGCCGTCCGGCTATCTTCCCGGCGGATGTTTATCCAGTTATGAACTAGCCACATAACAACTGGTATCAGATTGCTCAAGTCCTCCATCCATGGCCACCATGGATTCCCTGTTGAAGGCGCTGGAAGACACGAAGGCAACAATGACTCAGATGAACTCCACCATGGAGACCTTGGCGCCGCTGGCCCCAAGTGCTGCCGATTTGGCGGCCCTGCCTGGCAAGATTGCAGACTTGCAAAAGAGCGTGCGAGATGTGGGCGATCAACTCCAATCCGTCAGTGTCGCGGTGAAGCGGTTGGAATCCGGCGACCGCTCTGCTGAGTCTTCGTCAGCAAAGCAAAAAGTGTCTGCGGGTGATGGCCTAATGGGGGCGCCGCTGCTGCTGCATCATCGGCCACCGCCGCCGCCACATACGTCCTTCCACGTCCGCGTGGGGCGATTGTTTCTCGGCTTCGCTATGCGGAAGGAGCAATCGGCTAGGTCCATACGGCCGCGAACCGGCCGCCCACGGCGCTCACAGCACAGGCCACAGAAAGGCCGCCTCTGCAGTCCGCCGCCTACAGGCGTGCGACGCCGGCCGCCCCGAGGCCGCTACCACCGATGGCCGCTGCGGGGTCACCTTCGCTGGCAGCCGTGGAGAGCTTCTTCGAGCCATCGCTTGCCACCGACTTTCCACTTCGCCTTGCTGGTTTCTAATCCTCAGCGGCCAGCACCATCTATGGCGCAGATTGCAGCGCTGAACGTGGTGACGGAGCTTGTGTCACCTGTGGAGAGATGCCGAGCACCGGAGTTGGGCTTGTGGTGGGCCAAAACAGTTATTGTTTGGCCGGTGGGCTGCCGCATATTCCATGACACAGCAGTTCACGTGCAGGCCACAAGTTTGCTGTTTCGGTGGGATCAAGGAGATGGTTTCCACGTACATATACAGCACCTAGGGGATGACGTGCTCATGTGGCGGGAGACGGCGCAGCTGGTCTTCACTAGATGTCACGACAGTTGCTTCAACATTCTATCTCTTCGTGCATCAGGATGGGGTCCTCCTAAATTTGAGAGAGCTCCACAAATCAAGTCTTTAAAATTAGTTTGTGTCGTAGTCGAAAATAAAAAAATAAGCCAAGATGTAAAAGGCTTATTTTTTTTAGGTGTGATAAGTTCGCGTTGGATCAAGTCAAGTCCTCGATCGGCGATAGTTCCACTGCAGCTCGTGGGCGAGCTGCTCCGAAAGAGGGGAGTAGTGTCATGGATAGTCAGCTGGGCTTATTGGGCCATTTGGGCCAAGGTACTGTAGCGCCGCCAGCCCTCTAGGTTTGTTGGTTAGGGATAAGTTACTTAGGGGTTAAGTAAATCTCTCTATATAAAGAGAGAAGATGTATCAATCGAGGGAGGCAAGAATTATGAGAAATCAATCTAGTCTCAATCCCCAATTCATCTCCCCAGTCTAGATCAAATCCCAGTTTAATTAACCGTCGCCGTCCGGCTATCTTCCCGGCGGATGTTTTTCCAGTTATGAACTAGCCACGTAACATACTGCAGACAACATATAATCCTCACGTTACCATGCAGATTGCAGATGATGAGTCGTAATACTAATAAGCCATCCAGACGGAGCAATTTTCATAACAGCAGAGGACGCACTGCGGAGAAGGTGATGACCTACAGAGAGATACCCATCCAGCCGCCCAGCAATGTCATTGCTCGGCTCATGGGCGTCGACGCCATCCCGACGCCGCCACCAAAGCCTGCAGCAGCATTGCAGCAATCACCCAACCGCATGCGCAGCCAACCAGCAGCCTCAAACCAACACCTGCTGAAATCAAGGACGTCTCGCCTCGATCCGCGCCATTCAAGCAAGCCAAGTGCAGTCTGCTGTCCTACTCGTACCGCAGCCGGAATGGAGGAGATTCCGGTTCCAGGCATTGCCTCAAGAAGACGAGGCTGCCCGGAAGATCACGCTCGCGCCAGCGTCGTCATCCCCAGGAGGATCTGCTTCAGAAGATCAAGCAGGATTTCCAGGCA
Organism: Panicum virgatum; assembly: GCF_016808335.1. NCBI lineage: Eukaryota > Viridiplantae > Streptophyta > Magnoliopsida > Poales > Poaceae > Panicum > Panicum virgatum. Next base: position 47,475,908 of record NC_053139.1, read on the forward strand.
TGGCAGACATCCAAAGCACTGGACGATTGTTCAGCTACTGTTGCAGCGTTTGGGATTACTCGTAGCAAGGATCGGGAAACTAGTAGGTGCTTTCAGATGATCGCACAGGAGAACCTGTGCAAGCAAAAGATGGCAAGATATGGTTTTGCAAACAGCAAGGCAATGGAGAATGAGAATTCACTGAAAAATGTTGTGCAAGAAAGTGACCCGGAGAGCGCGGCTAGTAAGGTTGCAACCGCAGCTGAACCGAAGCATGACGACAAGGCCATCACAGTACTGAGAGCAAGTCCCTGTGCTGCAGCATCAGAAAAATCCGGAGATTTTGAGGCAGGCAAGGATGGACATGACCACAGCGCAACTGATGAAGAGTTGGGGTCACGGACGCCGATAGTTCTCCTCAAGACTAGTACTTCTGATGGTGAAGAACCGTTGTTTGGTTTGCCAAAGGTGAAGAGGGATGGCAACATGAGCAGGTTTCTTCAGGAGGTAAGGGAGATGCTTCAGAAAGAGCTCAAAGCGAACGCTACGACTGAGCTCAACACGACAACTTGTTGGGGAACTGAGGCGACGCAAATCTCTCGCGACTTGGCAAGGCAGACCGAAGAAACTGTCGCCAAGGACCATGGTAAAAGACTTTTCCGGTCAGAGTCCTTTCGCCGCGGTTTCAGAAGCGACCGCAAGCGCAAGGAAGCTACTACAAAAAATGCATCTCCGGAGCATGTCAGGATAGTCGCGAGGAACATCCTTGCTCACAGGCTCAAGAGTGTCACATCAATAACCGAAACAGTATCATCACCGAATAAGGACGATGAAGAATCACTGAGCTCCTGCTCGATCGCAAGTAGAGAAAGGGTCAGGTCGTTGGCAGATGTATCTCCGTCAGGCATTGATGATGGCCTTGGCGAGCAAAGTTTCAGGAGCGAGTGCCTGATGAAGCACAAGGATGACCGTGTGTCGCCAGCACGGGCACTATTCCGATCCTTCTCTGCACCGGAGTTGGGGTTCTCAATAGGCAAGCTGTTTGGGGATGGCAGTGTGAGGAGCGCCACGCATGAAGCTTCAGACATAGCTTCTGAAGGTGCTGCATCGATGACAAGCAAGAGAAATGCTACTTTGGGCTTCATCAGGGGGACGGTCTCAAACCTGAGGAACAGCTTCAGCCTTAGAAGGAATCTGTTCAGGAGGAGGACGCATTGGTCGAAAAAGACGTCTCTTGGGGAGCTCCACCCTCAGATGGCTATTGGCACGACGCCTTCGCCTCCTGAAACTTTCAACCTGTTCAAGGTTGCACAGGCAAGTAAATACCCCTTGCTTGGTAGGAACTGTGACTGTTCCACCCAGAGAAAGTGGACTGATTGAAATTCTGTTGCTTTTGGCTTGCTGTTAGGCTAATCCCACCGAGCTGCCTCCTAGCCCAGTGTCCCCACTGGAGGTTGTAGGCCACAGTTGCCGCCATTTCTTCAACGACTGCACCTTGCCAGGTACGACAGGCTTCAAGGCTGTAAATTAAACCACAAACAGACAGTTATATGTGTATGCTACTACATTTTGTTTGAAAACTTTATTACAGCTTTTGAAGCTAATGATCTTTTTGCAGAACTGAGCCCACAATGTCTGTCAGAATTTGAGGCGCCTGCCAGTGAATTGTCATACAGGACAGAAATGAGTGTTGAAACAGCCTGCAACCTTGACAAGGCCTACATCAGAGAGGTCCTTGTTGCCGCTGGCTTATACGACGATGGGTCACTGGACAACAAGGCCACTGCCAGGGTGGACTCGATGGCGAGACCGATCTGCGATGACATCTTCGAGGAGGTAGAGGACATGTACTACTACTCCTGCATTGGCATGTACAGCGACGCTGGGGGAAACGCGACGGATCACAGGATGCTGTTCGACCTTGCCAACGAAGCACTGGTGAGCTTGGTTCAGGGTGCGAGAACCGGTTCCTCGCTGCGGCAATGGGTCATTGACAGTACGGGTGCGTCGAGAGGGAGGAGGCTGGTACATGATGTGTGGCAGCAGGTCAGTGATCTCGACGAAAACAATCGACATGCATGTTGTATAGTGAATCATCTTTTTTGACCAGAGCTCTGCTTCTCTCAAATTTCAGGTGCAAATACTAAGGAATCCCCAAATGCAGGAGATGCGGACAATAGATAGCATGGTGGCGTATGAAATCCGGAATTCGGCATGGGCTGAGGTTTTGTACGAGGATGCCTATGTTGTTGGGAGGAAGATTGAACGTGCCTTCTTCGATGAACTGATCGAAGACCTTCTGATACAGGTTTTCATCTGACAAGACCAAGCAGATTCTTACGTCGACAGGCGACTTGAGCTGAAATTTTTCAGCTTGAACGCAAATTCCTGTGTCCTGAAAATACCATAATTATTATTATCGTATTAAATAACTCTTGAGAACTCTTAGTTGGGGCTAAATTTTGGGCATCTACCATTTTTTGTATTGAATAGTGGCCGCGTACAATTGCTCAATCAATTTGTGTATACACGGATAAGGAAGAAGTAGATACAGAGCAGGTGGATGGTGGTGGGTGTGTGAGAACTCAGGAAGAGCTGGCTGACTGTGACTAGTACTGTCGTCCTGGATATGATCGCCGCACAATCCGTCGATGTAGGCAAATTAGATGGAGTCCAAAAGCAACCAATCCGACTCGGTATCAGTATGGCAAGGTACCTTGTCCGCATCACCTCATGGAGAAGGAAACTACAGTAGTAGCTTTTTTTTTTGACCAGGTAATAACATGATTCATTAAACCCTGGTTTCAGGTTGTTCACCGGAAACCAGTACAGATACAAAGTCTGGAGGGTGACTCATATATATGCATGAATCTCCCTCTAAAGTACAACCGAAGCCAGCCAAACTGTCCGCTACAGCATTACATGATCTAGGGCATACATTAACAATACAATGAACAAAGTTAGATGCCATGAACTCCCTAATCTGCATAAACAGAAATCCATTTATACTTCTGTCGAAATCATTAGATGTGATAGCCTTCCCGGCAATAGTTGAATCTGTCTCAAGAATAATCCTAGTCATTCCCAGATCAGCAACACGCACAAGGCTCTTCAAAATCCCCAAGGCTTCAGCTTGCAAGGCACTAGCGGCCCGAAAGATTCTTCCTGCTCCACCTTCCAGAAACGTTCCATCGCAATCCCGCACCACGAAGCCCCATCCACCCTGGTTTGAATTTTCATAAAAAGAGGCATCAACATTGATCTTGTAAAACTCTGATGGTGGAGGCTTCCATTTAACAGAGGGATTTTTTGAATTGTTCATGCATGTAGTGACCAGCTTCTCTATTTTCATGAGGTGGAAGGATACAGAGCTATTGATTTCAGCTATTGTGGCCATCTTCTCACCAGCATTAGCTTTATTTCTTGCAGACCACCATCTCCAGAGCCAAATAAAAACTCTATTTTGCACACTCTGTTGGAGGTTCAGAATTTTCATGATTGTTTCTTCACCAGAACTACAAAGCTCCAGCTCAGCCCTTACATGCTCTAGATTCATAGCCTGCCAACACTCCTTCGCTTTTTTGCACTTGAAAAACAAATGGCCACAATCTTCATCAAACCGTTTGCACACAGGACAAAGCGTATCAATCTTTATTCCTCTTCTAACAATATTCCGTTTGACAGGCAAACTGTTATGAGCCATTCGCCAAATAAACATATTAATCTTATGAGGAAGCTTCAGTTGCCATATTTTTTGCCATTTGGAAATAGCATCAGGACATACTGATGAAGGGGAGGCATCTTGGCCTAATTCTTGATCTCGGATTTGCACCGCAAGCTTGTATGCTGACTTCACTGAAAAGATTCCTTTGGAATCAAAATGCCAAGCTGGCATATCCTTAAAGTCCTCATTTGTAGGGATTGTCAATATCACTTCCGCATCCTCCGGCCAGAAAGTATCCCTTATCAGCAGTTCATCCCATGTTCCAGTGGCAGGATCAATTAGTTCTGAAACTCTGATTAGCAATGATGAACCTTTGGGCGTAATAGGTCTTCTTGTATATCCTCGGGGAATCCATGGATCTTTCCAAATATATGTATCAGTACCACTTCCAATACGCCAAATTATTCCTTTCTTGAGTAGCTGGACACCCTTCAAAATGCTCCTCCAAGAGTAGGAAATTCCCCCTCGCGCTTTACATTGCAATATACTAGAATTTGGAAAATACTTCGCTTTCAGAACTTGAGCACAAAGATTATTTGTGTCCATTAACAACCGCCAAGCCTGACGAGCAAGCATTGCCAGATTAAAAAGGTGCAAATCACGAAAGCCCAAACCTCCTTTTTTCTTTGATCTAGTTAACAGCTCCCAGGCAAGCCAATGAATCTTGTTCACTTTGTCTTGCTGGCTCCACCAATATCGGCCAATAATGGAATTCAGCTCATCACATAAACCTTTTGTCAAGTCAAAGCAGGACATCGCATATGTCGGGATAGCTTGTGCCACTGCTTTCACTAAAATTTCCTTTCCCGCCTTTGAGAGTAACTTCTCCTGCCATCCTTGAATACGCACCCAGATCCTTTGCTTGATATATTCAAAAGTTTTTTTCCTAGATCTGCCCACAGTCACTGGTAGCCCAAGATATTTCTCGCTCTTTGCTTCTTGATTAATTGAAAGGATTGCTCTCATTTGCTGTCTTGTGTAGTTACTGGTATTTGGGCTAAATAAAACTGATGATTTGTCTTTATTAATGACTTGACCTGAGGCCAACTCATATGTTCTAAGCATCTGCTTGAGAAAAAGAGCATCAGCCTCCCTAGCTTTCATTAAAATCAGAGAATCATCAGCAAAAAATAAATGATTTACCACTGGAGCACCTGGACATACTTTAATGCCTTCAATATTGCCTACAGATTCAGCATGTTGCAGTAGAGCTGAAAAACCTTCTGCACATAGAATAAAAAGGTAAGGTGATAGTGGGTCACCCTGACGCAAACCCCTTTGGGGAAAAAAACTATCAGTGTACTCACCATTCACCTTTATTCGATAACACACTGTTGTGACACATTGCATAATCAGATTAATCCATCTTTCCTGAAAACCCAGCTTCCTCATCATTTTTTCCAGGAACGGCCATTCAACCCGGTCATACGCCTTACTCATATCAAGCTTTATGGCAGCCAGACCCTCCGATCCTCTCCTTCTTGAGTTTAAGTGATGAGTGATTTCATATGCCAACAAAATATTATCTGTAATCATCCGGCCTGGAACAAAGGCGCTCTGTGAGGGAGAAATAATATCCGGCAATATGGATTTTAATCTATTTGAAAGAACTTTAGAAATGAGCTTATAGAGAACATTACATAAACTTATTGGCCTCAGATCTTTTAACCTCTCAGGTTGTTTTGTCTTGGGGATAAGGACAATCACTGTATCATTCCAGCCCTGTGGCATATTTCCTCCATTCAAAAAATCTAGGACCTCCCTTTTCACCTTCTCCCCCACTAGGTTCCAGAAACGTTTGTAAAAGACCGATGGCATCCCATCAGGTCCCGGTGCTTTCAAATCACCAATACTTTCTAGTGCAGCCCACACCTCATCGCCCGAGAAAGGTGCAAGGAGTGATTCATTCATTTCTTGTGTGACTCGTCTCTGAACACACTGTAGAACATTATCCTCGAGACCACCTGCATGAGACAAGAAGAGACTTTGATACTGATTAGAAATAAACTGCCTCAGATGTCTTTCTTGAACCTCTCCCCCAGCATCGTCCTTCAATTTCTTTATGTAATTCCTTCTCTTCCTCTCAGAAGCATAAGCATGAAAAAATTTTGTGTTCCGGTCTCCCTTAGTTAACCACGCGGTGTGGGCTCGTTGCTTCCAATAAACATGAAGTTGATCCTGGAAGTGTTCGAGCTTGTACCGCAAAATATGTTCCCGGTTCACTTGCTCTTGGCTTATACTTCTCCTCCTACATCTCTCCAATTCCCTCTTTGCATTCTTTATTCTTCTTTCCAATTCACCCAGAACCTCCTTATCCCAAGACCAAAGCTCACTCAACAATTTTCTTTGAAATTCCATCATGTCAGCTTCCCCTTCTCCCAAAACTTGGCACCAGGCCTCTTCCACCTGAGCACTACATTCTTCTTCCTCTAGCCATCTAGCTTCAAATTTGCGTGAAACATTCCCTGAATTATATTTTCGACCTGAGTTATTCTCTCCCAACTCCACAATAATAGGCCGATGATCAGAATGTCTAGGGTCTCCATTCACCACCGTAACTAGTGGAAAACGAGCTCTCCATTCCCCATTCGCTACAGCCCTATCAAGCCTTTCCTTTATGAAACTCGAAGCTGAAACATGGTGGTTTCTCCAAGTAAAAGCATCCCCCACAAAACCAAGGTCATGCAGTTCACAATCTTCCAAAGCTTGTCGAAATTTCTGCATACAAGCCTCAGCCCGTGGAGGGCCGCCTTCCTTCTCATAGCTGAACAAGATCTCATTGAAATCCCCACAGCATAACCATGGCAAATTAAACTGGCCTTTTAGCTCACGTAACATTCGCCAAGTATTATCCTTCGCCTCACTTCTAGATTCTCCATAAATCCCTGTAAATCTCCATTTGAAACCATCCTTCTCTTTGATTATTGCATCAGTAGCTAGCATGGGGATCGGATCGGAAGGGAAAGTGCAAATTAAAAATCAGAGCTACATACTGCATGCACACTGAATATGCTTATATATTTTTGAGTTAAATACACCCGCGGCGCTCGAACATGTTCTGAGGTGCTACTTAGGTTCACGAACTCGCAAAACCGAAATCTGGCACTCTGAACTTGTTAAGTTGTGCCACTTTGGTCCATACCTTTTTACATGACGCCACGTGGTATGAACATATGCAAAAAAATCCTCCAAAGTTGCTATCTTCTACCTCCACCCCATCACTCCCCTCCTCCATTCTCCTCCCTCCCCGTCCCTGCTCGACGCACCGCCCTCCCTGCCCCGGCGGCGAGCCGCTGCACCCCCCCATTCATGCTCCCTCACTGGCGGACGCCTGCGAGCGACGGCGCCGTCCACGCTATGCCCCAGCTCCGGCCCTCCTATGGCGGCTGGAAGGGAAGGAATGGAGACGAGGGCGGCGCGCGCACGATGGTCGTCGAGATCTAGCAAGCAGGGGCCCGGCCGTCGTCCTTCAGGGGCTCCGGCCCTCTCCGCCGCGGGAGGGAGGAGCGGGCGGAGCACGCGGCGGCTCCACGCCGGCGCCCCTGCCTTCCGCCCTATCTCCTCCACCTCGGTTCGGCCCTAGCGGCGGCGAGCTACTGCGGCGGCGGGTGGCTAGCCCCTCCTCGCGAGCTTCGGTGGCCGCCGCCACATCCGGCGGTGTAGGGGCTCGCGGCCGGCGTTGCAGGGCTTGTGGCGGCAGAGGAGGAGCAGGGGACGGCGGTGTGGCCAGCAATCCAGCGAGCGCCTCCTTCCCCTACGCCGGATCATAGCTCTCTCGAGCCTCCTTCCCCTGCGTTGGATTCGCGCCGCTGGAGTACAGTGCAGCCGCGGGCAGCAGGTGTTCCCATGGCGCGGCCGCGCGGGAGGCAGCTCCGGCAAGAGGCTCCCTCCCTCTCCGCGGGGCGGCCATATCCAGGCATCCAGCGGCTCGAGCTCCTCGCGGCGGCGGCGGTGGGTCGGCAGCGCGCTGGCGGGGCGGAGCGGCAGTGGGTGGTCAGGCTGTCCGCAGGCGGAGCCCCCGACAGAGGAAGCGGCGGCGTGCTCGCGGCCAGGAGCGGCGGCGGGCGGCTGGACGAGCGCACCGTCTGGGCGTACACCGCGGACATGTCCCTCAGCGGCATGCTGGCGTTCATGGCGCCGGAGGTGGCGCGCGGGGAGGAGCAGGGCCCCGCTGCACGCTAGACACGATGCTTTTGAGGATATAGATACAGAAGACGGTAAAATTCAAGGATTTTTTTGCATATATTCATGCCCCTTGAAGGATTATGGATCTAAGTGGCACAACTTAACAAGTTTAGGGTGTCGGATTTCGATTTTACGAGTTCGTGGACCTAAGTGGCACCTGAGGACAAGTTCGAGGATTGTTGGTGTATTTAACTCTATATTTTTTATTTGTTTTCTTCTTCATTCATTTTGGTGGTGAATTATATGAGTCTTTTATGTGTATGCCCTTATGAAAGTTGGTGTCGACCTCTATGCCTCTAAAAAGTTTGTTCGCACTTGTATGCCCTCACATTTTTTTCATGTGACCCCTATGCTCTTCTGTTAGAACTTAACGGTAAAGAAGCTCTGACAGGTGGGACCGAGCAGAAAAAAAGACCAAGTTGCCCTTGTGAGTGGGATCAGATGAGCAGTGCATTTACCCAGCCCGTGGCGCAAACCCGCCTGTCCCCCCACCCAAATCCCCTGCCGCCTCCTCATCCCTCTACCGCCGGCGGCCCTCACCCCCGCTGCCTCCCCCTTCGGCTGCCAGCCCAGCTGCGCCGGCCGGCCCCGCAAGGCCCCGCCAGTTCCCCGCGCCGACGCCTGCCCATCCTCCATGCGGAGCTCTGCGCGCGTCGGGGTGGCTGAGGCAGGCGCTGCGGCGGAGGCCATGGCCGCGCGTTGCACGCCCCCCGCACGCGCCCGCCGCCCCCACATGGCCTACGCGCGCACCCTGCCGCCCAGTGGCCATGGTGTCGAGCGGGCGGCGTGGCCATGGCGGGGCGGCCTCCGCCGGCGGCCCGCGCCGCGGACGCGGTGGCCATGGCGGGGCGGCCCCTACCGGTGGCCCGCTTCACGGAAGCCATGGCGCGGCGGTGCCCTGCCGGCCGGATCTGCACGTTGTCAGGCCACGCCGCTCCCTGCCCCCGGTGCGGGCTGCGCCACCACCTCCTTGTTTCCTTCAGTTGCGGCACCCCTCCTCGAGTTCTGTCGCGGCCCGATTTGGCGCGCCCTCCTCCTCCTCCTCCTCCTTCCTGGCCGGCGGCCATGACGGGTGCCCGCGCGGGGCTATGGCGGGGAGCAGCCTCTCCGGGCGCGGCGGTAGAGCAGGAGCGGGGCCGGCCGAGGCGTCGTCTCCCTCAAGCTCGAGCTCTGCCGGCCATTTTCCCTCCTCCCTCCTCCTCGCCGTCGCGCTCCGAGATCTACCCCTTCCTATGCATCGCCATGGCAGCGGCAGCCTAGGCGGTTCCATGGTGCCGGCGGCCAAGCTTTGTGGCATGGCGCGGCCCTACTCCGCGCGGCACGGAACTGGGCAGTTGGTGATGGGCGCGAAGGACGAAAGGGCCCGTGCACAGACATTTCTATCTCTGTCCAGCGCCTCTCCCACAAAAGGGCAAGGAAGCCTTTCTCCACCTCCGTCAGTGACTGTTACCCTTGATTCCGTCCACAAGGGCACAGAGGTCACACGAAAATAATGTGAGGGCGCACAGGTGCGAACAAACTTTTTAGGGGCATAGAGGTGGACACCAACTTTCGTAAGGGTATACAGGTAAAAGACTCGAATTATATTGATGCTGCTGCTGCTATGTGCCATGCATGTTCGGATTAATTGGAGTGCAAATAACCAGTCAGTCCACAGAATTTAAGATGTGACATGGTAAATGGCCAACTTCTTGTTATTTGCCTATGCATACTATGAAGCATTTATTAACCTTATTAGTTTAAATATCATCAAGATATAATTAAATTTCACATGACAACATCTCGATCAAAATCCTTTCTAATAAAGTTGTGACTTCTAGCACTTCTTAACACTTTCATAAATGCCACTCATCCCCCTTCCTTAAAATTTTTTCTGTTATCATTCACGCTGTCGCGACCTTGACTTTAACAACAATGCCCACCATATTAGCATGCGTGCTTATCCCAAAACTGTTGTCTGATGAGTGAGCCAATTCTTCTTTTTCTTGTCAATTGTTCGCTCATCGACGTTGTCGCTAGCTTTCTTGAATGGTTACCTTGTGAAGACCGCCTCTGTGTTAGTGGCGCGCTCTGCTACACATAACACATCCTGCTCACATCCTTTTCCTTCTCTTACTAATCATTTGTCTTAGGAGACTACGATTTATACACGAACTCCGTCCACTTTCAATTCTGTATCTGGCAAGAATTGTAATGACAAAAATCAATAATGGACTATGAAAATAACCCGCTATTTAGTTGAGATAATATTTGAAATGTTAGGAGTTTGTATTTAATAAAATTGTATGATAAAATAAATATAATATAATTTTATACACTTCATTTTAAAGCGCATTCATTTTATTGCAAAGCACTATGCTAAAAAAGATCAATGCCAATAAGATGTTCCAAATGGTGGATCATAAGATGTCAACGTTTTCAATATTTTTGATGTCGTCAGTTGAAACATCATCTGTTATAAGAACTAAATCAAACGGTTTGTATCATTATTTTTCTTAGTCACATTTCTTAAGCCACCGTCTAAAGTTGAGTTGGAGAAGATGCCACAACTTGTTTGTTAGATATATATTTTGTCGATATGTGAGTTTTCCTGGTCGGTTTTTTGCTGATTATTATTTATATGGAATACTATCTTCTCACTTTATTCGCTAAATTTCATGTTATGTGTGCCTGTGTAAGATTTGGGTCAATAACCAATACTGAAAAAGATTGATCCAGTACGATAACATTTATAGGAGAGTCCAATTTAATTGGTAAAACATGTTCTATGTAGCTAAATAGAGTATTATTGAAAAGGTGATTAACTAATTTTATTATTTCATCTATTATATTATAAAGAAAAGATAGTAGTATAAAATAAAAGAGAAACAGAGGTATTGAGATAAAAAGCATCACGAGTAGCTGATTTACACCTGCTGAGCATTCACTGTTAACCCCTATTCTTTTTTTTTTGCGAGAACACTGTTAACCCCTATTCGTAAGCAGGATTACCAGAAAAGCACTGAGCTATTTATATTTGACTTGCTAAAAATTCAATTCAAGCTAAGCTATACTTAGAACTAAGTCAAGCTTGGATCTAACATAAAACTCGAGCTCCAATGATCTAAGATTGAGGTATTCAATGAAAATCGAGTATTTTAGTTTTGTGTGGCATTGCATACATCCTGCTACCTTTATTAATTAAATTTCCAACCATCAAAAATTAAAATAATATAGCTGGAGGCTAGAGCCTTGCATTAGCTAGCTTGCTACTGTATTGCGCAAGTAAAATAGGTATAAAATAATACTTCCTCTATTCTCTTTTCTCTTTTCATAGTTCTATTTCGTTGGTACAATGACGAGGAAGAAACATTGGTTATCATCTTATTAATCACGACTCTTCGTTTTTAATGGCATCTTATGCTTACACTAATTTTTTTTCGTCTGTATTTAATACGTAATGTATGTGTCTAAACATTAATGTGATTGATGTGTAAAATTATTGACGGGAAACTTAATGAGACCTAGTTTCAGTATAAAGTTTCATTTCACTATTTATTTTTAAGAAGATTGTGAAGTTGGTAACAAAACTCGGATGAGTGTGATTGGCACGTATGGGCAGGCTCGGTGGAGCTCGGCTAGCACTGCCTGCCGCTCAGGGTCAGCCGCTGAGGGCCTCAGGTTCTTCTCCTCCCCTCTCCTCGGTTTCCCTTCTCCTGATGTCCTCCCTTGCCTGAGATCTTCCTTCCCTGGCGGCGGCGACGACTGGGCGAGCGGCGGCCCAGCCCTTTGCCGGCGACGAGCGCATCCTCCAGCCAGGTATGCCGCCGCGCCCGCCCCGCCCCGCCTCGAGACCCCAAACCCTAACAAAACTCTATGTATTCGGATCTGAATCCACCACTTGTCTACAATAATTAAGGGTTATGTTGCCCCCTACTAACTTAACTTGGATTGGATTTGGTTTGCAAGAAGAAGAAGAAGAATTATTGGGTGTGCATGTGTACACCCATGTCCTGTGCTGGGTCTGCCCCTGATCTCAACACCCACCTGCCACCGCGGAAGCGGCTGCTGGCCGGGCTCAGGACGCCGCCCACCGCCTGCGACGCTGCCGATCCCCTCCCTGCCTCCGGCGATCTCGCCGCCCGCCTCCGCGAGATGGCGCTCGCCGCCAACGCCTCGGGCTCCTCGCCCGAGGAAATGATCGAGGCTGCCAGGGCGGCTGCGGAAGCCGCCGCTGATGCGGCCGCAGCCGCCCGCGCCGCCGCCGCGGAGAAGGCGGCCGTGGCCGCCAAGGCTAGGGCAGCTGCGCGGGCTGCTATGGAGTTCCTCGACTCCTTTTCCAGGACCGGCGCCTCCAGGAATGGCCTCCAGTTCAAGGTCAAGTCCAGGAAGAAGCATGTTCAGGTCAAGATGTTGTACAGGCCCAATGGAACCCTGGGGGACGCTCCCAAGCCTAGGAGGCGCAGGCAGTCCGACGAAGAGATCGCACGCAATTTGCACCGTGCCATGAACAGCTCGCCCAGGATCTCGCACACTGGACCACCCAAGAGGCCTCGTGGCACCGTTGCTGATGGCAGCAATGCTTGCAATGGTTCTTCAATTCATGCGCCAATTGAGGCCTTACCTAATGGATGCTCTGAGGGGAAATCTAGTGAGGCAACTGCTGTTCCATTGTTCAAGCATGAGGATGGTGGCCATGACCCATCTAAGCACGCTGCCAAGAGTAGCGCCGATGTTGCTGATAACGGGGCTGGGGCTGCAAACTTGAGCGCCGCCCAGAAAGTGAAGATCAAGAGGAAGGAACTCCTCCTGAACCAACATCATAACAATAAAGAAACACAAGAGCTCAGAGAAACAGAACCCTCTGTACAAGTACAACCTATAGGACAGGATGAATCGAAGTTGAATGGAAATGGAACAGAAAAGCATGGGAGCCCAACAGATGCAAAGGCCCCAGGTGATGGCGTGGCGCCGATGAAGATTACATCTGTATGGAAGTTCAAGAAGTTAAAAACATCACACTGCTCCTCTGATAGCAAGGTGTTGCACAACGTGTGCTCCTCTCCTAAAGCAGCCGAAACTTCAGCTTCGGTGAAAGCTGATTAGCGAGGTACCATACCGTATAGTTGGCAGATGCTTGTCTTTGCCACGCTTGTTGTGAGATTTTTGTATGTTGAAGTGGTTGTTCGGACAAAGAGGGAGAGGAGGTAAATCTCTCTCGGTAGATTTTACCTTTGCTTTGATTTTTAATACAAATGTGCTTGTTTTATGGTATATAGGTGACAGGGTATTTGTACCGCATTGCTTCTGTTCCCGCCCTTCCCATTTGACGTCATTAGTAATAGGGGGTGTGACAAACCCATTTAGTTGTACCTGCTATGCATATCATCATTATAATAAATGGCATGTTGTAACCAATGGTCTTCAGATACTGATACTGAACGTTTAGTAGCTGCTGCCTTCTCTGGGCAAATGATTCCTTTGCTCCCTTGTGATTATGGTGTAAATGTGTTTATAGTTGTTAAATATTGACGACTGTGATTGCAGCTTTGTTATGGCAGAATTACAAGTGATCTGGTATCGAATGAATGTACTGGTAAGTAGACTTTCATGATTGAAGTGTGAGCCTGTTTTCACTGCTTCTTACATTACATCATAACTAACGTTAACAGCCACTATGAATTCAATGTGCATCCAAGTGAAGAAAATTGATTGAATTGTGACCGCCTTCTTAGCTTTAAGTCAATTACTGCTGATGTTATTTTCCAAATGCTTAACCGTTTTCTGGTATTCTTTTACTCTTGTTAAAGAAACTCCTCTGTTACTTTGGATGAATGACACTGCTCCCTCTGCAGATGATGCTCTCTATTGTCTCTCCTCTGTTTCTGGGCTGTGCTGTGTTACCATGCAATCGTTCATGTTTGACAGAAAAGGAAGCCGAACGCTGGCCTATGGCTCCCTTGTTTGCTGCTCATTCTGCTCTTGAGACTTGAGACGGAAGAGTTTGTTGGTCGGTTGACCTAAGTCCTGGCTGGGTGAAACTTGAAAGCATGCACCTCCGTAGGGAAATTAAGTGTTTTGACTGACCATGCAATGCATGTGTAGGGGCTGGTCCAATCAAAATCCCTAGCCATGCACATGCATGCATCTTGGCCTCTCTCTGCCGTTGGGCGCCCCCAAGGAGGACACGTCTAAACATTTGTCGTACATGAACCAAGGTGTATCTGTGTATGTATGAGTAGTAACTGTAACTGTAAGATTAGCTAGTTTATTTTGTAAATAAACCATCTCCTTATGGATTGAAGGGTAATTCCCCCCTCAATCGATCCCCAAAGTCTCTTCTTCTTTTTTTCCGCGACCGTGCCTGAGCACGTTTTTCATTAAGAGAAAGATCCCCAAAGTCTCTTGAATCAACAATATGAGGAATAAAAGAAAGAAGCTGGGTTTTTATAAAGATGGCAGTAAAAACTTTGAAGGTAGAAGATGGGCTTTCGATCTGCTAGAAAGAGCAAGAGTTTGGTGGGCAATCCGCAATCAGAGTGGCAGCATTTATATATAATTGATTGAGTTGGGGACTCGATCGGCTCATTCAGATCTGATCTGGAGGAGTCTAAACATTTTTCGCAATGGCTTTATCGACCATGCATGTTGTGGTTGCTACTGGTATCTCTATCCCATCTGATGAGAGAGGGAGGTGGTTGATTAATCATGCCAGGCTGGCAGCTTCCTTCCTTTTTCTCCAAAGTCCATGTGGATGATGTAATTGTGTACCAAACATCCTCTCACAGTCACAGTAGTTGGTTGCTCCATCCGGTTGCAAATACCCCCTCTGGTCACTAGTACTCAATTGATCAAACCTTTTCTACTATGATATATTATATACAAAATTTAATATATCAATATGATACCATAACTCATAACGAATGGTTTTTATGTTTATGAGCAGGGGCAGACCCATGGCCCGGCAACCCTGCCGCACCGGGCCGGGCTCCCATGGAATGGTGCAAGAGAATCTTGGCTTGCGGCTGATTTTTTTGAAGGTCAAAATTTTTTTTTTGAAGGCCTTGCAGCTGATTCAGATCAGCCACTCGTGGCTGTAATAATCTGTTCTAGTGAAAAAGGAATAAAGAGCTGCCATGACTTTTATCCGCGCTCCATGTTTTTTCTCCTATTGGAGTTTGTTTCTTTCGATGTTGGTGTAAGAGTGTGTAGGTATTGTTCATGGATGCACTTTATTGGAGTAATGTAACAAGCAAGCGTGCTTCTTGATGAGCGCTTCACATTATATTGGAGAGTGTGTTCTCGCCGGGTGATAAGTGTTGATCGATCAACTAATCATTTTGCCCTTTTGTCTAAAAATGCGATCGACCACCCAAAATTATAATATATGCACAAAAATTTCATAAAATCCTGCCTTTCTTTAAAAAAACTTATCTAAAAATAATTAAAGGCCTAAGTAATTATTTTGTTTGCGTATAATCATTGGTCGAGTGGAAAATATTCACAAGAGAACCATAAAATCATGAATGAAGTTAAATCAAATACTTAGACCAGTTTGAATGGAAGTTTAATCAGAAGTTTCAGGAGCATTAAATAATATATCATGCTAACAATTTTACTGACACGATAGTGTCATTACGAGGATAGATGAAGGAGTGTTTCATAAGATGAAAGATGAGTTTCAACCTCATAAAATCCAACCAGCATAGCTACTAAATTCTAAATTTTGATAGCTGTGTAATAAAATTGTACACTGAGACTGATCTTATTACGACTAGAGTTTATGTGCACATCATTTCTATCTTGTTGTGAGCACACCCAACTAATGCAGGTCGGGCCGGACAGGAAAGCTAAGGTGCTGTCGTGAGCTTGGGCATCTTACAATTCCTTCAGCTATACGTTCGCTCACAACCATTGTCCTCGATTAAGCTAGCGTGCATGGTCACATGGGTGTTGTATTATTAATTTATTATATATGGTAATGCTAGTTCTGCTAAGGTGCTGTACTTTTGCCGGAGTATATTCACTATATTATCCTAGCTAGGAACTTAACATTTGCGACCAGACCAATTATTTCTTCTCAGGCTATTGCCTTGTGCATCGCCAAGTCTATAAGTGCATTCCAAAATAAGTCTCCATCAAGCGGAGTCTTTCAATCTCCTTTTTATTTTTGTGCATAGAGATATAGATATTTTTCCGCGCCACAAGTGTCGTCGAACCGCCTTTAGTCTCACATTTCAGACTAATGAGTAGCATCTCATAAGCATGCACTAGTACAACCTTTTTTTTTATATATATAGCGCTCCAATCTATTGCCTAGTGAGGTCAGAGCTCCCAGAGCAACTTCAAGGCTGAATCTAGGAGACACTTTATCAAACATTTTTTTTCTGAGTGAAGTGATTCTATTTTGGTATCTTTGAGTGATTCTTCACAAGAGGGTGCCACAAAATCTAAAAGGCAAATTCTATAGGACAACAATTCGTCCGGCGATGTTATACGGTGCTGAATGTTGGCTTACAAAAAGGCGACATGTGCAGCAACTGAGTGTAGCAGAGATGCGGATGTTGCGGTGGTTTTGCGGGCACACAAGGAGGGATAGAGTCCGGAACGAAGTTATTCGGGATAGGGTCGGGGTGGCACCAATTGAGGAGAAACTTACTCAACATCGGCTGAGATGGTTTGGACATGTCCAACGAAAGCCTCCTGAGGCGCCGGTGCGTATTGGGGTTCTTGAGCGGGTCGATAATATAAAGAGGGGTAGAGGTAGACTTAAACTGACGTGGGATGAGTTGGTTAAGAGAGACCTTAAGGATTGGAATATCTCTAAAGAGATAGCTTTGGATAGGAGCGCTTGGAGACTAGCTATCAATGTGCCTGAACCTTGAACTTATTTCTTTCGGGTTTCATCTCTAGCCTACCCCAACTTGTTTGGGAAAAAAAGCTATGTTGTTGTTGTTGTTGAGTGATTCTTCGAAACAAAGTAAGGAGCTGGGAGCTGAAAAAATAGCTTCTTATGATGCACTTTTCACATTTGATATGTTTTCTATAATAAAAAAAGTTATATCACTTGGCTCGGAGATACAGCTCCCATAGAGAATCAAAATCGATTGGAGCTACCCCAAATTGATCCTGATTTTGGTGCAATTCATTTGTCTTGTACAGATTCACGTGTTGTACAGCAATGGAGGTCCTATCCTACTACAGTAGTAAGCTATGTGGATATATTTTTCTCAAAGTAACTAGCAGTTTTCATTCAATTCGATCAAAAATGCACGGCTAGTTTTACAGAAAAGCCCCTGAAGCGGCCAGCGAAATGCAGCAACTCATCTCCTCGTCCAGGCAAGGCCATATACCCACCACCGCCCGCACGCCGACCCGCGCCCACTCCCCCCGATCTCGCCGGCCGGGGCCCCTCGCCGCCGCCGGCAGCCTCCCTCCCCACCCGCCCCCGCCCTCCTCCGGGGGCGATGGAGGCGGCCTTCGACGCCTACTTCCGCGCCGCGGATCTGGACCGCGACGGCCGGATCAGCGGCCAGGAGGCCGTCGCCTTCTTCAAGGGCTCCGGCCTCCCGCAGCCCGTCCTGGCGCAGGTGACCCTCAGATCTCCCCTCCTCAGCGCCGCGCCGCGCCGCGCGACTTGCGCCTCGGCGATCTGTGACACTCGAGCCACCCGCGCGGGTGTGGTTGCTGCCATGCCAGTTGCATCGCTCGGAATTCCGAGCTCTACTGGGCTCGAGGCGCCGAGATTTGCTTTGCTCTGCTCTGCTCATTATGGACGTCGCTCGCTGTGTTTTAGACCTTCCCCACCACCGACGGACCGACCAAGCAGATCAACTTTAGTTGCTTTATTCAGTGCTTGATGCTTACAGTTAGATGCCCCGTACTCCTGCCCTTGATCCAGCTGCGTAATTAGGTGCTCTACAGCATGCTGAGCTCACCAATTTAAGCTCCCAGTGTCAATTTATGTTTCTATGGTGTTCCCACTAGCAAGTGTAGAGAACCAGCTGTTGGGATCTAGCTTGCACTGAAAATTAACTTAGTGTGCCATTGTACTGTTCGAATTAGGATCCCGGATGAGACAATCGAATAAACATTTAAAGGAGTACTGATTTTCTGTTCCAAAACTTGCCCACCTTTTGCTGTAAACATTTGGCACGTGCTAGTTGGAAGAAATAGCCATGCACCCGCTATCTGGAACCACAATGACCGTGACCCCACATTTGCGCTTTAGCTATCGAAATCTACTCTGCAATCAATTTTAACATACTACCATGCTGTTATTATTAGAAACTCTATTTGCTTCTACTGATGGCTTTGTGTTTCTCTTCCCTGTTTCAGATTTGGACATATGCTGATAAAAATCGGAGTGGTTTCCTTGCGCGTGAAGACTTCTACAATTCGCTTAAACTTGTCACGGTGGCTCAGAGCGGCCGAGAATTGACACCAGAGATTGTTAGGTCAGCATTATTTGGTCCAGCTGCTGCAAAGATTCCTGCTCCTCGGATAAATATTTCTACTACTTCTCAGACCAATACTGTACCTAGCCCCTCGAATGCCACTCAGGGACTAGGGTCTGGTCAGCAGAATCCTGCTATAAGAGGACCACAAAGGCTTCCCGGTGCATCATCAAACGCACAAGTCAGGCCACCACAACCTCCAAGTGCAAACACTGTACCCCCTGCTCAGGGAATCACTTCAAGGCCACCTGTTGGAGGTGGTCCTAGTGGGCTAAACCACACTAGTTCAACCGCAACAAATCTGGCTACGGATTGGTTTAGTGGTAAGAGGAGTGCAAGTCCACTAGGTGCCACTTCACAAGCTCCAACCAGAGGTATTTCTTCGCAGGCCAACCTTACTAGCGCCGGAATTTCAGCACAGAATTCAAATCCTTTACCAGGCTACAATTCTCATACGCCGGGTTCTACGATGCCTGCCAACACAAATTCAACAAATTTAAACACGATACCTTCACAACCACCAGTCAATGACTCCAAGGCATTGGTACCCTTGGGTAATGGATTATCATCTAACTCAACTTTTGGTGTTGACCCTTTTTCTGCAACTCCACAAGCAAAACAGGATGCATCTTTGCCCCCCAACCTTCCAAATAATCTGCCCAGTTCTACAGCTCCTGCCTCAGCTGCTGGACCTCATCACCCTCCTAAGCCAATGCAGGCAGGTCCCGTACAGGGTATATCGTCGCCTCCTTCTCATACTAGCCAGTTGCCACACAGTCAACCAGCTCCTAGGCAACAGCAATTTAATGCTACACCAAGCACTCCAGGACCAGCGAGTGCAAACATTCCTGGTGGACAAATTCCTTCAAACCCAAACCAGTCTCAGGCTCCATGGCCGAAAATCACTCAAGTGGATGTCAGGAAATATATGATTGTATTTATCAAGGTAGACAGGGATCGTGATGGGAAGATCACTGGTGAAGAGGCAAGGAATCTGTTTTTAAGTTGGAGGCTGCCAAGAGGTACATCACATGTCTCTTTATATTTACTCTGCTCTTTCTAGATCCTGTAATTTATAGCCTTGTTTCTTTCTGCAGATTGTACTAATTACATTTTCAGTAATCCAAGTAAATAATTTGTTGGGAACTATATGCACAGTATAACATGCAGAGAACATCAATTTGCTATCTTGAGATGGCCATTTGTTGTATGTAGTCTCCTCCATACTGTTTTCCCTTTTTGCTATGAAACTTGTATTTTAAATGATTTACTAGATGCTTCCTAGTTTTTGTGGATAACATGCAGAACTGCTTGTGTGCTAGTTGTTTGTCAATGCTTGCGTGAGTTAATTTTTCACTTACTAGCTGCACATTGAATTCACATCATTTAGAGGCGTGTTTTCTACTTGCCTCCTAGCATCATAATCATGAGAATTAAGCAGGGGTGGACCGAGGAAATTAAGTTATTGTTGTCACCAAGTTATTATCTTGCTAAAGCTATAGGAATATCAATTATCACAGTAGTGTTATAAAGGTAATTGCTTCAGGTCATTGGTGTCAGACTGTCAGAGGACACCAGAGTTCCCTATTTTCTATCTTGTTTTAACAACTGTGAATTACTTCTGATGTACATATATTTCCTCTAAAATTTAGTTCCTATTAATATAAAGTTTCTAAAATATCTATCTCTCCACCTACAGATATCTTAAGGAAGGTGTGGGATTTGTCTGACCAGGATAAGGATGGGATGCTGTCTTTCAAGGAATTTTGTATTGCCGTGTACTTAATGGAGAGGCATCGAGAGCATCGTCCTCTTCCTGATGTACTACCGGATGGTATTTGGGCTGAGGGCACTTCACTACCCTCTACTGGCCAGTTTGCAGGAAACCCTAGTGGCCCGACTTCTCATGCAAGTACAGGTATTTATCCAAACAAAACTGCTCTGTTGATTTTTTTTATCACCGACTGCTAAGAAAGTACATTGTTAGTGATGCTGTTTTTTATTGAACACTTGAAGGATTTGCAAGTAGAGGGATGCCAGGACCAAATCATGGGATGCTTCCCTCATCCATGAAGCCACCGTCCCGAAGGCCTCTTTCTTTAGATGCTGATGATACTATTAAGGTAGAGCAACAAAAGCCAAAGATCCCTGTTTTGGAGGAACATCTAGTTGGCCAGCTGAGCAAGGAGGAACAAGACGCACTGGATGCAAAGTTTAAGGAAGCTTCAGATGCTGATAAGAAAGTATATTTCTCCGTTCTTATTTCGAGATCCTTTTGAAGTGATTTTCCAGATCTGGTCTTGTTTGTTATTTTGTATCCACAGTTGGCAAGAAAATCTATGCTACATCAGTGCCTGCGCACAAACGGTAGCATTCCTGTAGTGCCAATAAAGCAAGTGAATTATATCGAACAGCTCAAGCATCACATGGTTGCAAATTCTTGGATACTTTATTACCATGCAGAAAATGTCTAAAAAATGTGAAGAAAAAAAAACCAAGATAGAATTCTTTGGCACACAAATTATTGATCACAACATTGTGTTAGATGTTTCAATCGTAATTCCTGTGGTAATTGAAATGTACTGGCGTTTGATGTCTAGAAAATTACTTTGGTGGGTGAAATTCAAGATTACGACTTCATACCATTCTACTCATTTGGGTTATCATGATATGTTACCATAACATATTTTAAATCTTCCGTGAAGGTCCAAGAACTGGAAAAAGAAATCCAGGATTCCAGAGAGAAGACTGAGTTTTATCGCACCAAGATGCAGGAGCTTGTAAGTATTCTCTAGCAACATGTCTTTCTGTAAATACAAACATGTATTTCAATTACCATGCTAGCATTTTCTTTCAACCTCCAGTTTCATGTTTCATTAGTTACCCAGACTAGCTGCATAGATATCTTGTGCTAACTTAGCGCATAATCAACAACCCCCCAAAAGAACCTTTTGTTCCAAATAAGTTAGGGTATGCCATAGACGAAACCCAACAAGAACCACGTTACAACATATATATGGAGTTCTTTAATGATACTGCATAGTATCAAATGAGCTATATTTGCGTGCTACTTTAATGTATGCTTGTCTGACTAATCCTTGTTATATTGTCCTAGATTCTTTACAAGAGTAGGTGTGAGAACAGGCTTAATGAAGTCTCAGAAAGTATGTCTGCTGATAAACGGGAGGTAATTTTCCCTATGGTTCTAATTCCTACCTTTTTGGGCAAATGGTCTGTATAAATTGTTTGTGATTTCTGAAGTACAATTTCTATCTGAAGCATAAAGATTTTTGAAAAATATATCTCCAGTTCTTGCCCTCATTTCAGTAAACTATGCTGCTACATCGTTTTGTATTGTGATATGTGAAGCAGAAGGTTTGTTCAAGCTTCATACTGCTATATGCTCCCGAAATAGTTAGAAGTCTTAGATCACAAGCTTCATATTGTCATACCGTACGAGGATGTGTAAGAATGGACATTCTTTGTTCTAGTGATATTTTACATAAATCTCATGGTTATCAATTCTATATTCAGGTTCAATCCCTTGCAGCAAAATATGATGAGAGATGCAAGAAGGTTGGAGATGTGGCATCAAAGCTAACAATGGATGAGGCCACTTTCCGTGAGATCCAGGTATACTTGTGATTTTTCCAAGTTACTTAGAAAACTGTGAACATGATCCTTGAGATCTGGCTGCGACCATATTAATTTTTTTATGTTTGCAGGAGAAGAAGCTTGAAATTTATAACGCCATAGTTAAGCTGCAGAAAGGGGATGAAAGTGATGAAAAGCTTCAGGTTTGTATTTTTGCTCTTCTAATATATTCTTACATTATACATCCGCTTCCTGATCATCTTTTCCCTCTTGTTATAGGAGCGGGCTAATAAGATACAGTCCGATCTTGAGGAACTGGTAAAAGCATTGAATGAACAGTGCAAGAGATATGGGTTGAGAGCTAAGCCAACTACATTGGTGGAACTTCCTTTTGGTAATTGCGACTATCCTGTTTGTTTACTAACTTCTAATCCAATATTGGCCTGTTCTGTTTCCATTTCTTATTTCATGAAATGTCGTGCACTAAATTTCGCTTTGTCATTTTGAACTAATGCAAAATGAATCTTAGATGATTTATTGTGTATATCATAACAATACAAAATGCACTATTCATTGCAAAATCTAATTTGTTTCAGGTCTTCATCTGATTCTAATTGCTAACAGGGGTCCTGCTTTCTTTTTCTTTTTTCTTTTCAATTTTAGGTTGGCAACCTGGAATACAAGAGACAGCAGCAACATGGGATGAAGAATGGGACAGATTTGGAGATGAAGGTATGCCTTGAACCTTGATTCCGCCAGGATCTCCATTATTGATTGTGTTTCTGTTGAACGTTTGTATTTTAAACTATGTTACTCCACTTGCATTTCTCCAGGGTTCTCCATAATAAAGGAACTAACAGTTGAAGTGGATCCTTCCATTCTACCAAAGAGTCAGCCTACTGTTGAAGATGTCAAAGTGTCTACAAATGGGACATCAACAGAGAAAGAAGACAAGGGTGATAAATCTGGTGCTGCTGCTGCAGAGCAGGCAGTCGAACCTGAAGCAACACCATCCAAAAGCAAACCAGAGTCTGCAAAAAGTCCTCCAGTTAGTCCTGTCAAGAACAGAGAGGATGGTTCTACTGATGAACCTGATAAAAAGCAATCTGGAACAAATGACGTCTCACCACGTGCCACTGAAAGCATTAGGTATCTGTTTTTCATTTTGTATGAAATATGCATGTCTCTTGTTAGAGTATACCTTGTCGATTCTGAATACAGCCATAACCTCTTTGCCAATTTTCTTGATCAATAAATATTACAGGTTTTTGCATGATCTCAGCAAACTGTTTGAACTATTTAGATCATTGGCCTATCCAATAAGCCAACTTTCTGCTAGTGCTTTGATTTCTCAATAGAAAACTAGGTGATACCCCACGTGCTGCTGCGGGATTTCTTAAACAAAATTTTAAGGTGAAATTTGAAAGTAGAAACACTAACGTGATTGCATGGGAACATTCTTTTGCAAATGACATTACACATGAAAGCATGTTCATTTTGTCGAGAGAGAATTGAATGGCTCAATGATTGATCCTCCATGTATTTCTACTGTGAGAATTTTGTTGCGTGGTACTCGTAAAGACTAATAAATGTCATGCATGGATGCTATTAGTCACAGAAAATCGGTGGAAGATATAAATAGATGGTCCTAGTGGATGCATGTATTTCTTGCATGCTGAAAATATAGCAGTGACACCCTCTTTCCTTGCAAGGGAAGCTTGAATGCCACTTTTTATACTGAAATGTTGACACCTCTAAAGAGATAGCTTTGGATAGGAGCGCTTGGAGACTAGCTATCAATGTGTCTGAACCTTGAACTTATTTCTTTCGGGTTTCATCTCTAGCCTACCCCAACTTGCTTGGGAAAAAAGGCTATGTTGTTGTTGTTGTTGTTGTTGTTGACACCTCTCAGTTGTGTTGTATTTAATCAATCTTTGGTGTTTTTATGTAATCTATCCTCTTATTGTACCGGTAAACTTTACAGTAACCGTGGAGCAATGGATTCCTCCGCTCATGGAGAGCATTCATGGGCCCCATCATTTGATCATGGCATTGATAATGACTCCCTGTGGAACTTTGGTCCTAAGGTTAGATTCTATTCATGCTTTCTGACATTTTATCATGTTGTAGATATACTGCAATATGTAATACTTACATCTGCGATCTGTTTCTCAGGACGGTGAGAATGGCGATTCAGATCTCTTCTTTGGGCCACAAGGTCTTCCACCGATAAGGACTGGAGGTTCCTCATCTGGTAGTTTGTTTGTCAAGGATCAGAAACCATCTTTTGATTCTGTTCCTGGTACTCCAATGGAGAAACCTTTCTTTGATTCCATCCCAGGCACACCAGTTCAGAAATCAGTCTTTGATTACTCTGTCCCTAGCACACCGATGCAAAACTTAGTCTTTGATTATTCTGTCCCAAGCACGCCCATGCAAAAGTCGCTCTTTGATTCCGTCCCTGGTACACCGGTGCAGAAATCAGTTTTTGATTCCGTTCTGAGTACGCCGATGCAGAGATCAGTATTTGATTCTGTTCCGAGCACGCCAATGCAGAGATCAGTATTTGATTCTGTTCCGAGCACGCCGGTGCAGAAACCATTCTTTGACTCTTTTCCAAGCACTCCAATGCAGAGATCACTGTTTGATTCTGGTCCGAGCAGAGCAGAATCTCCTACTGCCGGCAGCGTGTATGGCAAAGAGCAAAAGGGATTCTTTGATTCTTCAGTTCCGAGTACACCAATGTACAACTCAAGCTTCACGCCAAAGTACAGTGAAGCAGGAGATGATTCATTTGACACCATGTCTCAGTACAGCTCCTTTGGCATGCAAGACAGCAATTCTTTTGGACAGCAAGACAGCTTCTCAAGATTTGATTCCTTCCGGAGCAATGCCGATAATGGTGGTAATGACACCTTTGCGAGGTTTGATTCTTTCCGCAGCACCTCTGATCAAGGCGGGGGCAACAGCTTCATGAGGTATGACTCCATGAACAGCGGCAGCGACCATGACAGAACGGATACATTTGCAAGGTTTGATTCCATGAAGAGCAGTGACTACAATAACCGGGGCTACTCATTTGATGATGAGGACCCCTTTGGAACTGGGCCGTTTAAGTCGACAGAGAAGTCGAGCAGCCCTACAAGACATGGGACAGATGCGTGGAGCGCGTTTTGACAGGTATTGTATTATAGAGGTCGTGCTTGTGCACCTTACTGCAGATATACATACACGTGCAAGGGCAAGACATTTTTTTTTGCATGGGCCTCTGCTCCACACCTTGGACGGGATGGGGACGGGACAGGGCTTGCTTGTGTGTTTGCTTTGTGTTTAATTTTGTACCTAGGCTGGGAACATGGGTTTGGCGGGATGGCGCTGCTTATAAACATTCTTTATACCTTGTATTGTACAAGTACATCGACAAGATGCGAGTCAACCCGTTGGGTTGAAGAACTCCCCGAGTGTTTTCTTCCATCGTGTAGCCTTTTTTTTTTCTTCAGTTTCTTCTGTCTCTGCAAAAATTTCTGATATCTGTATATACACTTTGGCTGAGAAGTTAGAACCTGGTTATGGGTTACTATATATTATGAGGCAAGTAAATCGGTCTAGTGAGTTTTTTTTTTCTTTAAGCCAGTAAGTTAGGAATCAGTTTGATCATTGTTACAACATTTCGTGGATGGCTGCTCGTCATATCCATGAACACCTGTGTTTATCAGAGTTTGCATTTGGGAGACTAGATGATGCAATCATATGGTGTAAGCCTGTTGAGTGGCGATTTGCATCGTTATGTGCTTAAGAAATCCAACAAAAGCAAGAATTAAAGTGGCGGCTGCCGTACGACTACCCCCTATCTACTCGTACTCGGAGTCGGAGAACGTCTCTTGTAGAGTCGAGTCTGCAATGCAAATGCAAATAAATAAAGTAGATTGCTCTCCTGTCTGTGGGCGCCGATTGATCCCTTTGATTGCTGGTGTCCAGCCATAGTCCACGGCTCCTCTGACGGAGTCCTCGTCTCCTACAAAGCGAGCGGACCTCTACCTCTGCTGCATGGCTGCGTCAATGGTCGAGAGATCACAAGGGGCACATCCAGTATCCTCAATTCTTCATACATTGCAGTCAAAAAAAAATTTCTTCATACACTGCAACCGCCATCTTCATTCAGGATACCGCTGGACACTGTTCAATGTTGATTTTTATTGTCGAACACTACTCAATTTTGTATTTGCCAATAGACACTTTTTAAGTCTGAATATTTGCTAGAAGATCAAGGACTTTGAACAGAAAATACATGATTAAGTGATGTCCAACAACAACAAAAAACATTGAACAGTGTCCAACAGAAAATTTACCCTTGATTAATCCAGCCACCAATGTTTGCTTTGCGTTACCAGAACAAGTCTGCACGGTTCAAATTTCAAAAAAAAAACCTGCACCGTTCAGCACGAAGAAGCGCAGCATTGCAATGTCCATTCACAAATCAGTTTCCATTAGCAATTAACTTTGAACAAGAGTTTAACAAACAAAATCTGGTTTCCTTATACAACAACATAACAGGCTAGAGATCGGCGGCATCCCTGCAAAACCTTTCTTCAGTCTACCTTAAGTGACAGCAACTGCTTGCAGCATCTTACATTAAGCTGCTGGCAGGAAACAATGATACACATACACGGCCAATCTCTGCCTCTCTGCAAGTAAAAAATGGTGCGCACCTACGCTGCAACGAGGAATTGCGCAGGTGCTCTCTACTGTTCAGAATTAATTAATCTCAGTTAAATTAGCTGCAGAGAAATATCTGGCTGGGTTATTGGACTTTAAATCTTTTATATGGCACAAATCCCCTTACAGATTGACCTCTGTTGCTGCCGGGCTTCACTCTTATGAAGGCTGAATTCGCGCTCGGTTTCAGCTCAAAACTTAGAGCTGGCTCCGGCACCTGAATTGCGCCTCCTAGTGACTCCTTGACAACTTTGCAGTTGGTAGGCGCCATCGACTGAATATAGCTCATACAGTTTGAACTGGATTCAACCGAAGGGCTCTTGTCAGTATCACTCTCACAGGTACCTTCAATATGCAGCCCCATACCAAATCCTCTTGGATCGCCGACTGGAAAACCATAGCAAGGCCACCATACATGAAGAGGGGAAATCCTAGCATCCGACTCACCCATATGAAACTGCAAAGAATGGTAAGGAAGCAGCCATCCATTATGGGCAGGGTATGCTGCGATCCCTCCAATTGAGGATGCCTGCGACGCCTCTTGCTCAGAAGATTGAGATCTTTTTTCACCATCTCCACATTCCCCATCTGAGGAACAAACTTTCTTTGTGTCTGGAATAATAACTGTCTTCCCGAACAGCTTCAAACTTGTTTCTTGCACTCCTGATGATGAATCCTCTTCAGATAAGTCACCATCGCTGTTGTCCAGCTTTAGTTCCTGAAATTGAAACAAGTCCAACCTGATAAGCATACTTACTCATTCACTAACTCACCCATTTGAAAAGACAATCCGTACAATGGATGTTTTTCTTACCTGACCAGACTGATCATCCTCGATTTGTTGGGTAAGTAAATTTTCCTCATTCACCAACACAGGGACATTATTCCCATCATCCGATGACGCAGGGGATGTACAACCTGTTGACGGATTGGATACTGATGATCCAAAAGCATCCGACTGCATTGCAGACAGCACAGACACAGGTGAACCATTCTCTTGGTCAGAACCAGATGACGATGAAATAGAGGCAAGCTTTGGCTGGCCCATTGCAGGATTTGCTATGGTGCTGGAATCAGCACACTTGCGAGGGTATGGATGCAGTGGTTTTCTCTTTGGCCTTGGGGGTGGGATCTCGATTGCATTACTTGCACCAGGTTCGCGCACCACCTGCACAGTAAGCAACTCGCATGAGAAATAGGAGAGTGAACTCAATTGGCGAGAGTTTAGCTGCTAGCAAGTCTCATTGTACAACCACATATTATGTACTAATTTCATTGTAGTATATAGCAGCTAAATTGATCACAACTATCAGGAGGGTTAAGCACCTTGGAGAAAAACTTCTGAGCATGGCTCCGAATCTGGACAGCAGTCTTCGTGCCAATGTGTTCTAAACAACAGTTTGCACAAATCAGAAAACCAATTGCCAATGCTCTCTAGCTTAAGGTCACAAAAGCAGTCTGCACGCACCTTGTATCTGGCGCCAAGACCGACCGTAAAGCTTCAGTGCCTCCAGGAACTTCTCATGCTCTTCATCCGTCCACTTCTCCCTCTGCTTTGTGATGGTGTAAGGCTTCCGAACCTATTTGAACCAGTGGGATATCATTAGGCATGGTGACGGTGCTGTAGGATAGTAAAAAAGTACACACTGAAATGAACCAACTGGCAATTGCATACGGATCTCAAAAGTGGGACAAGAAATGGGTACCTTCACAGGGTACCCATCCATCCCCTCCTTGGGTTGCATTGAATCATCCATCAGAGGAGATTTGGCAGCATCCAACGGCCGCCTTTTGTCAATTGGCAACCCAGATGAGTCTAATCCATCCCTTTCCTGGAGGCAACAAGAGGAAACCAAGATTAGTGCTTCAGCTAAAACGTGTGGCCATTGGCTATCGCTGGATACAGTTTCATAAGATCAAGTTACATTCTTATGATACCTATTAAGTTGAAATCATGGTAAACTTTACCGCGCAAAACATCCAGATTTGAGCTTGCACAGTGTCTCTAATATCTTTTGGCTTATTGCTGGGTGGGAACAGCTTAAGCTAAACTTTGCTTATTGGTTTTAATGATTCACTGCTTAGGATTAAATGATGAAGCAGTTACCGTAGTTAAAAAAACCCCGTAATAAGTAGTAAAAACAGTAAATGAGTACAGCAAACTACCAGAAGTCCAGAACTGGTAGGCATCAACTACCCCACCCCCCATTTGGCGGCTTCACCAGTGTGCCAGATATCTTTAATCGCGCATGTTAGTATTGCCCACCTCGTTCTAGAACTCTCCATACGGATACCACGATTTGCGTGCAACCGAAACCCAACGAAGAAGCGTCTAGAAACGGCACATTTTTTAATAACAGGATAAAATATTCCTATTAAAAACAAATTTTGTCAAATAATCCACATGGAAACAAATCTGAAACTCAACGGGCACGGGAAAAAGCAGTACTACTTGTTCACCCAACTCATTACTCATCAAAAAGAAAATCTACACAAGGGCCAAGTCTTCAACACCGGCAGGCAAGAATCAAGTGGGGGAAATAAGGAAAAGAAGAGATCTTTACCTCGAGCTGCACCATAGACGCCATGAGCCGGGCCCAGAGCTCAAATCTCCGGTTCCCCTTGGCGGCCTGGTGCGCTCGGAGCTGCGCCCAGGACAGAAGCAGCCGGCACCGGCGGCGGCAGCGACAACAGAAAGCAGAGGTCGAACACGATGAAATCTGCCGCCTCCGTGAACGGGATCGCCCAGGAGACGCAAAAAAAAAGAATAAAATCTCCTGTCGGCGTCCCCCAAGAACTCAGCAGGAAAAGGGGAAGAAATGGAAAAAAATCGAGCGCGGGGAGAATCAGGCGACGCAGAAAAGGTGGGAGCACGGGCTGCGGCGGAGGGAGGCAGGCTGGGATGGGAGGAAGAAGCGGCGGAGAGGAATTGGCGGAGGCGTTCGCGAATGCAAATGGCGAGAGGCCGAGAGCAAGGAGCTGCGAGGCGTGAGATTTTTGGGGGCAAGCAAAGGGAGGAAGGCGGGCCACGTTGGACGTGGGTCCATCTTGTCAGGGCTGGAAATTTCCAGACGGGCCAGGGATCTAGTGGCTGGGGAGCCTCCGGGAGAAGGGGCCCACGTGCAGGGGAACGCCTCGCTACCTGGATTTTTATTTAATTTTTCCTTTTGGAGGGAGGGCCCCCTTTCTTCCCATTTGAGGCGCTCATCTTATCTACTTCTTCAATGATATTAATCACTTTGTTTTGTTACAACCAGCCAACAATATTTTTTTCTCACACCAAATCAACATTAGTCACTAGTACCAATCAATAAACAATATTTTTCTCTTACAACAAATTAGCATCAGTCATTAGCCACAGCTAGCCGAATAGAGTTTTTTTTTTACCACCGAATACTCTGTGCTTCCATTCTTATCCATTCTTAGGTAATAAAACTTTCAAATAATTTTAACTACTAATTAGTTTGTGTGAGGGTATATGTTTTCGAGGAATGGAGGTGGTAACTAGTAGTGTGTGATTTCAAATGCCTCTGCTATAAAATAAAAAAAACGTTAAGAGTTTCTTGTAATTAATAGATCAGTGTTGGATTGGCATGCTGGGCAAGTAGATGAATGTCCCATGTATGAGCTTTGGTGTTTTGCACCTGTCGAATTCCGTAGGAAAAAAATGGAGGAGCTGTTTCTAAAAAAAATGAACAAGGAGCTGAGGAAAAGGCCTAGCCTGCAAATATCTGCAACCACTCAGCACAGGAGAGGCTGATATTTCATTTAGATAAACTTAGCATGCATACAGTTGGAAAAAAGGGGGGGGGGGGATTCTGAAAAAAAAGGAAGGTCTAGTGGCCTTTCCCTTTCTCCGCTTGTCCAGCAGCCAGGCCAGGTGAGGTGACGAGGTGGTAGGTTAGGGCGCGTTTAGTTTCTAAAAATTTTCACCCAAAAATTTTCACCTCCCCTTTAAACACATATATGAAGCATTAAATGTAATTAAATAATAAAACTAATTACACAGTTTGGATGTACATGACGAGACGAATCTTTTAAGGATAATTAGTGCATGATTAGCCATAAGTGCTACAGTAACCCATATGTGCTAATGACGCGGTCAAAGGCCTCAAAAGATTCGTCTCGTGGTTTCCAAGTGAGTTCTGAAATTAGTTTTTTAATTAGTGTCCGAAAAGTCTTCCCGACATCCGATCAAAGTGCTGATTTGACATCCAAAAATTTTTGGATGGGGGAACTAAACGCGCCCTTACCCTCGCCTCAGTATTTGGCCACAAGGAATTTGATTTTTTTAAGAAAAATATTTGTCGTGTTTATTTATCCGGTGGCTGATTACCTGTTAATCGGTCGCTTTCAGCAGTTAATCGCTGCTGTTGAGTACTAGCGGTAGACTGAATGAGCAGTTGTGCAGGGCGGGGGCAACAAGCAAATGCAATGCAAGCGTGGCCACTTTTTCCGGCTGCGCTTTTTCCCGGCCACGTCACGCCACCTCGACACGCGTCACCCTCTCAGCCAACCAATAGCGCGAGGTCCAGAAAGATCTCGGGGTAGGCAGCGGGGCCCACAGCCACCTTGTGGCCGGTGTTAAAATTAGGACAGAGCTGCCAAAGCGTTCCTGGCCACAAGTTTTATTTAGCAAGTCTGCACTGCACAGGCCTTTTAATTTAGGGTTTTTTATTTACAGGACATTCTGAAAACGCTGTTTTGTGCGCTGCACACTCTATTTATTGAAATAGTCTGCAGCCCACCGTGAGTTGTAAATTTTGTGCGCTGCACATTGGTCCTATTAAACTACTCATTTGCAATCCGGAAGGGGAGAGAAGATGCCCTAAAAAGACTAAAATGCCTCTAGCTGTCTAAAAGAGCATTCTGAATTGCAAATGTCACAGCAGACTATAGCAACATATTTGAGGAGATAATATATGTAGGATAATTGACTAGCATATCATAATTGTTAATATGTCACAAATTACATCAATTTGGCATGTCAAAAGACGTTCATGATGCAAAGTTCGAGTGCCATTACAAGTCCAGATAGGGATTTAATTGCCATTAAAAATTACAAACAAACAACCACACGCATCAGACGTGCATTAGATGGTCCAGTGCCATTCTTCCATGCACCTCAGCCTCCTCCACTGCAATTCTCCTAGCTCGGCTGTGAAAGAAAACAAAGATTAGAAAAAAAACATAAGTCTGTATGTTGATATTAGAAAATGATATAGATGGTGCATTGTAGTGGAGTAGGAGAATAAGGTCCGGATGTTTACCTCCTAGTCAGTGCCCCAGGACTACAGTTTAGATCAAATGGGCTAGTTGGTGTTGATGGTGCATGTAGCAGCTTCAATGGTGTACTTGGGCTGGCTCCTACTTTTGTGATCACTTGCTTCTTGGTCCTCTTATTTTTAGGTGAGTTTGTGCTGGCTACTACTTTCTCCTTCTTGGCCCTCTTATTTTTAGGTGTGCTTGTGCGGGCTGCTGCTTTCTCCTTCTTAGTCCTCTTATTTTTAGGTGTACTTGTGCTGGCTGGTACTTTCTCTTTCTTGGTTTTGTTACTCTTTGGTTTTGGTTGTGCAGGAAGTGGATCATCTGAGTCATACACCGTCTCATTGCAAGTTTTTTGCATGTGTCCTAACTGACCACATCTCTTGCATCTCTTTCTTTTCTTGCTGCCACCCTCAGCAACTGATTTTATTCTCCTACTCCTTGGTCTACCTGCTGCCCTCTTGAGTACTGGAGGCCACAGCTTGAATTCTAGTTGTACTTGAAGCCACATACTCTTGTCTGGTATTGGTTCCATCCAACCTTCATATGCTGATTTGAACTTTGACACAAAGTAGCAGCTGTCGACATAATCCTCCAACTCTAGACCCCTATAAGAGCATATCAAACTTATTGCATGATTACATGGGAGTCTAGTGAGCTGCCATCTCTTACAGGTGCAAGTTCTTTGTTCCAGATTAACAATATGTCTCCAATGTGTCAAATTCCTTTAAACACCACTGATCTCTGCCATGTGACCAAGACCTTTGTGGATTGAATATCCAACCAGTCCTCTACTCTTTGCATTAAGAGACTTTATTATGTGTGGCAGCACTTTACTAGTCAACTTCATGGCTAGAGTTCTTCTCTGATACAATTTCTCCATGATTTTTTGTCTAATTGTATCCATCAGTTCTATCACAGGCAGTGACTTGTCATGTTTTATCTAGTTATTGAAGGCTTCAACAATGTTATTGGTCACATAGTCACACTTGCTAGATGTAGAGAAATAACATCTTACCCATAAGTGCTTGTGATTGTCCTCAATCCATTTCATTGCTTTTGTGGATGATGCCTTCATGGTGTTTTGATTGTCAAATATGTCCTTTCTGTAAGCTCTTGCAGCTGGCCACAGGTTCTTCTCAAAGACCTTTCCACGATATTGCTTCTTAATTTTTTTTTTTGTAAAGATGCCTCATGCATTCCCTATGCTCTACACCATTGGTGAAGACTTTTGTCACTGCTATGTCAATACCTTTCCCAGCATCGGTTGAAATGACAAGTCCAGGTGGAGATCCAATTGCCATTGCAAGCTTGTTCATGAACCACCCCCAATTATTTTGTGTCTCTGACCCAAATACTTCTCCTCCAACTTGTTCTTCAAAGCAGAAGCTCCAATTGTGGAATCTTGCCTCAACCACTGGATCACTCTATCCGTAACCCAGAATTGATTAGCCATGCAATTATTCTCTACTTTACTTGTGCTCTTGCAGTAGTGCTTATTAGGCATTTTTTTAATCTGTCATGTCCTTTCATCCTGCAGTTGTGATGCATGTATTCTCCATGGGCACTTCTTGGCTTTACAACATCCTCTATACCTCTTTGCTTCATTATAACGAGTTACAATTTCAACCTCCTTCATAATAGCATACTGCCTAATAGCTTTCATGAAAGTGTCTCTATCTTCAAATGTCACACCAACATCAATACATGAAGAGGGCCTAAAGCACGTGGCACTGAGTGAACTTCATGTGGAAGGTGCATATAGCCTAACAGAAATTAGGGACCTGCCAAAACTGTCTGATGAGCTCCATCTCAAAGATAACAAGGCACTTCAGAGGATTTCCAACCTGCCCATGCTTCGTTCCCTCATTATTGATGACTGCTCAAAGCTGAAGCATGTTGCAGGCCTTGACGCGCTACAGCACCTCAGACTTGTGTTCCCCCCATCCACTGAGACATTTTATTTTGAAGAGCTAATCATCTTCTGGAGCATTGCCTTCCCACGGTGGCTGGAACAACTGATTCAAAAGTGCAAAGGCCTGCGAAGGTTTGAGTTGCAGTGCAGCCTTTCGTTACTTAGGAGCTGCCTGGACGGTGGCAAGAACTGGCACATCGTCCAGCAGATCCATGAGGTCCGCATCATAAGTTGTGATGGCAAGAGATACATTCGGTACAACAAGAACCGTCAGATCTATGAAACAAATGCCCAGTCTGAAGAATGAAGCAATTCTGAAAATCTTTGCATGGTACTCCGTATATTCCTTACATCCTTCAGAATCTTGCTCCTCCTGTATATAATATCACATTATAGGTTTGGTTATAACAGCAGCTCACACATGTATTTTGTGTTCCTTATTCCCTGCAGACACTAGTTTATTTTTGGTACAGCCACACGTTTCAGTTGTCCCTGTCGATTGTTCCAGGAGTTTGTGTTTATATTGAAGAGCTTGTATTTTGATCACGATTGATCCATGAGTTTACATTTGTTTTGGGGCCTTTTGCTTTTACCACTCAACCGATGTATGTAATGAAAATCATATGATGGTTTGTGGAGCCCCGTGGAGAATTGAAGTATGGTTCTCTCTTTTCAGGTGAATCAATCTGGAGATGCTCAAGCTAGCTCCCTTTATTTGACTCTTCGGCCCTGTTTCCCGTATATGCTTATTGTGGAGTGTTATTCTACTAGTAGATTAATCATATATATGAAGCTTGGTAGAAGAATAAATCTTGAGCAATTCTATCCCATTGCTTTCAGTCTCAACCACACCTCCACCTCTGCTATATATACCGTATGAAAGTACTAGTGGACACAAGCTTGACAGGTGTAGCAAAATGCCGGGCACAAGAAAATATATCGTGCCACACAAGATAGGAGTTGGAAAATGAGTGTACACAGTGTATGGTCCCTACATACAGTAGGTTTTTAATCGCGGTGGGGCCTACAACCTTGCTTGTGTGGGCAAGGATAGGATAGTTAAGAACATCCCAGCCCACGGGACACACGTACACGTATGACGTATGCGTGACTAGGAAAAAAATTAATTGTTAGGTGTATATATATTGGGAACATATCTGATGGAAACCATATTTTTTGTGAAAACTCGTGCAAATCATAACAAAAAAAAATATTTAAATTTATGAAAAAAATCACACATATAAATCATACGATGATACACAACAATGTTAGTAGTTACTCACACAACCGCCGCGCCGACATTTCTTGCTTCTTAGCGGAAATAAATTTAATGAAAAAAAGAAGGGGTGGTAGTGCAAATATCATGACCACATGATGTGCATAAAATAACAACACGTCATGGGGCCCGCCCGCTGCTGCTCTCCTCTCGTGTCTGTCCACATGATGCGGATTTGAGGAAGCCTGGCACACAGCACAGCAAGCACGGTAGTACAACCAACCGAGGGTTAGGGTGACTTTTCCACGCTCTTTTTCCGCCACCTCACCACCTCCACGTACGTGTCCCAACTAGAAATCACCCAAAAGATCTCATGGTTGACAAAATTTCGTCCGGTACTAATGTGTAAAATTAGTACCGGGTAGAATTTTTTTTATCCTCAGAGATCATTTAGTACCGGCGGCTGGTAACACCGACCGGTACTAAATGTCGTATTTTAGTACCGGTCGGTGTTACCGGCCGGTACTAAAATAGCACATCAATTTCGTACCGGTCGGTAACACCGACCGATACTAAAATGCGACCTTTAGTACCGGCCAGTGTCGGTGTTACCGGCCGGGCACCGGTCGGTACTAAATGGTACTCCACGGGTTGGTTCAAAAGGAAAGCATCTCTCACCCAATCACATCTGATGTATAGGTGAGATGGTAAGGAAGCAACACGCAAGGCTGGAGGTTATGGGTTCGAATCCTCGCGCCCGCGCACGCGTGAAAAATTCGCAGGACTTGTGCGGGCCTCCCGAGGGTTCGTCAATTTTTTTCTTTATTTTTTGAGCTCAAAATCATTTAGTACCGGCCAACCGGTACCGGTCGGGAGTCCGGTACTAAATAAGGATTCCCTACCGGTACTAATAGACGTTTTTCTAGCAGTGTTGGGTTGGTAATGCCAGCCTGGTTGCTTGCCTTGCTTCATGTCGTCAATCCAAAAGCTCCTGTTAATCCTGTGTCAATTCGATGAATCCGCACGCTAATCATGAATGAATTAAGACTGAAGAAATGATCAGTCACCTGGTCAGGTTACTGAGCTAGCTAGCTGACAGTAAAGTTCAATATATTACTACAACGGACCGCCCACAGGCCACAGCGGCATTGATTTTTTTTTTTGAAAAGGTGTATACATGGCTGCATGCATACAGGAATACGCGTATATGCTGTGGATCTCACAACGCACCTGCACCACAAAAGTGATACACTCCTGGATCTGACTAATTTGCCTGCCTGCCACCACTAATAATTTATAATTCTCTTATACCCAGCCACCCAGGGGACGAAATCAGAGCCACATGTACGGGAGAGCACTCTTGTTCTTTCTACTTTGATTTTCCGAGGAGCCAGGGCAGTTCCAGAAATTGGGACGTGGGTTTCAAAATTTCA
Source organism: Panicum virgatum (assembly GCF_016808335.1). Classification (NCBI taxonomy): domain Eukaryota; kingdom Viridiplantae; phylum Streptophyta; class Magnoliopsida; order Poales; family Poaceae; genus Panicum; species Panicum virgatum. Next base: position 47,512,371 of record NC_053139.1, read on the forward strand.
AAAGATGTAAAAATTTTTTTTTGACAACCCAAATTTCATAAGTTACAGTAATAATTTTTAAAATAAAGATTGAATTTAGGACTAGTTAGCTCACCTTGCATTCAGATTTGATTTCGCTGCGTGCTCGTCCACTTCGTCTTCTCTGCTCAATCACGCATGCGGTGCTTGCGGTGGCTCTCATTCCTTGATCCATGGCGATCCTTGGCGTAGGCCTGCTAATGGGTTGGATAATATTTGGAGTTTTTGGGTTGGGTTGTTACGTGAAATTGTTTGGATGGGAGTTAATGGGTTTACATGACAATTGGGTTGGGATGGAATGGAATGGGTTTGCTAGCAAATGGGTTGGGTTGGGTTGGAACGGGTTCATTTTCCCCGGGTTCTCACCCACTCCCTCAGTCTCACCCAACCCCAGTCTGCCCCCAGATCGCACCGCCGCTCCTCCGGCCCCCAGATCCGGCTACCGTTCCTCCACCCGCAGCCCCTGTGCCTCATCCTCCACCACCAAATCCGGCAGCTGCTCCTCCGCCCTGCACTCCTCCTGCCACTGCTCCAAGCATCCCACCGCCGGCCCCGACCTGGACGACGCCGCTGGACCCGACCTGGAAGACGCCGCTGGCCCCGTCCTGATTGACTACCTCCACCTCTTCTGCTACCCCAGCCAAGGCAAGACCAGGTTCGTCGGCGCGCTCGTCCTGATTGGCTTGGGTCAGTTCTTGGTTGGGGGTTTTGGTGATGGGACGAGAGGGTGTTCATGGATTTCGTCGCTCTGCTTCACCTGCCGATCTGTTTCTTCCCACCTTGTTTCCAGCGACCAAGCGCTCGCTTTGGTTCTCTCTCTGCTCTTGGTTTTGCGGAAAACAAAGGATCCGATGGCTTCCAGGTACAAATCCGACACATCTTTGACTGATCTCTTGAGCTCACTACTTTAGTGTTTTCTTTTCGGGGTGGGGAGATGCGGAGACGTTCGGATTGGGTGCACGCGGCTGTTGGTGTTGGACTGTTGGGTGCCTCTGCATTCTCAGCTCTGCTCCTCCTTGCGCTGCGATGTCTCTTGCTAGGATCTGTACTATGATCCCCCTCTCCAGTGAAAATGTTTTCTCTTTGCGTTGCATGGTAGGCTTTGTTACTGCTGTAGGCCGCAGTACTTGTGGCGGCTCTTAATTACGGTGTCTTCTAATCCAATTATAGATTCAGTACATGTATGACCATTGATATGCTAGCTGAACTTTTTGCTTTTCTGATGGATGCAGGGCAAGGGCGTGTACCAGTTCGTGGACAAGTACGGCGCCAACGTCGACGGATACAGGTGAGCTATCGAGACACACACCAGTCAATTCATCATGTAGATAGCAGCAGGCACATGAGGGTCTATCCATGTGTTTCTATTGCTGTTTGGGAGCTAGGATCATAGACCTGCATGTGTGCGTGAATGTCCAGCTAGATGTGCACTTCTTTTGATTACTCTGCTTAGCTTCTTTTGATTCACATTGATGAATATCCAGCTAGTAATCAATATCAAATATCAAATAACAACTACTTCTTTGGATTACCTGCATGTGTGCGTGAATATCCAGCTAGATGTGCACTTCTTTTGATGAATATCGTAGCGCAGTAGATGTGCGTGAATCGCAGCGCAGTAGATGTGCACTTATTTTGATTACTCTGCTTAGCTGGATTTAGCTAAACTATCTTCTGATTATCTTAGTGTGTAAACTTTTTGCTCAGAATTTTGCATGCGGAGGCAAGTATAGCTGACTGAATTTAACTCGACCTGATTGCATGCTAACTTAGACCAACTGATTGATAAAATAAGGATAGCATTGGGATGCAGTTCAAATTGGCTTGCCAAGCAGAGTGTTTGATTCTTTATGCTAAACTAATTTCATTTACATTCTCCCAGACTACTTCAATGCGTCTTTGACTGATCTCTTGAGCTCACTATCTGGTTAGCTACCTTGGCACATACGGTGGTTACCTATCAGCAGTAGTTGATTTGATGGAAACGGTAATTCCCTCAAGCAAATATTTTTATTATTATTGAAAGTTCAATGGATTATTGGTTGACATATACGGTGATTATTATGCTCAGATGTCAACTTCTCATCCGGCTGAGGCCTCAGACACCAATACAAGCAGCAATGATGACCATTCATCAGGAACACCAAATAGGAGGTCTAAAGTGTGGGAACACTTTGAGCCAGAGTTGGTCGAGGTGGATGGTGCTCTGAAGGCTGTTTGCAGATACTGCGGCATGAAGATGGCTAGTGGAAAATCAGGTACAAATAGTTTGAGAAATCACATAAAAGATTCTTGTCGAAAAATTAGTGCAGATGATAGACAGAGGTTTATTGCCACAATTCAGAAACAACCAGCGGGTCCATTTACCTTCAATCCTCAAATAAGTCGTGAGTTAATGATAACTTGGTGCATTCGGGCAGAGGTTGCATTTAATAAATTTGACGACCCAAGTTTTTCACCATGGATGGCATCCTTGCAGCCCACATTTGATTGCATTGGGCGCCAAACAATCCGCAATGATTGTGTTCGTATGTATGGGAGAGTGAAGCAAACATTAGCAAGTGAACTGCAAGGTCTTGATTCTCGCATATGCTTTACTTCTGATCTGTGGACATCTAACCAAAAGCTGGGATATATGTGTCTAACAACCCATTATGTGGATGCTAACTTTGCCTTGCATAAGAAGATAATTTCTTTCAAAGCATTAAAGTATCCACATAGTGGTCTAGCCATTGAGGAGGCAATCACAAGATGTATGACAGAGTATGGAATAAAAGAAAAGATGTTCACTATCACCCTTGACAATGCATCAAACAACAACACAGCTTGTGACCTTTTGCAAGAAAGTGCCAAATCAGACTTGCTGTTTGGTGGTCAACATCTTCGAGTTAGATGCTGCGCTCATATTCTGAATCTTCTTGTCCAAGATGGTATGACTATTGCTGATGCAACACTTGAGATGATCCGGGATCTGATTAGGCACATTAACTCCTCACCGAGAAGAATCCAAAGTTTCAACGAGATAGCTGAAAGAGAGAGTCTTTCACCAAAGGCTGGTTTGGTTCTTGATATTCCGAACCGTTGGAACTCAACTTTTGATATGATTGTTGAGGCTGTGAAGTACAGGAGCGTGCTGAAGAGGTATGCTGCATCAAATCAAGAACCTTTTCCATCAAATGATGACTGGATAAAAGTTGAGGCTATATGTGATTTTCTTGAGGCTTTCGAAGAAGCTACAAGGGCGTTCTCAGCTGATAGATATCCTACAGCACACACTTTTTTGGATAATGTTCTTTGCATTCATGAAGCTTTAAAAAATTCAGAAATGCAAGCTAATGAAGCCATACAAAATTTGGGTAGAGCAATGGAAAGCAAATTCAGCAAGTATTGGGATGGGAACTATAATATGACCCTTGTTATTGCAACGGTACTTGATCCAAGAAAGAAGATGGACTTCTTGGAATTCTTTTATCAGAGGGTGTGCAACTACTTTGTTGATATTGAGACAAGCATGACTTCAGCTAGAGAATGGATGACTAAGTATTTTAGGAAATATGAAGAGATTGTTAGGACAAATGGTGTAGATCTAGTATATACTACTGTATCTAGAGGCATTATGGGTTCACCTGTGCTAGCTAAAAGAAGAATGCACCAAGAGTTTGCCCACTTTAGAAATCAAAAGAGAGCTAGCAATACTCAAAAATCGGAACTTGATGCATATCTGGAAGATGAACATGTGAGAGATGATGAAAACTTTGAGATCTTGAGTTGGTGGAAGACAAATAAAGACAAGTATCCTGTCCTATCAACCATGGCACGAGACTTCCTTGCAATTCCATTGAGCACTGTGTCTTCTGAGTCCGCATTTAGTTTGAGTGGTCGGATTCTTAGTGATAATCGGAGTTCAATGACACCTGAAACTCTTGAAGCCCTTGTTTGTGTTAAGGATTGGTTGTATAAGCTCCCAGGCAATGAAGACTGCTCTCAGATTGTGGTTGACTAGCACAGGCCAGTACAATCGTTTACCAGCTTATTCTAAGTTTCTACTTGTGTTTTGTAAACAAAGCCATCAAAGACTGGAGCCAAATTTAGTTGTTGTAAGGAAATTTCTTGGCATATGGATGGTTATGATTATTCTTTGTTGGGAATTAGGACATCTGTAGGAGAGGTTCTTCCTGTTTTGTAAAATTATATTACCTCTTGAACGAATTCTTGGCTAGGAGGAGAATGCCGTCTTTTAACAGCTATAATTGTGCCATCCTGGAGCAAACCCTTGTATACCTGGTAGAGCTTGACCTGATGAACTACTTTCAGAAGAGTCTGAAGTTCTTCTGTGATGCCACAGGCAAAGTACAATTGCAACTATGACAATACCTAGTACTATCAAGCCTCCTACAGCACCTCCTAGAGCTGCTGCAAGAAGTCTTGACATCTAGTATGGGATATCCTCTCTCAGGATATTGAATGCATCCATGCATGCTTTCTCTCTGTTTATTTTATTTTGATTCTTCTCCTTGCTCTGCCTGATCTTAGTAGTTTGGCTCTGTTGTCCTGGGTAACTTCTTTTTCACATGTTCATAGCCTGGCTATTTGTTGCTTAATTACCACTTTCTATACATTTTCGCCAGGATATGGAGTACACCCCTTACGCAGCAAGTTCCTCTGTATCCCACATCTCGCTGCTCAAGGAAGTTCTTGGCTGGAGGTTTTGTCTTAATCATGTTTTGCCGTGTCGATAGCAGTATGTTGGAAGGTTATTGCGGATTAGGATGTAATGTTCAGCTCCAAGTCCGTTTGATTGACGATGCTCTGAATTCAGTACATCTAGATCCTGAATAATTTGATTCAAGACATGGTGGGACTCATGGACTCATGGTCATGGCACAATCTAAGATGTAAAAGATGGCCAACGATGTAAACTGGACGATGACATGGATGGTCAGTATGCTTGCGTGGTAGACTGCCAAGAGAGGCTAGGAACTTTCTTTTTTTTTTGCATTACCATTACTCACTACTTTGAAGGATCTACTGACAACGAAAGATGTTTTGCACAGCGTGGCCCCAAACTCTGCCTTCTCGCTTTATATGAACATAAATTTGTAACTGTTTTTTTTCTAATAAGTAGAACATTGTGGATGCAATCTGTTCCTGGCGACTAACCAAGTGGATCTAGCAAATAAAAAAAACACCATTTTTTATTTTGATAATTATTTTATAATTATCCATGGCAATTCCACGGGAGTAGCTCCATGGCAACCTAAGACATGGTGGGTTGGGTTGGGTTGGGGATAACTTAATTTGGAATGGGGTGGGGTGGAGTAAAAAAAACATATTTATTTTGGATTGGGGTGGGAATGGGTTGGATTCTTACCCATTAGCAGGGCTACCTTGGCGCACGCAACCCCTCTCGGGCAGCTCCCCAGCCCCCCCAAGTGCATGATGGTCCGTGCAGCATCATCCTTCCCAGTTCATCGCCTCCCGACACCACGGAGAGGTGGGATGCGCACAAGATCAAACCAGGCGGCAATCCAACATCGTCGTTGATCGTCATTTGTCAGAGGTGGTCGGCGTTCCTTTGACAGCAACAAGAACAAGAACGCGGCGGTGGCTCCCTCCCGGCGAGCAGAACCAGCAGCCCGGGGCGCAACAGCAGTAGCAGCCGCGCCGACTCCGAGGAGAGGTGGGACGCGCACAAGAAATCGAGCCTGACGTCTTCGTCGTCCTAGCTCGGCATGCAGCAACACCAAGGGGCGCAACAGCACCAAGCCCAGCAGCAGCCGCGCGGCGTGGGCGATAGCCTCGGTTCAGCGAAGCCACGTCGTGGTTGTCGCCGTCGTCGCGATGGTACCCGCGACGGCGGGCGTTGATAGTGTGACGGGCGTCACGGTCCTCACCCATCCGCTGCGCTTGACGGGAGCGACTCCCGCCGGGCATGCGGGTGATGCACGGTCTTGTCCGCACCCGCGGCCTCCATCCTAGTGGTTGTCCTTTCGCGGGGCAGGGCCCGGCGCGGCAGCATTCGGTCGGTTTGGTTGGGCTGCGCGGCGCCGAGACACCGAGCTCTCCGCTTGCTGATCTGCCACATATTCATTCTCTCGGGCTCGTTGCTCTTCTGGAGTCGCGGGAGCAGGGAGACCCTCAACCTCAAGGAGTGCTGCCGCCGCCGCGACGTTCTGGCTTGCTCGGCTAAACACCGGTGAGGTTCGTCCATCCCCAGCGATCTGCTGGTTGACCTCTCCGGCGCCGCGATGTCCAATCTCCCGGGCGAGCGCCGCGTGCTCTTGCTCGAGTTGGAGCTGCAGCTCCTTGAGCTCTTTCTCGCGCGCGCAGTCTGTCCAGACGCGTTTGCGGCTGGCGCCCGTCGCCCCCCTGGTTCGGCGCAGGGGTTGCCGGAAACGGGCGGTTGTGTGGGGATTCTGTGGAGTCCGCGTAGTTCTTCTGTACACGTACTTCTTCTTTGTTGAACATCAGGTACTTGCATGTACGTTGCAACTGACTAAAATTGAGATTATATGCCTTTCTATTTTTATGTGCTAAAGAAACGCGATTTGATTTGATATGGTAAATTGAATTTGGATAGCAATGAGTCTATTGGATGCAGTTTTTTCCCTAGCTAGATTTATGTTTACTAATTAGGGTTAATACAACTACTGAGTGTGTCTAACTTAATTACGTGGCATATTGTCTGAATCTGATAGCTTAGTTGATCAACCCAAACCTTTGATTTGTTGGTGGGGAATAAAAACCAGTACAAGGCCATAGGGGGGTGTTTAGTTCCCACCCAGGCACCCAAACTAATTATTATGAAATTAGTTTTTTATTAGTGTCCATGTGACACCAAGAACTCAAGTAGATTTTTCGTTGCGCAAAAGTAGATGATGATGAGTTCTACTTCCTCCACTCGCTGATATGGCCCCACAAGGCAGAACCTGATTGAACCTCCCGCCACTCGCTACTGGAGAGGAGGCGAGGAGGTTGGACCTTCCGCTACTGTAGATGGAGGCGAGTAGGTTGAGGTATGAGGTTGCACCGCGTCCAGCTCGCACCCCACACCTTCTGTCACAGGACCTCTATCGGTATCCTTCAGCAGAAATACTCACTCCTACTGCAGCAAGACAGGACTCGCATAGTCATCCATAACTACGCCCTAAGAGGCGGAGCAGCCGGGCCCCAGGGGTCAGGCTCTTACCTGACCTCACCAGGGCAACGGCCCCGGACCCGTTCCCCACTCTGGGAACGGGTCCGGTGATGCCACGTGTCCCTGAGGAAGGGAAGTTCCGCGTCAACAGCCGAGGGCTCGGACCCCCCATATGGGTCCGGACCTCCCACACGCGTAGAACCAATATACCGCCGGGGCGGGGTCCGGGGCGCCACATGTCCCGCAGGCGTAGGCGCGGGCGCGAGTCTTCCGCTGGAAGACTCGCCCACCCACTGCATTCAATGCGGGTGGTTGAGGCGTGCTCTGCCGCCGCGGCATGCGGGTCAGCTTTTGTCAGGCCTCACTGTAGACCGCATATTACCGAGGTACACAGTGCAGCTGCATGCGCCGCATCCGCGCAGAGCCCGTCTGTCACATTAAATGGATACGACGGCACGGCACCCTTTCATCATACTGCCTACGCCGCAAGCTACACGGCCCGTTCAGCTACGCGGCAGGCTACGGCAAGCTACGCCGCAAGCTACGCCCTGTCGTCGTTTCGACAAGACAGGGCATGGCTATGCTGGACGGAAGATTCCCACGGGCAAAGCAAGGAAATCCAGGAATAGGTCTCCGTCGCCTGCAACGCCATAATGTCTGTACAGTATGTTATTTTATACTACATCGCTGGATCCATCTGTCGGGGACCCAACGGCTATGTACACTCCTTCCTTGAGATATAAAAGGGAGGAGTACGTAAAGCCAAAGAAGGTCATGCGAAGGCAGACATAACACAAGCTCGGATTCACTCCGAACAATCCCGTTCTCAACCTCTTGAGAGCACAAGCAATACAACATACAGTGGACGTAGGGTATTACGCTCCGACGGTCCGAACCACTCTAAATCTGTTGTGTTCATCGTGTTCTTGTATCTAGATTGGACTAATCGTAGCTACCCCCCGAGTACTCACCATCTGGGTTTAGGCGGGTGCACTACGCCACCCTGCTGTGGGTTTGCACACCACGATATTTGGCACGCCAGGTAGGGGAGCTTTAGCTAGTTTTAGTTCATCTCTTGCTCATCTCCATGGTTCGGGTGGTTGAGCACTCCCCCCACGACGACGACGTGGAGATGACGGAGGGTGTGGCATCATCCACGCCACGCGCCTCTCGCCTTCTTGCGCCAGGGGCAACTGTGCCCGTGGAGCAGCCACCGTCGGCAGCGGCGCGCGCTGCACGTCGGTGAGAGTCAGGGCGCCCGTCAAGGGCCCCCTCACAAGCTGTGAGCGGCGGAGCGCTGGCGGCAACTAGAGAGTTGCTTCGCAACCCTCCGGCTGCTGCTGCCTCGCCAGACGCCCTGAGGCAGTGGCGGGACGACGTTGACCGTCTCCTCCATCTGGCTCAGGCCTCCCCCAGTTCTGCAAGAACTGGGCAACGACCTCCGCCTGGCAATGCGGTGGTACCCTACCACCAGCGCTAGGGCGGTGCGTCGGCGTCCGTGCGCTCCCCCACAGTGAGGGGTGCGCGAACAGAAGACCTGCGGGCGGAGCTCAACCGCAGGCGCGCAGGTGAGGACGCCCGCATCTCCGTGGAAAGGGTGCGAGAACCCCGCCTCAACATCGAGGGCCGCAACCTCAACGCCGACTTGGATGCAGCGGCACCCAAGCCTCCGGGAAATGCCCGGATACAGGCGGGCACCCCGGTGGCTGGGGTGGGTTGCGCTGTGCTGGCGGATCACCTCCGCGCGGTGGCATGGCCGTCCAAGTTCCGCCCGCACCTGCCGGAGAAGTACGACGGTACCACTAATCCGTCGGAATTCCTGCAGGTGTACGTTACCGCCATCACAGCAGCCGGTGGCAACGACGCTGTCATGGCGAGCTACTTTCATGTAGCCTTGACTGGGCCAGCTCAGACTTGGCTCATGAACCTCACTCCTGGGACGATTCAGTCCTGGGAGGAGCTCTGTGCGAGGTTCACTGCGAACTTCGCTAGTGCGTACCAGCAGCATGGTGTGGAGGCTCACCTCCATGCCGTGAGGCAGAAACTGTTATCGCCATAAATTAACAGGGTTAATTTATGGGCCGAAGGCAAGTTGGGCTTAAGGCAGAAGATTGAAGAAGGCTTGTAAATCGGCTCCTGCGTGAGCACCTGGGCCACATGGGCCATGTATCCTTAGATTTAGATTAGAGATAGAGTCCGATCGGGACAAGATTAGTTTAGATTGTTTCCCAAGTCTCCGGACTATAAATATGTACCCTATGTTATTCATGAAAAAAGAACGTCATCAGGTCTCGCAAACAACAATCTCGGCGCATCGCTACCCCTAACTCTAGGGTTTCTTCCAAGTAAGCGTCATGCTGCCCTGATCGCTTCTTGCGATCAGGGCAGCATTGTTCTTGCTTTTACCTTGGTATTACTCGTACTGAAGCGTTTTTTATGGCGAGTAATGCTAGTTATCCTGATGTTCGTAGCATGGCTTTTAGTAGATCTGTTGTGCTTTATTGCTTATCATCTACGAATATCACGTTGTCTTTACGCGATCATGTCATCATCTTATACTAGCTCTTGTTGCATAGAGTTAGCTGCGTAAAGGCAACACCCTGCTTCTTTTATGTTTAGTAGATCTGATCTGTTATGGTTTGCTCTTATTCCTGAGAGTTGGTGTAATATCTGCTAGATTAGGCCTTGCAAATGGGTTGGATGATCCGGTGGTGTACTAGATGCTTTATCTTAGCCTTAATAGGGATTGTTCCGGGAATCGGCTCTTGCTTGTTCTTAGGCCTCTATTTTGGGTTATGTTTCAGTTATCTGTTACGTTTATTAGGCCCAGTCACGTGTAGGATGTTCCGATCTAGCAGTGAAGCTTTTACCGTCGTGGATTAGATTAATTAGAATTAATTGAAGCAGCTTTACAGTTATTCGCTTTAATCATCAATATCCGGATGCAAGCAGATCCGATCTGACACCGGGACTCGATCGGCTCTTCAAAGCCGATGCAAGAGTCGTCCCGGGGAGCCGACCACGGCTTGGACTTATGTTTACACGTGTCTTTGTACGCAGGAAACTATTTGGAGCACGTTCGCACCCTCCTGATCGGGTATAGGTCAGGTGGCACGCCCGGCTTTCCACGGAATCTCCGGGCGCGTGAGGGAATTGTGGGCCGTCGATGAGAAAGCAGTGCCTGCCAGCGCCCCGGCGATCTCCCGGCTCTTCGTGTTGCCTGTCGCTGCTCGCCGGTGGGTTTCGACCGACAACAGAAACCCGGAGAGATGCTTCGGGCATTCATCTCGCACTTCACCGAGGTACGGGGTACCATTCCTTGTATCTCTGACACATCTATCATTACTGCTTTCTGTCAGGGGGTACGTGATGAGAAGATGCTCGAGAAACTGGCGACGCACGAGGTGGAAAGCGTTACCACGCTTTTCTCCATGGCTGACAATTGTGCCAGGGCCGCTGAGGGCCGCGCATGGTACTCAGCCCCCCAAGATGGAGACGCCAAGGCTGGTGGCTCCGGAACTACCGTCCAGGGCAGTGGCAAGAAAAAGAAGAACAAAAACCAGGGTCGCGGGGAGCCACAAGCCGGCGGTCCGGTCGCTGCAGCAGCGGCAACAGCTGCAGCGGCAGCGGCTGGGGGCCAGAATGCGCATGGCAAGCGTCCGCGCCCACAAGGTGGCAATGGAGGTTCATGCCCAGTTCATCCCACAAGCTGACTGCCGCGAGATCCAGAAGCTCGCGAAGCGGGTCAGTGGACGACATGAGCAGGCCTCCAAGGATGGCTCACCCCCTCCTCGCCAGCAGTCTGGCAAGGAGAAAGCCTCCGACAGTGAGGCCGCTGTCGGGGAGGAGCTGGGGTACCAATCCCCCGCTCAGTAGCTGAAGGGTGTTTACAGTCACGACAACTCCGACTCTGACAATGAGGAGCGCCACAAGAAGTTGTACGTAATGTACGGTGGAAGCTGAGAGCTTGTCTCCCGACGGGACGTGATGACCCTTCGCCGAGAGGTCCTTTCGGCAAAGTCGGGGGTCCCGATGGCGGCGCCGCACCACAGGTGGAGGAACACCACCATCTCCTTCGGGCCATCTGACTGCCCGGAGAACATGGCTGGCGCTGGTGTACTACCTCTAGTCACCGCCCCTGTCATAGCCAACATCAGGCTCTGTCACGTGCTAATTGACGGTGGTGCTGGCCTCAACGTCATCAGCTATGCAGCGTTCAAGCAGCTGCAGATCCCGGAGTCCAAGCTAACTCCCTCTCGCCCATTCTCCGGAGTGGGCCCACATCTGGTGTTCCCTCTGGGGAGCATCACTCTGCCGGTCACGTTCGGGACCGAGGAGAATTTCTGCACAGAGAGCGTCCAGTTCGATGTTTCGGAGGTGAACCTCCCGTTCAATGCCATCATTGGCAGGCTGGCTCTCTACCGCTTCATGGCCATTGCCCATTACGGGTATTTGGTCCTGAAGATGCCTTCTCCTGCCGATGTCCTCACCATGAGGGGTGACCGCTCCACTGCCGTCGCTGCAGTTGAGAAACTGAATGCTCTGGCGGCAAAGACTGCATGTTCCGAGGAGGACCCATCCACCTCGCGAGCCAAGGTGCCTGCCAGGGCACATAAGGTTCAACCGTCCGACCCGGACAATGTTCCCATGAAGACCGTGCAGATCAGAGCAGACTCCTCCAAGACCACCCGCATCGCGGGGAACCTGGAGGAGAAATAGGAAGACGCGCTCATCACTTTCCTCCGGGCAAATGTGGACGTGTTCGCCTGGGAACCGTCACAGATGCCCGGGATCCCCAGGGAAGTGATCGAGCACCATCTGAGGATCAACCCCGACGCCAAACCGGTACGCCAGAAACCTCGGAAACAGTCCGTGGAGCGGCAGAACTTCATCCGTGAAGAAGTCTGCAAGCTGCTCCACCCTGGCTTCATCGAAGAGGTCCACCACCCCGAGTGGTTGGCCAACCCGATCGTCGCCCCAAAGTCCAATGGGAAGCTTCGGATGTGCATCGACTACACCAGCCTCAACAAGGCATGTCCTAGAGACCCCTATCCTCTTCCACGTATCAATCAGATTGTGGACTCCACCTCCGGGTGTGACCTTTTGTCTTTCCTAGATGCTTACTCTGGTTTCCACCAGATACACATGTCTAGAGAGGATAGGAAAAATACTGCTTTTGTAACAGTAGATGGACTTTATTGCTATATTGTCATGCCATATGGTCTGCGAAATGCCTTACCCACGTTTGTGCGAGCTATGAACAAAACTTTCTGTAATTTAATTAGAGATATAGTTGAGGTGTATGTCGATGACATCGTAGTCAAGACTAAGGTAGGGTCAACAATAGTTGAGGACCTGTCCCTCGTCTTCGACCGACTGCGCGCCACGCGCACGAACCTAAATCCCGATAAGTGCATTTTCGGTGTCTCGGCAGGGAAGCTGCTGGGTTTCCTGGTCTCACATCGAGGCATCGAGGCAAATCCAGCCAAGATCAAGGTGATCGAGGCGATGAGACCTCCTAGCCGCATCAAGGACATCCAGAAGTTTACTGGATCTCTGGCCGCTCTGAGCCGCTTCATTTCGATACTGGCTGAGAGGGCCCTCCCCTTCTTCAAGCTATTGAGGAGGTCCGGTCCATTCTCTTGGACTGAAGAGGCTGAACAAGCCTTCCAGGAACTGAAGCAGCACCTCACCTCACTGCCAGTATTGGTGGCTCCAGAGCCAGGTGAGATGTTGTTTTTGTATCTTGCTGCGTTTGTAGAGGCGGTCACCATGGTGCTGGTGGCCAAGAGGACGGAGCAAGCTCGCCAGGGGGACACCAGGGTCCCCCCGGCCAAGGATGGTGAGCCGGACCACGGACATGGGGGTCCGGCAGCCACTCCTCTGTCTGAAGGGGGTCCAGAGGAATCTCGACCCAGTGGGAACCCAGAACCGCTGGGGGCCCATGGACCTGACATGGTGGACAAGGGCGAGCAGGACCCGGTGGCCAGGGTCCGGACCATCTAGAAGCCAGTCTATTATGTCAGCGAAGTCCTCCACGAGGCAAAGGCCAGGTATCTTGAGACGCATAAACTTATTTATGCCATACTTATTGCGTCCAAGAAACTGCGCCACTATTTTCATGCACACAGTGTTGTCGTAGTGACCTCTTATACGCTGAGAGCGATCCTGCACAACTCCAACGCCACGGGCAACATCGCCAAGTGGGCAGCACAGTTGGCTGAGTTCCAGCTGGACTTCCAGCCCCGCCATGCAGTCAAAAGCCAAATCCTGGCTGATTTCATAGCAGAATGGACTCCTTTCCCAAGCAATTCTGGGTGTCCGGACCTCAACGCCGGACCCCCGGAGCCGGAAGTCAGGACACCAGTTTTCACCGAGCCCCATTGGACACTCTTCTTTGACGGGCCCGTCCGCAAGCAGTGGGCTGGAGCTGGTGTGGTCCTCATCGACCCAAACGGAGATCAGCTGAAGTACATGGTGCACCTTGAGTTCAAGGCCACCAACAACATGACAGAGTACGAAGCTTTGATCTTTGGCCTGACACAAGCCCTGTCTCTGGGGGTCCGGCAACTCCTGATGAAGGGAGATTCTCAGCTGATCATCAAGCAGGTCCGGGGGGATTGCAGCTGCAACAATCCCCAGCTCGCGGCATACCTCATTCACGTGAGGAAGCTCGAGAAGGACTTCGACGCCTTCGAACTGCAACATGTTCCCCGTGAATTCAACTCAGCAGCAGATGATCTCTCCGCGAGAGCATCTACCTGGGCACCCGTGCCCAATGGCGTCTTCGAAAGACGGTTGCTGAGACCTACCGCCCAGCCTACCGAACTGGGTGAACGGGATCAAGCTAGCACCTCGAAGCTAGCGGTCCCGGCGGCATTCCATCCGTGGTGCCCGCCCAGGGTTGTGTGCGCTGTTGAGGACCCTGGAGACCTCATAGAGCCACTCCCACCTGCTCAGGGAGGTCCCGATGCATGGATCTCCGAGATCCGGGACTACCTGAAAGACAATATCCTTCCTGATGACGATGTGTCCGCTGAGCGCATAGTACAATTGGGTAAACGCTACGCGGTGGTAGAAGAGGATCTCTACTGCCATGGCGCCAATGGTATCCTCATGCAGTGCATTTCTCAGGAAGAGGGCCGCGAGTTGCTCGCGGAGATCCATAGAGGCGAGTGTGGAAGTCATTCCTCATCTCGCACGCTTGTTGGTAAGGCCTTTCGGCATGGCTTCTACTAGCCGACAGCACTCCAGGATGCAGCTGAGCTGGTAAGGTCCTGCAAAGCATGCCAGTTCCATGCAAAGCAAATACACACACCAGCTCAAGCTCTGCAAATGATCCCGCCCTCATGGCCATTTGCCGTATGGGGCGTGGATATCCTGGGGCCATTTCCCCGGGCCGTCGGCGGGTACCGGTTCCTCTACGTCACCATTGACAAATTCACAAAATGGCCGGAGGTTACCCATGTGGTGATCATCACCAAAAAATCAGTAGTCGCATTCCTCAAGTCCATTGTGAGCAGATTTGACGTCCCAAACCGCATCATCGCGGATAACGGGGCCCAATTCAAAAGTAGACTCTTCCAAGAGTACTGCGAGCACATCGGCATCCAGCTATGTTTTGCGTATGTGGCACATCCCCGCAGCAATGAACAGGTCGAGAGAGCGAATGCAGATGTCCTTAGGGGACTCAAGACCCGCACCTATAACTGCTTGAAGAAGCATGGTGCAAAATGGGTTGATGAGCTTCCGTGCGTGCTATGGGGCAACCGGACCACACCCAGCCGAGCCACCGGGGAGACCCCATTCTTCCTGGTCTACGGGGCTGAAGCATGCCTTCCCCCGGAAATTCACCTGGGCTCACCACGGGTCCAGGCTTTTAACGAATCCATGCAGAAACTACTGCGGCATGACGATGTGGACTTCGTTGACAAACGAAGGTGGCGAGCAGCAATCCGAAATGCACGCTACAACCAGGCGCTCAGGCGTTCTCATCAATGGTTCATGCACAGTAGGGAGCTCCGGGCAGGGGACCTCGTCCTAAGGCGGATCCTGAACTGAGCAGGGCTCCACAAACTCTCCCCCAGCTGGAAGGGTCCCTTCAAGGTTACAGAAGTATGCCGGCCCAAATGCGTTCGCCTTGCCACAGAAGAAGGGATGCCGCTACCCAACCCATGGAGCATAGAGCATATGCGTAAGTTTTACGATTAAACAGAGCAGGAAATGAATTTTTCCTTTGTAATAAGATAGGATCAGCGTGCGGTCCAGAGCAGTGGGGGTCCGTCCTCGTAAACCCGGCCTCTGGCATCCATCGCACCATCGGCTAGCATTAACGCGCGGCCCAGAGCGGTAGAGGTCCGCCCTCATAAACCCGGCCTCTGTCATCCATCACGCAAGCCATGTATATCAAGTTGCAAAGGAAAGATTTGGTCCCAGTTCTGTCTTTGTGTCAAGGTTTTATTTCGCATTTCGATTCTCGAGCTTTTCCCTTTCTAACCCCCGCGCGGACTTCCACTCTTGTCACTACAGCTAAGATCTGTATTGAGTTGCCGGACTGCCGTACAGGTCCGGACCCCCTTGCTGCTGGGAGAGGGGTCCGGACCCCTAGGGACCTCCTCTGGAGAGGGGGTGCTTGTTTCCTGGGGTGGTCCGGAGTCCTGTGTAGCCGCTTAGCTGGTTCTGTACCCAAAGTCTACACGCTCCACCACCCTGTAACGAGTGCTCTAGTACCCGAGCTGGGTAATTAGGGGCCCAGACCTCGTTCTAGCTCAAGGGTTGGCTTCCTAAGTCCTACATGGCAGGTCCAGCTCCATATCTCAATGGATCGAGTACGACAGAATGGCCTCACCCACTGCTAGGGAGGGGTCCGGAACGTCGGAGCCAGGTCTGGTAAAGTCGTGCTTGTTTCCTGGAGTGGTTAGCGTCGTCCGTGGAGCCCTGTGTAGCGGCTTAGCCTGGTTCCGTACCCTAAACCTACACACTCCACCACTCTGTAACAAGCATCGTGCTGCCTGGACATGCGTATCCGGAGGTCCGGACCTCATACTAGCTTGGGGACCGGTTCAGAATAAGTCCCGCGGGCCTGCTACTAAGCTTTGACTTTGAGTGGTATGCAGATTAAGCCTTGACTGGTGGTATGCAGATCAAACCATTGAGCCTACCTACCAGGGGGCCCCGGCATCCGCTTTAAGGCTTCATGCAGATCGAGGTCTAGTCTCGGTGGTAGACAGAATCAAACAACTGAGCCTGTCTCCCAGGGGGCCCGGAGCGTTCGCTTTGAGCCAGATACCAAGGATCGATTCTGCATGCGTCAAACAGTTAAGTTGCAGTATCATTACTACCATCCCAGCGAGTTTGATTTTCCTCTCTGTAGTTTTTTCTGCTATTCAGAGAATAAGTCGCTCGTTTGACTTAGAATCTGTGCTACACCTATACCCAAGAACACTTGTTCAACCTCATAGGGAGGTCCGGAGCGTCTTCTTGGCTCGGATGGCAGAAAGGTTCAAACAACTGAACCTATCTACTAGGGGGCCAGGGCGCCGGGGTGCTGCATACCGCAAACCAGAGCAACTGACAAACAACTAAGTTGAAATTTCTTCTATTAAAATTTCAACAAGTACAATGTTTTTACATAACACAAAAAACAAAAGTTCTACTGCTGTGATGGTCCAGCTTAGGAATCTGCAGACCCCCGCTTGAAATAAGCAGCTACAAAGTCGACGACCTCCCGCACACTTTCCCGAGCGGAGGCTTCCGTCTCCGCCACTAGACCATCGACGACGGGGGCTAGCGAGATGGCAGGGTCGTGGCTCCGGAGGCAGGTCAAAATGTACTCCTCCACCATCCGGCACAGCTCACGGCCCTCGACTTCGAGGTGGCCAACGAGGATCGGCTCCAGGCGCCGGAGTCTCTCTGAAGTAGAGTTCAGCACCGGGAGGGCGTCAGCAATTGAAGCCGGCGGCTCCGCCACTTGGATTGGACTCATTCCAAGTGGCACCAGTGCTGAGCTTGCTTTGCCCGCCCAGTCAATGATTCACTGGGCCCCCATGCGCTGGTCCTCCTGCAGCTTCTGGGCTGCCTCCTGGACCGCCTCCTGCACCTGGGCATCCAGTGCCACCTAAGCCGCCTCCAGCTGGCGGGTCTTCTCTTGGAGCGAGGCCTCCTTCTGCGCCGCTGACTCCTTCAGGGTCTTAAGAGACTCGCGCTGGCGTGCAAGGGCCTGCTCCATGCCGGTGGTGAGGGATTCCTGCCATGCAAGGGACTTCCTCTCCTCCTCGAGGTTCATCTCGGCAACAGCCTGCTGGCTGGCGGTCTCCTACAGCTCCTGGCGCCATCGATGCAGGGACTCGGAGAGTTTGTCGAGCTCCTGCTTGCGGACCTCGAGTCCCTGGCTGCAAGACTCGAGCTCAGATCGCTGGACCGCAAGGCTGGCCTCCTCATTGGCAATAGCCTCCTCCCGCAGCTCCAGGACTTTCTCCCGTCCCGCCGCCGCGAGCTCCCGGTCGAACACCTTCCGGAGCCCTTTCCTGTAGGACTCAAGGTAGGCCTCTAGTTCGGACCGGGCGGCGGCAGCACGGGAGGCCTCGGCCTTCGTGCGCTCCTCCAAGTGGATGTGCCTGTCGCCGAGGCGCTGACGCTCGCTCTCTATAGCTGCCCACTCCCGCCAGAATGCTGCCTCAGCGGAAGAGGTCGCCTCTTCTATCGTCCGCCAGACCCGGACCAGCACCCGGGGGAGGGGAACCGCATCCTCCTCTGGGGAACCCTGCAAGAGCCGCCTACCAGAGACCACCTCCAGCTCTTCCTCTACTGCAGGTTGGGAGCTGGGGGTGGGGACATCTAGCATAGACGTCGGGCCCTCGGGTACCGAGGTGCTCGCCGTTGCTGCGTCCGCTGCCGCTGTGCTCGCCATCACCAAGCCCGGTGTCGGCGCGTCTGCCGCCGTAGCCAGGGCCTCAGGGGGCCACCGCGTCGGGCGGTGCGGTGCCTGGCACTGGCGCATCCGCCGCCGCCGTGTTGGGCGCCATCGGGTCAGCAGAGGTCGCCGCACCCGAGGTTCCCACATCCGCCGTCGCTTCCGCCGTTGCCGCCGAGGCACCGGTCGCCTGGACCCCCGCTGACGAGCCAGCGGCGGCGGAAGAGCTGCTTGGGGGAAAGGCCCTGGCGAACGAAGAGAAGAAGCTCTTCAGCAAAAAGCGAAGCACCGAGAATAAAGGGAGTGAACGGAAGAACACTTACCCCGAACCGCCGGGCTTCCAGCGTCCACGGAGGCTGGGCGACCGCTGCTGCCCTGGTGGGGGCGGTGGTGGTGGAGGTTGTTGCTGTTGTTGTTCCTGCTGCTGGTGCCGCCAAGGAAAGGCACGATCCATCGGCGGTGGTGGCGG
Organism: Panicum virgatum; assembly: GCF_016808335.1. Classification (NCBI taxonomy): domain Eukaryota; kingdom Viridiplantae; phylum Streptophyta; class Magnoliopsida; order Poales; family Poaceae; genus Panicum; species Panicum virgatum. The sequence goes on from NC_053139.1 coordinate 47,530,908, forward strand.
CGCAGCTACTTCAGGGGCCCTGCGTGAGCCGAGGGCCCGGGAGCTACCCTGGCCCGCGTCCTCAGTGGTCCTCTGACGCTTTGCGACGGGCTCCTCAGCGGCCCTGTCTCTACGGTGCAACCTGCGCCGGCTCGCCTCCTCCGGCGATGCGTCGGAGCTGCTTCGGGCCTGGCTGGGACCGCTCGCGATGGAGCTATGTAACACCCTAATTCAAATTTCAGTATTTAATAATAAATTTAATTGGCTTTATTTAATTTTCTAGGGTTTAATTTGTTTAGCTTGCATTTAATCTAATTTTTGTTCCATAAGTAATTAAAATTTATCATAGGATTAACTTTGTTGATGCATTCATGCTGGTGCATGGTTCTTTCGTTTGAGTGCTAGTGTGGATTCAAAGTTTGATTTGAATTCATATAGGTTCGAGTTGTTTAGGTTTAGAAATAAACAAAGTTAAAGAAGGAGCTCAACCCAACCCAACAACCTAGCCCATGGGAAAACCCAACCCAACCCCTCCTTCCTTGCGGGCCCTTTCCTTTTCTTTTGCCCAGCCCAAACCCGCAACCCAGTCTCCTTCGGCCCAGTTCCACCCCGGCGGCCCAGCCCGCTCCCACTCCTTCCCTTCTCCCGCTCTCAGGCCGCGGCCTCCTTTCCCTGGGCCGCTCCCACGCGACCGGCCCGCCTTCCACGTCCCCGCTCGGCCCAGCGAGACAGCATCGCCCCGCGCTAAACCCCGCTCCGTTCAGCCCGCGCGCGATGTCCTCCGTCCAACTGACAGGCGGGCCCAGTGCGTCAGCCTCAGTTCGCCGCGCTAGGCCCGCGTCGCCCCGCTGTGCCTCGCGCTCGCCCCGCCACTGACAAGCCGATCCCACGGGTCAGACCCGTCGTCCCCGCAGCGTCCACTCGCGCAACGGCCGCGGCGTCCACCCGAGATCACCGCACCTTTCCTTCCCGAACTCGAACCCCGAGATCTCCGAGCAGCCTCCTTTAAACACCCCCGCGACACCCCTGCACCCCATCCCGCGAGCGCCGCCACCCCAAAACCCTAGCAGTGCCCGCTCGCCCTGCTCTGCCGGGACGAGATCCTGCGCCGCCGTGGAACCGCCGCCCCGTTGCACTCCGCTCCACTACGACCTGCACAGGAGCATCGCCAAGGTTCAGTGAAGCCCCCTGATCCCTCCACACCGACCCCAGGCCTACTCCTCGCCGCAATTTCTTCTGCGGCGCTCGGAGGTGAGAACGCTCCGCCGTTCAATTTTTCCTCGCCGCCGGTGACAATCGTGTCCCTCTGACCCTGCAGCGCTCCCGCATGCCTCCACCGAGACGATCCAAGGAGTTCCGGAGCCTGGCGCACAACTCCAGCCCCCGCCTCCGCGAGCGCTGCCCCTGCTCCGCCGCCGGTCAGCGACGTCGTCGACTTCACCCAGCCATCTTCTTCGATCCAAAGCCCGGTGAGCATCCGTAGCACTTCTGTTGTCTGTTGCGTTCGTTACCTTGGCTAGTAGCACCCTCTAGGAGCGCGGGCGTTGCTCGTCGGCGAGCTCCGCCACCGCCGAGTCACCCCCTTCACGGTGCGCACCGCCACACCCTTCGCGGACCCTCACAACCCCCGCAGGTGGACTACCCGTTCGACTCTGATCCTCCACGGCCAAATTCTAGGCCAAACCGAGCCCTGGAACCCCAGAAATGCCACACACCGGCGATCCCCCGCCGCGGGAGCACGCCGCCGGCGCGTTCCGCCGCCGCCCCGCGCCCAAACCCTCCTGAGCCGTCAGATCCCGCGTGGACGCCCCCGATTAGAACCCGATCCGAACAGATCTGGACCACCAGATCGAGATCGAGCGGCCGAGAATCGTGCGTACCGGTTCGGCCTGTAACTTTCGTTAAAGAGTCCCTGGACTCTTTGCTTTTCAACCCGAGCTCCGGCCAGTTCAAAAGAAATTAGAGTTAGGTCATGTTTTTAGCACTTAACACCCTGAGCTTTTTAAATATGGAACCTGCGGTCCAAACCTATCTTTTTCGCGAGTTAGACCCCAGAACTAACCTTTAATTATGTTTTAGTCCTCGGTTTTTGCCCAGAAACCCCCTAGAACTCCAGTTTTCTTACAAATAGGTCCCTGGAACTTGTTTTTGGCCTAGATTTTGCGTTTTAACTCCGTTTTAGGCGTTCTTTATATCCACGCGATCGTTGTAATGCGTAGAATAGTTTTAGACTAGTTTACTGTGCTGTTCCTATGTATTGATGTACTATTCCTTAGCATTTGTTAGTGTTTGCTTGTATGCTTATTGTGTGTCTTGCTTTTGGCCATGTGTTCGTGAGGAGACGCTGATCCATCTGAGGAGCCCCAGTACCAGTACCTGGAGCAGCCGTCTTCCGACCAGTTTGAGCAGCAGTAGGAGCAGTATGAGGAAGGCAAGTATAACATGAACAACACCTATCACTTTAAATACATTTTCATACTGCATTTTAATAATGTATGCCTATAAGGACTTTCCTAGCCACTTTATATCCTTTATATATATATATTCCTTGGGTTGCATTTTGGTTAGTTGTGCTAGGTGCCGCGCTATAACACACTTGGTCCTTTTTAATTAATTTGATTTATGGTATATACAACTTAATTCTGAGAGTGGCCTGTTTGAGGGGCTCACGTCTCGTTAAAATTGGTTTTGTTAGAAACATGGTTTAGGGGGCCAGCACGGTGCTTACTGCCTGGTTGGCCACTCTCCATAAGGACTGGTTCATAGAGCGACAACCTGGGACAACAGCGCTACCACAAGACTGGAATGGGACGGTCTTTGCTTACTAATTAGGTCATTTTGGTTCGGGAGTAACTTACCGACGGGGCAGGAGGGGTGGTGAGCTTCAATGGTGCCCAGGCTACGAGGCTTGGTCTGCGTACCCCTCGAGGTGGTTACCATCGTTGCGGAGCCTGATTCCTTAGCGGTTACACCTTACCAACGTGATCCTTTGTAACGGCCTCGTAGTGAGTTTGCTAGTCATCTCACCTAAGTGTGATGAACAACTAGCGTAGCTCACAACTTGTGGGTAAAGATGTGCAACCTCTGCAGAGTGTAAAACTGGTATACTAGCCGTGCTCACGGTCAAGAGCGGCCCATATCCTCCTTTTGATTAGTGGGGTTATCTTCTTCCGACGAGGGGGGTGCCTCTCGGGGTTACCTTGGTGGTTTCGGTTTGGTTCTCAGTAGTAACATGATTAATTTTGATTAATTACTATATAACTGGGTTTATGGTAATTCATCAACTTGTAGTAATTAGCTTTAATAAAATTTTACCAAGACTTAAAAGCTAATGCAGTCAGTCAGCCAACCTTAGAGCCTCATAGTTTGTGTTATACTTGTTGAGTACAAGTTGTGTATTCACTCTTGCCTACTCTACCCTTTTTCCTCTTGGGGATACTCTACTGCTGCTCAGTTCCTGCCAACGCGAGGGAGATCGCTCAGCGCTACCAGGACTACGAGGACTTCTAGGCATTTCGCCTCCCAGTCGACGTCCCTGTGGCGCCCTGCTTCCGAGAGCTTCTCGTATATGTCTTTACGCTTCCGCATACTCTGTATCAGATATTTTGTCATTAATGTAATAAATATCATTCGTATATACTTTATTATATCTTTTTACGTGATATGTGCTATGATATATTGTTCATTCTGTTGTATATACGTGTGACTTGATCCTGGCACGTATATGATTGCTCGGTTTATGTCCTTTTATAAACCGGGTGTTACAAGCTACCAGCCACGGCCAGCTTGCCCTTGGCAGAAGGGCCAGACCCTGCGGCACTCGGCACGGCCTGTTCCTCGGACGCACCGGGGATCCGGATCCCACGGTCCGGGTCGCCCCCAGTTTGGCGCGGTGCTAGCCCACCATCATCGAGGGTTGGCAGAGTGGCCAGCACCGCAGTCCTCAGGCTTGAGTCCTCGCAGAGAGGAACAACACCCTGAGGAAGGATCAGGTGCTCCGGGACGAAGATCTCCCCCGTCACCGCCCGCACCACGACCTCCAGGCCTTCCTGGGTCAGATCGTTGTCCAAGCGACGCTCACGCCTGGTATTAGCCGCCCAGTCTATGACAAGGGGGCCCAAGCCCGCCTGTCAGAAGAGGTGGGTAACAAACGAAGGTGTGAAATGGCGGGATTCGAACCGTCACGCGCGCGGAGCGAGGCGGAAGACGAACCGACACGCCTGCACGAGCGCTGACAGGGTCAGACTTTTCGGGAACCGCGCTGGCGGAAAAGAATTCCTTTTACCCCGGCGGCAGTAATACCGAGCAACGTACGCGTGACTAGGCCCACCACTGTGCGTGGGGGCCTTGAGTCAGTAAGCTGTTGCGATGTGATGGGCCAGTAGGGAACCCTGTGGATGGACAAAGCCGGACAAGACTCCTGCAGCGCGCACAGTCTAACGCTGGAGGCTTCAAGTTATGCAGAGCTAGATCACAGTAGTGGCCCCACCTGCGGATTCGTCGCCTTTCCAAAGGTGGGCCCGGGGGGCCACTGTCGGTACTCTGTAGCAAGGATACTCACTCCTACTACATCAAGACAGGACTCGCGTTGTCATTCATAACTATGCCCTAATGGGCGGAGCAGCCGGGCCCCATGGGTCCGGCTCTTACCTCACCAGGCCAATGGCCCCGGACCCGTTCCCCGCTCTAGGAACGGGTCCGGTGACGCCACGTGTCCCTGAGGAAGGGAAGCTCCGCGCCAACAGCCGAGGGCTCGGACCCCCCATATGGGTCCGGGACCTCCCCGTGTCCGTCCGGACCTCCCACACGCGTAGAACCAATATACCGCCGGGGCGGGGTCCGGGGGCGCCACGTGTCCAGCAGGCGTAGGCGCGGGCGCGAGTCTTCCGCTGGAAGACTCGCCCACCCACTGCATTCAATGCGGGTGGTTGAGGCGTGCTCTGCCGCCGCCGCAGCAGCGGGGTAGCTTTTGTCAGGCCTCACTGTAGACCGCATATTACCGATGTACACAGTGCAGCCGCATGCGCCGCATCCGCGCAGAGCCCGTCTGCCGCATTAAATGGATACGACGGCACGGCACCCTTTCATCATACCGCCTACGCCGCAATCTACACGGCCCGTTCATTTACGCGGCAGGCTACGGCAAGCTACGCCGCAAGCTACGCCCTGGCGCCGTTTCGACAAGACAGGGCATGGCTATGCTGGACGGAAAATTCCCACGGGCAAAACAAGGAAATCCAGGAATAAGGTCTCCGTCGCCTGCAATGCCATAATGTATGTACAGTATGTTATTTTATACTACATCGCTGGGCCCATCTGTCGGGGACCCAACGGCTATGTACACTCCTCCCTTGAGATATAAAAGGGAGGAGTACGTAAAGCCAAAGAAGACCAGGCGAAGGCAGACACAACACAAGCTCGGATTCACTCCGAACAATCCCGTTCTCAACCTCTTGAGAGCACAAGCAATACAACACACAGTGGATGTAAGGTATTACGCTCCGGCGGCCCGAACCACTCTAAACATGTTGTGTTCATCGTGCTCTTGTATCTAGATTGGACTAATCCTAGCTACACCCAAATTCTCACCCTCTGGATTTTGGCGGATGCACTATGCCATCCGGCTATGGATTTGCACACCACGACAACCTCCAGCGCCGCCCCTCCCTGTCCCGCGACTCCGGCCACCAAGGCCGCGCGCGCCCGGCCCGCTAGCTTCGGCCGCCATGGCCGCATGCACCCCGCCCCGCGTGCTCCGTCGCCATTGCCACAGGACCTCGTGCACCCCGAGCCGCTTGCGCCCCTGCCCTCCATGGCCGCACGGCCACACGCGCGCGCCGCGCCCTCACACCGCTAGCCGCGAGGGCCGCCGCCGCCAGCCACCTCCATTCATTGTGTTTGTGAGATAAGCAGCAAGCAGAGGAGAGTAGCTGCCACGCTCGCTGGATAACTGCGTGGCAATTATTTTGTCTTGAACTTAACTATTTGACCCTAAAAAAGTTATGATTAGTTTCTGATCTTTTTTGTCTCGAACTTAACTATTTGACCTCCAAAATGAGTTTCGTTTAATTTCTTTCTTTGCTCTTCCGTGTAAAAAATTCATGTATCTAAGCATATCTAAACATGCTGCAAAAGTGAAATGCTGGAAAGTAGACATCGTTATTAATAAATCACTAACTCATTTAGGAACTAAATAGCTACTCCCCCGTCCCATAAAAAGTGCAAAATTCTGAGTTTGAAAAAAATCCCACAAAGAGTTCAATTCTAGAGATTGGATCTCAATTACATGTTTAATTAAGTTGTCAGATTTGAATTGTATGCCAAAACTAATCATATGTGGGAAACAAATAAGGGTATAAGAGTCTTTTCACACCATCACTAACTAATCTGTCGGAAAAAACTTAGAATTACACTCTTCATGAGACTGAGGGAGTAGGTTTAGCAAACTAGCTAATTACAAATTTTTTCAGGGTCAAAGAAATAATTCTGCGCGAAATGCCGGCTGCCTGCGCACCGCTGACGCCGGTGCCCCGCTCGTGCCGGCATGGACGGGCGCGGGGAGCCGGCGTGGGCCGCCTCGCCCCGCGCCTGGGAAATTCAGAAAGAAAAAATAAACTAAAATAAAAGAGACGCTACACTTATGAAAAAATAAATCTAAAACGAAGATAAATAAGAAAGGTGCATGTGCTTATTACTTATTAATGTAAGTATCACAAAATCGCATCAGATGGTTTTAATTATCCCTTCGTTGAAGCGTCACACTAGCTAGGGCGGGCATTTGGGATTTACAAGTTGGGCAATGTTTCCTGCACACACTCTCCGTGTCGTAGCTAGGGCTGGAAAAAAAACTCGCGGCTCGCGAGCCGGCTCGGGCTCGGAGTGGCTCGGCTCGGCTCGGAGCGGCTCGCGAGCCTGGAACGAGCCGAGCCGAGCCTCTTTTCTCGGCTCGCTAAAATACCGAGCCGAGCCGAGCCAGCTCGCTCTGGCTCGCGAGCCGGCTCGCGAGCTGAGCCACCTATGGACCACTTGTCGATTGTCATGTAATTTAAAATATTTTCTTTTTATTTTACTTTGTTGTGGCTATGATACTGTTAAAATCTTGATATGATATTGTTAAAATCTTTATGTGGTACTGTTAAAATCTTGATGTGGTTGCACTCTTGTATGTGATCTGTGAATCTGTGAACTGTGATACAAATATGCAATAACTAGCTGTGGCTCGCGAGCCGGCTCGAGCCGGCTCGCGAGCCGATAACGAGCCGAGCCGAGCCTCTTTCAACGGCTCGTGAAATTACCGAGCCGAGCCAGGCTCGGCTCGCTGGATGACCGAGCCACGGCGAGCCGAGCCGAGCCTGGCTCGGCTCGGCTCGTTTCCAGCCCTAGTCGTAGCACAGCGGCTTGGGCTTCTGTCGGCTCCCCGTCACAATATGCAGCGATGCAGAATATCAGCGTCACCTTGGACTCCTCGAGTGTTGTATTGTGGCTTCTGATTAAGATGACTCATAGTTCTGACCTCGACAATAGGACGACCTGTTTCAATAAGTGACGGTACCTCAGGACTGGGGTACCCCCTCTTGCTATGTCAAGACTCGTGTAGTTATCCGTAGCTACGTCCTAAAGAGTTGAGCAGCCGGATCTCTGGGGTCCGGCTCCATCTCACCGGATCAACAGCCCCGGACCCGCTTCCCGCTCGGAACAGGTCCGGTGTCACCACGTGTCCTGGAAAAGAAAGCGCTCAGGGCCAAAACGGCCGGGGGGCCCCGGACCCCCCACGGGTCCCGGACCCCCGTATACTATCCGGACCCCTCTCCGGAAGGGAACAGACACCCCGCCTGTCGGGGTCCGAAGCCGCCACGTGTCCGCAGGCATAGGTACGCGTGTGGCTACCAAACTCCCTCGGAAAGACTTGCCCACCTACCGCATTCAATGCGGGAGGCGTTAAGTGCGCTCTGCCACAGCAGAGCCCGAGGAGACTTTTTGCCAGGCTGTGCTGTTAGTCGCGTGTTACCAAAGTGCACAGTATAGCCGCTGGCACCACTCACGCCACGCGCGTTAGCCTGCTACGCCAGTTAGACACGACAACTCGGCGACGGAGTATCATAACGCCTATGCGGTAGACCCAACAATCTACGCTGCAACCTACATTGCCTCAACGGGCGCCTCGCCGATGGGACAGGAGAAGACCTCCCTCGGTCAGGAAGTCTACAAGACGATGAAGCGTATCCGGCAAAAGATGCTCTATCACTGTAGCACCATTAGTGTCTATTTAGTATAGTATACATCCTTGTTGGGCCCACCTGTCGGGGTCCAACGCCTATGTACGCGCCCTCCTTGCTCTATAAAAGGGGAGCGCCCGTTAGAGAAGATCTCGGGTCCAAAGAGAGACTTGGGGGGCAGAGGATAGACTCATTCATTCCTAGTGCAATACACCACACAGTGGACGTAGGGTATTACGCTCCGGCGGCCCGAACCACTCTAAATCCGTGTGTTCTTGCGTTCTTGCCCCGAAGCTAGATCGGCCTAATAGCTTAGCACTTCCCCGAGTACTCCCCCTCGGCGAATAGGCGGGTGCGTTCCGCCACCCGGCTGTGGGTACCCCCAAAAGCCCACGACATTTGGCGCCGTCCGCGGGGAACGTGCAAGCGTGGGCTAGATCTCCAAGCTTCTAAGGCTGAGCTCATCCTCTGCAACGGTGGTGAGAAGATGAAGAGAGGCATGGCGGCACCTACACCGCATGTCAATGCGCCGAGGCACCAGCGCCCTCGGTGCGGCGGCGCATGGCAGTGGCGCCTGCTGTGCGTCGCCAATGCGACGCCTCAGGGCCGGCACGGTGGTGCGCGGGGGCGACGCCTGTTGCGTGTCGCCCTGCGCCATCCCAGTGTGGGCTCAAAGTTTTCTCTCAAGCAACCACCGGAGGCCACCTACGGCGGCACGACGTCGGCTCGAGGTTTCCTCTCAACACGGAGCCTGGAACCGGAAGGATGCCTGTTGCCTTCTCCCTCGCTGGTTCAAGCCTTCCTTGGAGTTGCTGCAGACAGGCGTCGACCTCCACCGCAAGGTGAGGGGGCCCTATGCCAGCACCAAGGTAGAGCCGGCGAATGACCGCCCTTCTCCACGCTCCGTGCTCGTCCAAACGAGCACCCGTCTACCCGCTGCACCAGGGTGCCAGGCTGGCTTCCGTCAGCAGCTGGCAACGGCGGCAGGGCCACTCCCATTCAAAGCCAAAGAAGTTGTTCTCATGCAAACCAAGCATGAAACAGTTCTTGTTCAAAGGAGGGCCCTGCAAGCTCCCGAGGTGATGCTGGATGATACTGTACAAGCACGTCCAGGGCGCCCTCGCCCCCAACAAACTCAGAAGAGCCTCCAAGACGGCAGCTCCTCTACGGCCAGCAACATGCACACCATACGAGGTGATGACTGTAGATTATGACTAGATGGGATTGAGTGTGTTTCTCCTTTGTAATGATTCGGTGCCTACGTGTGGTCCAGAGCGGTAAAGATCCGCCCTTGTAAACCCGACCTCTAGCTTCATCGCACAAACAGGTGACACCAACAAGTGGTCCAGAGCGGTAGAGGTCCGCCCTCGTAATCCCGACCTCTGATGTACACCACAAATCAAGCAATAAAGGAGATTTGCCTTATCGGTCCTATCTTTACATTAACCTGATAGCACTTGTCCGTTCAGCTTGCATGTTTTCTCCCTTCCGTACGGAGTCTTTTCTTTTGTTGCTAACGATCCAAATTGAGCTGCTGGATTGTGGTCAGGTGGGGACACCTCTTCTAGCTAGAAGGCAGTTCGGACCCCTAGGGACCTGCCCAGGAGAAGTGGTGCTCATATCCTGGGGTAGAGAAGCTCCGCGTAGCTTAGCCTGGTAATATACCCTAAGCCTACGTACTTCACTTCCCTGTTACGAGTTCCCTAGTATCCGAGGCTGCTATTCCTAGAGGTCCCGGGCTCCTTTCTAGTATAAGGCCTGGTTTCCTGCGCCTTGCTGCAAGGTCCGGTGGCGTAATTCATGGATCGTCGGCAACGACTGAAGTCCACTCCGGGGGCCCGCTCCGGCGGAGACCGCTCGCCACGGTCGACTCAAGTCCACTCCGGTGGCCCGCTCCGGTGGAGACCGCTCGCCACGGTCGACTCAAGTCCACTCCGGTGGCCCGCTCCGGCGGAGACCGCTCGCCACGGTCGACTCAAGTCCACTCCGGTGGCCCGCTCCGCGTGGAGACCGCTCGCCACGGTCGCTCCAAGTCCACTCCGGTGGCCCGCTCCGGCGGAGACCGCTCGCCACGGTCGCCTGAAGCCGGGTCCGGGGAAGTAGTGCTTGCTCCTTGGGCAGTTCGAGGTCCGCTTAGCTCGGTTCCGTACCCTAAGCCTGCACTTTCGCCGCCCTATGGAGAGCACTCTAGTATCAGAACCTGGCGACAAGTGCTACAGCCTTGAAGGGGTCCGGAGCACCCGCTCTCGACATGGGCACGCCAATGCAATCAGCATTGCGTCATGATAATGGCCCCACCTGCGGGTTCGTACCTCTCCCGAGGAGGGCCCGGGGGCCACTGACGGTACCTCAGGACTGGGGTACCCCCTCTTGCTATGTCAAGACTCGTGTAGTTATCCGTAGCTACGCCCTAAGGAGCTAAGCAGCCGGATCTCTGGGGTCCGGCTCCATCTCACCGGATCAACAGCCCCGGACCCGCTTCCCGCTCGGGATAGGTCCGGTGTCACCACGTGTCCTGGAAAAGAAAGCGCTCAGGGCCAAAACGGCCGGGGGCCCCGGACCTCCCACGAGGTCCCGGACCCCCGTATACTATCCGGACCCCTCTCCGGGAGGGAACAGACACCCCGCCTGTCGGGGTCCGAAGCCGCCACGTGTCCGCAGGCATAGGTACGCATGTGGCTACCAAGCTCCCTCGGAAAGACTTGCCCACCTACCGCATTCAATGCGGGAGGCGTTAAGTGCGCTCTGCCACAGCAGAGCCCAAGGAGACTTTTTGCCAGGCTGTGCTGTTAGTCGCGTGTTACCAAGGTGCACAGTACAGCCGCTGGCACCACTCACGCCACGCGCGTTAGCCTGCTACGCCAGTTAGACACGACAACTCGGCGACGGAGTATCATAATGTCTATGCGGTAGACCCAACAGTCTACGCCGCAACCTACATTGCCTCAACGGGCGCCTCGCCGATGGGACAGGAGAAGACCTCCCTCGGTCAGGAAGTCTACAAGACGATGAAGCGTATCCGGCAAAAGATGCTCTATCACTGTAGCACCATTAGTATCTATTTAGTATAGTATACATCCTTGTTGGGCCCACCTGTCGGGGTCCAACGCCTATGTACGCGCCCTCCTTGCTCTATAAAAGGGGAGCGCCCGTTAGAGAAGCTCTCGGGGTCCAAAGAGAGACTGGGGGGATAGAAGATAGACTCATTCATTCCTAGTGCAATACACCACACAGTGGACGTAGGGTATTACGCTCCGGCGGTCCGAACCACTCTAAATCCGTGTGTTCTTGCGTTCTTGCCCCGAAGCTAGATCGGCCTAATAGCTTAGCACTTCCCCGGGTACTCCCCCTCGGGGAATAGACGGGTGCGTTCCGCCACCTGGCTGTAGGTACCCCAAAAGCCCACGACAATAAGATTAAGATGTGTTGATCATCAGCATCTAGCTATATTCTCAATCGACGGGTGGGGGGGGGGTGGGGGGCAATCAAAGATGGCGAGGTGTAACTTACACTGTACAGGCGATGTTGCTAGGATCAAGACTATGGCCATCATCGCCATCGTCATGCGCGTCGAGCCCCCGCACCTCTCCCTCGTCATACTCATTGGATCTGAATCTGAATAAGGCCCCGTTTAGTTCCCAAAAATTTTTTTACAGTACCCGCCACATTAAATCTTTCGACACATGCATGAAGCATTAAATGTAGTTGGAAAAAATAACTAATTACACAGTCTAACTGATTAGCACGAGATGAATCTTTTAAGCATAATTAATTCATGATTGGACATTATTTATCAAGTAACAACGAAACATGCTACAGTAACTTTTCACCCTACTTTTCGCAAACTAAACGCGGCCTAAGACGAGACAAACTCTGAAATTGCCCGCCCACGATTAAAAGGGTGTCGAGTACGTGGTATATATACACCTGCACCTGCTGTACATGGAAAGAAACATATCTTGGCCGTGCATGAAGTACTACCCCCCTCCCCGCATCGTCTCCTCCCGGAGGCGACTCGGGCGGCGACCCAAGCTCCGCCGCCGCGCCTCCCCTCCCGGCCTCCTCTCCGTCTCGCCGCCTCTGGGTCCCCGTCTCTGGGTCAATCGAGAGGGGGTTCCTCTCCGGGCCCCTTGACGCTGCGCTCATGTCCGCGCGCCGCCACCTCCGGTCGCATGGGAGGTAGTGTGCCCACGCTCCGCCGGATCCTCTCCCAGGGCGCATGTGGAGCAGGAGCTCGTGTCCAGCAGTCCAAATCCAGATCAAGTAGCTCGCGAGCTTTGCGTTCTTCCTCTTCCCTCCACCCTCGTCGTGGCCCGAGAGGTGAGGCGGGTGGGTCGTTGTCCGCCCGGCTGCGGCACGTCGTCCCTCGAGTCTGTGACGCCCTCCGCCGCATGCACAAGTCGCCGTCGTCCGGATTTTGCCTCCTACACAGTCGTCCCGTGTACGGGCCGCTGCCATCCGGTTTGGATCAGTAAGGTATGCAGACAACTGATTTGGAATTGACATCGTTTTGTGGCTGATCTGATTTGGATTGATGGCGTTCGCCTTGGATCCCTGTACGTTAGATTAATGGTGTTGTCCGTGTTCTCTCTGCAATGGCCATTATAGCTCGTGTATAAAGGTTAGCTTCAAATGTCAGGAAAAATTGTGTTTCTTTAGTTGTGCCCTTTTTTCATTATTAGTTATTACGCTTATGTACGACATTTGCAGCTCTTGACAGGTTTGAGAAAGCACATCACAAGCAAATTTGAGGAGCTAATATTGTAAGTTGCCTCCCTGGTTGTGTAAACTCTTTTGTATAAGCTTCCTGGATCATGCCGTCATCGGTTGTTTGCAGCCATATGTTCGAGACAAACAACTCAGTTTGTTTAACTTCTTGCATTTCCTTCATGAATAAATTTTTCCAAGGTAGTAGGAGCTTACTGCAAACACAATGTGTCTCCACCGTAGGCCTGAGTTAAATATATGGTCTTGATTCCTGATACAGTAGAGAAAGGCTCAACCATATATTTGTGAGATACAAAAGGCACCAGACCAACCACATATATATACAGTCTTAGGTTAGGTGCTCTGCAGTTTTAGTCTTTCAGTTGCCTCCACTCTGATATGATTGTTTTGTGGGAACAAAATGAGCCTATAATGGGTGCATAATTTTTTTTAAGAATCCAACCAAAGTGTGTTGAGGAGTACGTGAGCACCACACTGTCTTTCTGCCAGCTTATATTTTGATAATATACTGATGTATGTACTCTTTATCTTGAAATATTAAAGTTATGTTCAAGGAGAACACTAGGGCTAATTATAAAGCCTTCCTGCTCTGATCAACATCATTTTTTTTGCTCACAAAATGGGAGACGTTTGTGAAATGAAATCTCCTGCACCCTGTCCTGCTAGGTTCATTCTGCAGAGTAATGTTGTTTTAGGTTATCAAGTATGGGAGATGCTAGCTAGGAAGCCATTTGGTGATGTGTCAAATGTCCACAAACAAGGTATTGCTGAATCTCATCATCGTGTGTGCAAACTCCAGGTTCATGTGTGCAGTTAGTTCAGGAAGCATCCATGGCAGAAATTGTATTACACAAATCCAAACTAAATAACCAGTGATTTGTTGGTTTTCTTTGCAGAAGTTAAGGCAATACCAGGAGAAACACCTATCTCCTCAATATGTCCATTCATTGTTTCAATTAACTGATACTTGATCAAATTGGAGCAACTGGATTAGAGTAGGCATATAGGAGATTGATCAGCTAGCAAGGAATACCCTATCTGATCTACTATTCAAGGTACGTTGTCCTGCTTATGGTTTTGAATAATTTGTCTAATCCTTTTCTAATGTACAGTTATTTTTCTATGCTCTAATCCACTCTGGCCAACCATGCTCTGGCTGCATAACATTCCTACTGGTATAACCTCTATCTGTAGAAATAAAATTTGAAAAATGATTCTATTCTCTTGTGACAGCTAAAGTTGTGTGAATGTTGAAGCACTGTACTCTACTCCTGTCAGGAGAATGTTGAGTGGATGCAAATCAGGCCCAACTGCTTTTAACATTTGTGACTTTTTACTTTTCAAGGAGAACATCGAAGCACCCTTTTGAACTTTGTATGTATGTGATTGCAAGCTTTCTTTTGTTTGAAAAGCATATGGAACCAGAAAGAATATAAGAATAGATGTATCATCTGCTAGAGTGACACATATTTTTTTTTCATGAGTTGTATAAACTGTCCCTGAAATAATATCACGTTCATTCGCCACTGGACTCCGCAGATATGCTGCTTCTTCTACAAGAATATCACGTTCGGTGTGACCCTGTTCCTGTACAAGGTGTACACATTGTTTTCAGGCTAGCCCTTTCTACAACGACTGGGCAATGGTGAGCTACAATGTCCTCTTCACCTTGCTCCCTGTGATCTCCATGGGCGTCTTCAACCAAGATGTTTCTTCTCACTTCTGTCTCAAAGGTATCATACCAACCAGTACACCTGAGCTATGCCATCTGTTTTGGTGGATCACTACAAGTACAATACAATTGATCCTTGCTGATGACTTGCTGTAATGGCGATCGATGCAGTTCCCGATGCTGTACCACGAGAGCCCCCAGAACCTGCTGTTCCAGTGGCGGCGGATCATCGGGTGGATGGCTTACGGCGTTGCCAGTGCCGTGGTCATCTTCTTCCTCACCACAGCGTCGCTGCAGCACCACGCGTTCCGGCAGGGTGGGCAGGTGGTCGACCAGGTGACGGTGAGGCGACGAAGCTATGCTCGGCCAAGCTGCATGTTAATCAAGTGTGTTTTTGGATAATAATGCACTCATAATCATGTCAGAATGTTAATTTGCTTTGTGGAACTACCAATGTGTGTTAGTACAGCTATTACATGACTGAATCAGAAAACAATTCAATTTGAGAGAAGTTACAGAATAAATATACATTTGGAGGCACAGATCTCGCCCAAGCATTATTTCTCTTTTCCTCCTTTGTCTGTTGATGATAGAAAATATCATCATGATGGTTGTTTCTCATTTTACCCAAGAAATAGATGATTATTAATATTCATCTCATTAAATTACAAGGCTGAAAACATTTGATTCAAATTTTGCATAACCTCACCTAGATAAATGTTGATGATAGCACTGCTGAGGGTCATTCAGACTTTCAAATGTAACAATCATAGCTCTGTACTGATCTGCAACTGGAACTTACATAAATGTTTGCCATAGGTAACAATCAACAAGAGGTCTTCAGACGAGGAGGCAACATCGTAGTGGCTTCTTGCCTGTGATAAGCCAATTACCATTTTCATTTCAATACCAAAGTTCTTTGAGATGATGGTGTATTGCTGTATATCCCTAGCAGAATGGCATATGTGAGATCCAGGATGTCTGTTCTAGGAGATTTGCCCGAGGATATCATATGCCAGTGCTCAGTTATTTTTGTGAGCAACCATTTCCCAATATCGAGGTTATGTTTGGTATTGTCAGGAACACAATTAGGATGACTCGATGGTTACAGATAGGATAAGATGCAGTCTTGTGCAATTTGATTCCATGAGCTAGCAGATCATGGTTTGTTGGGCATTCTTTGTTCACTTGATTTCCAGAACATCTAATCTAGCTTTGATTTTTGACATGGTACCAATAATATTTTTCAATGTAAAACCATTGATGGAAGATATTATTTGTCTATGATATTTTTAGTAGTAGTTCAATGTAATCTAATCACTTTTAAATAATGTGACTTTAAACACGTGCATGTGGCACGTGCATCTCCACTAGTTAGCTACAGCAAGTGCTATTAGCTACAGCAAGTGCTACAGTACCATAGTTTTGGAGGTGCTTCGGTAATTAGACTTCATTTAGTACCTCTAATTAGTGGTCCAAGCTGCTAAAAGTTTTCATGAAATTTTTTTCACCCCCCTAACCAAATATGGCCCTTACCTTCTTTTGTCCAGACCGCCCACGATTAAAAGGTGCTCTACGTGGAAAGAAATGATCTGTTAATCATATCTTGCCTTATTTTGTTAATCATATCTTGCCTTCTTTTGTCGTCTTTTGTCGAGATTTATTCCCTCCCAAATCACAAGAATCCAGCCAAGCCAACCCGGGAACACAGGGGATATACGCGGTGTTTAAAACCTGGCGATCAGAGTACGGAGCTATCAGGGCGATATGGTGTGAGCGGCGAGCAGGTCGCGACGAGGGCTCCGCGCTCGTCGGCTGCTCGACAAGCCCAACTAGGTATGTAAGTCCCATTTTTTTTGGTTACTGGGTCGACCCAAAATTTAATAAAATAAATTAAAATGATATGCTATGTAGTTAATTTAGGAGAGAAATGAACTACAATGACAAATCCAAAAACACCTATGGATATCCATTTGTATCTCAAAGCCCAACTAACTCCATATTATTAAAATAAGAGATTTCCTTTTGTTCGCTTGTTTGACCCGGATGTCGCAGAGTGTAGCGCATAGCTGTAGCTGTAGGACTAGTCGTTTCCAGGGCTGTGTTTAGATCCGCAAAAAGGTGGTAAAAAGGGTCACATCGGATTCTGTAGCACATTGTAGCATTTTTTGTTTGTTTATGGTAAATATTGTCCTACCATAGGCTAACTAGGCTCAAAAGATTCGTCTCGCAACGTACATCAAAACTATGCAATTAGTTTTTTTATTTACCTACATTTAGTACTCCATGCATGAGGCAAAAGATTTGATGTGATAGGTGAATAGTGAAGTTTGGAGAGAAAGATTTTGCAACTAAACATAGCCGAGATGCTTCCATCCCCTTCTCCGTGCAGGTTAGGTTTGATGTCCACCAACAAAACATAATATACTCCTTAAGTGGCTCTGTTTGGTTCGCGCTGACACACCTAGCGCTACAAGAGAATTTTACATGTATAAAGTACTAAACAGAGTTTATTCACAAAACTTTTTCACATATGAGTATAACTTTACGAGACGAATTTAATGAGCCTAATTAATTCATGATTTGCTACAGTAATACTACAGTAACTATTTTCTAATTATGCGGACAAAGGTCTCGTTAGATTTATCTCGCGAAGTAGCGCGTCGTGGAGTTAGTTTTGTAAATTGTCTTTATTTAATATCTCTAATTAATGGTCAAAATTTACTATAATAATCTAGCGCTACTAAACCAAACAGAGCCTCCGTTTCCAACAAACTCTTAATATCAAGAAAAGATATGCTCCGGTTTTTCAGTACTTCTTTATTTCTTTAATAATTATTGGGTGGTTCCAACATTTCGTCCAACTCCCTTCAAATAAAAGAAAAAATTAGCTCTCCCAATACGTTAGTTGCATTGGGATGAGATTATTGGAGAACTGTAAAAACATCTCCCCCAATAACCTATGAAAGTAGTATAAGAATATCCCAATAATACTTATTAGGAGATATTTATTGGGAGATTGCTCTACCTTTCCTGAATGAGTATTATTATTTCCTTTTTACAAATGAAACAACCTTAGTGCTTGCGGTAGTAATTTCAAGCAAACAATTAAGTGTATGCATGTCCCACCCAAATCTTTATTCTCCTTGCTCTCGAAATCCACCAGTAGATTAAGCTGCAGGTCAAAACTTGTGCTGTTCAACCTTGTCATCTTGTCATGGTCGTTTCGTACTGTCCGACCTTCAGATTCTTGGCCGCCAACGAGCATTAAGCATGTCAAACTTGCAGGAAGGGAAAGAAAATAGGTGGACGCTCAATGCAAGTTAGGAGCCACCTCATCTCATGCATAGTCATAGGCTTTGCTCCGCTGTTTTTGTTACCTGGTCAGCAATCAATCCATGCCAACCCATGCCCATCCAAGCAACCAACAACCCGTATTAAAAAAAAAAAAGCAACCAACAACCAATTTCGCTTCGAGCCTCTCCTTCCTTCCCATACTCCTACCAGAGACAGTGCACCCTAAAGTTGAGAATATGGTGCATCGAGCACAATACATGAACCATAGACAATCAACATCTGCTTAGATACCATGCCAAAGTCAAACCCATCGTCACATCGAAATCTCAAATGCCCAATCCAGAACAGACTACAGGCACCTTGCTTAGCAGCATACAGCTATACATAATACTACTAGATGCAAGGGTAAAACTCTTCTGCTAATCCTACAGGTAGATACACTTAAATCTGAAAATGCTTGCTACTAGCCTATTGCACCATACTCCCCACTACACCCTATTCTCTAGATAGCTGCCATTCGATTTTTTTTTTTTGAACTGTAAGCTGCCATTCGATGGGCGGGTAAAAGGAAGGAATAGCTTCTACTGTCGGCATAAGGTTAACCTTGCATCTCTAGTTCTCTACTCCTTGTTCCGGGTCGCTCGGTCTTTCTTGTGCCCTCCAAGGATACGGGAGATCTGCAGACCTCTACTGAAGGCCTGGTTGAACAGCATCCTTGTCTGGAATTCGGACACGAATGGGAACCAAGCAAGGAAGGCAATGGGTGTGAACAGGAGGAGCCCCATCAGGATCTCGTAGCCCCGCGCAAGAGCCTTGATGGATCCCCAGAGCCCGATCTTTTGAATCACAGGCCTGATTGCTTGGGCAATCTGCAAAACAAGAATAAACAGATATATTAATTAGGCATGGAAATTAAAGGGACAGCGGAAAGAGAGAACATGTTCAGGCACTAACCAGGAGCAAACCCCATCCGGTTGGCATGAACGCAAGGATGCAGACAAAGATGTCCAGAACCGTCATGCCAGGGATTGCTATCAAGATTATCACAATGGACGTAAATGTTATAAATATGAGACCCTTTATCAACCGGAACACAAGCTGGAACTCTGCACTGAATCTTCTCCTGCCCACTGAAACAGTCTGGAAAAGAAAACACAATTACTGAGTGCTCCAGCTAGCCAGACCAGCTAAATCAGAGACAGTTTTTAAAGAAAGCATTTTATTTGATTCTAGCATTTCAAGAGCTAAGAAAGTTATACTATGCATTATCACAACGAATTCAATGAGTACTGATGAGTACCACAGTTAACAGAAGAAGCCTTAAAATGTAATATTACCTTCATAACGAGTAAGATGACAAAAATTACAACCCATGAGAAACAATAGACCTGCAAAAGTTCATTAGTTAGAAACCCCGGGGCAGCATAAACAGATGAAACCACCTTTCATTTGCCAAATAAGATAAGTAAATTACCAACACACTGTGGGTATCCTTGGTTATCTTCTTTGTTATATTCAAATGATACACAAGTCCATACTGGTAGATGAAGAAACGCAAAGCAAGCAGTATCTCTACAATAGTACCACGCTTCCCAGAGTGCCGAAGAGGCTCCTGCTCTTTGTCCCACCATGACTCCCAACTTTTCTCTGGCGCTACACCAATACCTCCACGATTGCTGATCCACTTGTGCCAATCAGTCCAGTCATCCACAATCTTCTGCCACTCAAATCCAGAAGGATTGAACAAGAATGGTGCAAAGAGCCAAGTGCCCACCATGAACCACATAGAGATGGTGATGAAGATGTATGTTATAGCCCCTCTATATGACTGCCCAAATATTTCATACACAACTAGCAAGATCATCAGCTCGATACCCTTGACAAAATGGCTTCGGGAATAAAGCCGATAGTTGTCAGCAAATTTGGCGTGGAACACCACAAATCCACGTCCAGTGGCTCTATATTCAGCTCCTCCATGGAGTAATGTCCTTCCATAGTAATGAGTTTTGGTCCCAAGTGAAAACGTGAAGAAAACAGATGCCAACTGGAGTTGCATTAGTACAAAGTCACTCAATGCTGTTCTGAATCCTCTCTCCAGACCGATTTCCATCATCATGGGTAGTGCCATCAAAAATCCAAGTTGCACAAAAGACTCTGATGCAAGAGCAACCTGGAGAGGCGCATTGTGCAGAAACCTCCTTCCAGTAGCCAGTGCTTCATCAAGTCCACTGAGGACAAGATATAACCGCCCATAGAGGAAAACATATACGGTCCACACTGTAATCTAAGTTCAAACAGAAATACCGGAAAGGTTAAGGGTTAACCAATGAATGGCTATGAAAGTGATAAGTTCAGGTCAGCAAAATACCATTGTACTGAAGTAGAAACCAATTGTTGTATAGTAACAGGATAGCATTCTGAAGAAATCAAAGCGGTGACCCAGCCGATAGATGTCACGGCTCATTGTCTGTTCGCCATTACCATTTGCTATCTTTGCCTCAAATAGAGATATTTGATTAAGACCCACATCCCTTCCCTTGCCAACTTGCATGTACTCATGATGAGTAACATTGCCTTCACGCAGTGTGGAATTGAATCCTGCGTCATAAAGGAACATAAGAGGCCACAGTATAACTAGAACAGTTCAAGATTTACTAAGTCAAGCAGCAATTGCAAAAGTTCAGTACCTGCAAATATGTCCTCGCTAAGATTGATAATTTTGGATGCTTTACTCACACCACCCCGTGTAAGGTGGAAAAGGCGATCGAAGATATCAGGATGGCCATAATGAAATCGAACCCTGGGCAAAGAGATGTTAAGGAAAAGAATGTCAATGCCAAGAACCGCAAAAAAAAAAAAAAAAAAAAAAACTCTTTTGGAATTTAAAGTCAAGTTTCAGTCAAGTACTAGTAACCTTGGGGAGAACAAATATACCAAGCAGATGGTTCAAACAACTCAGAGATTAACACAATTTGAATCGATAGACTGCACAACATCAAACAGCAAATGCACGATTGATCTCAGATGAATACCTCAGTGGATTGGCAAGTACACGTTGTCCAATAGTCACAAAACTAGTCTCCTGATTTGACATGAACCACGCAAGGGATGAAACACTGCACAAATTAAGCAAAAAATTAACTGCAGTAGGATAGACAGAAATATACAAAATATAGCTCAAAATAGTCCAAGAAGTTGGCATAGCCACATAGGTGCATAATTTAATCATAATTCATAAAAGTAGAACATGGAACATTACCTGCCAGTAAATATGTGTTCTCTAACACCAAGTATCGATGGGTATCTCACACCATCGTGTTTCTCCTCAAACTCTTGCAAAAGATTCCTCATCTTCAAAGCCTCCTCCATATAGTGTTCCTGCCATGACAAATCGACATAAGCAAATGAAAAAATGCGCAAAAATAATTTCCTAAAACCTTAAAGTGGACAGAGCTGTACCTGATTCATATCTATAGTTTGGAGACACTCGCCTCGAGTGAATATGATTGCGTGGTTCTGATTTTCTGGCTTTCCTTCACCAAGAATAGCATTACCTGGCAGTTTTATCTTGTAGATTACCTACAGAGGAAATATAGATGACAAGTAAGTGCAATGCATCTTGGACTACTATGGCTATGAGAAGCCTTTACTTCCAAAGAAGGAAAAGGTCACTTTCAATTGGATATTTCATCTAAAAGTATTGAAGTTTTCTAGATTGCACATAGAACAATTCCAACATCTGCACTCACAGTTACAACAAGCATTTCAAATAAATAATTATACATCACCAAAGTTCTTCAGGGCTACATGACTTTGGGACGAGGGGGGGTCCATATATCACCAGAATAGGCCGAGTATCAAGCAAGATAAATCCTCAGCAAATTTCACCCAAGGAATACCAAATTAACAAAACATTTTTTTTCATTACCTGATCAAGACTCTGACCAGGCTCATTAGGTTTTGTAACAGAAGCCTTCACTAATGCTGAGTAGTAAACCTTTTCAACCTTCTTGTTCCTATCTTGACTACGTGCTTCAACTTCATCAATATAGGCAACCCGCAGTGATGGATATCTGTCAAAATGCCCATTCTGTTACTTCAGTGCCATCATACAACACATGACGTACCTAGACAGCAAATAAACTAAGAGTTTGACACCATAAAGGAGTAATGTGTCCTACTGCCATAAATAACTACAATGTGCCCTGCGAAGTGTTGCCTGTATTTATTCCATTATAGCGATTATAAAACAAAATATTTTAATAAATAAACTCTCTATCAAACTAAAGATAGTGCCATGCTGTGACTATTCTAGATCAATAAACATTATGAATGCATGCAAAAGCAAAATTATTACGATACCACAAGGTTTCTTTTCATATATGAGCGTAGAATTTGAAAATGAAGCAAAGTAGCAAATAGAATAAATATCCACTTCTACTCTAGCATTTATCCAGAACTTTTCAATGAAACTCACGTTGTCATTAGCCTCAAAATGTCATGTGCACAAGGTTCGCCAGACCGTTTCTGGATTCCATATTGCTGGCATGAGACAACATATGTAAACTTCATGTCAGCTATGGCCTTGCATTGTGTCATTAATTGTGAGTCCTCAGACATCAGTTCAGTTGCTCTGTAACCTTCCATAAGATCTAATGGACAAGGAAGAGAAGTCAGCACATACAAAAAAGGTATTCAGAACAATAGCACAAGACTGAGCCATTAGACATACCATCATCTTGGGCCATATCAAGAAAAGCCTGAAGTTCCAAAGCTTTTCGGTAGTACATCATCCCCCTTACTGTGTAGACAACAGTAGCAACCACGAAAATAAATGAATACAATACATATTTAATTTTTTCAAGAGAAAACTATACGAATCCAGGTCGCACAAGAGAGATAACATACCAGTTCTTGTCAATGTCTGTCCCCTATATGATGCCCAAAGACGAAGCTCCTCTTCCAATCCTTCATCCTCACGGAGCTCCTCTTCACTCTTTCGGTCCACTCTTTCAAGGAAATTTTTCCATTCATCTTCAAAAAGGTTAACAAATGTAATGTTGCAGTGTCAGTTTCTCAAAGGACATCAGAGAACAAAACCAAAAGAATTCACGTCAACATCAATCCAAGGAAAATGCTACAGAAGGGAGAAATAACCTGGGTAGATCTTCTGTAGGTAGAAAAGGATGGAAACTCCATCCTCATTTGGTTCTTCTAGATTTTGTGAGGAGAACAAAACATCTTCCTTGTAATAAGGAGTCAAGACACTGCGGTATAGAAATCATTGCAGGAAATATAACATTTGCAAAAGTGACTGGACAACAGCTCGCATGTATTCAAAAAAAAAAGATGCAGAAACAAATATATGCAAGAGAGAATAAATAATCAGGGTTGCCCAGATGAAACAAATAATCAAGGATATTGCAGTTCAAACCAAAAATGGCCAAATATCAAAATCATTTCGGACAGTTATGAAAGAATCACGGTAGACAATACATGATATTGACTAGGAAAACTCCACAGACACCAGAAAGTAATGAAGTAATATAATGATCAATCTTTAACAAACAAGGTTGGAGAAGAACATAAGTTACTGAATCAGAGCATAGCAGATACACACACAAAAAATGAGCAATAACTTACGAGAAGGGTAACATATTCCGCACTTTAGGAGCATTTGGCATCTCCATAAAGAGAGAATTTGCAAAGAATGATATTCGCCTTCTAGCATCAAGGTTTGTAGGGACATCCATAGCAGACTCCTTCACAGTTAGCAGAAGGTGGAGCCTCTTTATCTGAAATGTATATAATATTTTTAATTATAGCATGAAGGACAAAATCATCATGCCAGAATCTCTGTTATTAAGAAAATTAAAGGGCTGAAAGTCAAACCTTTTCAGTCCATGCATCTGATTCCTCCATGGGGAATCTAATAGCTTTAGCAAACAACTGATCTTGCTGATCTAGTGTTGTCATTCCTACATGTTTTCTATTATTTCCGCCATGTATGGACTCCAACATTCTGGAAGAACGAGCGACCACAAAAGGTTGGGAGATCAGACGACCAGTTCCAAAAATTACCAGATACCATGACAAAAACTGTATTATTCTATTTGAAGAGTATCATGGATTACAGCAGAAACTAAACTCACCCGCCGAGCTGCTCTTCCTCCATTATATCCCTTGTGACCACCTCAAGCATATCTTGAAACAAAATGACAACTTGACCCAAGTCTTCTTCTTTGTTCTTTTGCTGTAATACAAAAAAATAGATGCAGTGTGAAGCTATCCTTTTGTTAGCACAATCTAGAACAATGACGGCAAGTCTTATTTATACCAGTAACTCGAGCAAGTCAATAAACTTCTTGCTCAGTGCAGGAAGGCTCCTCATATTCAGATCCTTTATCAGGGTTTCCTCTGCTATGTGCTTATCCACGACATCAAAAATCTCTTTTATGACACTGAAATAAGCACCATAAGGAGCTTCAGTTTAGCAGATAACAAAACATGTAGGTTCCCTAGATATGCCAGGCTAACCACCCCCAACCCTCCTCTTTTCCCTTCTGATATGGGACAAGATCACCCCTAGATTCAAATAAAGCTACTCATTTAGAGTCTCAGCACATCCAGATCAACAACATGGTGAGTGGAGCGCTGTAATACCATTGTTTGTGCTGAATTAAAATTAGTTAAGGGTTCAAGGAACCACCTATTGAATGGCTGACATTAGTGTCAAACATGCTCAGAAGCTGCGTGCATGACAGTTGAGGACAAATTAGAGACTCAGATTTCAAATTTTGCAATTCATCAGAGCTTCATTCTTTTTTAACTGGAGACGGTGATTCAAGCACAATTTGTATTAGATTAGGTTTGGTGCAATGTTGCATTCGGCCAAGATAAGATCTATCATGCGACCCAAATAACAATCCTGATAAGACAAAACATACATTTTCTCACGCTGTCCCAACACTAAAGTATTGATGATGTTTTTAAAGGAAGCATAGCATTCTCTGATAGCATAGGAAAAGTATGGATCTGATCCCATCCTCTTCGTCAGGTCACGGTCTTTTCCACCACTGTCTGCTGCCATATCCAACGCTATTGGAATCTACAGCACAGTAAATAAACAATTAACTCCTGAATCCACAAACATAGTAATTAGAGAAAATACAGAGTGATCAAAAGTGTTACTTTGCTAGCGAGTAGGAATGGAGGCCACTGGAATATATTCAATTCACGATCTTTACAATACGGAACAAGTAGTAAATCCATCTCCCTGTTATCTATGAGATCTTCTTCACGGAAACTTGTAATAATTAGGTTCCACATTTGAGCAAATCTTGCAGCTCTTTTCTCTTCCTCTTTTTCATCACCAGAAGCCTAAAAACCAAAGTATATCAGGAAAAATATTGTTCGTTTAGCAGAGATATGCTAATAAATAATAATCTACTGATAAAGCTAAGTTTCACACTAGAAATGAATACCTTGGGTTTCCTGGAAAAAGCGGCCCGGAAACCTTTGCTTTTGTTTGTATCAGAAGGGATCAAGCGCTCATTGAAGGCCACAGGCAAAGATTCAAAGCGAGATCTCAACATTCCTAGTGTCCTTATCTGATTTTGTTGACCAAAGAGTCTAAGATAAGTTCCTCATGTGATAAATAATGATCCATGGCATTGTGCAATGAAGCAAAATACATAAATATATTACTAACCTCACCAAGACGGCGATAAGCCCCGTAGATACCACCAATCAATGTAGAGAAAAGTGCATACCAAATTTGTGTGTCCATGAAATATACCTGGATAATTTAAATAACAAGGCTCAGCACATTAGTCAAATGAATTCCTTTTTGAATGGGACGAGAGAAGCCAAGACACACCAGAATTATTGGAGCCCAAAGTGCAATAACAACACCAATGTTGTTGTTTCCTGCAAATTAAACATAAGTAAGAATGCAAAAATAAATCCAAAATATACCATAGGAAATTTCAGAATAAATACCATGAGGAAAAAACTCGTGCCACTGGAACGTCCTAATCGGTTCCCTCATTATGTCTTTGGTCGGCTGTACTAGAGGCTTGATCTACAACAAGACAGCAAAGAAATGAATGAACAGCAGCAGTAGATGACTTATTGCCCGCACGGCTGCACCATATTGAATACACAAACAAATGGATAATAAGTCAACCATTTGGCAGCTTTTGGCATGTACAAACAAGGTGCTGTTGCTCAATGATGTGTTAAAATTTTATACATTCAAGACAAAGGAATGGCTCCTGTTGGAATGTTACTGTATGACTGAAGAAATATATATTGAGTTCCGTAAAAATTCAGGCAAAACCAAAAGCTTTCGTGAAAAAAGATCAGCAATCACCAACTCGCACTTCAACGCCAGAACCACAATTGCAGCAAACATGATATGACATTCTGATTTCCACATCAACAATTCCATAATGGTCAAATCCGCATTCCGCAATAAAATAAACTTCGAAAAAATCATCGTCCAAGCTGTCAGACATTTTAGTTTATTTTGTTCTTTAATAATGATGGCACGAACTTCATATTCAAGGATACCAAAATGAAACATCTACATATAAAGGTACAATAAACAAGATGGAAGAAATGAAACTTTACCTCGATATAGAAGCTTACTGTCAACTTCATTGCTAAAAGAAGAACCCAAAACATGGTATACCTATCAGGACAACAATGATCAGTAACTAGAAAAGATGCAACACTAAAAGAAGACAATGCGAAGATGAGCTAATTTGTTAACATACTTGAAGAGGGAGAATGCACCTTCATGCATTCCTCTGCCGACAAATAATCGCGGCTGCACATAAACATAGGATCTCATTAAAATGAAATTGACAACCTAAACAATCTAAATACAAGAAGAAACACAAGGACAAAAGCTACCTGAGACCACCACATCATGAACATTATGACCTTAACATTTGAACTTTCTAGGAACCTTCTCAGGAATGGGAAAAGAAATAGCATGGAGGCAAGCATGTTTGGGGCCAAATATATCACAACAGCCAAAATGTACAAAGATGGTTGATTCTGACCATCACCAAGCCACCTTTTTATTGTTCTTGCAAGACCAGTAGGATTCTCCCAGGTATATGCATAAGTTACAGGTAAAATCACAACCCAGGCAGCAGCTGATATTAACTTCAAGACATATCGCAGCTTCACGGCAAATGACATGCTTCTTCTTGCTTTCCAGCTAAATACAATGTCCAGGATAGCTGTTAAACGAATAGCAGGTTGATTTAAATTTATGATAAAACTCAACCTGAATGTAAGAAATATACATGCAAATGAAGATAAAGTGCTACTCTCCACAAAGCGATGCAGTTAAATATATGACCATTCAGTGTCATGTTACAAATTGCCAGTCAAGAAACAGAGGAAGAGAGAGCTAAGGCTGCCAGAATTTTGTAGCTGGCAAAAACAAATAGCAGGTAGCGAAAACACAGTGAAGTAGTGTTGGTGTATATTGAGCCCATGTATAGAGGCTCATCTAGAGGCCCATGTATAGGAACTATATATCCCACCCTTCTAGGGTTTGAAGGAATACATCCATTATCCTCTCCCACACTTGTCTACATGGCATCAGCTAGCCTTCTCTTCCTCCTCTAGCCAGAGCACCATGGCCGCCGGGGTTTCTCTCCTCCTTCCCTCCCTTCCCCTCCTCTGCTGCTCTGGGCGCCGCCACCTCTCCCTGACCTGGGCGCCGCCACCTCCCTCCCATCCCCTGTCCTGGGCGCCGCCACCTCCCTCCCTGCCCAGGGCGCCGCCGCCCGGCCAACCTACGCCGCCGTGGCGGGGGCGCGGGGGTCGCGGCCGGGCCTCCTCCAGCCGCCGCCCTTGCCGCCACTGCTCCTCTGCCCGCGGGCCGCGGGGGCTGTGGCAGGCGGGGGCGGGCCCGATCCCGCGCCCCCTCCGCCTCCGGGGCCCGAGCCGCCCCTGCAGGCACCGCCGCCGCTCCTGCAGGCGCTGCTGGCGCCCCTACAGCAGCCCAACCTGGACGCCGCCACCGGCCGCTCTGCAGGCCGCGCTGCCGCTGCTGCAGGATCCCGCCACCGCCGTTGCGGCCCACCGTGCCGCTGTCGACGCGGGCATTGCCCGCCACCGACGCCGCGCTCGATGCCGCATGGACCGGGCTCGGGATGTCGCCCGCGGCCGACGCCGCTCTCGCCGCGGCCCTCCTCGCCGCCAAGTCGGCGGCTTCGGCAGCCCAGGAGCGGGTTCGCGTGGCTGCCCTCGCCTGGGAGCACGAGCGCGCGCGCCGCGGCCTAAGCCTCTGCTCTCCGGGTGGCCGAGGCAGAGCACTTCCTCCGCGTCTCCTCCGGCCAGCCCATCGTCCCCGAGCCCGGCGCCTCTTCCTCCCACCAGGCCCCGCCCGCTGGATCTGGAGCCCAGTACGACCCGACCGACCCCATGGTCGTCCAGAACATCAGGGCCCTGGTCACCGTCCTCCTCGACCCCCTCCTACGGACGCTGGCGGGAC
The DNA here is from genome assembly GCF_016808335.1 of Panicum virgatum. Taxonomy (NCBI): domain Eukaryota; kingdom Viridiplantae; phylum Streptophyta; class Magnoliopsida; order Poales; family Poaceae; genus Panicum; species Panicum virgatum. The sequence continues at coordinate 47,559,319 of NC_053139.1, forward strand.
CAGGTCCTGCTCGCCCTCCGCCGCTATGCCCTCGACGACCACGTCCTCCTCGACACGCCGATCGAGGCGCAGGACGTGGCGTGGCTGCGCCTCGACAGTGTCGCCATGACCTGGATCTTCGGGACCATCTCCCTAGATCTTCAGGACCTCGTCAGGACCCACGGAGGCACCGCGCGGCAGGCTTGGGTGGCGCTCGAGGGGCAGTTCCTCGGCAACGCCGAGTACCGCGCCCTCTATCTCGACGCCACCTTCCGCACTTTCGTGCAGGGGGACCTCTCCGTTGGTGAGTACTGCCGGCGGATGAAGGGCATGGCCGATGCTCTTCACGACCTCGGGGATCCGGTGTCCGATCGGGTCTTGGTGCTCAATGTCCTGCGCGGCCTAAGCAGCACCTATGAACACCTGAAGAGCTGGATCGCCCGCCAGAGGCCCTTCCCCTCCTTCCTGCAAGTCCGGGACGACCTCGCCCTCGATGAGATCACCAGGGGTCTCGTGCCCGGATCGCCCTCGTCCACCTCCACCGCGCTCGTCGCTGCTCCACCGGCTTCCCCCGCCGCCCCTGCCACCTCTCTCCTTGGTGCTGCTCCCGCCGGGCAGACCGGAGGTGGGGGGGGGGGCCGTGGACGGCGGCGGCGGCACTGGTGGCTCTGTTTCAGGGGGTACCGGTACCGGTGGGGGCCGTCGAGGCGCACCGACTCCGCCGGCTCCGGCTCCGACTCCCGCTTCTGCCCCTGGAGGTACGCCCTGGACATCCTTCAGCAACCCATGGTTAGGGCGCATCTCGATGTGGCCGTTCCAGGGTCCGGGAGGGGGACCTCGTCCTCAGCTCCAACCGGCGGCCATGTTCACCGGTGCTGCTCCCCTCTCTGCGCCGTACTGGACCCCGCCCGCTCAGCTCAGCCTGCCGCCAACCTGTCCTGGGGGTGGGACCAGGCCGCTCTGGCGCAGTCCTTTAGCACCATGGGACTGACGACGCCGATCAGCACCGAGTGGATCGCCGACCCCCACACCCCTCCATCCTTCTTCTATCATGGTTGGTGATGAGTCTTGCCTTCCTGTCACCGCCGTGGGTTCTGCTCCTCGTCTTCCTAATGTTCTTGTTGCTCCTCAAATGGTTCATAACCTTCTTTCCATTCGCCAGTTTACTGCTGACAACTCCTGTTCTATCGAATTTGACTCTTCTGGTCTTACTGTGAAGGATTCAGCTTCCCGGCGTCCGCTCCTCAGATGTAACAGCCCGGGGCCCCTTTACACTCTTCGGCTTCCTGCTTCCGCTGCTCCGTCTTCGACTTTTTCTTCGTCTACTGCTCTTGCCGTGACGCCTTCTTCCACCACCTGGCACCGCCGGCTTGGTCACCCCGGCCGCGATGTTTTGGCTCAGCTCAGTCGTAGTACCGATGTTTCATGTACTAGGGCTCCTGCTGAGCACCTCTGTCATGCGTGTCAGTTAGGTCGTCATGTTAGACTTCCGTTTTCTTCTTCTTCGCATGCTGCGCATGCTTTTGATCTTATTCACTGTGACCTGTGGACATCTCCTGTACTCAATATGTCTGGCTATAAATATTATCTGGTCATTGTTGATGATTTTTCTCATTACTCTTGGACTTTCCCTTTGCTCGCCAAGTCTGAGACCTTCCCACTCTCCTCCACTTCTTTGCCTGGGTGTCCACTCAGTTCGGCCTCACCGTTAAGGCCGTCCAGTGTGACAACGGGCGGGAGTTCGATAACTCCACCTCCCGTTCCTTCTTCCTCTCTCGGGGTGTTCAGCTGCGTATGTCTTGTCCGTATACCTCTCCTCAGAACGGCAAGGCTGAGCGGATGATTCGCATGACGAACGACGTCGTGCGCACCCTTCTGATCCAGTCCTCTCTACCCCCGCGCTTCTGGGCTGAGAGCCTCCACACTGCCACCTACCTGCTCAACCGCCTTCCGTCCACTGCTTCTCCTGCTACGACCACCTTCAGGTCAACGGGTGTGCGTGTTACCCTAACACCTCCGCCACCGCTTCTCACAAGCTGGCGCCCCGCTCGACTCGTTGTGTGTTCCTCGGTTACTCCCCTGACCACAAGGGGTACCGATGCTTTGACCACACCTCTCGCCGCGTCCTGATCTCCCGACTCGTCGGATTTCCCCTACTCCACCTCCTCCACTCCTCCCGACCCCGAGCTGGAGTCTCTGTTTCCGACTGACCCGGTGGTTCAGCCACCGTTACCTGTTTGTCCTTTCCCTGCAGGTTTTCCCGGCGCACCGCCACCGCTTCCGGTGATCCCTGCTGCGCTGAGCGCGGCCCCGGTATCCGCGGTCGCGCCTCGCGCGGCCCCCGGACCTCCGGTCGTGCCGCGCGCTAACCCGGTGTCTCCCGCTGCGCCACGCGCGGCCCCGGTGCCTTCCCCTGCACCTGCGCGGTACGCTCAGCCGGTGCAGGTGTACCGGCGTCGTTCGGCGCCGCCTCCTACTCCGGCGGCTCCCTCTCGAGCCAAGCCGGAGGTGTACCACCCGCCAGTCATCCATCGAGATCCTCGGCATATCCATCCCATGGTGACTCGGCAGATGGCGTCTCAGGCCGCGACTCTCTCCGCCACCGAGGGAGAGCCACGAGTCTCTCCGGTACCCTCCTCTGTCCGCGATGTCTTGGCGGATCCTCGCTGGCGTCGCGCTATGGAAGAGGAGTACGCGGCTCTTCTTGCCAACCAGACGTGGGACCTCGTGCCGCGTGCGTCTGGTTGCAATGTGGTGACTGGCAAGTGGATCTGAACACATAAGCGTCGGGCTGATGGCACACTGGAGCGCTACAAGGCTCGCTGGGTTCTCCGGGGGTTCACTCAGCGACCTGGTGTGGACTATGATGAGACCTTCAGTCCAGTCGTGAAGCCCGCTACGGTGCGCACGGTCCTCTCGCTTGCGCTCTCGCGCTCTTGGCCTGTGCACCAGCTGGACGTGAAGAATGCGTTTCTTCACGGCACTCTGTCAAAGACTGTCTACTGCTCTCAGCTAGCGGGATTTGTGGACTCGAGTCGTCTGGATATGGTCTGCCGGCTCAACAAGTCTCTCTATGGTCTGAAGCAGGCTCCTCGGGCTTGGTACTCTCGGTTCGCCACGTTCTTGCTGACATTGGGGTTCACCGAGGCCAAGTCTGACACGTCTCTCTTCATCTACCGCCGTGGGGACGAGACTGCATATCTGCTGCTCTATGTCGATGACATTGTGCTCACAGCCTCCAGTCAGTGGTTGCTTCAGAGTGTCATCTCCTCTCTGCAGCAGGAGTTTGCTATGAAAGATCTGGGTCAGCTCCACCACTTCTTGGGCGTCACTGTTGAGCTTTGCCCGTCTGGTCTCCTCCTTCACTAGCGGCAGTACGCACTCGATATTGTGGAGCGGGCTGGGATGACTGATTGCAAGCCCTGCTCCACTCCTGTCGACACTCAGGCGAAGCTGTCTGCTGATCTGGGTGATCCGGTGGCTGATCCTGCTGGCTACCGAAGTCTGGCTGGCGCTTTGCAGTACCTCACCTTCACCAGGCCGGACCTCACCTACGCTGTTCAGCAGGTCTGTCTCCATATGCATGATCCTCGGGAGTCACACCTTGCTGCGCTGAAGCGTCTCCTCCGCTACGTCCGTGGCACTGTGGACCTCGGCCTGGTGCTTCACCGCTCGTCCTCTGCTAAGCTGGCACTGCAAGCTGGCTGCCCGGACACTCGTCGCTCCACTTCTGGCTACGCCGTCTTCCTGGGCGGCAACCTGGTCTCCTGGTCGTCCAAGCGGCAGCCGGTTGTCTCCCGCTCCAGTGCTGAGGCGGAGTACCGGACTGTCACTAACGGCGTGGCGGAGCTCCACAGCCCGCTCGCCAAGAGCACGCTCGTCTACTGCGACAACGTCAGCACCGTGTATCTCTCCACCAACCCCGTCCAGCATCAGCGGACGAAGCATGTGGAGATCGACCTACACTTCGTGCGCTGCAGAGTCGTCATCGGCGATGTTCGGGTACTCCATGTCCCGACCACCTCCCAGTTTGCTGACATCTTCACCAAGAGATTGACCTCCTCGACCTTCTCGGAATTTCGCTCCAGCCTCAACATAGCCGGTGGCTAGTTGTGGCTGTGGGGGGTATTTGCCCTTTGTACTTTCTTCTTATCCAGTCTTGAACACCACTGCGTCGGTAGTTCAGACTACGGGGGGGTGTTAGCTTTCTTGTTGTCCAGTCTTGAACACCGCTGCGCCGGTAGTTCAGACTACGGGGGGTGTTGGTGTATACTAAGCCCATGTATAGAGGCCCATGTATAGGAACTATATATCCCACCCTTCTAGGGTTTGGAGGAATACATCCATTATTCTCTCCCACACTTGTCTACAAGTAGGATCAGGGTATCTCAATGAAAAGAATAGCCTGACCACGTTCATGTTGTTTTTATCACAAAGAGCACTAGAAACATGAAACCTTCTAATTAGATTGGCATATCAAAGTTCTGCAACAACTACTGAGCTCCCTGGTTGAAAAATATGGAAACAGGACGAGGGAGAAATGATGGATTAAGGACCAAATACCTTGACCCAACTTCAAAACTGCAGCAGTAATAAATATGCTCAAAACCTGCTTAAACACTCCTGCATCAAAGATATCGCTTGGTGTGCCACCATTCCAAGCAAGTATAATCATGGCCTATATTAAAACCAAATACCATCAGAAATATAGGGAACTGAAGGGATGGCAATGGTTAGCAAACTGAGAGATGCAGAGAACTGTAACAGAGTGAAAGTGCTTAAGAAAGAGCAACTAACCTGTAAGGATAGAATCAAGAAGATCCACATTCTGTCGAAACTACGAAATATGTGCCAAAATGAACGTATCTCCACAAAATTAACCTTTCCCATCCAATGAACGCTACCCACAGATGTGTTCTCCTGGATCATAACCAAAAAGGTGGGTATAAATAGGATTGGTAGTCCAAACTCCACTTCTTGCTTGTTTTATGTTGGGAGGAAACAATAGACATAACATTCACATATCTTTATTGCAAGCTAAGCAATATAACATACAAGGTACAAGGCATGCAGAGCCAGTAGATCACATCTAGATCTAGCTCATGTAATATCACATATCAAAAGGAACATATAGCTAAAATGAGTGTATCTACCAGAAAAAAGAACAAAAATAGCATGCAGCACCTGACCAGTAAATTGTATTGTCAATTAGTTACGATAATGAATATTGTACAAAAGATGAGATAATAAATAAGTTACAAACTGGCAAGATAGAAGTATGGAAACATTAAGATGATCAGGAACCTACTCCATTCAGACGATTAGGATATGCATCCTTGGGAGTCTTGAAAAAATCAGCATCAGCCCTCATAGGCCATCCTAGCCGGAAACAATCTACTGACCTGACAAGCAATATAGGAATGATTTGGCTTTCTTTACAATTTGAAGCACAAAACTGGAAAGTACCAATTCAGTTCAATCATCACTTACCAAAAGTACTCATTTAGATCATCATAGTTTCTCCAATGTGAGTGTTTTGATTTTATAGTCTTGCTCCTTTCTGCTTCCTGTTAAGAAAACTGATCAGATTTCAAAATGAATGTACGATAACATTTAACTAAATCTGCAAATGATATACCTTCTCTATGACTTTGTATATTGGAGTCACAACTTTCATCAAGAATGCTTCTTCTTCACCACCATATGCTGGCTTAACATTTTCACCAGTCATTGGGCTCACATTTCCAGCCAACATGCCGTAGAGTTCAAAAGCCATCTGTTAAGATGGCAAAGGAGCCTTTATCAGGACGGTCTCACCAGGATTAGAACTTGTAAACAAATCTTTATGCCAGCACATAACCATTTCCCATTGAGTACACAAAACATTAAATGCTTTAACATATGCAGCTAGGTTATTGCTGTTGTTATTTTCTAATATGAAGAATAATATATGAATATGAAAGTAAATCCAGAATAAAAGAACACATCTTACATGGTGGTAGATGTAACAAAGACATTCTGGCATGAATCTCAAATTAGCCGCCTCGCCCCAAATCAGCAGGTAGAGACCCATGTAAAGAAGCTTACGCTGCTGTACTTCCTGTTGGATAGTTGGCAACCTGGCAATCATTTAGCTAACTTTAGAGAAGCAAAAAGTGATGCAGTAACCCTTTCAGGCGGGAGCAACTTTACGGATGAAATGTTGTGACAGTCAACAAATTAAAAAATTAAAAAGAAAACGAATGCAACCATAGCTACAAGAAAATCAGTTCAAGTGATTGCTATACATTTCATAATTGCTGGGAGCCTACCATAAACTGCTTTTCCGGCCAAGGTACTTGCACCACTTCTTATAATTCTTAAATAGCTTCTTCATTACAGCATCCAGAGCTTGGTCATCTAACTGAAAATGGAACATCATCGTATCATTAGTATGAAAATGGGGGATAACCCAAAGAAAGGGTCGTCTCGTTACACCCAAAGCTTCAAACAGGGGGGGGAAGGGGGTTAAATGTTCACCTTCGGCTGTTGGTCAGCTTTTGGTATTTTCCTTATGTGCACATTTGCAAGTAACAGTATCAGATGTTCCCTTTGGTTGGACACATTATCTTTCTGGTAAGAGAGTCTTGCAGTTAGACGGAGCATATTTTCAAAGCAATGTACGCCACAGCAAAATGATTGTCAAAAACAAATTTGTCCCTATCGATGGGCTCTGATGGTATCCCCATTGAGGTGTGGAGATGCCTAGGAGATAGAGCAATAGTATGGTTAACTAAGCTTTTTAATCTCATTTTTCGGTCAAACAAGATGCCGGAAGAATAGAGAAGAAGTATATTAGTACCTATCTTCAAAAACAAGGGCGATGTTCAAAGTTGTACTAACTATCGTGGGATTAAGCTGATGAGCCATACGATGAAGCTTTGGGAGAGGGTTATCGAGCATCGCCTAAGAAGAGTGACAAGTGTGACCCAAAACCAATTTGGGTTCTGGAAGGTCAACCATGGAGGCGATTTTCTTAATACGACAATTGATGGAGAGATATAGGGAGCAGAAAAAAGACTTGCACATGGTCTTCATTGACCTTGAGAAGGCATATGATAAAGTACCGACAAATGTCATGTGGTGGGCCTTGGAGAAGCACAAAGTCCCAACTAAGTACATTACCCTCATTAAGGATATGTACAAAGATGCGACGACGTTTGTCCGGACATGTGATGGCAACACCACTGACTTTCCTATTAACATAGGCCTACACCAGGAGTCAGCATTGAGCCCTTATTTATTTGCTTTAGTGATAGATGAGGTCACGAGGGATATACAAGGTGAGATCCCTTGGTGTATGCTCTTTGCTAATGATGTGGTGCTAGTTGACGAGAGTAGGGCAGGGGTTAATAGGAAGTTAGAGCTGTGGAGACGCACGTTAGAGTCGAAAAAGTTCAAACTTAGTAGGACCAAGACCGAGCACATGATGTGCGATTTCAGCGCGACTAGGCATGAGGGGGGAGACGTTAGTATAGATGGGCAAGTGGTGGTCCAGAAGGATACTTTTCGGTATTTAGGATCGGTACTACAAAAGGATGGCGACATTGATGAAGATGTTAGGCATAGAATTTCAGCTGGCTGGTTGAAATGGCGGCAAGCTTCTGGCATCCTTTGTGACAAGAGGGTGCCACAAAAGCTAAAAGTCAAGTTCTATAGGACAGCAATTCGTCCGGCGATGTTATACGGTGCTGAATGTTGGCCTACAAAAAGGCGACATGTACAACAACTGAGTGTAGCAGAGATGCGGATGTTGCGGTGGTTTTGCGGGCACATAAGGAGGGATAGAGTCCGGAACGAAGTTATTCGGGATAGGGTCGGGGTGGCACCAATTGAGGAGAAATTTACCCAGCATCGGCTGAGATGGTTTGGACATGTCCAACGAAGGCCTCCTGAGGCGCCGGTGCGTAGTGGGATTCTTGAGCGGGTCGATACTGTAAAGAGGGGTAGAGGTAGACCTAAACTGACGTGGGATAAGTCGGTTAAGAGAGACATTAAGGATTGAAATATCTCTAAAGAGATAGCTTTGGATAGGAGCGCTTGGAGACTAGCTATCAATGTGCCTGAACCTTGAACTTATTTCTTTCGGGTTTCATCTCTAGCCTACCCCAACTTGCTTGGGAAAAAAGGCTATGTTGTTGTTGTTGCTGCTGCTGCTCAATTACCTGAAACCCAAACATTGCCTGGAGCCAGTCAAGAAGATCTTTGCCGGTGGTCTTCTCATCAGGCTTCTTCTCATGGTCCTTTGGCCATGGCAGGCCTCTAATATTTCGGAGAGCGTAGACAGCTGCTTGAATCTATATAATCATGAGGAACACAAAATTTATAAATAGCTTACTTGCTAAAGATTTAATTCAACTATATGAGAGTATTTTGCAATCCAATGAGGAAAAAGAGATGGATGAAAACCTCTGGGTAACGCATAATAGCTTGACCGGTACTCTCAGGGTCAAGAGGAAGAATATTGTAAGGAACATAGAGCTTTTTCTTCTCCTCAACTTTGTTGTGTGTATCCAAAATCTGTGTAGCACAAGTTAGAAGCAGAAAAGATGCATGGGAAAGCTGATGCATATGATGGGCAACTAAGGATCCAGTGTGACACTGGAAATGATTTGCGTACCGCTTGATCGACTTCAACAGACTGTGAGACGTTAACGGCTTTCAAGACCTCAAACAAGACAGCAGCCGTTTGGTATGCTTTAGTGAGCAGGGCACTGAAGGAGAAGGCAGAGTGTCAAGGAAGGAGCAGCAAGGAGTGAGCGGGTAGCATAGCAGTAAAGCGAATGCCTGACCGATCAGCCTTGTCAGCAGCGTTTTGAAGTGCTTGGATGTACTTCTTGTAGTATTCACGGTAGAAACGCTGCATCTCTCTGGCATCGCTCTGGTGCACCCTTCCCTTCAATGTGGGATCGTTCTCCTACAGAATTGGACATATATAATTATGTAAAAGTCGTGGAGCATCTGGTATTGTATCTAAGAGTAAAGATTACAGTTAAAGAGGAAGAGAGAATATATGTCCCTAAAATATACTAGTGTAGTGTAGTAGAGTACCCTCTCAAGCCTTTGGAGAAGTGCTGTCTTGAACTGTCGAACACCACGACCACTTGAAGTAGGGTCGAGGCGGTGAGCCTTCTCGAAGGCGTAGAAGCGGCCTGCGGGGGGTGAGAGCGATGGATCGGAGGAGAGCAGCGAGGAGCATATATACAATACAAGGATGATGATACTCCATATGGAAATGGAATGGTGTGATTGCTTAGCTTACAGAGGTATGCGACTCTCGGGTTGGTGGCCTCGACCTCGTTGGCGACACGGAGGATGGGCGCAATCTCTACGAGCGAGGAGGGGACGACCTCGCTGTCGAAGATGGACTCTCCGAGGTTGCCGACGGTCTGCGTGCGCAGGAGGCGCCTCCCGGAGGAGGGCGGGGCGGCCGGAGACGGCGAGGGCGAGGAGGGGGACATGTCGGCCCTCCGGCCCGGCGCCGCCATCCCGCCGCGCTCCGGTTGTTGAGATCAGCTGGGTGGCCTCAAGGGCGGGCGGGATCTCTGCAATGCAACGGCACAAGAGACCAGAATCGAAAGCAGCAAGCAGGGACCCTTGCCTCTTGCCTTGGGGGAGCATGAAACCAAACCCTAGATTTGGCGGCGCGGGCGCAGTGGTGCGATGCGAGTGGAGCACAGCGCAGCGCAGCGCACAGCTTGCGAGAGAGAGGAAAGAGGAATGGGCGAGGTAAGATTGGATTGAGGCTAGAGGAGAACTGAGTGAGTAAAGGTTTTGCTGGGGGTTTGGTTTGGTTTGGTTTTCAAACTTGGCTTGCTTTCGGTGCTAGCTAGTAGTAGTATATAGTATAGAAAGAGTCGGGCCTGGGATTCGAAGGGTTTTACAGCTGTGCCACTGAACTAGTTAGTACTCGTATGTACAGTCAGTAGTGGCAGCGTCGTGATTAGGTACACGCGGCGAGGCTATTGATCTTGATCCGCACGTCCTCTGAGCCCAGCCCAACGCAGCGCAGGCTTGTCGTTTGCGGCCATTTCGATTTGTTTTCGCACTCGTGACATGCCATGTATATGGAGAAAGAATCATTGTGTTCGCTGGGTTGGAGATAGAGCTGGTGGCTGGAGTGGTATGAGAGAAAAATACTATCGGCTGGCTGGTGGCTGTAAGTTGGTGCTGGAGCGGTGTGAGAGAAGATGCTACTGGAGCTGCCGAACAGAGTGAATATCGTATGTATCCATGGTCGATCAGATCAGATCTATGGGTGCATCTAGTCATGATATGTGCTGAGTAGTGAGAAAAGACCGAGGGACCGGACAGGTAACTTTTTGGTTGGCAAAGAGCTACAAGACGACGATTATCGAGAGCCTCTTTGCTGGTAAATAAAATTTAGTTAAAAGTAGGCACTTTCTTTTTCACCATCGGGCATGTGCACTAGGCAACGACAACGTAGTGTCGCCTCTGCTCTTTGCTTAGCGATGCTGTTTTGCAATATTCTATTCTACCTTGCAGCGAGGAGCCAGAACAGAAATTGAGATCTAAAAAGACTAGAAATAAATAAATAAGATGAAACTTAAACTGTGGCTCCTCCAACTTGGGCTCCTGCGAGCTATATGGTAGCAAAGCGCCAATCGGACCCCGGAAGAGAAAGGCGTAGGGTATGGTATGCAAAAGGGATGGGAGAAAAATGCTGCATGCATGTGCCAAACTCCGTCAGATCCATCCAGTCTACGCATTACAAAGCTTTAGCTGCCTTTCTTTGGAAGAAGGGGGAAAAAAGCTTTAGCTGCCAAACTGAATGCGTCCTCTTCCTTGCTACGCACGCCCACCAGCCTAACCATTCATACTAGACTAGATAGATCCTTGGATTCTAACTAGGCTACTGCAGGGCACAGGTTGGAGCCTGGGCAAAGCTGCCTGGGCCAGACAGCGCTCCCAGACGTGCAAGGTCTCGATCCAAACAAGCCGCATGCATGCATGGACTAGCTAGTACGATTGGCTGCTGCTCAAACAAAGTCCCTTTAATTGGTGTAATATTTGTACTATTTTTTTTAAAAAAATAAGATTCCATTTTAAATAAATAGTATAAATGCTTGAACTAAAAAGGATCGAATGTGCATGTAAATGTCACCAATTTAAGTCAAATAATAAAACCAGGAGTCGCGGCCCCTGTTTAATAAACAGATGGAGAAAACCGTGGACTGGATGGAGCAGACAAATGCATGCTGCTGTCTAGTACTATAGCAGGGGGACCCGGCCTTTTTTGGTTTTGGTCCCCTATTCTTTTTGTTGCAACAAGGCTAGCTCCTCCCTTTAATTTTGTGTCGAGTAGGGATAAGGTCATTGCAGTTGCAGTTGGCATGCACGGGCCTCTTGCAACTTGCATCACCCTTTTCCCTTGTTTAGGATGGATCAGATGGATGCATGCATGATCCCTGAAAGGCAGAACTAGCTAGCTCTGGTGCATGATTTTATCTATGATCTATCTATGATGGATCTTGCATTGATCCATTCCTCCTTTATTGTTAGTACGTAGGATCGGCATGGTCTATGATGGATCAGCTCGAAGTACATGCACAGTCAGTCGTCAGTGGGTGAGCGTGAGTTGGTTGCAAGTAGGAGCCTCGGAGAGGGACTATTCAAAACCAGACGGCGCCGGCAGCAGCTCCTAGTTAGTCCTAACACGCCGGCGGCTGGCCTGCTGCTGCTGCTTCTTCCACGCCAGGAGGCCAAGCTAACTTTTCAGTCGGTCAAAAAGCTCAGCGCCCGTAATGAAATGAGCACGCTGTGGCTCCAATCCTCTGCGGCAGAAAGCGCTGCATCTTTATGCATGCGTACTAGTGATGATTGATTAGGCCACTCCGAGTGCATAGTTTTATAGCATAACTTATCAAGACTAAAAATGAGGTAATTGTGCAAGATGAGTTCTATAGTGATGAAACTCCTTTCACATCCTATAAAACTCCCCCTCCTCTCTCTTTGTATAATATTTAGTAATGCCTCCTGAAATCTCCATTAAAATTGACTTTAGAGCATGGTTAATAGTAGAGCCAAGTGCTTGGCTATAAATCGAGTGATACGAACCAAATTATGCAATATTTGTCTCTTACAACAATTTTTATTATTATGTGGTACTATATTTTACTTTTCTTTCTTACTCTTTCTCGCATATATTTTTATTTAGACCCACAAATATCTATGCTTTCGTGTCAAATTTGATGCTAGAACAAGAGTTCTCCTCTCCTCCGAATCAGTAAAACTGCTGACTGTCTTGGTTTTAAGCCTATTATTATAGTTGCTTTTAGTGAAATAAACATCCTACCCTCTCCTCAGCTGGCCTACCACTAATGACTAGTAGTATATGTCAGCAGGCAGGCAGGCGGGCAGGGTAGTTATCAGTCTCCTGCACTGCATGATGGACTGCTTGATTAGTATGTTCAGTCAACACTCGTCTGCACGCGTTTACGGGTGCGTGCAGATCCCATCCCTATAAGATATAATAAATGATGATGTATTTTGGATGTCTCATATATTTTGCTGAAATTTTTTAGCCTCGATTAAAATTATATTTATCCCACCTAGATGATGAGATAGTGCTAAAGTTTAGTATTATTTTTTTGACATTTTTAGTATTTGGATCTAAACACCACCTGAGCCATTCTTCTTGACGGGCTTGAATTTAATTTAATTTGGACTGTGGCTGCAGTGTACACTAGTACTTAGGGCAGTCTTAATGGAGACTCCACTCGTGGAGTTTAAGCCTCAAAGACTCCATCACAAGAAATTATACTTCTCAATGCAAAGTGTGTTACTTTGGTTTATATGGCACACTTGTCTCTCTCACATTCATTCTAAATTTGTGTGAAGACTTAGAGTCTAAATAAGACTTTGAGTCTTGATTTCTCTCCTTCTCTCTTCTATAAATATACTGCCACATCAACAAAACACAATAAATATGAGGCTTAGACTCCATGGTAGAGTCTGGGTTGGGACTGCCCTTACCACTAGTACTAGTAATAATAGCTAAAATAAGTAAGGTACCGTTTATTTACTTCCACGTGGCATCGAAGAAAAAAAAGGGAAAGCAAAGCCGCCTAAATAACCTTACCTGTAAAAGTATTACTACAATACTAGCAGTTGGGTTACAAAGAGGAAGAAGAAACAAGTCATCTTGATCATTACTCCTACGGATACTAATCCTGGGTGGGCCGACGACGACAGGCAGAGTGCCGAGTCATCACTCATCAGTCATCTTCTAGTCTAGTATAAAAGAGTCAGCCGCTTGCTGCCATGCCAAGCAGAAGCAAGCAGCCAGCAAGCAAGCCCAACACCAGCTCCCAGGTCCAAGGCATCGCGATCATCTTCTAGCAGCAGCAGCAGGAGGATGCGCGCCCCGGCGAGGCTCCTCCTCCACGCGGCTGCCACCGAGCAGCCGCCGCCACCAGCACCGGTGGTGGATTCGGACATGGTGGTCATCCTGGCGTCCTTCCTCTGCGCGCTCGTCTGCGTCCTCGGGCTCGCTCTTGTCTCCCGCTGCGCCTACTGCCGCCTCCACTCCAGCTCCAGCGGGGATAATAATAACGAACAGCTGCCCCCCAAGGCCAAGGGGCTCAAGAAGAAGGTCATCGACGCGCTGCCCACCGTCGCCTTCGCCGCGCCGCCGTGCTCCGCCTCGGCCTCCGAGTGCGCCATCTGCCTGGCCGAGTTCGCCGAGGGAGACGCCCTGCGCGTGCTCCCGCGCTGCGCCCACGCCTTCCACGCCGCCTGCGTCGACGCCTGGCTGCGGACGCGCGCAACCTGCCCATCCTGCCGCGCCACCATCCTCGAGTCCCGGCGGGAGCCGGCGGGCGCCTGCGGGAGGTGCGGCGGCCAGCAGCAGGTGGCAGCAGCAGGTGCTGGGGATGGACACACCACCTTCCTGCCTTGACCGCTGCTCGCTCGTCTTGTCTCTTGCAGTTGCATTGCATCCCCTAGCCAGCCAGCCAACCATTCTAGGATCGATCCATGTAAAGTGCTACTACACTTGACGATGACTAGGCTAGGCTAGGTAATGTACAGAGCGAGGAAGTACTCTTAGGCTGTGTTTAGATCCGTAAAATAGTGGTAAAAAAGGCTACATCGGACACTGTGGCTTACTGTAGCATTTTTCGTTTGTTTGTGGTAATTGTTGTCCTACCATGAGCTAACTAGGCTCAAAAGATTCGTCTCGTCGTGTACATCAAAACTATGCAATTAATTTTTTTATTTATCTACATTTAATGCTCCATATATGAGGTAAAAGATTTGATGTGATAGGTGAATAGTGAAGTTTGGAGAGAGAAATTTTAAAAGTAAACACAACCCTAGTTAAAAAGGAACTCTTTCTTGGATCGAATTCTGAATCGATGCATTTATTTTTGGGTGGGGTCTGGGTCTGAAGCCCAGCCGGTCGGTTTTTCTTCAGTCAAGGCATCATCATCAAGAAGGAATACCGACCGCAAACCAGCTTAATTATTAGCTTTCCGCCGCCGAGATGGAAATTGGAATGCCACCTTTCATTTCTTAATTCTGCTTTATTATTATTTCCTCGATTCTTATTCTCCCACCAGCAGCAGCGGCGGCATTATTTGTCACTTTCTTTCTTCTCAAGACAAGACATCTACTGCATGCTCACGTGCATCTCTCCAGCTGGGCTAGGCTGGGCTGAAAAATAAATAAAACAAGATAACCGCATTGCATTGGGCATCTCCGATTCTCGGTGAAGGAAGAATTTGCAATTGGAAAAATCTATGGGGCAACCTGTCGTTGTGTGGAGCGCGCGACCCCACGCGGCCTGCTAAGGAGAAATTGGACTGTCGCAGTCCACCTATTTTTGCATTGTTTGAGCTAAAAAAAGTGATAACTTTTGTTAGGTTTGTCCGATTTCAAATCCGCTTGCACCACTATATTCTTCTCAATAAGATCTACAAAACTAGATCCATGATGCATATTTGAAATATTTTTTATAAATTGGCAACTTATATTGAATGTGTAGTAGCTACTTATGTGTTAGGTCTCTAGCAACTTATGTGTGAACCAGACAATAAATTATGCAGATAAATTTCTATAAAAAATTATTTTATCATCCATGTTGTTTAGCTCTATGAAGTATATATATAAGTTATCATATTATCTCTATACAAGTTGTTAATAGATATACTATTTGATATTGTTTATAGATAATTTATTACCCAATTGCGTTACAAATTGATACATTTGTCTAACTAAAGTTGTCACTATAAAAAAATACAACATAAGTTGCTATATAGTATAAGTTTGAAACGTCCCATCTATGTATGTTGTTAAGTTGGATCAATAAAAATCATCTATCAATTTGTACACGAGTTTTATAGATAAGTTGCTGCATAGTTGCATATAAGTTCCTACTTGCAATCAATATAACTTGACTGACACATAAAACAACTTCAAAACATATCAAATATGAATCTTGTTTCGTAGATTTAATTCTAAGAAATGCAATGGTGCAAACGGATTTTAAAATGGACACTCGATTGGTGAGTAATTATCATTTAAAGAAAAATATTATTTCTAGTGCTCATGTCACTTGTGAAAGCGACATCCTCGTATTGCATGCGTTCAAACTAGCAACTGGCAGTGCAAAACCGATAGTAGCATAGAGTCGCGCACTACTCGTTTAGCGCGACCAGTCACGTGTTAACTTGCTCCACTACTACAAAAACGTTGATTTGTCCCGGTTGGGAAACCGCTGTTGTCCCGATTTCCCAACCGGGAACGCCAGTCCGGGACAAAAGGGGGTGCCCTTTTGTCCCGGGTGTGGCAATCGGGACAAAAGAGGACAAAAAGTCTTTTTTTCTTCATGTTTTTTTTCTCAATTCTTTTTCTATTTCAATTATACTTTTGCATTTCAATTAAACTTATGTATTGGAATTCAGTGTGTATGATCTCCACTAATATATATATAGTTACTTATATAACATTTGTCCTAAATAGTTTTCATATATAAATTAATTCACTTATATATATATGTATACACATATCTATACATGTGAATTCCTTTACATATGAAAATGTCTAGGACCAATATTATATAAATATATATATACACATATATATTATTGGAGTGCTTATATATATAATACATACATACTCCATCATATTTGCATAGGTATATTCGTTCTTAATTACATAGTAGAATTCGCCATTTGGAAATTTAATACATACATACATACTCATAAATAAAAATTTAATACATAGACACACATATATATTTACATAGTTATATTCGTTCTTAATTACATATATACGCGTATATTGTCATATTTGCTGTGATTGTCAATATTAGATATTCCATCATAGTAGAATTCGCCTTTTGGATCGAGGACTTGCTCAACAATAAATCCGGAGAATTGTTCTTGAATCGCCATAATCTTTTCCTCCGGTATGAGTTTATCGCGCATCTCCCCGACCTATGGAAAAAGGGGATAATTAATTTCGACTAATTAAAATACGAATTCAAATATTAACAAGTTTTTTACTTACTTCCTCCTCCCAATCTGTCCAGCCCTTTGGAGGACCTACCAGACCATGGATGTTCTTGCATACATAGTATTCGCACAATACAGTGCCTGGTTTCTGCCTCATACACTTTAAGAGAGAAGAAATTATCAGGTATTTACATGAATATATAATAAAACTAATGAATCGTGCAACGAATCATCCAAGTGCGTACCGGAAAATCTGTCTTGATCTTCAATTCCTTGTCAAATTTGCCTGGATGATTTTTAGCGAATTCTTTCCAAACCCTGTGCATGATTAGAACAATTATAGTCAAGTAACAAAGTGATTCAAATTATCGGTCATCGACGGAGTAGTGGTAGAATTACTTTTTTATCATATTAAGAAGATTTTCGTATTGTTCTGGAGGTCTCCTCAATGAGTCCATAACCACGAGTAGGCTCTTCTCGGGAATTATGACAATTAGGACAAAGTGTTCACTGCAAGATTATACGGAGGCAGTTCTTGGTAGTTAAGGTTTAAACAATTCGATTACAGAATAGAAAGAGTTAGACGGAAGGAATCACTCACGCAAAGTTGTAAGGAAACAATATAATTTGCTTGTTGTGATGAACGCTTATGTACTTGAACAAGTTTTGGAATATCTTATCGGAATTGTCACGTAGAAGCCTCCAATTACAAGTAATTGGGTCGATGAAGCCGAGGTGAGAGTATCCCTTTCTTCTGCAAGTATGTATCTCCTTGGTTTTCTTCTTCTTTTCCTTCTTCTTTGGAGGCTCCCTAGCCGGTGCAGCTACCTTCTTTGCCGGCGGCCGTTTCTGCTTCTTTGCCGGCGGCGGAGGGGGTGACCATGGAGGCGACGGTGACGCTTGAGTGTTCATCGGCGCATGAGATGATGGTGATGGAGAATGTGCCGGTGAACCTTGCCGAGACAGTGCTGCCCTTGGGGAGTTTTGCGGAGATGCCGGTCTTGGAGAGGCATGCTGAGATGCCGGTCTTGGTGTTTGATCATCCGACTTTAGGACAATGTAGCGCTTATCCCATAGGATGTAGCCATGAATGGCTTCTGCTAGTGTCCTCTCCCCATCGCCTCCAGGAATATCAAGCTCGAGCGTCTCCCAACCCTGGCACACCTGCTCCATGCCAACTCTTGTGTATCTAGGCGGAATTTGCTGTCCGTGGTACACGTCGCCTGGTTCGGTTGGCATGGCGGTACCGTACGCAACAGTGAACATTAAGTTCTTAACGGCAGTCTGCAGGTCACAAGGTGTCCGGTGGGTGATCTCATCCACTGGAAATCGCTGCGGGGCCGACGTTTCAACTGCGGCCTGGATCCCCGTGGGCTCGGCGATGGCGACGTCTGTGGAAGCGCAGCTGCTTTTCCGCTGAGACAGGTGATCGGCTGCGACACTAGGCTCTGGAGGCACCGTTTGCGCTTGCTGTTGCTGGCTCATTGCTACGGCCACTTGGCGTTGAACCTCTTCCTCCAGTCTTTGATCATGTGACATGAGCCATTCCTCTAGCCTTCGCAAGTGCTCCCGCTCATCATTCTTTCTTCTTTGCCGGCTTCTATATGAATCAATGTAATCCCTGAACCCATACTTCCACGGAACCACGCCTTTGCCTCTTGTGCGGCCCGGATGCTCTGGATTCCCAAGGGCGTAAGTCAGCTCGTCCCTCTCTCTATCCGGCTGGAATGTTCCCTCGGCCGCTGCTTGTATGGCCTCCTGTAGTCTCTGGGCTGCTCGCTGGATGTTTGGCCCATAGATGCAGTCACCAGTCAATGGGTCCAAGCTTCCCCCGTGACCATAAAACCAGGTCCTTGACCTTTCAGGCCAGTTCATGGTCGCAGGTTGGATGCCTCTGTCAAGCAGATCCTGCTCCATCTTCTCCCATTTGGGTACTGCAAGCTTGTAGCCTCCTTGGCCTAGAGTGTGATGGTACACTTTCTTCGAGGCGTTGTCTTTGGCCTTCTGCACCTTCTGAAGCCCAAGCTCTGAAGACTTGTATTCCACAAATGCATCCCAGTGACCCCTGAGCTTTTCGAGCTCGCCGGTAAATACGGGTGTGGTCCCGATCTTGATATATTTCTTCGTCAAAATTTTCTTGAATGATCGTAGCTGTTCGGCCATCTTACTCAGGGTCCAGCGCTTGCATATCTCTTCGGATTCAGCTGGAACCGTGAAGTTTTTCTTAAGCTCCCGCCAGCACCATTCTTTTTCTCTTTCGGGTACCGCTAGCCCTGCTAGTGGGCTGGGATCCGAGCTGAAGCCAGACCGAACCATCAAATGCATACGGCGTACACCAATCCAGCCCGATTTATTTGTCTGTTTGAAAAAACTAAACCACCCCGAACCATACTTCTGCTCACTCCACACCAGTCCAGTCCAGCAGCCGATCCATGGGTTCAACCCATTAAAAAACCATTTTCCAGACTACGGTTAGCATGCATGCACGGGTAACCAACAGCATCACCATAGAATGGTACATAAGATTTTTGAATGGTACATAAGTTCATCGATTAACAGTGATATGGACCTAACTGGACATAAGAATTTCACTGCATCACCATAGAATGGTACTTAAGTTCTACAAGATACCTCTAAATAAATAGAATCCTCTTTTCTATCAACTCATACACAAGCCAACTGAGATATGCAAGAGAACACAGGATATAGAGCCAGATCGTTCCATGCCAATGTGATTGTCACCACGACATTGTCTTTCAGTATGCAAACTAGAGCACCAACATCCAGTGGAAACAGCCAAACAGGGGATAGCCAAGAAGACTAAGGTTTTGAAAGAAGATGTGTCCACCCTGAAAAAAGGAGATTCAATAAATAATTTCGAAACATCAGGAAAAGTACTTTGATTAGTAGTGGCAGTTGATTACATTACATGCCAAATCAAGAAAACATGAAAAAATCAGTATTTGACTAGCTTAACTCTTCTTTTTAAATTCTCGCTGGAATGTTATGTTCTTGTGACATAAAAGTAATAAGTTTGCAAAAAGCAGTGCTTGTGATGGGAGTATAGAACCACTATTCTATAAGCTAAATGAAATTTCCATTACAGAATTGTCATGTACTACATATTAGCTAGATCTATACTCAACAGAGACAATATTACCTTGCAGCAAAGTTTAATAACAAAATTTTTATTTTTGAAGGTGTTTTGAGTATTTTTTTAAAAAAATCACTGGCAAGAAGGAGGGAGCACTAACCTGAGATGCCCTCCTCTTACGTCTTTCACAATGAATGGACACCCTCTGCACCAGAACCTGAAATGGGACATACACAGGACATACAGAAACCAACCAAGCATGTAAGAGCAAAGCCAATACGATTAGTCGATAGATAAAAACATAGACAACTCGTGAAGGTGAGGAATCAATGTGCTTCAAGAGCTCCCGAATCTTGCTTATTGCCACATGAATTACTTTCATTCCATCCTGCACCAAGATATTAAGAATATGTGCACAGCATCTGATATGCAAATGCACACCATCAAGCAACAATTCATGTCTATGGTTATGCACTAACTCTTCGCACCCATTTGTATTGTTACTAGCATTATCGACTGTCACAGTAAATAGCTTCTCTCTTATCCCCCACTCTGTTAGGCAACTCACAATAGCCTCTTCAATGGCAAAACCGGTGTGAGGATACTTCACATTCTTGAAGGAGATAATCTTCTTCATCAATTTGAAGTCAGCAGTGATATAATGTGCAATTATGACCATATAACCCAAGTTCTGTACTGATGTCCACATATTGGATGTCAGGCACACACGAGAGTCTAGGTTCATAAACTCATTTTGGAGTTCTTCCTTCATTTTTCTAAACTTTTTCAAACAATCATTACGTACAGTTTGACGCCCAACACAATTGAAAGAGGGCTGCAAGGTTTGCATCCAAGCCTCAAAGTATGGGTCCTCAAACTTATTAAATGGAATTTCAGCATGCATCACAAAATCAATCATTCGCTCACGAGCTAACTGCTGGTTAAAAATAAAATTCTCTGAAGGATGCTTCTTCATTGGTGCAACAAATGCTTTTTGTTATGCCATAGTCAAACAAATCCGTCCATAAACAGTAAACTAGCATAGTCAAACAAATCCGTCCATAAACAGTACAGATCCATCAATGAGATTCAGTGTGTGACATAGCATCAAACAAGAATAATTTCTTTGTTATGCCGCAACTAAATCCAACTCAAATATCTGACATTAATTAACTGCAGAGGCGTATTTTCTTTATACCTTCCGACTCCTTGTGCTACTCAATATGTCACTCCCTCACGAGCAGATTAATGCCAATTCCCTAGCAGCTCGAGCAGAGTGATTAAGAATAACCAGTCGTGTTCCTCCTCCTCCTGTCTTCGTCTCTTCCCTCTCACACAAATCTAGCAGAATGAAGAACCCAATCTAGGGTTAGAGAAAAAAAAATCCAATTTGTGCGTATCGAGAGGGAGAGGGGAAGGGATAGGGGAGGAGAAGGTTCACCGCTACTCGGCGCCGAGGCTACCGACGGAAGGGAGAGAGCGCAGCCGCATAGTAGTACATCTTGGCGATGGCGTCGACACTTGGTGCTGGTGGAGCCATGTCAGAGTGCCGAAGCCTTAGGATGTGGAGGTGTGGCGGCGTGCTGGCGAGGTGGAGGCGTGACGAGCTCGGCATAGGCGGCCGACAAGGCACCCTAGCGCTGGTAGAGGATGGTGTCCATCGAGAGCGTCTCCACCCGATGCCGCACCACGGAGTCCCGCGTGCGCAGGCGTGTGGGCGAGGCGGAGGCGTGCGCAGCGATGGAGGCCGCGGCCGATGCAGAGAGTAGCAGGCGCAGCGACGCAGACCCGTGGAGGCGTGCGTGCGGCGGCGGGCGAGGCAGAGCTGCGGAGGCCAGAGGCGAGGGCGTATCGTGGATGTGAAGTGGAGGCATGAAGCTGTCATCGGCAGCTTGGTTTGGAGCCCATGGTTTGAGCCCACGGTTTGAGCCCGTTAGAAACAGGCCAGCTACGAACCGTACCAAACCAATCCAAACCGAAAAGAGGAGCAACCCAAACCAATCCAACTCATTGATATTGCCAGACCGTTAGCGCCCAGCCCACGCGAAAAAGTTGGGAGCCCAAACTATTAAAACCGTTTTAATCCAAACCGTTTGCAGGGCTAGGTACCGCATCCTGTTCCTTGCTTGGATTGGAAGCTTTCCAGAGCCTGAAAGCTGATCGGGATGTGGTCCCTGACAATACATCCGGATTGTCTTATGAATTTTTTGGCGGCAGCTTCTGAAGCGATCGGCTCGCCATCTGAACCAACTTCCGTTATAATGAACCGCTCTTCCAGTTTTTTTGTTGGGCCTCGCTTCGTCTTTTTCTACTGCGACGATGATCCAGACGGCTATAAAAAAACATTCATAGTATTCATATAGATTCAGATGAAAATATGATTGTCACTACAAATAAGTATAGTTGTGATATGTACATTAGCACTTTGTTCAGCAGCAGCGTCATCCTGAATAGATGGTGCCTCAATTCCATCACCGGACATATTCAAATATATGTCGGTATTGCTGCCATCATCAGCTTGTTCAGCGACATCTCCTTGACCTTCGCCAATCATATTCAACAGGAACTGTTCGTCTTCCACGTCTGTGTGTCGCGGGTCCATCGTAACTAAAATATGAATACAAACAAAACCCTTAAAAAATTATCTAAATAATCCACATATTTAGATCGGTAACGATCGGAAACTATCGGAAATGATTCGGTCGGGATCGGTAACGATCGGAAACTATCGGAAATGTTTGTGTGTTAGCGCGAGTTTGCGAGCTCGAGACATAATTAAAGAATAAATACATGATAAATTGAACTCTTTGAATGACATAAAAAATAATAAATACATGATGAATTAAAGTCTTTGAATGACATAATTAAATAATGAATACATCATAATAGAAATTCTCTCTAATTCTATATTTCCTTCTCTATTTCTCTCGAAATTCTCTCTAATAATATATCCATAATTTGTTGCTAATAATATATCCAAAATTGAATTCTAATAATATATTCAAAATTGAATTCTAATAATATTTCCTTAATTAAATTCTAATAATATTTCCATAATTGAATTCTAATAATATTTCCATAATTGAATTCTACTAATATATCCATAATTGAATTCTAATAATACATCCAAAATTGAATTCTAATAACATTTGCACAAAATTTGCACCTAATTCTAAAAATTGAATTCTACTTAATATATAATAAATTAAATTAACACTACTCATACATGATAATTGAATTCTAATAATTGAATTCTACATAAACATAAAATTTGAAAAGAAAAAAGAAAATGCGGCCGGCCACACTACTCACACAGGGCGGCGGGGAACCTAGCTAGGGGCGCGGCACGGCCCTGGACGACGAGGCGGGGAGCTGGCGGCGCGGTGGCGCACAGCGGAGAGGGTGGCGGCACGGCGACGTGCAGTGGAGGCCGCCGGGGGCGGCGAAGACGAGGGCGTGCGCGCGGAGTGGAGGCCGGGGCGGCGAAGCCGAGGTGGCATGGGGCCGGGGCCGGGATGGCAGACGTCAACGGCGGCGGCGCTCGCAGGGACGACGGCGCTCGGTGACCTTGGGCTCGCGCGGCGGGGCTCTGGGCGGCGACGTCGACGGCGGCGGTGCTCGGGAGCTCGAGCGGTGGGGGGAGCAGGGGAACGGACGGCGGCGGCACCAAAAGAAACATGTGTTTGGGGGAAGGGCGAAGGAGGGAGGAAGGAAATATATGGGGGGGGGGGCCTTTTATCCCGGGTTAGACCTGGGCATCCTCCGGGTCGGGTCGGGTTCGGGTCGGGCCAAAAAAAGCCCGGTGTTTTTTCTAGCGGCCCGTGCCCAACCCGACCCGGTGGCCGGGCCGTAAAATTGAGCCCGCACCCGACCCGACAGCCAGTCGGGTCGGGTCGGGTTCGGGTCGGGTCGGGCCGGGCCTATGTAAAATGTCGGGTTTCTTCGGGTTTTTCGGGTTTCGGGTCAAAAATTTTAGCCCGTGCCCGGCCCGTCAGTCATACCGGGTCAAAAATTTTGACCCGAGCCCGCCCATCAAACTCTTCGGGTCGGGTCGGGTCGGGCTATTTTCGGGCGGGTTGGGTCGGGTCTGTCGGGTCGGGCAGCCCATGCCCAGGTCTATCCCGGGTGAAGCCACCACCCGGGACAAAAGGACCTTTTGTCCCGGGTGGTGGCTTCACCCGGGACAAAAGGGGTTTTTGGGCGGGCCGGGAAAATTCCCAGCCCGCGGCCCACCTTTAGTCCCGGGTAGATCTACCACCTGGGACAAAAGGGGCCGTTTTCCCTCGTTCCCACCTAATGTTATGTTTGTTTTTGTTTCTTTTTACTTCTCTTTTAAAATTGGCTTTCATTTGTTAATTCAGTTAATAAAATTATGATTCCAAAAATTATGGAACAAAATTTCTTATCTCTATATAAACTTGATACACACAACAAAAATAATTAATTTTCATTCAAGTTATTGGGTCAATGAAATATCTAACTTTTTTGAAATCATATTTGTTATTTTGACCATGCAAAAATATATTAGGTGATTTTTTTTCAAACTGTTGCTTTTCGACAGAAAGTGGATTCTATCACGATATTAACGTTTAAAAAGTGAATTTTAGATAAAATTAAGCAATTTCATGATATTAATGAGTAGTGTGTGAGTTTGAGAGATAGTGTGTGTTAGTGAGATTGTGTGTGTTAGTGAGAGAGTATAGTGTGTTAATGTGAATGTAATTTCATGAAATAAATAAAATTTGTTGAGTAATCCATTATTGAATGAAAATTATAATTGAGTCTAGTAATTAAGTGAAAAATATATAAAATAATATATATAACACATAAAGTATAATTGTACAGTACATATATAATAAAAGTATTCGAATTGCGATTATATTTTTATACAATAATATAAAATGATTCAAGTACATGAAGGATTAGCGGTAACATAATTTCTCTTCACAAATGTCCCTTGATTATGATCACGGCGCAAGTATGGAGCATCATCATTGGCTAGCAGGATGCATGGATCAGCATTTACTTCGAAAGGTGGAATGACAACAAAATTATTATATTCTTCTGAAAAGTCTGTCTTGTCCTCCACTCCAACGATGTTTCTCTTTCCTGATAGAACTATGTGTCGCTTAGGCTCATTCTTTTGCTTGTTTATCCCCTTCTTTGGCTTGCTGGACATGTCCTTAATGTAGAAAACCTGAGCAACATCCTGGGCTAGGACAAATGGCTCGTCTCTATACCCAAGATTGTTGAGATCAACTATTGTCATCCCATACTCATCTTTTGTTACCCCTCCTCCAGATAGCTTAACCCATTGGCAACGAAATAGACGCACCTTGAAATTGGGACCGTAATCCAGCTCGCATATCTCTTCAATGTAGCCGTAATATGTGTCCTTTTTTCCATTATTATCCGTGGCATCCATACGAACACCGCTGTTTTGGTTGGTACTCTTTTTATCTTGGGCTATTGTATAAAATGTGTTTCCATTTATCTCGTACCCTTGGTATGTTAAGATATTCCAAGATGGTCCCCTAGCCAATAAGAACAGTTGTTCACTTATATCCATGTTATGCATTAGATGCTTCCGCAACCAGCTGCAGAAAGTGTTCATGTGCTCACGTGTAATCCATGCCTCAGACTTTTTCGGGAAATTGGAGAGCAGAATTTTCTTGTGTTCCTCGATATATAGGTCAACCAAGGATGATTGTTGAAGAACCGTATAATGCGCTTTCTTGAATGAGAAATCATCTGTGCAGACATAAGATTTTTTTTCTAATGTACCCTTTCCAGTTAGTCTCCTCTCATATCGCGATTCAGGGACTCCAATCGGTTTAAGGTCATCAATAAAGTCAACACAAAAGTCAATGACCTCCTCAGTTCCGTAGGCACTGGCGATGCTTCCTTCTAGACGAGCTCTATTACGAACACATTTCTTGAGTACCCCCATGAACCTTTCGAATGGGAACATGTTGTGTAGAAATACTGGTCCGAGGATATCAATCTCTTTGACAAGGTGCACTAGAAGATGTGTCATGATGTTGAAGAAAGATGGTGGAAATATCAGCTCAAAGCAAACAAGACATTGCACCACATCGTTTTGCAGCTTTATCAAATTCTCCGGGTCAATTATCTTCTGAGAAACTGCGTTGAGGAAGGCACATATCTTCACGATGGTTAACCGGACGTTATCAGGCAGAATCCCCCGCAGCACAACCGGAAGAAGTTCGGTTATAAGCACATGGCAGTCATGGGACTTGAGATTTGTAAATTTCTTCTCTGCCAAATTTAAGATTCCTTTTATATTGGATGAGTATCCAGATGGAACCTTTATACTGCTCAAGCAGTCAAACATGGTTTCTTTCTCTTCCTTGCTAAGAGTATAGCTGGCAGGACTTAAGTATTGTCGTCCATTATCTCGCTGTTGTGGATGTAAGGCATCTCGTTCTTCCATACGTTGCAATTCTTGACGTGCTTCTACTGTATCTTTTGTCTTTCCGTACACTCCCAAGAATGCTATCAGGTTGACGCAAAAATTCTTCGTGAGGTGCATCACATCAATTGCATGACGAACATCTAAGACTTCCCAATATGATAGCTCCCAAAATATAGATTTCTTCTTCCACATGGGCGCCATTCCGTTTTCGTTCGGAACAGGTTGGCTACCAGATCCCTTTCCAAAAATAACTTCTAGATCTTTTACCATGTTGAAGACGTCTTTACCACTACGGTGCAATCTAAATCTAAAAGAAAATCACACCTACATATGCAATCTAGCTAAATGTCCAAGAAATGAGCTAGCTACACATTTTCTCTATTTCTAAAGCATGAAATGAGCTATACAAGCCAAGGAAGAAGAGAAAAACAAGCCCCAAACCTTTAGCGCCGATGGATGGACGGGGAATCAAAGATCTTCACAAATGTGGTGAAGAAATGAGCAAGAACTCCTCCCTCCCGAGCCGAGAACAGCATGAAACAAGTGAGCTGAATGGCTCGGGCAGGGGGAGATGGAAGGGGATAAGGGGGCAAGGCCTTTTGTCCCGGTTGGAGACACCAACCGGGACAAAATGGGGGCCTTTTGTTCCGGTTGGATCCACCAACCGGGACAAAAGGGGCCCATTTTGTCCCGGTTGGCGGGACAAAAGGCCTTGCCCCCCCCCCACGCTGACCCGGCTAGCCGTTAGACTCGGGACAAAAGCCACCTATTGTCCCGGGCCCAAAGGCTGCCGGGACAAATGACATGAAACGAAGGCCTATTCTGTAGTAGTGATCCTTTGAAATTTGTCATCTCTGTTTTGTTTCCTTTCCCTTCTATTTCAGCAAAAGCAGTGATCGATACCTGCAGGCTATGGTGGTCGCTGCCTGCTTGCTGGTTTGGCTCCATCCTTTGATTATTATTATTATTCCATCCAAAACTAGCTAGGATTACTATGACGGGTGGCAAGTTCCCTATTATTATATTACCCAATTTGGCATCCAGCAGTGCTAGTCCATCCTCATTGTCGATCCGATCGATGTGCAGACTGTAGATAGCTAGCTTTTGGATCCAACAACTCCATCCCTACTCAATAGTATACTAATTCAGAGTCTGTCCATGTCTTCACCATGCATCATCTATCGGCCATGGTGAGAACAAGATGTAGCTTTTTGCAAATCATCAAATTGCTGCCAATGCAAGTGATCCAAGCACATTGATGTTCTTAGTATATACTATATATAGTACTAAAAAATAAACGAAACAGCAGCATGCATGGAGAGACACTTTGGCCCTGTTTAGGCCGCGTTTAGTTTGCGAAAAGTAGGGTGAAAAGTTACTGTAGCGTGTTTCGTTGCTACTTGACAAATAATGTCCAATCATGAACTAATTAGGCTTAAAAGATTCATATCGTGCTAATCAGTTAGACTGTGTAATTAGTTATTTTTTCAACTACATTTAATGTTTCATGCATGTGTCGAAAGATTTGATGTGACGGGTACTGTAGGAAAAATTTTGGGAACTAAACGGGGCCTTAGATGCCTAAATTTTTAAGTGTAAAGTACTGTAGCACTTTCGTTTGTATTTGATAATTATTATCCCGTCATGGGTTAATTAGGCTCAAAAGATTCGTCTCGCAAATTTTAGATAAATTGTGTAATTAGTTATTTTGTTTAGCTACATTTAATACTTCATGCATGCGTTGAAACATTCGATGTGATGGTGAATCTTGTAAGTTTTAGAATTTTGAAGGCAACTAAACAAGACCTTTACGTACTACAAATAAAACTGGAAAAGAAAAACAACAGGAGGCTGAATCCATTAATATTTAGGAAAGAATGTAATGTAACGAAATAATTAATGACAAATCAAATCAACATTAGTAAGTAACATCCATCCATTGCATTAATTAATTGGTTCTACTAGCTAGGCATGGCCTCTGCTGGGCCTCTGGGGAAAAAAAATCATCAACTAATTAATATATAATTGACTCTCACTCAGCTCAAAAACTTGCTTTAATTTCCTACCATGGATCGGGCCGGGGTTCGAAATGAAATGCCCTAAAAAAGATCGGAGTTCAATATGTATAACAATTATACAAAAATTGAGTTATTGCGATGGCCGGCCGGTTGGTCGGTGGATGGAGCAGCAGCAGCAGCGCCCATATAAGAAGAAGATGATGATGGGTTGGTTAGGCTAGCTGCGGGTGCTGTTGGTCGTGCTCGGGCGGCGTTGCCTTTGCTCCGATGTTGAAGAACTCGATGATGACCTCGAGCGGGAATCCCTTGGTCTCGGGCACCTTGATGTAGACGAAGATGAGCGCGAGGCAGCAGACGACGGCGTAGAAGCCGAAGACCCCGGCGAGGCCGACGGAGCTGAGCATGACGGGCAGCGAGTAGGTGACGGCGATGTCGCCCAGCCAGAAGGTGAGGGAGCATATGGCGATGCAGAGGCCCCGGACGCGGGTGGGGAAGATCTCGGCGCAGAGGATGTTGGGGATGGGGCCGAAGCCCATGACGAAGCAGCAGAAATAGACGATGACGCTGCCGGTGGAGAGCGCGGCGTGCACGGTGGTGGGCATGGGCGCCACGTTGGCGACGATGAGCACGACGAGGGAGGCGATGAGGACGGGGATGGTCCAGAGCAGCAGGGTGCGGCGGCCGGAGACGTCCATGAGGCGCATGGCCAGGCCGATGCTGGGGAGCATCAGCAGCGTCGTCAGGCCGCTGATGAGGATGGAGGTGGAGTCGGCGCTCAGGCCCAGGCTCGCCAGGAGGACGCTCACGCCGGCCTGGTCCAGGATCTGGGGGGTGTAGTAGAGGACGCCATTGATGCCGGAGAACTAGAAATATTTGCATTTGCATTGGAGGGGATTAATTAGTTAGTTAGTTTCTGATGAACTGGATGATCATCAATAATCAAGCAAAAATTACCTGCTGCAGGATCTGGATCATGACCCCGCAGAAGAGCGCCCGCCGCACCCCCGGCTCCAGCAGCTCGCGCCACCGGGGCCCCGCCGCCGCGGCCTTGGTCGCCACCGTCTCCGGCGGGTTCTCGAAGGCCGGGGTGGGGCTCTGCCCGATCATCACGTCCTTGGTGTAGAGCATGGAGCGGCTCACCAGCGCCGCCGCGTGCACGTACTCCCCGGGCCCCGACGACTGATCGCCGCCGTCCTCGTGCAGGTACATCCTCTTGACGCCGCCGCGCTTGACGCCGTCGGGCCCCACCTTCTCCGTCCACTTCCAGGCCAGCTGCCAGCCGCCGCCGATGCCCATGGTGCTCGCCGTCTCCCCGCCGCCCGTCACGCTGCTGTAGCGCTGCATGGCGTCGCTGCTGGAGCCCTCCGCACCAGCAGCCTGCTGCTTCTTCGTCTCCTGCACGTCGGTGCTCTGCCTCGACAGCAGCGGCGCCTGCAGGGCACCTTTTCCCTCCTCGTCCGACAGGTACTCCTCCTCGTCGTCCTCCTCGTCCAGGTCGTCGTTGGGCGGCACGTTCTCCTCGTCCCAGTCGCCCGGCCGCTCCGCCACGCTCAGCATGCTGCCGAGGTTGGGGAAGAGCGTGCTGCCCCGCGCGCTGCCGACGGCGCCGCCCTCGGCAGCGGGCATCTTCTCGTGCACGCTCCCCAGCAGCGTCACCACGGGGTCCTTGATCTGCTCGTACATGCTGCCCTGGCGCGAAGCGAGCTCGACGGCGCTGCCCAGCACGCTGCTGCCCTGCTGCACCTGCTGCGCCACCCACGAGAGCCCCTGCTCCGGCCCGTACAGCGTCACCTGCTGCTGCTCGCTGGTGGTGGTGTCGTGGTGGTGCTCCCCTGCGGCCGCCACCGCGTCCGCCTCAGCAGCAGCCGCCGGGCCCAGCACGTACTCCTCGATGACCGTGTCGCCGCCGCTGCCCAGGCCCTCGACGAGCAGCGCCATCTCGCCCGAGACGTCGTCGCGGCCGCGCAGCATCTGCAGGATGGCCCTGGCCTCCTTCATGCGGCCCTTGCTGACGAGCCAGCGCGGCGACTCGGGGAGGTAGAGCACGGTGAGGGCGAGGTAGGCGAGGGAGGGGATGGAGAGGACGCCGAGCATGAAGCGCCAGCGCGGGCGCGGGCCCAGCGTCATGTAGAAGATCATGCAGTAGGAGAAGAACATGCCGAAGGAGCCGGTGAACTGCGGCAGCGTGTTGAGCAGGCCGCGGATCTCGGGCGGCGCCGTCTCGGAGATGTAGACGGGCACGAGCGTGACGGCGAGGCCGACGCCGAAGCCGTCGACGAGGCGCGCCAGGAGGAGGACCGCCACGCTGGGGGACCAGAGCATGATGAGGCCGCCGGCGAAGTAGAGGAGGGAGGAGGCGATGAGCATGGGGCGGCGGCCGACGGCGTCGGAGACGGGGCCGGAGAAGGTGGTGATGATGGTGGCGCCGATGAGGGAGGTGGCGACCACGAGGCCCTCCAGCGCGGGCTGCGTCTCCAGGTGGAACTCGCGCTTGATGTAGAGGACGGCGCCGGCGATGGTGGCGTTGTCCCAACCCTGCAGCAGGTTGCCGATGGCGGCAGCGATGGCCACCAGCACGGCGCCTTGCATGGCCAACTCGCTGCTTCTTGTGCTGGATCGGATCTCGATCGGATACTCCACCGCAAGGACGAAGGAAGAAGAAGAATAGATAGACGATGGTGATCGATTCGATGAAGGTTAACAAGAAGTAACTAACTAACAGATGGGAGGAGGAGTTTGACGAGATGCTTGCAGGCATGCAGGCAGATCCGAGAAAATCGCCCCGATGGATCCGCCCGCACGGCCCTTCTCCCCTCCGATCCGATCGATCCTGCGTCAATCAAGCACGCATAGGCCGGACGGACACTAGCTGCTACTCCCATCCATCTCCATCTCCATCTCCTGGGAGAGATTCGTACGTTTGTTCGTACAGTACGTTCCAGTGGCTCTGATCGACGATCCTGTATGTATCTGCCCATCCGATCGTAGCATATATATAGCACACGTGCATTGCTACGGGTAATATAAATTTTATCTAAATCTATATAAACTATCAACTAATTAATTTGTGCCTTTTGTTACTCCGGGTACAAGTCGTGATGGCACGGGAATTGATTGTCCATGTTCGATTGGCATTCTGATTGATTTGTCCTGATTGTGATTGTTTGTTTTAAGAAAGGGATAATTGATATTTAGCTTGTTATTAGAAGAGGTTTAGTTGTGCATTAGTAATTGGTTCCGTAGCTAAAATTAGCTACCTATACACCAATTATAGCTAGGTAGCTAGTGAATCCAAATATCTCTTATGTACTGCAACGACGACAAGTTATTAGTAGTTACAAAAGGAAAAAGAAAATTATCGGGAGCGAAACATCAGTACGTACGTGTTTCAAACACGATGAACCATCATCATCACACTACAAGAAACTATTTAATCTATGACAGATTTCTCATGACGGTTTTGGAGAACGTCAATCACGCACGCATAGGCCGGACGGACACTAGCTGCTACTCCCATCCATCTCCATCTCCATCTCCTGGGAGAGATTCGTACGTTTGTTCGTACAGTACGTTCCAGTGGCTCTGATCGACGATCCTGTATGTATCTGCCCATCCGATCGTAGCATACATATAGCACACGTGCATTGCTACGGGTAATATAAATTTTATCTAAATCTATATAAACTATCAACTAATTAATTTGTGCCTTTTGTTACTCCGGGTACAAGTCGTGATGGCACGGGAATTGATTGTCCATGTTCGATTGGCATTCCGATTGATTTGTCTTGATTGTGATTGTTTGTTTTAAGAAAGGGATAATTGATATTTAGCTTGTTATTAGAAGAGGTTTAGTTGTGCATTAGTCATTGGTTCCGTTTGAATTTGAATATACCGTAGCTAAAATTAGCTACCTACCAATTATAGCTAGCTAGCTAGTAAATCCAAATGTCTCTTTAATGTATGTACTGCAACGACAAGTTATTACTCCCTCTGTTTCAAATTTTAAGTCATTCCAAGAATCTTGGAGAGTCAAAGTTTTTTAAATTTATATGACAAGATAATAACATTTATGATATCAATTAAGTATCATTAGATTCTTTGTTAGCTATATTTTCATAGTGCACCTATTTGGTGTCATAAATCTATATATTTCTCTCTATAATTTTGGTCAAATTTTGAGATGGTTTGACTCTCCAAGATTCTTGGAATGACTTATAAATTGGAACGGAGGGAGTAGTAGTTAGTACAAAAGGAAAAGGAAAATTAATCGGGAACGAAACATCATTGCGTACGTGTTTCAAACATGATGAACCATCATCATCATTCAGCTGAAAACGCGTATATATATGTGTGTGTATATCCTACCGTACATCCTATATGTATGTATGTATGTATACGTACGTACAAACACATGTATGATGTATCAAGAAAGAGCTAGCTAGCTAGCTACGACTGGACTGGCTGCTGGTGTACAGTAGTAGTAGTACAAATTAGATAAGTAAACAAAAAAAAAACAAATTAGAATTAGACGAATGCATGGAACCAACTTAACGGAATGGAAGGATGCATGGGCGCTAGCAGTGCATGCATGGTGCTGTATAGTACCCTGTTACTGTTGGCCTAGTCTGCCCTGCCCGGCGACTACTACTCGTCGATCTTGATGAATTCGTAGTCGTCGCCTTCCTGGCCTGCAGCTTTCTTGGCGGCGCCGGCTTGCAGCCCCGTGGCGGCGGCGTCGCCCTTGTTGTCTGTGTCGGCCTTGGTGGGGCTGCCGCCGGCGGGTGAGCCGCCGCCTTGGCCGCCGTGCTTGGAGCTGGTGGGGCCGGCCTTCTTCTTGACGCCGGCGCGCCAGTTCTTGAGAGCCTTGGACGTCTGCTCGTCGAAGATGGACTGCTTCATGGTGGAGCCCATCTGATGGCGAACGATGCAGAAGAGGGCATTATAAATATTATTCGTATATATATATATATATATATATATATATATATATATATATATATATATATATATATATATAAGTAAGTAAGTAAGAAAGAAAGATAAAATAAAAAAGAAGACCGGCGGCGACCTGGGAGACGAGGGCGTAGAGTGGGAGCGTGACGTAGCTGCACAACACCTGAACCACCACCCTGCATATGCAATGCAAGGCAAGGCAATGCAATGCAATGCATTGCATTATAAAAATGATGATCTCGCGCGCTGATGAATACATATAGGTATATGATGGATTTTGAGTGGCTACTGGTACCCTAGGCAGAGGCGCGCAAAGACAAATTCCTCCGAGTCGTTGAAGCAAGAGTCCATCCCGTACTCATACTAGAGACAGACAGAAACATGAATATATAATTTAATTGAATGAAGATGGATATCTGAATCTGAATTATGCATACATACATACCAGAATCCAGAGGAAGTAGATGATCTGAAAGCCATTCTGCATGCACGCACGCAGATACCAGCAGCAATCAATCAATACAATAATATTCAGATACTATGTACTAATAATTAACGAACAAATAATTAACGGCCGGACCTGGAAGAGCGTGAAGTGGATGAGGAAGAGCACGAATGTTGGCCTGGCGAACCAGAAGTAGGAGTCGCTGACCTGCACGAGCGGGATGCCCTGGATGACGGCGTGGCGCTCGGTGATGTCGATGGCCATCCGGCAGATGATGCCCTGCAGCTTGGTGCCCACGGAGAGGATGATGACCACGGGCATGATGGAGATCCACAGCATGGTGTGCCACCCGTTGACGTTGAGCAGCAGGAAGATGAGAGCCGACGCCCACAGCGGAGGGCTGATCCCCACGATCACCTTGAAGTCGTCCTCAAGGGAACGCTTGATGTACTTTTGGAAATCAAACTTGCTGCCGGGGGCAAGATGGACCTGCGTGCCCATTATTTGCATTGCATTGCATTGTTATATATATATATAATATATATATATATGCACGTAATAATATAAGTACGTACGTTGACAAAGCTGTGGCGCAGCGCGCAGTAGTCCGCCTTCCTGACGGATCTGAAGAACTGCCGGAAGAAGTTGCTCTGCATGATGAATTCATGTATACATTAATTTGAGTGCAGTCACCATCAGCTAGTACTAGTCGTTGTTCTGATATACTGACACTTGTCATGCAATCAGTATATACTAGTTAATTAGTATTAGCAGGGAGGATTATATACGTACGATGTAGAAGGATGCTGGGGTCTTGTTGAGCACATTCATGTGCTGCCTCACGAAGGACGTCTCGTGAGTAAACCGGAACCGCGTCGGGTCTGCAATGCAATGCAATGTCTTTAATTAAATTGCTCTACTAGCTAGCTACCTACCTCTTGCATTGTGTCATTAATTATTATATATTTCAGGAATCAATTAATTAATTCATGCTACTATATATGTACTGCATACCATTGGAGAACTCGTAATCTTGGCCTGCCGCTTCTTTCTCCCATTCTTTCCATGCACGTATCTGATGAAACAATATATTCTTTAATTACATGATAGAACTAATATTATTTATTTGACGATGCATGACATGAGATCGAGCAGGGAGGGAGGCTATGCAATGCAATGCAATCCATGGATGATCGATATGCACCTTGGCCCTGCCGAGTGCCATTGTGATTGCACTGTACGAGACGTGGAAGACGGCGAGGAAGAAGATGAAGATGTGCAGCTGGTGCAGCGCGTTGATGGAGATGAGCGACACCTTCCCGTCGGGGCATTTCGTCGCCATGTTGGCCTCCGCCAGGACCCTGCTGCTGCTGTGGTGCCCAGCGCCACCGCCGGCGTAGTAGGGGGGTGCCCAGGCCACCACGCCTCCCAGGTGCTCGGCCTTGTTCTTCTCGGGGGCGCCGCCGTGCTCTGCCGCCTGGCCGCCCTCACCACCAGCAACCGCCTCGAGGGCCTTGAGCTTGCAGGGGAGCATGGTGTCTGCGGCGTGGTTGCTGATGCAGATCTTGATGATGTAGTTCTGCCCGAAGACGAGGAGGAGGGAGATGAAGCCCAGCACCATGAGCTCCGCCTTCACCTTCTCCAGGGCCTCCACCATGGCCTTCTTCTTGCGGTGCGAGAAGAACTCGCCCACGTGGTGGAGGCCCTTCTCCAGAAGGATGGAGATGATGACGATCACGCCGCACACCGACGCCACGGCCCATGTCGGAGTCTGGTCGAGCTCGCGCGCGTTGCCGCCGCCGCCGCCGCCCCCCATGCCAGCCTGCTGCAGTAGCTTATTATATATATATTACTTGGTTGATTATTGATGATCGCCGGCCGGTCGGGGAAATCTAGCTCGCTAATTTGTTTTGTTGATCGGAGGAGAGGAAGGGAGGAGGAGGACGGCAATGGCTGGCTGGCTGCCGATCAGCTTGCTGCATGCTGCATGCTGCATGCTGCATGCTGCATGCCTTCCATTTTCATTTTCATTTTCAGGCAGGCAGGGAAGAGGCCGCGCGCGAACGCCGGAGGCTCCACCACCTAGCCATTCACTAGAGCAGCGGGGGACCCAGCCCAGCCCAGCCCAGCCCAACTATTACTAATGGAGAGCCCACCAAGGCCCATGTCGCGGGGGTATGGCTGGGCGTTCGGGTTACCCGAAAAATTCGGGTCGGGTTTTTTGGGTTTGAAAAATTTCGGCTTTTGAAAACTACAACCCGAATTTTGCTAAAAATAATCGAAACCCGACATTTTGGGTACCCGATAATTCGGGTTCGGGTTCGGGTTTTACCCGAACAACCCGAACTATCCTAGACTCTGCAATACACCGCGGCTCCTCGCTCGCGGTTGACCAAGCAGGCAGGCAGCCCGCGCGGCCGGCTCGACGCCATCCCTCCCTGCGTGCGTTGCGGCCGATTGGCGCTCGCGGAGGGGGCGCGCGTACTCGGGCTGTTGCCGCCGCCGAAGCCCCACCCGCTCGCGGGACTGCAGGAGCAAAAGCTGAGGGGGCGTGGAGGAGGCAGATCTGGCGGGCGTGGACTCAGGATCCTGCTCTGCGCGGGAGAGACGGAGGGAATCGGAGAAGGACGCGAGGGCGAGGAGGAGGAGATTGGAGAGGCGGAGGAGCTTCAAGATGGCATGGGCGGTGGGCGCGGTGGCGGCGGCCGGCGTGCGCCCGGGCGGGGGGCGTGATGGTGGCGGCCGGCAGGCGCTTGGGCTGGGGTGCGGTGGCGGCGGCCGGCGGGCCCTGGGCGGTGGCGTGGTGGGCACCTCCGGCTTGAGACGAGGACGAGATGCGCCGGCAGGCTGTGGCGCGGTGACGGCGGCCGGCGGGTGAGGGGCGGTGGCGCGGTGAGCTGGTGACGGCGGTCGGCGCGCGAGGGGCGGACGGGCGACTCGCGACTCGCGAGGGGCGCTGTGGCCTGTGGCGGCGTGACTGGGGTGGGGCGGTGGGGGACTGGGGTGGGGTGGGGCGCTGTGCCTAGGTTAGGGTTAAGAGGTTTCATGGGCTGGGCTGCAAGCCTACAATGAGTAAACACATCTATGGGCTGGGCTGATTTCGGGTAGTTCGGGTAATTCGGGTACCGTAGCCCAATACCCGAATTACCCGTAATAATTTCGGGTACCGTGGGTTAGAACCCGAATTGGAGTTCGGGTTTTTCGGATTCGGGTTTTTTTGGGTTCGGGCTCGTGGTTTTCGGGTTCGGACTTCGGGTTTCAGGTATTTTGCCCAGCCATAGCGGCGGGAGTCCTCTTCCTTCCTCCTCGCACCTCGCCGGCGGCCGCATTCCCCCACCGCGGCCACCACCCACCACGAAGCGGCCCTTGGGCCTTGGCTCGGCTCCTCCACGAGGTCCGTACGTTTCCTACCTCCCTCCCTCTGCACTGGCGGCACTGCGACTGCAATTGATTCCTTTCCTGGCAATAGGATTATAATTAGATAGATTGATACAAATCCACTGCCACATTAATTATAATTAGTAGCCCTCCTATAACACTCAGGTGTTAATCCACTACTTAATTAAATTAATCACGGTCATTAGTTTCAAACCGCGCGACAAAGCACCAAAAATTGTTTCTGTCAGCCTGGGCCAGTTCAGCCCGGACCAGTCTGACCGGTATGGGCGACCGGTCTGACCGGTCTAACCCGAGCTGGTGGTTTTGGGCCCCACAACATTTAAATCACACACGCTCTCTCTCTTCTCCACACCCTCTCCCTCACCCTCCCCGTGCTCAGCTCGAGCTCAGGCTCTCCCCCTCTCATTTTTCACTCCAAACCCTAGGACTCAAATCCATCCATCCTCCATTGATCCAAGGCCCAAAGGAGCTTCAATTGGGTGGGGAATCATCTTCTTTGCGCGCTTTCTCCCTGGTTGGCTTGGATTCAAGCTCTTGGTGCAAGGACCCAAGGTAAATAATATAGGGGTTGGGATTGATCTCTTGTTCTAGGGGGATTTGGGTGGTTCCCTTTGGTCATGAACCTCCACTTGCATTCTAAGCTAGAGCCTAGATAGAACTTATGATGTGGAATCAAGTCCTTGTGGGGAAAAATGGCTCATTCAAGGTAATTTTGGTGTTTGGATCGATCTCTTGTTCTAGATGGTTTTAGGTGATTTTCTCTGGTCAAAAGCATCCACATGAACTCCTGAACTAGATCCTAGAGGGTGCTTGGAGTTGGTGGACGATTTTTGTCGCGCCAAGGATTCTAGGTTCTGGACTGGGTTGGACCGGTCTGACCGGTCTGACCGGTGTCACGGCAGGTTCAGTAGGACCGGTCTGACCGGTGGGGTGTTGGCTGAGAAGGTGAAAGTCGGGGTAGTTGGTACAATTGGTTAGAAATTATTTTGGCTATTAGTTACTTATAATTTTTATAACTCATGCATGCATTCTCATGTCATATGTATATGCACACGTGTAGCAGCCGCGGCGGAGGAGGTCGTGTATGAGGTGGTTGCGGAGCCACAGGAGCCGCAGGGGCCAGCCCCGCAGGAGGAGGTTCGCGGGGAGTCGGCCCAAGGCCCAACTCGTCCTAGTGTTGAGCAGCAGACGCAAGGCAAGCCCCGGTGCAACTCCTATTATTTCAAATTATAACACCTATATATGTCTCTACTACTTGTGCATTAGGTTTAGGAATTTCTTGGAACCCTAGCTGCATGATCCCTAGGTTTCCTCGAGTTTATACTAGTATGTATAGGACGATAGAAGTGCTATGCTGAATAGTTCTGTCGGTGTCCCGACCCGGGGGCCCGGATCCCAACTAGTGAATGCTGCGTGTTTTCTCGTCCCAGATGATGATGCAAGAGGCAATCACAGTAACGCACGGTTTATCCTGGTTCCGGCCGCGGGGCCGTACGTCCAGCAAAGGGGGTGTGCGAGGGCACTGTATTATCTTGCACCCGGAGTGCTTGTAGTAGGGGGTACAAGCGAGGCGAGAGAGGGAGAGAAGCCCCCAAGTCTCAGCTAAGAGTGGAGTCGGTGGAGATGAGTGCTCAGTAGTCCTTGTGCGTCCTCTTGAGGAGAGAAGCCGGAGAGACCAAGCAGACTAGAGTCCAGACCAGAGAGTCTAAAGGAAACCCGCCTCCTCCTTTTATAGTTACAAGAAGGGGCGGGACATATGAGTGGGGCATGGAAGTCGTCGTCCTCCCCTAAATTGCGGGGTACAGTGGTCGGATACTGTAGTAAGTATACTGTGGGAAGGCGGCGTGCGTCGCTGTCGTCCTGGATTTCGTCCTTCGTCCTGTGAGGATTGCGCCGCTCGTCCTGCAGTGTTCCGGCGGTAGTTATGGCGCGGGATGGCCCCGGACCTCCTGGTCGGGGTGCAGGCGTGCACACTAGAAGGCCCGGAGGACACGTGGAGGTCCCGGACCTCTGAGAGGAGGGGGGAGGTCCGGGACTCCGACCGTGTGTGATGAGCGCCCCCTTCCGGAAAGACGCGTGACATCGCCGGACCCCTTCCCCAGTGGGAGGCGAGTCCGGGTGGTCAGTGTCGGCAGAACAGGAACGGGAGCAGTGCCGGGTCCGTCTTATCTCGCACCGCGTGTCCCACAGTGTCGCTACAGCCTTCGGGATGGCGGAGCGGTGACTGAAGTCAGCGGATGGGACCCCGGTCACATCCAATGTGGGAGTGGCAGCCTGACACCGTCCACCTTGGGCGTCGTGGCGAGACGGCTGGCCTTTAATGCCTTCGTACGGCGAGCGGTTGGGCGGCGGAGCTGTTTGTCCCTTGTGCCGAGAGACGGCCTCGAGCGAGGCGGAGATGAGACACCGCTCGAGGGTAGATCCGCTACCCTCGAGCGAGGCGGAGGTGCGTTGCGTGATTGAGGGACCCTCGAGCGAGGCAGAGAATGAGTTACCCGCTCGAGGGTATATCCGCTACCCTCGAGCGAGGCGGAGATTGGTCTCCTGCTCGAGGGTAGTTCCGCTACCCTTGAGCGAGGCGGAGATTGCCCAGCGGACCCGAGAGGGACCCTCGAACGAGGCGGAGATTGTTCCGCGGGTTCGAGGGGAATGTGAATGGGCCGCACGCTGGGCTTCTTTGAGTCCTTTCCTTTCTTCCGAATGGGAAGCAGGCCGTGAGCCTTCATGGGCCCAGTTACCTTAACAGGTGTTTGTGTTTTTTAAAGCGATCTTAGTACCCCAATTAGGGTGTTCCTAATTGTGGTACCCGACAGTAGCCCCCGAGGCTTTGGTCGAGTCAAGGGATTCGACCAAAGGGTATTTCGGCGATTTCTCCCTTGACGTGATCGGAGACTGCCGTGCCCCCGCCAGGCGCGCCTGGGCGCCGGCCCGGCGGATGTGACAACTCGTCAGACGGGGTAGGCCGCCTGCGGGCAGAGTGCTTCGAGGCGCGTGCCCTTTTGTTTGTTTGTTTGAAGGACGAAATGTGTCCTCGTGCTGAGGGGGGGCAGGACGACGGCGGCGCCCGCTGCTTGGCAGCTGGTGCTTTCATCACGCTGTCCCGCACACAGAGCCTTGGCCCCCGCATTCCTGGTCGCCTTGCGGCGCGCTGTTCGAGGGCAGCCAGCCAGAGCCGACGCTGCACCGCTTAGCGTCCAAGGGCTGAGCTCCACTTTATTTTGTTCGGTCGTGTCTCGGTGCGGTGACCGAGGGCATCCTTTATTGGTGGATTGCCGCGCCGTCACGAGTAACACAAGCCTCCGCTCTTCGCCAAGCTTGAAGCTTTGTGCCCGGCGCAGCTATAAATAGGGATCGTGAGGTTCCCTTTCCTCTCCATCCTCCCAGCTCTTTCTTCCAGCGTTGCCCAACTCTTGTAATGTTTCCTTTGCCTTTTTGTGACCGGCCCCCAGATGGGGTGGCCTGGCTTTTTTAGGATTTTGGCGCTAGAGGAATGCTTGCGAGCGGTTGGGGCAGACCGGAGTGGGCGTGTGCTCCATCCCTTAGGTTCAGTGGGATCAGCAGAAGAGCATTGGGCCCGTGGGATCCTGCTTCTGCGATGTCCCCTAGCCTGAAGGGGGATGGAGACGCCTGACCATGGCG
This sequence comes from Panicum virgatum, assembly GCF_016808335.1. Classification (NCBI taxonomy): domain Eukaryota; kingdom Viridiplantae; phylum Streptophyta; class Magnoliopsida; order Poales; family Poaceae; genus Panicum; species Panicum virgatum. The sequence continues at coordinate 47,599,799 of NC_053139.1, forward strand.
TTCGTGCCAGGTTTGGCGGCTGTTCTTTGCATCATCCCCCCAGGCGACAAGGTTGCTCTCGGGGAGACGGTGCGGAGGGCGCTGTCCGCCAGCTCGACCCCCCGCATGGTCTTCGGTGGAGGAGACGCTAGAAGAAGGCTTGCGAGGAAAGCATCCCGCTGGACCCGTGTGGTCTGGAGGCTGGTCTTCGCATCCCTAGCAGCCTCGCTGTTGTGTCAGCTAGGGGCTCGGTGCCTTTCTTCGTCGCTCGCTCCTCCCCAAGACAGGGAAAATTGCCACGTAGGTGGCAACGTGTTTGTATCTTTCGATGGCTTCGCGCCGGTAACCGTTTGTAATCTTTATTCACATTGAGCAATAAAGTCCCCTTTGTCCTCTATGGGGAGGATTACCGAGGGTATAGGGGTGTACATAGAGTTACGACCCTCGAATATGTGTGAAGTCTCCTTCGCGGGGGCGCGTCAGCGCACCCGCGGGTGTAGCCCCCGAGGCCTTGGAGGAGCATTTGTGCTCGTCCAAGGGCTACAAACGTTGTCCCACTGGGTAGCTTTACTGGGATGGCCGTCCAGCATCTTTTTTAGCCGGCATCGGCACTTTTTCAGCCGGCCTCGGCATTGTTAGTGCTGGTACAACGACCCGGCATTCAGCTTAGCCATTAGGGGAGCGTACGTTAATAGCGGAGGGTTTGATTAGACACATGGAGCTTCACAATGGACGGTCGTCGACTTATTCGAGGGTGTGGTTTGTACCGTGGTGTGCGAGGAGCCCCCGAGCCCAGGCCCGTGTGAAGGCGTTCAGGGGAACCCTCGAATTCGATTACGACCCTTGTCGCCCTTCCGCAGGAGGAGGGGTGAAGCGCACCATGCTACCCATGCCCGGGCCGCGAGCCATGGCTGCTTCTGTGAGCTATTAGCGGGTTGTTCAAGCGGACGTCCGTGCCCCGTTCGATAGGGGTCGGCTCGTGGTCCATGGACACGTCTCATAAAGCGCTCGCGAGGGTTCGCTAGGCGGGGCTCGAACCCATTCGGTAGGGTTCGAGGGCTCGATGCTCTCCCTCGATGGGATCCCCCTTCTAGGCACCCTCGACTGGCCCTGAACACTGCGTAGGATGTCTCGAACTCCGTGCTCAAGGGTAGCTTGTACGGCACATCCCTGCAGTCCCTGACTCCGGTGATCCGGGGCGCCTGTCGATCCCCCCGAAGGGCCAGGCTTCGAACCCCTGATCAGTAAGGCCTCAAAATGCGATTCCTTCGAGGGTAAAGAGACCCCACGAAGGAATATTCCGTCATGATCCGAAAACGTCGCAGAGTCGCGGGCCACGCGCGTGCGCGGGTCTTCCGCCGGTAGCGGGCGGTGTGGCCCAATTTGTGCGGCACGGTGTGGGCGCGCCTTTTCAGGCGGCAGCCTCGGGCAGACGAAGCGGCGTGGGAGGCGGCTGACGGATGGGATAGCGCAACAGTCGCGCCGTGCCCGCCGGTTACCGTGCCGCATTTATTGCGGCGTGCGCGCGTGGGAGACTCCGTGGTCGTGGGGCCCATCCGTCAGCGATAGCAAAATCTACTGCTTTCAATGCGGTAGATTTAGGCCGTGGCTACGGATGCGCCCGACTAGGTGAACAAATACGAAGAGAAAGGGGGCGTTTTGGGTTTACCTGGCCATTTGCCTTCATCCTGTTTCGCCTTCTCCGCCTCCGTCGCCTCCTGAACCCATAGCCAAGAGCGAGAAGGAGAAAGGAGAAAGAGAGACTTAGCCATTTCGGAGCCTTCCTTTTCGCATCCCCCCTCGACTCTCGGAGGTGTCGGACATCCAGGAGCCCTTGCCATGGGGGAAGTCCTCCGCCACCATGGCGGTGCTGGAGCAGCTGGTCGCCGAGCGGCTGCTGCCGCGGAACCCGGACTTGGGGGCTCCGGCGTGGATTTCCCCGCACCCGGACGAGACCGAGCCGAAGCCCCCGCAGGGCTACGTCGTAAGCTTCGTGTGCCTCCACGAACGGGGCTTCGGCGTCCCCGTCAGCAAGTTCATGAGGGCCCTGTGTGAGTACTACGGAGTGGAGCTGCACAATTTCAGCCCCAACTCCATCTCGCAGGCGGCGGTCTTCGTCGCCGTCTGTGAGGGGTACCTCGGCATCAACGTCCACTAGGATCTCTGGATCCACTTGTTCCGCGGCGAGCTCTTCGTCGAAAACGCGCGGAACCAGCCGGGGCGGTTCGCGCGCGCCGGTGGCCTGACACTCCATGTCCGCCCGAACCGGAGGAACCTTTACATCACAAGCAAGATGACGACAAACAACTCCGGGTGGAGCCGAGGGTGGTTCTACCTTCGAAACTTCAGTGGCACGCTCCCGGCGTTTACCAACAAGGTTCTTCGGGAGCGTCCGGCGAAGTGGGACTGGGGGGTGTCGCCCCCGGCGCAACAAGCCAGGCTCGAGGGCCTCACCGATGCGCTGGCGCGTTTGGCGAGGAAGGGGTTGACAGCGGCGGCCATCATCGCGAACTTTCACCGGCAGAGGGTGATCCCTCTCGTGGAGAGGGCCCTGCCGATTTACCAGCTCACCCCCGGGAGCAAGGTCGAGGGCTCGAGGACGTCGAGCAAGCTTCTCTCCCACACCAACGCCGCCCGGAGGGCGAAGTACGCGGTGGCGGAGTTTCCCCAAGATCTCGCGGATCTTTGGAGGATCAAGATGCGCCCCGAGCCGGGGTATATTTCCCTGGTGAGTTTTGGCTTCGAACTCGTCATGCATCGTGTAGTTCCCTTTTCCTGACCCCATCTCGAGTGTGTTGTACAGGGGTTGAGGTGCGGCATCTCGAGGCCCCTGGCCCCAGAACAGCGCCTGATCAATCGCCTCCACGCGGAGAAGATGAAGAGGCGGAAGGACGCGGCGGAGGCAAAGGCTGAGACGAAGAGGAAAAGGAAGGCGGCGCACGACAAAGCGCGCCAGCTCGCTCGGGCGGAGGGGAAGCCGCAGCCCGCCACACCTGAGTCCTCGGAGGAGGACGAGGAGGAGGCCTCGGACGCCGAGGACCACGCTCTGAGGGGGGACAGGGAGGGCGCGAGCCCCCCACCGTTCTACCTGTGGGACGAAGAAGAGGGAGCGACTGTGGCACGAGAGGAGCCAAGAGCCGCAGGGGGGTCGTTGGCGAACCTCTCCCTCGAGGGTGCGGCGCGGGGGTCATCCTCGCCGGCGGCCGGCGAGGAGTCGCCTGCGCCCAAAGTGCTGATCCGTGGCCACGAGGCCGCGACGGGAGAGGTGTCGTCTGCGCTGGCAGCCTCGAGCCACCGGGCCGACACGAGGGGGCCGGCTTCGGGGCTTTCTTCGAGGGACAGCACGATGCCCCGAGCCCGAAAGACCGCCACGAGGAAGCGGAGTATGAGTGCTCGATCTGGGTAAGTATTTCGGATCTCGTTTTTGTCACGTATTTGGCAAATTTCTCGATCCTGCTCAACTCGCGTCTCTTGATTTCCAGCCCCGGGGCCGTTCCCAAGGATGTAGTGCGTCTTGCCCCGGCCAAGGCTCTCAAGACCGGGGCTCGTAGCACTCCGCACACGGCACCGCAGCCCTCGCCTGCCGTGGATCTCGAGGCGGCGGCCGCTAGGCTACGGGAGGCCGTGGCCCGAGGGGCCTAGGCGGCGCAACAAGCCCGGGAGAAGGAGGGCGACGCTGGTCAGAGCGACGCCGGCCACCGTGGCGCCGAGGCGGCTCCTCAAGCGGCCGACGCCGAGGAGACCGGCCAGGGCGGTGCCGGTGGCGCCGCCCAAGCGGTCATTGATGTTGAGGCCGGTCAGGGCGACGCAGACAGCGCCGCCCGACCGGACATAGAAGGAGAAACTGGCGGGGGCGCGCAGGAGCGCCCTGCCGGTCAAGCTGCGGATGAGACCCTCGTCTTCGAGCCCCCGAGGGCCGAGGGCGAGGGCCTCGCAGAGGACATGGCGCAAGAGGCGCCAGAGATAGAAGGAGCCCCCATCTCGGAGCCCACCGAGGCCCGGGACGAGGGTACCGTCGCGATAGTGCCCGTGCCAACGGCGCAGGAGGGCGCGACGGCGGTGGTGGAGCTGCCAGACAGCAGTGAGGAGTACGGGGACTCGATGGATATCGACCCCGCTGCTGCGGCGAGCGCCGCCGCACATATTGCCGAGTTCGCGTCGGCCAGCGCGGGCGTGCTCGAAGCGGGGGCGTCGGAGGGGAGCCACCTCGGGGTTATCGTCCCGTCCGGTGTCCCCTCAGAGTTCCTTCGCAAGGAGCAGGAGGAGGAGGAGGCCTGGAAAAAGCAGATGGGCGTTGGGCGCGAGATCTTGCAGGCCCTCGACCGCTCTTATCAGCTTCATCAGAACGCGGATTACCAGGTCAGCCAGGTAAATATTTCCCGCCGAAAATTGATCGGATTTGGTTTTAGTTTTTGCGTGTCTTCACCCACGCCGTCCCCCTTTGCAGCAGCTGAGGGAAATCTCGCGCGAGAAGAGCACCGAGATGAACCGGCTGTACTCCCAGATGAGCCAGCTCGGGCAACACAACGCCGAGCTGGTGCTCAAAAATATCGATGCCAACACAAAAATGGCCGATCTGGGGGCGCGTCAGCAGGCGCTGGAGGAGGAAATGGCCCGGGTCACCGATGAGCGGAACGCCCAGAGGGCGGCAGTGGAGCAGAAGGCCCGGGAGGCCGAGGCGCAAGCCGCCGAGCTGCAGCGCCTTCGGACGGCGCTCGAGGAAAGAGCTCGGGAGGCTGAGGCGCAGAGCGCCGAGCTGCAACGCCTCAGCGCCACTCTCGAGTAGCAGAAGGCCGAGCTCCTCCACAAAGAGGTGGCCATGGTTGCGCTCGCCGGGACCCTCCAGGAACAGGTTGTGGCCCTCGAAGAGAGGGAGGTGGCCCTCCAGAACATGGGGGCTAGCCTTAAGGAAAAAGAAGCCTCCTTGTCCTCGCTCGAGGAGGCCGCCTGTACCCAGAGGGAGGAGGCGCAGAAGAACATGTCGGGTGAGTACCTTCGATTTTCCGTCGATTTGTTTCTTTTCGTAGATAATGTTGATTTCCTTTACTCAGAGCTGAGGCAAAAGGTGGCGGACGAGACCGCGGCAAAGGAAGCGGTCCACACCGCGCTCACGGCGGCACAGATGGAGTTTGCTGAGCTGGAGCAGACCGCCGTGAGTGTGTGTCAAGAGCTCGAGGGGGATGGTAGCCTGTAGGACAGTTGGGCCTCGAAGCCCATGTAAATAGATTAGTGTTTATGTCATAGTCGCACTTTGTTATCGCATCCTATGAGTATATGAGTATAAGAGATTTTGTTTTCATAATTTGAATGCGTGACCCGTCGAGGCCTTGCGTGTTCGAGCCTGTATTTCTTTACTTTATTTCCGTGTTCTTGTATGCGACTTGGACGAACGTCTGCGAGGGGGTTCGCGTTCATAAGCAACGTAGGCGTAAGGTGGTGAGGGGGGTGCCGTATCCCAGAGGCGTAGGCGGCCCCTTGACTCGGCCGGCCCCGTCCGTAGTTGCTTACGCCTCGCGCCGGTTTTTTCCAAGGATACGAGAAGCTTAGGGTCGAGACGGAAATATTTCGAAAAATATTGGCGACTTTTTTTGGGGACGTTCGGGGTTCCCCCCCCCGTAGTAGCCCCCGAGGGAGGCTCAGCTTTGCTGAGGGTAAAGCCGAGATACCTCAGCGTCAGCGCGCGTCCTAGCCTTCGAGGGCCCGGATGGTTCCCAAAAATAAACCAGTAAAGCGTACTTTATTATATCGGGGAATTGAAGATGCGAGTACAGGCAAATGTACAAAAAACTTGAAATTTCTAGGGATAGAAATGACGTAGCTGTTGTATATTCCAAGCATTGGTGAGGACTTCGCCTTTTTCGTTGGCCAGCTTGTACGTGCCGGGTTTGAGCACCTCGGCGATTATGTACGGTCCTTCCCATGGAGTGAGAGCTTGTGGCGGCCCTTGTTGTCCTGTCGAAGCCTTAGCACCAAGTCCCCTTCGTTGAGGTCTCGGCGGCGGACCCTCTGCGCTTGATACCTTCGCAAAGACTGCTGGTAGCGCACAGAGTGGAGGAGCGCCGTGTCTCGAGCCTCGTCCACTTGGTCCAGCGAGTCTTCGTGAACTCGCTGGTTTCGTTGCTCTTGATATGCCTTGAGCCTTGGTGATCCGTATTCCAAGTCGGTGGGGAGGATGGCCTCGGCGCCATAGACGAGGAAGAACGGAGAGAAACCCGTAGCTCTGCTTGGGGTCGTCCTCAGGCTCCAGATGACCGAGGGTAGCTCCGTGAGCCACCTCCGGCCAAACTTGTTCAGCTTGTTGAAGATTCTTGGCTTTAGTCCTTGGAGGATCATGCCGTTGGCACGCTCCACTTGCCCGTTCGTCTGTGAGTGTACCACAGCCGACCAGTCCACACGTATGTGGAAGCTGTCGCAGAACGCCAAGAACTTCTTGCCTGTGAACTGGGTGCCGTTGTCGGTGATGATCGAGTTCGGGACCCCGAACCTGAAGACGATGTCAGTGAAGAATTGGACCGCTTGCTCAGATTTGATCTTGCCGATGGGTCGAGCCTCGATCCATTTGGAGAACTTGTCGACCGCTACCAGTAAGTGGGTGAAGCCCCCAGGCGCCTTCTTCAACGGACCGATGAGGTCCAGCCCCCACACGGCGAACGGCCACGTGATGGGGATGGTCTGCAGAGCATGGGCCGGAAGATGTGTTTTTCGAGCATAGAACTGGCACCCCTCGCAGGTCCGCACAACGTCAGTGGCGTCGGCGACTGCGGTGGCCCAGTAAAAGCCTTGTCGAAACGCGTTACCCACGAGGGTGCGTGGCGCGGCGTGATGGCCGCAGACGCCGGCATGGATGTCGCGGATCAGCTCCTTGCCCTCGGGGATGGGGATGCATCGTTGCAGGACACGGGGTGGTAATGGGCCATGGCCCTAATGGCCTCTTCACAGCCCAATAAAGCCCTTAAATTTTTTAGTTCAAAAATACATATGTTTAGAGCCCGGCCCTTTTAAGGCCCGATCCTTAGATTTTCTAGTTCAAAATGTTGGGCCCTTTACCACCCCTAAGGACACCCGAGGGGCTACGCTTGTGTAGCTCATTGTCGATTAGGACGAAGGACTTGGCCCACCTGGTGAGGCGTCGCGCCTGAGCGTGGTCCGAGGGTAAGATCCCTCGAACTATCCAGTCAAGGTACTGGACGCGCCAGTCTTGCAAAGTGGGGGCCTCGTCAACTTCCATTGCTTCGGCCTCGTCCGCGGAGGTGGTCCCGAGGTCAAAGTCCATGGGCTCGACCCCGTCTGCCGGGGGGTTCCCGTCGGAGGGCCCGGCGGACGAGGGGCTTGGCTCCGTCGGTTGATTGAACTCGACGGAGGGCTTGGAGATGTCGCGAGCGAAGATGTTCGGGGGGACGGTGGTCCGCCCCGAAGCTATCTTGGCCAGTTCGTCGGCGTCCTCGTTATACTTGCGCGGGACAAGATTGAGCTCAAGGCCGTCGAATTTGTCCTCGAGGCAGCGTACTGCGTTGCAGTACGCCTCCATCTTCGGGTCGTGACAGCTAGACTCCTTCATGACTTGATTGACGACGAGTTGAGAGTCCCTGCGTATGTCGAGGCGCTTGACGCCAAGTTCGACGGCAATGCGGAGGCCACCAAGGAGGGCCTCATACTCCGCCATGTTGTTCGAAGCAGGGAAATGCAAGCGGATCACGTACCGCATGTGTTCTCCGAGGGGTGAGATGAAGAGGAGGCCGGCACCGGCGCCGGTTTTCATCACCGACCCGTCGAAGTACATAGTCCAGCATTCGCCCTGGATTTGCGATGGGGGTAGCTGAGTGTCCGTCCACTCAGCCACGAAGTCAGCCAAGATTTGGGACTTGATTGCCTTGCGAGGGGCGTAAGTGAGTGTTTCTCCCATCAGCTCCACAGACCATTTGGCAATTCTACCCTCGGCTTCCCGGTTGCGAGCTATCTCTCCCAAGGGGAAAGATGAGACCACGGTGACGGGATGAGCCTAGAAGTAGTGGCGCAGCTTGCGCCGAGCCAAAACCACTGCGTAGAGCAGCTTTTGAATCTGTGGATAGCGTGTCTTAGTTTCAGACAACACCTCGCTGATGTAATACACTGGTCGTTGGACGGGCAGAGCATGACCCTCCTCTTGTCTTTCGACCACGATCACCGCGCTGATCACTTGGGTCGTCGCGGCTACGTACAGATAGAGGGGCTCGCCGTTCGTAGGCGGTGTGAGAATGGGAGCTCGAGTGAGCGATGCTTTCAGCCTTTCGAGGGCTTCTTGAGCTTCGGGGGTCCACGTGAAGCGCTCGGTTTTCCTCAAGAGTCGGTACAGGGGTAAGCCTTTCTCGCCGAGACGCGAGATAAAACGGCTAAGGGACGCTAGGCATCCCATGACCCTCTGTACCCCCTTCAAGTCTCGGATCGGTCCCATCCGAGTGATGGCCGAGACTTTGTCAGGGTTGGGTTCGATGCCCCGCTGGGAGACAATGATACCCAAGAGCATGCCTCGAGGCACCCCGAACACGCACTTCTCGGGGTTTAGTTTTACCCCTTTGGCTCGTAGGCAATCGAATGCGATCCTGAGATCAGCAACTAGGTCGTCCGCCTTCCTGGATTTCACAACGATGTCGTCGACATATGCTTCTATGCTGCGCCCGAGATGGTCTCCGAAAACGTGGAGCATACACCGTTGATAGGTGGCTCCGGCGTTTCTGAGGCCAAAGGGCATCGTAACGTAGCAGTACATGCCGAAAGGTGTGATAAAAGAAGCCGCGAGCTGGTCGGACTCTTTCATCTTGATTTGGTGGTAACCGGAGTAAGCATCAAGAAAGGACAAGAGCTCACATCCCACAGTAGTGTCTACAATCTGATCGATTCGTGGCAAAGGAAAGGGAACCTTCGGACATGTCTTATTTAAACTAGTGTAGTCTACGCACATCCTCCATCTTTCACTCTTTTTCTTCACTAATACTGGATTAGCTAGCCACTCGGGATGGAATACCTCTTTGATGAATCCGGCCACCAGAAGTTTCTGCAACTCCTCGCCGATCGCCCGGCGCTTGAGCTCGTCGAAGCGTCTTAGGCACTGCTTCACCGGCTTGGAGTTGGGTCGGACATCAAGAGAGTGCTCGGCGACCTCCCTCGGTATGCCAGGCATATCCGTGGGGCTCCACGCAAAGATATCTGCGTTGGCGCGGAGGAAATCGACGAGCACCACCTCCTATTTGTCGTCGAGGGTGGCGCTGATCTGCAACACCTTGTCGTCGGAGTGGCTTGGGTCGAGGGGTACTTTCTTGATACCCTCGGCGGGCTCGAAGCTCCCGGCGTGTCGGTGCGTGGAGTCCAAGGCCTCGCTCGCCATGTTGTCGAGGGTGGCTGCGAGGGCCTCGTCCTCCGCTTGAGCTTCCGCACGCTCAACGCACTCAACGTCGCACTCGTAGGCATGCTCGAACGAAGAGCCGATGGTGATGACGCCCTTTGGACCCGGCATTTTGAGTTTGAGGTAGGAGTAGTTGGGGACGGCCATAAACTTGGCGTAGCAAGGACGACCAAGGATGGCATGATAGGACCCTCGAAATCCCACTACCTCGAAAGTGAGTACCTCCTTGCGGAAGTTGGCTGCTGTGCCGAAGCACACAGGCAGGTCGATCTGGCCGAGGGGTTGGACTCGCTTCCCTGGTGCGACGCCGTGAAATGGCGACTTGCTGGGCGAAGCTTGTCCAGTCCAATCCCCATGAGCTCCAAGGTGGGGGCGTACATGATGTTGAGGCTGCTGCCTCCGTCCATGAGCACCTTGGAGAAGTGGGTGTTGCCGATGATGGGGTCAACAACGAGCGGGTACCGTCCCGGATGCGGGACGTAGTCGGGGTGGTCCTCGCGGCCAAAGGCAATGGTATCCTTCGACCAATCGAGGTAGGATGGCGTGGCTTTGGTGACGGAGAAGACCTCGCGGCGCTCACGCTTGCGCTGCCGAGAAGTCATATTCGTCGTTGCTCCTCCAAAGATGAAGAAGGCGTTCTCCTCTGGGGGGAACTCGTCATCTCCACCTTTGTCGTCCGCATCCTTCTTCTTCTCTTCGTCGCGATGTGCGACGCGGTTATAGTACTTCTTGAGCATTTCGCACTGCTCGAGGGTATGGTTGACCGGCCCCTTGTGATAAGGGCACGGTTTCTTAAGCATGTCGTCGAACTGGCCACCACCACCTCGAGGGGGGCCTCGACGACCTTTGCGGTCTGGGGCGGCAGCGAAGGCCTCCTCGGAGTCCTCCGCCCGCCCCGACTCATGCTGGTTTGGTGGGACCGGCTTCTTTCCCTTCCTCCCTCGCTTCAATTTCTTGGCGGGGGCGTTGGGCTTGACGCTGCCGCCCTCCGCGGGCGCATCGTCCTTGCGCTTGCTCGATTTGTCGTCGAAGATGGCACCAACAGCCTCCTCGCCGGCGGCGAAGTTGGTGGCAGCGTCGAACAACTCATTGGTGTTAACGGGTCGGCTTCTCACGAGCTCATGCACCAGATTCCTGCACGTCGTACCCTCGAGGAAAGCGTTAATGACCTCGACGTGGGTGACGCTGGGGAGCTCGGTGCACTGCTTGGAGAAGCGCCACACGTAGTCACGCAGGGACTCGCGGGGCTTCTGACGACACCCTTTGAGGTCCCAGGAGTTCCCAGGGCGCACGTACGTGCCCTGGAAATTGCCCACGAAGATGTGGACCAAGTCGGCCCAGTCGTGGATCTGGCCCGCAAGCAGGTGCTCGAGCCACGTTCGTGTGGCGTCAGCAAGATGGAGAGGAAGGTTGCGGATGATGGCCGCGTCCTCCGTCGCGCCGCCTAGCTGGCATGCTAGGCGGTAGTCGTTGAGCCAGACTGCAGGATCAGTCTCGCCCGAGTATTTGACGAGGGTGTTGGGTTGTCGGAAGCACGGGGGAAAAGGCGCGGTTCGAATCTCCCGGCTGAACACCCGAGTGCCCGGAGGCTCCGGTGACTCACCCCTGTCGTGCTCGGGGTCGAAGCATCCACCCCGTCGAGGGGTGTACCTCCTGCCGTCGATGACGTTGCGGTTGTCGCCGTCGCCGGCGTGCCCGCGAGTGTCACGGATTCGCTCCCTTACGGGAACTCTTCCGATGCGCTCGTGCACCGAGGGTGCCCTCGCAAGGGGCACTACGGCTGCTTTACCCTTCCCTGCTGGTGGTGTGTGCACAGAAACCTCGCGGTCCTGGTGCGCAGTCCCTCCAGGCTGCTCCGGGGCCCTCGAGCGCATACGAGACGCAGAACTCTCGGCCTGCTGCACGGCAGCCTGCTCGATGAGCTCCTGTGCCTCGCGGCGCAAGTTGCGGCCTGAAGGCGTCGACGGCTCAGGCATAGCTTGAAGTAGATAGGCCACAGCGATGAGTTTTTCGCAGGCCGTTTGCAGTTCCGGAGATTTGTCGACGTCGGCGTCGGCCAGGATGCACTCCCGGGCAACACGTCCCGCCGCCTGGGCATGTGTACCGCGCGCGGTACGCTGCTGCTCGAGTGCGGCGCGCAGCTCCTGGGTTTGTTGACGCTGCTCGTCGAGCTTGGCTTGAAGCTCTTTGAGCTGCGCCATCTGGGCTTGTCGTGCCGCCGAGCTTGACGAGGAAGGTGCTGCAGGCGGGTTCGCCGGTTGCTTTGCCCGCGCGTTCGCCCCGGCGTCCCCGTCGTTGCTTGGGGCGTTGTCGTTTTGCTCGTCCGCAAGGTCCACCATGAAGCACTCCCGGGAAGGATCGAAATCCCCCTCGCTGGAGTCTTCGGAGCAGGTGAGGCAGTAAGCCGTCGCCAGCTGGAACGAGCGAAGAGCGTCGGGGTCGTAGACCCCGGAGTAGTCCTCGGCCTCCTCGGCCGCGAAGTTGTTCATGAAGAAGTTGACGTCGTCGGTGATCGAGCTCGCCGTCTCGGGGTAGGATTCGTCGAGGGACGACGCGATGAGGTTGCGGATCGATAGAAGATGATGACCCGGCAGATCCTCATACTCGGTGAGGTTAGTGCTGATTGAAGAGGCGTAGGTGCGAGCGGCAGTGTTGCGCATCCCGAAGGGGAAGGGCGAGGGCGAAGTCGAGGCCCCCTGGGAGGCACTAGCGCCGCTGCAGGTGACGGTGCCGGCACAGATGATGCCGAGGCACGCGATGACGAAACGGTGGCCCCGTTCGCCTCGATGGTGGGTTGCGACATGCCAGCCTCGACCCACGTGGAGGAGTTGTGACGTGCCGCGCAACGCCGCTCCGCGTGCGCTTGTCGCGAACGCCGACCCGAGCGCCTGTCGCGCCGGGCTGGCGTAGTCGGAGCGATGGGGTTGCGTCTGGGCGAGAGGAGCCGCATGAGGTAACCGTTGCCGGTCGCTCTGAACTCGAGACTCCCGAACCAGATCACAAACCCAGCGGGGAGCGGATCCGAGACACCCATAGGGTATGGGTTGGATCTGCTCGCCATCCCTGGAGATCAAATGGGAAAAAGAGAGAAAAAATGTCACGCAGCGAGCCCCTACCTGGCGCGCCAACTGTCGGTGTCCCGACCCGGGGGCCCGGATCCCAACTAGTGAATGCTGCGTGTTTTCTCGTCCCAGATGATGATGCAAGAGGCAATCATAGTAACGCACAGTTTATCCTGGTTCCGGCCGCGGGGTCGTACGTCCAGCAAAGGGGGTGTGCGAGGGCACTGTATTATCTTGCACCCGGAGTGCTTGTAGTAGGGGGTACAAGCGAGGCGAGAGAGGGAGAGAAGCTCCCAAGTCTCAGCTAAGAGTGGAGTCAGTGGAGATGAGTGCTCAGTAGTCCTTGTGCGTCCTCTTGAGGAGAGAAGCCGGAGAGACCAAGCAGACTAGAGTCCAGACCAGAGAGTCTAAAGGAAACCCGCCTCCTCCTTTTATAGTTACAAGAAGGGGCGGGACATATGAGTGGGGCATGGAAGTCGTCGTCCTCCCCTAAATTGTGGGGTACAGTGGTAGGATACTGTAGTAAGTATACTGTGGGAAGGCGGCGTGCGTCGCTGTCGTCCTGGATTTCGTCCTTCGTCCTGTGAGGATTGCGCCGCTCGTCCTGCAGTGTTCCGGCGGTAGTTATGGCGCGGGATGGCCCCGGACCTCCTGGTCGGGGTGCAGGCGTGCACACTAGAAGGCCTGGAGGACACGTGGAGGTCCCGGACCTCTGAGAGGAGGGGGGAGGTCCGGGACTCCGACCGTGTGTGATGAGCACCCCCTTCCGGAAAGACGCGTGACATCGCCGGACCCCTTCCCCAGTGGGAGGCGAGTCCGGGTGGTCAGTGTCGGCACAACAGGAACGGGAGCAGTGCCGGGTCCGTCTTATCTCGCACCGCGTGTCCCACAGTGTCGCTACAGCCTTCGGGATGGCGGAGTGGTGACCGAAGTCAGCGGATGGGACCCCGGTCACATCCACTGTGGGAGTGGCAGCCTGACACAGTCCACCCTGGGCGTCGTGGCGAGACGGCTGGCCTTTAATGCCTTCGTACGGATAGCGGTTGGGCGGCGGAGCTGTTTGTCCCTTGTGCCGAGAGACGGCCTCGAGCGAGGCGGAGATGAGACACCGCTCGAGGGTAGATCCGCTACCCTCGAGTGAGGCGGAGGTGCGTTGCATGATTGAGGGACCCTCGAGCGAGGCAAAGAATGAGTTACCCGCTCGAGGGTATATCCGCTACCCTCGAGCGAGGCGGAGATTGGTCTCCTGCTCGAGGGTAGTTCCGCTACCCTCGAGCGAGGCGGAGATTGCCCAGCGGACCCGAGAGGGACCCTCGAACGAGGCGGAGATTGTTCCGCGGGTTCGAGGGGAATGTGAATGGGCCGCACGCTGGGCTTCTTTGAGTCCTTTCCTTTCTTCCGGATGGGAAGCAGGCCGTGGGCCTTCGTGGGCCCAGTTGCCTTAACAGGTGTTTGTGTTTTTTAAAGCGATCTTAGTACCCCAATTAGGGTGTCCCTAATTGTGGTACCCGACAAGTTCCCGGTAGAAGACGAGTGACCTCTTACCACTCGCGAGATATAGGATGTTTAGAAGTCAAGTAATTTCCGGTTACTCGCGAGATACAGGGTATAGTCATATTCCAGTACATGAGTTGTGAAATTGATATGCAATGAATGGAGAATTGAGACCGGACGGGGAATGATGATGTATAGGTATGGCAGCAGGACAGGGTTCCTGGGTGTCGTAGTCCCGTCTATGTCGGTTAAGGACCGAGCCGTTGTTGGCCCTGCTGATCATGTTTGAACTGTACTAACCGCATACCGGGAGTAGGAGGTAGTCGAAACCGGTAAGCCGAGTACTGCCTTGCTTCGAAAGTACAGGAACCCACACCCAACTCCTGGGGCAAGTCGAGTAGTCACGGAGAATTGGGATGCATATGTTTACTTTTGGTGGTCTCACGTTGAGCTCGGCTGACCATATGTCGTTGGGCTAGTTCCTGTAGTTCGAGGCGTGGAGGGGAATGATTGGCATGTATAGTCCGACGGGGCAAATACGTGCCGTGTTGGTTAGGTCCACCTTGCAAGGTTAAATCGGATCGATTCGCCATCAGTCGCTCTCGGATATGAGCACCTTGATCACCGAGTCGCAGCGTAGTGCGAGTAGGAGTGATAAGTGATTAATATAAGGTTTCTCTATATTGATTTTATACCTGTTGCTCCACCATATTTGCTATAGTTAGTTTATGCTAATGATAGATCATGGTTAGATTATATATACAATCTGGGCTAAAATCATGAAAGTAAGGACTTACTTTAGCCACGGTTTCTGCAAAATAACCACAGCCAAAAGCCTTGCATGTCTAGTTATGTGGGCTAAGTTATACCCACTTGTCGGGTAAGCCTTGCTGAGTATTAGAATACTCAGGGTTTGTTGCCACATTATTATTACAGGACACCCGGACATCGACTTCTGCCCCTGTTGTGTCAAGTTCATCCGCCGGGATGCAGAGGGGTGGCAGGTCGAGGAGCGGGACCCTTAGGTTAGGGCGCTGTCGAGTTGTACACTTGAGGGCTGAGTGTGCAGCACTTCTGTTTTGCGTAGACCGGTCTGACCGGTCCGTGGGACCGGTCTGACCGGTGGAGTTGGCAGCGTGGTGTCTACCGATTCGACTGGTTGGGTGGACCGGTCCGACCGGTCGGGGTGGATCAGAACTGATGTAAGCTAGAGTAGTTGTAGGATCTTTGTATTCGACTCCAGTCATGTCTATGTGAGTGTTAATCTTATAAATTAATTATGTATTGGAACTCGGTTTGTAAAACTAAATGTTTCGTGTCGTGAACACTCTTGTATTTTCAAGTAATGAGTCATGCTTGTACCATCTGCGCCCACCTTCGCATGGGACTACCGGTGTTGTTTCGATCGGGCCGTGGGTTGAGAAAGAATCACCAAATTAAGCCATTAAGCTAATGTGCCCAATGTGTTCAAGTGATGGCCATTACGCTTAATTAGAGATTTAATTTGGCGGTTCCATCACAGCTGTTATCAGAGCCGAAACGCACTGGGGGTGGTACGAGCATGACTAATTTTCAGAGATTACAAATTAAAAATGGAGTCCTGACTTAGGATCAGGTGGTATACTAATATGGGAGGGGGTTGATCGTACTAAGCCCTATATATGTAGTCTGAGTTCGTGTAGTAATAGATGTTTAGTTTTGGTTGAAGAGATTTACGTAAGGCGCTCATGCATCATGACATTTAGATTTTTGTTTGCATTTGAAAGATGGTATAGGAGCTCATGTATTATATCATGCATCATGGCATCGTGATTTCCAAATTTGCAGAAAATAATTTGAATTATGGGGTTGGTGCACAGTTAGGACTTAGAAGTTTATTTCTGCTGGGGACCGGTCTGACCGGTCTTGGCCACCGGTCTGACCGGTCTTGGCCACCGGTCTGACCGGTTGATCTACGTAGACCCCATGCAGATCCATGCATACCGGTCTGACCGGTCGGTTGCACCGGTCTGCCTGGTTGAGCGCAGACAGAGACCCCTAAGTTGTGTTCAAATAATTAATTTTCGGCGATTTCTTCCATGATTCGGATGTTAGCTGCAGTCAAGATTTTTCTTAAGTAATAAAAAAATGTAACTAACCCAATCATGGTTGAATGCAGAATGGGAGAATCACCAAACCCTCCTGAGTTGGCCCAGTCCATCACGGCCATGCTCACTGGGCGCGATGAGCAGACGACACTTGTTGATGCTCCTTACAGCGCCAATTTACATACCGCAAGCGCACGGATCGTGTAGCTTTTCCCTTAGAGTATTCCCCCAAGATTTATCAATCCATGGAACAAGTGTATTACTATGCTTAACTAAGCACTAATGATGTTGGTAAAAGATCTATATTGAGTGATTGAGTGTGAAATAGATCTAATCTAACCAATCTAATCTAATCTAATCTAGACTAGTGAGCAATGATAGATGTGTGCACAAGATATGAAGAGTATTTGTCCATAGGGTCTAGGATCACTAGAGATGTAATCGCCAAGTAACGAAGAACGGATCTAATCTACCAAAGGTGTGTTCCAAGATCAAAACCTTTCCCTCCCGCATACTATCACTACACGAGGATAATCGGTAACGAATCAACAAGAACACGATAGTTGATGTAATCTAAGTAAACCATGCAAGAGCAAAGCAAACCCAAAGGCAAGTCGTGAACTATTAGGCATCAAAGCATCATCAATAAGAATCGTGATAGATCAATCTCACAAAGGATTCGGCAATTACAACTCAAGATCTCCTTACAACCCCATGAACAAACGAGGACTTTACCCCATGAAGCTAAGCGAAGCGTAGTCGATCATGGAGACGTAATCTCCGGCAACGGATGGATCCCTTGCTGTCGTCCAACTTGCAGCGGCGCCGAGGGACGATGAGGCCTCCGGTGTCGTCTTTCTCTTGTGTCTAACTCGAATGGATCTCTGAAACTCGTCTCTGGGTGTTTCCTCTCTGCGATCTCCGCGATCTCCGCCTTTGACGGCGGCTTCGGGGTATATATAGGCGGTTCTGGTCGGTGGTTTTGGTAAAACACAGATTAGGGTTGACGCATACTTCGCACTGAAGAAATTTGAGGCCGATTGGGCCCCAGAATGGGCTGGGCTGGCCGGCTCAGATTGCCCAGGCCGGCCGGCCTGGGCCCTTTCTGGCTCTTTCGGTCCCATCTTTCGCGTGCGGCCTCTTCTCCTTATTCCTCATCTTAGCCCAGTTGTGACCATGCATCAAAATATCTCCGAAAATGTCCAATTTCCTGCCAAAACACAACATGCTCCAAAATCCAGGATAAAATCGAAAACGGTCAAGTTCGGGTGCCAAGTGGCGGGTTAGTACATGAATCATCCCGAAGAAATTACCAAAACCTCTCCTAATCATATAATAAAATGGGTACTTAAGGAGCGCCAACATTCCCCCCATGCTTAGCTTTTGCTCGTCCTCGAGCAAATCAAATCATCAAATCCTTCCATGGGTTGCTCGAGAGTTCTCAAACTGCAAAATTTACTTATGCAAACAAGTCTAACAATATTTCTTCAAACAAAGGTCAGAGGAGCAGCGAGGATAATCATATCATGGGCGTTTAAAAACTCATCCAATATTTCTCCACGACTCTTACCTTTAGCCGGCAACTTGAATATCGACAACACTTGCTTTTCTTGCCATCATTGGAGGTTTTTCTTTTTTTTAGTTTTTAGAAGCAAAATACCCTGCAACAAAGGTTAGACCAAAAATTCTTGCACAAGTCCTTTCATGTCTCTCGATATAAGTGGCTATCCTATTATTATTTGCAAACTCTCATCTCCCAAAAGTCTCTCAAGTATAAAGTGGGGCTATAGGTGAGGCTCAGCAAAGTATATACATATATTGTCAAATTAAGAAAACCTTCTAATGATTGCTTACCTTCCGAGCCAACGATCATGAGAGTTTCTCCATAATGTAAAGGGTTCAAGGGTAAGAAGATTTAGAATGGTGGACATGTGCAAAGGCATACAAAAAGATTGACTTCAAGGCACAAGCATCGTCCTCGTTGTCGGATTGCACATGGTTGGAATTGAGGATATTGTTCTCAAACAACAAGGTGATATCTCTTTACACTTCTCTAACCATAGAATCCCTTCATTTATTCTTTTCTTCTCATACATTTTTTTTTCTTTCTTTCTTTCTCCCGAATTTTCTTTCTCTTTTCCGAACCTTTTCATAGGACACTTTCTATAAAACATAGATAGGAAAATCTCCGAAGTGGCTCCCTGAATTTTTGGAGCCCGAGCCAAGGCCAGAGGGGCCTAGGCCGGCCGGCCCAAGGGGTGTAGGCCGGCCGGCCTGGGGCTTTCCCAGGTCGGCTTCGGTCCGTTTTTCTAGTACTCCTTCCTTTCTTCATCCCAAAATTATGTTTTATACAAATCATGCGCAGAAAAAAAACGTATCCTCATAATTGGGTTGTGGTCAAGGAAGAGGATAATAAACAAGATAATCTCAGGTTCGGGTTTTGGAATCCGGTAGATTTCATGAGTTGTTCCAATGAGGAATTCTCATTACCGAATATTGACGTGGCTAGCAATTCAGAGATGAAAAAATACGAACATGATCATTGCTCAAAATTAAAGCTCCCAAGAGAAAGAAATCCTAACTCAACTCAATGTACATCCAATACTTATGGTGGAACGAATATAGCTTTTGGATGATAGGATTTTTACTCTCGACTTGTCAAGAACTTGATCAACCTTATGTTTGTAGGGGCTTTATTATTTTTATGAAATTAAAGTCCTCCAAATCATGCCTTACTCGCAAGCGTAATCAAAACCAAGCGCTAGATCAAAGCTCAAGTGTGGGTATTAACATGAAAGAATAATTTACTAAGCTCCACAAATATGAATTAATTTTCATGACAACGCTCGTGAACAATTGCTTTAAAGTAAATAAAGTAAAACTGAATGCATAAATAAAATGCACGATCCAACAAAAAAACAAAGACTCTTTTTATTTTGTTTTCGTGACTCAACACTAATTTAAGACTCACTCTCAGACATGCGAAAAATAAAGCACACAACGCTAAACTATGACTCTCACACATGCGGAATTAAAGACACGCACACGACGAACTTTCGAGTAAACAAAGACCAAAATTCAAACTACGAGTCGTCACACCTCCCCCCCCATGCTTAGATTATGCGGCGTCCTCGTCGCAATGATATAAAAGACGGGTGTGACGCTCGTCGGTGTTCTCAATGGCACCTAGGTCAATTGCATCTAGGGCGCCCTCCTCCTTGCTTTTGTAGATCTCCGACCATCCCGAATAACTTCCTTATGTTGCGGACAAGGAAGTTGTAGTCTCTCTTAACCAAGCTCTCGATGTCGTCCATCCTTCGATCCATTGCCACGATTCGATCGTGACACCTATCGATGGTGGCGCGGAGATCCGCGATTTCATTGCGGCACTTGAAACAGCACCCGGAGTGATGCCCGCTGCAGTTGGGGCTGTCGTCCTCGGGCTCGTCGTTGTCCTTCTTCTTCTTCTTGCCGCTGTCACCTTCGGAGGGGTCGTCTTCCTCCCTTTTCTCCTCTTCGGCCCACCCCGGCCAATCATCATCGTAGTCACGACCGGTGGCGCCCCATGAACTAGGGCTCATGATGCTCTCCCAATCGTTGTCCCCCGCATAATCCTTCGGCTCCGGGGTGTGCTCGTTGTAGTTCTTTCTTTTAACTCCGAGGAGGCGCAAGGAACGCCTAGGCGCGGGTGGCTTTTTGTCTTGTCGCTTCTCGCCTTCTTCTTCGTCACTGCTGATGACGACCACCCTTTGGGCTTGAGCTAGCTTCTCGTTGCACCATTGAAGGCCCTTCCCTCCGACGCTCATCCTTGCTTGAGTATTGAATTTCTTTGGAGGGGCCTTCGCTTCACATCGCTTTGCTTCGACAAGGAGGGGCTGCGCACCTGTTGCCGAGATGGGGCTAGGCGTCCTTGGCGTGGGGGTGTCGGGCGTCATGCCCCTCTCATTGATCTCCATCGCTTCAATCATAGCTCTTGCGCTCACTGGACCGGCCATTGTCGATGTCTCTCACGAGGTGGTGGTGTAGATTGAAAAGTATGAGAGAATAGATCTAACCCGCGCCTCTATTTATGTCCCGAAAAGACTTGGACGAGAAGTCCAATATCTCTTCGGTTTTGGCATGCGAAATCTATAAGGCACAGGTTTGAAATTTCCTTATCTCTTACCTACCAAAAATCGAGACCGAATAGCTCACGAGGAGCCTCAGGCCGGCCGGCCTAGGGGTGTTGGGCCGGCCGGCCCAGGGGGTTTTTCAGCCCCTGGACTCCAAATTTTTCCGAGATGCCCTCCAACAAATTATGAGTCTATGTTTTACTCGAAGTTCGTCCAAAATAAAAATAAAGCTACGAAAATAAAATCTAAAAGAGAGTATGTACAAACTTACCTTGCTTAACGTCGTTAGGCTTGACGTTCCGGTTCCTCCTCCATGGTGTATATGTCGATGTAATGAAGGGGCACGACGTCGAGCTCCAAGAATACCTTTAGTCGCTGTCCGTTCACCACATATTGGTCACCTTTCACATCCATGATTGTCACCGCTCCCATGGGTGAAACTGGGTGTACGACGTACGGTCCATCCCATTTGCTTTGTAATTTTCCTTTGCCAAAGAGTTTGAATCTTGAATTGTAGAGTAGGACCTTGTCTCCTTCTTTGAATTCCTTGTTTTGTAATCGCTTGTCGTACCACCTCTTCATCCTTTCTTTGTAAATTGATGCACTATTGTACGCTTTCAATCTTAACTCCTCCAATTCGCTTATTTGGATTCTCCTTTTAATTCCAGCGGCTTCTGCATCAAAGTTCATCTCCTTCATCGCCCAATACGCCTTATGTTCTAGCTCAACCGGCAAGTGGCATGTTTTTCCATAAACAAATTGATAAGGAGTCATACCAATCGGGGTTTTGTGTGCCGTACGATATGCCCATAGTGCATCATCTAGTCTCTTCGACCAATCTTTTCCTCATTTTACCATGGTCTTCTTTAAGATATCCTTCAATTGCTTGTTCGAAGTTTCCGCTTGTCTGTTTGTTTGGGGGTGATAAGCCGTGGACACTCTATGTTCAATTCCTAATTTCTTCAAGCATTTACCAAAGTCTTTGCCCGTGAAGTGTGTTCCTCCGTCGCTTATCAAGATTCTCGAGATGCCATATCGAGGGAAGATTACCGATTTAATCATGTGCGTGGACTCCTTCGTTGATGCCTTCCGACATGGCATAGCTTCAACCCACTTTGAAACATAGTCCACCATCACCAATATATGCTCAAATCCATGTGAGTTCACAAATGGTCCTATGAAATCGATTCCCCAGACATCAAATAGATCTATTTGCTAGTTGTAGTTCAATGTCATGGCATTCCTTTGCGAGATATTCCCCGTCCTTTGGCATTCCGGACAAGTCGAAACAAATCTTTTCGTGTCTTCATGCATCTCGGGCCAATAGAATCCACTAGCCCATACCTTAGCTTGAGTTCTAAAGTGCCCATAATGTCCTCCATATCCCGATGAGTGACACTTCCTTAGAACTTCTTCACGTTCCTCCCATGGTATGCATCTTCTTAGGACTCCATCTTCTCCATATCTATATAAGTATGGTGGATCCCAATAGTATTTTCTCTTTTCCGCGATCACTCTTTTCCTTGCATTCTTGTCCAAGTGATCCAAGGGCATCCCTTTTATTGCCCTTATTATTTCATTCATCCAACTATCTTTGTCGAGAATTCTATATAGGTGATCATCTCTCATTTGATCCTCGATCGGTTCTTTTCCATCATCTCCATGGTTCATCCTTGATAGGTGGTCGGCCACAACATTTTCTGCCCCTTTCTTGTCCCTTATCTCCACATCGAATTCTTGTAGCAATAGGATCCATTGAATCAAGCGTGGCTTAGCATCTTTCTTGAACAAGAGATACTTGATTGCCGCATGGTCGGTATAAACTATCACCTTTGAATTTACTATGTATGATCTGAATTTTTCGAAGGCGAATACTACGGCAAGAAATTCTTTCTCCGTTGTTGCATAATTAAATTGGGCTTCATTGAGAGTCTTGCTTGCGTAGTAGATAGCATTTACCTTCCCCTCTTTCCTTTGCCCAAGAACGGCTCCTACGGTGTAGTCGCTTGCATCACACATGATTTCAAAAGGTAGATTCCAATCCGGAGGTTGCATGATAGGAGCACTTATGGGGGGATTGCTTGAGTGTTCGAAATGCGTGAAGACAATCACTATCAAAATTGTACTCCACATCTTTTTGGAGAAGTTGTGTCAATGGCTTGGTGATTTTTGAAAAATCCTTTATGAACCTCCTATAGAATCTGGCATGACCGAGGAAGCTCCTCAAAGATTTGATGTCCGTAGGTGGTGGCAATTTCTCCACGGTTTCTATTTTTGCTCTGTCCACCTCTATCCCTCTCTCGGAGATAACATGACCGAGGACAATTCCTTCTTTCACCATGAAATGACACTTCTCCCAATTAAGCACAAGATCAACCTCCCCACATCTTTTAAGAACTTTCTCCAAATTTGCCAAGCAATTATCAAAGCTAGTACCATGCACCGAGAAATCATCCATGAATACCTCCATAATCTCTTCTATGAAATCTGAAAATATAGCCATCATGTACCTTTGAAAAGAAGCGGGCGCATTGCACAATCCAAAAGGCATCCTCCGATATGCAAAAGTTCCATACGGGCAAGTAAACGTCGTCTTATGTTGATCATCCGGATGAATAGGTATTTGGAAGAATCCCGAGTATCCATCAAGGTAACAAAAGTGTGAATGCTTTGCCAACCTTTCTAGCATCTCGTCAATGAATGGTAGTGGAAAATGATCCTTCCTCGTTGTCTTATTCAATTTTCTATAATCGATGCACATCCTCCATCCCGTGATGGTTCTTTGCGGTATCAATTGCTCCTTCTCATTTTTTACAACCGTGAGTCCTCCTTTCTTCGGAACGCAATGCACGGGGCTTACCCATTCAATATGTGGCACGGGGTATATTATTCCGGCATTCAAAAATTTGATAACCTCCTTCTTCACCACATCACGCATAGCATGGCTCAACCTTCTTTGATGTTCTACGACCGGCTTGTATTGCTCCTCGAGTTGTATACGATGTGTGCAAAAAGCGGGGCTAATACCTTTCAAGTCGTTAATCGAGTAGCCGATCACCTTTTTGTGCTTCTTCAATAAATTCAGCAACTTCTCCGTCTCTTCCCGGCTCAATTCGTCGCTAATAATCACCGGAAAAGTCTTGCCGTCTCCCAAAAATTCATATTTCAATCCCTTGGGGAGTGGCTTCATCTCAACATCGGGCGCACCATCATCTTCTTGATCTATCTCTCCAATGTCTTCAAACTTTTCTTCCTCCAAATTCCCGTGTTGCAGCTTCAACTCTTCCATTGTTTCCACTAGTTCTCCGTCTTGATCGTCTTGAGCGTCTCCATTCTCCAAAGCGCGTTGGAGAGGATCCCTGAAAGAATCAATGGAACAAATGCTCTCTACCTCTTCGTTATCAAGAGGTAGAGGTGAAGCAAAAGACGGTTTTGAATGAAATTCAAATGTGCGCTTCTCTCCATCTAGATCAAAAGTGATAATCCCTTTTCCAACATCTAGAACAGCATTTACTAATTTGAGAAAGGGTTTTCCAAGGATTATGCCTTCATGCTCATCATCACTAGCATTAATCACAAAAAGTCGGTAGGAATTTTTTTACCCGCTATGGCAACATTTAGATTTCTAAGCACTCCTAGCGGTTTGATTAATCTACCATCTCCCATGATCAATTTAATGATTGTGGCATCTAGGTTTGGCGTTTCATTAAAAAGTTCAACATAAACCTTGGAACTCATCACACTAACATGGGCGCCAACGTCACATAAAACATTGCAACATTTTGTTCCGTCTATCATGCAATCAACACGAGGTGTGGGTAATGGATTACCTTCGCCTTGATTGCTTCCAATCGCATATACTTGGGCTATGTGCACGTAGGGTGATGATTCCGATTTCACTCCCATGATCTTTTTGACCTCCAGCACTTCGTCCAAGTCAATCTCTTCCTCTTTTTCTTCAAAAAGTTTCCGAATAATATCACCGGCCGATTCCTTGCCAAATGTATATCCCGTGTGATTATCCGGCGGGAAGTCTTCCGCTATCACCTTCGCAATTCCTCGCTGATTTGGATGCGGTCTTGCTTTGTCGAACAATCTTTCGAAGTCAATTGGTATCCAATCCATTTGTTCGAATTCCCTTAGCGATTTGGCGGTGCCCATGGTTCTTCCTTTCTTTTCCGGGTCATCTTTCGATGCAATCCGGATCGATGCTTCTTCATCGTGGTTTGTCTCTATGACTTTCCCATGCTTCGGTTGTTCTTCCCTCACTTCCGATGTCTCTTTTCTGAAAATTCCAGCAAGCACCCGCACTTGAGATTCTTCCTCGGAGCTTGCCGAACATCGTTTTTCCCAATCTCTTCGCATGGCCGAACCCTTGCTGATTTTTTGTAGGAGTTGGGCGGCTTCCGTGAGTGTTTTCTTCATGAGATCTCCTCCTACACACATTTGAACAAACTGCATGCACTTGTGGGTTAGGGAAAAGTAAAAGGTATGCAAGAGTACTTCACCGGAAAATCCGAGCTTCGGTCCTTGTTCAATCAATCCATTGAATCTATCTCATGCTTGATCTATCCCTTCTTTTTCTCCTTGCGCGAAGTTGATCACTTGCTTCTGAATATGTTGAACCTTGCTTAACGGAAAGAACCGCTCGCAAAATTTCTTCATCAAGTCATCCCAATTTCCTTTTACCTCGAAGGATGCAAGTGCAAACCATCTTCTTGCTTCTTCCGCAAGTGAGTATGGGAAAAGATTCCATCTAAACCAAGCTAGCGGAACTCCGTCTTGTTGTACCGTGTTGCATAGCTTTGTGAACCACTTGATATGTCTATATGGGTTGTCCGTCTCATCTCCTCTAAATGGGTTTGCCGCCGCCATCTTGATGATTTGAGGCTTGATCTCATACTCGGTGGCTCGCAACACCGAATCTGATTTTTGCATGTCGAAGTCCTCCGATCGCGGGCTTGTATAATCCCTTAGTGATTTTTCTCCTTCCTCCACGTGTTGAATGAGATGGGCCATCTAGACAATCAAAATGAAAACAAGAAAACAAAATTTTTCTAGGGAAAAGGTTAGGTGTTAGTAACCAAAAAAATTAATACAAAGTTAAATGTAGAAAAATCACTTGTTCCCCGGCAATGGTGCCAGAAAAGCTTGTTGACGCTCCTTAGAGCGCCAATTTACGTACCGCAAGCGCACGGATCGTGTAGCTTTTCCCTTAGAGTATTCCCCCAAGGTTTATCAATCCACGGAACAAATGTATTACTATGCTTAACTAAGCACTAATAATGTTGGTAAAAGATCTATATTGAGTGATTGAGTGTGAAATAGATCTAATCTAACCAATCTAATCTAATCTAGACTAGTGAGCAATGATAGATGTGTGCACAAAATATGAAGAGCATTTGTCCATAGGATCTAGGATCACTAGAGATGTAATCGCCAAGCAACGAAGAACGGATCTAATCTACCAAAGGTGTGTTCCAAGATCAAAATCTTTCCCTCCCGCATACTGTCACTACACGAGGATAATCGGTAACGAATCAACAAGAACATGATAGTTGATGTAATCTAAGTAAACCATGCAAGAGCAAAGCAAACCCAAAGCCAAGTTGCGAACTATTAGGCATCAAAGCATCATCAACAAGAATCGTGATAGATCAATCTCATAAAGGATTCGGCAATTACAACTCAAGATCTCCTTACAACCCCATGAACAAACGAGGACTTTACCCCATGAAGCTAAGCGAAGCGTAGTCGATCATGGTGATGTAATCTCCGGCAAGGGATGGATCCCTTGCTGTCCTCCAACTTGCAGCGGTGCCGAGGGACGATGAGGCCTCCGGTGTCGCCTTTCTCTTGTGTCTAACTCGAATGGATCTCTGAAACTCGTCTCTGGATGCTTCCTCTCTGCGATCTCCGCGATCTCCGCCTTTGACGGCCGCTTCGGGGTATATATAGGCGGTTCTGGTCGGCGGTTTTGGTAAAACACAGATTAGGGTTGACGCATACTTCGCGCTGAAGAAAATTGAGGCCGATTGAGCCCCAGAATGGGCTGGGCCGGCCGGCTTAGAGGGCCCCAGGCCGGCCGGCCTGGGCCCTTTCTAGCCCCTTTCGGTCCCATCTTTCGTGTGCGGCCTCTTCTCCTTATTCCTCATCTTAGCCCAGTTGTGACCATGCATCAAAACATCTCCGAAAATGTCCAATTTCCTGCCAAAACACAACATGCTCCAAAATCTAGGACAAAATTTAAAACGGTCAAGTTCGGGTGCCAAGTGGCGGGTTAGTACATGAATCATCCCGAAGAAATTACCAAAACCTCTCCTAATCATATAATAAAATGGGTACTTAAGGAGCGCCAACAGCACTCCTCCGTGAACTTGTGGCGCAGGGTAGAGCGCCACAGCCTGGACATCACCACCAGCCGCCTGCTCCTGGATATCCGGAGTTCATGGCTACTCAACCACCGCTCTTCCATAAGGCGGATGAACCACTGGAGGCAGACAGCTGGCTTCGGACCATCGAGTCCAAGTTTACTCTGCACCCAAACAATGATGGGGATAAAGCGGGATTGGCAGCCCAGCAGCTGAGGGGTCCCGCGCGCACATGGTGGGAGAATCATGTGGCAATGTTCCCCGCGGACACCCGGTTCACTTGGGCTCAGTTCAAGGAGGCTTTCAAAGCGCACCATATTCCAGTGGGGGTGATTAGAAGGAAGCTCACTGAGTTCTTGGCCCCGAAGCAGGGCAATAACAGTGTACTACAGTACTCCCAGGCTTTCAACACACTGGCACAGTATGCTGGGTACCATGTAGACACCGATGAGAAGAAGCAGGCGTGCTTCAGGCAGAGGCTTAGCAGCAAGCTCCAGGATCGCCTGGCCATGATCAAGTTTTATACCTTTAGTGAGCTAGTCAATGGGGCTATCATTCAGGAGGACGCCCACCTAGCTCACAAGGCAGAAAAGAAGAGAAAGGCGCCGGCAGCGGGATCTTCTAGCAGTGCTCCTCAAAGGTTTCGCTTGGTGCAGTCGGGCCCACAGCGAGCCCCCTTTCAGCACCAGCCACAACAGCAGTGGGGATACAGGCCCCCTCAGTACACTCAGCCACAGGGGACAGTCAGGCCTCCTGCTCCTCAGCAGAATGAGCAGAAGGTCTGGGTGCAGCAGCCGGGGGTACGCCTCAATTTGTTTCCATGCTACAACTGCGGGCAGCCGGGTCACTTTGCATGGAATTGCCCAATGCCACCCAAGCAGGGCCAGCAGTCCGGTCAGCAGAGTCAGAAGCAGCAAGTGGCTCACTTCAAGCCAGGACAGGTGCACTACACCACCCTCGAGGGTATTCCTAAGGGAGCTCCAGTGATGGCGGGTACGTTCTCAGTAAATGAACAACCCGTTACGGTATTATTTGATTCAAGGGCGTCTCATACCTTTATTAGCAAGGAGTGTGTTGTTAGACTGGGACTAAAAATTGAAAGCATACCCAAGCCATACCATATTCACTCACCTGGGGGAAAGTTAATCACCAATCAGTTTGTTAACCAAGTACCCCTACAGTGGCAAGGAAAAAAAATTCCTACGACCGTGATAATGTTACCAACCCAAAGGATAGATATTATATTGGGTATGAACTGGAGGAGGGTCAGAGAGTTAGTCTAGACACGACCTCACAATCCGTGCACATCAAATCTTCCATTCATGGGTGTATGACTTTACATTTGAAAGACCATATGTCTTTGACACCTACGGTGAATCAGGTTGAGGGTAAGCAGCTAGCAGATATACCAGTGGTATGTGAATATCCGGACGTCTTTCCGGATGATTTGCCTGGAATGCCGCCTGATCGTGACGTGGAGTTTACCATTGAATTGCAACCGGGTACGGCACCGATTTCTAGGAGGCCTTACCGGATGCCACCCAATGAGCTGGCGGAGTCAAAGAAATAATTGCAGGAGTTGCTGGATAAGGGCTATATCCGTCCTAGCACGTCATCTTGGGGCTGTCCTGCACTCTTTGTGAAAAAGAAAGATGAAAGCCTCAGGCTGTGTGTGGACTATAGACTTCTGAATGCCGTCACAATCAAAAATAAATATTCCCTTCCCCGGATTGATATTCTGTTTGATCAGCTATTCGGGGCCAAAGTATTTTCCAAGATTGATCTCCACTCTGGCTATTATCAGATAAAGATAAGAGCTGAGGATATTCCCAAGACGGCTTTTTCCACCAGATACGGACTTTTTGAATATCTGGTCATGTCTTTCGAGCTAACAAATGCCCCTGCTCATTTCATGTATCTCATGAACTCGGTGTTCATGCCCGAGCTAGATAAGTTCGTCGTGATTTTCATTGATGACATCCTGATATTTTCCAAGAATGAAGAAGAACATGCAGAGCATCTCCGCATTGTGCTTCAGCGCCTACGGGAGCACAAGCTGTATGCCAAATTCAATAAATGTGATTTCTGGCTCAAGGAAGTCCCGTTCTTGGGCCACATCATCTCAGACAAGGGGATTTCTGTTGATCCGAGCAAGATTCAGGATGTCCTGAATTGGAAGACTCCAGAGTCTGTTTCAGAGATCCGGAGTTTCCTTGGGCTAGCAGCCTATTATCGCCGGTTTGTACCGGAGTTCTAAAAAATTGCTAGGCCCATGACTGAGTTACTCAAGAAAGGGGTGAGATTTAGTTGGGACGAAAAATGTGAGCAGGCCTTTCAGACTTTGAGAAAGCTTCTGACGTCTGCCCCTGTCCTCGCGCAGCCAGATATTACCCGACCTTTTGATGTGTACTGTGATGCATCAGGTACGGGTCCCGACTACGTTCTCATCCCTGTTTGTTTTCGCCGGATATTATTCGGCCATTAATACTTGTTGTAATGCACCAGGTACGGGCCTAGGCTGCGTCCTTATGCAAGATCAGCGGGTGATTGCCTATGCCTCCAGAGCCCTCAGACGGCACGAAGAAAATTATGCTACTCATGATCTGGAGCTGGCAGCAGTAGTACATGTATTAAAGATTTGGCGCCATTATCTTCTGGGCAATCTCATTCACATATACTCAGACCACAAGAGTCTTAAGTATATTTTCACCTAGAGCGAGCTGAATTTGCGCCAGAGACGGTGGTTGGAGCTGATCAAAGACTATGATTTGGAGATTCATTATCACCCGGGCAAGGCTAACGTTGTAGCCAATGCCTTAAGTCGCAAGGCAAGTTGTAGCTGTGTGTCCGCTACAGTCCTGCATGAAACCTTGTGCCAAGAGATGGAGAAGATGAACTTGGCTATTGTGTCTGAGGGAACACTGGCTAATATTACCATCACCCCTACACTTCGTGATCAAATTGTTGCTGCTCAGAAAAATGATGTGGGCATGAATAAGATCAGACAACGGCTCGGTGGGAATGATCCTCAGGTTCAATGCTTTCATCAAGATAGTGAAGGGGTTTTATGGTTCAGGAATCGGTTAGTGGTACCTAAAGATTTGGGGCTTCGGAAGCAGATTCTAGATGAGGCTCATCTCTCTAGGTATTCCATCCATCCTGGCAGCAACAAAATATATCAGGACCTCAGACAGCGGTTGTGGTGGACAAGAATGAAGCGAGAAGTCGCCCAATATGTGTCTGAGTGTGACATTTGTAAAAGGGTGAAAGCGAGCCACTTGAGGCCAGCTGGTCTTCTACAGCCCCTAACTATTCCATCAGGAAAATGGGAAGATATTAGTATGGATTTTATTGTCGGACTTCCCAAGACTGCAAAGGGATATGACTCCACTTGGGTTGTAGTGGATCGCTTCACGAAATCCGATCATTTTATTCCAGTCAAAACAGGGTATAAATCCCACCAGTATGCCGAGTTGTACATTGTCCGGATTGTGAGTCTTCATGGTATTCCTAAGACCATTATATCTGATAGGGGCTCACAGTTTGTTGCACGCTTTTGGGAACAGTTGCATGCAGCTCTTGGTACTCAACTCATCCGCAGCTCGGTTTATCATCCCCAAACCGACGGACAGACGGAGAGAATAAATCAGATTCTTGAAGATATGCTTCGAGCTTGTGCGCTCACCTACAGCCAGAACTGGGATGAATGTTTACCTTTGGCTGAGTTCGCCTATAACAACAGTTATCAGGAGATTATCAAAATGGCCCCCTTTGAGGCCTTATATGGGCGAAGATGTAGAAATCCATTGAACTGGTCGGAAGCTGGGGAGAGGAATTTCTTTGGGCCGGATATAGTTAATGAAGCTGAAGAACAAGTTCAGCTCATACAGAAAAATTTGAAAGCGGCTCAATCCCGCCAAAAGAGTTATGCGAACAAAAAGAGGCAAGCTATCTCGTTCCAAGTGGGGGATCAGGTTTATTTGCGGGTATCTCCAATGAAGGGGGTCCAGCGGTTCGAGATCAAAGGAAAGCTCGCACCTTGCTATGTTGGGCCTTTTCCCATTCTTGAGCGGTGTGGGCCAGTGGCATACCGTCTGGAACTCCCTGCACAATTATCCGCGGTGCATAACATATTTCATGTCTCGCAGCTCAGAAAATGCCTTCGTGTTCCCACCAAGATTGTGGATCTAGAGGAGCTACCATTGGAGCCCGATCTTGTGTATCCCGAGCACCCGATCTTGTGTATCCCGAGCACCCGATGAAAATTGTTGATTTCAAAACCCGAGTTACTCGAAATCAAACCAGCAAATTCTATAAGGTGCAGTGGAGTAATCACTCTGAGCGGGAAGCTACTTGGGAGACGGAGGAATTTGTTCGGACTAAATGTCCGGAATTGCTACATGTTTATCAAGGTACTCATCAAGTTCTAACTTTCCATTTAGCACTTTTATCAAATCTCAGGACGAGATTTCTTTTAGGAGGTAGGATTGTAACACTCAGGTGTTAATCCACTGCTTAATTAAATTAATCACGATCATTAGTTTCAAACCGCGCGAGAAAGCGCCAAAAATTGTTTCTGACAGCCTGGGCCAGTTCAGCCCGGACCGGTCTGACCGGTATGGGCGACCGGTCTGACCAGTCTAACCCGAGCTGGTGGTTTTGGGCCCCATAGCATTTAAATCACTCTCTCTCTTCTCCCCACCCTCTCCCTCACCCTTCCCGTGCTCAGCTCGAGCTCAGGCTTTCCCCCTCTCATTTTTCACCCCAAACCCTAGGACTCAAATCCATCCATCCTCCATTGATTCAAGGCCCAAAGGAGCTTCAATTGGGTGGGGAATCATCTTCTCCGCGTGCTTTCTCCCTGGTTGGCTTGGATTCAAGCTCTTGGTGCAAGGACCCAAGGTAAATAATATAGGGGTTGGGATTGATCTCTTGTTCTAGGGGGATTTGGGTGGTTCCCTTTGGTCATGAACCTCCACTTGCATTCTAAGCTAGAGCCTAGATAGAACTTATGATGTGGAATCAAGTCCTTGTGGGGGAAAAAAGGCTCATTCAAGGTAATTTAGGGGTTTGGATCGATCTCTTGTTCTAGATGGTTTTAGGTGATTTCCTCTGGTCAAAAGCATCCACATGAACTCCTGAACTAGATCCTAGAGGGTGTTTGGAGTTGGTGGACGATTTTTGCCGCGCCAAGGATTCTAGGTTCTGGACTGGGTAGGACCGGTCTGACCGGTCGGAGGGACCGGTCTGACCGGTGTCACGACAGGTTCAGTAGGACCTGTCTGACCGGTCTGATGGACCGGTCTGACCGGTGGGGTGTTGGCTGAGAAGGTGAAAGTCGGGGTAGTTGGTACAATTGGTTAGAAATTATTTTGGCTATTAGTTACTTATAATTTTTATAACTCATGCATGCATTCTCATGTCATATGCATATGCACACGTGTAGCAGCCGCGGCGGAGGAGGTCGTGTACGAGGTGGTTGCGGAGCCACAGGAGCCGCAGGGGGCAGACCCGCAGGAGGAGGTTCGCGGGGAGTCGGCCCAAGGCCCAACTCGTCCTAGTGTTGAGCAGCAGACGCAAGGCAAGCCCCGGTGCAACTCCTATTATTTCAAATTATAACACCTATATATGTCTCTACTACTTGTGCATTAGGTTTAGGAATTTCTTAGAACCCTAGCTGCATGATCCCTAGGTTTCCTCGAGTTTATACTAGTATGTATAGGACGATAGAAGTGCTATGCTGAATAGTTCCCGGTAGAAGACGAGTGACCTCTTACCACTCACGGGATATAGGATGTTTAGAAGTCGAGTAATTTCTGGTTACTCGCGAGAAACAGGGTATAGTCATATTCCAGTACATGAGTTGTGAAATTGATACGCAATGAATGAAGAATTGAGACCGGACGGGGAATGATGATGTATAGGTATGGCAGCAGGACAGGGTTCCTGGGTGTCTTAGTCCCGTCTGTGTCGGTTAAGGACCGAGCCGTTGTTGGCCCTGCTGATCATGTTTGAACTGTACTAACCGCATACCAGGAGTAGGAGGTAGTCGAAACCGGTAAGCCGAGTACTGCCTTGATTCGAAAGTACAGGAACCCGCACCCAACTCCTGGGGCGAGTCGAGTAGTCGCGGAGAATTGGGATGCATATGTTTACTTTTGGTGGTCTCACGTTGAGCTCGGCTAACCATATGTCGTTGGGCTGGTTCCTGTAGTTCGAGGCGGGGAGGAGAATCGTTGGCATGTATAGTCCGACGGGGCAAATACGTGCCGTGTTGGTTAGGTCCACCTTGCAAGGTTAAATCGGATCGATTTGCCGTCAATCGCTCTCGGATATGAGCACCTTGATCACCGAGTCGCAGCGTAGTGCGAGTAGGGATGATAAGTGATTAATATAAGATTTCTCTATATTGATTTTATACCTGTTGCTCCACCATGTTTGCTATAGTTAGTTTATGCTAATGATAGATCATGGTTAGATTATATATACAATCTGGGCTAAAATCATGAAAGTAAGGACTTACTTTAGCCGCGGTTTCTGCAAAATAACCACAGCCAAAAGCCTTGCATGTCTAATTATGTGGGTTAAGTTATACCCACTGGTCGGGTAAGCCTTGCTGAGTATTAGAATACTCAGGGTTTGTTGCCACATTATTATTACAGGACACCCGGACGTCGACTTCTGCCCCTGTTGTGTCAAGTTCATCCGTCGGGATGCAGAGGGGTGGCAGGTCGAGGAGCGGGACCCTTAGGTTAGGGCGCTGTCGAGTTGTACACTTGTGGGCTGAGTGTGCAGCCCTTCTGTTTTGCGTAGACCGGTCTGACCGGTGGAGTTGGCAGCGTGGTGCCGACCGGTTCGACCGGTTGGGTGGACCGGTCCGACCGGTCGGGGTGGATCAGACATGTCTATGTAAGTGTTAATCTTGTAAATTATCTGCGCCCACCTTCGCGTGGGACTACCGGTGTTGTTTCGATCGGGCCGTGGGTTGAGAAAGAATCGCCAAATTAAGCCGTTAAGCTAATGCGCCCGATGTGTTAAGTGACGGCCATTACGCTTAATTAGAGATTTAATTTGGCGGTTCCGTCACACCTCCACTCCAGTCTCCGGGGAGATTACATACCGGAGACTGGAGTACACTACTTCTGAATTCTTATTATCACTGGAGTCTCCCGGTTTTGCTGATAATTCTCATGTCACAAGAAGGGGCATTTAATTTCCATATATGCTAGCTTGGGGGAATAATAATCCGTCACTAAATTTCGGTTCAATCTGAACAACATCAACAAATTTCAGCCCATGACAACTGCTTTGTACGATGTTGGCATTGGCATTTACAGAATATCACCACTTTTGTGTTTTTCCCCAAATCTGGGATAAGGCAGAAATCAGTATACATGTTGGTTCTTTCCTTCAGAGACTCGAGTGTATGTATATACGCTCTCCTAAGAGAATAAGGATATACAGGCCAGCGTTCCATATCCATCTACGTTGGTTGCACTGCTTTATCTATCTATCTCTGCCTGCCCCCAACATTTCATATGATACACCTGAACCATAATTAACTCCACCAGGACATTGCCCTATTTTCTATCTAGCCTATCCTCCTGAATTCCTGATCACCTTGTCTTGTTTTCAATGGCCGCTAGGTCTGGCTATTTCTCAGTGAAACTGGTAGCAGTAGCGACTTCCCATACGCAACAGGAAGCGCTAGCAGTTTCTTCCCTTTCCCGACATAAGCCCTCCTTGTGAAGTTGTTGTAGTCGTTTGCTTCAATCTCATCCAGGATTTGCCGGTACAACAGTAGGGAGGCCCATACCTGAAATAATGGAACAAGGAAACCCGTTTCATCACTCTCTTTCTATATATATGTATATGCTAAACAAACAACAACAAGTGTTCTGCTGCTGTTCACTGCTAAGTTGTTCAACGTACTGGCCATCTGCTAGCCTGTGAGAGCTCAGTCACCCCTCTCTCTGCCTCCTCAAAAAACATCCTGGCCCTCTTGATCTGCTGCTTCATGAAATTTCTCCATCGGTTTGTCACAACACCATAGAAGATATCCTCATCAGAGAGCCCTGCCTGTGCCAGTTCATCTTGTGGTAAATATACCCTTCCTCTTCTAGCACTAAAAAACCATGAAAGAACAACAGTGTAAATGTTTAGAGACATGCTACCTTTAGATGTTCATGCCTTGGTCCTAGGAATAAGCTGTAAGGAAATAGTTACTTACTCCTCTCCTACATCCCGGAGTATATTTGTGAGCTGGTTCGCAATTCCGAGAGCCAAGGCAGCACTGTACACGCTTTCAGTTGTTGCCTTAGACTCAGGTGCGATGCCCATCACAGGCACACTCATTAATCCCACAGTTCCTGCAACATAGTAGCAGTACATGTAGAGCTCGTCGAAGTTCTTATACCTCGCCTTTCTGAGATCACTCCGCATCCCTTCAATCATGTCCCTGAAGGGCTGCCAAAAATGCGCATTGCATGAGAGGTAGTCCTGTTAGAATAATGTTGCATTGCATCCTAAAATAGTTCATTACATTTCCACCTAAACAGCTTTGACACAACAACTCTCCTGGTCCTTTTACCTACACAAGCCCACTACAACATGTTGTGCACGGTTAAATTGAACATTACAATAGCATTGGAGACTGAAGGCTGAAAAAATCGTATGATTTTGTTCTTGTCAACTTAGCAGGTCTAGTCATACTGCACTAAATTTGCAAGGCCTAGGGAGTCCAATGCTAATTAGGAATAACAACAACTGTAGACTAGCAGTGACATGTCAGTTTCATCCACTAGACTACTAGATATTATGATATGCAGAAGTGCAGATACAACAGCCACTACCTGAATATCTATGGGGAACCTTGAGATGGTATCAGAAAGAGCGGCGTCAAGCATATCGTAAGGGCGTCCCGCGAAAAGATCCTCAAGTCTTTTCTCCCACCGGTCCAAAGCTGTTGGCGTAATGTAGTTGGCGTTTGGCCCATCTACGAGCTCATCTGTCCTCCTACACCACACTGCAGGAACACACCCATCAGATTTCCTAAGTCATACCTGAATCAGGTCATTTAAAATCGCCTATACTTCAGATTCATATTCTAAGGTAGTTTGAAGCGTGAGAATATGTTCTCATAGCTTTCCAAAGGTCTAAAAGTATCCATGGAGCCATTTAGCAGCGTTTTAACCTACCGAAAGCCTATTTTCTAGTGCTTCCACAGATACTGCCATAAAAAGTAGATTAGGCCTTCATTGGTCATTGACTATATATATATATATAGATGCACAAATGCAGTGCGTGGAAGTCAACGATTCTTCTTTTTCAATGTTAATTCCCACTGAGAGCTACTTGACACCACTACTTTAAAAGTGTGCCAATTTTCATCCAGATTCTTGGGATTTACTGTTAAAAGCAGCTTTTCTTTTTTACTACAGGTCTACAGCAGCACAAGGTTCATGCAGATTAGGTGCATTAATCTGATGATAATATTGGCTCCAGTTGCAGAAATTGACAAACAAACTGAACATACTAGGGACTGAGAGGGAATCAATGGAACAGTGGAGGGGGAAGACATGGTGATTGTTATTGAGATATTCCTACCATAGATGGCCCATATGGCGCGGCGCCGCTCCTCTGTCATCAACATAGTTCCTGTCATCAACATGCATGGCTCATCATTTGGTTGGGAGAGAAGTGGATATTATTGAACTCAAGATTGGTGCATACCGAGGTAAAAAGTCTTGGCATACTCCTGGCAGATCTCGCCGCAGCGGGCGTAGGCCTCCTTGAGGCCGCTGCGCGGCATGTCCAGCTGCTGGGGCCTGACGTCAAGGACGGGGGGCGTGCGCAGCTGGCGCTTGAGCAATGCCGCCTGCTTGAGCACGACGTCGTAGACCTTCTGCTCGGACGAGACGACGGCCTCTCCCGCCGGGTTGACGGCCAGGCTGGAGTACACGGCGGAGGTCCGGCCAACCTCCTCCCCCGGCTGGAGGCCGAGGCACGCGTACCTGAGCGAGCAGAGCATCCAGCGGCGTGGCGGCACCCTCGTCTTGAGCAGCTGGGAGGAGCCCTGGAGGCTCCCATGGACTTGGTGGTGGCCGACGGCGCCGTCGGAGAGCCCGGGCGACGCTGCCCGTACAAGGATGATGGCCATATGCAGGGTCTGTTATCTGCAGCTGCAAGAGGAGAGGAGGCCAATCAATCAGCAGAGCAGCTTCTCCTCTTTCCTCCTGGCCAATCACCACGCACTCTGGGACTGGGAGGGATGAGATGACTCACTGGGAAGGAAGGACCGGAGGAAAGGGGAAAAAAGACAGACCACGACGCACGCTGCACGCTGGGTGGTGGCCGCAGCGCACTACCGGCCGGCCAGTCAGTCAGTGGTGGTGAGAGCCGTGAGCGCCTGCTGCTGCGGGCATTCGGTGACGGTTAGCATCGGGCAAAAGGTTCCATGGATGGAGGCCAGGCCAGAAGCAAACAGCTTACAGTAGGCCACTCACCTCTTATCGCCACCACCACACTGCTCCTCCTACTTGGCTGGCTAGCATATGCTGCTTGCTCTTGCACACTTGTAGGGCAGCATGCATTTGACATGCTACAAGCAGCAACTGCATGTGTCTCCTTGTGGACTCAGGCAGAGGCACCAGGCACCAGGCACCAGGCACCAGGGAAGAAAGAAATGGAGAGACGTGGAGCGGACAGGGGCCAGCCAGCCGGCAAGGGGACAGATAAGCTTATCACATGCCAGCGCTGCGCGGGCGTACTTTGGAGGCCGCTGAGTGGTGACACCTGGAAAGCCCCGGATTCACCCCGGCTGCTCCTGTCCGACGTGGCCCGGAGCGCCGGTGGGTGGGCCCCCACTCGCTGACATGGCATGCAATTCCTGGCTACCATTCGCCTGCCTCTCGAGCTTTCAGCAGCAGCTAGGTAACTCATCATCCCTGCCTTTCTTTATTCACCTCATTGCTTAGCAACATCATTTAGAAATACGGCGCAGCTATCCAATATGTAGGAATGTGGTTGGAAGTTCGGTAGGAGCACGCGTACAGCAAACAGAAAAGTGTTTCTCCTCTCTTGGTGGGGTGTGAGGTGCACAAGCACAAAAAGCACTTGCATAATTGCATTTGTGTCATTGTGTGGTGCAGAAAGAAAGATTACAAGACAAACAAACGGTTCCATGCAGTAACAGAAAACGTGTAGGGTTGGGATTTTGGTTTGGCTTTGACCTGGGGTAGACCGTAGGCTCAGGACTCAGAACAGGAGCTATCCATGTACAATGCATCTCATGTGTGTGGATGTAGACTGGACTGCATAGTCCAGCTGCCTTCTCAGATAGATTAGCTTCGCTATATATCGACTGACCGCTTGCTTAATTGAACTAGGTACACTGCAAAGCCATACTATCTATAGCATCATTGTCGGACACCAGCATGCATTGTTATTACACTATTATATATAGAATTAATATTATTTTCTTCAGATCAGACTAGGGTAGACTTTGCTTACATCTACTAGTATAGTGTGCAGTTGACTCTTATATATCACTACCCAATTCTGATAAATACGGGTAGGGAGAAATAACCTCAATTTTGCATTTGATGAATCAGACTAGTTTCCTTGCATCAGGGCAGCTCATGTCATTATGTTGGTCCCTCAAAATGTCAGGCCAGGTGCATGCCGAAGCCCAGGAGCCGTCAGCCTAGGACACAACAAAACTCATGTTCCTGTCAATTATAAACACGGGCAGGTGAGAAAGATTATTAGTCCACGTACGTAAGCTGTTGCTCGACCCTCCCTGTTTTATATATATATATATATATATATATATATATATATATATATATATATATATATATATATATATATATATATATATAGTAGCTCTATTAGAAACCCTGGGTATGGAATAAGGAATTCCATACCCGAGCCAACCCCCGATCCGACCCCCCGGATCCGACCCGCACGCATCTTCACATCCGTTTTCCCCCCTTGCGCCGTTCCCACCTCCCGCGGCCCCGCCCGGTTTTCTCGCCACCACATCCGAGCGGTTTTGCCCTGCTGGCCCCGTGATTCCCTGCGCCGCCGGCCCCCCTGTTTCCCTGCGTCCGCCCCGCCCAGCGCCGCTGCCCTGCTGGCCCGCGATTCCCTGCGCCGCCGGCCCCCTATTTCCCTACGCCCGCCCCGCCCAGCGCCGCTGGCCCGCGCGATTCCCTGCATCGCCGGCGTCCGTGCCGCCCGGCGAGTTGCAGCTCCTGCTCCCGCCGGCCCGCGCCATTCCCTCCCCGGCGGGTGTCCTCTTCTCCTCTTGTTGTCCCTGTGAGGCTCTGCGCCGCCCACCCTAGCGCCCTCCCCGGTGAGGCGCTGCGGCCCCGGCCCCACCCTTCTGTCGACGCGTCATTTTTTCGTCCCGTGCCGACCCGGCGAGCTCCAGTGTCGGGTGCCCTTGCCCCCCTCCTGCCGTCCCGGTGGTAGCCTGTCGCTGCTGTGCCGCGTCCTCGACTCACCCTCCTCCGTTCCCATCCGCCTCACAGCTCCCCCTTCCAATACACAGGACAGCGTAGATTCAATTCAATTCAATCCATCCATTCCGATGGGGCTTGACATCTTGGAGATCAGAATGGGTTCCGATTTGAGCCTGGATCTGAGGTACTTCGCCTCCAAGGCAGTCCAGCAGGCCAGGGACGTGCCGGCGTCGGACGTGGACGCCTGCATCCGCCGCCTCAAGGAGGAGCGGGGCAAGATCGAGATGTTCAGGTGGGAGCTCCCGCTCTGCGCGCGCCTCCTCGCCGAAGGTGAGGAAATTTACTCTCTTTTTCGTTCTTTTGTTCTTGTGCCTTTCCTTTTTGGGGGCGGTTTTTTTATGCGGCGATGCTGCGGCGTGTGCGCAGTGATCGATATCATGAAGGCGGAGGCGGGGACGAAGACGAAGAACGATCGCAAGGCAACGGAGGAGGATGGCGCTGCCGGGGACAAGAGCAAGTGGATGAGCACGGCGCAGCTCTGGACCGGTGATTCCGGCCGGGAGGATGCGGAATCAAAGGTACAGTCTGGATCTCCCTAGGGCCCCCTCCACTTCTCAACATCAGGCATCGCCGTCTCATTGGCGGCCACCGTCAGCTGCGAGGAGGAAGATGGCCTGTCCGAGAGCAATGGCTGGAAATGATGGCAAATTCTTGCATATTCCTGTTCTCGATGGAGGTAAACATTTATGCTTCTCGACCTAAAGTTTCCTCCTTTGGTATTCATATTGA
The DNA here is from genome assembly GCF_016808335.1 of Panicum virgatum. Taxonomy (NCBI): domain Eukaryota; kingdom Viridiplantae; phylum Streptophyta; class Magnoliopsida; order Poales; family Poaceae; genus Panicum; species Panicum virgatum. Next base: position 47,639,539 of record NC_053139.1, read on the forward strand.
GCATCCGATTTTTTCCCACTGTGAACAGATGGCCGGGTCGCTGCTTGCTTGGATGTTCTGCATCTTACTCATGCAGCCATTTCAATGGTCTCTCTCTATGGCCCATGCTTTCCCTCCCTTTTTTGTGTCGACTTTCCTAGTAATCTTGGTTCATGGCATGTTTTTCTGTCTAAAGTTTGAAGGAGGTCCTGGGACAGCAAATGATGTGGCGAACACAATGATGCAGAAATTCTGGAACTCCGCTCTTGCTCTAGAGCTTCCAGACGAGGATTTTGATAGTCACAGGTCTTGTTAATATTTCCTTTTTGTATTCCCTCTCAAATACAATGCCTACCTTAACTATTGCTTTGTGCAGTGATTTATCTTTAGTAACGCCATCAGAGGCTGGGGATGGCTGGAGCAGTATGTATCCTCCTGCTGTTGGTAATTCATTTGTCTTTAAACTTCGGGATCAGAATGGACGTTTGCATAGATTTACTTGTGGTAGGTGCTGACTCTGAAGTTATTTGAGATGTAAGTGTGGTTCATTTGCTTCAGCTAAAAACTTATTTGTTCAATTTCCAGGGTCTAAGAGTTTAGATGAGTTGATATCTTCTATAATGCAAAGATTAGGCATTGGTGGTGATAAGAGCACAGTTCAACTTTTGGTAAGCTTGACTCATTTGACATCCCTATGCTTTCAACTTTGTGTAGGCATTTATAGAGAAGAACCAGGTGCTCTGTGTCTGATATACAAATTTTAGATTCACTACTGCATCTTCATGAAGAATTATGTACTTCAATTGTGTATTCTATTGTTGTCAAGCACTGCTGAATTTAATGTGTGAGCTTTTTTAGAATACTGTGTATACTATAATTGCAGCAGCTAAAATTTGATGCTGTTGTTCTATGCAGTATGAGGATGATGAAGGTGACAAGGTGCTCCTGACTACAGATTCTGATCTTGCTGGTGCTGTGCTCAATGCCAAATCATCTCGATTAAAGGTTTTTCTTTTCTCTGATGTGGATCCTTTTTGTCTGCTTAAAGTACTGCCATTTGAGTGTGTATCATATACAGTGGCACTTTAGATTTTGGTTTTCATGGTTAATATTAAGGTGTATCCATTACCCCGTACAAAACAATATTGATGTCATGTATGTGCAGCAATAAAATATTGTTTACCTATTTATTTTAGTATGATGAATTGCCCTGGACAAATCAAGCCCAACTCAGTTGGAGTCTGGAAAAATTGGCCAGGCGGCTTATTAATAGTCTAGTTGGCATTTATTTACCCCATTGCCTCACTGATAGAGTGAAAATTGTAATTTCAGGCTTTGAAGTTGCATATTGACGACTCTGATTCCAAAAACAAAGTAGCAGCACAACAATTGTCAGAGCTAGAACCATCCCACGGAATTCAGTTGATGGATGTTCATTATGGTCTGATGACTTGCCCTCCAGAAGGAAGATCTTTTATTAAAGAGGAATCATGTTGCCATAATGTAGAAGTAGAGCACCAATTATGTTTATCCCATTTGAAAACTTGCTATGTTGTGTTTATTGTAGTAGCAGATTACAGATCAACTATGTGTTGTAGTTTCATATTGAACCTTTATAGTTGCAGTTGTAATTGATGTAGCAGGCTAAAAAGACCTGCTTAAAAAAATTAATCCAAGCTCCGGAAAGTATCACATTGTCTTGTATGAGTTTACTCCATGAGCTAATTGTGTTCTCGCTGTTGCATGTCACAATTCAATTGAGTTATAACTGAGAGAGCAAACTAGGAGCGTTGCGGCCTTGGATTCATCTGATTGTTTTTCTCTTTCCGCACGCGCACCTGAAAAAAAAACAGCAAACCGGAGAGGCCTCAGTCATAACTGACGCACGTCTTGGCGTCTGAAAAAAAAACCGGGATGGGAACGGTGGGGCTGCAGCGAGGGAGGAAACCGGGATGGGAACGGTGGGGCTGCAGCGAGGGAGGAAAACCGGCTGAGCGCGGCTTGGGCGCTGGAGTGCGACGGTAGCTCTGGTTGTCTCGGGTATGGAATAAGTATTCCATACCCAGGGTAGAGATTAGCCCTGGCCTATATATATATATATATATATATATATATATATATATATATATATATATATATATATATATAAAAGATCGATCTTCCCTGCTCAATCCTTTTAGAGAAGAGGGGGGCTAACTGTCGTCAAAGTAAAAGCAACAGCTTCCAGGAGACAGTTTTGACTGGCAAATGGGGCAAGTGCGGCCCATCATCCTATGACTTGGGCCTTCCCTAGCATGTTCCCCATCAGTTTCTCTTCTTTTCTCCTTCTTCCTTCCTTCAAAATCCTGGTTTATGCTGTGGCTTTGCATGATCTACGAATAACATTCCAGAAATGTGAAGATCAATTCATCAACATTCCATCTAGACCACGCTTTACTGTATCCAGACTGTGATCTTTTAAGTAACATTCACATTTTAATTCAGGAAGACAACGATATCAAGAAAGAACCACTAAAATTGAAACAAAAGCTGCTTCAACTCAAATGTGCAATCAAGTTCCATTAGTTGGATCCGCTCTTTGTTGTGGCTGCAGATATGATGCATCAGAAGTTTTGATGTCTTGATGATTGGTCAGGATATCGAGAACAGGTCCAATCATATGGTTAAGTATGTACTGCTGTCCCTAAAAAAAGTATGTTCTGCTACCTATTTTCCTTTTCCCCCTTTTCTATCTTATTGATCCTTTATTTTTGAAAGATCTATGTTTCCGAAATTAATAAAAATTGTCCTTTCAAAAAAAATGTTTCTGATACTTTTCGGGACAAGATGCTTCACCTGGTCTGGATTAATATCTGATTTTTGTATTTTTTTTCTTATTGATAGGATATCTGATGATGAGGTAATGAGAGATATGCTTGCACATGTGGTCCATGAATTCATCTGTTCTTGTCACGTGGTACACAAAATTTGTTTAAAAGCTGAACAAAAGGCTGATCAGAGGAAAATTCTACATAGTTATGGCTGTTTTGACTGACTGGCATGCCATAGGAGATAACACAACATAAAGGCTCCCATCCACAAACAAACTTGTATATATAGGGCTTTCCTGTGCTCCAATACTAATCATTTTGGAGAAGATTACCAATATTAAATAAGCTTGAGTTGAGTTGACTACATCTTGTGGCTGCAACATAACCTAAATTTGAAATGATGGAAGAAGAAAGGGACAATAAGACTGGATTTCTTAGTACATCTCTGGAAGCCCATGCCTGGAGAATCACCCAAGTACAATGGTGGCCTGAAAACTGAAAAATATCGTGTCACATTAACTGAAAAGCAGTGGAGCTTGTCTCTTTTAATACAAGGCTGCTATCCTTTATGCCAATTAACATCATGTCAACTTTGTTTTTTTTATGGTTTACAGGTTGCTGCTTGTTGGATTCTCATTACGAGCTTTCAACTGGCATGATTTTGGTTCGTGAGATCAGATTCACAGAGCTATGGGAGTTGATGCTGTTACAAGAATGGTTCATGGTTAATTAACTGGCAGGTAAAATACTTGTAAAATGTTTTTTTTTAAAATACTTGTAAATATGTTTTTCCTTTTTTTTCCTACCGAATTGTTGAGTCAGAGGAGGCATGTGATGTCGTGCAGGTGCAATCTGCATGTTGTGTTGCAATATAATCGGTTGATTTTTTTTTTCTCCACTCACTCAATGCGAATTTGCAAAGGTGGAAGGACGGCGTGAAATTGGTGGGAGGTGCGGTTCTCTGTCTGTCACCGCCACATGGATGATGGCAGACAGCATACCTCAGCCCGGCTCGCCCGTGATTTGGACAACCTCCATCCCCATCTGCACTAGTACACTGCATGTAATGTACGTGTGGTACTGGTACGTTGTGAAACTTTGCTTGAGCTTTTCAAAAAAAAAAACTTTGCTTGACTTTGTTGCTCTTATCTGAATATCTGATCCACCGCATGCATTTCTCTTTTATGCGAGGGCCAGTGCACACTTGCATTCATTCCTCGATTCCTTCTTCTTCGTCAGGCCGGCTGCCACTGCATTGATTGGAGATTGCAAATGAACTCTATCTGTGAATTGAAGGAGATGGATTCTGACCCTACTCGGACCTGCTGCATTTCCGGGGGCTCTGTCGTGGATCTTGATTCATGCGTCGCTCGCCCATGCTTTGAGTGCTGACCTGCCCTCAAGCCTGAGCTAAGGAGGTAAAATGGATTCTCCTATCGACCTGCATTGGCAATCTGTTGTTATACTAATGGGTATACAGAAAATTCTACTATATGGATGCATGCTTGTTGTTATCCATGCTGATTGGAGAGCTTTTCTTGCCTAGAATCGATACATGGTTAGTGAACCTGCACTGCTGTGCATGTTTCTTTGCCAGCTAGAACGTTGAGTTAACTGCTGTTTAACCATGCGTAGCAAATCATTTTTCGACTACTAGGGCTAGTCCTGCTAGTGCTAGTGCTAGTGCGTTCATAGTCACTCACTGACTCATGGCAGCAGGTGCAGTGCAGCCTGGTGTAGTCCTGTAGTGGCCAGGCCACCCAGCCAGGCATGGCACCCTCTGTACCTCAAGGGGCCCACTGCCAGTAAGGAACAGTACTGAACCACTGTTGAACCGGTGCACTACTAGAGGACATGGATGGCTTTCTTAAAAAAAAAAAGGGACATGGATGGGGGCCGGTCTGATTCTGATAATTGGACTTGGATTTTCCTTAAAAAAAATAATTGGACTTGGACCTGGGTCTCCGGTTCCTGGTCATGAATCGGTCCACTCCAGTCAGGCTTGCTCGGGCTGCCGTTTCGAGCTGACAGTGTCCATGCGGACTTGATTTGGCTGAATAAAATTTACACCATTTTTTCAACAATAATACTTTTTTTTTTGCGAAAACAACATACGCTACACCAAGAATGTTGATATTTCTGTGGTGTTGGTAGAGATTCTTGCATACATAAGACAACACGCATTTGCAAAAAGGGAACATTGTAAAATATCCTACATATCCCAGCAACCAACATAATACACCTCCAGCCGGCCAATGAGCCAACCAACCAAGAAAGCAACACAAGGTCACAGAGAAGAGATTGCAATGGTTGCGAGGCCAAGAAACTCCTACTGCTGGGCTTAAATAGCTCTCCTTGGCGTTTTCCCATCATCTCTCTCTCCATATCAGACAAGCATTCGACACTGCTCCGATCCGCTGAATCAAAGAACAGGGAGGGAGGGACTGAGGGAGGGAGGGAGGGAGGAAGGAGAGAGGGAGCGGTCCTGCTCTACTTCCTCTTGTTGCAACCTTCTTCTCCATCTGCCCAAGGTGATCCGGGGCGGGGTTCATGCTCCAACTTCTTCCTTTCTCTGATGCCTCCATCTATTCCTCCCCTTTCCTTTCAGTTACTTTCCTCTCCGCGGCTCTGTCAGTCCTTCTCCCTGGAAAATCAATCTTGATTCTGCGTTTGTTCCCCATGTGTTTTGGTTTCGATCAACAACAGGCCTTGAGCCCTTGACTACACCAATGCGTGTGCTTCTGTTGTGTCCTCCTGTTTTCCCCCACCTTATTTTCTAATTTCTCATCGTGCATATGCTTTCGATTCCATGGTTGCTTAGCCTTCTGTACATTTTCGTTACCTTTTGTTTTTTCTTGCGTGTTGCAAGTCCTTCCATGAAATTTCGGTTTGTGAGTTTTTCTTTTTGGGGCCAAAAGCTGCGGCCTTTAGCTTAAAACATTCATTTTTCTCAACATTTCTCTGTTTTCCTGGTATTTCAGTCGCTCTTGATTCCTTTCTCTCCTCCATGGTCCGTACCTTCTTGGCATCAATTTCTGGAAATACTCTGCATTTTTGTTCCTGCAAGGATATGATTATGACAGAATTTCTGGGTTGTCAACTGCCAATGTCCTATTTGTTTTTTCTGATTTTCTTTCGTTTAGTTAGTTTAGCATGCATTTTGGACTATGAAAACTATGGTTCTTCATAAATGTACCTTATTTGTTTTGGAGCCATTCCCAACTCCTAAAAACACATGTTTGCCCAGTGCTGCGTTCTTCCCTTCAAGTTTTCTCATGCTTAAGTTTACTACTATTTTCTCATACTGTAATCCTGTATCTTGTTAGAGTTGCTCGAAATAGTTTAGTACACTTATTCATTTATTTATTGTGACCTCAGTATGGAGTCCCTCGCAAGACCAATCTTTTCTTGTCTTTTTTTTTTCTCTCGAACACAATCTTTTCTTGTCTAGATTCATTGAATTGTTGTTGATGATAGCTCGAACGCCATATGTTCTCTTATGCTATCTAAACTAAAGCTAGATTCTTACAGGTACTGACTGTTAAGACACTACTAAGTCAAGTTTTATATGAACCTTGCAATATATAAAAAGGGTCTCAGTAAGGGCCTGCCTACTGTTCCAGTCAAAATAAAGCCTATATGAACCTCCTTAGCTTGCTTTTGTTAATAGTTAATACCCAAAACCAAATCTCTACTGTTCATGCTAGCTTTTTTTATCCGAAAATTCTTTTAAGCTACGCTTTTTTATGTGTAAATTTCAGAGTCATGATCAAATTCTAAGAACTGGGTTTTACTCTCCTGGCAGTTCAAGCTCGTCAACCTCACTGTTTCATTATCCCTGACATGGGATCTTGGAGACCAAGACTGCCTGGGTTTGGAGAGGGTTCACAGGATGCTGAGCCAGGTGGTGGTGGGAGAGGTCCTGGAAGAGGTTTTCGTGGCCGTGGTGGCTCCTACCATCAACAATTTCCTCAAGGTGGTCGAGGAGCTGGCTACTACCAGCACGGACACGGTGCTGCATCTCAACCTCGTGGAGCAATGGTGTCTCAGCAGTGGCGTCCTGCTGGCCCTGCTGCAGGGTATTTGGGCCCTGGTCAGGCTTGCAGAGAAGTGCAGCCACCACAAAACTATGGTGGTGGTAGAGTTGGACGCAGGGCAGGCCCGTCCGCTATAGCTCCCGAGCTGCGCCAAGCAAAGGAAACTTCACATGAACCAGATAACATCTCACCAGAAGCAGGCTCTCCAGAGCTATCACCACGTGCTTCTACTGTGGAAGTCTCAGATCAGCTGAAAGATTTGCCTGTACAGGAGGAATCAAATACGGGCCAAGAGATTGTGCAAGCATTTCCAGTGTCGCACAAATCATATAAGTTTCCTCACCGTCCAGGAAATGGAAGCATTGGAACCAGGTGTTTGGTGAAGGCAAATCACTTCTTTGCTGAACTGCCTGACAAGGATCTTCATCAGTATGATGTGTGTCGGTCTATCCTTCAGTATTCTCTTGAATTCCGAATAAACTTAAATGTTCTTTACCCTGATTTTATTTTAATCATGGCGGTGTATCCTATCAGGTTTCAATCACCCCAGATGTTACATCACGAATTCGGAGCCGTTCTGTGATGGAAGAGTTGGTGAAGCTGCACAAGATGTCATACTTGGGAGGTCGGCTTCCAGCCTATGATGGTAGAAAGAGCCTATACACGGCTGGCCCATTGCCATTCACTTCAAAAGAATTTCACATCACTCTACTTGAGGAAGATGATGGTTCTGGCGTTGAGAGGTACCATTGACCCATTCTTGTTGACATGTTTTCTCGTCCTATGGATGAGCATACTGGTCTGACATTTCTTATTGTCTTTTCTATGATCTAGGCGTCAGAAAACTTACAAGGTAGTCATTAGATTTGCTGCAAGAGCTGATCTCCATCGTCTTGAGCAATTTATTGCCGGAAGGCAGGCAGAGGCTCCTCAAGAGGCTTTGCAAGTTCTTGATATTGTCCTGCGGGAGCTGCCAACAGCAAAGTGATTAAATTAAACTCTGTTTCAGATAATCATTGAGAATTGTACCATGATGCTTTCCACTCCTTTGTTTCACAGATATGCACCATTTGGTCGATCTTTTTTCTCTCCTGACCTGGGGAGGAGGCGATCCCTTGGTGAGGGAATAGAAAGCTGGCGTGGGTTTTACCAGAGCATTCGTCCTACTCAGATGGGCTTATCATTGAATATCGGTAAAAAAACTCTCTATTGTGGATATATGTATAGGATACATGATTAAACTGGGTCCTCTTGTTATAACACTCAAATCTAAGCCCATCCAATAGATATACAACTTGGGTGATGCCAAGCAAATGTTTAATTCTGTGAACAACTTTCTATTAGCATTACATCTCCAATGCTTACAGTTCTGGTCATTAAATACATTCTGCTTCCACTTACATTTTCCACTTTTTCTGCCTTTTCAGATATGTCGGCTACTGCTTTCTTTGAGCCATTACCTGTGATAGATTTTGTTGCACTGCTTTTAAATACTGATATCCACTCAAGGCCCCTCTCAGATGCTGAACGTGTCAAGGTATGCTTAGCTAACATTTCATGTTCACATTATACCAGTTCACCAGGATATAGCTATGTATCACTGTAGAGAATTGGGAAACACCACACACCCAAAGGAGGGGGGTGACCTCTATTATATATTGCCGTATGGCTTGGAGTACAAGTAAACTCAATACAAGGAAATACAACAATATATCTCTAATAATCACCTATGCGTGATATGAGTACGGCAACACGGACTTTGAAAAACAATACAGTGGTGGTATAGAGTATCGAAGTTAAGTATCGGATACGGGTACGACTCGGCTAGTGAAGTATCAGTGATTCATAGGGAAATAGTCCTCAAATGGGATTTGGTACCTTTCTTTTTGTAATGCAGAAGACCTAAGTTCATCGCACAACAAATGTCTAGCACATTCTTCTTGGAAATAGACTTTAATTTATTGCATATATTCCTGCTTTCCAATTCTTAATATTTGCTTCTGTTGTTTTATTTTGTCTTCCATATCTGAGCTGCCAATATTTGTTTTTTTATCTGCCACTTTATGTACTACCTTGACAATCGGTTTTATGTGTTACTGTTCACAATTTTAGATCAAGAAGGCCTTAAGAGGAGTGAAGGTGGAAGTTACCCACCGTGGTAACATGCGGCGGAAGTATCGAATAGCTGGTTTAACATCTCAGGCAACTCGAGAGCTAACGTACTGTCATCCCTTGTTTCTTCATGCACTGCTGTCTCTGGGTCATTTACTCATTTGTCAGAGAAAAAGATCCCATGATAATATTCTGATTCTTAAAAGAAGCTGACGTTGTTTTTTGCAGTTTCCCTGTTGATCAAGGGGGCACAGTGAAGTCTGTTATACAATATTTTCAAGAGACATATGGTTTTGCCATCCAGCATACCTACCTGCCGTGCCTGCAGGTTGGCAATCAGCAGCGTCCAAATTACCTTCCAATGGAGGTAAGTTTAGTGGCTGAAGCTGCTCCTCTTGCTCTTTAGTAGCAAAGCTTTACACTATTGTTTTGATCCCTATTTAACCTTTGGTAGCAAAACATGTGTTTCTAATGTGTGCTTAAAAATATGAGTTCACTCAGGTCTGCAAAATAGTGGCGGGACAGAGGTACTCCAAAAGATTAAACCAGAGTCAGATAAGAGCCCTTTTAGAGGAGACATGTCAACGCCCACATGATCGGGAGCGTGACATAATTCAGGTAGTGCTGATTTCCCCCTTTTTTCAGTTATTTTGGGGGTTCTCCTTCCATAGTTCCATTTGCAACTTCACATGCTTACAAAAAATGCAACCTTCTTTTGTGTGCCCACAGATGGTGAATCATAACTCTTACCATGAAGATCCCTATGCTAAAGAGTTTGGCATTAAGATCAGTGAGCGTTTGGCTTCAGTTGAGGCACGGATTTTACCTGCTCCTAGGGTAGGTTGAAACCCATTCATATTGAAATGTCTTTTGACCTTTCATTTTCCTCACCACCGTTCTGTGATAGCAACTCATGTTTGTGGGAAGTGGATGATTAACACACATAATTCTTTGTAAAATTTCTAATCTTCTTTGTTTTACTTCTATTGATGCAGCTCAAATATAACGAAACTGGCAGAGAGAAGGACTGCTTGCCAAGGGTTGGGCAGTGGAATATGATGAACAAGGTACTAAGCATTTAGACTTTTTCTGAATAATAGTTTCTAAATTGTGTAGAACTAAAGGGTTATATTCGTTATATCTTTTTGAGGAAATTGTATGCATAAGCCCTTGTGTTCTGAGCAACTTTGAAGATGCTGCCCACCTGCCTCTCTCACATTTAGCTTCACAATGCAGTAAATTATGAGTACAATTGTGTTGAACATTCATGTTCAGATAATTGCATTCGTTTAATGAACCATGTGTCGGGTAGTTAATTTTCAAGCTACCAGTATCAATTTATCTCTTGAATTTTCTGCTGTGTTAAAATACTGTTCAATCATTCATGCCATTGTATAACTCCACTGAGCGTTTTCCTAATTATTATCATTATTAGATACTTAGACAATAAAAAATGTTTACTTTGCCGCATTATTTACTACTTATTTTCGTTTTCATTTTCTAGAAAATGGTAAATGGTGGTAGAGTCAGGAGCTGGATCTGTGTCAATTTTGCTCGAAATGTGCAAGAGAGTGTTGCTAGTGGATTCTGTCGTGAACTTGCTCACATGTGCCAGGCCTCAGGAATGGCAAGTATCCCTCAAAACACTGAAATAGCTAGTGTCCACTTCATCTACTGGATTATGGAAGTAATAATTTAATGTGGCTGTAGGACTTTGCCTTGGAGCCTATTCTTCCACCTATGTATGCACATCCTGATCAAGTGGAGCGAGCTCTGAAAGCCAGGTTCCATGATGCAATGAACATGCTTGGACCACAGCGCAAGGAACTTGATTTGCTTGTAGGAATACTTCCTGACAACAATGGTTCTCTTTATGGTATATAAACTTAAAACTGTGCGCCACTTTTAAATTTATTCCTGTGCTATTGAGCATATAATTGCTGTCAAATGTTCTCTGTTGATATCAGGTGATTTGAAGCGTGTCTGCGAAATAGACCTTGGGATAGTTTCGCAGTGCTGCTGCGCAAAGCAAGTTTTTAAGATGAACAAACAGATACTGGCAAATCTTGCTCTGAAGATAAATGTCAAGGTTGGTTTTCATTGACTCTGCTTTTATTTTTGTTGCATTTTTTTTTGTTGAAACCAACACTTTTTCTTTCAAAGGTTGGAGGAAGGAACACTGTACTTGTTGATGCGGTATCGAGACGCATTCCTTTGGTGACTGACAGGCCTACCATCATATTTGGTGCGGATGTAACCCATCCGCATCCTGGTGAAGATAGCAGCCCTTCCATTGCTGCTGTAAGTTGAGCTATGAAACATTTTTTATGACTGATCATTCGAATATTAACCTGCGAATGTTTTTTATAACCCTGCAGGTTGTGGCCTCCCAAGATTGGCCTGAGGTGACAAAGTATGCTGGTTTAGTTTCTGCTCAATCTCACAGGCAAGAGCTAATAGAGGATTTGTATAAGGTGACACATGATCCTCAGAGGGGAACCATCTGTGGTGGCATGATCAGGTATTCCACCATGGTCCCCATGTCCTTCCTCTTGTCTGTCTTTTTTACCTTGAGCGCGAATAATACAGGTGAGGGCCACATTTGCAGGGAGCTTCTTATATCCTTCAAAAAGTCAACTGGTCAAAAGCCTCAGCGGATACTATTCTACAGGTGTGAGCTCTTACAGAAACTTTGCGCTCATGCTTTGATGCAAAAACTCTGCTGTAACTGGCTAGCGACTGGATTCCCGGCAAACTAATATGGTTACCTTTGGCAGGGATGGTGTGAGTGAAGGGCAGTTTTACCAAGTTCTACTGCATGAGCTGGATGCAATCCGAAAGGTAGCTTTTTTCAGTTTTCCTTTTTGGGAGACAAGAGAGACAGGGAGAGACTGGCTGTTGAGATTTACTAGTTTGATATTTTGTATCTGCTGTAGGCGTGTGCATCGCTGGAAGCAAATTACCAGCCACAGGTGACTTTTATCGTGGTCCAGAAACGGCACCATACAAGGTTGTTTGCACACAACCACAATGATCAGAATTCAGTTGACAGGAGTGGAAACATACTTCCTGGTGAGCATTAATTTTTTTGAACAACTATTTTACTTCAGTAATGCTGTTTGTATGAAAAAATTTTGTGGTTAGCATGTTTGCATCTCGGGACCATGATTTGCCTAGTCTAACTAGAGAGCAATTCTGTGGCAAATTGAATTTGCAGGTACAGTTGTGGACTCGAAGATCTGCCACCCTACAGAGTTTGACTTCTTCCTGTGCAGCCACGCTGGCATCAAGGGCACAAGCCGTCCTGCTCACTACCATGTCCTGTGGGATGAGAACAACTTCACAGCTGATGCATTGCAGACCCTTACCAACAACCTCTGCTACACGTAAGCCTGGCAATTCTTGTTTATCTGGATGTCAACTGTGTCCTGGCTGCTTAAAGAGATACTAACTGCTCGAATTGCTTGTGCAGTTATGCGAGGTGCACGCGCTCTGTATCTATTGGTAAGTCGTTTTCCGAGAGAAAGAGAATTGAATTGATCAATCTGTTGAAGCTACGCATTGACTTATGATGAATGAATGACTTATTAATCTGTGACCAACAAACCAAAATTCAGTCCCGCCAGCGTACTACGCTCATCTGGCTGCATTCCGTGCCCGATTCTACATGGAGCCCGACAGCTCGGACAGCGGGTCACTGGCAAGTGGCGCCCGAGGAGGCAGGGTGCCGTCCAGCTCGTCGACGTCCCGCAGCACACGCGCGGCCACCGGTGGAGCTGTCAGGCCCCTCCCCGCGCTCAAGGACAGCGTTAAGAGCGTCATGTTCTACTGCTGATGGAGCATGCCATGCCTCTCTACAAGCTAGGCATGCAGCAGGCTGCTTTGATACTGCTTTGAAATTCGAGTTGCTTGGTGTTGGCCGTTGGGGTTGTTTATTGATCCTCAGTAATAATCTGCTTGCTACCAATATTGCTAGTCATGTCATCTTGTGGACGTTAGCTATTGCATTTAGTTGAGTCGGTGTTGTGTTTAAGCACAATTCCCATGCACTGTTGTGTTATTATGCACCTCTATTATGTTCATTCCGGATCATATATGCTGCCTCAGTGCTGCTGTTATTATGAACTGTGGCTTGCATTTGAATTGTCGGTTTTGCTTGCAATCTGTGGTGCTAAACATGCCTCAATAGCATCTCCAGATTGATTCATCTGAAAAGAGAGAACCATACTTCTCCTCAGGGCTCCACAAACCATCATACCATTTCCATTACATACATCGGTTGAGTGGTAAAAACAAAAGGCCCGCAAAACAAATGTAAACTCATGGATCAGTCATGATCAAAATACAAGCTCTTCAATATAAACACAAACTCCTGGAATAATCGACAGGGACAACTAAAACGTGTGGCTGTACCAAAAACAAAATAGTGTCTTGCAGGGAATAAGGAACACAAAATACATGTGTGAGCTGCTGTTATAACCAAACATATAATGAGATATTTTATACAGGAGGATCAAGATTCTAAAGGATGTAAGGAATATACCATGCAAATATTTTCAGAATTGCTTCATTCTTCAGACTGGGCATTTGTTTCATAGATGCGACGGTTCTTGTTGTACCGAATGTACCTATTGCCATCACAGCTTATGATGCGGACCTCAGGGATCTGCTGGACGATGTGCCAGTTCTTGCCACCGTCCAGGCAGCTCCTAAGTAACGAAAGGCTGCACTGCAACTCAAACCTTCGCAGGCCTTTGCACTTTTGAATCAGTTGTTCCAGCCACCGTGGGAAGGCAATGCTCCAGAAGATGATTAGCTCTTCAAAATAAAATGTCTCAGTGGATGGGGGGAACACAAGTCTGAGGTGCTGCAGCGCGTCAAGGCCTGCAACATGCTTCAGCTTTGAGCAGTCATCAATAATGAGGGAACGAAGCATGGGCAGGTTGGAAATCCTCTGAAGTGCCTTGTTGTCTTTGAGATGGAGCTCATCAGACAGTTTTGGTAGGTTCCTGATTTCTGTTAGGCTATATGCACCTTCCACATGAAGTTCACTCAGTGCCACGTGCTTTAGGCCTTCCGGTAGAGCTTTCAGTTTTGGACAGGACTGTATGTGCAGTGACTTTAGACGAGGTAACAGTATCTGGGTCTCTTCCACAGTTAATGACCACTCTTCCAGTTTCTTCATGTTCCTGAGCTTCAAAACCTGAAGCTTGGGGAAAGAAGTGCCTGGTGAATCTACAGTAGTGCCCAGGAATTCCGAACTGATGGTGACAATTGAGTCCGCATTTGAGATTTGTAGGAACTGGAGCTGGTTTAGGAGACCTAGTGAAGGCAGTTTAGTGCATGACATGCAGTTTTCGAGATCCAAAAGCGCAAGGCTGGGGAAGGAGGTTCCTAGTTTGGGACCTTTTATCCAACTTGGGAACCTTACTCCTTTGTAGTTCTTGATAACTAGCTTCTCGAGGCTCTTGGGTGGGGTGAGCTCATTCCATATCTTTTCACTGGCTTCAGCCAATTTCTCTCCACTGCATTGGCCATTGCTTACTTTCTGTCCTTCGTCCTCTTCTTTCCCTTTTTCATCTTTGTTCTCTTGGCTCTCCTGCTCTTCCTTTTGTTGTTGTTCTTCTGTTACAGGTGCTTGCTCAGAGAGGTATAGATCCTTCAGAAATGGCTTGTTTGCAAGCGCAATAGCACCTGAAGTAGCCCTATCCAAACTCTCTATATGAAGGTGCCTTAATTCTGACAAAGCTTTAAGGTCATCTAAGTCACAACCCTCAGGTCCATTGTTGTCATGACCAATGATTAGACCAGACAGATAATTGAGATGCTTCAGTTCACCGACACCCTTTGGTACATAGCTTAGGGAAGCTCCCTCGAGACGAAGGCATCTAAGCTCTAGCAACGCCTTGATGGACCAAGGAAGTCTCTGTAATCTTTGGCAACCTTGAAGGCTCAAGGTCTGCAAGTTCATAAGAAATCCAATGGAAGAAGGTATATCTCTGACCTCAGTTCCATCAAGATTGAGGTACCTCAAATGCACCAAGTTTCCAATGGACTTTGGGAGGGCCTCTATTGATGTCTTGCTCAAATCTAATACACGCAAGCATGGAGCTGACTCGACCAGAATATCTATTGCTCTGACATTTGGGCTTTTGAAGAACATCACTGACCTTATGCTCATCTGCTGCTTCAGTGAAATTGGATCCTCCAAGCTGTTTTCCATGTTACACAGCGTGAGATGCCGGGGCTTTGACAGCGAGGTGCTCAATTTCTGCTGACCATAAATTAAGATATTCTCGTCTTCTATCAAAAAGCGGGCTAGCGAGCGGAGAAGATCATGCGTTATCCAGCACTGTTCAACATTGTCTGGATCAGGTTGTAACAAGTTTCTGCTTATTAATTCTATATAATACTCTTCAGCTGATTCTTCGAGCAACTTGTTATCTCCGGCGTTTACAATGCCTTCAGCAATCCAATGCCGAACAAGGTCAAAGCGCTGAATGGGGCATTCTTCTGGATACAGAGAGCAATGGAGGAAACACTCCTTCAGTTCAGAAGGCAGATCAAGGTAACTCATATACAGTGCTTGTGGCACTTCTGGAAGGATCGGTGGCATGGACCAAGAATCATTATTTAGGACCATCTCCCATTCAGCCTTGTTGTTGCCTCTTGATCTCAGGAGGCCTGCAATGACCTTGATTGCTAGTGGATGGCCATCACATTTCTCTGCAATCTTAATTCCGACATCCTTCAATGCTGCAAGCTCCTCTGAATCGCGTTCAGGATCAACTTGCTTGCACAATAATTCCCAAGCATTCTTGGTGTCCATTTTGTCAACACGGTGGATAGTTGCCTTCATGCTTGTCGCCACTTCCTCAGTCCGAGTTGTGATCAGTATTCTTCCTCTGGCCACACCATCTCCCGACGAATCTTTGAGAAGATTGTCGCATATGCCTGCGTTGTCCAAGTCATCCAGGACAATCAGAAACCTCTTTGAAAGAGCAGAACTGAGGAGGCCGAGGAGGTCCTCTCTGTTTTCTGTATCCCCGACATTGGCACCAGCACCGGTGATGATCTTCTTCAAGAAAGCTACCTCTGATAAATCTTTGGACATCTTGACCCACACACAAATGGGGAAATTTTCAGTTATCCTGTCATCATTGTAGATCTCCCTAGCAAGTGTTGTCTTGCCAATCCCTACCGCGCCAACAATGGCAAAGACATCCACCTTCTTCTTGCCCTCTCTAAGCATCCTTGGCACAAGGCCACCCACAGCCTTCTGGACCTGTGACCCGACAGCTTGCGGCTTAACCGTGTAATAAAAGTTGTTATAGACGCTATTATGACTGAACCAATCCCTTTTTGCATCAGAATGTCGTGATCCAGCAGGAAGCCTGGGCATTTCCTCCTCGACTTCCCTGAGCCTGAGATCAATGTCCCTAATCGTGAATCCGATTTCATGGCGGAACTTTCGAGGGCCAGCAGGCTTGAAGCAGGAGAAGCATCGGACCTTGGGCGTGGGCGGGCGGTCGTCATCATCGAGGATCTTTCCGCCCTCGACGACACAGACATCAATGGCATCGTCAATGTCGTACATGGCATCCTTGACCTGCGCCACCCACGCGTCAACCTTGGCGGTGAGGATCCGCCTCCTCTCATCGTGGGAGACGATGGCGTCGATGCGCGAGAGCGTGGCCAGGAGGGCCCTGACGTCGTCCCCGACACCGAGGGCAGCGCAGGCGTCCTGGCCGGCGAAGTCCTGCAGAGACGCCCTGCATCGCTTGATGAAGGAGTCGAGCACCATCGCCATGGAGGCCCCCTGCTTGCTCCTGGAGGTGTCGAGCCCTTGAACAAGGAAAAGTTGCAATTTTTTTAGACGAGCACAGAGGCGCTGCAGGGATCAGCAAAGAGGAAAGGCAAGTCCCTAGTTTTCATGGAATTTCTTAATTATTGATTGGGATGTCGATTTTGCACAGGATATTTCAGTACTTTCATCTTCGGGAAATGGCACCGATAGGGATGTAAAAAAAAAAATCTATTCGTGGAAGCATAGCAAAATTATCAATCAAGATCAGACCAAAGAGGCAAGAGAAAAAAAAATGAAGAATCCTCTAAGCGATGCGATCAAGGGAGCAGCTTGCTTAAACAACAATCAACATGGAGCCGAAAAAGGAAGATGGAACTAGAAGGCAAAAAATAATGGAAAAGGGAGATCGATTGCGTACCTGGAGGAGGAAGAAGGTCGGGGGCAAGCAGGAGCAGGAGGAAGAGGGAGGCGATAGGGCCTAAAGGTGGCGACAACGAATGCCACCACCTCGACGGCCACCACCTTCCTCACTCCCTCCCCTCCTCCCCTGTCAAAAGGAAGCAAGAAGAGGCAGGAGCCTGCCCTTTTTGATTGTCTCTGTCAGGAACGGTTCAACTTTGAGGGCAAGGCAGGTGGCAGGCAGGCGTGTACAACTAAGGCCCTGTTTACATCACACCTCGTAAAAAAAATCACATCGAATGTTTCGAAACATATATAGAGTATTAAATAAAGTTTATTTACAAAACTTTTTACATGGATGAGCTATAAATCGCGAGAAAAATCTAATGAGTCTACTTAATCCATGATTTGCAACAGTGATGCTTCAGTAACCATCCACTAATTATTGATTAATCATGGCTTAATTAGCATAATTAGATTTTTCTCACGATTTACAACCCATCTGTACAAAAAGTTTTGGAAATAGACTTTATTTAGTACTTCAAATTAATAAGATTCCAACACAAAAAAATTTGCACGTGGAACTAAACACGGACTAAGAAGGATGCGGATGACAGCAAAGCCATGTCCTTGTATGGTATGGCCATGGACTCCACCACCAAATTAATAAAGGGAAAAGTCTATTTTACACCCTCAAACTAGCACGATGGTCCGATTTTCAACCCTTAACTACGAAACCGGGTAACCAGCGTCCTCGAACTGTCCAAACTGTGTGAAATACAACCTTGATCAATGTAGCAAGCGGATTTCAAGGCGGTTTTGCTGACGTGGCATATAGGACCCACATGTCAGCTCCTACACACTTTCTTATCTTTCAATGACATGTGGACCCCTCTCCTGCTTCGTCATCACCACCCCTCCCTCTCCTGCGAGCCGCCGCCGCCATGCTCTCTTGCCCGAGCTCGGGCCGCCATGCTTGGGCGCTCGGCCGCGAGCTCTCCACGGGCCCTCTCCTGCTCTGCCATCGCCACCCAAGCTTGGGCCGCCATGGGCGCTCGACCGGCCGTGAGCACGCTGTGGGGCCCCTCTCCTGCTCCGCCACAGCCACCCCTCCCTCTCCTGCGAGCTTGCCGCGTCGCGGGCGCGGCCGGCCCTAGGCGCCTTCGTCTTCCTTCCTCTATCGGAGCAGTGCGGCGGGTGGGGGCCGGAGCAACACGGCGGATGGGGGCGTGGCCCGGAGTTCCCGCCCCAAGGCTGCCGCCTGGAGGCGCTAATCTGGCGGTGGAATGGAGCACGACGGGGAGGAAAAGGAGGTGCGACCGGGCGGCCCCACGGTGGCGGCTGGAGGCGATGGCCTGGCAGAGGAGGCGGCGTAGGCTGCGGCGGCCGGACAGAGGAGGCGGAGGCTGCGGCAGCCGGCGGCAGCAGGGGGCGGCGACGCAGGCCCGCGGCAGCAGAAGAGCAGCGCCGGTGGCAACGGCTGCAGCAGGGGGTGGTGACGCAGGCCTACGGCAGCAGGGAGCCGCACTGCCAGCCGACGCTCGTCCATCCCTGTGGACATGCCGCACGCGGACGCGGCTCGCCGGGACCAGTCGGCCCCGCTGCTGCCCCCGCTCCATGCCCGCTTCCCGCCCGCCGCTCTGCGGCCGCGCTGCGTAGCCGTGCCACCAACGTGCGGCTCGCCGGGACCAGTGGCGACGGCGGCGGTGGAGGAGCAGGGGAGCGATGGAGGTGGCGGAGGAGCAGGAGAGCGAGGGTGGCGGAGGAGGAGCAGGAGAGTGAGGATGGCCGAGCATGAGGCGGAGGTGGGCACAGATGAGGACGTGGCGAGGACGGCCGGGGGCGAGGAGGGCGGCCGGGCAAGAGAGCATAGCGGCGGCGGCTCGCAGGAGGGGGAGGGGTGGTGATGACGAAGCAGGAGAGGGGTCCACATGTCATTGAAAGAGAAGAAAGTGTGTAGGAGCTGACATGTGGGTCCCATATGCCACGGCAGCAAAACCGCCTTGAAATCCGCTTTGCTACAGTGACCAAGGTTGTATTTCACACGGTTTGGACAGTTCGAGGACGCTGGTTACCCGGTTTCGTAGTTAAGGGTTGAAAATCGGACCATCGTGCTAGTTCGAGGGTGTAAAATAGACTTTTCCCATTAATAAACGTTGGAATCGTGGAATGAATGGGGTCAATGAATTTTGGTGACCAAAGAAAGCTTTCCTGGTACAACAATTTGACTGATTCCATCCATGAGCAAGGGAACTCATTCATCCTTGGTAACTACCACTAGTAGGGAATAACTAAGAGAAGCTTTTGTTTGCATCCCTGATCAGATTAAACAGCATTCTTTCCGCTGCAAACAAAGAGTCCATGATTAAAACTAAGGTAATTAAGAAATCGGAGTGGTGCCTAGTGGCACGCCGCAACGATTCGAAGTATAAAATTGGGGCCAACAATCTGCCGACCTGTACGTGCTAGTCGGTTTGTGCCAGCATCACACTGCACTAGTTTATTTCTGATTCCTCTCTCTCTTATTGCATTGCACGATCCATATGAAAACTACTCCTATAAAATTATAACAACTTAAAACAGAAGAAAGGTCTCCATCAAGAACGCTCCTGGTTTTGCCGTCCTTTTCTAGCAGCCCATAGAGGAGCTGGTGTCATCAATGTCGACGCACAGTTAAGATTAAAAGGTACCGTGGAGAACCAAACAATCCACTGTTCCTATACAAGGCAAATTTAAGATCTTCTGCCCAAAAAACACAGCGGATTGTTTCAGTTCCCAGAACGGAGTCACGAAAAGAGTTTTTTTTTCTTCATCAGGACGCTTTGTGAGGAGGATTCAAGAATCTGAGGTCAAAGAGACGTTGAAAAGGATGAAAGGAGGTAAGGCGACAGGCCCTGATGGTATTCCAGTCGAGGCGTGGAGGTGCCTAGGTGATATAGCGATAGTTTGGCTAACAAAACTTTTTAACCATATTTTTCGGTCGAACAAGATGCCTGAAGAGTGGAGAAGGAGTATATTGGTGCCGATCTACAAGAACAAAGGAGATATTCAAAGCTGCACCAACTATCGGGGAATTAAGTTGATGAGCCATATTATGAAGCTATGTGAGAGAGTTATTGAGCATCGTTTGAGAGGGATGACGCAGGTCACTATGAACCAGTTTGGTTTCATGTCTGGAAGGTCAACCATAGAAGCAATTTTCCTAATAAGACATGTCATGGAGCGGTATAGAGAGCAGAAGAAGGACTTACACATGGTTTTCATTGACTTGAAAAAGGCTTATAACAAGATACTACGAAATGTGATGTGGTGAGCTTTGAATAGGCATAAAGTCCCAACAA
Organism: Panicum virgatum; assembly: GCF_016808335.1. Lineage (NCBI taxonomy): Eukaryota > Viridiplantae > Streptophyta > Magnoliopsida > Poales > Poaceae > Panicum > Panicum virgatum. The sequence goes on from NC_053139.1 coordinate 47,660,024, forward strand.
AGTATGTGGCCCTCATTAAGGACACGTACAATAATGTAATGACTAGGGTCCGAACAAGTGATGGTGACACAGATGACTTTCCGATTAAGATAGGACTACATCAAGGATCAGCTTTGAGCCTGTATCTTTTTGCCCTAGTGATGGATGAGATCACAAGAGACATACAAGGTGATATTTCTTGGTGTATGCTTTTCGCTGATGATGTCGTGTTAGTTGATGAAAGCCGTGCGGGAGTGAATATGAAGCTGGAGTTGTGGCGGCAAACGCTAGAGTCCAAAGGTTTTAGACTTAGTAGGACTAAAACTGAGTATATGAGGTGTGACTTCGGCGCCACTCATGAGGAGGGAGATGTTAGTTTGGAAGGCCAAGTAGTGCACAAGAGGGATACCTTTCAATATTTGAGATCGATGCTACAGAGAGATGGAGATATTGATGAGGATGTTAGTCATAGAATCAAAGTGGGATGGATGAAGTAGCGTCAAGCATCTGGCGTCCTTTGTGACAAGAAGGTACCTCAGAAGTTAAAAGGCAAGTTTTATAGAACGACGATTAGACCGGCAATGTTGAATGGTGCGGAATGTTGGCCTACAAAAAAGTGGCACGTCCAACAATTAAGTGTTGCAGAAATGCGCATGTTGCGTTGGATTTGTGAGCATATATGGATGGATCGAGTTCGAAATGATGATATACGAAATAGGTTAGGGATAACACCAATTGAAGAAAAGTTTATCCAACACCTGCTCAGATGGTTTGGACATGTCCAACGAAGACCGCCAGAGGCACTAGTGCATAATGGTATCCTAAAGCACAACGGTAATATGAGGAGAGGCATGTGCCGACTGAAGTTGACATGGAAAGAAACAATTAGAAGAGACTTGAAAGACTGGAGTATACCTAAAGATTTGTCCTTGGATAGGAGTGCTTGGAAAGCCGCAATTCACGTGCCAGAACCATGAATAATAATGGTCTTTGTTGGGTTTCAACTCTAGCCTATTCTAATTTGCTTGGGATTAAAAGGCTTTGTTGATGTTGATGTATTTTAGTTCCCTTCCATTCACCAATGAAAATAATCAGTGTCTCTTGAGTCATCTCAATGACAGGCCTCCTACAGAACTTCAAAGTTGCACTAACTTCATCAAACATAGAATACAGCACTAGCAGATCCAAATATACACATTGATCAAGGCAGTCACATCCCTAGCCTCTTGGTGCCACACTCTGAGCAAAATTTCGATGTTGCCCTTAAATATGGGGAACCACACTCATCACAGAACTTCGCAGGGTTGGTTGGCTGAAATGAAAAAGATAAAATAAGGTAGCATTAGATAGCATGGCAAGGCAACTATGAATCTAGTGGAACTCCAACAGCAACATGATACGGCAAAACGAGGATTGGGACAGTAGAACTTGTGTTCAGTTGCTAATCTCTTGTTCAGTAATTTCAGCCAACATGACACTTTGTGATCAAAATTACAGTTCAAGTGCAAATCACGATAAACTAAAAAAAACAAAGAAATTGATAAGTGGTGCACCATGCAACTGCTACGGATGCTAAATGAAGAAGCTTACTCACAATAATATGCATGCGTCCTCCAAGATGACTTTGTCCAACTTGCAAGCAAGATATATGCTGAGATAAATAAGCCTGTTGCTGGTGTTGGGGGTTATCTGATACATGTGGGGCGCTTGTACATTGATGAATGGGAGGGAACTGGGTACAATGTTGAACTTGCTGAATGGTATCATCCTCTCCTTGATGGAAAAGGTGTAAATAAGGTTGACTTTCTAGCTGTTCAATATGTCTCTTTGAAGTTGACTGATGCTGATCTTGTATCTGGAGCACATTGAGCTATATGTATTAGTGAGTTGAGTTTGATTGATAGATCAAGAAGAACAAGCCACCGACTATTGGTACTTATATAAGAATTTACTTGACGATGTCTCAAAAAAACAAGCTAATAAGAATTGCCAAACCAGGAGGGCAGCAGGCAAAATGTCGGTATCCTGTAACAGGGATACCCACTCCTACTGCAGCAAGGCAGGACTCACGTAGTCATCCGTAACTACGGCATAAGGGGCGGAGCAGCCGAGCCCCACGAGTCCGGCTCTTACCTCACCAGGCCAACGGCCCCGGACCCGCTCCCCGCTCTGGGACGGGTCCGGCGACGCCACGTGTCCCTGAGGAGGGGAAGCTCCGCGCCTTAACAGCCGGGGGCCCCGGACCTCCCACGGGGTCCCGGACCCCCATATACTATCCGGACCCCTCAGCGGGGAGGGAACAGACACCCCGCCTGGGGCAGGTCCGGAGCCGCCACGTGTCTGCAGGCGCAGGCACGCACGCGGCCGCGAAGCTTCCTCGGGAAGACTCGCCCACCTACCGCGTTCAATACGGGAGACGTAAGTGCGCTCTGCCACGGCAGAGCCCGAGGCGACTTTTGCCAGGTTGCACTATTGATCGCGCGTTACCAAGGCACACAGTGCAGCCACTGGCGCCGCCCACGCCACGCATGTCAGTCTGCTACGCCAGTTGGACACGACGGCTTGCCTTCGCCCATTATGATACCTATGCGGTAGACCCAACAGTCTACGCCGCAACCTACACTACCTCAACGGGCGCCTCGCCGATGGGACAGGTGAATCCACTCCTCGGTCAGAGAGTCCACAGGGCGATGAAGCGTATCCGGGGAGAGATTCTCAACCACTGTAGCACCATAAATGCCTTCTGCGCAGTATACTATACATCCACGTTGGACCCACCTGTCGGGGTCTCAACGCCTGTGTACGCGTCCCCTTGGACTATAAAAGGGAGACACCCGTTAGAGAAAGGCAAGGCCGAAGAAGTCCCGGCAGAGGCCAGTACCCAGCCTGGGCAGAGGATAAATTCATTCTTACGCAAGAGCAATACAACTCACAGTGGATGTAGGGTATTACGCTCCGGCGGCCCGAATTACTCTAAATCCTCGAGTGTTCTTGCTTCCTAGGTAGACCTGCCGAATCGTTTAGCGCTTCCCCAAGTACTCACACTCTGGGATTAGGCGGGTGCACTACGCCACCCGGCTGTGGGTCTCCACAAACCACAACATTGTAAATGCACGTTGCTACTTTCTATTACCAATGAGTGAAGTAAAGTCATAAAGTTACCTCATTTGGTGGGCGGAATCCCGAAGAACAAACCAACGTTGAGTTCTCATCCTCTGCCAAAGCCTAAAAAAATTAAGCTACTCATTCTGGCTGCAATTTTGTATTCTCTGAAGCCCAGTATTCAACTTACACTTGTCTCAGGGATGTCAATTGCTGCCTGCGGAGAGCGCCTGAACTTATGACGGGGTGAATAGAATTTATAATCTCTCGAAGAAATAGCAACTTCACTTCGACCAGTCAATCTTTTGAACCTTCACGTTTTGGGATAAGATAAAAAGGAAATCAAAGTCGTAACAGCATATCAGAGGTTCTTGTGCAACTAAAAGAACAAGAAATGGTACAAGAGAATAAGCAGAGGTTTTCCTAGAAAATAAGCATATTAGAGGTTTTGGTTTTATTGAAAAAGTTTTGAATTCTTATTTGAAGTTCATTCTAAACTGAAAAATGTGAGAGCAGTGTCATGCCAGACTAATTTCAATGAATGGCCTTCCACAAGAAATCGATTCTATAGATTATCCCTATGGAAGCAGTTAGATTAATGCAATATAGAACTATCCAAAATTTGCCTTAGAAATTTTTGGCAAAATATCTGTACCATGTATGGTTACAAATAGATAAATGGCCCATCATGATTCAAAAGGAATGTTAACAACATAGCATGTGGTCCAAGAACTTGCAATTTTGTGAAAAAATATGCCAACACTAGAAAGATTTTGTTTGCTTGAACCAACTCCCTACCACAAATTGAATGAATAACAAAAGGACAATCGTTGCAGAAAGGGTAAATTCAGGTATTTCCATATACTATCCCCAGAAACCGAGTCAACCTTGCTAGAAGCAAAGAAAGCTAAGCAGCTGAGATTGTGTAAATTAGAAGTCCTACCATTCTGCATCCTCCATTCTCATATTGTCTGGTCTCTCTATGATTGTCAGTCCGTTAATTACAACAAACCGAACTCTTTTTTCTTCTTGTATCACAAGTTCAGGAAACTTTGTCCTAGTTGCATGCGAAGTTGCTAACTCCCTCCTCTTGAAGCTGCATGGGCCTATACATCGAATCAAACTTAAGAACATAACACCAGCTAATGTTGTACAGAGTCAACATTTATGATGAGCCATCATACCTTTCTTCGGGAACCTTTGAGTCAGTTTTCTGTACAAGCCACCGGAAGCTTCAAGAGCTAGCCCTATAGTCTTCTCACGGAACCCAATTAACGACGCAAGACGCACATTGACATCACTTACCAAGGTTTCATACAAATTTGCTATATACATCAATGGCAAAGCAAGCCTAGGGTCACCCTCATATCGAACCCCCTGTTGCTTTCTTTTGCTTGATTTATCACCCACCTGGCTACAGTCCAAGCCAGAGCATTCCACCATCTCAACAACATGCTCACTTATAAAATAATCAACAATGAGGTCCAAGAACCTAGACCTTGCCATTTCAATAGGGAGAACATCTGCAACCAAGGGGGGACAATGTCACAGCAAAAACGTGGGAGGGAGGGTGAAAAATGATCCAACAAAACTAAACAAAATTCACAGGGCGCTACCTTGAGGTGTGAGGATATCAAAAGGACTAGAGGGCCTGCTGCTGTTATCAAGAGCTGATTGTTCATCGTCAACTCTGATAACTTGGAGGCTCAAAGAGCTGCTATACGATCCATGCATGCAATCCTAGCAGAGAAAACAACAGTTGCTAGTCGTATGTTGTAATATACAAATCACTAAAAGGAAATAAGTTCCATTTCCAGCCATCAGAAGAAAACAGCCTATTGTTTTAGCTAAATACTTGTATGAGACCAAGGACGATGCAATGCAAACTTTACTTTCTCCCCCTTCCCATGAAAGTTAAGCGTATTTCAGCCATAAAAGGAACAATTTTCTAGGTAGATCGGGTGAGTGGCGGAAGCAGAATACTAACTGCGCTAAAAAAAATGTCCGAGCAAATCGCACTTGCCTCCACCAAATGGCCAAATCGCACCATACCATTGATACCAATCGTGCTACAAAAGAGAGAAGGAAAAAGGAAAAAGAATGGCCTAGTAAATAGCCGTGGCGCCGTAGCCCCGTCGGCACTAGATTAGTCGTCAGCTGAGAGGGGAGCGAGAGAAAGAGAGTGGATACCACGGAGCCGGAGTCGGCGGCGACGAGGCTGTCCTCCCGGCGGCCGTCATCGTCGTCGGTGATGACCTCCGGGTCGACGTCCTCGCCGAGGAAGCCGGCACCGATGTCGTACCCGCGGCCCCGCATCGCGCACAGGAAAGCAGCGCAAGAGGGGGTGGGGAGCGGCGAGAGGCCTCCCACTCCCTCTGGGATTTGATTTGCCAAGAGAACCCACCCAGGGGTGGCGACCTCCAGTCCAGGAGGCAGGAGGAGCAGGCAGCCATGGCGTCCGTGAGGAAGAAGACTACGTTGGGCCGGCCCAATTGTATTCGGATGTTGGCCCATTCCGCGGCGATTTCTATTCATCGTATATGCGAGCGCACGCCAACCCATCGCAATCAAAGTAAAAATGTTCTCTGTCACAAACTAATCACTCAAATTAAATTCTGATTGCACAGTTATATTTATTACGATGAGATCTTCAAAACTAGACCATACTTGACTATGTTTATATGATATTTTCTTTAAAACATTTTAATTTGTTCTAGAACAATTCTTTTTGGAACTTATTTTGTTCTGGAACATTTTATTTTTCTTCTTGGAACAATTTATATTTTTGATGCAATACATATAGAACATTTTTATTTGTTCTATAAACATTTATAATCTTTTAGAGTGGAACACGAAATTTGTTCTAGTTTTAGTGTTTTACCATCAAATTGCTCTAATTAAATAAGCCATCCAAATATATTTATAATTTTTTATAGCGAGATGAATAAATTGCTCTGCATGCAGCCGGTGGGGAGTCCGCAGAGCCTTGCTTCTGCGACAGGAGAGCCAGTGCTCGTGCGCGTTAGGAATAGACACCCCCCATTCCTCTGCCAAGATCGCCAGCATACATATATGTACTCCCAAAGTGGTTTAGGACATCAACACGGTCTAAAAAATAATTTTGACCATTAACTTTTACTATAAAAAATTTATAGAATATAATCAACATATACTTTTAAGAAACTACATTTCAAAATGAATCTACTTGTATCACTTTTATATTTTCAAACTCAACCCAAAAAAGAATTATTTATAGTCAAAGTCAAATTTATAGTCCATTGTTGTTAATTTTGTAAATTTTGTTTCCCATCATGTTGCTTTGATTCCTGTAGTTTCATTTACCTCTGCTTTCCCAGATGGAACAGTGACCACCAACATTTACATAAGAGATAGTTGCAGATATCAAATGTTTGCATAAAAGAATGTTTCAGAACATACTTCGACATATATTGCAGCTCTTTGTGCTATTCAATGTTCTGAAGTAGTCAGCATAGCAAAAATGTTACGTGTCTAATTCTATCTCAATTTGTGCTACTCAATGTTTTGAAGTGCTCTAAAGTTAGTATATATGATTTTAGTATACTAGAATTTCATAACATAAGAAGGTACATCAGTTTAGTTTATTTAAGCATATATACTCAATTGTTTTTCCTTCAGAATTCTCATTTCAAGGCACCAACAAGGCATCAACCATATGCAGCGATGTGCTTTTATTCTTATTGATTACTAAATTAAGGGGTTACTGATTTCATCTACCGATCTTCCTTTACAGACTTTACCCCATGAATTTCAATCCCAAAGAGTGAGAACCATGAACAAGTTCCTTTTTCTTTTCTGAAATGTTAGATGCAATCATGAAATTGGTATGTCGTATTAGTTTTGCCTTTGATTCTAAAGGTTTGGTCCTTTGGGTGAAAGGTTTCTTTTCTTTTCTCATTGCTGACTTTTATTTCTTGCATGTTTTCTGGTTCTATGAATTAAGGTAGTAATCTTGGTTCTTTTTATTTGAACGATTACATATCTCACACAATTCCATAGTTTTTCATCTCATGTTGTCTCCTTGACTTCCTTGCTGAAAGCATTGATGTCATGAGATAATAATGTGTCGGATCTTCAAGAAATTGAGAACTAATTCATTTTCAGGTATCAATTTAAGTGGGCGGCGGACAATGAATGGCCACTATCTTGCGCAGGCTGCTTAGAGCCTCAGACCCACTGCATATGCAGTTATTTGTGCTTCATCATTAACAACTATAATTGTTCTATCTTTATAATGAATGATTGCATGCCGTGGCCAGTTCTTGACTTCTATGCTTGGGTGTTACACTGTTACTTGATATCTGTACTGTGTATTAGTTTGCCGGCCCTTAAGAAAGACATTGATTTTTGTTGCATGGACTGCCGCACAAAATACACACCAGCGCTCATAACTCACAAGCAACACCGGCGCGCCAATCTTCCTAGTTGGAAATGCTGGCAAGAGGCACAACACACTGCTCCATAAGAATAACAAATTCTCCAAAGAAGAGCATCGTTAATCTACAAAACTTGAAGGCTGAAAGATGACATCTGAAGCTATTAACAGATCCCAGGAAACTGAACCCGTTTTTGACTGGGCAATTAACAGAAGTAGACTAACATCCAAAAACTGTGTTCTGGTAGATAGCATTTGAGCACTGTGAAACGAACATGACACCATTTATGCCATTTCGAGTGATTTTGGTGATCGAATGACAACACAACACTTGGACTAATATGATTGTTAAGATGATCATTCTCAGGCTTTTAGGTTCAAGTGATGACAAAGAGAAAAAGAAAATAGGCGTAGCAAGGCCCGAAGGGCAGCCCCTACGGGGGTTCAGCTACCCGGTTAGCGGACGGGGGTCGAGGGGGAGCCGCCCCTCGCGGGTCTCAGGGCAGCGCGCTGAAAGCTCTTCGGATCAGGAGCACCGGAAGAACCGACGCCAGGGGCACCGGTGCATCCGACGCTTGTCGGAAGAACCGACGCTACGATGTTTGGTGCAGGAGGAAATCGAAGCCAAGTCAGCCTACAGGCACCGGTTGAACCGACGGTCCAAGAAAGGTCATCGGTGCATTGGGCGTACTGTGTACCAGAGACGATGTCAAGTGCCCAGGAGAAGTTTCTTCAGCACCGGTTCAACCGACGGTGCATCGGAGTATTGCGTCGGTGCATTGACGTCAGCAGAAGAGAAGAGCCCAACAAGTTGCTGTGAGAGACCGGTTGAACCGACGCCATAAGCATCGGTTTAACCGATGGTTCCTGGAGTCGCTGCAACTGTGTCAGAGAAGCCAACGGCTACTTCAGTTGCTTAGAGTGACCTGATGAACCGACGCTACCCATGCCAGAGGCATCGGTTCATCCGATGATACGCAGATTTTCTGCTGACCGTTAGAGCAACGGCTACAAGACTTTGTGGCCTATATATACGCCTCACCCCGACCATTTGAAGATTGCCAGAGTTGCTGGACATCCCACACACACCCAAGAACATCTCCAAGCCATACAAAAGCATCAAGATCATATCTTTAGCCCTTAGCACACTTTGAGAGTGTTGTGTAAAGGATTAGCTCTTAGTGAGTGAGATTGCAAGGCTTCGAGACTTTGTGCTGTGGTTCATTAGCGAACCAAAACAAGAGCTTGGTGCGCCGGCACCTTGGAGCGTGAAGCTCGCCGGCAACGTCATCGACCCTCCGACTTGGTGTGGAGCAGCGACGACATCTTTGTGCGGTGGGCGTGGAGACCTCCATCCTTTGTGGAGAAGCTCCTTAGTGGAACCCGGGACCAAGGTGACCATGATTGTGTTCACGGAAGAGACTTGGTGGCCGAATAACAATACTCTTAGTGAGTGCTACAACAACGTGGATGTAGGTATGTCTTTGTGACTAACCGAACCACGGGATAAACACCCGCGTCAAGAGTTTGCTATCTCCTATCCCGCTCATTAAGCTTCCGCATTTCATTCTAGCAATTTGTGTGCCTTTACTTTCATAGAATAGTTTCTTGATAGGAAAGACTATAGGTTGCTAAACTCTTTTGGGATAGAGGTTTCATACTAGAACAACTTAATTGCACATCTAAATAGCATGTTTTAGTTTAAGTTTTGTATAAACTTTTGGAATCATAAGTCATAGTTTTTATTAGTGCCTAATTCACCCTTCCCCTTTTATGCTAGAACACCAGATCCTTCCACACTGTTTTGTGGTGGCCAAGTGTGGGAAAGCAGGAGTTAACTAACATACGCGAAGCTTAATTTCAAGTACATTCCATTCCCTGCTCAAGATCAACGCACACCATACCTTAACGTCTTTCTCCTGTAACATCAAGAGGAAGGGACTAGAAAACATCAAAATCTATCGGAAACCAGAGTACTCTAGATCATGTTCCAGCATGGCGTCTGACACCACAGAATGATGCATCTCAACCCACTATATATAGGCACATCTTGGTTAGGTGGCATGTGACTGCGAGGCACGAGCCCGTGCCGCTGCCGCTCTCTCCAAGGCTTTGAGCCTGTTAGCCTCCATGCGCGCCCTCTGCTCCTCGGTCAGCTCAATTTTCGCACGCTTGCTGCTGCTTGCTTCGTCCTGCTGCTTCTGCGTCTTGCCTGCATCACCATCATGCGAGCTCGCTTCTTTTAGAGCCAAGGGCTCTGAAGCCTCTTTATTGGATCCCTCTCCAGCTGGGATTCGGGGCTCCTGTTGAGCAGTTTACCCAAGTCAAGTGTGTATCCAATGTCCAGGCAAGAATATAGTGGACTCTTATTAGCTTATGGGCTATGGCTTGTGTAACGCTTACAAAAATTTAGGGGACGAATACTTACATCTGCTGCTTTCATAGATTTCATCAAGCAAATCTTCTTGCATTAGATCCACATCATTGCTCTCCATCAGTGGATCCATTAAATCTTCGTGTGCTGGGTTGGTGGCATGATTATCTTCATTCCCTAAAATTGGGTCTTCAGGTGCAGTTCCATCTGCAGGAGACCTTAGACTATCACTATCACGGGAGCAAACATTGAAGGAAAATGCAGCTGTAGTGAAACTTTAAACAAGTATGCATGCACGCAGCACGCTGTTTTTGTTTTATAAGTAACGCATCAACCCTTGTTATGCCATAATTCAAGGTTCACAGAGGACAGAGTTGGAGCCTGTCTTGGTGAGAACAGAGACGAGCGACAAACCACTCAATAATGGGCACCATGCCACCATCTACCTACCCTATATCACCAGACTCCAACCATCCACCCGATGCATGCACGTTGTAACAAAACAAAGAGCTCATACCAGGTTCACCTGCTTGCGTGACTTCTTCACCTGGTGCCTCGTGCAGCACTGTAGGATCACCTCCTCTGGCAACCCTGTCCCTTAGTTCAGAAATGCATCTCTAAGGAACAATGAATGTTAACAAGGAACACACAGGTCAGAAAGAACAAGGTTATGGCAAGGTTCAAGGAGAAAGAAAATGCATCTTCCTGGTGAGTGTGTGGCTTGTAACTAGCTTTTTTTTTACGAAAAACAAATCAATGACATGAGAACTGAAATCGCTTAGTTTGAAAGCTTAGCAATCAACAGATTTCGCAATTGAAAGAAGAGACAGATTCTTTAAAACAAAGAAAAGTTGAATGGCATTTTCTCCACAAGCATATCATTCTACAGCAAGAACAGAAATATTTATCCCTCGCAAAAAGAAAAGGAACGCATAGATTGATGGGAGCGAATCTGTGCGGGCAGCCATGGCATGGTAAGAAGCATAACAAGTGCTTTTCTTTTAAGTTGCTGGTTCTCCTCAACATAATGAGATGTCCATTTTAAATTTTCAATATGCTGTTATGGTCTAGCTTTTCACTGTCTTTGTTGCAGCAGTGCTCGAAATCCATCATTCATCATGTTTATAAACTCTTGTGTAACAGCTAGCAAAGAGTGGTTAGCAACAAGCAAATAAAAGATTCCTTTTGATAATGCCACTTAGATGGAGTCTTAGAGATAGAGTGAGAGAGATTAAATAAAACAAATCATTTCGTACAAAGTTTCCAAGTTAATGCCATGCGTGGTAAATTGAGGTTCTTTCATTTTATTTGTGATCATGGATGGAGCACTTACCCTGACACGGTTGGTGGCCCCCACTTTCTCAAGTTTGCGCACAAACTGTTCAAAGGAGTAGTAAGGGATCAAGCGAGAGTGCCAGTCCGTGTAGAGCTTGATGAGATTACCAAGGTCCTCCACCTGGAATGTGTGTGTGTAGGTACAACAAATAAATAAATGTAAAGATTAGGGTGCCAAAGGATACAGCAGAAGCACAGGCACACTAGATCTAGATGGGGTGGAACTCAGCAAGAGCAAGTTGTAATATGATGAGAAAGAAGAAAATTGGATACCTCGTGGCCTGGTCGGGCGTGGGGCTTGAATGCCTTGGGGAAGTATCGGAGGACGAAGCCGATGCCATCGTCGGAGAGGAGGAGGTCGGGGGTGAGCTTGGGGCGCGTGGCCCGCTCCTTCTTCTTCCTCCTCTTGGTGTTGTCCTGCGCCGCGTCCCCCTCGGGCGGTGCCGCCGTGGAGGCTGGAGGTGGCCTGGGCTTGGCGCTGGGATAGGAGGCGGCGAAGCGGGAGGGGTTGGTGGTTTGGCCGGCGGAGGCGGAGGCGGAGGCGGAGGCGGGTGCGGAAGGGCAGTCGCGGGACCAGTGGCCCGGGCGGCCGCACTTGAAGCACCCAGTGGGCGCCGCCGCAGCCATGGGTGGGAGACTGGGAGGCTGTGGGGATCGATCTGAATCTGATCTGATCCGATCCGGGGGAAGGGAAAGGGATTCAATGGAAAGGGCGGGTGCGTGTTTGGTTTTTGGCGGGAGACAGGAGGCGTTGGTGGCGCCAACTCAACTGCCATTTTTTTTTTTGAGTGATTTGTCAGTTGGAGGACTGGGCTGCTATGCTAACTAGGGCCGTGGTCACCATGGACCTTGGGCCCAAAAAAAAACGAAGAAGAAGAAAAACACACAACAACAAATGGGGCATTCCGAGAATTGAACTCGGGACCTCTCGCACCCTAAGCGAGAATCATACCACTAGACCAAATGCCCTCTTATGTCCTTTTTTTTGTCCTGGTGATTGGATTTTTAGTTTCTTGTGTAAGTCGCATCCCCTACCCTACACGACCGCCGCTCGGCACAAGAAACTATATAAAGATCGTCATTTGCAATGCAAGCGATTAGGCACCTCTTAACTATATACTCCCTCTATATAGAAAATAGATGACGTTTAGAACAGTGACACGATTTTCAAAGCATAACTTTAACTACTTACTTTTATAAAAATATTTGTAAAAAATAATATATATATATATTTTTATAAAAGTGTTTTTAAGACAAATCTATTCATATAATTTTTACTTTTTCAAATAATTTATATTTCCAATATTTGACTCAAATTTTGTTTAAAACGACATCTAAATTCTATATGGAGGGAGTACACACACAAATATCTAAGTAGCTAGCAGAAGCGTTTGATGATATTGTCATTTTTGAACATGCACAATAAGCTATTCCATACCCGAGCACAGCGCGCCCGATCCACCGCGCTTGCTTTTCTACTCCCGGTTTTTCCTGGTTTTTCCCCACCTCCCCACGACCACCAACCCTGCCCCCAGCCCACTCCCGAAGCCTCCCCACCCAAACCACGCAGCTCGGATCCGCCGCACCTCCCTGCCGTCGGCGCCGCTGCCCCATCCCCAGCGCTGCTCCTCCCTCGCGACGCCGCACCTCCCGACGCGCCCGCCAACCGCGCAGCTCAGATCCAGCGCACCTCCCTGCCGTCGGCGAAGCCGCCCCAACCCCGGCGCCGCTCCTCCCTCCCGATGCCTCACCACCCTCCCCAGCGCCGCACCTTCCCCGCGACGTCGATCTCCTCCCGACGCGCCCGGCGCCGCTTCCACCGCCACCACCAGCACCTTGGGCTCGGACACCGCCGCGGACGCCGACCTGTGGATGGCACAACTCCCGCGGCCACCTCCGTCCCGTCTTCAGGTGCGCTGCTCCCCAGCGGTTCGTCAACTCGGCGAGATCCTCCTCCCGTTCCCGATGCGGGCAAATCGGGTTTCCGTTCCCGAAGTTGCACCATCCTCCCGACACCACGACGCCGCATCCACCGCCATGAGCTGCGCCTCGGGCTGGGACGCCGCCGCGGACGCCGACCTGTGGACGGCACGACTCCGGCTGCCTCCACCGCCCCGTCTTCAGGTGCGCTGCTCCCCCGGCGATTCGTTAACTCGACGAGATGAACACGCCGGTTTTGATTAGTACCCACAATCGCTGCATGCTATGCTAGGTTCCTGGAGATCTAGCCCCAAACGTGGGCTGACCTGGAGGAGACCGCCGCGTCGCCCAAGGCCAAGCGTCACATTGGTACGTTACGCATTCCCGCTGGATTGGATTTGGGAGTGCAACTCGTCTGGATTTAGCTGTTGAACGCAGCTTAATTAAATGATCGTAGCTATAACAACCTTTTATTTTCCGTCAGATTGCGTTACCATGCCTTGGTGCGACCGTATTGAATTGGATCACTTCCAGTCAATTAAGGCTTCTTTCGCTTGCTTCCAATCTGTATTAGCAATTTGACATTATTGCCCTGCAAGATCATGGAGCACCTCAAAAGTTGGTGGCCTAACTGCCTGTTCAATAGAGTAGACTGGTGTCTCTCAATGGAATAATGCACCAATGTTTCGTTTGTACATGTGGTATATAATGATATTAAATTAGTAGTAACTGTTTCCTTGAACATTGTTTGTGGTCGTGAGCTTCTGGTTTAGTGGTTTGCACTTTCTGTTTAATGTCTTAGGATTTACTGGTTGGGATCTGATGAATGTATCCACTTTGTTCTAGCTTTTTCATCCTTCCCTTTAAGTTTTTTTCTTTGCACATGCAAACAGAGGTAACCTTTTCTTAAAGACACTTTCTGAGTAAACTTGGGTGCATCAATGAGCTATGCATTATAGTTGGATTTGTTAGACCCGTAGTACTACATTATTCAAAGGAGTGTTCATTTAATCATTACGGCATTCAAATGAGCAATCTTATCTTATAAGAACAATTCAATGTCTTGACTTTTTTTTTCTGAGAGTTGTGACTTGCTATACCTTGCCTTTATGAAATAGAGGCCTTTACCCGGTTATATTCTTAACTTTGTATTGGAGCTTTAAGTTTGTTCATGTTTCTTTGTAATAAAATACCTATACAGAGTCAGTATGACTTCTGAAGTTCATATATGTTCTTTAGTCCTGTTCAAGTGTTCGACACTGTAGTTTCTTATGCTGAAATCAGCATTGTAATTTGTGTAGTATTAAATAGTAGTATTGGAGGGAGGATTCAATTGCATGGTCAAATTGATAAGGCGGTGAGATTCTTTAAGTAACTTAATTTGGAGTGCTGTCTAATTGATACTAGCCTCTCTGTATCCGTCCTTTTTTTTTGGAAAATCATGCTGGTGCCATGCTTTAGTTATATTATTTCAGAATCTTGTATTTACATTTTATAATACTTGCAGCTTCAGTACACTCCACAACTCCCGTCACTGTCGCCCCCAAGAGATCCTCCTCAGAACTGCCGACCAGATCCTCCAAGATCATTATAGTCATGGTTCCTCATTGAAATGTGCTGATGGTTTATGCTGTCAGTGTCTTTGAATGCAACAAAAATGACAGGTAGTACCTACTTTTATTACACTCATCCTTGATTTCCCTTGGTTTTGGTGAATTCCCCTGGTAGGTGCTGATGATTTGTCCAGTGTGTAGTTTTTAAATTAGCTTTTAGGTTGTTGCAAGCAGTAGCTGCATGATCCTTGTTCCAGTTCCCCCTTCCCAGTTCTTTTGTGTGTCACATCAGACATTGAAACAATGTTGATTTGCAGAATTGGTTCTCAACCGAGCAGGGTGGTGTTCGAGATCACGCAGGAGAGCTGGAGAGAGTATGAGCTTCTCAGAAACACGGATACGGCAGGGAGGGTGCGTATCCCGTGTTGGATACGTATCCGACACGGATACGCCTGGGATACGGTCGGGATATGTATCCACGGCGTGTCCGCGTATCCCTGCAACAGTGATGCTGGAAACTCACGAACGGATACGTATCCAACGGCGATGAGCCGGCCGCGCGCGCCGCTCGGTCCGCCCGCGCTGCTCCGCTCGCCCACGGCTGCATGCTGCTCCGCTCCTCCCATGGCCGCGTGCCACCCATGCCGCTCCTCCCGCCTCCGCCCGCACCGCTCCGCCCGCGGCCGTCCGCGCCGAGCGGAGAGGAGGAGGCGGGAGGAGCGGCATGGATTGCCTGATGCAAGTTAATATATCTGGATCAATATACTTGCTAATCATTCAAAAGCTCTGAAGCTTTTGACTTGACAATATTGTTGTTCATTATACTATGCTTATTCCACGCCTGTATTCTTTTGGTTGATTTCTTTGCATAGACCTGTTGTCCTCAGCTGATTGATGCTGGGTTATCGTAGGTGACAACATAGAGATGGAGTGAAGGCTTGCGGAAGAATTGGGCACAAGAAATAGCATGTCAAACTTTACGGCTAGCTGAGGCGTTGTTGCTTTGTGGCGTTGATGCAATGCAAAAACACTGAGTCAATTGAGGAATTATAAAATATTAATGGCCCTTGCATCAGTATCACATTATCCTCTCCTCCACTTTCAGCTTGACATTCTCTATTTCTTGTTCGATAAAAATATGATGCGGCAAATCTAAAAACTTGTGGAGGTTTATCGTTGGACAAAGCTTGACGGAAAAAAACCCCTAAACTTTGTTACTCATAAATCACATTTTAAGCTGTCTCAATGTTATTTAACCTCTCGCTTGCTCTATTTAACCGGTGCTTTCTTCGTTAGTTCCTTGATCAGTGTCTTTGTTTCCTCGCTGAATGAGTGAACTATGCGGCCCGTATGTCCCGACTCCCCGTGAAACCAAACTAGGGCAGCACATTGAAAAAAAACAGAAACCAGAGACATGCGCGCACGGGACGGACAGGAAAACTGACGCGAGGGAAAAAACCGGCGTCGAGAAAAAAAAAAACAGCGCACGGGACGGAGACATGCGACGTGATGGAGGAAAACCGTCATGGGAAGAACCAGCCTCGCGTGAACCGAAAAAATCAGTGCCCCCGCATGGATGCGTCGGGAGCCAGGCGCCCGCTCGCGGGTGTGCTCGGGTATGGAATAGCTATTCCACCAGGGTATGGAATAGCGGTGTCCTATATATATAATCATTATAGTCCAGCTGCACATACGATATATATAATAATAAAGATGCCAGCAGGTAGTGTGTCGTCGTGCACGCAGCTGGCGCTAGTAGTAGTAAAAATAAATAAAGTAGTATGTAATGATGTGGCTAGGCCGGCAGCAACTATAATATAATATACTCCATTTGTTCCAAATTACATATTATTTTAATTTATGTATGGATTTTTATACGAATTTAGATATATGTTATGTTTAGATATATAAAAAATACTATACATTGAAAAGTTAAAATGATCTCTACTGTAGCGTGCTAGCGTTAGAGGAGCCACAATTTATGACTCCATCGCTTCTCGTGGTTTTATAAAGACGAGAAGGAAAAAGAGGAGAGACAAAATAGACTTAACTAAACAACACTACATGAAGATGGAGCCGGAGCCGGCTCAAGTCCAGCGAAACAGACTCTTAAAAGTCATTGGTTTTGTTGGACGGGATCTGATTCACGGCGAGATGCTACCAGGGTTCAATTTCCCGACCGGACCGGCCTAACCGCCGGGCTCCGGTACCGGTTTACCGGTCCGGTTAGGCCGGTTACCGGTCGGAACCGGTCAAATGTGAATTTGAATTCAAATTTTACCGTGGTGGCGGTTCCGACCGGTATACCGGCCGAGTATACCGGTATACCGGCCGGTTTGGCCGGTATACCGGCCGGTTTTGTGTTGCGGCTCACTGCGGTATACCGACCGGTTACACCGGTATACCGGCCGGTTTGGCCGGTATACCGGTTGTTTAGAGTATTTTTTCGCCGCTTGAAAAATTGATTCCCGGTGTGAAATAAAAGGAAATTTCGACATGAGCTATGCACATTTTAATGTAAATGACCCTACCAAAGCAATGAGTTATAATTATGCATACAAATACAATAGTAATAGGGTGCATACAAATACGGAGTCATACACTTATACACATGAAATGAAAAGTTCAACGTAGGAATGGGAAGACCCCCATTTGAGATGCGGTTTGGTATTCGGCGGTGGACATCAAAGCGATACCTCGCACTCTAAGCAGCTCAGCCTTGTAGTGTTGCCAAGTTTGGCCCGTCCACGCCGATGTTGTCTGCCATTCCTGAACTAACATAGTGTAAAAATGGGGGTCTTCCCATTCGTACACCCATCTCGTCGGTGGCTGCATGCTGATGTCAGGAATGGGATAGTGAAAAGAGTGCCTCGAATCGCTGTAGGAGGAAGAAGAGTTCTGTGGACTGTCATAGTCCGTCGGTCCACCTGTTCTCCTCTGCGATTGCGGTGCTCCATGGTCGGTGTCCTGAGTAGCATGTGTGAACTGAGTTTCCCCTGCAATCAACCATATTTCATAATTAGTAGTCAATAGTCAGAAATATGTGTGTATTTATATGTGCAATATATACCTGTGAAACGAACACCACGAGCATGACCACTACCACCAGCAGCATCATCAGCACCACTACCTCCACCACCAGCATTAGGCTGAGCACCGTCACCATCATCACCATCATCGGCCGAGCTGCTATCCTCGGACTCCTGATACGGAGGACTACGCTCACCTTCGCCATCATCAGTCTCGGTGTCGCTGCTCACTGGTTTTGCTGTTCCTTTGCCTTTTCGACGCTTCGAGTCACCCTTCTTAGGCCCCTTGTGCAACTTTCTCTTCCCTAGGTGAGTGTCACCTATATTTTGACGTGCCCAATCGCTGATGGAATCATTCCCCGTAGCCTCACGTAGATCTGACACGTTTATTTGATCTCTGACAATATGGGACGGGAGAGGGATGTCGCCGTCATCATCATCCTCGTCCAGAACTGGAGCCCGGTTAGATCTACCATATTCCATCCATTCCCGCACCGGATTTTTCTCATCATAGAATGAAAGATGGGCTAGCTGGTCAATGAAATCACCTTCTTCACGCATCAGTGGGCCGGAGACCTCCTCGAGTCGGAGACGAAGATTGTAGTTGACATAGACAAGCTTATTAAGTTTCTTGTGCGACAACCGATTGCGAACCTTTGTATGCAGCAAGGCAAAAGTACTCCAGTTTCGCTCGCATCCACTGGATGAACAACATTGTGAAACAAGCCTCATGGCAAGGTACTGCAGTTTTGGAGTACTTGATCCGAACATCATCCACCAGGACGCTGCATGTGCAACCGAGTATGTAAGCAATATTTTCGAAGAGAGAAAATAACAATTTTATACGGAACAACTCTTACATGGGGATGTCTTTGGGTCCATCGCCATCCGCATTGCCATATCACTGCTATACTCGCCAATTTTCTGCCGAAACACGTCAAGCTCCTGCAATGCCTGGACGGCGCTCTGGAGATCCGTCATGCGCTGAAATGTATCCTTAAGTCCACGAAACATTTGTTGAGTTGGTTCCATCGTATAGGCATACCTCGGATTTAGGACAGCAGCTGCAAAATATAAATCACTTCAAATAAGCATTATTTCAATAGAGTTTAAAAATAGACGACTGATGTGTGCTTACCTGGACCCACATACGTGCCTATGAACACATCATCCAACCTCTCGTCCACCACCTCAACATACTCTTTCAGTGTGGAAACATTTGTTCCAAAGAAAGACTTCAGCTCCTGTTTCATAGTCTGGTAGGCCATCACGACTTCGCACATGTTCGGCTTCTTGTCCTGATCAGCGAAGCGGAGGAACTTGTATATTGGTTGAACTGTGTCGATGATATATTTCAATGCATCCCACCACTCCATACTTGAAAAACTTGCATGAGTAAATCTACCATCTTCGGTATTCGCCCATTTGCTGTGTTGGAACTCAGTAGATGCCATCCACTGCATGAAACGATCACGTTTCCGATAGATGCTCTCTAGGAACATGTAGTTGGTTCCAAATCGAGTGGCATTCCACTTGACCAACTCACCACCGATTGCGTTCCTCATCATTGTATTCAACTGACCATGATTGTGTAACCAATTTGAAATTCGCTTGCACTGCTTGATGATAACACCATGTTCAGGCCTTCGAGCTATATCCTTCAACATCAAATTGACGGTGTGTGCTAGACAAGGTGTCCAAGCTATGTGGTCATACACATCACTTAGTAGTTCATTGCATGCTTTTTTGTAATTCGAGCCGTTGTCGGTGACTACGTGCACGACATTCTCCGGTCCAATCTCTTCCACCACCTTTCGAATCTCCTGCAATGGAAGACGGATTTTTTAGTAACATGACAAAACATACACAATGTGAATGGAACAGGTTGAGGGACTACCTTGAACAAATATGCAGCATTTTGAATTCTTCCAGTCGCATCAATAGACTTATGGAACCACATGACCCCATTGCAATATATCAAAAAGTTGATGACACTCATCCTCGTCGGACCAGTCCATGAATCACACATTAACGTGATGCCAAATAAGGGCCAGTCTTTCTGAAACTTTACGTACCTCGTCTTCAAGTCTTGCTCATTCTGATCAAGGTACTTGCCATCACAGGACTCTCCCTCTGCGAAGTGGACTTTCGAAACATTCTCTGCATAACATTCCCCCTCGTCGAACCACTACCCCCTCCACGCTCATATGCACCTCCTCTCTGTTCCACCCCCCGTCGGAACTCTGCTTCCGCTCTCGATAGATCCATGGCACGCTGCACCTGAGCCTCCTCATCTTCTTCATCACCGGGATAGTTTCCCTCTGCTGCAGCCTTCTCCCGTCTCAACCTCTCTCGGGCCCGGTCAGCAGTTGCCTTCTTTGCCCTATCCAACTCACGCTGAAAGAAGTCCCGCACATCAGGTGGCACATTCCTGCAATGGATCACCTCTGCCCCGCGCCCAGCCAAATGTTGTTTCAATATAGTCGCACCACCTCCTCCTTTCTGCGTACGACAATAGTTACATCGCCATCCGGGATAAAGATTTTCACCGTGTTCCCACACAACATCTCTGCTTGCCATTGTCTATCTGCATACATGCACAACAAAAATATATCATCTAATATTCTTACTCCTACCTAAGTTATAGTGTCAAAAATCATCTAATACACCTAAATTAAATCTAGCTAAAATCTACTACATAGTGCAAAAAATCATGTAATATAAATAAATCTTCCCTAAATTCTAAATATACCTAAGTCATACACCTAAATCCTAAAACAAAACATCTAAATACACCTAAATCCTAGGGAAAAAAAAACTAACCTGACCGCGGCTTACCGACGCTAATCGGCGGTTTACCGCCT
The DNA here is from genome assembly GCF_016808335.1 of Panicum virgatum. Classification (NCBI taxonomy): domain Eukaryota; kingdom Viridiplantae; phylum Streptophyta; class Magnoliopsida; order Poales; family Poaceae; genus Panicum; species Panicum virgatum. The sequence goes on from NC_053139.1 coordinate 47,680,594, forward strand.
CCCCATACCGGTAAACCGGCCTCCCCGGGCGGAAAACCGGACGGGACCGGTAGATCTGCTACCGGTCCGGCTTACCGGTGAGGGAGACCGGTTAGCCGGGATCTGAGAGCGGCTAACCGGCCTCGAGCGGCGGGCGGCGACTTCTGGCGGCGGACAGGAGTCAGTGAGGGGGGAGCGGGTGAGGGAGGCGCTGGTGAGGCTTCGGCTGAGGGACACGCGACGTTAAATGACCTCTGCCGCGCGATGAGCCTTAATGGGCCGCGGTTTTTTTCTTTTTCTTTTTTTATTTAACTTATAAATTCCGAAAACCATACTAAATGAACGAATTTTGGAGAAAATTTGACACCATTAGATTCATTGCACCTTGAAGTATTTTTAGGAATTTTTTGGGAATTTTTCATTTTTTTGAATTCAAATTTAAATTTTGAATTTGGACCGGTTTCATACCGGACCAAACCGGTACCGGTCCGGACCGGTTTGACCGGTAACCGGTCAAACCGGACCGGTTACCGACGGTTCGGTTAACCCTGGATGCTACACGTGATGCGCGGTAGGTAGGCGCATCAACTAATAAATATGTAGACACTCTGTTCACTGCGTCCAGCCAATAATATTTCTCTTTTACATTAAATCAGCACCAATCAGCAGCCACCAGTCAGCCAGCAATATTTTTCTCTCACAACAAATTAGCACCAGCCACAACACAACGAACAAATTCAGAGTAACCACGTACTCCTGTACGTATTTGGGTGTGGAAAACCCAAAGCAAAAGATCCAGATCGGATCAGGCCGCGTGCCTGCATCTCTGATCGTGATCCAGATCGGATCTTCATCTCTCTCACACCGTCTTTACATGCACGTGCATCAAGCAGGTTGACATGTGGGTCCAGATTCCCAGGAGAGCTGCTGGGGGTGGGACCCGTCAGTCCGTCCGTCCATGGTCACAGTGTGGTGTGTGCCCGTGACCGTGAGATCAGATGCCTCCTGTCACGAGTACTAAATTAAATGGCTTTCCCCCCTTTTACTAATGTACGAGTCTTAGAGTATTATATTATTATTAATAATAAAAAAATTAAAACAATTGAAACTCTTTTATTTCTCATCAATATTAGATCTACCATACCCCTCACAGAAGTCTGTCAAAAGATTTGACGAAAAAGAGAAAGAAATTAATTTGATCCAACAACAAACTACCAAAATTTAAAATGTTCTTCACCAAGCGTTTTTGTGTACCTGCACTTACACCCACTTGTTACTTTTCTTTAGCACATACACTTTACTTTTTTTTACATATGCATTCACCATAGTATGTCATCATTTTATGAAAGAAAAATAAAGACATGCACTGTTGTTTTTAAAAAATAACATCGTTGCTTTATTGAAGAAAAATTAAATAGGTGCCACCCACTAGTAATAATAAAATAAAATAAAATAAATATCCTGCTCGGGTCGTCTAGCCTGCAATGGCAAAGAAAGAAAACAAAATAATATGCATCATTGGAGGGAGAGCGTTGTTTTTGTCGTCTTCTGCCTGCATCACAGCAGGAGCATGTCTGTCACTGAACAGACAAATACGGATATCCCCAAGGGCTAGGATGCAAAAGAAGCATAAACCCCTTTCTTCATTCTTCTCCCCCGGCCCTCCACTCCACCGTACCAGAGGATTCGCTTTGCTTTGCTTGCGTTTAAAAGCCCCACCCCACCGCTCCTCCCCCCATCTGCAGCAGCAGCAGCAGCAGCAGCAGCGCTGCGCCGGAGGAGGGGAGACGACCAGACCACCGGATCCTTGCCCTTGCGATTGCAGCAGATCGGACTCGGAGCTCCAAGCCTGGTACGATAACAGCACCTCCTCTCCTCCTCCGATTCATTTCATTTCATCATGGATCCTAGAGTCTAGATCTGGGGTAGTTGAGTTCCCTACTACGTACTACTCTAGTTTCTTGAGACACCCCTCCCTATCGGCTATCGCGCCTCCCACCCTTCCCCTCCCCCAAATCCAAGCAGCACCTGCACCCATCCTTGAGATCGACGCCTCCCCTTCTCTTCTCGTGTCTTCATTCTCCTCCTCCAAATCCCAATCCATCCATCCTTCTTAGGAGTAGTCCTAGTTTGTAAGCTAGCCAGTTGCCATTGCCATGCGTACATCTTGAATGCCCCTTTCTCTTCGTTTTTTCTGGTTAGTTAGGAATGGCGGCATGACCTGCTGGTTCAAGTTCCTGCCACTCTACACACTGGAATTCGCCCAAAACTTTGCTTCTCAACTAGTACTATGTCTATGTCTACGGCAGGCACAGATTTTTATTTTACAAAAGGGGCACCGTGCTTCCTTTGTAACAGCAACCCACCCTTTTTTAGGAGCACCAAAGGGGGCAAAATTCCCTCCTTTTTGCGCGCAAGGCGGCAGCTTTTACTTTTTCTTGGTTGCAAAGTGTAATCCATCCAACGAAAAAAAAGTGATTTTTTCCTATTCATTTTCTCAGGGGAGGGGAGGCCCAGCCCAACTCTTGCTACCTACATTCCATGTTACCTCATACAGTACATAATATGTGCCGTGCCACTTCCTTTTAATAGCCCGAACCATCTGCATGAATGCCACCTGACCAAAAAAAAACTTATTTGTTTCTGTTTTAGTGATGATTGTTTGCTGTTACTGGTTAACACCACTGCTCAACTAACTCTGCTCTTTTCTTTTTCAACTGTTGGTCTTCTTGTTCAGAAGAAGAATCATCCTCCATCCATGGCGGACGTGCATGAACCATTGGTGCGCCGCAAGAGGAAGACAGTTTTGGTGGACTACTTGGTGCAGTTCCGATGGATCCTCGTTATCTTTGTGGTCCTTCCCGTTTCAGCTCTCATCTACTTCAATATCTATCTGGGCGACATGTGGTCCGCCATGAAGTCAGAGAAGAAGCGCCAGAAGCAACATGACGACAATGTGCAGAAGGTTGTCAAGCGGCTCAAGCAGAGGAACCCAAAGAAGGATGGTCTTGTTTGCACGGCCAGGAAGCCTTGGATTGCTGTTGGCATGCGCAATGTGGACTACAAGCGTGCCAGGCATTTTGAGGTCGACCTTTCTGCCTTCAGGAACATCCTGGAGATTGACAAGGAGAGGATGGTTGCTAAGGTTGAGCCCCTTGTCAACATGGGTCAGATTACCAGAGCTACTTGCCCTATGAACCTTGCCCTTGCAGTCGTCGCGGAGCTCGACGACCTCACTGTTGGTGGGCTCATCAATGGTTATGGTATTGAGGGGAGCTCTCACCTCTATGGCCTTTTCTCTGACACGGTTGTTGCAATGGAAGTTGTCCTTGCAGATGGCAGGGTTGTTAGAGCCACCAAGGACAACGAGTACTCTGACCTTTTCTATGGCATTCCCTGGTCCCAGGGAACACTTGGGTTCCTTGTGTCTGCTGAGATCAAGCTCATTCCCATCAAGGAATACATGAAGCTCACCTACACTCCGGTCAATGGGACTCTCAAGGAAATTGCGCAGGCCTATGCTGATTCTTTCGCACCAAGAGACGGTGACCCTGCAAAGGTCCCTGACTTTGTTGAAGGAATGGTGTACACAGAGAGCGAGGCTGTGATGATGACTGGTGTTTATTCTTCGAAAGAAGAGGCGAAGAGGAAGGGCAACAAGATCAACAGCGTCGGGTGGTGGTTTAAGCCTTGGTTCTACCAGCATGCTCAGACGGCCCTGAAGAGGGGCGAGTTTGTGGAGTACATCCCGACAAGAGAGTACTACCACCGCCACACCCGGTGCCTGTACTGGGAGGGGAAGCTGATCTTGCCTTTCGGCGACCAGTTCTGGTTCAGGTTCCTGCTGGGTTGGCTGATGCCGCCGAAGGTGTCTCTGCTGAAGGCGACCCAGGGTGAGGCTATCAGGAACTACTACCATGACAGCCACGTGATCCAGGATATGCTGGTGCCGCTGTACAAGGTTGGAGATGCCCTTGAGTTTGTCCACCGCGAGATGGAGGTGCGTGGTATCTTGTTAGCGATTGTTATTATTGCATACCACACACTGCAATTTATTTATTTGGCAGTGAATGATGAGTCACTAAATACTTTTTATTTTGGCAGGTATATCCGCTGTGGCTGTGCCCTCACCGTCTGTACAAGCTGCCTGTGAAGACAATGGTGTACCCTGAGCCTGGGTTCGAGCACCAGCACAGGCAGGGTGACACAAGCTATGCGCAGATGTTCACGGACGTGGGTGTGTACTACGCCCCCGCTGCTGTGCTAAGGGGCGAGGAGTTCAATGGTGTGGAAGCGGTGCACCGGCTGGAGCAGTGGCTGATCGAGAACCACAGCTACCAGCCGCAGTACGCCGTGTCGGAGCTGAATGAGAAGGACTTCTGGAGAATGTTTGACGCGTCCCACTATGAGCACTGCCGTCGCAAGTACGGAGCAGTGGGGATGTTTATGAGCGTGTACTACAAGTCGAAGAAGGGGCGGAAGACGGAGAAGGAGGTGCAGGAGGCGGAGGCGGCCATCCTGGAGCCAGCCTATGCCGACGAGGCCTAATCCTAGCTGGCAATGTTGGTGTCTGGTGATTTAGATGTGGGCCGCCGCCGCAGAGTTTGTTTTGTTTACCTGATGGGATTGGAACGAGATGTTGTGTCTCGGTTCTTATTCTGCTTGCTTAGAATAACTTGATTCCGTAGTGTGTCTGTGGTGGTGAGTCTTTGCCGTTGTAGCGATTGTGTGTTTATCATTTCTTATGGAATTGCTGAACTTTAAATGCATGGCTCTCTGTTTTGTGTCCTGTCTAATTCTTGAGGCACCACGGGGGATGTGACTGCTGGTTTCAGTTTTAAACTGGTGACACGCTTGTGACAGCATGTGGGTGGATGCGGATTACCCCAGCTTTTGCTTTGCTACATTCTGCTGGTGATTGTGCATTCTGCATTGCATTGGCATTGCCCTCCGTCCTGACGCGCCGACCTCTGCGACCATTCCAGGGCTGCCTGTTCATTGCTGATTCCCCATTCCATTCGCATCACATGCATCCATGAATTGCTGTCTGGCTGCCGTACCCTTTTTTCAAAGAGGAAAAGAATGGTGCTGCTTGCATTGCCAGCTACAGTAGTGCATTTGCATCTGCCACCTAGCTATCTCTGGTTGTGCCTGCATTCATTCTTGCCTTGCCCCCAACCAATTCACAGCACATCACAAGTTCACAGCCACCCACCCTGCCCCCCCCCTCCCCCACTCTCTCTCAATATCGAGCACAGGCAACCATAGATAGAGAGGAAGGGAAGAGGAGTGTCTCCAGCCCACCCTGCCTAAACCCTTGCTAATTCCTTGACAGAGTTGAAGCAGCATGAAGAAGCAGCGGATCCTCTTCTTCTTGATCATCCTCATGGTGGCCCTTGCTGTTGATGCTGATGGTCCACAGGAGCTGCAGGTAAGTTGGTTGATCTGACATTAGCTTTGCGTTCGTGGATCACAGGAACACCACCTACACACACACACGCACGCAAAAAGTATCAATCAGATCTGGCTTATGTATGATGGTGATGCATGCAGGTGCAGCAGCAGAGCATCAGATCCCTGCTCCAGTCTCCCCCGAAGATAGGTAACGACAGTGTGCCGCTAACTCCTCTCCTCCTCCTGCACGTCATCCTTGTTCTTTGTGTGCTGATCGCTCGATGCTGCTGCAGACTGCCCGTCGAGTTGCGTGGTGCGTTGCGGCAACAACTGGAAGAACCAGATGTGCAACAAGATGTGCAATGTCTGCTGCAACCGCTGCAGCTGCGTGCCGCCGGGCACCGGCCAGGAGACACGCCACCTCTGCCCCTGCTACGACACCATGGTCAACCCGCACACCGGCAAGCTCAAGTGCCCGTAGCCTAGCAGCGCGTGCTATCATCTTCATGTTCTATCAGCAACTCCGATCCCTCTGCTATCTTCCACAGATCCACTAAGCTCCCAGAGTCCTTTTTAATTCTCATGTCTGCTCAAGATGAACCTTTAATAGTAAGAGCACTAGATTCATTGGGGAAAATAGTCTCTGTAAAGGTTCAACGTGTTCAGCTGGTTTTCTGCCAAATAAAAGACAGGATCTTGGTCAATGCCACCAGGTAGTTATCGTTTAGCTAGTTCAAACCATTTTCAAGATGACCATCCAGTAAGTGAGTAAGAGAGATGTTTATGACACAAATCAAACTGTAACTATCTCACTATCTGAGCTACTCCGACTAATCCAGTGCGACACAATACCTGAAATTCAAGACAAGTTTTACACATCTACATACAACCAAAGCAACATGATAATGGCACGCACCGATATAAGTAGAGAGCATACAACAGACCAAGAGGCTGGATGGAGATCATGCAGGCTCAGCTCCAAACTCTTTATTTGGGTCTCCAAAATTTTGGCAATTCACAGGTTTCGCACCAGCAATCAGCTCACATACCCTAGTAGGAGTGCAATGAGTCTTCTATAAGAACGTTTTACAAAGAAACACATTTCCTAGTGTTCAGTGTACAAGAATGAACCACAAGTCGAGAACCATAAACCAGCAGTAGCAAGAAATGGCTCAATTGCAATGACAAGGAAGATAGTAAAAATGGGAATATTTCCTTATAATAAACACATTTCCTATTCATGCATGATCCAAGGAAACCACATCTTCTGCTGCTCAAACAGGTTCTACGCTATCTCAGTGGGACTCCAGATTATGGATTGCATCTAACCCGCTCAGCTTCTACATACATTGTCGCATATTCAGATGCAGATTGGACCGGATGCCCAAAGACCAACAATCAACATCTGATTATTGTTTCTATCTTGGTGAAAACATTGCGGCATGCGTTTTTTTTTTGAAAAAAAGGAAATTTTATTAATTTCAAGCACAATACATCAAGATGATACATCGATCTTGAAATTTTCCCGACCTCTACCTAAAACGACACACAGCCTAAAAAAAGTTTGATATAGATCCTTCCACACTAATGGCTGTCAATCACTAGACCGCCATATATATGCCCGGGCAAAAAAAATCCTTGGCCACCTGTGCCAAAAAATGAGAAGCCACTACAAGTTTGTCCTGCAAAGTAAGCTTCTGGAGGATAGCCCATGTACTGAGCCAGTGTGTAGTTGAGTAGATAACCTGCAAAAAGAAAGATTTTTTTGTTATCAAACACCACAACATTTCTGCATAGCCTAACAGACCAACACAAGACTGCCGCGGCCAGAAGTACTAGTGGCTTATATTCTTTAGGAATTCCAATAAGCCAGCTCCCAAACATACTAGGCATATTATGAGGTTTTGGTATGCCACAGGCCGCATAGACCGAAGCCCATACCATTCTCATGAATTGGCAGTCAAAAAACAGATGTTGTATCGTTTTATTTTCATGACAAAAACAATATTGTTGGCTTCCCTGCCAATTTCGTTTTGCAAGATTATCCTTTGTAAGAATAACACCTCGTCTAAGATACTAGAGGAATATTTTTATCTTAAGTGGGGCTTTTAATTTCCATATTCTCTTATTTAGATTAGGAATGTTCTGATTGATTAATTCCAGATAATGTGATTTTACCAAAAAAACACTTGTCTGGTCTAAATTCCATTTGAAGTCATCCCTGTCTTGGCTGAGAACGACAGTTGATAGACGTGAGACAAGATTGTTCCACATCACCAACTTATTACCAATTAGATCTCTACGCCAGGAGAGGTTCGGGATCTGTGTACTTAGTACATCAGCCACCGTATCATGTTTCTTCCTAACTATATTATAAAGTTGTGGGTATTGATCCTGTAAAGGACTATTTTTCAACCAAGTGTTGTAACAGCCCAAGAATCTACCAAATAAAGTGCGCGCTAAAAATATTTTCAAATCTCTGTCATCGTTGAGCTCAAATCATTTCTAAAACCCCTGAGCCCTAATTCCCCGGAACCTTTTCCAACACCCGATTCCAATCCCCGTTCCATCTCTCATTCCGTGCGCGCTCGCAACCGCCGCGCGTGCCCGACACAGCCGTGATCGTCGCCGAATTTTCCGCCGCGAATCTCTCTCTCTTTCCTTTTTTCCCATTTTTTCTTTTTTCTTTTCCCTTTTTCTTTTCCCTCCCTCTCTCTCTTTCCTCTCCTCTGACGTGCACCCGCACGCGCGACGCGCCGCTTGCCGGCCCCGCCCACGCGCCCACGCGCGCCCGTCCCCTGCTCCCACGTGCACTCGCCGCGCCGCCTGTCGCCAAGCAACAGCGCCGCCTCCTCCGCTCACCCGTCCCATCACTGGCCGCGCCGCACGGCACAGCGCCACCGCCTCGGCGCTCACGCACGCTGCGAGCAGAGCTCGCACAGCCGCCGCGCATCGACCCCCCTGAGCCGAGCACCTTCCCAGCTACCACCCTCCCCGCTACGCGCCACCGCCTCCCCAGCTCGCATCGACGCCCGCGCAGCACAGCGCCACCACCGGACCCGCCGCCATTAAAGCTCGTCCTCGAGCTCACCGGCCGGCCGTAGCGCTCCCCCACCGCCTCATTCCGCCAATAAATAGGCCCATCGCGTCGCCCACCACCACCACAACGCCGACCACCGCCGCTAGCCTCCTCCCAAGCTGCACAGCGCCGCACTCCGAGCTCCTCCGCCCGCCGCCGTAGGCCATCGACGAGCCGCCTCCTTGCTCCATCCCAGTCCAAGGTGAGGGGGCAATAGAATGCCCTCGCCTCCCTCGACGTTTTTCCCCTAGCCCTAGCCGCTGCCGAGCCTCGCAGTGCCGCCGCCGCACACGCCGGCCGCCGCCCCTGCAGACCGCCTCCACCCAAATCAAGAGGGGGAAACGATTCCCCGCGGGCCCCTTTCCCTTTTCCCCCGGTTCCCGCCCGCCGTCGTGCCCCAGGGCCACCGGTTCAGGCGCCGCCGGTGCCCAGCTCCCCCTCCCTGTTTTGCCTGTCGGGAGGTAGAAGAAGGAGGTGCAAATTTGCCCAAAGGCCCCTCCCCTTCCCTCTATTCTATTAAGAGCCCTTCCACCTTTCTAACCCTTTTGCAAAAGAAACCCTCCCCTCTATTATATTCCAAAACAAACCCTTCCACCATATAAACTTAATTCTAAATAAACCCCTGACCTTTTTCAGAATAGCCCGGTTATTTTCTAAAATTACAACCAAGCCCTTGCCCCTCAAAAATATTTACAAAAAGGCCCTTGAACCTTTCTGTAACCTATCATTTCATGCGCCAAACAATCTCCGATCGACCTGAAACTTTACCACGCCATTCCTATTATAATTTTGACCATGCCAATAGAAAACCGCCCAAAAATATTACTCCTATCCTCATATTTTAATTGTTTTCGAATCGAGCTCAGCGATAAAACTTCTATTTCTTTTTCTTGATTGTGTGCTTGTTTGTGTGCGTCGTAGATCACGGTGTGAACGAGGGAGAACCCTTCGACGAGTAGTACTGCGAGCAAGCGAACGAGGACCAGTTCCGCGACCCCGAAGGACAGAACCTCGATCAGGACTTCCCGGAAGGCTTTGAAGACGTCAAGTTCAATCCCATCCTTTGATGCATGTTTTGTCCTAGTTTTTATAAACACAACCTATTGGCCTGTTTTACAAAACTGCATATGTTTTGCCTGCTGAAAACATGGTTGGATAGCCACCCCTTGAATTGTTGTAATCATTCCTTGACCACCTAGATTAATGTCTGAATGTGATTTGTTTGGACGTTAATCGCTGCTAGAACGCTTAGGACCTTAATTACGATACAACTTGTTTTATAAAGGGAAAATGTGTGAGTGTGTGGGAAGGGAAAAATGTAGAATTTTCGAAAGATGAGTTTAGATAGGATGGATGGCACTTTTGTGTGATTTGCCGAATGGTGTGCTTTAACCTGTGTGGTTGAGTAAGGAAGAGAGATATCCATCTTGTCACAATTAAGGACCGCGTTGGTGTGTCATCTTGCCTAACTCTACTATCGTGCAAACCACTCGACCGTTGTATGGGCAACGGCTTAGCATAAACCCCACTAGTTAGTCTGATAGCCATCAGGAGAGCTGAGAGCAACGGGTGACTAAGGAGAAGGGATAAGCTCTGGGTGACTTATGCCCTGGTTAAACCTCAGTGATAGGTCGATGACCCCTTGGTGGATCCCGTGGTGGCTAGTGTTTCTTCTGGAAATGGATGGGTTGGCGTGAGTTGTTTTGGAAAAGTGTTCGGCAGTTGTGCCGTGTGCTACGGCGGACGAGGAGTCTGGTAGCAATTTAAAACTTGGATCATGTGTGGATCAACCCTACGTGTTACTCAGTGCAAGATAATGGCTTTTGAAAACCCCTTTCTTTCAAATAAACCCATGCATAACAATTAGCTTTTCGCAAATTAAACCCTAGCCTTATCCTTGGTTTACCTTGTGTATTATATTCTATTTATACCCTCTCCGTGGGTGTGGTTGGACTTGCTGAGTACGTTTGTACTCACCCCATTCTTAATTTTTACATAGGAGGATCCGGACTTCGTTCCCGAAGACGTTGAGTAGGGTTTCCGTCCTGCACCCAACTTTGCTTGTGGATAGGGTCACCCGCAGGAAGTTCCGTATGGCGCAAGACTCTGATGACCCCCTCTTCGTAGTTAATATCGTTGTGTGGGTGTTAGTTGTTATCCTCGCGATAGTGGCGCTTCACTGCCCACTTCCGCGTAGAGTTGTACGGTGATATACCATCTGATGTAATAAAAGTGTTATCAGGCTCTTGGGACTGATATTGTATCATTTTTAAGTCTTCTCTTATGAGGGGACGCGTCAGGTGGTATCAGAGCCATAAGTTGGCCGTAGGACGTGACCCCTAGGAGCGAGACCCCGTTTTCGAGTCTTTCCACATTAGGACTTTCCTTGCTTAATTCTTTCTCCACACAAACACTCACCGCTGATTCTTGCCATGTTCCAGATGGCTGACAATGGATGGAGTGGCGGAATCTGCCACGCAGAGCCCGGCCTTTCTAAGTTATTGCTACTCAGCCTGGAACGCGTCGGAGTTGTGGACCCACCAGAGTACATCTACCGGGAGTACGACTCGGGCACTCTTCGGTGCGACATGATGATCTTTGTGGGAAAAAGCACTCGCTACCCTGACATGGACCCCTGGTTCATCTCCACCACTCTCTTTCGCTTCCCAGGCACTTACCGAAAGGCCGCCCGAAAAGCCCTGCGACGCCTGTGTGTGGTCTACAAGCATCATCTTCAGCGGACTACTATGGGATTTTTCCCGCCTACTGGAGGAAGAGGACACTCATGGATTTCCCAGATGAGAGGACTCGGGAGAGAAGAAGAAGACCTAGAAGATACGGTCTCCCACCTATCCATCTACCTCACCGGCCTGGATGAGCTCTACCGCGAATAGGCAGCACAACTGAAGCACCAAAGCACAGCTGTGGCAGAACCACCTGAATTATCCCGGCTCAAGTGCGCAGGGCATAACCATAAAGACAACACTAGCTCAAACGCACTTCAAACGGAACAATTCTTGGTCTGTCGGGTAACGTCCCGATACAACCACCGGTTCTCGGATCGAACAAGCATACCCCGCACGAAGGCGAGTCCAGAGATATTACAACCACAAGTTTTGCAACACAGGCATAAAATGATTACAAACCAGTTCTAAAATATTATTACAAGTACAAACTTTAAAAAGCAGTTATACAAACAATAACTTTAACTTCAGAGTTTGAAAGCAGCGGAAAGAGACAACGATGGCTACAACACGTCGCAAAAGTATACCAAGCTAGCCCAAGCAAGGTATCACTCGTCATGGTCATTGCCGGCCGAAGACGAATCCCACTCTACAGACCAGCCAGGAGGCAAAGAGCAGGGATAGGTCAAACTAGCGACCTGGTCCTCAAGACTCATACCTGAAAAAGGGTATCAACAGCAAGGCTGAGTATTCTAATACTCAGCAAGACTTAACCGTCAACGGGTATAAGTAGCCCACTATAGCTAGACTATGCAAGGATTGTGAGGCTCTGGTTTTCCTTTTTGCTGAAAAGCAATAAAGAGTAGATCCTTACTTTCAAGTTTTAGCCTTCAAGATTCTAGTAGATTAACCATTCTATGTAAGCAACTACTATCCAAACATGGTAGAAAACTAAGCAAACATCAAGATTAATAAATAATATTGTTGCTCTTATTACTCTGTGTGGCAAAGGGATCAAGCAGTCTCATTTCATCGTGAGAGGCGGACGATTCTGAATCGAAATTCAACCTTGCAAGGATAACCTAGCACACACGCTTGAAGCACCGTCGAGTCACTTCTAAGCAACCGTTGACCTTTCTTTCCGGCTTGTGGATAGGGTCACTCTCCCCGACTACAGGGCTCCAAGGTCCACCCGTGCCCGGTCCACCCTTGTCCCTTGAAGTCGTAGTGTTGATCAACAATAACATTTAAAAACCTATCTCTAAAGAGAGAGTGAAAGGTATATCCACTCCCCGGTCCAATCGGCTACTAGGCTTGCCGCGTACCATATTTACGGCATGTGGCTAGTACTTTCAAAAACTTAACCACCGCTACCACACCCCGCGACCTTAGCAAGTTCATCAACACAGACGGGGTCTCACATAAAGTCATGATATCGATCACAACCCCGTCCGTCGTCCTTATATTGATAACAGAAGTAAACAAACAATTCCTATAAAGCTCGCGAGTGACAGGCAATCACTCGACTTTTACCGGTCCTATAAGCTTAGCAAGTAGTCGATCTCGAGTCTAGTGTTCAGTACATAGGTTCCTAGGATCATGCATCTAGGGTTTCAATTCAAATCCTAAGAACTGTAAATGCACAAGTAAATAATAACAGTAAATGATAATAATTTGAAATATAGGTTATGTCCGGGGCTTGCCTTCTCGGTAGTTGCTAACTATTTCAGCTCTAGGCTCTTCCGAACTTTGGTTCGGGGCTTCAGTTAGTTCAGCAGTGTTCGCTTGAGCTTCGAGATCACCTCCGACAGATTCCGGGATCAGCTCGTACGTTCCGTCCGATAAGGCAGTCGTGTCTATATGTAATGCAAGACCAACATTATAAACATATATGGGCAATCGTTTATAGAGTAGTTAAATAACAAATTTAACTACACAAGGCATCATGATCAACAGCACAAGCAAGTTATACTAACTTCATAAAATGAGTGGTGGTTGATTCCTATAGCATTTAACTCAAGGTTTGCTAATTAAATAAACAACTCAGATCACAAATAGCAATAAATTTAGCAACAATTACCCTAAATATAAAATGAACAGACTAAGCTACCCTGCAAAAATCATGCCAAGACATGTAGCCAATTAATCACAACAATTCTTTCATTCAAATAACACCTAGATCAAGCTTGAATTATACAGGTCAAACTAGAGCAAAGTAGAAGCTCAAAATTAACAGGAGGTTGACACAGAAAAGGACTAGCTACTGTGAAATTTTCATGATTTTATCTACAGAGAATTAATTATGAGAAAATAAACAAAACAGAACAACAGATTATCAAGATTCATTTTTAGCTCCTGTTCTAGCCATGAACTGAGGCTCAAACTTCCTGGACAAGCTAAGATAATCAAGAAGAACATGCAGAAATATTTTCATGATTTATTATGAACAGAAACTATTTACCATAATTAAAGCCTACTAAACAAGGATTAAATCAAATAAATAGCTACACCAAAGAACTGATCATAAAATTTTTATAGAAAAACAAGTGTTACATGAGTAAACTACCATAAAAGTTTCACTGCAAGACAAGCTTTTAATCATCAGATAAGAAAAAGATTAAATAACTAGTCTTTATGAAGCTAGTGACACAAAACAACTTGTACAGCAAAAACTTTCAACAACAGCCTAACGTATTATGATTCTACTGCAAAGATCTACTCTCAAGGATTCCAACACATCCAATTTTACATTTTTCTGAATTTCCTACGATTTTCTATGGAATTTCAAAGTTTACTGCAAATATTACAAAGGAGTCCTTAGTGGCACTATTCAAATGAGTCACAGCCTATTCACATAACCCCCTGAGTTTTTGATTCTTCTCACCCGAGGTCCTCAGCCGGGTCAGAGCAGAGGGGCGGTGGTTGACCGGCCAAAACCGGCGAGAGGAGTCACCGGCGGCGAGGGTGGGGTTGGGGGAAATGGAGAGCAGGCCAAGGCGAACCCAATGGTGGTCTTCTTGGGGCTTGGGGTGGTCGGATTGGATGTTCCCCGCGGAGCAGTTGCTCCGGCGGCGGAGGAGGACGGCGGAGGCGGCGCTTCGGTGAGGACTGGGCGAGGAGGAGGGGTGGGTGAGCTTCGCGGGGTCGAGGCGAAGCTAGATGTGGGGTCGATTTGGGCGGAGCGGCTGTGGAGGCGCGGCTCGACGGCGGGCTTGAGGCTCGCCGGCGTTCGGTGGAGCGGCGGCGGCGTTCCGGGGCGTGGGGTGGAGGAACTGGCAAAAGCGCGAAGGGAAAAGAAGGAGGGGGTCCTCCTGGTTTTGATGCGCGCGAGAGGAGAGGGGTTGGGGCACTGCGTCGGGCTAGCCACGGCGGATTGCGGTGGCGGCCGGCGGTGGCCTCACTGGGCGCGTGGCGCGAGATGGAGGCTCCAGCTCAAGGCAAAGGAGGGCGGTGAAGGTGCAGCGCGACGCGTAGAAGCTACCAGGCAAGCAGGAGGTGGCGTGGGGGCGGCCCTCCACGGCGGGCGGGCGGCGCACGGCACTGGCGGCGGCGAGGTGGCGCCGTGGCAGCCGCGCGAAGCTCGGCGCGGGCGCGTGGCAAGCGGAGGAGGTACCAGCACGAGGGGGATGGGTCCAGAAGCATGTGGAAGTACCACGTGAAGCGAAGGCGAAGCTGGAGTTGGCCTACGGCCGGCCCAGAGCGGCGGCGCGCGGCGTGGCGCCGTCGGTCGGCGGCGGGAGAGAGCAGAGGAGCTGGAGGAAGGGGAAAAGGACCCAAACGAAATTTCTAAAAACTCCAGGGACCATTCTGTAAACTAGCGATAACTTTTAAAATAGAGCTCAAATGAAAAAGTGCCCAACATGAAAGTTGTTCAATTTTTCAAGATCTACAACTTTGATGTTGTGCAAAAATTTATTTGATCAAAGATTCAAGAGCTAATTTTTAAAACATAAGAGGGATTTTGAATTCCAGGAATTTTGTCTTTTTCAAAGCAATTTCACTTCAAATTTAGATTTAAAAGCAAAGTTTGCTGCCATGCAATAAATGCACTGAATTTTGCGAAAACACCCTCCACAAAAGTTAAAATTACGCAACCTATTCAACATAACTAAAGAAAGGACCTTGCATAAAATCATAATTACACATATAACCTTTATATTTACAAAAAGATCCTTTTTCAAGCAATTCAAGCACATGATGCATAATTTGATTCTAATTACCCTAAATTGGCTATTTAAAACCCTGGGCCGTTACAAATGCCCTCGTCAACAAGCGGCCACGAAAGCAGACCATGAATGACAAACTGACAGCTTTTCTGAGGACCAAGCCACCCATCTTTGCTGGATCCAGCAACCCCTTGGCTGCAGACGACTGGCTGCGTGTGATCCAGAGGAAGCTCAAGCCGTTCGAATGCCAAGATCGAGACAAAGTTCTTCTGGCAGCCCACCAACTCACCGGAACTGCCTTAGCCTGGTGGGAGAATTACTGCACCGCGGCCGAACATGCCTCCACCATCACTTGGAAAGAATTTGTGAAGGAGTTCCGCCACTATCATATCCCCTCGGCCACCATGAAGCGTAAGGCGGATGAGTTCCGCGCACTGCAGCAAGGGAGCATGTCAGTAGAAGAGTACACCCACCAGTTCATGGAGCTGACCCGATATGCACCAGAGGAAGTGGACGATGATGAAAAGAAGCAGGACATATTCAAGAAGGGATTGAACCCAGAACTCCGGACCTTGCTTACCCCTCAGATTTACCCGGACTTCAACACTATGATGAACAAGGCCATTCTCACAGAAAGGGCCAAAGCGGAAGAAAGAAAGGATAACAATCGCAAGTTTCTGGAAAGCAAGGCCCCCCAGCAGGACCGCTTCCAGAAACCAAGGAATTCCAGCTATATGGCACCAAGATATCAGGCACCAATGCAGTATAGAACCCAGTCACAAGTGACAGGATCCCAAGCCCCTAACACACAGTTCAGAAGCCAAAACACCATGAAGGCCCCGCAGAGCAATGGCAGCCAAGTCACCACCAACAACAGCAATGCTAGGGCCTGTTTCAACTGCCGAGAGACAGAGCATTTCATTGCTAACTGCCCATATGCCAACAACAAGCCGGCAGCCTCAGCCTTCTCCAACTCGGTGAATGGACCAAGGCCAGTTCTGTCAGGTGCCAACCGAGTGCCCATCTGCAACAACAACAACACCAACAACAATAGTCAGCAGATGAGGCAGCCCCAGCAGTCATTTGAACGAGCCCGCGTCAACCACATCAACGCGCAGGAGGCTCAAGGAGCTCAGGGCGTAGTGCTCGGTGAGTACCTAGTCAGCTCAACTCTTGCAACAGTACTATTTGATTCTGGAGCATCACACTCGTTCATATCCTCAAGTTTTGTGGAAAAGCACAATATACCTACAGTACTACTAAAAACACCCCTATTAACCTGGACGCCTGGAGGTGACATCAAGTGTCAACTAGGTTGTCTACAGGTAATAATCAATTTAAGTGGGGGTAGAATTTCTAGCAGACTTAGTAGTACTTAAGTCTAAAGGAATAGACGTGATCCTTGGAATGGACTAGTTATGCCGACACAATGGTCTCATAGGTTGTACTGACAAGGTGGTACACCTAACGAACCCAGAAGGAGTACGAGCGACCTGCCGTACCCGGGAAAGTGGATCTGACCCAATGGTGTTTAGCATGGAAGCCAAGTCCTTGGAAGAAGTCCCGGTAGTAAACGAATACCCAGATGTTTTCCCTGAAGAACTTCCCGGAATGCCACCAGATAGAGATATAGAATTTGTCATCGATCTTGTCCCTGGAACCTCTCCTATAGCCAAGAGACCCTATAGGATGGCAGCCTCTAAATTGGCAGAATTAAAGAAGCAACTGGAAGAACTGCAACAAATTGGCTTCATCAGACCAAGCTCGTCACCTTGGGGAGCCCCAATCCTATTTGTCAAGAAGAAGGATGGGAGTATGAGGTTGTGTGTAGATTACCGGGCACTGAACGAAGTTACCATCAAGAATAAGTACCCCCTCCCTAGGATTGATGACCTTTTAGATCAACTAAAAGGAGCCAAGTACTTCTCCAAGATTGATCTGAGGTCAGGATATTTTCAGCTCAAGATTAGAGAAAGCGACATCCCAAAAACTGCTTTTGTCACCCGTTACGGGCAGTTTGAGTTTACGGTGATGTCTTTTGGACTCACCAATGCACCTGCTTATTTCATGAATCTCATGAACAAGGTGTTTATGGACGAGTTAGATAAGTTTGTCGTAGTCTTTATCGACGACATACTTATTTACTTCAAGAGCGTCCAAGAACACGAGCAACACCCGCGGGTAGTATTGGAAAAGCTGAGAGTAGATAAGCTATGTGCCAAATTCAGCAAGTGTGACTTCTGGCTTGAGAAAGTAACTTTCCTTGGTCATATTCTGACCGCAGAAGGAGTAGCAGTGGACCCTGAGAAAGTCGAAGCAGTCTTCAACTGGCAGCAACCGACCAATGTTAGTGAAATCAGAAGCTTTCTTGGATTAGTTGGGTATAATCGGAGATTCATTGAAGGATTTTCCAAGATTGCCCGGCCCATGACAGAGCTTGTCGGGTATCACAATTAGGGACACCCTAATCGGGGTACTAAGACCGCTTTTAAAAACACAAACACCTGTTAAGGCAACTAGGCCCATGGCCTCCTTCCAATCTAGAAGAAAGGAAAGGACTCAATAAAGCCCAGCACGCGGCCCATTCACATCCCCCTCGAACCCGCGGAACGATCTCCGCCTCGCTCGAGGGTCCCTCTCGGGCCCGCGGAATGATCTCCGCCTCGCTCGAGGGTAGCGGATCTACCCTCGAGCGGTGACTCATTCTCCGCCTCGCTCGAGGGCTCCCTTCGGGACCCTCGATCACGCAACGCACCTCCGCCCCGCTCGAGGGTAGCGGATCTACCCTCCAGCGGTGACTCATTCTCCGCCTCGCTCGAGGCCGTCTCTCAGCACAAGGGACAAACGGCCCCGCCGCCCAACCGCTCGCCGTACGAAGGCATTAAAGGCCAGCTACTCCGCCACGACTCAAAGGACATGCGGCGTCAGGCCACCACTCCCACAGTGGATGTGACCGGGGTCCCATCCGCTGACTTCAGTCACCGCTCCGCCGTCCCGGAGCTGTAGCAGCACTGTGGGACATGCGACGCGGGACAAGACGGGTCCGGCACTGCTCCCGTTACTGTTCTGCCGACACCGACCATCCGGACTCACCTCCCACTGGGGAAGGGGTCAGGCGATGTCACGTGTCCTTCCAAGAGGGGCACTCAGCACGCACGGGCGGAGTCCCGGACCTCCCCCCTTGTGGAGTCCGGGACCGCCGCGCGTCCCCCGGACCTCCTAGTGTGCACGCCCGCACTCCGACCAGGGGCCCCGGGGCCGCCACGCACCCCACTGCCGCTGGTGCGTGCGGGACTCTAGTCCGCAGAGCCCACCGAACGCCACCGCGCCGTATATGGAAGACCATACATCGGCGACGCGCGCCGCCTACAGGGACACTGCAGGACGACCGGCGCGATCCTCGCAGAACCAAGGACGAAATCCAGGACGACAGTGCCGCGCGCCGCCTTCCCACAGTGTACTTCCTACAGTGTCCAACCACTGTACCCCCGCGATTCAGGGGAAAACGACGACTTCCATGCCCCCACTCATGTGCACCGCCCCTCCTTGTGACTATAAAAGGAGGAGGTGGGATTCCTTTAGCCGGGTGGTTGGTAGCGGGCTCTCTGGCTTCTATCTCCCAAGAGAACTCTCAGCACTACTGAGCACTCATTTCAACCGACTCCACTCCTAGTAGAGACTTGGGAGCTTCCCTCCCTCTCTCGCCTCGCTTGTATCCCCTACTACAAGCACTCCGGGTGCAAGATAATACAGTGCCCTCACACACCCCCTTTGCTGGACGTACGGCCCCGCGGCCGGAACCAGGATAAACCGTGCGTTACTGTGATTGCCTCTTGCATCATCATCTGGGACGAGGAAACACGCAACATTTACTAGTTGGGATCAAGGCCCCCAGGTCGGGTCACCGACAGTTGGCAGGTCAAGCATGAGGATCTGCCAGGTCATCATCTTCGGTCGATTTGCAGCCTCATCGCGTCGTCTCCTGACGAATCCTACCCCGAGACGGCGAGCTCGATCGCCGACGACATCGACTTCTTCATGAACAACTTCGCGGCCGAGGACTACTCCGGGGTTCGCGACCCCGACGCTCTTCGCTCGTTCCAGCTGGCGACGGCTTACTGCTTCACCTGCTCCGAAGACTCCAGCGAGGGGGATTTCGATCCTTCCCGGGAGTGCTTCATGGCGGACCTTGCGGACGAGCAGGACGACAATGCACCAAGCAACGACGGGGACGGCAGGGTGGACGTGCGGGCAAAGCAACCGGTGGTCCCGCCTGCAGCCCCTTCCTCATCAAGTTCTGCGGCGTGACAAGCTCAACTGGCGCAGCTCAATGAGCTTCAAGCCAAGCTCGACGAGCAGCGTCAACAAACCCAGGAGCTACGCGCCGCACTCAAGCAGCAGTGTACCGTGCATGGTGCACACGCCCAGGCGGCGGGACGTGTTGCCCGGGAGCGCATCCTGGCCGAGGACAACGTCGACAAATCTCCGGAACTGCAAATGGCCGGCGAAAAACTCGTCGCTGCGGCCTATCTACTTCAAGCTATGCCCGAGCCATCGACACCTTCGGGCCGCAACCTGCGCCGCGAGGCACAGGAGCTCATCGAGCAAGCTGCCGTGCAGCAGGCCGAGAGTTCTGCGTCTCGTATGCGCTCGAAGGCCCCGGAGCAGCGTGATGGGACTGCGCGTCAGGACCGCGAGGTTTCTGTGCACACACCCCCAGCGGGGAAGGGCAAGGCAGCCGTAGCGCCCGGTGCGAAGGTGCCCTCGGTGCACGAGCGCATCGGGAGAGTTCCCGTAAGGGAGCGAATCCGTGACACTCACGGGCACGCTGGCGACGGCGACGCCCGCAACGTCATCGACGGCATGAGGTACACCCCTCGACAGGGTGGACGCTTCGACCCTGAGCACGACAGGGGTGAGTCACCGGAGCCTCCGGGCACCCGGGTGTTCAGCCGGGAGATTCGAACAGCATCTTTTCCCCCACGCTTTCGACAACCCAACACCCTCGTCAAGTACTCGGGCGAGACTGATCCTGCAGTCTGGCTCAATGATTACCGCCTAGCGTGCCAGCTAGGCGGCGTGACGGAGGACGCGGTCATCATCCGCAACCTTCCTCTTCATCTTGCAGACGCCACACGAACGTGGCTCGAGCACCTGCCTGCGGATCAGATCCACAATTGGGCCGACTTGGTCCACATCTTCGTGGGCAATTTCCAGGGCACGTACGTGCGCCCTGGGAACTCCTGGGATCTCAAAGGGTGTCGCCAGAAGCCCCGCGAGTCCCTGCGTGACTACGTGCAACGCTTCTCCAAGCAGTGCACCGAGCTCCCTAGCGTCACCCACGTCGAGGTCATCAACGCTTTCCTCGAGGGTACGACGTGCAGGAACCTGGTGCATGAGCTCGCGAGAAGCCGACCCGTCGACACCAATGAGCTGTTCGACGCTGCCACCAACTACGCCGCCGGGGAGGAGGCCGTTGGTGCCATCTTCGACGACAAATCGAGCAAGCGCAAGGACGATGCGCCCGCGGAGGGCAGCAACACCAAGCCCAACGCCCCCGCCAAGAAACAGAAGCGGGGGAGGAAGGGAAAGAACCCGGTCCCACCGAACCAGCATGAGCCGGGGCGGGCAGAGGACTCCGAGGAGGCCTTCGCTGCCGCCCCAAACTGCAAAGGGCCTCGAGGCCCCCCTCGAGGTGGTGGTGGCCAATTCGACGACATGCTCAAGAAGCCGTGCCCTTACCATAAGGGCCCGGTCAACCATACCCTCGAGCAGTGCGAAATGCTCAAGAACTATTACAACCGCGTCGCGCATCGCGACGAAGACAAGAAGAAGGACGCGGGCGACAAAGGTGGAGATGACGAGTTCCCCCCAGTGGAGAACGCCTTCTTCATCTTTGGAGGAGCAACGTCGAATATGACCTCTCAGCAGCGCAAGCGTGAGCGCCGCGAAGTCTTTTCCGTCACCAAAGCCACGCCATCCTACCTCGACTGGTCGAAGGACACCATCGCCTTTGGCCGCGAGGACCACCCCGACTACGTCCCGCATCCGGGACGGTATCCGCTCGTTGTCGACACCATCATCGGTAACACCCGCTTCTCCAAGGTGCTCATGGACGGAGGCAGTAGCCTCAACATCATGTACGCCCCCACCTTGGAGCTCATGGGGATCGGATTGGACAAGCTTCGCCCCAGCAAGTCACCATTCCATGCCGTCGCGCCAGGGAAGCGGGTCCAACCCCTCGGCCAGATCGATCTGCCTGTGTGCTTCGGCACAGCAGCCAACTTCCGCAAGGAGGTACTCGCTTTCGAGGTGGTGGGATTTCGAGGGTGCTATCATGCCATTCTTGGTCGTCCTTGCTACGCCAAGTTTATGGCCGTCCCCAACTAACCTACCTCAAGCTCAAAATGCCGAGTCTGAAGGGCGTCATCACCATCGGCTCTTCGTTCGAGCACGCCTACGAGTGCGACGTCGAGTGCGTTGAGCGCGCGGAAGCTCAAGCGGAGGACGAGGCCCTCGCAGCCACCCTCGACAAAATGGCAAGCGAGGCCTTGGACTTCACGCACCGACACGCCGGGAGCTTCGAACCCGCCGAGGGTATCTGTGGCAGAACCGCCTAAATTATCCCGGCTCAAGTGCGTAAACCATCACCATAAAGGCAACATTAGCTTAAACGCACTTCAAACGGAACAATTTTTGGTCTGTCGGGTAACGTCCCGATACAACCACCGATTCTCGGATCGAACAAGCATACCCCGCACGAAGGCGAGTCCAGAGATATTACAACCACAATTTTACAACACAGGCATATTAAAGATTACAAACCAGTTCAAAAGATTATTACAAAACCAACTTAAGTAAAACAGTTATACAAAACATAAGAGTAAGTTCAGAGTTTAAACAGCGGAAGATAAAACACGACGGCTACAACACGTCGCAAAAAGGATACCAGGCTAGCCCAGGCATGGTATCACTCGTCATAGTCATTGCCGGCCGAAGACGTATCCCACTCTACGGACCAGCCAGGAGGCAACGAGCAAGGATAGGTTAAGCTAGCGATCTGATCCTCAAAACTCATACCTGAAAAAGGGGTTTCAACAGCAAGACTGAGTATTCTAATACTCAGCAAGACTTAACCGTCAACGGGTATAAGTAGCCTACCTTAGCTAGACTATGCAAGGCTTTGTAAGGCTTTGGTTTTCCTTTGCTGAAAAGCAATAAAGAGTAGGTCCTTACTTTCAAGTTTTAGCTTCAACATTCTAGTTGATTAACCATTCTATGTAAGCATCTACTAACCAAACATGGTGGAACTTCTAAACAAACATCAAGATTAATAAGAATATTGTTGCTCTTATTACTCGGTGTGGCAAAGAGATCAAGCAGTCTCATTTCATCGTGAGAGGCGGACGATTCTGAATCGAAATTCAACCTTGCAAGGAAAACCCAACACACACGTTTGGAATACCGTCGGGTCATTTCCAAACAACCGTTTGCCTTTCTTTCCGGCTCGTGGATAGGAACACTCTCCCCGACTACAGGGCTCCAAGGTCCACCCGTGCCCGGTCCACCCTTGTCCCTAGAAGTCGTAGTGTTGCGCAACATAAAATAAAACCTATCTCTAAGAGAGAGTGTCAGGTATATCCACTCCCCGGTCCAATCGGTTACTAGGCTTACCGCGTACCATATTTACGGCATGTGGCTAGTACGTTCAAAAACTTAACCAACACTACCACACACCGCGACCTTAGCAAGTTCATCAACACAGACGGGGTCTCACATAGGACATGATATCGAACACAACCCCGTCCGTCGTCCTTATATTGATAACAGAAAGTAAACAAGCAATTCCTATAAGGCTCGCGAGTGACAGGCAATCACTCGACTTTTACCGTTCCTATAAGCTTAGCAATTACTCGAACTCAAGTCTAGTGTTCAGTACATTGGTTCCTAGGATCATGCATCTAGGTTTTCAATTCAACTCCTATGAACTGTAAATGCACAAGTAAAATAATACAGTAAATGATATTAATTTGAAGTATAGGTTATGTCCGGGGCTTGCCTTCTCGGTAGTTGCTAACTATTTCAGCGCTAGGCTCTTCCGAACTTTGGTTCGGGGCTTCAGTTAGTTCCGCAGTGTTCACTTGAGCTTCGAGATCACCTCCGTCAGACTCCGGAATCAACTCGTACGTCCCGTCTGACAAAGTAGTCGTATCTATATGTAATGCAAGAACAACATTATAAACAAACATGGGCAATCGTTTATAGAGTAGTTAAATAACAAATTTAACTACACAAGGCATCATGATCAACAGCACAAAAGAAGTTGACTAACTTCATAAACAAGTGGGGGTGATTTCCTATACAATTAAGTCATGGTTTGTAAATAAAACAACAACTCAGAGTACAAAAAGAAATAAATTACACCAAAATTACACTAAACAGAACATGAACATACTAAGCTATCCTGCAAAAATCATATGAAGACATATAACCATTTAATCACAATAAATCATTTACGCAGGCAACACCTAGTACAATCCTGAATTAAACAGATCAAAATAGATCAAAACAGAAGCTCAAAATTTAACAGGAGATCTACACAGGGATGATCTAGCTACTGTGAATTTTTCATGATTTTATATACACGGAATTAATTCAGATAAATTAAACAAAACAGACACCAGTTTAACAAGATTCAATTTTAACTCCTATTCTAGCCATGAACTGAAGCTTAAACTTCCTGGACAAGCTAATCTACTCAAAAAGAACATGCCAAAATAAAATCATGATTTATTACAAACAGAAACTATTTACCATAAATAAAGTATACTAAACAAAGATTAAAACAAATAAATAGCTACACAAGGAAACTGACCATGAAATTTTTATAGAAAAGCTAGTGTTACATGAGTAAACTACCACCAAAATTTCATAGCAATAACAGCTTTCAAGCATCAGATAAGAAAAAGACTAATCATCTAGTATTTATTTATCTAGTG
The DNA here is from genome assembly GCF_016808335.1 of Panicum virgatum. NCBI lineage: Eukaryota > Viridiplantae > Streptophyta > Magnoliopsida > Poales > Poaceae > Panicum > Panicum virgatum. Next base: position 47,704,895 of record NC_053139.1, read on the forward strand.
ACACAAAACCATTTATACAGCAAAAACTGGCAACTAAAGCCTAACATATTATGGTTCTACTGCATAGAGCTCTCCAAAAGGATTCCAAAACATCAAGATTTGCTATTTTACGAATTTTCTATGAATTGATCTAGAATTTCAAAGTTCACTGAAAAAAAATTACAAAGCAGTCCTTAGTGCACTATTCACATGAGTCTAGGTCTATTCAAATAACACCCTGAAGTTTTGTTTCTTCCACCCCGAGGTCCCTGGGCCGGGTCAGAGAGAGGGGGCGGCGGTTGACCGGCGATTTCCCGGCGAGGGGCTCACCGGCGGCGAGAGTGGAGGGGTGCGTGAGCTTCACGGGTGCAAGGCGCACCTCTGGGTGGCCTAGGGTCGCGGGGAGAGGCTCGGAAGTGGCGGCTCGGCGGAGCAGGGCGGGTCGGCGGCGGAGGCGAGCAACGGCGAGGGTGCTCCGGTGAGGTTTGGGCGAGGGGAAGTGGCCTGGGAGCTGCGCGAGGTCGAGGCGGTGCTAAGGGTGGGGGCTGTAGGGGTGGAGCGGGTCTGGGGTGGCGGCTCCGCGGCGGGGTGGAGCTCGCCGGGGTTCAAGCGGGGCGGCGATGGTGTTCTGCGGCGGGGGAGCGATGAGAGAGCGAAAGGAAGCACGAAATCGAGTTCTGGGGCTCTTGTAGTGCTCGGGCGCTCGCTAGAATAGAGCGGCGGGCTCTGCAGGGGACGCTCCACGGCGGCGTCGCGGTGGCGGCCGTCGGGGAGGTTCTGGGCGCGGTGGGAGTGCGTGGCGAGGGGTGGAGGCTCCAGCGCGAGGCAACAGGAGGGGGAGGAGCTCGCCGGCGACGCGTGGAAGCCAGCGCACGGCGAAGTAATGGCCGGGAAAGCCGGGAAGGCGCTCCACGGCGGCGCTGTCGGTGGCCGGCGGCGAGAAGCAGAGCAGGGAGGGGGATATGGTCATAAGGGCGATTTTGCAATTTCCAAAAGTTCCAGGGACCTTTCTATAAATAAGCAATAACTTTTAAACTAAAGCTCAAATGAAAAAGTGCCCAACATGAAAGTTGTTCAATTTTTCAAGAGCTACAACTTTGATGTTGTGCAAAAATTTATTTGACCAAAGGATAGAGAGCTAAATTTGAAAACACAAGAGGGATTTTAAACTCTAGGAATTTTGTCTTTTTCAATGCAAAATCACTTCAAATGTAGACTTACAAGCAAAATGACTACCATGCATTAAATGCACTGAAATTTTGCACAAACACCCTCCACTAAAACTATAATTACACAACCCATTCAACACAACTGCAGAAAGGACCTTGCATAAAATCATAATTACACATATACCCTTTCATAATTACAAAAAGATCCTTTTTAAGCATTTCAAGCACATGATGCAAAGCAAACCTACACCATTACTGTGCGGACACTTATTTAATTACTGTGCAAACACCCGGGGTGTTACAGCCTCCCCCCCTAAAAGGAAATCTCGTCCCGAGATTACCGAAAGAAAAGGGTACAAAAACTGGGTACCTGGATTGGTTCTAAGGAAGTCGGGAAAGTTTCTTTGGAGAAAATTTTCAGTTTCCCAAGTAGCTTCTTCTACAGTATGCTGATTCCACTGGATCTTGTACATTTTAACTTTTTCCCTTCTAGTACTTCTTTCTTTGGTGTCAAGAATCTTGATCGGATACTCCTTATAAGATAGATCGGATTCAATCTCAATATCCTGTGGTTCAAGGATCTCAGTAGGTACCCTGGTGCACTTCCGAAGTTGTGAGACATGGAAGACATCATGAACGGCGGCCAACTGAGATGAAAGACGAAGTCGGTAGGCAACGGGTCCACAAGTTTCGATAATTTCAAATGGTCCGATGTATCGGGGTGCTAATTTCCCTTTTAAGCCAAAGCATTGAACACCTTTAGTAGGAGATACTCGCAAATATACAAAGTCTCCTACCTCGAATTGTAAAGGATCTCTCCTTTTGTCTGCATAACTTTTCTGTCTTGATTGAGCTGCTTTAAGATTAACCTGGATAATTCTGACTTGCTCCTCTGCCTCCGAAACTAAATCTGGCCCAAAAATTTTGCGTTCTCCAGCTTGTGACCAATTCAAAGGAGTTCGACACCTTCGACCGTATAATGCTTCAAATGGTGCCATTTGCAAGCTGGATTGATAGCTGTTATTGTATGAAAACTCTGCCAGTGCTAGGCACTTAACCCAGTTCTTGCCATATTGAATAGTACATGCCCTCAACATGTCCTCAAGGATTTGATTGATTCGTTCACTTTGCCCATCTGTTTGTGGATGATAAGCTGAACTACGAATCAATTTTGTTCCAAGGGATTCCTGCATTTGCTCCCAGAAACGTGCTATAAACTGAGGCCCACGATCAGAAATAATCGTCTTTGGAATGCCATGTAAACGAACAATCTGATCGAGATAAATCTCTGCGTACTTCTTGGCAGAATAAGTGGTGTGTACTGGAATAAAATGAGCGGTCTTGGTGAGTCTATCAACGATTACCCAAACAGAATCATGCTTATGAGGAGTAGTGGGTAAACCAACGATAAAATCCATACTGATGTCCTCCCATTTCCAGGATGGAATAGATAAAGGTTGGAGAGTACCAGCTACTTTCAAATGACTAGCTTTAACTCTTTGACAGACATCACACTCAGAAACATATCTGGCGATCTCTCTTTTCATTCGAGTCCACCAGAAATTTTGTTTGAGATCATGGTACATCTTGGTACCACCGGGATGAATCGAAAATTTCGAAAGATGTGCTTCATCAAGGATTTGCTTTCTAAGCTCATGATTCTTGGGTACAACTAGTCGAGATTCAAACCATAAAACTCCTCTATGATCCACTCTGAAACATTTATACTTTGCTTCACCTTGTGATAACTTTTCCTTGATGACCTTGATACCCTCATCATGTAATTGCCCCATGATGATGCTATCATGAAGTGTAGGCTCAAGGGATATATGGTTCAAACTTCCTTGAGGTACCATTTCTAGGTTTAACTTCATCATTTCCTGGCATAGAGTTTCATTGAATGGTTCTACAGATAGACAATGGCATTGTGACTTGCGGCTGAGTGCATCCGCAACCACATTAGCCTTTCCTGGATGATAGTGCACTTCTAAATCATAATCCTTTATCAACTCTAGCCAGCGTCTCTGCCTCATGTTGAGATCAGCTTGAGTAAAGATATATTTGAGGCTCTTATGGTCAGTGTAAATATTACAGTGAGTTCCCATAAGATGATGTCTCCAAATCTTAAGAGCGTGAATGACAGCTGCTAATTCCAGATCATGGGTTGGATAATTCTTCTCATGATCCCGGAGAGCTCTTGATGCATAAGAGATAACCCGGTTGTCCTGCATAAGCACACAACCAAGTCCCGTACCCGAAGCATCACAATAGACATCAAAAGGTTTGGTACTGTCCGGTGTAGACAATACTGGAGCGGTAGTTAATCTTGATTTGAGGGTTTGGAAAGCTTCTTCACACTTATCATTCCAAACAAACTTTACTCCCTTCTTCAATAACTCCGTCATAGGCTTGGCTATTCTGGAGAAATCAGTAATGAATCGACGATAATATCCAGCTAAACCAAGAAAACTGCGAATTTGATGAACTGAAATAGGAGATTCCCAATCCATCACTTCTTGTACTTTAGTTGGATCAACAGATATACCGTCACTGGAGATAGTGTGACCTAAGAATTTCACACTGTCCAACCAAAATTCACACTTGGAGAATTTGGCATAAAGATGATGATCTCGTAATCGTTGGAGAACGATACGCAAATGTTCAGCATGATCTTCTTCATTCTTGGAGTAGATTAAGATATCGTCAATGAAAACCACGACGAATTTATCCAGCTCCGGCATGAAGACTGAATTCATCAAGTACATAAAATATGCTGGGGCGTTGGTAAGACCAAAAGACATAACCAAATATTCATATAGTCCATATCTGGTAGAGAAAGCAGTCTTTGGAATATCACAAGGCTTGATCTTTATTTGATGGTAGCCAGAACGAAGATCAATCTTAGAGAAAACCTTAGCTCCAGCTAACTGATCAAACAGAATATCAATGCGGGGAAGAGGATACTTGTTTTTAATAGTGACCGCATTGAGTGGTCGATAATCAACACATAGCCTCAAACTATTGTCTTTCTTCTTCACAAACAGGGCTGGACATCCCCAGGGTGAAGAACTTGGACGTATAAAACCTTTGTCAAGAAGGTCTTGGAGTTGGACTTTCAATTCTGCTAATTCATTTGGAGGCATTCGGTACGACCTCTTAGAAATAGGGGCGGTACCGGGTTGAAGTTCGATAACAAACTTGATGTCCCTATCAGGAGGCATTCCAGGTAAATCCTTTGGAAATACATCCGCATACTCCCACACGATAGGGATATCTTCAAGTTTAATTTCTTTTGTGGCATAAGCACAAGAGTTAATGCACTCTCGTTGCGGCAGATAGAGTATGGTGGCTCCTTGATGTGGTGAATCTATCTCGATAGCTCGGGAAGAGATATCTAACAGTACTTTATGTTTAGTCATCCAATCCATGCCCAAAATAACATCCATGCCTTCTAAATTCAACAAAATCAAATCTGTCTTTATCACTTTACTACCCAACTTAAGGGGTACATGTGTAGTGATTTGATTGGAAGCTATCCTCCCACCAGGGGTTGTTATCATAAAAGATCCCTTAGTATGACAAAAATCCAATCCTAATCTGGCTCCAAATTTGGCACTTATAAAACTATGCGTTGCACCAGAATCAAATAATATGACTGTGGGTTTATTGTGGATAGAGAAAGTACCCGTCATAACTGGTGCTCCTGCTGGAAGGTCTGCAAGAGTAGTGAAATTAACTCGCCCTTGCCGGACTTGCATCATTTGCCTCTTGCCCTTGCCCTTGTTGTTGTTGTTGTTGTTGTTCTGATTAGAGTTTTGCCCTGGATTATTCCTTCTGGGTTGTGGACAATTCTTGGCAAAATGAGAAGCACTGCCGCAGTTGAAACATCGATTATTACTATTCCCACTATTGAACTGTGGGGCATTCGGCCTTGGGCTAAACTGCTGCTGTTGCTGTTGCTGAGGCACTGGAGGTCTGAATCCTCCTTGTTGCTGAGGCGGCCTAAAGACAAACCTACCCACTGGGGCATTTCTTTGTGGAGGCCTAGGTGGAGTATTTTGCACCAAGCGATACCTCGGTGGCTGGGCACTCGAGGGTCCTGTTGGTGCCTTCCGCTTTTTCTCAGCACGATGTGCAGCAATACAATCTTCCTGTGTAATGGCCATATTAACCAGCTCATTATAGGTATTGGGCTGAACCAAGTTTAAACGTTCTTTGAGCTTAGTATTGAGGCCACGACGGAAACGATCACGTTTCTTGGCATCAGTATCAGCATGATGACCCGCATATTGGCACAGATGATTGAAGGTCTGTGCATATTGAAGAACAGTGCGGGTTCCCTGATCTAGAGCCAAGAATTCATTCAACTTTCTTTCCATTAGTCCATCCGGAATATGATGTGATCTGAATGCAGTTCTGAATTCCTCCCAAGATATGATATGTTCAGCAGGCTGCATTTCACAATAATTATCCCACCATATACGTGCAGGACCGCAAAGCTGTTGGGCGGCAAAGGGGGCCTTGTTTGCATCAATACATGGTACCGCTAACAAAGCAAACTTGGAATTGACTGTACGAAGCCAAGCATCGGCATCCAATGGGTCATCAGCTTTGCTGAACAGCGGAGGTTGGGTACCAAAGAATTCCTGGTAACCCGCTGGTTGTGCCTCCCGTCCTCCATACTGTTGGCGTGGCTGATTTTGTTGCCCTTGGACTAGCTGGCGAAGCAACTCTGTTTGCATGGCCATTAACTCGGCCAGATTTGATGGGGGTGGCGGTGGTTGCTGAGATCCACTGCCAGTTTCACAACCAAAGCCATCAGGCGTTCCGCGTGTATGACCAACCATCTGTAATCATGGAAGACATCCATTAGATACATATTTCTCGCTTCCAAAATCAATGGTACATGCAATGATCATACATTTGGATAAAACAAAATCAGCAAAAATGTAACTAGATGCGGTGTAGCACAATATGCACAATACATAACTGCGCAACCCACCAAACTCAGAACAGGCCAGCTGTTAGATAGCTTCATGCTCCATCGTATTGATACTCAATGCTAAGAGCAAAGGGTAAAGAAAATAATCTAGCAATTCACTCTTCAGCGCCATGTGCTATGTTGCTAAACAACAGAGATCATAGAAGGGGTTGGACTAAAATTTAGTCTCACAGATTCAACATGCTAACATTTGATGAGCACATATGCCACAAAAATTGCAACATCTTGTATTCATCAAACGGCGTGAACATGCACAAATGAAGAGATTTGATAAGTAGGAAGATTATGATTTCCAAACTGGTAGTCGCTACTTATATTACATCCAAAGCAGCATTTTTCTTACAACCTAACATCACTCACCCTTACCACATATAATACAACAAGTGGTACTCCTCCCTAGGGCTATCTTACAACATCTCTTTCCTATGTACAAGCTACAACAAGATAAAACACGAACTTTCTAGGACTGGTCTAAGGCGCCTAGAAGTCGTCGAGGTTGCCCACAGAAGAGGCACTACCGGAAGAAGAGTCGTCCGGCTGAGGGTTAGGCTCAACAAGTGCGTGCTCTGAATCTAAGTCAGATACTCCCTCAATCTCCTCTGGGTCCTCCTCTGCTGCTGCAGGCTCAGCTGGGGCATCTAGTTGCTCCTGGAGCATACCAACATGTGCTAAAGCATCAGCCCAATCTGCTTGCAGCTCATTCACCTGCGCCTGAAGAAAACCGATAACTGTGTTGCGCTGCTCTATCTCAGCACCATACTCCATAGCCTGATGCTCAAACTGTGCAATAGCAGTGTCCCTCCCAGCAACGGCATCCTGAAGTCCCCCAATCTGAATATCCTTCAGACGAAGGCCTCGCTGAAAACTCTGGGCCAAGTCTATCACCTGGTCCATGTGTCGCTGCTGAAGTATCTGGTAGTGCGACTGAGCATTCATATATCTGACTACTGCCTCGATAGTCTCATCCGCTACATCTCCAATCAAGTGTCCAAAGTGTGTGACCCTGAACAGCCACTCTGCATTTCCAGCACTGACTGCTGGGAACAAACCAATAGGATATGCTGCTACCTCCTCGGGATGGTGCTCACAAAAAGTGGTGATAGCGTTGAGAGCTGCTTTCTCAAACGCATCCACAAGACGGTACCCAATCACCTCGATCTCAATCGGTGGCCACTCCAAGGTGGGGTGCTGAGGAATGGTCATCTTAACTCTGTTCTTCTTAATTCCATCTTCCGAAAACTGGCGTCCCGTGTACTGGGGTGGATCTGGGTAGTGGAAGATACGAAGTGAATCCCAAAGAATCCTCGGAAAACCCTCCCAGTACAGACAATCGGTATGAGCATTTCCCTCCTCATCCCAAAAGATCTGGGAACAAGTCGCCATCTGAATCAAAAAGGATTCAAATGTGAGTAATGCAATTATCTCAAGACTTCTCAAATAAAGCTTTAAGAAGACTGCGGTAAACAAATGTGTTCTAATTCACAAGATGATATGATTCCAACTCAAATAATAATAAACCACCATTGGTATTGGTTCATCATTTGAGATTCTAAGGAATGAAAAGATCCTTATAACAACAAGATGGGGCTTAGGAGGAAGGCATGACTCGGAACCATATTTTTCATCCAAGGAAACCTAAGCATTTTAACAAGCATGCTACTAAAATCAGAGTTTCACTCACTCATGTTTTAAGCATACTAACACTTATCTTATAAGGATTCATACTAGAAATTCCTTAACAAGCTCATGTAGCAACTTCAACTATTATAAACCAATCAAACATCAACCAAATATGCATGCACGTCCTGACCGTCCTCACAAGATAGACAATTGCCAACTATGGTTGGGCTTACGTGGTTAGCACGGTGGTATACATAAATACGGCTCTCCCTATATAGCTAGTCGATACATTCTAACCGTTCTTATCTTAACAAATCGCGGTTAGTGTTCCTGCAGAAAATTGACAGAACACATATATATATCCAATGAACCTTTCATGCCAGCACTCATGAAAGCATTCCCAAACATTACCGCTCACTATAGAAGCGGCAGCCATACAATTTCCGCCGTATGGCCAACGTTAACATACGCTACTCAGAGGCGTATTCACAAGTTCCTTTATTCCCAATATAGTCGACCGAGGTCGGTATATTGGCAGCAGCTCAAGTAGGCCACTGCTTGAGCGCAGCGTTCGGTTCGCATCACCGACGGGAAGGTCAGACTCCCTCAGCTGACTGAGCACACTTTACTTCCAATATAGTCAACTAATAGTCGGTATATTGGAAGCACCTCAAGTAAGCCACTGCTTGAGGGCAGCGTTCGGCTCGCATCACCGACGGGAAGGTCAGACTCCCTCAGCTGACTGAGGATCCTTACCATCTTACCTCAACGTAGGTGCGTCGTTACAAGAATTAAGAGTTGCTTGTGAGTATGGTTTGACAAAATGTAAAGTGCTGGGAGTCAGATAATATAAACCAAACAACAATAACCACCTAGTAATTCCCATAAATTCCCTAGGACTTTACGTTCTAAGCACAACCCTTAACGAATCCAACGTAGCTTTTCAAAATACCCTGTTGTTCCAATTTTTTATACGGAAAGCGATTTTTAAGGTTCCAACACCTCTGGTATATGCTTGTAGCTCTGATGCCAGCTGTGGCAGAACCGCCTAAATTATCCTGGCTCAAGTGCGTAAACCATCACCATAAAGGCAACATTAGCTTAAACGCACTTCAAACGGAACAATTTTTGGTCTGTCGGGTAACGTCCCGATACAACCACCGATTCTCGGATCGAACAAGCATACCCCGCACGAAGGCGAGTCCAGAGATATTACAACCACAATTTTACAACACAGGCATATTAAAGATTACAAACCAGTTCAAAAGATTATTACAAAACCAACTTAAGTAAACCAGTTATACAAAACATAAGAGTAAGTTCAGAGTTTAAACAGCGGAAGATAAAACACGACGGCTACAACACGTCGCAAAAAGGATACCAGGCTAGCCCAGGCATGGTATCACTCGTCATAGTCATTGCCGGCCGAAGACGTATCCCACTCTACGGACCAGCCAGGAGGCAACGAGCAAGGATAGGTTAAGCTAGCGATCTGATCCTCAAAACTCATACCTGAAAAAGGGGTTTCAACAGCAAGACTGAGTATTCTAATACTCAGCAAGACTTAACCGTCAACGGGTATAAGTAGCCTACCTTAGCTAGACTATGCAAGGCTTTGTAAGGCTCTGGTTTTCCTTTGCTGAAAAGCAATAAAGAGTAGGTCCTTACTTTCAAGTTTTAGCTTCAACATTCTAGTTGATTAACCATTCTATGTAAGCATCTACTAACCAAACATGGTGGAACTTCTAAACAAACATCAAGATTAATAAGAATATTGTTGCTCTTATTACTCGGTGTGGCAAAGAGATCAAGCAGTCTCATTTCATCGTGAGAGGCGGACGATTCTGAATCGAAATTCAACCTTGCAAGGAAAACCCAACACACACGTTTGGAATACCGTCGGGTCATTTCCAAACAACCGTTTGCCTTTCTTTCCGGCTCGTGGATAGGAACACTCTCCCCGACTACAGGGCTCCAAGGTCCACCCGTGCCCGGTCCACCCTTGTCCCTAGAAGTCGTAGTGTTGCGCAACATAAAATAAAACCTATCTCTAAGAGAGAGTGTCAGGTATATCCACTCCCCGGTCCAATCGGTTACTAGGCTTATCGCGTACCATATTTACGGCATGTGGCTAGTACGTTCAAAAACTTAACCAACACTACCACACACCGCGACCTTAGCAAGTTCATCAACACAGACGGGGTCTCACATAGGACATGATATCGAACACAACCCCGTCCGTCGTCCTTATATTGATAACAGAAAGTAAACAAGCAATTCCTATAAGGCTCGCGAGTGACAGGCAATCACTCGACTTTTACCGTTCCTATAAGCTTAGCAATTACTCGAACTCAAGTCTAGTGTTCAGTACATTGGTTCCTAGGATCATGCATCTAGGTTTTCAATTCAACTCCTATGAACTGTAAATGCACAAGTAAAATAATACAGTAAATGATATTAATTTGAAGTATAGGTTATGTCCGGGGCTTGCCTTCTCGGTAGTTGCTAACTATTTCAGCGCTAGGCTCTTCCGAACTTTGGTTCGGGGCTTCAGTTAGTTCCGCAGTGTTCACTTGAGCTTCGAGATCACCTCCGTCAGACTCCGGAATCAACTCGTACGTCCCGTCTGACAAAGTAGTCGTATCTATATGTAATGCAAGAACAACATTATAAACAAACATGGGCAATCGTTTATAGAGTAGTTAAATAACAAATTTAACTACACAAGGCATCATGATCAACAGCACAAAAGAAGTTGACTAACTTCATAAACAAGTGGGGGTGATTTCCTATACAATTAAGTCATGGTTTGTAAATAAAACAACAACTCAGAGTACAAAAAGAAATAAATTACACCAAAATTACACTAAACAGAACATGAACATACTAAGCTATCCTGCAAAAATCATATGAAGACATATAACCATTTAATCACAATAAATCATTTACGCAGGCAACACCTAGTACAAGCCTGAATTAAACAGATCAAAATAGATCAAAAAAGAAGCTCAAAATTTAACAGGAGATCTACACAGGGATGATCTAGCTACTGTGAATTTTTCATGATTTTATATACACGGAATTAATTCAGATAAATTAAACAAAACAGACACCAGTTTAACAAGATTCAATTTTAACTCCTATTCTAGCCATGAACTGAAGCTTAAACTTCCTGGACAAGCTAATCTACTCAAAAAGAACATGCCAAAATAAAATCATGATTTATTACAAACAGAAACTATTTACCATAAATAAAGTATACTAAACAAAGATTAAAACAAATAAATAGCTACACAAGGAAACTGACCATGAAATTTTTACAGAAAAGCTAGTGTTACATGAGTAAACTACCACCAAAATTTCATAGCAATAACAGCTTTCAAGCATCAGATAAGAAAAAGACTAAACATCTAGTATTTATTTATCTAGTGACACAAAACCATTTATACAGCAAAAACTGGCAACTAAAGCCTAACATATTATGGTTCTACTGCATAGAGCTCTCCAAAAGGATTCCAAAACATCAAGATTTGCTATTTTACGAATTTTCTATGAATTGATCTAGAATTTCAAAGTTCACTGAAAAAAAATTACAAAGCAGTCCTTAGTGCACTATTCACATGAGTCTAGGTCTATTCAAATAACACCCTGAAGTTTTGTTTCTTCCACCCCGAGGTCCCTGGGCCGGGTCAGAGAGAGGGGGCGGCGGTTGACCGGCGATTTCCCGGCGAGGGGCTCACCGGCGGCGAGAGTGGAGGGGTGCGTGAGCTTCACGGGTGCAAGGCGCACCTCTGGGTGGCCTAGGGTCGCGGGGAGAGGCTCGGAAGTGGCGGCTCGGCGGAGCAGGGCGGGTCGGCGGCGGAGGCGAGCAACGGCGAGGGTGCTCCGGTGAGGTTTGGGCGAGGGGAAGTGGCCTGGGAGCTGCGCGAGGTCGAGGCGGTGCTAAGGGTGGGGGCTGTAGGGGTGGAGCGGGTCTGGGGTGGCGGCTCCGCGGCGGGGTGGAGCTCGCCGGGGTTCAAGCGGGGCGGCGATGGTGTTCTGCGGCGGGGGAGCGATGAGAGAGCGAAAGGAAGCACGAAATCGAGTTCTGGGGCTCTTGTAGTGCTCGGGCGCTCGCTAGAATAGAGCGGCGGGCTCTGCAGGGGACGCTCCACGGCGGCGTCGCGGTGGCGGCCGTCGGGGAGGTTCTGGGCGCGGTGGGAGTGCGTGGCGAGGGGTGGAGGCTCCAGCGCGAGGCAACAGGAGGGGGAGGAGCTCGCCGGCGACGCGTGGAAGCCAGCGCACGGCGAAGTAATGGCCGGGAAAGCCGGGAAGGCGCTCCACGGCGGCGCTGTCGGTGGCCGGCGGCGAGAAGCAGAGCAGGGAGGGGGATATGGTCATAAGGGCGATTTTGCAATTTCCAAAAGTTCCAGGGACCTTTCTATAAATAAGCAATAACTTTTAAACTAAAGCTCAAATGAAAAAGTGCCCAACATGAAAGTTGTTCAATTTTTCAAGAGCTACAACTTTGATGTTGTGCAAAAATTTATTTGACCAAAGGATAGAGAGCTAAATTTGAAAACACAAGAGGGATTTTAAACTCTAGGAATTTTGTCTTTTTCAATGCAAAATCACTTCAAATGTAGACTTACAAGCAAAATGACTACCATGCATTAAATGCACTGAAATTTTGCACAAACACCCTCCACTAAAACTATAATTACACAACCCATTCAACACAACTGCAGAAAGGACCTTGCATAAAATCATAATTACACATATACCCTTTCATAATTACAAAAAGATCCTTTTTAAGCATTTCAAGCACATGATGCAAAGCAAACCTACACCATTACTGTGCGGACACTTATTTAATTACTGTGCAAACACCCGGGGTGTTACAGTATCAAGAGGGTGCCCCTCGACCCGAGCCACTCCGACGACAAGGCGTTGCAGATCAGCGCCACCCTCGACGACAAATAGGAAGTGGTGCTCGTCGATTTCCTCCGCGCCAACGCAGATATCTTTGCGTGGAGTCCCTTGGACATGCCTGGCATACCGAGGGAGGTCGTCGAGCACTCTCTTGATGTCCGACCCAAATCCAAGCCGGTGAAGCAGCGCCTAAGACGCTTCGACGAGCTCAAGCGCCGGGCGATCGGCGAGGAGTTGCAGAAACTTCTGGCGGCCGGATTCATCAAAGAGGTATTCCATCCCGAGTGGCTAGCTAATCCAGTATTAGTGAAGAAAAAGAGTGGAAACTGGAGGATGTGTGTAGACTACACTAGTTTAAATAAGACATGTCCGAAGGTTCCCTTTCCTTTGCCACGAATCGATCAGATTGTAGACACTACCGCGGGATGCGAACTCTTATCCTTTCTTGATGCCTATTCCGGTTACCACCAAATCAGGATGAAAGAGTCCGACCAGCTCGCGACTTCTTTTATCACACCCTTCGGCATGTACTGCTACGTCACGATGCCCTTTGGCCTCAGAAACGCCGGAGCCACATACCAGAGGTGTATGCTCCACGTTTTCGGAGACCATCTAGGGCGCAGCGTAGAGGCATATGTCGATGACATCGTTGTGAAATCCAGGAAGGCAGACGACCTGGTTGCTGATCTCAGGATCGCATTCGATTGCCTACGAGCCAAAGGTGTGACACCGCTGGTGTCAGTTTAACCAAAGCTAGGCAATTAACATAACTTCACACACAAATGAGCTAAGAAAACTTAAATAAGAACCCTATATCTAGTTCTTGCAAACCTGTGTGTAAATGTATGTGTGCATGTGTTTGAGTGCAATGTGTTTGAAACACAATAATTGGTACCCTTTTAAACTTGACTTGACATGTGTGGTAAATAAGGCAAAAATAAAAAAAAATAAATATACTTCTCATAATGAGCTATAAACTTGCTGTGCAAATCAAATCCAAACCGGAAAGCCCTCAAATGCAAAGATCAATAGAACCATTATTTGATTTATGAAGAGCTACTAGTTTAAACAAAATAAAAATTCGAACAAAAGGTTAAACATTCCTTTGGCTCATGATAACAAAGATTTATAAAAAAAAAACACTAATGCATCCTTGTATAGGAGTATGTGTGGATAGAAAACTTGTTACTTTAATATTCTCAAAACTTTCAAGCTAAACTTGTCATAACAATGTAGTTAAAAGACACATTCATATTTTTGTGACACATAGTTTAAATTAAAAGACGTTTTGGCAAATTCAAGATTTAAACAAATCAAATAAATAGGAGTTCTATTTCTAGTGTTAAGGAAGTTAAAATAACTTCAAACCAATGCAAACATGCATATGAAAATAAATAGACATATTCACCATGTCATGATAAACAAAAACCTAGTTGAGGCCTAGGAGTAAAAGTGCCAAAATTCACATGAAATGATAAGTACTTTAAATGGTAGTTTTTGAAAATAATTAAATAACTCTCAAACCTTTGCTCTAATGAAAAAGTGCATAACACGAAAGTTGTAGATCTCGAAAAACTGAGCAAAAGTGGTATTCAACACTTTTTCATTTGGAGCCAAGAAGAGGGAGAAAAATTAAAATTACAGAATGGAGTTTTGAACTTCGGTTTATTTACGAAACTGCCCCTGCCGTCTTCTCCTACCTCCAGCTTCCCTGCACCGTGCCCACGGCGACGCCGTACGCCGGCGCCGGCCACCTGGCCGCCCCACGCGTCGCGCCTCCGCCCAAAACCGCTCCCGCGCCCCTGGTATTGCCCCAACCCACCTTCTCGGGCGCCCCTGAGCTCGCCACGCCCCCCCTTTCCTCTCCTGCGCGCGCCACGAGGATGGCCGCCGCGCCACGCGCCGAGCCCGCGTCCTCCCCTGGCTTCGCGCCCTGCCCCGGCTGCTCCCTCCCCAGTTCGCCCTCCCTCTCCTTGCCGCCTATAAAACGAGCCCCAGCCCCTCGCGCGTGCCCAGCAAGGCCGCCGGCCCTCGCCACCATTGCCGGACACCGCCGGAGCTCCGTGGAGCCGCCGTTCCGCCCCTCCTCGGCTCCAATAGAGCCCCTGAACGGGTTCCTCTCACCGCCCTGCACCTCACCGGCCCAGCCCCGCCGTCTTTCCCTCGCCGGAGTGGCGCCACCGGCGACCAGAACCTCCGCCGGCCGCCCCTCACCGTGGACCCGCCTCCTCAGACCCTCTCCCGACGAGCCACGGCCACCCAAAGGTAGCTCTCGAGCTCCTCATCCTTTTCCCCCACTTTCCCCTCGCCGCCGGCCAACCTCCTCGCCGGGAAACGCCGCGCCAAACCTCCCCTGTTCTGTGAACTTCCGCCAGGGACCTTGTTTGAGAAGAACCAAAATTTCCAGGGGTCCAACTGCAAAATGTCCATGAACCTCAAAACAGCAAACTTCAAAAATTCCTAGAAAATCGTAGAAAAATCGTAAAAATGCAAACTCAACTGTTCTGGAATCCTTAGAACAAGAACTACAACTTTTGTTACAGTCACATGTTCATATTTTGCTCACATTTTAATCTATGAAAAAGATTAAAGTAAATGACACTTAAATGTTCTAGGAGTTTGGTTCAGCAACTATGCTTGATTTTTGGATATGTTGAACTTAGTACTGTTAGAAGAACCTGGTAAAAATATGGGCTCTTTTTGAAGTTGTTTGCTTGCTCAAATGATCAAGATTCCTAAATCTACTAGTATTGCTCATATATTAATTCTGGTAGAAATGTTAGTGATCTATGTATGAAACTTTTTCTGTGTATGAATGTTACTAAATCATTACTGTTGTGCAAGTTTGAGAAATTATTGAACTAATTAACTATATATTTGAGTTAATGCTTGATAAGTAGGCTTTATTTGTGATATATAGTTTCTGTGCTTAGAAAAATCTAGGTTTATTTCTGAAACCTTGGTTTAGTCATATAAACATTCCTACAAAGTTTGAGCACCATTTACTGAATAGTATTACAGTTATAATCCATGCTTGAGATATCATGTTTAGTTTTGCTATTTTTGTTCTGGAAGGAATATGTCATTTTTGGCCTTCAACTTTGGACATGTTACTAGTTATAATGATAAGTAGCTATGGTAAAAGTTTCATATGCAGTACTAGTCATGTTAAAGTCCAAATGAATATGCATGTTCATATCTAGTTTAATGCATGAGTAATTCATCTTCTAAAAATAATGCCTAAAAATTTTACTGAAGCATGCTTAGTCCATTTTTAGGCTCTGGTAAAAATTTGAGAATCATATCCCTAGCACAACTCTTTGGAGAATTAATCTTAGTTAATGGATTGTTGTTTTTGTTCTTTTTATTACCTCAGCTGTATAAGTGAATAAAATCTGGAAAAATTACAGTACTGAGTAGATGCTTGGTAGATGCTCCCATAAAATTTGTAGCACCAGAACCCATGTCAAACCTTCTGTGCAAAAAGGTGAAGCAACTAGAGTAATCTACCTACATGAGTTAGTAGTGGTAATTGCTTTATGGTTAGATGCTGAAATTTATACATGAATGCTTAAATTCGGATCTGTGTTACATTAATTTTTCATCACTAGCTCATGAGTAGATTTGTTCCTATGAAATAGTGAAAGTCTGCTATGTTTTAATGATAAGAATAAAAATCAAAACACACAGCTCTTTTATGAAGTAAAGTGAAATTAAGAACTACTCTATAAACGATTGCCCAGAAAATAAAGTTAACTAAGACCACCACAACAAACACGTGCTATTCTGGACTACAACTTTATAGTGAAGGAAAGAAATATGTTATATCATGTTGTAACAATATCATTTCTGCATGCATATAGAAACGGTAAATCTACTCGACGGTGATTACGAGTTGGTGCCCGCGAATACTACCACTCCGGAGAGTGTCTCCCTTAGTTGTACTGGCTCGAATCAAGACCCGAACCAATGTTCGGAAGAGCCCAAGGCTACTTTTGAACAGTGCCCAAGAAGGCAAGCCCCGGTGCATAATCCCATTATTTTTACGCTTTATATTCATCTTACTATTTGTATATGTTGTAATAATTTTTATTGCACATTTACGTTTTCTAGGAGTTGATCGAAAACCTTATATGCATGATCCCTAGGTACCTATGTTTGTTATCCGGATCTTTTTATCGACTAGTTGCCCCGCTAACTAGGTACGGTAAAAGTCGAGAGGTTTCCTGCCTTTCGCGAGATTATAGGAGTTGACTGACTTTAATTCCTGCTGAAATATAAGGACAACGGGCGGGGTTGTGTAGTTGTGATACCCCGCTGGTGTAGTCAAAAATGGCTAAGGTCGCGGGGTGTGGCTCATTTCGTTAAGCGTTTGAAAGTACTAGCCACATGCCGAGAAATATGGTAATCGGTAAGCTGAAGTACCTGATTGGACCGGCGAGTGGAACGACCTTGCACCCTCTTGGTAGAAGTAGGTTTATTTTTGTCCGGACGTACGGGTGCAGAGACGTCGGGCTCTGTAGTCGGGGAGGGTGCCCCGGATCCACGGACTGGAAAGAAAGGGGAAATGTTGTGTGGGTGACTTGGTTCCCATACGTGTGGTCTAGGTTCCCCTGGCCAGGTTGAAATTCGATTCGGAATCGTCCGCCTCTCACGGCATGAGATTGCTTAATGATTTCGGTCACATAGAGTAACAAGTGGAACATGATGATGATAATACTGCTGGTTGATTAAATGATTGCTCTACCATGTTTGTGTAGAGTTGGATGCAAACTTAGAATGGTTAATCTAACTAGAAGATGGCTAAATAAAATCTGAAAATAAGGATCAACATTTAGTGGCGTTTTTGGCAAAACAAACCCCACCAACCAAAAGGCCTTGCATGTCTAGTTATCGGACTATGTTATATCCGGTGACGGGTCAGTCTTGCTGAGTATTAGTATACTCAGCCTTGCTTGTGGCACTGTTTTTCAGGTACTAACTTTGAAGATCTGGTTGCGAGTCTTACTTGGCCGTGTACCTTTCCTCCGGGCTGGTCTTTTGAGTGGGATGGTCCTTCAGCTGGTGCTGACCACCCTCCCGCTGAGTGACGCTTTCGTACGGGCTTTATCGATGCGTCACGTTATTTCGCTAGTTATCTTTTACTGCTTCCGCTGAACAATGAGACTTGAATAATTTGAGTAGAAGGAATTCTGTAGTACTTGGCTACTCTGAACATGGTTTGTAATAAATTTCTTTTTCCGCTGCAATCACTCTGAGATATATGAAATGTTCTGTGTTGTAATCTCTGGGCTCACCTTCGTGTGAGTGTTGTCTGCTGATCCTGGAAGAGCGTGGCTTTTATCGAGGCTTCACTCGAGGAACTACCGGTGAGTGCCAATTTGGGTCAGAGTTGCTTAGCAACAAAGATCAGTGCACCCGGGCCCAGTAGTTTTGGGTGGTTCCGCCACAGCTGGCATCAGAGCTCGCAGACAGCCTACCAGAGATGACAACCTTGTTTTCTAACAACAAACTTAAAACTTGACTTAAAAACTATTTAAGTCTTTGAAAAAGTTTAGGATCTCCAAGGACAAGTCTAGAACGTAAAGCCCTAGGGGATCTTATGGGTATAATCAGGTGGCTTATTTTGTATGGCTAACTTCCAGCACATTACTTTTCAGTATTTAAATTCCGTAATTTAAATTCTGCAACTACATCATCGCCGCGGAGGTATGCTTACTCAGTCAGCTGAGGGAGTCTGACCTTCCCTTCGGTGATGCGAGCCGAACGCTGAAGCTCAAGCAGTGGCCTACTTGAGCTGCTGCCCATATACCAACTTCGGTTGAGTATATGGGGAGTAATGGTTCGAAAGTTGGAATTCAATTCCCCGTCAAAGACGGTACACAGTCAATACGTTATTTCGATAACGTATGCTTAACGTTGTCCATACGGCGGTAATTGTATGGATGCCGGTTCTATAGTAATCGGTAATGAATGGGAACGCTTTCATGTGTGCTGGCACGAAAGGTTCATTTTATATACTGTCAATCTTCTGCAGGTACGCTAACTCGAAATCGAATCCTAAGCTAGATATCTATATCGAGTAGCTATATAGCGAGAGACGTATTATGTATGCCACCGAAGCTAACCACGTAAGACCAAGGTTACTTGGCAATTGTTTTCCTTGGTGAGGACGAATAGGCTCTGCATTCATTCTCAAATCTTCAGCAAAGAAACCTTTGGAAGAAATTGTAATCGAAAAGGTCACAAATCCATCCTTAAGGATCATCTAGCAAATCTGTGTAATCTGGAAAATCTGGATTTCTCGAATTTTTAAGATATGAAGATTTGCTCAAATCAAGTTTGGTCTGTAATATGAAATATAGCTACATAAAATTCAAATCTGCTGTAAAAATTTGAGAATTTTTTAAGCTTCCTACCTTAGTGTTTTCAAATTTATAGTAACCTTCTGCAAATCTGTCAAATTAGAGCAATCTGTCTAAAGTGAATTTTTTTCGACAATCTTAATTTGCTCATCTGAAAAATCATTCAACACAAGAGTTGTAGGTAACTTAATATAGAACTCACTGTAAAATTTTGACTTATCTTTGTCCAGTGGTTTGGGAGATATGGTCAATTTACTCACTCTCTGGACAATCTGTTTTCTGGTTTCACATCACTTCCAAACCTTGAGCATATCACCTTGTTAGGATCTGAACTGGCCTTAGTGTTGACTAGATGAAATGTTCCTCACTACCTTGGGCATCTTCTGTAAAAGTTTGAGAATTTTTGACCAAGTATATTGTCCTTGGAGAAGAAAACACTAGCTCTCTATTTGCTGAATTTCTTGGACATCCAGTGAGGAAAACTTTTAAGGAAAAGACCATCATAAGGTTTTAATTAGACTTAGTCTTGAGTAGAAAAGTTGTGCACAATTACTTAATCCATGTCCTAGAAAAAAAAAATTTCAAAAATTTTTGGACCCCTAAATTTCGAGTTATGAAACTCTAAGGTTGCTTCCGGAACAATTGAACTCTCATTGTCTAGTCTAAACCCCACGAGATATTGCTAAAATTTTCACCCTTGTAGATGACTTTTCTTGGATATGAGTTGAATACCAAAGTGGTCACAAATTACATGATCTAGGTTCTCACAAATTTTCATCTTCTTAATGTTAGAATACTCCAAGTTATAGGCAAAACACTATTGCCCGGCCTGCTGAAAACAGCCAGAACCGAGAAGCAAAGACCGAATATTTCAACCATTTTAACCATTGTTCCAGCCTTGGGGTTGAATACCAAAGTTTCTACAAACATCCTAATCTACATGCCTACAAAATTTCAACTTCATTAGATGTATATAGTAATACTTATGGCCAAAATACCGAGACTCTGTTCAGAAAACCAGAGGTGTAGTAATGGAATTTTTCGACCATCTTACTCTTAGAATTAGCCTCTGAGTTGACTACCAAAGAGGTAGCACGTGAAATTATCTAGTTGCTATCAAAATTTCAGAAAGTTTCGATGAACCAAAAGAAAGTTACAAATTTCTTTGTAACGACTAACGCTGCACAAACTGGTTACACAGCATTTGTTGTGTTCTATTGTGTTGCACACTTGTTCATTGCATCTTGGAAGCTATACGAATCATATCGCTGATGCTTGAACTCATATATTTCAGATGGTGAGAGCAACCCATAGTACTCTAGATAATTTCGGTGCCAGTGGTAGCAGATCGCAGCCACCACCACCCGGCCTTGAGGAATTACTTGCCACCCAAAATGAGTTGCTTCGACAACTTGTTCAGGGACAACAAGCGATTTCTCATTTTCTACAGCAACAACACTTTCAACTAGATGGGCACAAGGTCCACCAATCTCCAGTTGCAGACTATCAAGAGCTCCAGGAAGAGACACAAGAAATAAAGGATGTTCACGCGGATTCCCTAATGCCGCCATCACAACTTCCGATGAAACTTAAGGATGACCAAGTAAAGTGTCTGACCCCCAAGCATGGCTCAAGCAATATAGACTTGACTGGATGGGAAATTACATGCACGAAATTCGTTCCCCGGGGTAAAAGGCAAACCCGCAATGCTATTGTTGCCAACACAGTCCTAAGAGCGAGAACTCGCTCGCCTGTCCGTGAAACCCTGGACCCAGCTATGTGCACTATACCCGAGAATGGTTTAGTAGATATGCCAGTGATGACATCCTTACAATGCAAACAGCACAGTGGTCCGAGTGAGACGAACCGTTGTTTCATCTGTAGAAGCCCTACCCACTTCGCTCGAAGATGCCCTCAAGCCACACAGCAAAATCGGGACCAAGGTTCTAGCCAAACAAATAAAAGCATGCGCAAAAGATTGCGGGATGAGCGCAAGAAACAGGCTGATCAGGTCGAACAAGGAAGGATCAATTTCACCACTCTTGAAGAAATTCATGAAGGTCAACAGAAATATAAAGAACTTGCATAACTTTCTTGGTCAGTACACTGCATTGCAACATGTGCAACGCATGCCCAGGCACATACTCAGCACACTTGTGTGTACCACATTATGTGCATAAACCATGTGTACCATCACACCATGAACCGCACATCCACTAGCTTACCTCAGGACAAATGCACCAATCCATGGGCATATTTCTTAGGAGTATGGGTCGACACAAACTTATCTCCCATGGGTGCTTTCACTCATTTAACCACATATCTGCATTGCCACATTGCAATCTCCATCCTAGAACGCAGTCAAATGTAAGCGGACCGGCAGGTACAAAAGAGAAATCCAAATTTTTAGACCTGGCCAACTACCTCAAAATATGTTGACCCTGTGGAACCAAATGTAGTAAAACAAATCTCCTTACTTCTGTAAAATTTTGAAAATTTTTGGAGAATTGTAACCCTCAAAATCCAGTCTTTTGGTAAACCCCTATGATTCTGTCAACTTGTAGCAGTCTGGCCACATGAATTTTTCGACCCACTTAAACGCCTTTCCTGAGAAAACGTTCAACATGAATGTTGTGGAGAACTGAGTCTAGAAGCTACTGAAAAATTTTGAGAATTTGTTTTCAAGTGGTTTGGTACTTACAGTCAAAATACTAGCCCTCTGTTCAGTCTGAAATCTGGGTCAACCTTCCTGCAAACACTTAAGGATTTGACTATCTTAAGCTCTGTTTCTGAGTTGGAGTTGACTAGAGGAAATGATCACAATTATCTTAGGAACCCCAGTAAAAATTTGAGAATTTTTCGACCTTGGATTCATCAGTTATGCTAAATTCTATCAACTACCCAAAATCTGTTTTGCAAAAGAATCATCAAGTACAAGCTCTCTTAAAGAGTGGAGAAGCCTACTGCAACAAGGATAGAGTTGTATGGTTTGAATCTCCAAAGTGGATCAACTGAATCGTGATCTTTGAAAACCAATTCTTGATAGGTCCCCGCTTCCAAAGCTTTCCAGTCACTTGGGTATTAACGAAATATATCAAGACCCTAGGCAAAATTTCTCGCTAAATATATATCATAATGCTATAACGAGACCACTTATAAATATCCGTTACACTCCAATTTTTGCCGATTATGGATTTCATGATTGGTTTGCCAAGCACCTCTCCAAGGCCTGATTCCATTTGGATCATTATCGACAACCAACACCTTTTCTTCAATTACACACTATTCATACTACCAAGAAGTGTACCGGTATTCCTCTTGAATACATTGTGGTCTACATATCATACCACATACAATTAAATTCAATAATAGTGCTCAACTCCTAGCACACTTTTTGGGAAATCCCTTGCAATCTTCTCCTGTCACCAAACTGATCCTAAGTTCAGCTTATCATCCTCGAACCGACGGCCAAACTGAAAAGTGGACCGAATCTTAAAAGACATGTTAAGATCTTACATCATTCATTATGACAACCATGAACACAAACGCCTGTTTTTAGCAGAGTTCTCACCCAGCTATCAAGCAAGCTTGAAAATGGCACTATTTAAAGCCTCGTTTGGACAAAGGTGTCAAACTCCACTGGGTTTGTCACAAACCGAAGACCACTAAATATTTGGACCAGACTTGATCATTAGGCAGAATAACTACCAAAGGTAATACAAGCAAATCTTCGAGCTGACCACTCTAGCCAAATGAGTTATTTGGATAAAAAGAAGAAAATCTTTGCAACTCGAAGTCGGTAATAATGTCTACCTTCTGGTTTCACCAACCAAAGGCACGTACACTGTCCACACTTAGTTTATTCACCTGAATCTCGGGGCGAGATTCTTTTTAAGGGGGGTAGGCTGTGACACCGCTGGTGTCAGTTTAACCAAAGCTAGGCAATTAACATAACTTCACACACAAATGAGCTAAGAAAACTTAAATAAGAACCCTATATCTAGTTCTTGCAAACCTGTGTGTAAATGTATGTGTGCATGTGTTTGAGTGCAATGTGTTTGAAACACAATAATTGGTACCCTTTTAAACTTGACTTGACATGTGTGGTAAATAAGGCAAAAATAAAAAAAAATAAATATACTTCTCATAATGAGCTATAAACTTGCTGTGCAAATCAAATCCAAACCGGAAAGCCCTCAAATGCAAAGATCAATAGAACCATTATTTGATTTATGAAGAGCTACTAGTTTAAACAAAATAAAAATTCGAACAAAAGGTTAAACATTCCTTTGGCTCATGATAACAAAGATTTATAAAAAAAAAACACTAATGCATCCTTGTATAGGAGTATGTGTGGATAGAAAACTTGTTACTTTAATATTCTCAAAACTTTCAAGCTAAACTTGTCATAACAATGTAGTTAAAAGACACATTCATATTTTTGTGACACATAGTTTAAATTAAAAGACGTTTTGGCAAATTCAAGATTTAAACAAATCAAATAAATAGGAGTTCTATTTCTAGTGTTAAGGAAGTTAAAATAACTTCAAACCAATGCAAACATGCATATGAAAATAAATAGACATATTCACCATGTCATGATAAACAAAAACCTAGTTGAGGCCTAGGAGTAAAAGTGCCAAAATTCACATGAAATGATAAGTACTTTAAATGGTAGTTTTTGAAAATAATTAAATAACTCTCAAACCTTTGCTCTAATGAAAAAGTGCATAACACGAAAGTTGTAGATCTCGAAAAACTGAGCAAAAGTGGTATTCAACACTTTTTCATTTGGAGCCAAGAAGAGGGAGAAAAATTAAAATTACAGAATGGAGTTTTGAACTTCGGTTTATTTACGAAACTGCCCCTGCCGTCTTCTCCTACCTCCAGCTTCCCTGCACCGTGCCCACGGCGACGCCGTACGCCGGCGCCGGCCACCTGGCCGCCCCACGCGTCGCGCCTCCGCCCAAAACCGCTCCCGCGCCCCTGGTATTGCCCCAACCCACCTTCTCGGGCGCCCCTGAGCTCGCCACGCCCCCCCCCCCTTTCCTCTCCTGCGCGCGCCACGAGGATGGCCGCCGCGCCACGCGCCGAGCCCGCGTCCTCCCCTGGCTTCGCGCCCTGCCCCGGCTGCTCCCTCCCCAGTTCGCCCTCCCTCTCCTTGCCGCCTATAAAACAAGCCCCAGCCCCTCGCGCGTGCCCAGCAAGGCCGCCGGCCCTCGCCACCATTGCCGGACACCGCCGGAGCTCCGTGGAGCCGCCGTTCCGCCCCTCCTCAGCTCCAATAGAGCCCCTGAACGGGTTCCTCTCACCGCCCTGCACCTCACCGGCCCAGCCCCGCCGTCTTTCCCTCGCCGGAGTGGCGCCACCGGCGACCAGAACCTCCGCCGGCCGCCCCTCACCGTGGACCCGCCTCCTCAGACCCTCTCCCGACGAGCCACGGCCACCCAAAGGTAGCTCTCGAGCTCCTCATCCTTTTCCCCCACTTTCCCCTCGCCGCCGGCCAACCTCCTCGCCGGGAAACGCCGCGCCAAACCTCCCCTGTTCTGTGAACTTCCGCCAGGGACCTTGTTTGAGAAGAACCAAAATTTCCAGGGGTCCAACTGCAAAATGTCCATGAACCTCAAAACAGCAAACTTCAAAAATTCCTAGAAAATCGTAGAAAAATCGTAAAAATGCAAACTCAACTGTTCTGGAATCCTTAGAACAAGAACTACAACTTTTGTTACAGTCACATGTTCATATTTTGCTCACATTTTAATCTATGAAAAAGATTAAAGTAAATGACACTTAAATGTTCTAGGAGTTTGGTTCAGCAACTATGCTTGATTTTTGGATATGTTGAACTTAGTACTGTTAGAAGAACCTGGTAAAAATATGGGCTCTTTTTGAAGTTGTTTGCTTGCTCAAATGATCAAGATTCCTAAATCTACTAGTATTGCTCATATATTAATTCTGGTAGAAATGTTAGTGATCTATGTATGAAACTTTTTCTGTGTATGAATGTTACTAAATCATTACTGTTGTGCAAGTTTGAGAAATTATTGAACTAATTAACTATATATTTGAGTTAATGCTTGATAAGTAGGCTTTATTTGTGATATATAGTTTCTGTGCTTAGAAAAATCTAGGTTTATTTCTGAAACCTTGGTTTAGTCATATAAACATTCCTACAAAGTTTGAGCACCATTTACTGAATAGTATTACAGTTATAATCCATGCTTGAGATATCATGTTTAGTTTTGCTATTTTTGTTCTGGAAGGAATATGTCATTTTTGGCCTTCAACTTTGGACATGTTACTAGTTATAATGATAAGTAGCTATGGTAAAAGTTTCATATGCAGTACTAGTCATGTTAAAGTCCAAATGAATATGCATGTTCATATCTAGTTTAATGCATGAGTAATTCATCTTCTAAAAATAATGCCTAAAAATTTTACTGAAGCATGCTTAGTCCATTTTTAGGCTCTGGTAAAAATTTGAGAATCATATCCCTAGCACAACTCTTTGGAGAATTAATCTTAGTTAATGGATTGTTGTTTTTGTTCTTTTTATTACCTCAGCTGTATAAGTGAATAAAATCTGGAAAAATTACAGTACTGAGTAGATGCTTGGTAGATGCTCCCATAAAATTTGTAGCACCAGAACCCATGTCAAACCTTCTGTGCAAAAAGGTGAAGCAACTAGAGTAATCTACCTACATGAGTTAGTAGTGGTAATTGCTTTATGGTTAGATGCTGAAATTTATACATGAATGCTTAAATTCGGATCTGTGTTACATTAATTTTTCATCACTAGCTCATGAGTAGATTTGTTCCTATGAAATAGTGAAAGTCTGCTATGTTTTAATGATAAGAATAAAAATCAAAACACACAGCTCTTTTATGAAGTAAAGTGAAATTAAGAACTACTCTATAAACGATTGCCCAGAAAATAAAGTTAACTAAGACCACCACAACAAACACGTGCTATTCTGGACTACAACTTTATAGTGAAGGAAAGAAATATGTTATATCATGTTGTAACAATATCATTTCTGCATGCATATAGAAACGGTAAATCTACTCGACGGTGATTACGAGTTGGTGCCCGCGAATACTACCACTCCGGAGAGTGTCTCCCTTAGTTGTACTGGCTCGAATCAAGACCCGAACCAATGTTCGGAAGAGCCCAAGGCTACTTTTGAACAGTGCCCAAGAAGGCAAGCCCCGGTGCATAATCCCATTATTTTTACGCTTTATATTCATCTTACTATTTGTATATGTTGTAATAATTTTTATTGCACATTTACGTTTTCTAGGAGTTGATCGAAAACCTTATATGCATGATCCCTAGGTACCTATGTTTGTTATCCGGATCTTTTTATCGACTAGTTGCCCCGCTAACTAGGTACGGTAAAAGTCGAGAGGTTTCCTGCCTTTCGCGAGATTATAGGAGTTGACTGACTTTAATTCCTGCTGAAATATAAGGACAACGGGCGGGGTTGTGTAGTTGTGATACCCCGCTGGTGTAGTAAAAAATGGCTAAGGTCGCGGGGTGTGGCTCATTTCGTTAAGCGTTTGAAAGTACTAGCCACATGCCGAGAAATATGGTAATCGGTAAGCTGAAGTACCTGATTGGACCGGCGAGTGGAACGACCTTGCACCCTCTTGGTAGAAGTAGGTTTATTTTTGTCCGGACGTACGGGTGCAGAGACGTCGGGCTCTGTAGTCGGGGAGGGTGCCCCGGATCCACGGACTGGAAAGAAAGGGGAAATGTTGTGTGGGTGACTTGGTTCCCATACGTGTGGTCTAGGTTCCCCTGGCCAGGTTGAAATTCGATTCGGAATCGTCCGCCTCTCACGGCATGAGATTGCTTAATGATTTCGGTCACATAGAGTAACAAGTGGAACATGATGATGATAATACTGCTGGTTGATTAAATGATTGCTCTACCATGTTTGTGTAGAGTTGGATGCAAACTTAGAATGGTTAATCTAACTAGAAGATGGCTAAATAAAATCTGAAAATAAGGATCAACATTTAGTGGCGTTTTTGGCAAAACAAACCCCACCAACCAAAAAGCCTTGCATGTCT
Source organism: Panicum virgatum (assembly GCF_016808335.1). NCBI lineage: Eukaryota > Viridiplantae > Streptophyta > Magnoliopsida > Poales > Poaceae > Panicum > Panicum virgatum. The sequence continues at coordinate 47,732,017 of NC_053139.1, forward strand.
AGTTATCGGACTATGTTATATCCGGTGACGGGTCAGTCTTGCTGAGTATTAGTATACTCAGCCTTGCTTGTGGCACTGTTTTTCAGGTACTAACTTTGAAGATCTGGTTGCGAGTCTTACTTGGCCGTGTACCTTTCCTCCGGGCTGGTCTTTTGAGTGGGATGGTCCTTCAGCTGGTGCTGACCACCCTCCCGCTGAGTGACGCTTTCGTACGGGCTTTATCGATGCGTCACGTTATTTCGCTAGTTATCTTTTACTGCTTCCGCTGAACAATGAGACTTGAATAATTTGAGTAGAAGGAATTCTGTAGTACTTGGCTACTCTGAACATGGTTTGTAATAAATTTCTTTTTCCGCTGCAATCACTCTGAGATATATGAAATGTTCTGTGTTGTAATCTCTAGGCTCACCTTCGTGTGAGTGTTGTCTGCTGATCCTGGAAGAGCGTGGCTTTTATCGAGGCTTCACTCGAGGAACTACCGGTGAGTGCCAATTTGGGTCAGAGTTGCTTAGCAACAAAGATCAGTGCACCCGGGCCCAGTAGTTTTGGGTGGTTCCGCCACAAAAGGGGTAAAACTTAACCCCGAGAAGTGCGTGTTCGGGGTGCCTCGAGGCATGCTCTTGGGCTTCATTGTCTCCCAGCGGGGCATCGAACCCAACCCTGACAAAGTCTCGGCCATCACTCGGATGGGACCGATCCGACACCTAAAGGGGGTACAGTGGGTCATGGGATGCCTAGCGTCCCTTAGCCGTTTTATCTCGCGTCTCGGCGAGAAAGGCTTACCCCTGTATCGACTCTTGAGGAAAACCGAGCACTTCACGTGGACCCCTGAAGCTCAAGAAGCCCTCGAAAGGCTGAAGGCATCGCTCACTCGTGCTCCCATTCTCACACCACCTACGGACGGCGAGCCCCTCTATCTGTACGTAGCCGCGACGACCCAAGTGGTCAGCGCAGTGATCGTGGTCGAAAGACAAGAGGAGGTCCATGCTTTGCCCGTCCAATGACCGGTGTACTACATCAGCGAGGTGTTGTCGGAAACTAAGACACGCTATCCGCAGATTCAAAAGCTGCTCTACGCAGTGGTTTTGGCTCGGCGCAAGCTGCGCCACTACTTCGAGGCTCACCCCGTCACCGTGGTCTCGTCTTTCCCCTTGGGAGAGATAGCCCGCAACCGGGAAGCCGAGGGTAGAATTGCCAAATGGTCTGTGGAGCTGATGGGAGAAACACTCACCTACGCCCCCCGCAAGGCGATCAAGTCCCAAATCTTGGCTGACTTCGTGGCTAAGTGGACGGACACTCAGCTACCCCCATCACAAATCCAGGGCGAATGCTGGACTATGTACTTCGACGGGTCGGTGATGAAAACCGGCGCCGGTGCCGGCCTTCTCTTCATCTCACCCCTCGGAGAACATATGCGATACGTGATACGCCTACACTTCCCTGCATCGAACAACATGGCGGAATATGAGGCCCTCCTCAGTGGCCTCCGCGTCGCCATCGAGCTCGGCGTCAAACGTCTCGACGTACGCGGTGATTCTCAACTCGTCGTCGATCAAGTAATGAAGGAATCTAGCTGTCATGACCCGAAGATGGAGGCGTACTGCAAGGCAGTGCGCCGCCTCGAAGACAAGTTCGACGGCCTAGAGCTTAACCATGTGCCGCGCAAGTACAACGAGGACGCCGATGAATTAGCCAAGATCGCATCGGGGCGGACCACCGTCCCCCCGAATATCTTCGCTAAAGACATCATTAATCCCTCCGTCAAGTTCAAGAACCCGACGGAGTCAGGCCCCTCGTCCGCTGGGCCCTCCGACGGACGAGGTCGAGCCTATGGACATTGGTTTCGGCACCACCTCCGCTGACGAGGCCGAGGCAATGGAAGTTGACGAAGCCCCCACTTCGCGAGATTGGCGTATCCAGTACCTCGACTGGATGATTCGAGGGGTCCTACCCTCGAACCGCGCTCAGGAGCGACGCCTCACCAGGAGGGCCAAGTCCTTCATCCTAATCGACAATGAGCTACACAAGCGCAGCCCCTCGGGTGTCCTGCAGTGATGCATCCCCATCCCCGAGGGCATGGAGCTGATCCGCGACATCCATGCTGGCGTCTGCGGCCATCACGCCGCGCCCCGTACCCTCGTGGGTAACGCGTTTCGGCAAGGCTTTTACTGGCCCACCGCGGTCGCCGACGCCACCGACGTTGTGCGGACCTGCGAGGGTTGCCAGTTCTATGCTCGAAAGCCACACCTCCCGGCACATGCTCTGCAGACCATCCCCATCACGTGGCCGTTTGTCGTGTGGGGACTAGACCTCGTCGGCCCGCTGAAGAAGGCGCCCGGGGGCTTCACCCACTTGCTGGTGGCGGTCGACAAGTTTTCCAAATGGATAGAGGCTCGACCCATCGGCAAGATCAAATCCGAGCAAGCAGTCCTGTTCTTCACCGACATTGTCTTTAGGTTCGTGGTCCCGAACTCGATCATCACCGACAATGGCACCCAGTTCACAGGCAAGAAATTCTTGGCGTTCTGCGACAACTTCCACATACGTGTGGACTGGTCGGCTGTGGCACACCCACAGACGAACGGGCAAGTGGAGCGTGCCAATGGCATGATCCTCCAAGGACTAAAGCCAAGGATCTTCAACAAGCTGAACAAGTTCGGTCGGAGGTGGCTCACAGAGCTACCCTCGGTCATTTGGAGCCTAAGGACGACCCCGAGCAGAGCCACGGGTTTTTCTCCGTTCTTCCTCGTCTTCGGCGCCGAGGCTATACTCCCCACTGACTTGGAGTACGGATCGCCGAGGCTCAAGACATACCAAGAGCAACGAAACCAGCGAGCTCGCGAAGACTCGCTGGACCAAGTGGACGAGGCTCGAGACATGGCGCTCCTCCACTCTGCGCGCTACCAGCAGTCCTTGCGAAGGTACGAAGCACAGAGGGTCCGGCGCCGAGACCTCAATGAAGGGGACTTGGTGCTGAGGCTTCGACAGGACAATAGAGGCCGCCACAAGCTCTCATCTCCATGGGAAGGACCGTACATAATCACCGAGGTGCTCAAGCCCGGCACCTACAAGCTGGCAAACGAAAAAGGCGAAGTCCTCATCAACGCTTGGAATATACAACAGCTACGTCGCTTCTATCCCTAGAACTTTAAGTTTTTTGTACATTTGCTCGTACTCGCATTTTCAATTTCCCGAAGTAATAAAGTACGCTTTACTGGTTTATTTTTTGGAACCATCCGGGCCCTCTAAGGCTAGGATGCGCGCTAACTCTGAGGTACGCTCGGCTTTACCGTCGGCAAAGCCGAGCCTCCCTCGGGGGCTACTACGGGGGGGAACCCCCGAACGTCCCCAAAAAGTCGACAATGTTTTTTCGAAATATTTCCGTCTTGACCCTAAGTTTCTCGTATCCTTGGAAAAAACGGACGCGAGGCGTAAGCAACTACGGTACGGGGCCGGCCGAGTCGTGGGGCCACCTACGCCTCCGGGATACGGCACCCCCCTCACCACACTACGCCTACGTTGCTTATGAACGCGAACCCCCTCGCAGACGTTCGTCCAAGTCGCATACAGGAACACGGGAATAAAGTAAAGGAACACAGGCTCGAACACGCAAGGCCTCGACGGGCCACACATTCAAATTACGAAACAAAATCTTTTATATTCATAGGATGCGATTACAAAGCGTGACTATGATAAACACTAATCTATTTACAATGGGCTTCGAGGCCCAACTTTCCTACAGGCTACCATCCCCCCTTGCGGGTCTTCAGGGGCGTTGAATTCGGCGATGGGAGGGATGTCTGCCTCGAGCTTCTCGGCGAGAACGGTGGTGAACTCCTCCGCGGCTGCATCGGCTTCATCCATGATGACTGACGCGGCGTCCGCATCCGCATCATCAGGAATGACGTACCCCGACGACACCCTCTGGAGATCCATGAGGTAGTGCGTCGAGGCCACGGCGAGAGCCCGCAGGACACCAAGGCAGAAGGTGCTCTTGGCATGTTCGGCAATCCGACCGCCTAGCGCGCGCAGGCGGCTGATCACCGAACTGCCCGAGACGGCACCCTCCCCCTCGAGTTCTTGACACACGCTCACGGCGGTCTGCTCCAGCTCGGCAAACTCCATCTGTGCCGCCGTGAGCACGGTGTGGACCGCTTCCTTCGCCGCGGTCTCGTCCGCCACCTTTTGCCTCAGCTCTGAGCAAAGGAAATCGACATTAGGCACAAAAGAAAACAAATCGACGAAAAATCGAAGGTACTCACCCGTCATGTTCTTCTGCGCTTCCTCCCTCTGGGTACGGGCGGCCTCTTCAAGCGAGGACAAGGAGTCTTCCTTCTCTCTAAGGGCGGCCCCCATGTTCTGGAGGGCCACCTCCTTCCCGTCGAGGGCCTCGCCCTTTTCCCGTAGGGTCCCGGCGAGCGCGACCACGGCCACCTCTTTATGGAGGAGCTCGGTCTTCTGCTGCTCGAGCGTCGTGCTGAGGCGCTGCAGCTCAGCGCTCTGCACCTCCGCCTCGCGAGCTCTCTCCTCGAGCGCCGTCCGAAGGCGCAGCAGCTCGGCAGTTTGCGCCTCGGCCTCCCGGGCCTTCTGCTCCGCTGCCGACCTCTGGCCGTCTCGCTCACCAGCAACCCGCGCCAGCTCCTCCTCCAGCGCCTGCTGACGCGCTCCCAGGTCGGCCATTTTTGTGTTGGCGTCGATGTTTTTGAGCACCAGCTCGGCGTTGTGTTGCCCGAGCTGGCTCATCTGGGAGTACAGCCATTTCATCTCGGTGCTCTTTTCGCGCGAGATTTGCCTCAGCTGCTGCAAAGGGGGAGGGCGTGGGTGAAGACGCGTAAAAGCTAAAACCGAATCTGAGCAATTTCCGGGGGGGGGTATTTACCTGGCTGACCTGGTAATCCGCATTCTGATGGAGCTGATAGGCGCGGTCGAGGGCCTGCAAGATCTCGCGACCGACGCCCATCTGCTTGTTCCATGCCTCCTCCTCCTCCTGCTCCTTGCGGAGGAACTCCGAGGGGACCCCGGACGGGACGATCGCCCCGAGGTGGCTCCCCTCGGACGCCCCCGCTTCGAGCACACCCGCGCTGGCCGACGCGAACTCGGCGATGTGTGCGGTAGCGCTCGCCGCAGCAGCGGGCTCGATGTCCATCGAATCCCCGTACTCCTCGCCGCTGTTCGGCAGCTCCACCACCGCTGTCACACCCCCTTGCGCCGTCGGCTCAGGCACTACCGCAACGGTACCCTCGTCTAGGGCCTCCGCGGGCCCCGGGGCAGGGGCTCCTTCCACCGCCGGCGCCTCTTGCGCCATACCCTCCACCGTGACGCCCCCGCCCTCGGCCATCGAGGGCTCGAAGTCGAGGGTCTCCTCCACACGGTCGGCAAGGCGTTCCTGTGCGCCCCCACCTGTCTCTCCTTCCGTATTTGGTTGGGCGGCACTGGCCGCGTCGCCCTGACCGGCCTCAACTTTGATGGCCGCCTGGGCAGCGCCACCGAGACTACCCCAGCCGGCCTCTTCACCGGCATCAGCCGCCTGAGCAGCTGCTTCGGCACCACGCTGGCCGGCGTCGCTCTGACCGGCGTCACCCTCCTCCTCCTGTGCCCGAGCTTGCTGCGCCGCCTGGGCCCCTCGCGCCATGGCCTCCCGTAGCCTAGCGGCCGCCGCCTCGAGATCCACGGCGGGCTGGGGCTGCGGCGCCGTGTGTGGAGTGCTGCGTGCCCCGGTCTTGAGAGCCTTGGCCGGGGCAAGCCGCACTGCATCCTTGGGAACGGCACCGGGGCTGGAAATCAAGAGACGCGAGTTGAGCAGGATCGAGAAATCCACCAAATATGTAACAAAAACGAAATCTAAAATACTTACCCAGATCGAGCACTCATGCTCCGCTTCCTCGTGGCGCTCCTTCGAGCCCGGGACATCGTGCTGTCCCTCGAAGACTGCCCCGAAGGCGCCCCCCTCGTGTCGGACCGGTGGCTCGGGGCTGCCAGCACGGACGACTCCTCTCCCGCCGCAGCCTCGTCGCTACGGATCAGCACCTGGGGCGCGGGCGTCTCCTCGCCGGCCGCCGGCGGGGATGACTCCCGCGCCGCACCCTCGAGGGAGGGATTCGCCGATGGCCCCGCTACGGCCCTCGGCTCCTCTGGCACCACGGTCGCTCCCTCTTCTTCGTCCCACAGGTAGAACGGTAGGGAGCTCGCGCCCTCCCCGTCCCTCCTCGGAGCGTCCGAGGCCTCCTCCTCATCCTCCTCCGAGGACTCAGGTGTGGCGGGCTGCGGCTTCCCCTCCGCGCGAACGAGCTTGCACGCCTTGTCGTGCCTCGCCTTCCTCTTCCTTTTCCGCTCGGCCTTTGTCTCCGCCGCGTCCTTCCGCCTCTTCATCTTCTCCGCGTGGAGGCGATTGATCATGCGCTGTTTTGGGACCGGGGGCCTCGAGGTGCCGCACCTCAACCCCTGTAAAACACACCCGTGATAGGATCAGGAGAAGGGAACTACACGACACACGACGAGTTCGAAGCCAAAACTTACCAGGGAAATATACCCCGGCTCGGGGCGCATCTTGATCCTCCAAAGATCCGCGAGCGGCGTTGGTGTGAGAGAGAAGCTTGCTTGACGTCCTCGAGCCTTCAACCTTGCTCCCGGGGGTGAGCTCGAAAATCGGCAGGGCCCTTTCCACGAGAGGGATAACCCTCTGCCGGTGGAAGTTCGCGATAACGGCCGCTGCCGTCAGCCCCTTCCTCGCCAAACGCGCCAGCGCGTCGGTGAGGCCCTCGAGCCTGGCTTGTTGCACTGGGGGCGACACCCCCCAGTCCCACTTCGGTGGTCGCTCCCGGAGAACTTTGTTAGTGAACGCCGGGAGCGCATCCTTGTGGTTCCGAAGGTAGAACCACCCTCGGCTCCACCCGGAGTTGTTTGTCGTCATCTTGCTCGAGATATAAAGGTTCTTCCGGGTCGGGCGGACGTGGAGCGTCAGGCCACCGGCGCGCGCGAACCGCCTCAGCTGGTTCCGTGCGTTCTCGATGAAGAGTTCACCGCGGAACAGATGGATCCAGAGGTCCCAGTGGGCTTCGATGCCGAGGTACCCCTCGCAGACGGCGACGAAGACCGCCGCCTGCGAGATGGAGTTGGGGCTGAAATTGTGCAGCTCCACTTCGTAGTACTCGCACAAGGCCCTCATGAACGTACTGACGGGGACGCCGAAGCCTCGCTCATGGAGGCGCACGAAGCTTACGACGTAGCCTTGCGGGGGCTTCGGCTCGGTCTCGTCTGGGTGCGAGGAAATCCACGCCGGCGCTTCCGAGTCGGGGTTCCGCGGCAGCAGCCGGTCGGCAACCAGCTGCTCCAGAACCACCACGGTGGCGGAGGACTTCCCCCACGGCAGAGGCTGCTGGATGTCCGACATCTCCGCGAGTCGAGGGAGGATGCGGGAAAGGAGGCACCGAAACGGCTAAGTCTCTCTCTCTCTCTCTTTCTCTCCTTCTCCTTCTTCCTCCACCTTCTCACTCTTGGCTACGGGTTCAGGAAGCAACGGAGGTGGAGAAGGCAAAGCAGGATGGAGGCAAATGGCCAGGTGAACCCAAAACATCCCCTTTCTCTTCATATTTATTCACCATGATGGGTGCATCCGTAGCCATGTCCCAAATCTACCGCATTGAATGCGGTAGATTTTGCTATCGCCGACGGATGGGCCCCACGACCGCGGAGTCTCCCACGCGCGCACGCAGCAATAAACACGGCACGGTAACCGATGGGTGCGGCGCGACTGTTGCGCTATCCCATCCGTCAGCCGCCGCCCACGCCGCTTCGTCTGCCCGAGGCCGACGCCTGAAAAGGCGTGCCCACACCGTGCCGCACAAATCGGGCCACGTCGCCCGCTACCGGCGGAAGACCCACGCGCGTGTGGTTCGCGGCTCTGCGACGTTTTCAGATCACGACGGAATATTCCTTCATAGGGTCTCTTTATCCTTGAAGGAATCACATTTCGAGGCCTTACTGATCAGGGGGTCGAAGTCTGGCCCTTCAGGGGGTTCGATAGGCGCCCCAGATCACCAGAGTCAGGGACTGCAGGGATGTGCCGTACAAGCTACCCTCGAACGCGGAGTTCGAGACATCCTACGCAGTGTTCAAGGCTAGTCGAGGGTGCCTAGAAGGGGGATCCCATCGAGGGAGAGCATCGAGCCCTCGAACCCTACCGAATGGGTTCGAGCCCCGCCTAGCGAACCCTCGCGAGCGCTTTATAGGACGTGTCTATGGACCACGAGCCGACCCCTATCGAACGGGGCACGGACGTCCGCTTGAACAACTCGCCAATAGCTCACTGAAGCAGCCATAACTCGCGGCCCGGACATGGGTAGCATGGTGCACTTCACCCCTCCTCCCTGTGAAAGGGCGACGAGGGTCGTAATCAAAGTCGAGGGTTCCCCTGAACGCCTTCACACGGGCCTGGGCTCGGGGGCTCCCCGCACACCACGGTTCAAACCACACCCTCGAATAAGTCGACAACCGTCCATTGTGAAGCTCCACGTGTCTAACCAAACCCTCCGCTGTTGACGTGCGCTCTCCTGAAGGTTAAGCTAAGCGCCGGGCCACTGTACCAGCACTGAGAATGCCGAGGCCGGCTGAAAGAGTGCCGATGCCGGCTGAAAAAAGATGTTGGGCAGCCGCCCCAGTAAAGCTACACGGGGGGGCAGCGTTTATAGCCCTTGGACGAGCACAAACTCGCCTCCAAGGCCTCGGGGGCTACACCCGCGGGTGCGCTGACGCGCCCCCGCGAAGGTGACTTCACACATATTCGAGGGTCGTGACTCTTTGTACATCCCTATACCCTCAGGGATCCTCCCCGCAGAGGAGAAAGGGAACTTTATTGCTCGATGCGAATATAGATTACAAAGGATCACCGGCGCGAAGCCATCGAAATATACAAACGCGTTGCCACCTACGTGGCAATTTTCCCTGTCTTGGGGAGGAGCGAGCGACGAAGAAAGGCACCGAGCCCCTAGTTGACGCAACAGCGAGGCTGCTAGGGATGCGAAAAGCAGCCCCCAGACCTCACAGGTCCAGCGGGACGCTCTCCTCGCAAGCCTTCTTCCAGCGTCTCCTCCACCGAAGACCACGCGGGGGGTCGAGCTGGCGGACAGCGCCCTCCGCACCATCTCCCCGAGAGCAACCTTGTCGCCGGGGGGGGACGATGCGAAAAACAGCCGCCAGACCTGGCGCCAGCGCCACGGTCAGGTGTCTCCATCCCCCTTCAGGCTAGGGGACATCGCAGGAGCAGGACCCCCTGGGCCCAATGCTCTTCTGCTGATCCCACTGAGCCTGGGGGATGGAGCGCAAGCATTCTTCTAGCGCCAAAAGCCTAAAAAAGCCGGGCCACCCCATCTGGGGGCCGGTCACAAAAAGGCAGAGGAAACATTACAAGATTTAGGCAATGCTGGAAGAAAGAGTTGGAAGGCTGGAGAAGAAGGGGAACCCCACGACCCCTATTTATAGCTGCGCCGGGCACAAAGCTTCAAGCTTGTCAAAGAGCGGAGGCTTGTATCGCTCGTGACGAAGCGGTGCTCCACGAGCAAAGGATGCCCTCGGTCCCCGCGCCGAGACATGACCAAGCGAAATAAAGCGGAGCTGATCCCCTGGACGCTAAGCGGTGCAGCATCGGCTCTGGCCGGATGCCCTCGAACAGCGCACCTTAAAGCAACCAGGAACGCCAGGGCCAAGGCCCTACGTGCGGGACAGCGCGATGGGAGCACCAGCTGCCAAGCAGCGGGCGCTACCATCACCCTGGCCCCCCTCAGCGCGCGGACACGTCTTGTCCTTCAAACAAACAAACAAACAAACAAAGAAGCACATGCCTCGAAGTACTTCCCCCCACGGGCGTACTGTCCTGACCGGCGTGTTGTCACATCCGCCGGGCTGGTGCTCAGGCGCGTCTGGCGGGTGCGCGACATTGACTGATCACGTCAAAAGGGAAATCCCCGAATTACCCTTTGGCCGAACCCACTGATTCAACCAAAGCCTCGGGGGCTACTGTCGGGTATCACAATTAGGGACACCCTAATCGGGGTACTAAGACCGCTTTTAAAAACACAAACACCTGTTAAGGCAACTAGGCCCATGGCCTCCTTCCAATCTGGAAGAAAGGAAAGGACTCAATAAAGCCCAGCACGCGGCCCATTGACATCCCCCTCGATCCCGCGGAACGATCTCCGCCTCGCTCGAGGGTCCCTCTCGGGCCCGCTGGACAATCTCCGCCTTGCTCGAGGGTCCCTCTCAGGCCCGCTGGACAATCTCCGCCTCACTTGAGGGTAGCGGATCTACCCTCGAGCGGTGACTCATTCTCCGCCTCGCTCGAGGGCTCCCTTCGGGACCCTCGATCACGCAACGCACCTCCGCCCCGCTCGAGGGTAATGGATCTACCCTCCAGCAGTGACTCATTCTCCGCCTCGCTCGAGGCCGTCTCTCAGCACAAGGGACAAACGGCCCCGCCGCCCAACCGCTCGCCGTACGAAGGCATTAAAGGCCAGCTACTCCGCCACGACTCAAAGGACATGCGGCGTCAGGCCACCACTCCCACAGTGGATGTGACCGGGGTCCCATCCGCTGACTTCGGTCACCGCTCCGCCGTCCCGGAGCTGTAGCAGCACTGTGGGACATGCGACGCGGGACAAGACGGGTCCGGCACTGCTCCCGTTACTGTTCTGCCGACACCGACCATCCGGACTCACCTCCCACTGGGGAAGGGGTCAGGCGATGTCACGTGTCCTTCCAAGAGGGGCACTCAGCACGCACGGGCGGAGTCCCGGACCTCCCCCCTTGTGGAGTCCGGGACCGCCGCGCGTCCCCCGGACCTCCTAGTGTGCACGCCCGCACTCCGACCGGGGGGCCCGGGGCCGCCACGCACCCCACTGCCGCTGGTGCGTGCGGGACTCTAGTCCGCAGGGCCCACCGAACGCCACCGCGCCGTATATGGAAGACCATACATCGGCGACGCGCGCCGCCTACAGGGACACTGCAGGACGACCGGCGCGATCCTCGCAGAACCAAGGACGAAATCCAGGACAACAGCGACGCGCGCCGCCTTCCCACAGTGTACTTCCTACAGTGTCCAACCACTGTACCCCCGCGATTCAGGGGAAAACGACGACTTCCATGCCCCCACTCATGTGCACCGCCCCTCCTTGTGACTATAAAAGGAGGTGGTGGGCTTCCTTTAGCCGGGTGGTTGGTAGCGGGCTCTCTGGCTTCTATCTCCCAAGAGAACTCTCAGCACTACTGAGCACTCATTTCAACCGACTCCACTCCTAACAGAGACTTGGGAGCTTCTCTCCCTCTCTCGCCTCGCTTGTATCCCCTACTACAAGCACTCCGGGTGCAAGATAATACAGTGCCCTCGCACACCCCCTTTGCTGGACGTACGGCGCCGCGGCTGGAACCAGGATAAACCGTGCATTACTGTGATTGCCTCTTGCATCATCATCTGGGACGAGGAAACACGCAGCATTTACTAGTTGGGATCCAGGCCCCCAGGTCGGGACACCGACAGAGCTGCTCAAGAAGGATAAGAAATTCACCTGGACAGAGTCATGTGAAAGAAGTTTTCAAGAATTGAAGAGAAGATTGACAACCGCCCCAGTGCTGACCTTACCGGATATTCATCGGGATTTTGTCATTTATTGTGATGCATCCCGACAAGGATTAGGGTGTGTCCTCATGCAAGACGGGAAAGTAGTAGTTTATGCTTCCCGACAGCTCAGGCCTCATGAGCAGAATTATCCAACACATGATCTGGAGTTTGTAGCCGTTGTGCATGCCCTCAAGATTTGGAGACATTATCTAATTGGAAATAAGTGCGAGATCTACACCGACCATAAGAGTGTGAAGTATATTTTCACCCAGCCATGTTTGAACTTAAGGCAAAGAAGGTGGTTGGAACTGGTTAAAGATTATAATATGGAAATTCATTACCACCCTGACAAAACTAATGTGGTAGCCGATGCCTTAAGCCGGAAATCTTATGGACCCAAAGATACCCATCTGCAGGAAGAGTTGGCACGATTGAATGTGCACATTGTCCCTCGAGGTTCCATTCGCAAGATGAGCATCCAACCCACTCTGGAGGATAAAATCAGAAAGGCCCAAAGTTCGGACAAGGAATTAATGGAAATTCGAATGTAGACAGGTGAAAATAAGGCACCGGATTTTAGAGTGGATAATGAGGGAACTTAAAGGTATAAAAATAGGATTTGTGTGCCCCAGGAAGGAGACTTCCGGCAGATAATTATGGATGAAGCCCATAACTCGGCCTACTCCATCCACCCAGGATCCACCAAGATGTATATGGACTTAAAACAAAAATACTGGTAGAAGGGAATGAAAGCGGATATTGCCCGGTTTGTCGCCCATTGTGATACTTGTCAAAGGATCGAGGCCGAACATCAGAAGCCAGCAGGATTATTGCAACCCCTACCCATCCTGGTTTGGAAAATGGGATGAGATACGAATGGACTTTGTAGTGGGTTTGCCCAGAACACAGAAAGGACTTGACTCCATATGGGTAATAGTGGATCGACTCACTAAAGCGGCTCATTTCATACCCGTGCTGACCAATTACGGTGGAGAAAAGCTAGCCAAGCTTTATATGGAAAACATAGTAAAGTTGCTTGGTGTGCCTACCAGAATTGTTTCAGATAGAGGAACCCAATTCACCTCTAGGTTTTGGAAATGTTTGCATAAAGCCATGGGCACCAAATTGGATTTCAGCTCCGACTATCACCCACAAACGGATGGCCAAACAGAAAGAGTAAATCAGATTATGGAGGATATGTTAAGAGCATATATAATTACCTATGGCAAGGATTGTGAGCAGAGTTTGCCCTATGCGGAATTTTCATACAACAATAGTTATCAACCAAGCTTGGGCATGTCACCATTCGAGGTTCTTTATGGAAGAAAATGCAGAACTCCCCTGATGTGGTTAGAAGTTGGAGAACGTGCCCTAGTCGGACCCGCACTCATAAAGGAGGCGGAAGAAAGAGTGGCCGAGATTAGAGAAAAGCTGAAAGCCGTCCAGTCTCGACAGAAGAGCTACGCAGACAAGAAAAGACGAGAAATAAGCTTCAACTCGGGAGAGTTCGTCTACCTTAAGGTTTCACCGATTCAGGGAACTCGAAGATTTCAGGTACAAGGAAAGTTGGCCCCTCGGTATATTGGACCGTACCAAGTTCTGAAAAAAGTCGGAGCCGTAGCATACCGACTGGAGCTACCAGAAGGAATGTCGGATATACACCCGGTGTTCCATGTGTCCCAGCTAAGGAGATGTTTGAGAGTACCGGAGAAAGAGCATGTGCCAGAAGAAGACATAGATCTACAGACAGACCTCCGGTACCAGGAAGTACCTGTCAAGATTTTGGACACTGTCACTAGGAGGGCAAGAAACTACGAAGTACGGATTTGCAGAGTTCAGTGGAGCAGGCACGGAGTAGAAGAAGCTACATGGGAGTGTGAAGATGCTCTGAAGAAAGAATTTCCCCATCCATTTAGGAGCCAACCGAATCTCGACGACGAGATTCATTTTAAGTGGGGTAGGTTTGCAACAGCCCAAAAAATTACCAAATAAAGCACGCGCTAAAAATATTTTCAAATCTCAGTCATCGTTGAGCTCAAATCATTTCTAAAACCCCTGAGCCCTAATTACCCGGAACCTTTTCCGACACCCCATTCCAATCCCCGTTCATCTCTCGTTCCGCGCGCTTGCCCGACACCGCCGTGGTCGTCGCCGAAATTTCCGCCGCGAATCTCTCTCTCTCTTTCCTTTCTTTTTCCCATTTTTTTCATTTTTTCATTTCCCTTTTTCTTTTCCCTCCCTCCCTGTCTCTCTCTCTCTCCTTCCTCTCCTCTGCCCCGCCCACGCACGCCCGGCCCCTGCTCCCACGTGCACTCGCCGCGCCGCCCGTCACCAAGCAACAGCGCCGCCTCCTCCGCTCACCCGTCCCATCACTTGCCGAGCCGCACGGCACAGCACCGCCGACTCGGCGCTCGCGCACGCTGCGAGCAGAGCTCGCACAGCCGCCGCGCATCGACCCCCCTGCGCCGAGCACCTTCCCAGCTACCACCCTCCCCGCTACGCGCCACCGCCTCCCCTGCTCGCCTCGACGCCCGCGCAGCACAGCGCCACCACCGGACCCGCCGCCATTAAAGCTCGTCCTCGAGCTCACCGGCCGGCCGTAGCGCTCCCCCACCGCCTCATTCCGCCTATAAATAGGCCCCTCGCGTCGCCCACCACCACCATAACGCCGATCATCGCCTTTAGCCACCTCCCAAGCTGCACAGCGCCGCCGCTCCGAGCTCCTCCGCCTGCCGCCACAGGCCATCGTCGCGCCGCCTCCTCGCTCCATCCCAGTCCAAGGTGAGGGGGCAAAAGAATGCCCTCGCCTCCCTCGATGTTTTCCCCCTAGCCCTAGCCACTGTCGAGCCTCGCAGTGCCGCCGCCGCACACGCCGGCCGCCGGCCGACGCCCACTGCAATGGCGCCGCCCCTGCAAACCGCCTCCGCCCAAATCAAGAGGGGGAAACGATTCCCCCGCGGGCACCTTTCCCTTTTCCCTCGGCTCCCGCCCGCCGTCATGCCCCAGGGCCGCCGGCTCAGGCGCCGTCGGCGCCCAGATCCCCCTCCCCTATTTTGCCCGTCGGGAGGTAGAAGAAGGAGGGGAAAATTTGCCCAAAGGCCCCTCCCCTTCCCTCTATTCTATTAAGAGCCCTTCCACCTTTCTAACCCTTTTGCAAAAAAAACCCTCCCCTCTATTATATTCCAAAACAAACCCTTCCGCCATATAAACTTAATTCTAAATAAACCCCTGACCTTTTTTAGAATAGCCCAGTTATTTCCTAAAATTAGAACCAAGCCCTTGCCCCTCAAAAATATTTACAAAAAGGCCCTTGAACCCCCGTTCAACCCCTAAATCTCTCTGTAACCTATCATTTCATGCGCCAAACAATCTCCGATCGACCTGAAACTTTACCACATCATTCCTATTATAATTTTGACCATGCCAATAGAAAACCGCCCAAAAATATTACTCCTATCCTCATATTTTAATTGTTTCCGAATCGAGCTCAGCGATAAAACTTCTATTTCTTTTTTTTGATTGTGTGCTTGTTTGTGTGCGTCGTAGATCACGGTGTGAACGAGGGAGAACGCATCGACGAGCAGTACTGTGAGCAAGCGAACGAGGACCAGTTCTGCGACCCTGAACCCGAAGGACAAAACCTCGATCAGGACTTCCCGGAAGGCTTTGAAGACGGCAAGTTCAATCCCATCCTTTGATGCATGTTTTGTCCTAGTTTTTATAAACACAACCTATTGACCTATTTTACAAAACTACATATGTTTTGCCTGTTGAAAACATGGTTGGATAGCCACCCCTTGAATTGTTATAATCATTCCTTGACTACCTAGATTAATGTCTGAATGTGATTTGTTTGGACGTTAATCGCTGCTAGAACGCTTAGGACCTTAAATACGATACAACTTGTTTTATAAAGAGAAAATGTGTGAGTGTGTGGGAAGGAAAAAATGTGGAATTTTCGAAAGATGAGTTTAGATAGGATGGATGTCACTTCTGTGTGATTTGCCGAATGGTGTGCTCGAACCTGTGTGGTTGAGCAAGGAAGGGAGATATCCATCTTGTCACAATTAAGGACCGCGTTGGTGTGTCATCTTGCCTAACTCCACTATCGTGCAAACCACTCGACCATTGTATGGGCAACGGCTTAGCATAAACCCCACTAGTTAGTCTGATAGCCATCAGGAGAGCTGAGAGCAACGGGTGACTAAGGAGAAGGGATAAGCTTTTGGTGACTTATGCCCTGGTTAAAACTCAGTGATAGGTCGATGACCCCTTGGTGGATCCTGTGGTGGCTAGTCAGGTCTAGCTAAGATGGGTAATGGCTTTGTTGGGATCTGCACCGACACTAAGGTGATCGTGCTGTGGTGCCCCGCTTGTGGGTAAAGTTGCACACCTCTGCAGAGTATAAAACCTATTCGAATAGCCTAGCCCACGGTACTGGGCGAGTTACGGTTTGGTCACACAACAAGTGTTTCTTCTGGGAATGGATGGGTTGGCGTGAGTTGTTTTGAAAAAGTGTCCGGTAGTTGTGCCGTGTGCTATGGCGGACGAGGAGTCCGGTAGCAATTTAAAACTTGGATCCTGTGTGGATCAACCCTATGTGTTACTTAGTGCAAGATAATGGCTTTTGAAAACCCTTTTTTTCAAATAAACCCATGCATAACAATTAGCTTTCCGCAAATTAAACCCTAGTCTTATCCTTGATTTACCCTGTGCATTATATTCTGTTTATACCCCCTCCGTGGGTGTGGTTGGACTTGCTGAGTACATTTGTACTCTCACCATTCTTAATTTTTACAGAGGAGGATCCGGACTTCATTCCCGAAGACGTTGAGTAGGGTTTCCGTCCTGCACCCAACCTTGCCTGTGGATAGGGTCACCCGCAGGAAGTTTCGTATGGCGCAAGACTCTGATGACCCCCTCTTTGTAGTTAATATCGTTGTGTGGGTGTTAGTTGTTATCCTCGCGATGGTGGCGCTTCACTGCCCACTTTCGCATAGAGTTGTACGGTGATATACCATCTGATGTAATAAAAGTGTTATCAGCCTCCTGGGACTGATATTATATTACTTTTAAGTCTTCTCTTATGAAGGGACGCTTCAAGTGTCTTCCCAGAATCTTAATTGAGACCCATCCTTTATCATGAAAATTCCGAATCTTAAAAAATCTCGTTTTACCTTCATCAGGCTCGCCCAGAAATGTGAATCTCCACTCTTCCACTGGACCTGTACCAAAGGTTTAGACCCTAGATATTTATTGCATAAGATCTGCTACCATGTACCATCTGTTGTTAATAGGTGATATAGCCACTTACTGAGCAAAGCTATGTTTTTAAGTTCTAAATTGTGAATCCCTAGTCCCCCTTGATCCTTAGGTTGACACAGGATGTCCCACTTTGCTAGTCGATACTTTCTTTTATGCTCGTCACTTTGCCAAAAAAATCTAGGTCGAAAATAATCCAACTTTTTACAAACCCCTTTTGGGATTTGAAAGAAGGACATCATGTACATGGGCAAGCTGCTCAGAACAGAATTAATGAGTGTTAAACGACCTCCAGTTGAAAGGTGTTTACCTTTTCAACTACTGAGGAGTTTTTTAAACCGTTCTTGGATCTTCAGCCAATCACTATTAGACAATTTCCTATAATGAATCGGAATACCTAAGTATCGGATTGGGAAAGATCCTGTGTTACAGCTAAACAGTTTCATGTACTGACTTTCGTAATTCTTCGCTTCTCCAAAGCAAAATATTTCACTCTTATGGAAATTAATTTTGAGGCCTAATAGCTGCTCAAAAGCAAAAAGAATATTCTTCATGTTATGAGCTTGCTCTAGGTTATGGTCCATAAAGAGAATTGTATCATCAGCATATTGTAGTATTGATAGCCCCTCATCTACCAAATGGGGCACCACACCACTCAGCAGACCCTCTGCTTTTGCTCTCTTAATGAAAAGTATGAGCATATCCTTAAAAGTTGCTGATGCCCTTAACAACAGGAGGTGGATTTCAGACCTAAAAGGTGCTCTCACCGTGGATGTCATAATTGAGTATCTGCAACTCTGGGATCTTCTTGAGAATTTTGAGTTGCAGCCAGCTGTAGAAGACACACACATTTGGCAATTCTCCACCTCGGGTTCCTACTCTACAAAGTCAGCTTATGAGACACTTTTTACTGGGGCCATCCATTTTAGTCCCTGGGAGAGAATTTGGCAAAGCTGGGCCCTGGGTAAGTGCAAATTCTTCATGTGGACAGTGGCACATAAGAAATGCTGGACAGCTGACAGACTTGCAAGGAAAGGACTTCGTCATCCAGCAGCTTGCCCACTTTGTGATCAAGCAGATGAAACAATTGACCACCTGCTGATCTCATATGTTTTCAGTCGGCAAGTTTGGTTTGCGATGCTGCATGACCTTGGCTTGCAGTCACTCGCACCACAAGCTGGGGAAAGAATTTTCGAGGATTGGTGGGCGTCTACAAGTAACAGAGTTTCAGGTCAAGTGCAAAAAGGGGTGAACTCCATCATCATTCTTGGCTCCTGGTCCTTATGGAATCACCGTAATCGCTGTGTCTTTGATGGAATCAGCCCTAATTCGTCCAGTGTCATCAGGATTATCAAAGAAGAAATGCAGCAATGGTCTTTTGCCAGGGCTCGAGGAGTATCTCATCTCCTCGCCCTAGCAGCTCCAGCCACTTAGAGGCTTCTGGTCTAGTGTTTCGGGTCATGACTATCTTTTTTGTAAGAGTCTCTTAAAACTGGTTTTTGGGTGAGTTGCAGGCCCATCATTTCTGTAACATTTTGGGGATCTTTTCCCCTTTTCTTCTTAATATATTGATGTGCAACTCTCCTGCGTGTTCGAGAAAAAAAGTGTGAGCATATCGGCTACTAAAGTAAAAAGGATGTGTGAGAGTGGATCTCCTTGCCTAAGTCCTTTCTTTGTTTGGAAATATGGACCCACCTCGTCGTTGACATTTATTGCTACACTTCCGCCTGAGATGAAAGACTTAATCCACTCAATCCACTTGTGTGAAAAGCCTTTCAGCCGAAGCGTCTGAATCAGGAAGTTCCACCTCACTTTATCATAGGCTTTTTCGAAATCTATTTTGAAAATTACCCCACTCTGGTTCTTGCGATGTAATTCGTGAACTGTTTCATGCAAGATCACAACTCCTTATAAAATGTTTCGGCCACGCATAAAAGCCATTTGTGAAGGACTAATTATGTTATTTGCGACTGAGTTGACAAGGATTGTCGCCACTTTAGTGAAGATTTTGAAACTCACATTCAGGAGGTAGATCGGCCTGTATTGCTGGATTTTGCTGGCTTCTTGTGTTTTCGGCAATAACGTTATGACACCAAAATTTCGACTGAAGAGAGGAAGATCACCGTTATGCAGATCATGAAACATTTGCATGAGGTCCCCATTGATGACGTCCCAAAACTGCTGATAGAATTCAGCTGGGAAGCCGTCTGGTCATGGCGCTTTGTTATGATCCATATGTAAGGATCACCGGGGTGTCCGACCCTAGATGGGGAGGGGGTGAATAGGGTCGCTAATCGCTTTTTAACCTAGGGCTCAAACTACTTGCATAAGATAAGCCTAACACGTCCTACACATGCTAGTTATGACTAAGGTTTATCTATGCAACTCTCTACTTACCCCTAAAAACTTGCAACCTATAGCCAATCCTAATCAAACCAACTAGGAAAGTAAAGGCACACAAGAAAGAGTAAATGCGAAAATGTAATATGGTAAGTAAAGAGGTAAGTGCAAGAGGGGTGCAAACTCCCGAGTAGACACGGTCATGTAACGTAGTTCGGCACAAACATCTACGTCCACGGGACACCGAGGCTCTTCCGATCACCGTCTTGCACTACGCTACCAAGGCGATGCCGGCAAGCAAAGGCAAGTGCCCACAAGACACTGAGTCTCGTGCACCGCCACCGTCTCTCTCGGTCACCCGGCCAAAATCCACTACGGAGCTTCTCCACCAAGGAGGGGGCCTCCTCTTCCCCCGCACAAAGTGTCATTGCCACTCCACACCAAGCCGGAGGGTCACACGACGGATCACAAGGATTGCTTGCCGCAGCAAGACTTCTCTCAAGGGAGCTCTCGCAAGAACTAATCCCAATTACAAGCACTAAGCACTCTCACAAGTGTGCTTAAGCCTATATGATGTACAATGAAGCTCTATGGTGGTTGGAGATGTTCTTGGGTGTGTGTGGGATGTCCAGCAACTCCAGCAATCTTCAAATGGCCGGGGTGAGGTGTATATATAGGCCACCAAGTCTTGTAGCCATTGCTCCAACGGTCAGCTGAAAATCTGTGTATCACCGGAAGAACCGATGCCTCTGGCAGGGGTAGCGTCGGTTCTTCCGGTCACTCATAAACCGAAGTAGCCGTTGAAGTCCTGACAGCTGACGCAGTGACCACCGGTTGAACCGATGCTTTGTTCCGATGCATCACTGGTTCATCCGGTGCTTAAGGATCTTTTCCTGGGCGCTGACATCATTGCATCGATGGTATACTCCGATGCTCCGTCGGTTGATCCGATGCTAAAGAAACTTCTCCTGGGCTCTTGACATCGTCTCTGGAACATAGGACGCCCAATGCACCGATGCCCCTTTTTGACCCGTCGGTTCATCCGGTGCCCATAAGCTGACTTGGCTTTGATTCCCTTCTGCTATGGCGTCGGTTCTTCCGACAACCATCGGATGCACCGATGCTTCATGCGTCGGTTCTTCCGGTGCTTCAGACCGAAGAGCTTTCAGGGCGCTGCCCTGAGACCCGCTATGCCTATATTCTCTTTCTCTTTGTCATCACTTGAACCTAAAGGCCTGAGAATGGTCATCTTAACAATCATGTTAGTCCAAGTGTTGTGTTGTCATTTGATCACCAAAATCACTCGAAATGGCATAAATGGTGCCATATTCGTTACACCATATCAAAGATTGCATCCCGAATCTCCTTTTCAGTGAAAGGAGCTACGAGGAATGCATTCTCTAGTGGACTGACTTGAGGGATATCATCCGTCCTATCGCTTAGAGTAAAATTATTCTCTTCAGGAGGACCGAATAATTCTTTGTAAAATTGGGTGATATAACCTTTGAGGTTATGTTGTCCCTCAATTTTTCCACCCTCATGTTCTAGGGAAAAGATACGTTTCTTACGATGTTTGCCATTTGCAACCATCTGAAAGTATCGAGTGTTATTATCCCCCAAAAGAATGTCAGTCACTTTGGCTCGTTGATAATACTTGAGTTCCTCCTCTCGCAGGAGTTTTATCAAGTCATCCCGGGCGGATTCCAGTTGATTCCTCTCCACGTCCATGAGTGTTCTAATTTCAGCTTGGGTGTCTAGGTTCGTTACTACCGATTGGAAGTTTTCCTTTTGTGCTTTATACAACCCATGGTGGTGGCGAGCCCACCCCCGCAAGTGCTTTTTGAGTGCCCCCAATTTTCTATTCCAGCGATGCACTGAATTTTGACCGCTAACCGGTTTATTCCATATTTCTGCGACCCGCTCTTTAAAATCCTCATGGGATAGCCAACTAAGTTCCATTTTGAACTGCTTTGCATGTCCCGTATAGGATGGGTCACCCGTTTCCAAAAGTAACGGGGTATGATCTGAGACGCCTCTGTCAAGCGCATGCACTGTTACCATCGGGTATTTGAATTCCCATTCAGTTGTCATTAGAACTCTATCGAGTTTCTCATAGGTCGGATCCGGTAGAGAGTTTGCAAAGGTGTACTGTCTCCCTGTCAAATCTACCTCCCGAAGATCAAAGCTATCAATTACGACGTTGAACAGGAACGGCCAGCGATGGTTAAAATTATCTTTATTCTTTTCCTTACTATGCCTCATGATGTTAAAATCACCACCAATTAAGGTGGGCAACAGATTCTGTTGACACGTACGAACGAGTTCTGACAAAAAAGCTTATTTGAATTCCTCCTGTGCCGGACCATATAATGCCATCAAAATCCATTTGAAGTCATCGTTTCTGTTTCGGAGATGGAACTTAATAAAAAAATTCCCCTTCCACAATAATGGATAGATCAAGGACTGTTGAGTTAATTCCTAGTAGAATGCCGCCCGACCATCCCCTGGGTGGGAGGCAATGCCAGATAAAATCCGCGTCGCCAGAAAGACGCTTAAGATTTGATCTAGACATGTCCTGTTTCACGGTCTCCATGACGGCAACAAAGTCTAGTTTGTGATCCCTGATTGCATCTGAGATGTATCTATATTTAGCCAAGTCTGAAAGACATCTGCTATTCCAGTAGAATCCTTTCATGGGGTAACACTTTTGTTTAGTTTTTGGGTTTTCTTCTGCGCCTTGGCTTTTTTAGATGTTGATTTAGACTTACGTCCGGCCACCTTAAGGTCACAAATTCTCATGCCTAGGTCCAGATTTAGTGGGAAAGGAGCCTATTTTCATTTTCAGGATCCTCCTCGTCACTTAAATCAAAAGGATTTAAAACGGTATCCATTCTTTTATTTTTTGGTTGAACCGTAACTTTGTCCACTTGATTCGTTTTAGTGCATTCAAGGAAACATTAATCTCTTTGGAATTGCTACCCATAGATATCCCGATAGACTTTAAATTTGCAACACAATTGTCCACAGGAAACTTTAAAGCAGAAGAGATGTTACCTGGTGAGGACGTCCCTGCCGGGCTATCCAGATTCCATCTTGCAGTGCGTCGCTTGGCCCTTTCCAATACATGCTCGTCAACTGCAGGTATCCCATCTGCAGTATACGAGTAATTAGAACGAGCGCTTCGACGTTTGCCATCTACCAAAACTGACCCCTCTTGGGTAAAAGAATTGGAAGTAATACCTTCAATTATTTTATTTGGTGTCATGAAACAAGTCGATGCCGACTGTCCTGACTCCATCTGCGAAGGTGAGGTAGCTTCTTCTATAACAGGAATAGAATATTTGTCTCACTCCCTGTCTGGCCCTGCGAGGCTGCCGCAAATATTTCAAGTGATGTCATGTTTATAACATCAAAACAAATATTTGTCGTTTGTGAAAAAGGGTGAAGCTCACTCTCGGTGATAGGAGAGGTAGCAGAATGTGCAGGATGTGTGCAACACCCAGGCCCAAGCACCACCTCCTCGCAGCAACTCTGTAATGCCGTGTTGCCCGCCACTTGCGGCGGCTTCGCTGTCCCTGCAGCCTCCTTTTCGGACAGCCTAGGATCTACAATAGAACAGGAAGCATGAGGCTGCTTACACATATTTAAAACACCTAATTTCGGAAAAAACAAAGGATGATACTTACTAGCAATGCATCCAGAATCCGGTCTAAAACCCATCTTGGGTACTGTCACCGCAATCGGAGGCAACTTATCATCCTTTTTCAAAAAGACTAACGGCTTTGGCGGAGGACACGGATACTTGTCCTCCAACCCTGTGCGGCATCAAAGAATAAAACACGCGCAAATTGATCTTCACTTTGTCAGTGTCAGGGACAAAGTATCTCTAGGTGGAAGTATTGCATGTTCCATCTGTGTCACAATTTACAGACATATTCACTAAAGGCCTGCCACGAGTACCATTTGATGAGTTCAGAAACAGCCTGCACATTTCACCACGTCCAGGCTGGGGGGGGGGGGGGGGGGGGGGGGGGGGGCTACAGGAGATCCGTTCTTCAATTACACAAGCAGAGGCTCTCCTCAGATGTAGCTCCATTTGACTAGTGTGTGATCCTTATCACCGCTCATGTAAATAACCCCTGTACTTGTACTGTGCCTATATTAAGGCTTGGTGATATCAATAAAGATGAGGCATCCTGCCGTTCTGCACTCATTCCTTCCTAGCCAGGCCACTGTAGAATAAAAGCAACATGAAGAAGCAGCGGATCCTGCTCCATGTTCTCTTCTTCGTCTTCCTCTTCATCCTCATGGCTGCCCTTGCTGTTGATGCTGATGATCCACAGGAGCTGCAGGTAAGTTAGTTGATCTGACCTTACCTTTGCATCCTTGGATCACAAGAACACACACGCAAAAAGCATCAGATCTGGCTTATGTATGATGATGATGCAGGAGCAGCATCGATCCCTGCTCCAGGCTCCCCCAAAGATAGGTAACGACATGTGCAGCTAACTCCTCTCATGCTTCCTCCTGAACATTGGACAAGATAGATAGACAATCATATCAATATAATTGTTGTCTGCCGATCGATGCTGCAGACTGCCCGTCAAGCTGCATGGTGCGCTGCGGCAGAAACTGGAAGAACAAGATGTGCAACAAGATGTGCAACGTCTGCTGCAACCGCTGCAGCTGCGTCCCGCCAGGCACCGGCCAGGAGACACGCCACCTCTGCCCCTGCTATGACACCATGGTCAACCCAAAAACCGGCAAGCCCAAGTGCCCGTAGCCTGGTGCCTCAGGCCAATCTGGCAATTTCTGCCGTTCGTGTTATCTATGTATGCTATCATCTTCATGTTAACTATATCAACTGATGATAAATAAACACCAGACTTTCTCCTCATTCATGATCATCTGCATTGTGCTTCCTGATCGTCCATCATCACTTGCAGTTGTAGCATATACTTAACAAAGTCACGAGGTGGCATATACTAACAGTCAACACTAACTGCAGTGGTGGTTGTTTTCATATGTACACATCACCCTAAATCCGACAAAACTCACTCCCTCTGCTATCTTCCACAGATCCCTGCTAATATACATACAGATAAAGAGTACTGTAGTTCGCCTAGTTCCCAGAGCTAGATCTGCAACGTGCACAGCTCCAGCCGCTGCTTCAGGAAGAAGCTATCGGTAGCGTGAGATGAAGAACTCGTAATCTGGGTGCCTGTTTCTAGTCATCTGCCCACTCTTGGCCACGTTGGCCCTGGACATCGCCGCTGCAGCATCATTCAGAGCTCGCACCCTCTGCTTCAGAACCTGGGGCGCTTCACTACACTGTCCATCCTCTGCTGGCACACTAGCTTCTGGATCGGGTTTGCTCATCTCAAACCACTGCTCCGCCTGCATTCGCAAAATAAATATAAAGGTGAGAACCGACCGACAGAGCACGATAAAAGCACCCTACCACTGCACATGGCCAGGACTGCTTTCCCAGCAGCATTGAGCAGGGCCCCAAAAAAAACCAACACTCCACATGGCCAGGGCCCACCACTAATCCAACATTTACCAAGTCACAAATGAGCAGCAGCTCCACTAAAGCCTCCAGAGTCCTTTTGACTCTAATGCATGTTCTAGATGAACCTTTAATAAGGGCACTAGATTGGGGAAAATAGTCTTTGTAAAGGTTCAATGTGTTCAGTTGATTTTCTGCAAAAGACAGGATCTTGGTCTGCTGGGAAATACCACCAGGTAGCTACGGTTTAGCTAGTTCAAACCATTTTCAAGATGACCATCCAGTAAGAAATATGTTTAAGATGCAAATCAAACTGTAACCATCTCAGGACGCAGAAACATCAAGCTTGGAAGCCTCAAACCATGCAAACCATTTTCAGTTAATAACCATGTACCGCAAGATAAGTTGGTCCTTTACCTTGTCATTGTAAGACTGCAGGCCTATGACAGGCAAAATAACAGCCCCATCTGCTGAGCTACTCCGACCAATCCAGTGCCCAAGAGAATGATATGTCAAGAATGCAGCCTGCAATTTACCATCTGGTATACGGTATATGGGATACCATGCAACACAATACCTGAAATTAAGACAAGTTTTACACATCTACATACAAGCAAAGCAACATGATAATGGCATGCACAGATATAAGTAGAAAGCATATAACAGACCAAGAGGCTGGATGGAGATCACGCAGGCTCAGCTCCAAACTCTTCGGGTCTCCAAAAATTTGGCAATTCACAGGTTTCGCACCAGCAATCAGCTCATTTACCCTAGTAGGAGTGCAGTGAGTCTTCTATTAGAACGTTTTATTACCAAAGAAACACATTTCCTAGTTTTCAGTGTACAAGAATGAACCACAAGTCGAAAATCATAAACCATTAGTAACAAGGAATGGCTCAAGTGCAATAACAAGGAAGATAGTAAAAATGGGAATTTTTATAATAAACAAGATTATCGCCATCATCGTAACTAAAAGGCTAACAATAAGCATGAAGGCACCCTGTTTATATATAATTACTAATTTAACTCACTTTTCAAACAACTGTCGCCGCGAGTATGGTTGTTCGGATTCAAAAAATTCAAACATGAGCTCGCCATTGACTAACTGTTGATCATCTTCAGTGTGAAAGGTAGATGATCTGTTCCTTGGATTAGATTGTTGTGGCAGAAGCTTTGCAAAGATAGGTGGCAGGTTCTGATGCGGAGATGTTTCACATGTCATATCCCCATCCATTGTTTTCTTAACAATGCTTCCACCACTGGTTCCTTTAGTCTTTTTGAAAAGTTGAATGGCAGATAGATATGGCACGAAATAGGTAGTAACCTGGCAATGGCTATTCCCCAAGCCTTTTGATCTACGGAAGTCCTGTGCCTTTACTTCCAAACCATAGCAGCCAGGTTCTTCGTACCACCTCCACACAGTTCTTAGAGTGATTTCTGCAGTCTGATGGAAACATAAACCATCCCCCACACATTCTTGCAAGTAAGATTTACAGCCAGCAGGGCAAGGGTTACAGTGCACAACTGGAGAAGCAGAGCTAACAAAAAGTTCAAAATCTGCAAGAGGCCTACCAATGCGAAGTTGGATGTCTTCTGATCGTCGCTGTGCTGTGAAAACATAACTGATGGCTTCTTTTATCTTGTTGTAACCAGTCTCGATTCCATCATGTGCTTGACTTTTCAAATCGGTGCATTCAGATGAGCTCAGTTTAGATGTCATTTCACTAGCTAATTTGCTATCTTCACCATCCGTTGATACAGGACCAACTGAATCGGAAATATAATTAGCTGGAACTATACCTTTGACAACAGAAGCCTCTGAGATATCTAAATGGATCACATTAGACGCTTCTTTCTTTCCAACAGGAACCCATTTCTGTGACAGGTGTCCACCAGCAGAATAACACTTACAGGATTCTTGAGAATTATTCTCTGTTGTTAGCTTCACACATCGAGCTTCCTCAGTTTCTGCAGTGCAATTATCTGTACACGAGTTCTTGGAGCTCCAACTAGTGTATGTGCCCTTGTCTTGAGGACATAAAGAGTAAGGATCTGATATGTGGGCACCATCAGAAGCAGCTCGTAGCGTCAAATCTGGAAACAAGTTCGAAGATACTGATGCAGCTACATCAATACTAGATTGTGAACTCTCATTTCCCTCAGTTGGATAGTTGCTGCTATCTCCAGTTTGAACAACTTTGTCAGTTGACCAAGAATTTGAGGTTGATCTACCACCAATGTCATTGGCATGAACTAGCTGCAGCGTAGACAATTCTTCTTGCTGCAAGGAATCCTTTGGCACCTTGGGGATATTGTTCCTAGGAGCATAGTAGTTTTTCAATGACTGAGAACCTTGTTTCGAAGAAGAGCTTTGCTGGTGTGGGAAGGGCGCTTGCTTCTTGTAGATGGGGAAAAATGTTTGGCATGAGCCCAATGCATCTTCTTCTTTAGTAGACTCCAGTTCAACTGTCCCATTTGGGGACTCATGTTTGCATGCTTTCCTATTCTGATTATGTTTCGCCCGATTTCTTGTTGGATCTTCCTGTACACCCTTGTTACTGTCCTCGTGTGCACTCTTTTCCTGAATAGATGAATTACTTGAATGTCCTGCTTTAGATATGACCTTGTCATTTCTTTCCACTCTCTGCCACACAGCCAAACTATCTTTTCCATTATTCTTGTTCCTATTAGCACTCATTACTCTGTTAGACACAGTTAGATCACTGTAACTCGTTGTTTTTCTTGATCTTCTGTTGCTGCTCACTGAACAAATTTTAAGAGAGTCCTTACTGCTGCAGGCCTCACTGCTGCACTGAACTCTTTCAGTATGACTCCAACTATCAGTAACATCCTTAGACGAACAAGATCTGCTCTCTAAATGATAGTTGGTACCTTCAGCATGAGCAGCAGTAAGATGTGGCCTTATCAACTGGCACTTACTCACATCATTCAGCCCTGTGGAAGCCACCGGTTGAGAATGATCATGACTATTTTCACCATTCTTAGTTAACCTGGCGTCAACATTGACACTGTAGTTCCCACTATTGTCATTGCTCCACTTGCTAAAGAAGGAATCTGTAGTGCCATAATCGGGGTTATAAACATAGGCACATGGAAACTTCTGGCAGCTTTTGCTTTCTTCCCCCAAGCCATGTTCAGCGAAAGTGGATCCGTCGAAGTCTGAAGAATCAGTAGTATTTGATTCATCGTTCAAGTAAGGAACACAAGTGCAGCTTAATCTCCCTCCTGTAGCATCATTAGATGAACCAGCACATTCAGAACCATCCATCTCATCAGTTCCTAGTGAAGATAAATTCAACATAGTACCACATTTCACAGAGTCATTGTTGTTCTCACCACCCAAATGGGCTTTTTTAACCAAAAGGCTACCAGAGGATGTAATCTCTGACAATTTATCAACAAGTAAATTGGACGGAAGTACCTCCGTAGGAGAAACACCGTAAGTATTCTCTTCAAAAGTGCTTTCTGATGCCAAATTCAGCTTTTTACGGGTCGTTCGCCCGTGCTGCTTCCCTTTCTTGTTTCCTTTCTTTCTAGTACTCCTTTTTGAAGGTTTGTCATCATCATGCAAAATATCAGAATCAGACCTCAGAATAGTAGTGACAGGCTGTGAGAACTTCTTTTCAACCACATGGCAGGGGGGGACTGCTACCGATGAATTGCAGATGGTTTTCCTTTGTCGAGATTGACTTAAGGTGCCTCCTCTGTGTGGGTTTCCATTGGAAATTGGTTTAGAAGAATCTGCCTGATCATGCATGTTTCTTTCATTCAGCTGGCCCAAGCAACATGGTAGTATTGGCTGTGCAGATAATAACTCAAGGCCCTCTGTACCTAGATCTCCTGGTGTCAAAGAGATTACTTTGTTGGCCTCTTGAATGCCAGAAAAAAATGGTGCCGGTTTCCAATCTGAATCATGCCCAAGTGGAAGTATTGTTGATGCAGTGTCCCTGCCACACCACAAAAACACAGTAAACAAGTAGCTTTGCAGAAAATTGCAAGAACAGATGGGTTGCAAGGTGTTTGGTTATGCTGGCTGAATCCATGGTGACATTGTATATGAATATGATTACATAGTTATACAAGGCTAACAAACCAACAAGGAATCCGAGAAGACTAGGTGACAATAGATTTGATTTTTAAGAGGCAAAAATTCAGAACAGCTGTTTTTTTGGTTCTTCCTTCACTTTCAACCAAGCAAAGAAACTTTGTAACTAACCAATATTTAACTTCCACAGCTGTCAAACAGGCAGACACTCTGACTTAAATGCACGGTGACTTGGTCACTGACAACTGGGTCCGAGCGCCCTGGAACCCACATGTCAGTGACAAAGTCACAGCTTGCAGTTACATCAGAGGATCCGGTTGCGAAACTCCTAGATAGATTTTATTGTGTTGATGGGTAGCGTCAGCTTTATTGATGTTAGAATAGTAAGAACTGGTAAATATTTCTAGTTGACGGTCCCTACTCTCTTCATTGTTCTGGACCGATTAAGTTGTTCAGTTGATTTATAATTTTCTTGTAAAACAGTATCAACAGCATCAGTAGACCAGAATACCAGATACACTCTGTCAAGTTCATCAGTGATAGTTGCTAATGGAAGCACGCAGAAACAGTCAATTACCTGTTCCCTGGATGAACAGAAACAGGTTTTCGTATCAGAGGACCCTGAAAAGGAGATAAAAATGCCATGTCAGTGTTGATGAAGCCAGGTAATCTAGACCATGAAAGAACAAGAGAACAATGCATCATAATGTATACCTTCGAAAAGTGTCTTTGGTCGAAAGATCTGTTGCACTGAATATGTGGTGTGCTCTGTACCCTTGTGTCAATTACTTCAAGTGCACACGGCATTTCTCGGAAAACCTGTGATCACATGAGAGTTTAATAACATACATTTCTATTTAGATGATGCAAGCATATCAGCAGCAGCATAAAGATCTTTCTTTGTTCTGATCAACAAGATTTACGGAGGTAAAGAAGCAAGCTGACGGTCTCTTCAGCAGGTAGAATCGCCACACAATTGTCGATAAGCAACACAGCAATCAGGAAGTAAATATTTTTTAAATAAAAACTGAGACACTTTAAGATATGTTATTAAGTTGGTGGATGAGACTGGCAAATACATAATTCGTGAAGTGGAGACATTGCAAGTTATAAAACTAGAGCACATGGACAGCATGAAATTAGCAGTTTTGTGTACCTTTCGAATGATCTTTCCATTTTGAAAGTTTCGATGAAAATTGTGTCACATATGACAGGTGATGATAGCAGATAACATTCCCATAGTTGAATACATGTACAGGAACTAACCAATTTGAAATGTGGAATCAAATTGCCCTATAAGGCTATGACAACATAGCAACACAAGTGGAAGCAAACAAGGCCTTCATGCAACACCTAGTCCGTTACTTAATCCGCAATAAAGCAAATGGTATCGCCATAAGCTAAGCATGAAGCTACAAACTAGGGTCCAATAAGAAGTCGCAGCCGTCCATAACAAAAATGGACGCCTATGGAGTTTTGCCCATAGTGATTAACAGCACTAAATACAAGCGAAGAAATTTTCCACTAATCTGGTAGGTCTAGTCTAACTAACCACAAAGAAATCAAACTCGGCAGAAATTTGGTGTGGCTTCTGAGCCGAGTTTAAGTACTAAGCAGGAAATAAGCAGGCAATCCGGAAAGTAAAGCTAGAGAAATTTTAACAGTGGCTGGCGTATCACCGGCCAAGATTGCAGATAATCTGAAACAGCTCACGCGTAGGAAGGAAAGGAAAGGAAAAGAAAAGAAAGAAAAACAATGAAAAGAATCTGAGGAGGGTTGGTAAAGGGGGGACCTCAAGGATAGGATAGGATGCATGACGATCACCGTAAGCGAGCTGCGAGCGATTGCGGGATCGAAGCGGAAGGGGACAAAATGTGGAGGCTAGAAGAGCGCGGAAATCCCTAGAGAGGATTAGGAGCAATCTAACAACGGAATATTGAAGATTATATTTTTTTCTAAAAAATAAATATTGGCAACGACAGGAAGGAGGAGGAATGACCGAATGAGGATGATGAATCTGCTGGAAAGCGGACAGCGAAACGCGGGACGAAAATGGGAGGGCCGAAAAAAGCCTGCCGGCGCTAAAAACAGCGCGCACGGGCGCAAAAACACAACAAAGGAGCACGCTTTGGCTTTAGAGTTTAGACTGATGATGAATGAATGAATTCGTCGGCATGCTTGCTTACTCGAGATAAGATGGTGCGCTCCCTATCTTCCTCTCTCCCTCCTCCGGCTCCGGCGCCGATCCTCCCGTCCCGCTCGATCGAATCGAAACCCCCTCCGTCTGTCTGGGACTGGAAGCCACCACTCGAACTCGAAGTAGAGGGATTCCAGAGAGCAGCAGGAGGGGGAGGGGGAGGAGGAGGCGGAACGGAGTGGGATGCGATGCGATGCGATGCGATCGATCGATGGGACTTTTCGATTCCCAAGGCGAGAAAGCAAATGCAAAGCCGTTCGTTTCGATTTGGGATAGCTCCTCTCTCTCCCCCCCCCCCCCCCCCCCCCCCCTGTGCGTGTGTCTTGGTTGGTTACTCTCCTCTATCTCTACCGAGGGGACGCCTAGCAATATTCCGTTCTCCTGTCATATCCTTTTCTAATCCTCCATGCACTTTTTTATTCCATTTCCAAAAAAAATTAAAAGGTTTTGCGGGTCCCTTGTTTTGAATTTACGAATTTTCAAATAAATTAACATCATTTGTGTATATCTTGATCGCATTTTTTTAATTTCTTCAACAGGACAAATGAAAACCCTTGCTTCCAAAATGAATTTGTCTTGAACATCTATTTTATTCTAAAAGCAAAGATAGTACTCCCTCTGTTCCAAATTATAAGACATCCCAAGAATCTTGGAGAGTCAAAGTAATCTCAAATTTGACCAAGATTATAGAGAGAAATATAAAAATTTATGACATCAAATTGATGTACTATGAAAATATAACTAATAAAGAATCTAATAGTACTTAGTTTATATACTAAATATCATTATTCTATTATATAAATTTGATCAAACATAAAAAAATTTGACTCTCCAAAATTATTGGAATGTCTTATAATTGGGAACGGATGGAGTAGTCTATAAAATCTGCCAACTCTTTCCTCCGATTTTTTGGCGGAACCTATGTTCCAATAACTGATTTTTTTTATCCTCTACCCTCAAACCATGAGTTCCTGTATCTTCGAAAAATATTTTCTTTTGTTGGTGCTACAATGCATTACAACTTCTTTTTACTGCATTACGCGGCTACCTTGCTATGGTGAGAGTGAGAGGTGTTCTGGTACATTTGAACCGCCCCCAAAAATGCTTATATTGATACATATGTAAGATAGTTATGCCAAAAATATATTAGCTTCCTAGTAAAAAGCATTAATTCATACAAATCTATAACTCCAAACTTTTAGAGAATTGTAACATAATGTATTTTGATAGTATATTTTCTTTTAGAAAACTATAAAATTGTTGTTCCATAAAGGGTCCAATGTAGGTTGTGTTTGGGAGGACTTATTGCGGCTTCGGCTTCACATGTTTTGAGCAAAATGAGGCAATATATCGTGTAAGATAGGGTAAAAATGAACTAGGAACCATATTAAATTACTTTTTTTTGGCTTCACCAGTGAAGCCCTTTTGAAAGAGCTCTCTCAAATAGTTTCTTAATACTTAATAGATATGTGTAATTTACGCCTAAATAGCTTAGGCCATGTCTATAATCGATGCTCACGCCTATCCATTAACTCCACCAGCCTAAGCTGAGAGGACTCGAGTTCAAATGAAATGGATTTATTATTTCAGTCTAGGCTATTTTTTCTTTGCCATCAACATGTGCCAAAACCATCTTTAAATGAGCATGATGTCGGGCTTAGCCCATTTAACCCATGCCCTAACCATCCCGATGAGCATGACAGGACGAACCTACTACATGGCTACGTATCGCTCAAATCTACTGAATGGCAGGAGTAATTGTTACAAGCTCAGTCATACGTGGTTGCCACTAAAGGATAAATGGATAGTCGGAAAGAAAAACCATGAATTAAATTTAGTAAAAAATTTATTTTACTCCTCACCAATTCACTTTATCCGCTTAACCTCCCGAGTAAAATTTAGGCTCAATTTACTCCCCTGAAAATTTCAATTAGTCCAATCTACCCTCTAATATTATTTCTCCTTTTTTTCTCCGCATACAAAATTTATCACAGAGATGCAATTCTAAATGAAAAATATTCATGGAAAAATCAAAATGTATTTTCCTAGCATAGAGCATCATATTATAAGTTACATTGCAAAATTTAAAGTTAAAATTTCACTTGCGCATGGAGAAATAAAAAAGAGAAATCTCGGTAGGTAGTAGATTGGAACAATTGAAATAGCTTGAGGAAGTAAATTGAGCCTTAATTTTATATGGTTTAGTGGACTAAGTAAATTGTTGAGGGAAGTAAAATGAACTTCTTATAGGGCGCTAAGAAAGTGGATAAGAAGCTGTAGGTGCACGTAGCATATAAAAATGGTTGCAGGCGAAGTAAATCTTGTTGAAAAGAAAGAATAGAAATGGTACTAGAATCTTACATATGTCCTAGGCCCCGGAAGAATAGAAATAAGAGCAATTCTTTTTGAAAAGAAAGAATAGAATGGCAAGTATTACTCGTCTACTCCAGTGATGAACATGGGTGCTGTGTGCAGTGAGTCCACACACGAGGAGAATGACAGGAAGGGTGGTGACAAGAGGAGACTGAGAGTCAGATGGAAACAAAGCTATGCTTTTGGTGGGAATGATACTGTTTCATTCATAATTTGTAGTACAATAGTCACGGGCACATCTTTACACTCTTTTGCGCAAGCGAGAATGCAAACACAATCATCAGCAACCTCCTTTTACTGTAGTAGTAAATGCCGTTACATGTCGTATACACCGATCAAGTACTGTATCTTCATCGTATACAAAAAGGCTAATACGAGCGAAGCCGATCTCGCAGCATTTTGGCAGCTGATTTCAGCCAAGATATCGAAGCAACACGCCGTCGTTGCCAAGCACGAAGCCTTTGCTGTCATCAAGGAACCTGTGCCAACAGGCAAAAATACAAAACATCAGAATCACAATGTTTCAGAGGAATATGATCGAATGCGGCACTTGCATGCCTATCGATCATCCATGAATATTTTTGCTTTGCTGCTTACTTGACGGAGTAGAGGTTGGCGGCAATGTTGTCGGCAGCCTTGTCGCGCACCCAGCTCTTCCCTCCGTTTGTGGTCTTGAGCAGGACGCCACTTCCACCAGCAGCCCACGCCTCGTCCTGCAGTGGCATTGCATGCATTGGAATTGGAATTGGAAATGGATCACATCACCATCCCATTATGGCATTACACTTACACATAGTCTCATTGATTGGGAGTACGTGTATCCGGCTGCTGACTGCTGATTGCAATTCTAGTTGCCTCGTACTACTACTGAATTACCTAGTTGCCTTTTACTACTACCGAAGAAGTACCTGTGAGCGATAGCCGACATCAAGAATCCCAAACCCCCGGCTCTGCACTTGCACCTCCTCGAAGTCTTCAGTTATCTACGCATGGAAACAGATTACAGTTACATTGGGCAGCAAGACCATCAATGTCCAAAGAAGAGAAAACAGCAGCCCCCAAGATATGCTAAAAATCAAAGGGTACTTGCTCACCCATTTTGCAAGATGGCAAGATACACAGGCGATTCTTACCCCGGTTCCTTTGCTGAGGAAGAGTCCACCACCGCGCACCAGGAGCCAAAGCCCGCCGTCTGCTCTCCACCCCATGTTCTGAATCCGCCGTGCCACCGCCCTGTTGTGTGGTTGCCAAAATGGCTGCATACAAATGCAGATATGTTTTTTTTGAAATAAAAAAATGCAGATATGTAAATGTAAACTTCAGAAGCCACCTATGACAGAACAAAGTAATATATATCAACTAGTTGGGCGAGACCTGCCCAGGCTCCCATGTCAAATAGAAGTTCCCTCTGCTGGATACAGCAACATAGCGTCCATCAGGTGACCGGTTCACCGTGTTGAAAGTCCCAGTGTAGTAACTTGCACCGCTAATGCCACTTGAAACTGTTCTGCATCACAAACACAAGGAAGAAAAAAATGGAGGGAACAATGTCATGCATCATTGGGGGAAAAGATCCCAAAAGGCAACACAATATCTTCTCCAATTAGTATGATGTGTTTCATAATCATAACTGCTTCTTCAAACGGATAATCAAGATGGTTTCAGTTATTTCATTTCAAGCTCTTGTATGAATAATTTTAAACAAGGCACAACCTATTGCCAAGGATATGCTTCATGAAATTCGATAAGCATCTCTAACTAAGAGGATTATACTTCAGTGGTTAGGCATGAATTGGATTGTTTTACATGTCTGTACCTGTTGAGAGTAGCCGAAACAGTCTCTTGCACGGCAGCCTTCCAGTTGTAGCCGCGATTGGAAGTAACATAGATTGCCCCCTCGTCAGTAACCATCTCCGCGCTCTGCTCCCCCGTAGCTTTTATGTAAACCTGCCGTGCAATTATATATATAGTAGCATAGCATGCTATATATATATATATATATATATATATATATATATATATATATATATATATATATATATATATATATATATATATATATATATATAGGAGGAAGTGGGGATTAAATACATACCATGTTCCCAGGAAGTTGGGCACTCAAAGGTATTCTTTCCCAGCTCTCTCCAGCATCTGAAGTGTGGAGCAGAATAGCGGGCTTGCCGATGATCCAGCCTTCTTTGCCCTTGAAGCTGACTGAGTTGAACCTGTAGTTGAAATCTTCGTCCTCAGCGGAAGGGATGGAGCGAGGGAACCAGGTGTTTCCGCCATCTTTAGTCTCCAGTATCGTCTGCCTTGTCCCAAGGAGAAAGCCTGAACGAAACGAAGGAGCCTTATTTGCGTTGCCTGCTTATATATGATGAGATTTTGTATTTGTGTGTCTCGAATCTAATCCCAATGTTGTCTTGCGTTGGATTACTACTTAGGAGTACTAGAGAAGGAGACTAGTAGTACTAATACGCATCTGCATTATATGGTGAGGTGATTTGATAGATATATGTGGTACCGTGCTTCTTCAAAAAAAAAAAATGTAGTACCGTGGGAGGGGTCGTCGGGGACGAAGGCGATGTCGAGGAGTACGACGCCGGGGTCGATGGGCAGGTAGACGCGCTCCCACTGGGACAGCGCCGGCGTCTCGTCCGCC
Organism: Panicum virgatum; assembly: GCF_016808335.1. NCBI lineage: Eukaryota > Viridiplantae > Streptophyta > Magnoliopsida > Poales > Poaceae > Panicum > Panicum virgatum. Next base: position 47,768,034 of record NC_053139.1, read on the forward strand.
CGAGCCGCAGGAGGAGTCCACACGGGGGGCGAGAGCGAGACGAGAGGGGCGACGGCGGCGGCAGTGTGGGCAATGAAACGGCGGCGGTCGACGGTGCAGTCGGCCCGAGGGACAAGGAGGCGTCGGCGGCGGGAGGTGGGGAGGAGGAGGTGCAGGGAGGCGGTGGCGGTGGAGCTGGTGGCCATGGGAGGCGACGGCGAGGCGAGGCGGGCTGCTGCTGCTGCTTGTGGCTGCGCTTTCCGGTGTCTTATCCCAGTGTTTGAGTGCCTCAGTTTCTAATTTTTTAAGTACAATCTTATCCCAAAGAAATCGCGTATCGGGGATGTAGCTCAGATGGTAGAGCGCTCGCTTAGCATGCGAGAGGTACGGGGATCGATACCCCGCATCTCCAGTATTTCTCTCTTTTTTTTTCTTTTTCGAAACAAAAATTGGGCTTGAACTTGAAGCTTCACAGACCCTCCTATCTTCAGGTACCTCGGCATAACTAGCGACATCGTGCCTCTTTTTTTTTAAGAAAAAGAATCCAATACTATTGCTATGGCTGATGATGATTAGGCAGCTGGAAACTGTTGAAGAATGGTTTGGTAGATCTGGAACAGCATAACAAGTTTGACAATGGCGTGCCTGTGACGGAGTCTGCACCTAACTACTGAACAAAAATGTGTCATCTTCAGTTTTGGTGGAGATAGTGGTAGAACGAGTACCAAAATTGAACCTACGAATAATGCTCATTTGAGGAGATTTTTTGGGCTGAAATCGTGTGCACGGGATTATATTTCACTGTAAAATTGGTGAGACTTCCATAAACAAAAGTATCTTGCTTTCTTTTGGGTCAGAAAAAGGGATCTATTCTTTGGCTCAAGTGAACGAGGACACTGCTGTATCATTGAACTGAACGAATTGCTGAGTGAGGTGTTTCAGTTTAGAAAGAAGCATGCTGTTAGGTACAAATTAAAGCGATGAACATTCCCAGAAGCCCATATGCCATGACTAACTTAACCACATGTTTTTGTTTAGTAGGCTAGCAGCTGTGTTGTTGCCAAGGGAAGTGGCCATGCATGAACGAGGTCAGTGATGTTTGACCGCTGCACGAGGCAGTTCTGAGAAGGAATCAAAAGGCAGCCTTGGTCAAGGAAGGTAGCATTCCAGTTGGTCAAAGATGGATGATGCCCTCCTCTGCCTACTGCCTTAGTTGTGGTTAGGCAGCGCTTCAGTTGCACCCACCGCACAGTCTGTGTTCTCTTTTCCTTTTTGTGTCTAGTATTCTATGTCTATATATAAAAAGAAGGAATTTCTTCAAAAAAAAAAGAAGGAAAGAGGTCTGCCAGAACCGGAAAATGTGCACCACCAGTTTATCATCTGTTTTATGTCGACATGCCAATGGAAGAAAGTGACCATCTCTATTTTTATTTACATATCATATTATATTTATTTTAAATTAAATTAAATTTAGCCAACTTTAACCGAATCTATATAGAAAACTAATAATATTTACAATGCTGAATTTGTTTTTATTGAATCCACCATAAAATACGTTGGGTAGTATAGTTGTTGCTATATTTTTCTATTTATTTAGTCGATGCTGACTAACTTTAATTTAGAACAAACCTGATACAAATGTGTAAATAAAAATGAAGAGAGTATGCAACTATTATAGAAAAATACAGTAATAGATACTTGAGCAAGAGTGTGAAAGGTAGAGGAGACTGTACTGCGTGTATCACCATAACCACGTGGCTGTACCGCGTAAAGTACAGTCAAATGAATATTTTTTCTTTTTTTCCCCCATGATCGTGAATGAGGCAATGAGCTCGTGGCTCGTGCTCGTCTTCTCAAGAGAAGAGTTCCTCTGACTTTTTCTTGCTTGCTTCCTTCCATTTTGGCAGGCAGGCAGTCGGCAGAGGCTCACAAGAAAAGAAAAGGCAGACTAGACTCGCCTTTCCTCCTCCCTCCCTCCACCGACCGCCCCGCAGCAAAGCAAAGCAAAGCAACCTTCCCTTCCCTTCCCCACCGGCGATCATTTCCCCGGATTCCTGCCGAACTCGTTCGAGATCTGCCCATCGAATCCACCCCTCTCCCCACCCGCGATTTGGGAGCCTCTGCCTGCCATGGGCATCTCTCACCCTCTCTCCGACGAGTACGACGCCCTCCGCGCCGCCGTCCTCTCGCCGGAGAAGACGCCCCCCTCGTCCCCGCCGCCGCCACCCCATCACCACTGCCTGGAGCACGAGGTTTCCAGGATGGACACGCTCGCCGGCATCGCCATCAAGTACGGCGTCGAGGTAGTAATCGGTCGCCTCCCCTCTCATGGCTCTGCAGCTTTGGTTGGTAACTTCAGTCTTGGTGGTTGTGGGGAAAGCTTCTATCTTGGGATGCCCCTCCCTGCTAAATGGAAGAGGAATATGGTAGATGTGATGTTGTTGGCCAAAACTTCATCTTTTCTTCTTGCTCAACACAAGGAATGATTCTATCTCTATCGCTGGGGTGCGTCGCAAACTTGAAAAGCAAATTGAATGTGCTTTCTGACTCTGTGCCTCCACCCTTGGCAAATGTGTCTCTGTGACAACTACTGAACTTACAAGATCCAAACTTCTTTTCCTGTACTTTCTACACTTTGTTTTCGGGTGATAATGTCACGGGCAATGTGATGCGCAACTCTGAGACTTCTACAGAGTTGGTGACGACAGTGGCATCGAGTATTTGCTTTCCCAGATTTCTGGCTGCATGCATAATTAGAGTGATATGTCTTTATGTTTATCAGTGTAACTCTTATTTCCTTGTATATATCGATTTATCGAACATCATGACCCTTTGAGTTGCTGAATTGATATTTATGTTTTTTTCTCCATGTGCAGATATCGGACATTAAGAGGGCAAATGGTCTGGTCACTGACAGCCAGATGTTTGCACACAAAACACTGCTCATACCTCTACCAGGAAGGCCCATGCCAGCTGTTGTAAGATTGAGCGGTTCTGGTCAAAGAATGAAAAGGTAGATATCCCATCTTTCATGCTGCTTGTGTTTCCTATTCGCTTTGTGTCATCCAGTCTTATTTGGGTTTTGAATTTGTTGTGGAAAAAGGACAATCTATGTTTTCAGTTTTCACCAGACCTCGCTGCTGGCTATCTGGCATTGAACTGCCAAACTGTCACAATATAAGATCGAGTCATTTACCTAAACTACTCACGGCTTAGCCTCCCTTGCTTAATGGCTGACCTATCATGAAACTGCAAGTGCATTTGCACCATTTCTTGTGAGTGTTTTTCTCTCACACCAAACTCTGTTCTGCTGGCAATCAGCAACAGTGTTTTTTCTCACACCAAATCAACACCAGCCAGCCAGCAGTATTTTTTTCACATAGCAAATCAGCACCAGCCACCAACCACACGATATCCCCGTGGAAAGAAGCATACAAATGAGAAAAAACTTTATCATGGCATCTGCATATTATTTTTAGTTGAAGTGATACATCATGCATTTGTGCATTTTGAAATTAATTTTCTGTGGTTCCGCAGAGCATGGGCTCCAAACTATCAGCAAAACAGAGACACCATTGATTCACTAGATTCATCGAATTGTGGTCAGAAGGGGGCGTCACCTGCAATGAGTACCTTGCAGAGATACTATGGCCTATCATCTCAGAAAGGAAGCGCCATGGATTGCAGCACTGAAATGTCTGTGTACCACAAGGGTGGCTTCCAGAGTAATCTAAGTGAAACATTGCTGAGTTCTTCTGCAGCTCCAGGCACAAAGGGTACAGATGGAAGCTGGGAGTATGAAGAGCCAGTTAACAGGCTTTCATCAGCGAACGGTGCCAATGGGAACAAGAGCAACGGAGTACCCAAACCCAAGCAAGATGCTTCTATGCGTCGTCGGCAGAAAGCGGAAGCAGAATCTAACAGAACCGATATCCAGGATGATTTTCTAGCGGACCCAATTAAGGCAATCAAGAGTTTGTTGCCACGGCCAATTTCTAGTATCCGTCTAAACATGGATACAGGCAGCCCAGATTCAAGCCAGAAGAGCAGCATTTCGTTTCTTAATCTTAATGGGTTCAAATCTGTGAGGAAGTCGCCAAGCGCACCCAGCTTTGCAGATGCAGAAAATGGGGTGTCTATGTGGTCTAGCTCGAAATGGACCTTCAACCATGAGTCCTTCACCCGGCCGTTACTCGATGGCCTGCCAAAACCGGTGTCTGGTCGGAGGATGAAAACTGCCTTGGACTGAACGACTTAAGGTCAGCATTGCGGATTTTTCTGGCATGGTTACTATACTAGAGTGGAACAACAACTTTTATGAACCGTGCAGAGACTAGTGGATAGTGGCAATTGGAAGAGTAGGTGAGTTGGTAGAGCATGCGTGTCTTCCGTGCCAGTGGTCTGTGCTCGTTTTCGAAGGATGGTCAGCGCAGATTACGATATGGTGTATCTTGTATTAAGGGATCGGAGTTGCCCTGTGTTCCTTGCTGCTGTTTAGCTGTGGTATATCTTTGCCTCTCTGTTGGGTACAAGTGTCCAGGGCATTACCGGATCATCTATCAGTGCCATGGAAGGGATGGCTCTAGTATGTATTTGATCCATCCATCATGTTCTTGTATGTACCTTGGTCTGAAGCTTTGGTAGCACATACAGATTGATTGTACGAAAGAGTGCGGAAACCTGCGCAGCGTGTATGATGCTGATGCTGTGTTGGTGGAATCAATAGATAGATAGATACGGAGTAGATTGGTGATTCTGTTTTCAGTAATATGTGTGTTGTTTCAGTTAGTATCTTGATGTCCAGTGGATGTTGTTGCAGTTAGTTAGTATTATGCATGCCATGGCACGGAGCTGTACAGCAGTTGCTAGCCACGGCAGATGATTCGATGAAGCTTCTAGAACTACTTTCATCCATCCTCCACACGGTAGAGTGGTGGAGATGGAAACTAGTACCAACAAAGCACACACGCGTGGCGTCTGGACGATGCAGTCGGTGCCACGTCAACCAAACAATTGCTGACCTACTGAAGTTTATTGAGCTCCAATCCAATCCTCACCACTTTCAACTGCCTTTTCCCCCAAAGAAATCAGTCAGTTGCCTTTGTCATCTTTATTGTCTATAGGAGGAGTTTCCATGGCAGTTCCTCGTTGCTTCTCCCAACTCGGTTGCCTTGCTTCCTTCCTACTCCCTCTGTCCCCCAAAAAAAAAATATAAATCTCGTTTCTCGAGGAGTCAAACTATTTTAATTTTGATTAAATTTATTCAAAAAATTACTAACATTTGTGTTTCCGAATAGATGTAGTATAGAAGTATATTACATGATTAATCTAAAGATACTTATGTTGTAACACAAATATTAATACTATTTTGTATAAATTTGGTCAAATTTAAAATTATTTGACTTCTCGAGAAACAAGATTTACATTCTTTTTGGAACGGAGGGAGTACCGGCTTTTCTATTCATCGCATATGCGATATTTTTTCAACCCATCACAGAAGCGCCGGCCGCTACTGCTCATCGTCTTCCTCGAGCAGGGGAGGGGGGGAGCGGCCACCGGCGGGGGTTGCGAGTTAGGGGAAAGGGAGGGGTGGTTGATGGGCGGAGCAGCTGCCGGCGAGGTCGCCGGCGGCCGGGGTGGTGGAGGGCGGCGACATTCTTTTTAAAATTATTCATGAAACTGCTACTAAAATTTAGTGCTATAAAATTATTCAATATAATTGACTTTAGAAATGGTCAAGTTCCGTTTTCCCATTGTTCAAGACACTTTGGCGCTTTCCATTCCTGCCGCACTCTTCGGCCTCTGATCTCCTCGTTCACTACCGACCTTCCAAATCCTCCCCTCAAACTTGCTCATCTCCAAAGCCTAGTCAAACTTCACTCTATAATCACATTTAGCTATTCATTCAGCTAATATTCCTTCTCCATATTTCATTTCACTCCAACAGCCTAGTCAATTTCACTCTTGATTCCGTCCATTCCCCACCACAACGGCTCGCAGCTCTTCTCTGGCAACCTCAAGCCGACGGCCGCGCCCATCATCGACCTCTCCGAGAAGCTCGACGCCGGAGGTGCGCGGCGGCAGCACCACCACCCACTGGCCATCTTCCCCAAGAAGACCAAGACCGGCAACAGCGGCTGCGCGTCCAAGACGGCCGTCCCGGAGCATCGGGAAGGGAGGTCCTCTCCGACCGTGAGAGCGCGCGCCTTGGCCACTCACTGAAGGCGCGGGGAAGCTCTGCTCGGCCCGGGTGCCGCACGGGAGCTCGAGAAGCAAGCGGCGTGGACCTCCGCGGAGGGGGCGAGCGGCGTGCTGCGGTGGGGCGCTCGGCGAGGTCTGGCGGGACATCGGCGGCGGGGTAGAAGGGCGCGGCAACGGGGCACGACGGCGGGGCGGAAGGGCGCGGGGGTGGCACCAGCATGACGCGGGGGCGGGGGCGGAAGGGAGCGATGGTGGGGGCGTCACTGGTGCGACCGGTGCGACGACAAGACGCGGCGGCAGAAGGGCGGACGCGCACGAGAAAAGGGCGGGATGATGAAGATGGCAAGGGGCATCTGCCTAGTGGAGGGGGAGTGATGGCGAGTGGGGTAGAGAGCAAGCAAGATGGAGAGACTGTTGGATGGAATTTTTACCACCTCTAATCTAAATTTATCTAGCCAAATGAATTTACCTAATGTCTACCCCGCCCAAAACCCTAGCATCCATAAACTTCTTCTTTTTGTCTGTTTGATTTGAAAAAAAAAATCAACCCTAGCTTAAACTGGAGGGATGGTAAAGAAGGCCTCCGCGGCACCCGCCGACGCCGAGTCCGACGAGCGCCGCCGCCTCCGCACGCTCGCCTTCTCCAATGGCCTCCTCCAGCGCGGCGACCCGCCGGCGCCACGGGCCCCGCTCGCGCCTTCGGCTGCCGTCGCTTGCCTGCAGGGCCGCGACATCGTGCGCCGCGGCGGCCAGCGGAAGGGCCGCTTCCTCTTCTCTTTCCCTGGCCTCCTCGCGCCTGCTGCCTCGGGCGGCCGCGTCGGCGAGCTCGCTGACCTCGGGACCAAGAACCCCGTGCTCTACCTAGAGTTCCCCCAGGTACGGGTCGGAACTTCCCAAAGATTCTGCTTTCCAGTTCTCTCACTTCACTGCCCGCGATTTGCCACCACCAAATGTCATAAAGATGGGATTTTTTGATTTCCTGCCGATTCTTGCGGCTGCTTGCAGGGAAGAATGAAGCTTTTCGGGACGCACGTCTACCCCAAGAACAAGTACCTCACGCTGCAGATGACAAGATCGGCTAAGGGCGTAGTCTGTGAGGACGTCTTCGAGAGCCTGGTGAGTATTGTCACCTTTATCTTTCCTTCCAATCATGTGCGCTGATTAGGTAAGATCGCTGTGCACCTGTGCAAATTTTACTGATTGGATTTACATGGGTCATTGTCAAATACTGCTATATACGGTGTTAGGAAACTGAAAAATTCCATCTGGTATGCAGATGTTTGGTTTACTTTTCAAATTAGGATGTTTCATGTTCTACCTGCAACAGAAAGATTTTCATTCTCTCAGGAACTTACCGTTCATGTTCAGAAATAGCATGGTGGGCAGAGCAGCTGATCCATTCTGATGTTATCTCTTGCCAGATTGTATTTTCTGAAGCCTGGTGGGTTGGGACAAAAGACCATAACCCAGAAGAACTGAAACTTGAGTTTCCGGAAGAATTCCAAAATGTCAGTGCCTTCTGCACCCCATCTGTTTCTTCTATTTCATGTTCTCTGTCTGCGTATCATATGCTTCTTCGTTTTCTACTGATAGGATGGCGTAGCAGCAGATTGTGATTTCAGAGGTGGAGCAGGTGCTGCCATTGATGAAGCAACTGCAATTAAAGCTGGAAAGGAAATCGCAGAACCCCGTTCCCCCAATTTTGAATCTGATGGCGATGCTTCTGATGATTCAGATCAAAAGGATGGGAATGGCACACAATCTACAAGTGGAGCACCTTCAGTAAGACAGTCTTCTAGAAATGCAGGGAAAGCCTTGAAAAAGTAAGCCCTTGCACTCTGTTTGGATGGTTTCTTGGATGCCTGCCCTAAATACTTTGCTAACTCTAGTTTAATTGCCTGATTATTTTTACCTGCTGCTAATTTCTTCGAACCTGAATACACCCATCGCTCCCATGAAGTAATTAACAAATTCCTCCTTGGTTCCTTGCTGTTTGTATAGGTACACAGATTTATCTTCTGGTGGTGATTCATCTAACAGTGACAATGAAGCTGAGGTACCTGAGGACTTGGATGAGAAGGTAGCACTTGAAAGTTGCTTTTCCTATTGGTCCAAATTTATGAATGACAATAACTAAATAGTGTGATGTTGCGGTTTATTTTACTTTATGTATGAAGGAGATGGAGAGTCTATCTGTTAAGAACGAACACCAAAGCGAAGACATCAAACCTGCAGATTCTTCAGCATTGCCTATCTCTAGCAAGAAAGAGCCTCTTGTTCAGGCTACTCTGTCTAGTATGTTTAAAAAAGCCGAAGAGAAAAAGGTGAGAATGCAAAACCACCTACATAGTAACGTGCCATGTGATTTTCCTTTCATTCTGACTGTACGTTCATGGGAATTGATATGCATTAGACATAAGTAGACACAAAAGTTAAGAAGATGCACATTAGATAAATTATTTATTCCTCACTATCACCAGCAGACTGCTATGCCCTTTAGCTTTAGCCTAATTCCTGATTGCATTGAAGCAACGCGGAAACATTCGACAAGGATGTGTTAAACATTATCTGTTTACATTTGGTATCATCAAATTTAACTCATCACAACAAATGGGTTCCTATTTCAGAGGGCCACAAGAAGTCCTAAAGGATCCCCTGCGACAAAAGGTTTCATATTATCACCTTTCTATGTTCCTTGCTAAATGATGTATTGTGAAAAGAATATTTTTTTATTGATTTGCCATTTTTGTTTAGGTCCTGCTGCTAAGAAGCAGCGAGCAAGTCCAATGGCAAAACAGCCAGCAGGGATCAAGAAAGGTATATGCACTGCTGTGACATTCATCAGCCATCTACCATTGGCTTTAGTTTGCTAGCATCTGGTGTGAGCATTCAAAAGCTTTTCTTATTGTTAGTGGGGAAGATATGTCCTAGTATAAGTCAAAAACTCTAAGGGTGTTGTGAGATAAGTTTTCAGCTTCATTTATTTGAGGACGTTGACCCTTGTTTTTGCTTAATGTAGCCAGCGGAACTAGGAGAAAGCAAACACCAAAGGTACTGTTTTCTGGAATTTCAATGTTGGTTGCCCTTGGTAGATGAGATAAAAGGTCATGTAAATGCCTATCTGCGAGATTGAGGACCTTTGGCCTTTTTCATTTTCTGTTGCAGGTGGAAGATGATGGAATCGAAGAGCTTTCAAGTTCGTCCCAGGTGAAAATATTGTTAGCTTACATAAGCAGAAATATGCATTTCGTTATTTTTTACCTGTATCAGTTTAGAATGCCTCTCAAGTGTAGAAGGTTCATGTGGTAGTTTGAAATAAACCCACCAGTCTTGAGTTTGGAATGCATTTCTGATGTTTTGAGCACAAAGGTTTTGCATACGTACTTACCTAGGTAATCATAATTGGTACAGGATAATGCTGTGGACGATGATAGTGATGAGGACTGGGCTGTGTGATGCTCTTGTATGTGGATCGCATATACACATGCATGGGTTGGTTTGTGATCAGTAAAGAATGCAGAATGTATGCATGGTTGAAAGGAGGGATGTGATTGGGAGGCACACAAGGCTGTATCTGCATCCATTGACCTTATCTGACTGACTGATATATAATGTTGATACTGTGCTGTTTCGTTTGTAATTTGTATGACAGAAGTTTGAGTCGGAAATTGATTATATATAGTCACAAGTAGACTGTGTTGGAACACGGCCACCATAACATTGTCTTAGCCGTTTATGGGATTGGTGTATGTATTGATGGTCATTGCAGATTGCCGCTCAGGCACGAAACTTCTTTTCAGTTGATGCTTTGAGGTCTCGGTTGATGGTTGATGAATGAGCAGCCGCTGTGTTATATAGTTGGCTTATCTGAATTGTGGTTCCATCCCATCCTTAACGCGTTTATTTTTTTTTCCTGTGTGCACCTGACCTTGGTTGGTACTAGAGCGAGTTTGGCTCTGTTGTGGGTGGTGCATACAATATTTCTATCCGTTTAGGCGATTCAGTGGAATTAGCATGATGCGATGCTGCGATGAAGAGATGAGACGAATTGCATTGATCCTACTACAGTATGCTATTCTATTCTATTCATTTTGTTGCTTGTACTCATTGCAGTGCATTGCATTGGATTGTTCACTGATGGATGCTTCCTCCTCTTTCAGTGGCCTCCATTCCTTGCTTTTGCTTGCAATGAGTCACAACTCACAAGTGACGGAGGGAATGGAATATCCGGGCCACCCCACCATCTTCGTTCTATTCCGTTCCTTTCCAAATTAAAATTATAAGTCATTTCAAAAATCTTGGAGAGTCAAAGTTTTTCAAATTTGACTAAATTTATATGACAAAATAATAACATTTATGATACCAATTAAGTATTATTAGATTTTTTGTTACCTATATTTTCATAGTGCACCTATTTGATGTCATAAGTCTTTATATTTCTCTCTATAATTTTGGTCAAACTTTGAGATGGTTTGACTTTCCAAAATTCTTAAAATAACTTTTAATTTGGAATGGAGGGAGTACTTAGTTCTCACTCTCCAAATGATGAGGAGATGGAATATTCTCTCCAAATGATGAGGAGATGGAATATTCGGTTCGAGGGAGAGTCCATGCCGGCCCGGCCCAGACCAGCCCAGCATAGCAAGGAAGGAAGGAAGGGCTGGCGGGCCCCACATCTTCATCCTCTTTCGTCCCCCCAGGCTGCTTGGGGTGGTTTGGTCGGGCTCCCTCGCCGCGCCGCCGCCTCCTCCTCCTCCCTCGTGCTCGGCGGGCATCTCTTGCCTTCCCTCCCCTTCCCTTCTCACCCGTATAAGTATAGGATATCGCCCTCCTCTCCTCGGGGTCGTCGCGTCTTCTTCCTCCTTCCCTGCCTGCCTGCCCTGGTACGCATCCCTCCCCCTCCTCTTGCGCCATGAATGGATCGGATCGGATCGAACCCATCTGCCTGCCTGCCTCATGCACCACATTTGATTCATTCGTTCCTGCAATTCCCCTTCCTGCTTTCCTGGAACAAGCTAGCTTCTTTTCAATTCCAAGGTCACCTCTCCCTCCTTCCGCCAATGTTGGGGACCAAACCAAAACGCAAAGCAATGTCTACCTTTGCTTCCTTCCTAGTTTGATTACGCACGCCACGCAAATCGCTTCCAACAACCACCGTCCTTGACTGCCCAATTTCTTTTCTTCCTCTCCGGCTATCTCCTCTCCTTGAAAACGCCAAATTATTTACCAACCCCCATATGCAGCACAAGCTTATTTTATTTCATTTTTCCTCTGACTTGCTCCATGTACCTCGTTTCCTCCTAAAAATTGCTGTTACGTTTTGCAGGAGTAAGGAAGCAGACAGCAGCGCACCGGGCTCGGCTGTCAAATTCTCTATTTGGCAGCCAGCCCGTGTCCAACTCAATCCTCCTATTTCGAATTTTACCTACACCACCTGGTAAATCCCCACCTTCTTTCTCTTACTACTTCACCAATTTTATGTGTTTTTTTTTGTCTTTGGCATTCTGGCATATTGACCGTGACAAACACGTGCCCGCAACGCCATTCTACCCCATTCGCCGTGTCCAGTCCTCTTCTCGGGTCAACTGCGCCGCACATAAAAGAAAAGCCAATTCAATTTATGCAAACCGCGTGTTAGGACGGACGGACGGACAGCTAACCTTCCTTCTTTCCTTCCTGTGAAGCAGGGCAAAGGTGAGGCAGATAAATAACGTGCGCAAGTTCCTCCTTGGCGTGTGACAAGAATCTCGTTGCTTCTGAGAGGCTCCACAACCCATGATGGCTTCCTTCTCAGGACCCCTCCACCGCCCCCTCTCCGCCATGGCCATCGCAGCCTTCGCCGCCGTCTCCTCCCTCGAGCTGCCCGACAAGTTGTCCCACCACAAGCTTTCTGATGCAAGCGCGAAAGCAGATGCGCTTGTGTCACTTCGAGCCACCAGGACAAATGTTCCAGCGGCGCCTTCAGCCTCTGCCCTGTCTGTGCAGCTATTGCCACGCAATCTCCAGAGTTTGCAACCGTTGAAGGCTCCGTTCGCGTCTTTGCCGGTCATCCAGACGGTTTACCAGTATGCAAGGTTTACCAAGACCTCGGAACAAGACGATGCGATGCCCGGAATTCCTTCCTCGTCGTCTGATGTGCTGTACCGCTGGCATCTGCCGGACCCCAGGGTCTGTGCCGAATTCCCTGACAAGTCTCAGACGGTGGTGGTTCTTCTTGGGTGGCTGGGCTCAAGGCAGAAGCATCTCAAGAGATATGCTGATTGGTACACCTCCAGGGGCTTCCATGCTGTCACTTTCACTCTCCCAATGTCTGACATCCTCAGTTATAACCTTGGAGGGAAGGCTGAGAAGAATGTAGAGATGCTATCTGAACATCTTGCTGGCTGGGTAAGGGAGGAGAGTGGGAAGAAGATTATTTTTCACACCTTCAGTAATACTGGTTGGCTTTGGTATGATACCATTCCTCCTTGTTTTTCTTCATCGAGAATGAACTCTCATCTTGATTTTGATGCTTAATTTCTTTGATTTTTTTCTATATTGCAGCTATGGCGTAATTCTGGAGAACCTACAACGGCAGGATGCTTCAGCAGTGGAGAAAATTAAAGCTTGTGTAGTAGACTCTGCACCTGTTGCTGCACCTGATCCTCAGGTACAAATTTTAGCTAGACACAGTTAGTTATTGGATCTACAGCTCATCATGAGCTTTCAGTTAATTTGACTCGGTGATTCTTGAGCTGCTATTGAAAAGTTGTCATCTGCATTCTTTATATCTGAATTAAACAGCAAGCCATCTGTTACTGGCATCTTGTTTGTTCTAAATTGTAAATAACAAACTTGTTTGTATTGTTTTCTTCTGAACTCTAGGTTTGGGCCTCTGGCTTCTCAGCTGCCCTCATGAAAAAACGTAGTAGCACCACAAAAGGACTAGGATCAATTGATTCAAGGTCTGATGTCCTAGTTGTGGAGTCTAACATGGAGCCCAAGCCGGCAGCAACAGAGGCAGTTCTGCTATCAGCTTTGGAGACCTTTTTTGACGTTGTTTTGAACTATCCAAGGATCAACAGGTATGCATGTTGTCCACATATGAAACAAATCATTTGGGTTTCAGTCTTATCTATAAGCCCTTTTCAACTGAAGACGGGGGCATCTGTGACCTCTAATTCCTCACCTCACAAAAACTAAATAATTGAATTGCTGATTGTGGCGGTACAGTCACATCATGGTCCACCATACCTTGATGTTATCTTTGTGGTAGTTGATATTGCATTTGCATCAGAAAAAATGTGGATGACTGTGGTTTGCAAGTAACAGAATGCCTATATGATCATAGTCTAGCAAATACACCATAATAACATTTGTTTAAATTGGTTAAGTATTTATAAATGGTGGCAACTCCACCACAGCTGAGCTCATAATATCCTTTTTAACAGGAGGTTATCTGATGTCATGGAGCTTTTGTCGTCGAAGCAACCAAAGTGCCCCCAACTGTACATATACAGCTCCGCTGACAGGGTCATCCCAGCAAAATCAGTGGAGTCATTCATCGAGGTGCAGCGGAGAGCGGGGCGCGAGGTGAGAGCCTGCGACTTTGTGTCGTCGCCCCATGTGGATCACTACCGGAGCAATCCTGGGTTGTACACCTCTCAGCTGAGCAACTTCTTGGAGGAATGTGTCCTTACAAACCGTCGCCAGAATGCAGGGTCATCATGATAATCACGTTGTTGCAGCAGAATACAAAACAGTTGGTTGTTTTATTCTTTTGCTCCATGGTCTTGAATTGAAATGTATCAGGGATATACGCCGGTCGGTTATACCAGGAGACTCTGACATGTTCTTGTTCTTCCCCTTTGCGGGGCTGACTCTAGCCTCTAGGCGCACAGTTGTAAAAAACGTTGAGATAACAAAAAGGAAAATGAGATTCAATTCTCTGTTTGGACTGACTGTCACACTGATTTGCATTATGTACAACTTGTCGTGGTGCTGCAAACCACAGCCGGGTGGCGGAAGGCACCCGTCCTAGCCCAGAGGGTGTGTACTCGGGGGTTAGCTAGTCCTAGTCCGGTCTCACTCAAGAACACGATGAACACAGCAAGATTTAGAGTGGTTCGGGCCGCCGGAGCGTAATACCCTACGTCCACCGTGTGTTGTATTGCCTTCCCACGAGAGTGAGAGAGTTGCGAGAGCTTGTGTGTCTGGAGATCGTGCTGTGCACAGCGAGCGCCTCCCTTTTATATCTCAAGGGGGGCGTGTACACAGCTGTTGGGTCCCCGACAGGTGGGTCCAACGATGTAGTATAAAATAACGTACTGTTCATACATTATGGCGTCGCAGGCAAAGTAGATCTCTCTCCTGGATTCCCTTGCCTGCTCTCGGAGCCCTTCGTCCATCATGTCCTGGCGCTGTCTTGTCGGGGCGATGCCAGATGAGGCTAGTGGCGTCGCCTGCCACGTAGCTTAAGCATGCTGTGTAGCCTGCGGCGTAGGCGGCATGATGGAAAAGTGCCGTGCCGTCGTATCCATTTAATGCGGCAGACGGGCCCTGCGCGGGTGCGGCACAGGCGGCTGCACTGTGCACCTTGGTAATACGCGGTGCACAGCGAGGCCTGACAAAGGCTGTCTCGCGTACCGCGGCGGCAGAGTACGCCTTGTCCATCTGCATTAAATGCAGTGGGTGCGCGAGTCTTCCAGCGGAAGGCTCGCGCTCGAGCCCATGCCTCCGGGCCACATGGCGGCTCCGGACCCCTACGCGGTAAAGGGGGGCAGGCGCAGGAGGTCCCGGACCCCTAAGGGGGTTCGAGGTCTCGGCTGTCAGCTCGGATCTTCCCTTGCTTAGAGGCACGTGGCGTCTCCGGACCCATCCCCAAGCGGGGAACGGGTTCGGGGCCGTTGGCCTGGTGAGGGAAGAGCCTGGCCTGTGGGGCCTGGCTACTCCGTCCTTTCCACGCAGTTACGGATAACTACGCGGGTCCTGCTTTGCCGCTGTAAGAGTGGGTATCCCTGCTATAGGGTACCGACAGTGGCCCCCGGGCCCACCTTGGGGGAGGTACGAACCCACAGGTGGGGCCACTTTTGCGATTTGGCTCCATACAGTTTGAAGCTTCTTACTGCAGGGGTCTTGACCGGCTTTGACCATCCATCGGGTTGTTTGCTGCCTCATCACATCGCAACGGCTTACTGACTGTGGGCCCCACGCACAGTGGTTCCCCTAGTCACGCGCGCGACGCTCGGCATTGTTGCGGCCGGGGTAAACGGATCATTTACCACCGGTGCAGTTCCCGAAAAGCTCGGCCACGCCAGCGCTTAATACGCGCACGTCAGCTCAGCTTCCGCCTCGCTCCCCGCGCACGGGGGCGACGGTTCAGATCCCGTCTTTTCGCACCCTTGTTGGTTACCCGCTCACCCCGCCAGGTGGGCCTAGGCCCCCATGTCATGGACTGGGCGGTTAACGCCAGGCGCGGGCGTCGCTTGAGTTCCGGCGACGGTTTCGGAGCGCGCCGGTTGAGTCAGGCTTTATAATGGGGCGTGCCGCATTCCGCGGTTACTTTCCCGCATTCGTCTTCTTCCTCCCAGCCTTTGCTCCCCTTTGCCTTCGAGCTTTCCTTGCCCTTCTCTCCCCTACGCAGGCTGCTCCTCACTCCACCAAGAGATGGCATCCCTTGTTCATCCCCGCCGCTACCAGACCGAGGGAGAGTTGAACACAGTGCGCCGCCTGCTTGGGTGGAGTGCTCAGGAGACCGGCTGGGGGGTGCGAGCAGGCTCGGTTCCCCTTGGCAACCTCCGCGCCGGGGAGTTTGTGCTATTCACCTCGCACATCTCCACCGGCGTGGGACTGCCGATTTCTTCGTTCCTGCTGTTGCTGCTGGAAGACTTCGGCCTCCAACTTCAGCATCTGACGCCCCACTCCCTCCTCCTAACATCCATCTTCGTGCACTTATGCGAGATGTTCGTGGGAGTGCGGCCCTGCGTCATCCTCTTCCGCTACTTCTTCATTTTGGTGAGGTCCGGAAGGAGCAAGGACGAAGTGGGGGGTACTACTTCCAGATAAAGAGTGACCTGCCGACTCCTTACATTCTCGGCCTTGCTGGCGGAAAGTGGGAGGAGTGGCGCAGGGATTGGGTGATCGCCACCACCGAAGCCAACGAGCGCCTCGCCCTGCCGACCGAGGGGCCCGCCTCCGACCGCGCAACCTGGAGGGCCAAGCCGTCCCTGCAGCCGGAGTTCGACTCCGTGCTAGACAAGATCAGGTCGCTGGCGGAGAGCGGCCTCACCCCGTGGCACATGCTCGGAGACTTCGTGAAGCGCCGAATCGCCCCCCTGAAGCAGCGGACGCGCCCTGCCTGGAGCTTCACTGGCCTCAACGACTGCAGCAGGACCCACTGCGGAGAGGGGAGCGACCTGACCCAGGAGGCCTTGGAGGTTCTGGTGCGGAACGTGACGGGGGACGCCTTCATCCCGGAGAACCTGATCCTCCCGCAGAGCATAGTCCCCCTCTGCGAGGACCCCACGAGGGTGGCGGTGCTGGCTACCCTGCCAACTCTGGACGACGGGGTACTGGCCCCACGCCAGACCGGAGGCGACCCGAACCGTGGGCTCCGGATCCCTGGCGCGTCCGAGGATCAAGCTACGCTGAGCGCTGCGGGGTCCGGCGCCACCACGAAGGGGAAGCAGGCCACGGCTAGCAGCGCGGCCGCAGCCAGTTCCAGCCGGGCACAGAGCAGCTCCGGTGCATCGTCGGGAGACGCAGGCCGGCGCAGGCTACTCAGGGGCGACGGGACCCTGGTCTCGGAGCCCGCCGCGAAGCGCCAGAGGACCTCTGAGGGTGCGGGCTAGGGTAGCTCCCGGGCTGCCGGCCCTCGCGGGTCCTCTGGGGCGACTGCAACACCACCATCGCCGCCGAGGAATTCCTCCCGCCGGCAGCAATAGCAACAGCAGCAGCAGTGGCTGCCGCAGGAGCAGCTGCAGCAGGCTCGAGAGCGGCAACAGCAGCAACAGGTACAACCTCGGGTCGCGCCCGTGCCGCAGCCACGGGGACAGCAGCAGCAGGAGCAAGCCCGGGTTGCACCTGCATCGCAGCTGCAGGGGCAGCAGCAGCAACAGCAACAGCCGCAGGAGAAGAGGCTGGGCCTCCGAGGACGCTGGGTACCCGGTACTTCTGGGTTAGTGTTATCCTGCTTTCTTCCCTCATACCAGGTGCTCTGCTTTTTTCCTGAAGGCTTTTCCGCTTTGTTACCAGGTCTCCTCGCCCCAGCAGTTCTTCTACCATCACCGGCTCGTCGGCTGGTACCCAGGCGGCCTCGGCGTCGACAGCAACGGCGACAGCGGGTGCGGGACCCTCAAGTACGGCGACCTATGCCAGCCCAGTGGTGCGTGACGTGATGCTGATAGGCGTGTCATTTCCAGACTCAACAGCGCACAACGCTGCGGCGGCGGGGGCGCCGGTGCTGGGTGCAGCAGCGCCCGACGCGACGACGGCGGAGGCGCTGGTACTGAACGCAGCCGCACCCGACACGGCGGCAGCGGAAGCGCCGGTGCTGGGTGCTGCCGCACCCTACGCCACGGCGGCTGAGATGCCGGCTCTGGGCGCCGCGGCCCCCGATGCTGCGGCGGCAGAGGCGCCGGTGCTGGGCGCGGCCGCACCTGATGCGGCGGCGGCGGAGGCGCCGGAGCTGGGCACGGCCGCACCCGATGCAGCGGCCGCGGGGGCGCCGAAGCTGGGCACGGCCGCACCCGGCGCGGCGGCAGCGGAGGCGCCGGAGCTGGGCACGGCCGCACCGGACTCGGCGGCAGCGGGGGCACCGGAGCTGGGCACAGCCGCACCCGACGCGGCGGCAGCGGAGGCGCCAGAGCTGGGCACCGCTGCACCCGACGCGGCGGCAGCGGAGGCGCCGAAGACAAGTGCTGCAGCGGAAGCCCCCACCTCCAGCTCCGGTCCTGTTGCAGAGGAGGAGTTGGAGGTGGTCTTTGGT
Source organism: Panicum virgatum (assembly GCF_016808335.1). Taxonomy (NCBI): domain Eukaryota; kingdom Viridiplantae; phylum Streptophyta; class Magnoliopsida; order Poales; family Poaceae; genus Panicum; species Panicum virgatum. Next base: position 47,786,179 of record NC_053139.1, read on the forward strand.
AGGCGGCTCCTGCAGCTCCAACTCCCAGAGGAGGATGCGACTCCCCTCCCCCAAGTGCTGTTTCAGGTTCGGCGGTCGATCAAGGAGGCAACCTCCTCCGCCGAGGCGGCCTTCCGGCGGGAGTGGTCTGCTCTGGAGAGCGAGTGCCAGCGCCTCTCCGACTGGCACACCCGCCTGGAAGCGCACACGAAAGCTGAAGCCTCCCGCACTGCAGAAACTCGGTCGAAGCTCAAGGCGGACCAAGAGGCCTACCGAGCCAACCTTAGGAAGGTGTTTGACCGGGAGTTCGCAGTGTCGAACTGAGAGAAATCCCTGGTGCAGCGGGAGAAGGATTTCACCCTGGAGGTTGTTGGCTTCGCGGCTCAGCGGTCCGACCTCGAGGCTCACCTCGCGGCTCAACAGTCCGAGCTGGAGACTCGCAGCGAGGACCTCGAGGTCCGGAGGCAGGAGCTCGATGTCTTCTCTGCTACTCTGCAGGGATTGCGCGAGCAACTGCAGGAGAGAGCAGGCAAGCTGACTGATGCCGAGGCGGAGCTGGAGGAGGCCCGGAAGTCCCTCTATGCACGGGAGGCCCACGTCACCGGCATAGAGAAGGAACTTGGCCGCCAGCTAGACTCGCTCAAGAAGCTGAAGGAGTCGGCGGAGCAGAAGGAGGCCAAGCTCTAGGAGAGGTCCCGCGAGGTGGAGGTGGCCAAGGCGGCTCTGGACACCTGGGTGCAAGAGGCGGTCCGGGAGGCGGTCCGGAAGCACCAGGAGGACCAGCGCGTGGAGGCCCAGCGGATCGCTGACTGGGCGACCGAAGCGAGCCTGGCGCTGGTGCCACTTGGACTGAGCCCGATCCAGGTGGCGGAGCCGCCAGCTTCGATAGCTGACGCCCTCCCGGTGCTGAATTCTGCTTCGGATAGGCTCCAGCGCCTAGGGCCGGTCCTTGCTGGACAGCTCGAAACCGAGGGCCGCGAGCTGATCCGGATGGTGGCGGAGCACATCCTGACCTGCCTCTGGAGCCACGACCCGACCATCTCGCTGGCGCCCGTGGTCGATGGCCCTGTAGCGGAGACGGAGGCCGCCGCTCGGGACAGCGTGCGGGAGGTCGTTGACTTCGTCGCCGCCTACTTCAAGCGAGAGCCTGCGGACCCTTAAGCTGGGGATTGTATCTTTTGTATTATGTAACAAACGTTGTATTAGTTGAAATTTTTTAAAATAGAAGAAACTTCAACTTAGTTGTTTGTCTGTTGTTGATTTGCGGTATACAGCACCCCAGCGCCCTGGCCCCCTGGCGGATAGGTTCAGTTGATCGGACCTGTCTGCCACGTGAGCCGTAGAAGATACTCCGGACCTCCTTGGGCATAGGGCTGCATAGCTTGCAAGACGAGCAAGTGCCTTATTCCCTGTGTAGTATACAGGACTACAGAGAGAAGAATCAGATTCGCTTATACAGTAGCAATGATACTGCAACTTAGTTGTTTGATGCATGCAGAATCCATTCATGATGTCTGGGACAAAGCGGATGCCCCGGGCCCCCTGGGAGATAGACTCAGTTGTTTTGAGTCTGTCTACCATCGAGACTGGATCTTGATCTGCATGAAGGCTTTGAAGCGGATGCTAGGACCCCCTGGTAGGTAGGCTCAATGGTTTGAGGCTGGCTACCACCAGTCAGGGCTTAACCTGTGTACCATTTCAAATTTACAGCTTAGTAGTAGGCCCGCGGGACTCATCCCTGACCAGTCCCAGGTTGGTACCAGGTCCGGGGCTCTAGATGCGCAGGTCCAGGTAGCTCTGTGCTTGTTACAGAGTGGTGGAGTGCGTAGGCTTAGGCTACGGGACCAGGCTAAGGCGCTACACAGGGCTCCGGACCACTACAGGAAACAGCACGATCTTTCCAGACCTGGCTTCATCGCCCCAGGCCTTTCGCAGCAGTGGGCAAGGTCACTTTGTTGTACTCGATCCTTTGAGATATAAGACTGGACATGCCGTGTTGGACTTAGGAAACCAATTGTTGAACTGGAACGAGGTCCGGGTCCCTAATTACCCGGCTCCAGGTACTAGAGTACTCGTTACAGGGTGGTGGAGTGTGTAGGCTTTTGGGTACGGAACCAGCTAAGCGGCTACACAGGGCTCCGGACCACCCCAGGAAACAAGCACCCGCTCTCCAGAGTAAGTCCCTAGGGGTCCGGACCCTTCTCCAGCAGCAAGAGGGTCCGGATCTGTACGGCAGTCCAGTCAGCTCAATGCAGATCTTAGTTGTAGCAACAAGAGTTGAGGTCCCCGCGGGGGTTAGAAACTTGGAGAATCGAAACGCGAAAATTAACTTGACACAAAGACAGAACTAGGAGAAAATCTTTCCTTTGCAATCTTGATGCACATGGCTTGCGCGATGGATGCCAGAGGCCGGGTTTACGAGGTCGGACCTCTACCGTTCTGAGCTGCGCGTTAGCCGACGGTGCGATGGATGCCAGAGGTCGGGTTTACGAGGGTGGCCCCCAACCGCTCTGAGCCGCACGCTAACTCTATCTTATTACAAAGGAAAAGTTTATTTCCCTGCTCTGCCTAGGTGTCAAACTTACGCAGATGCTCTATATTCCATGGGTTGGGCAGCGGCACTCCATCTTCTGTGGCGAGGCGAACGCATCCGGGCCGGCATACCTCTGTAACCCTGAAGGGTCCCTCCCAGCTGGGGGAAAGCTTGTGGAGCCCTGCTCGGCTCAGGATCCATCTGAGGACGAGGTCGCCAGCCCGGAGCTCCCTACTGTGCACGAACCGTTGATGATAGCGCCGGAGCGCCTGGTTGTAGCGTGCATTTCGGATTGCTGCTCGCCACCTTCGCTCGTCAACGAAGTCCACGTCGTCGCACCGCAGCTGCTCCTGCATGGATTCGTCAAAGGCCTGGACCCGTGGTGAGCCCAGGTGAATTTCTGGGGGAAGGCATGCTTCAGCCCCGTAGACCAGGAAGAACGGAGTCTCCCCGGTGGCTCGGCTGGGTGTGGTCCGGTTGCCCCATAGTACGCACGGAAGCTCGTCAACCCATTTGGCACCATGCTTCTTCAAGCAGTTGTAGGTGCGGGTCTTGAGTCCCCTGAGGATCTCTGCATTTGCTCTCTCAACCTGTCCATTGCTGCGGGGATGTGCTACGGACGCAAAGCATAGCTGGATGCCGATGTCCTCACAGTACTCTTGGAAGAGTCTGCTTTTGAATTGGGTCCCGTTGTCCGCGATGATGCGGTTTGGGACGCCAAATCTGCACACAATGGACCTGAGGAATGCGACTGCTGATTTCTTAGTGATATTCACCACAGGGGTAACCTCCGGCCACTTGGTGAACTTGTCGATGGCGACATAGAGGAACCGGTACCCGCCGACAACCCGGGGGAATGGCCCCAGGATATCCACACCCCACACAGCGAATGGCCATGAGGGCGGAATCATCTGCAGAGCTTGAGCCGGGGTGTGTATTTGCTTTGCATGGAATTGGCATGCTTTGCAGGACCTTACCAGCTCAGCCGCATCCTGGAGTGCTGTTGGCCAGTAGAAGCCATGCCGAAAGAGATGGTGGTGTTCATCCACCTCTGGTGCGGCGCCGCCTTCGGGACCCCCGGCTTCACCGAAAGGACCTCCCGGCGAAGGGTCTTCACGTCCCGCCGGGAGACAAGCTCCCAGCTTCCGCCATACATTACGTACAGCTTCTTGCGGCGGTCGCCGTTGTCGGAATCGGAGTCGTCGTCGTGATAGACGCCCTTCAGCTCTCGAGCGGGGGATTGGTACCCCAGCTCCTTCTCCCCGGCCGCGGCCCCGCTGTCGGAGGCCTTCTCCTTGCCGGCCCGCTGGCGAGGAGGGGGTGAACCGTCCTTGGAGGACTGCTCACGCCGCCCACTGACCCGCTTCGCGAGCTTCTGGATCTCGCAGCAGTCAGCGGCGCTGTGGCGAGCGGTGGGATGCACTGGGCATGAACCTCTGCTTCCACCTTGCGGGCGAGGGCGTTTGCCATGTGCATTCTGGCCCCCAGCCGCTGCCGCCGCTGCCGGCGCCGCCGCTGTCGCTGCTGCTGCAACGACTGGTCCGCCAGAATGCGGTTCCCCGCGACCCCGGTTCTTGTTCTTCTTCTTCTTGCCACCGCCCTGAGCGGTAGCACTGGAGCCACCAGCCTTGGCGTCTCCGTCTTGGGGGGCTGAGTGCCATGTACGGCCCTCAGCAGCCCTGGCACACTTGTCTGCCAGGGAGAAAAGCGTAGTGACGCTTTCCACCTCGTGCGTCGCCAGCTTCTCGAGCATCTTCTCATCACGTACCCCCTGGCGGAAAGCAGTGATAATAGATGCATCTGAGATACGAGGAATGGTACCCCGTACCTTGGTGAAGCGCGAGATGAAGGCCCAGAGCGTTTCCCCGGGTTTTTGCCTCACGGCGTGAAGGTGTGCCTCCACACCATGCTGCTGGTATGCACTGGCGAAGTTTGCTGTGAACCTCGCACAGAGCTCTTCCCAGGATTGGATCGTCCCAGGTGTGAGGTTCATGAGCCAGGTCCGGGCTGGCCCAGACAAGGCTACATGAAAATAGCTTGACATGACGGCGCCGTTACCACCAGCCGCTGTGATGGCGGTAACGTACACCTGCTGGAATTCCGACGGGTTAGTAGTACCGTCGTACTTTTCCGGCAGGTGGGGGCGGAACTTGGGTGGCCATGCCACGGCGCGGAGGTGCTCCGCAAGTGCAGCACATCCCACCCCAGCCACTGGTGCGCCTGACTGTATCCAAGCGTTCACCGGAGGCCTGGGTGCCACCGCGTCCAGATCAGCATTGAGGTTGCGACCCTCAATGTTGAGACGGCGCTCTCAAGCCCTCTCGACGGAGATGCGGGCATCCTCTCCCGCGCGCCGGCGGTTGAGCTCCGCCCGCAGGTCTTCTGTTCGTGCACCCCTCACGGTAGGAGAGCGCACGGACGCCGATGCACCGCCCTGACGCTGGTGGTAAGGTACCACCGCGTTGCCGGGCGGAGGTCGTTGCCCATTCCTTGCAGAACTGGGGGAGGCCTGAGCCAGGTGGAGGAGACGGTCAATGTCGTCCCGCCACTGCTTCAGGGCGTCTGGCGAGGCTGCCTCAGCCGGGGGGTTGCGAAGCAACTCCCTAGCCGCTGCCAGCGCTCCGCCGCTCGCAGCCTGTGAGGGGGCCCTTGATGGGCGCCCTGACTATTGCCGGCGAGCGGCGCGCGCCGCCGCCAACGGTGGCTGCTCCACAGGCACAGTTGCCCCTGGAGCAGGAACGCGAGAGGCATGTGGCGTGGAGGACGCCACACCCTCTGTCATCTCCACGTCGTCCACGCGAACCATCGAGACGAGGAAGAGATGAATTGCGACCAGCTAGCTGTCCCTACCTGGCGCGCCAAATGTCGTGGTGCTGCAAACCACAGCCGGGTGGCGGAAGGCACCCGCCCTAGCCCAGAGGGTGTGTACTCGGGGGTTAGCTAGTCCTAGTCCGGTCTCACTCAAGAACACGATGAACACAGCAAGATTTAGAGTGGTTCGGGCCGCCGGAGCGTAATACCCTACGTCCACCGTGTGTTGTATTGCCTTCCCACGAGAGTGAGAGAGTTGCGAGAGCTTGTGTGTCTGGAGATCGTGCTGTGCACAGCGAGCGCCTCCCTTTTATATCTCAAGGGGGGCGCGTACACAGCTGTTGGGTCCCCGACAGGTGGGTCCAACGATGTAGTATAAAATAACGTACTGTTCATACATTATGATGTCGCAGGCAATGGAGATCTCTCTCCTGGATTCCCTTGCCTGCTCCCGGAGCCCTTCGTCCATCATGTCCTGGCGCTGTGTAGCCTGCGGCGTAGGCGGCATGATGGAAAAGTGCCGTGCCGTCGTATCCATTTAATGCGGCAGACGGGCCCTGCGCGGGTGCGGCACAGGCGGCTGCACTGTGCACCTTGGTAATACGCGGTGCACAGCGAGGCCTGACAAAGGCTGTCTCGCCTACCGCGGCGGCAGAGCACGCCTTGTCCATCTGCATTAAATGTAGTGGGTGCGCGAGTCTTCCAGCGGAAGGCTCGCGCTCGAGCCCATGCCTCCGGGCCACGTGGCGGCTCCGGACCCCTACACGGTAAGGGGGGTCCGGGCGGGCGCAGGAGGTCCCGGACCCCTAAGGGGGTTCGAGGTCTCGGCTGTCAGCTCGGATCTTCCCTTGCTTAGAGGCACGTGGCGTCTCCGGACCCATCCCCAGGCGGGGAACGGGTTCGGGGCCGTTGGCCTGGTGAGGGAAGAGCCTGGCCCGTGGGGCCTGGCTACTCCGTCCTTTCCACGCAGTTACGGATAACTACGCGGGTCCTGCCTTGCCGCAGTAAGAGTAAGTATCGGTACCGACACAACTCGACTTGTATGTTTAGCCGTATCTGTTGGTTTCATATGGCCAGCCAATTCTGCTTCACCCCGTGCTTCATACTGTTATTACTAAAACTGGCCTGCACGATGATGGGAAGGAAATTTCTTCTCCATTTGATGATTGCTTCGCATGAAGTAGGATGGTGCTCTTGGCATCATATTAAAAATTCTAAAATAGGAATATAATTAAATTTGTATGATACAATGTTTCAATTCTGGGTGAAAGACAGACTACGAGAAGGTGAAATCTTTGAATCGTGGAACGCCTGGTATTATTTATTGTTTACAAAAAAAAGGAAAAAGAAAAGAAAGAGGGCATCATACGGTCCAGATCTCATCCATCTCCCCCGCCGCCCGGCCCAAAGGGAACGACGTCCCTCCCTTTCCTCTCCACTAGGCCTCATGGCTCCCGCCGCCAACGCCGCCGTCACGCCGGAGTCGGAGAGCAAGACGCGGCAAGATGCACAAGACAAGCGGTGGCTTCAAACCCTCTCAGAGCCCGAGCTCGTAACGCGATCTTTCTTCCTTGCTTCCTTCCCACCCAATCTCTCGAATGCAACATCGATTGATTACTCTTCTCCGAGGGCCAATTTAGTGATAATCAACTTTCCGTATCAATCTTTCTAGGGTTTGTTGATCGGCCTCAAGGAGGTTGCCATGACCCGGGCCTCCAACGCCGGCCATCCTGACCTCGCCGACAAAGTCTTCCATGTCCGCGCGCTGCGGGCTCTTGGTATGTCACCTCACTTACCTCACGCACACAAGTATTAAAATTTCTTGTGGATTTTGCAGCGTTCGTTTTGCTGGGAGAGTTGAAAGAGCGACTAAGACAAGCCTCGGTTGATACGAGTATGTTGGAGATGCTTGCCTTGCTAAATGGCCATGATCCTGAGGAGGTGGTCAGGCCCCACCAAGATGTGATGCCACTGCCAAATGGTATCAACAAGAAACGGAAGCAGATGCAGGATGGGTACTTACTTCTTGCTGCTGCTGCTGCTTGTTTTCCTTTGTTACTGCAATAGATGTCTGGATGATACAGTAATAATTTCTGTTTCGACCACTAGACTGTAACTATCAGTTGCTGTTAGCAAAAGATTTTTTTTTGAAAGATTTTAGCGAAAGAAAAGAAATGTATAATGCTATTATTGTGCAGGTGCGATGGAGAGGACGCCCAGAATCCAAAGAGACGAAAAGCAATAGGAGAGGACTGATTGATATCTGGAGCTGCCAAACCACAAGGGCTTCTTAAATCTGACCAAGTGGAAGCGAACTCGAACTGAGCCCGCCGTTGTTGGAATTGAAATGGCTGTGTCCTGCCTGATGGATGTTATTCTGACATGGAAACCAGCCCTCCATTCTCAGTGTAGCAGTTTTAGACGAATTGGCAGCCAGACATGCTTGTCAGTTTATAGAGCTCATTGTTAGTTCGGTTGATTAATGATGGCAATGATACACAGTTAGGACTTGATAGGGAAGAATCTCGATCCCGCTCCTTGTGTACTTTTGCTGAAAGATGAGGACTGAGCCACTGATCTCAGTCGCTTGGCCATATCCTGGGAACGCAAATACCACCGGCTTACTCATGCCTCCGAACAAAACAGAAAGGCAAAATAGCCACTTTGGTTCCTTCAACTTTGCTCTAAGGACCAAGTTGGTCTCTCAACTTTCAAAAAGACCAATTTGGTCCCTCAATTTTTGTTTTTAGGTCAAATTTGTCCCTATGCTAATGTGATGCTCCATAATACCATGAGATAGATGTGAAGAGTCATTTTTACCCTGAGCTTCTTCTCATACTCAATTTCCATTATTATACAGTTGTAATTAATCAATAACAGGTCACAATAGATCAATTATTCTATTTGCTGGTTTGATGTCTCTCATATTTGTTGAAATGCTATTTCGTATTAGTCTAGATCATATAACAATATCATGTACATATTTGATTAACTTATTGCCAAACAGAAATACCCACCAAGACACTTGCCAAAAATCAGGTATCAACAACAAAGGGCGCAACTCATACAAACAACTGATGCATCCAAGTTTCAAAAACTGCCAGAAGGATACAAGGGTTAAATGCGCAGCTCGTAAAAATGATATGTACAACAGTAATTGACCATATAACTTGCTCTAACCCAGGGAAAAGGAGATGGATAAGAAAAGGATGCATTTCATCTATTGAGTTATACGATGATTTACATAATTTCAGCTTTCCGCAGAGAGCAATTTGGCTATATTATGTCATCTAAAACAAGCTAATACATTCACAAAGAACCAGATCTACACAGGGTGGCTTTCCAGCAGCTAACAATGTCCATGCCATGGTGACGTCTCTTAAATCTACCTGTAGCTGACCTCTTATTCAGTTCTCCGTGTATGTCTTCAGACCTAATAAAGCTGACCCATTTTCTGGTGTCAAAGAAATACCCTAGAATACAATGTCCAAGGTGCCGCCATAAACGGAACATCGAACAAACCATTCAGAAAACAAGACAAAATCGATTACAGCTGCAACAGACCTTCATGCTCAACGACGTGAGTACATATCCCAACCTGACTCAGGTTCTTTTCGCTTCAGCACCAACCCAGAACTGCCACCTTGTGACCTAGTCCTCGCACGTTCATCCATAAAGATGGTCTGACCCTGGTAGGACACGGGCCAGTAGCTTCCGGCTTCCCTACGTGCACCATCAGATGGCACTCCGTAGTTGAAATCCATGCTAGGATGATAGTAACTCAATTCATTAGATGAGGGTGGGGTTGCTCTGGTGCTGAAAGATGGATGAGAAATGCCAAGGCTTAAGCCTGATAGCGGTGGTATGACTGGTGCACCCTTTGCATCAACCCTGTATTGAACGCCTCCTGGGGCAAAGAAAGCTGGCGGGAAAGGCATAGCAGGTTGAGATGGATAACTGACACCACTATGATCAAAAGTATGTGCAAAAGACTGAATAGATCTCGCAGGAGCTCTTGATTCCGCACTCAGTCCCAGAAAGTTGTGCTGGTATTGTTGCCCATGTTCTTTCTGCCCAACAAGTATCCTCTTACCCATAATTGTCACAGCAGAATGATCGGACGAATCCCTTGCAGGAGTCTTGACAGAAGACCCATCTATTCCGCGTCCAGAACCATCAGTGATTGACATGTTGTCATTCAAGTCAAAGTTTCTGACTGCAGGTTGCCTTGAAGAAGAGGAGGAAGAAGGTTGACTCCAGTTGCCATTGAATTGTTGGCGGTTCCACATAGGCACTACATTGCTTGCAGTGATAGCATCTTCCTCATCGCCACATGAGCAATTGAGGTCAAGTTTCAGTCCTCCGCTCACACCAACTGCTGTAGAAGCACCCTTGGAAGCTAGGTCAGATGAAGCAGGCAGGATTGCTGTTGAGAGTGGCTCACCAGAAGTAGCACTATCACTGTCAGCTACATTTAAATCAAATAGCACATTGTTTGTTTTATGTGAAGAAGCTGACAGCGACTTCTCTGCATCAGGAGTCCGCCGAGGTGAAGCTGGGCGAAAGGCACTGGTTGCAGCAGAGCCTTTCCACCCAAGTCCACCTTCAAAGTGGAGTCGAGCTGGAAACACAGATGAGCCTCTTGAAGCAGCCACAGCTATAGGCATTGACAGATTGACAGAATTACTAAGGATGGACTTGGGATTACAGTCAGCTTCCTCTGGACACTGGTTTTCATTGAGGTCTAAGTTCCCCAGTTCCACACCCCGTGTATGTTTTCTACTCAATGGACCACTGCCATCTGTAATGCCTGATCCATCCTCCTTAAGAGATGAGGAACTTCCTGAATCAGCACTTGTAGTGGAAGATTTATTGTCATTCAGTTCATCAACAGTAGGTACAGGCTGCCGCCGTGCTTCCAAGTCAGGACTATCAGCATTCCTGGAATTAATATCAGGAGAACCACAAAAGGGTCCTCTGTAGTCAATGACCTCCCGTTCCACCTCAATTGCTACCAGACGTGCTACTTCTAGTGCATCTGTATCATCATACTCTGTTAGTCGTGTTGATTTCTCCCCTTTCAATGCAGTCGATTTTGTGTCTGTTGCCTTTGAGGAATCCCCAAAGCTCTTCATGCATCTCTTCAATATATATTCACTGCCCATGCCCGTATCATCTGTACTAGATGATGATGTAGGTCCCTCTTCTTTGCCTGTACTTTCCTCAGACAAACCTTGCAAATCACGGGTTACAGCAGCGAGATGGTTCAAAGTGGCTGCTGTATCCTTCTCTAAATGAAACCTACCAGCTGCAAATGGCTCAGATTCCCTAATACATGAGCTAGTTGAAACAATATTATCCTCCAAATCCATTTTGCTATTAACAAACAGCTTGCCATGTTTATTAGGATCTACAGACATGGCTGCTGGAGTCGCATCCAATGGTGCATCTTGCCCAGAACTGCTCTTTGCATTGATCGAGTTTGACCGGAGTATGCCACTCACGGACAAATCTACATCATTTGAAGCAGAAGTTTCCTTGGTGATGGACTGTCCATCTTCTAAGCCCCCACGACATCCAGATGTAGGGGACGGTACCAAGTTCTTTGCACCCCCTAGAGTTGTGTTTCCATTTGACGAACTTGGAGATGTCAGTGCTGGTGGTTGCTTTTTCGCATCTGTATTATCATTGGTCCGGGAAGGATCAGACAAGGGTGCATCTGAACAAGTCATCACCTCAGTTTTTGATTCATCAACAGTATTTCCACCTTCGTTCGTTACACTCTGTTTATCAATTTCTGTCTTATGGCTAACTTCTGGAGTCTTCTGATCAGTCCGACATGCCTCCTCTTTATCAAAATGTTTGTCATCTGTACCATATTTTGGTACAGTGCTCCACTTCTGACAGAGTGCTCTTGCCTTTTGGTTGATCACGGCATTTCCGTGAGCAAGTAGGTGGTTAACAGTAGATATAACGCCACTCGAAGCTGACTGCTCATTATTGATCGGAAGACACTCCAACGCAGTTAGTATTGCAACAATTAGATCCTCAGCTGAAGTGCTCACATCCCCACCACAATTTTGAGCATCCTGAAGCCAATGGTTGAGAAAGCCAACACCGTTGAGGTGAACGAAATGTTGAAGGCACTCTTCATTTTTGGTGGATGCTAGCGTGTTTGCAGCAGTAGAACACTGCCTTATCATGTCGGCTGTGTTAATCTGGGCAGCGTCTTTTAGCTTCTGGATCTCAGATATAAGCTCGGCCATTCTTGCAGGAGTTGAAATTCCATCCTTCATCTCAGTTAGAGTGAAGAAATCCTCGAGCATCTTGCCTCTTTTATCGCTGGTCTGCTACTTTCTTTACCCTTGGACGGAATCTTTTTTGGGTCCAAAGTTCACCAATATTCATTAAGTTGAAAAAAAAATCCTGAAAGGGGCATAATAATTCAGTGAACAACGAGTAGCAAGGGAAGAAAAATTATCGGTGTGCATGGATCACGTGGACAAGAGTTTGTTGTTAAACGGCCGGCGATGTAAATAAGAAAAGAGGCTTTACTCATGTAATAACCAACGAGAGAGTAAAGTAGTTCAAAGCTGTAAGCATGGGCAACGCGTGGAGTAAATAATCCATTCGTGTTAACAAGGCATGCTGTTTCATTTGGAACAGCACAGCAGCATTTAAGTGACGAATTGCCTTAGCAAACATAGTTGGTATGAAATCAGTAGCGATTCATAAATAGAGGCTAATTCTTGCAATCAATGGTGGGTGGTTGGATTACCTGTGGTGCTGTGGCGGCGTCATATGAGTATGAGCTTGGAAGTCCCCAGGGGTGAAGGTCTGCAAGAGAGGGATAGCAGCAAGTGAGGAATGTTGGATCTTAAGCAAGCGGATGGATAATCCCTCCCATCCCATATTGGTATTGAAGAAATGAAATGAGATGGGGAACGTGTGCTAGCAGTAAATAAAGTAGTATTTGTATGGCATAGTAGAGGAAGGAAGAGTCATTTGATTTGGTTTTGGGCGGCGCAAACAAAGAAATCCATGGGCAAGGACGGAGGATGGATTGAAATTGACGGGGGGCAGAGGTTAGTTAGGGCTTCTTCTTACCAATCGAATGGAATGGAATCGAAGGCGAAGGCGAAGGCGAAGGCAGGGGGGAATCCCGACCGAATTGGGGATTGGGGGGATTGGGAGGACGGACGGCCCCCGACTCCACCTCCACGGCGGCGGCAGCAGCAGCAGCAGGGGAGGAGGGGGCGGTGGGAGGCCTCCTGGATCTGGAGGGGGGAGGAGGCGTGTTCTCTGCGGTGTTGGTGCTCGCCTTCGCCTCGCCTGCTGGGGTTCCGTTCCTGGCCTTGGGGGCTCCACTCCACTGGACTGCTTTTTCTTTTATTTTACTACTACTGCTGGAGCATATCATTTTCTTTCATTCAACTTAGAAAGAACTTTACCCACTTCGTTTCAGATTATTAATCAGTTTAGATTTTTCAGATTCAGCTGCACCTGGATATAATATATGTAGATGTATTGGGGAAAAAACTATATATCTAAAAAAATTAAAACGACAAGTAATTTAGAAAGGAAAGAGTGAATTGAACTTTTCCTATTATGTTATTTGGTCGTCTCTTATATAATATAGAGCCTGATTGGTTGGATACCAATTTTTGCCAAGCCAATATATTGGCTTCCCAAAATTAGGGCATGTCAAAGTGTTGGCAAAAAATTTAGATATTTATTTGAATTAGTGCCAACCAATACTCTCTTTTCTCTTGTTAGGTTTAAGAAGTTTCTAGTGACTTGCCATGATTTTGGTCAAAATGACTAATTTCTAGGCATGAACCAATTGATAGCCAAATTCTATTGGCATGCCTAGATTTTGGCATGGCAAAATTTGGTAGCAAACCAAACAGACTTTCCAACAACAAATACGGCGAGTGTATGTGTTTCCCCTATATTAATTATATATGATCTCTATGATGGACTTTCAAAGAGAGTATCATGCCTTGCTCAACACAACACAACACAACGCTAGTAGCAATAGCAATCAAGCAAAGCAGCAAGAGACGGACGGACGGAAGAGGGTGTGATCTTTTCTCTCTCTCATCGTGTCAAAGCATGACCCAAACTAGAATAAGAGGTATTCCCTTCGTTTCAAATTATAAGTTGTTTGACTTTTTCGATAACAAGTTTGATCATTTGTTTTATTTAAAAAATTTGTACAAAATATCACTTTTTTATTGTGGCATATTTTATCAATACAAGTTTATCAAAAATGACTTAAACTTCAGGTTAGAAAAGTCCAATGATCCATAATTTGGAGCGGAGAGAGTAGGTAGGCAGGCGAGGTCAATGCTCCCTCCTTGCTTCTCTTTTGTTGTTTTTGGCCAAGTAAACCAACGCAACCTCTGGTCAAGACAGGCAGACTGTACAATGGATGTCGGCCGGCAGCCACCACGCACCAGCAATGGATGTCAGTCGGCAGCCACCACGCACCAGCAGAGCACGACAACCTGAAATTGTTTGATTATCTTTACTAAATTTTAGTCCCTATCACATGCAATATTTGGAAACTAATTATGTATACTAAATAGACTAATTATAAAACTAATTACACGGATGGAGACTAATTCCCTAGACGAATCCATTAAACCTAAATAGTCTAAAATTTTATCACATTATTCTACTGTAAACATAGGATAATGATAGATTAATTAGATTTAATATATTTATCCTTTAAATTAGCCTTTATTTTATAATTAATCTATATTTAATATTTTTAATTAGTATCAAATATCACGGGACTAAAATTTAGTGACTCAATCCAGACGGACTATGGGTTTCTGGGCCGGCTCCCCTGACGGACGATGCTCTTGCTCCCGTCCCAGCTGCCTCCAACCCAAGAACCCAACCCAGTCATACTCACTTTTGGCAGCCACTGCGCACTGCACAGCAGCTGCGGCAAGGGCATCCTCCTCCCTACTTTCTGCCTACCCGGGCCCAGCAACACATGCCACATGAAATCCCCGGCGCTCAAGAAACAGCACCGGTTTATCTTTTTGTTGATGTATTTATTTAGAGATATTAGCGTATTAACCAAACCAATTTAACGTAATAAATTTTGATCTGCTTATGGTTTTCTAACAAATTTGATGGCCGTTTTGCTGAACCAAAACCTTCATAACTGATTTAATCAAATATCCAACCTAGAAAGGTCATGGACAACGCAGACTATTGATGCACATCCCTTCAACCAAACACAAAACTACAACCATTCCATCCTCTCAACCAAACATAAAGATAGAGCCGTTCCATCCTTCTAATCCAGAATGGAACCGTTCCATCCCATCTCACTCTCCAACCAAACGCACCCCAACCAAACGCACCCTAAAACAACAGATGGCAACCAACCACTCACATGACAACGAGCTGTCAGATGACGAATGCTAAAAGTTGGCTTTAAGGTCTCTCCACAATCCAAGTTGACCCTTAGATTAGACCACCGGCTCTTTTAGAGCACCGTCTCTTTTAAGGCTCGACCCTTAGATAATCTAAGTCAAATTTTAAGACCATTTACCACCCCTAGCTACAACACATCTACAAGTGTGGTTTCTTAGCATGGTGCAATCTATTGTTATGTTGTTCAATGAAAAAAAAGGGAGGCCCTTGTAACAGCAGGGGTAATTTGGTCCGTTTTCACGTGAAGAAATGATAAACGGGAAGTAAAAGAAAGGGAAAAGTATATGAAGTTCTATTTTACGAATTTACTTTATGAAACCGGTGTTGTTTGATGAATACATGAATTTTGAGTGCTGTTTGCTGGACACCACCGGAAAGTAGTGCTGTTTCCTGAATTTATGCCAATTTGAATATGGTGATGATCAATCAACAAATTCTCCTCTCCTCTGACCTCTCAGGCTCCCGGCCAAAAATAAAAGCCATACTGCCCTGCTCCAATCATATGTGTTGAATGAATCCACTCCATCACATTCACAACGAAGCCAGCTTTGGAGTCATGCCCAGGGCCTTGAGGATAAATGCGTAAGTAAACGCATCTTCTTGTAATTTCTCAAACCCGCAACCACAGCAAAACCATCATCAGCATCTTACTCCTACCTTACTTTGCTTCATCTACAAAACAAACTACTTCTGTACCTTCCCGACTTGGAGAAGTGTCTAGCACCCAGCTCGCACTTGAACAACAGAAGATTGCCATCCGTCTTCAGCTCCCTCAGTTTCGCCACGTATTTCACCGGTTCAGAGTACATCACGCGAGGATCTGGTTCGTTATCACAAACCAAACGACTCAGCTACCTACCAGTATTTTTTTCAAATGCAAATCCAAGGGACACCTACCGTTTAAGCCAGCGGTGACAAGAATGTTGGGATACTCTTGTGCTGCCACCTGTCACATGGACAAACAAAACACCGCAACTCAATAACACTACATGCATGTATTCACAGGCCCACTCCACGGCTAACATACATATTTTCACCAGAAATAAACATCATCCTACCTTCATCATTAGTAAATAATATGCCAAGGGGAACACAAACATCACCACTTACATTGTCAACGGGAGAGTATGATTTCATATAGTAGTAGTATTCTTCTTTTCTTGGATCACCCCACTCCTGAACCAAGGGTAACAAACACAGATTCGTGAGAATGGAAACAAGTAGATAGCCGTAACAGAATGGATGAGTGTACAGCTCGAACAAAAAACATCACAGAATTGCAATTGTCACGCAAGTGCCAACTATTCTGTTCCTATTCTCAGGCACAAAGCATAAGGAAATTAAAGAACAATTCAAAAGCTAAATTTGTTCAGATTATTAAGGAGTCTATATAATAGCTATAATAAACAAGGAATCATCGTATCCTACCCCTGAGACTTGCTCAAGTCTAACGTACCAATCTTTGCCTAAGTATCTAGCCCCAGTCCGCGGTGTGGTGGGACAAACATTCAAAAGGATGCATTGCTTAAACATTTGGATGGATATATCAATTGGTATTGATTTGATGATTTGGTACCCAAATGTGATTAAGTGTTAGGGAAAGGACAAAACGGCACCAAAGAACATTTCCAGAAAGTATCTCTACAAATAATTTTTGCTGTTGTCAGTGGGATAGTTGGATCAAGCATAGTTGTCACAACATCAACAAAAGGGACTCCAGCGACAGCAGCCTTGAATAAGTCAGGCCTCATATTTAGGACAGCACCCATCAGTAAGCCACCTGCACTTCTGCCATTGACGCAAAGCTTTTCCTTGGAACAGTATTTATTTTGTATCAAGTGCTCAGCACAATCAATGAAATCGGTAAAAGTGTTCTTCTTCTTCAAAAGCTTCCCATCTTCATACCATTTCCGGCCCATTTCCCCACCACCACGAATATGAGCTATCACATATACGAAACACCTATCAACTAGAGAGAATATTGATCCTCTGAAGCTCGGATCAATGCAAATCTGCAACCATAATGAGGAACGAGAGTACTCTATCCTGCCTGTGATGAGTGAATTGTCAACCGTGCGGTGTGATCGTGCGCTTGGTCTTTGGATTGCAGGTACACGGGCGTCAAGTGTCGACGGAGAGCTGCCGTGGAGGTGCTGTGGCCGATGGACCGTGCGGTGGACGGCGGTGAAGGGCAGCCGGGACCGGAGCTCGGACCGGACGGCAGCTGTGGCGTCCACTCCTGGATCGAGGGCGCAAGCGGCGACGGAAGGCGGGTTTCTTGGTTTGTGCCACAAAACCAAGGAGGCGGACGGCGGTTGAAGACACCAAGTCGTGGAGGCATGGGCGTCGGTTTCGGGACTAACGGAGGCGACGGGCGTCGACGGCGTCTAGGGCCTCGCTGCGGGCGAGGAGGTGACGGGCGTTGGGCGGCGTCTAGGGCCGTCAGAAGCCCGAGGCGGGAACGGCGTCTAGGGTCACGTCGTGGAGGCGGGAATCTTCCCGCGCGTGAGGTTTTGGCGGTTTTCTCAAAACCGGCCACCTACCCGGGTTTCGCGGACCCTTCAAAACCGCGGACCTGATCTTCATCAAGATGGCGGCATCGCGGAGAAGACTTCGTTTCGAAGAAAGAACCTCGGCCGTCGGATGAGATCGTGTACAGGGGGTGCTGCAGGCCAACCGGTCTGACCGGTCCCTGGCACCGGTCTGACCGGTCTAATCAACCGGTCTGGCCGGTCCAGCGTACCAGTCTGACCGGTCCCGCGGGTATAAATACCCCTTTACTTGTGTTAGGTTAAACGCGGCTTTCGTAATCAGTTCGTGAACTCTTCTGTTCTCCAGGCCGCCGCCCCTGTGTCTCCCTCCCTCTGTTCTTCTCTTTAGAGTTGGTTTTGATTATGGATTTGTGAGACTTTGTATTGGATTTGATTGGGAAAGGAGGCCCCATCCTCCTTGTGCCCTCTGGGCTTTTGAATCGATCCAATCTCGTCGTTTTTGTGCCCGTTTGTGATGGATTTTGATTTCGTTTTTAGTGCACACGATTGCGACGGTTCCATGAGCTCTTTGTAGTGGTTCCTCTGCTTCTAGCCTCGGACAAACCTTCTGGAATCGCTAGCTCTTCAGAATAGGAGTTCTTGGGTTTTTTGAGAAAACCCCAATCCTTCTTGATCTCTCCTCGAATTCTCAAGATTTGTTGATCTTTAGGACGAGATCTCTTAGGGATATGTTCACGGGGTAGGGGCGAAGCTATCCCCCAAGTTTCATCGATTTTCGTGGTTGTTTGGTTGAGATTCATCGTTTGAATCCAAGTTTTCGGGGGTTTTCTGGGTGCCACCGGTCAGACCGGTCTGCTAGTTTTTGAACAGCCGAGACTGGTCAGACCGGTACAGTACACCGGTCAGACCGGTCCAGGCAGATCAGTTCTGCAGTTTTCCCGATTCGCTTCCTATTTGCTTCGTGTTTTCGCTCGTTCGTTCGAGACCTTTTGTGTTGGTTTAGCTTTTCAATAGCTATTCCAAACTCAGGTCAGAACGCTTGAGGGATTGGGTGATTTTCGGGATATAGACTGACGATTCGAATTTCAAAGAAATTTTGATCGGCTCCCATTCACCCCCCTCTGGTCGCCGGCTTCGGTCCCTCAATTGGTATCAGAGCTCGGTTGATGTTTTCAGTACCTTAACCGGTTCGAAAACCACTCGGTGACCATGGCGAGTCTTGGTAAGATCCCCGTGTTTTCCGGTGAGGATTATGCCTACTGGAAGGTTCGCATGAGAGCCTTCCTGCAGAGCATGGGAGCCGATGTCTGGGAAATTACCACGAACCAGCTTTACGAGGTGCTTGCTGTTCGGACCACACCTCTCCAGGTGACCCAGCACGAGGCTAACGCCAAGGCCGTCAATGCCTTGTTCGTTGGCATTTCTCGTGCGGAGTTCTCATGCGTCCAAGGTTTTCAGGAAGCCCACAAAATTTGGACGTGCCTTGAGAACTACCACGAGAGTACACCTCAGGTGAAGGCCAGACTGTTCGAGACTCACCGGCGTGAGTACAAGAACTTCACACAGGAGCCAGGTGAGAGCATTGACTTGATGTTCAGTCGTTTTCAGTCGATTGTGAACAAAGTCAATGCGAACAGATCTGCTGGTGCCCTTGAGTACACAGAGCACGAGAAGGCTCTCAAGTTGCTCTACGCACTTGACCGCTCTGTGTGGGATCTCAAGGTGAACACGATCATTGAGTCTGCAGGCTATGAGACTCTGACCGTGAATGAGTTTTTCAACAAGCTCAAGGCCACAGAGGTGGATAACCAGACACGAGCCAAGCTCAATGGTGCCCCTCATTCCAAGAGCATCACTCTTGTGACTGGCCCAGGTGGTGGATCGAGCTCTAACGCTAACTCTGCTCTTGGCTTTTCTCTTGCCTCTTTGCCTTCTGTTTCAGATGAGCAGCTGGAGACGCTGGGCGACGACGACTTGTGCCTCCTCATCAGCAAGTTCCAGCGCGTCTACCACAATAGGCAGAGAAAGAAGAACCCCGGGTGCTACAACTACGGCGATCTGAACCACTTCATCGCCGATTGCCCCAAGAAGTCCAGCGGTGGCCAGAACAACTCCTTCGACTACTACCGCCACCGCGACCACGACGAGGGAGGCTCCAACAAGGAGCGTCGGCGCCACAAGAACCGCAGTCGTGACCGGGAAGGATGCTTCGACAAGGAGTCGCTCAAGAAGCGCTTCCAGTACAAGGCCAAGAAGTGGGAGAAGGCCTTCCTGGCGCAACTCAGCGACCTCGACAAGAGCTCCGACGCCGACCGCTCTTCTTCACCGACCTCCGATGACGACGACAAGAAGAAGAAGAAGAAGCGGGACAAGGAAGCCACCGGCTTCATCGGCCTTTGCTTGGCGGCCGGTCGGCGCAAGAGCTTCTGCACCATGGCGGGCGAAGCCGATGATGCTCGTGCATCTTCGGGTGGACATGCTACACCGAAGCACTCCGACTCTTCTCCTGGATCCGAGAGCGATTCAGAGGTAAACTCCACGATCGACCTGCTTGATACAGAGGTTAGGGAGTTGTACGCCGCTCTCGACAACTAGAAGAGGCCGCTTAAGGAAGCAGCTAGAGAGCGTAGAAAGCTTAGGGCTGAGCTGGCTTGTGCTAGGGAGAAATCTAGTGAGGATGAGTGCGCTAGCTGCATATCTCACATGAATGATCTTGTTGCTCTCCGTGCCAAGCATGATGAGAACGTCGCGAACTTAGATGTTGCTAAGACTTCGCTTTCTGACGTGTCTTACGAGCTAGCCAAGGCCAAGCATGAGCTTGAACTTGTCAAGGACGCTCCCATTATTAGTGATGTGCTTGAATGCGATGAGTGTCCTATCTTCAAGTCTGATCTAGCTTCTTTGCAGTCCAAGTTTGCTACTGTTGTTTGTGAACAAGAGGAGCTTAAATCTAGGCCTGCTTTGCTTGGCGCTTGTAAGCTTTATCCCACGCTTAGGTCGGAGCTAGAGGAGAAGAACGCTTTGATCAAGTCTTTCGGAAAGACTAAGGTCGTAGAGTCTAGCCCACCTATTGACTGCTCTGTTTGCCCTGGTTTGATCTCTGATTTAGATAATCTTGCGGTAGAGAAAACCAACTTGGAGAATGAGAACACATACCTTAGGGCGATTCTGAATTGGGTTTCTAGCAGTGAGCCGCAGTTGGACATGATGATTAAGCAGTTCAAGCGTGGTGATGGGTTTGGGGTCGATTACACATACACAAAGTCAAATTTTGACAGGTTGTATGGTAAGATTGGCAAGGTTGCTGGAAACACAAAAAGCACCTCCACAGAAGCAGGTTTGGGTTCCAAAGCCCAATGAGCTGAGGAATCCCCTCGATGCGCTCCTTGCTGCTGCAGCCCAGGTTGCCCAGAAGAAGAGGGCTGCTCCTCCCCGTCCGCAGGCTAGGCCTCCACCTCCCAAGCGTGAGATGCGGTACCACTGCGAGTTCTGTGACAGGGAAGGTCACCTGGAGGAGTTTTGCTTCAGGAGGAAGCGGGCTGTGAGGCGAGAGCAGGAGAGACGGAACGCGGACATGTACTCTACTCGGGTGCATGGTCCTTCTCGGCGTGGTGGTAGGCAAGATGCTAGGGCGCGCCGTGTAGGTGGAGGTCAGGGTGACGGTGGTGGTTACCGTGCTCCAGCGGGTGGTCGCTTTGCCGGCCGTGCTCCTAGTCGTTTTCAGTACGGCTATGGACCACGAGATCGAGGCTTTGGAGGAGGTTTTGAGGCTCCACGCTTTCCTCGCGGTGGTGTTCGTCAGTCACGCGGTAGACTGGACGGGGGATACGCTTTGCCTGATTTTGCTAACCCTTCTGTAGAGCAAATGGCTCGACACTGGTTTGCTTCTCACTTTGCTAACCCCAGTGTTGAGACATTTGCTCACCCTTTGTCTCACTACTGATGTGCAGGTAGGAGGCTTGGAGAACAGGTGGATCATGGACTCCGGTTGTTCGCGCCACATGACCGAAAATGACAAATGGTTCTCCAGCCTCACCCCGATGCGCTCAAAGGAGTACATTGTGTTCGGGGATAATGGATAAGGAAAGGTACATGGACTTGGCGTTGTTCGAGTTTCTGATCGCTTTACCTGAGAGAAGTTGCTTTGGTATCGAATCTTGGCTTTAATTTGCTCTCTGTTTCGCAACTTTTTGATGAGGGGTTTGAGGTTCGCTTCGAGGAGGGTTGTTCGCGTGTTCTTGATTCTAGAGGAGATTTGGTTTGTCGGATTACACCTCACGATCGAGTTTTCTAGGTTGACTTCTCTGGAACTCCTCTTGGCCCTTCTCGTTGCTTGTTGGCTGGTCCTTCTTCTAATTTGTGGAAGTGGCATAGGAGACTTGGACATTTGAGCTTCGATTTGTTGTCAAGACTAAGCTCACTTGGCCTGATCCGAGACTTGCCCAAATTGAAGTTTGAAAAGGACCTTGTTTGCCATCCGTGTCGCCACGGGAAGATGATTGCCACTTCACATCCACCTGTTAATCAGGTGATGACCTCTCACCCTGGAGAGTTGCTACACATGGACACTGTCGGTCCTTCTCGAGTGATGTCTGTTGGTGGGAAGCGGTACGTTCTTGTGATCGTGGACAACTTTTCTCGCTATTCTTGGGTCTTTTTCATGAGAACCAAGGATGAGGTTTTCGAGTTTGTTCGAGACTTGATCTTGAGGTTGAAAAACGAGCTACCCCAGGCCATGAGAGCGATTCGCAGTGACAATGGCATAGAATTCAAAAACGCTCGTTTTGACGCCTTTTGCAGTGATCAAGGGCTTGAACACCAGTATTTTTCTCCCTACACTCCACAGCAGAATGGAGTTGTAGAGCGAAAGAATCGGACGCTGGTTGAGATGGCGAGGACGATGCTCGATGAGCACAGGACTCCTCGCAAATACTGGGCTGAGGCGGTTAACACCGCTTGTTACATGTCCAACCGCATTTTCTTGCGTGCTTTCATACACAGGACTTCGTATGAGTTGCGGTTTGGACGCCAGCCCCGTGTTGACCATCTCAGAGTTTTCGATTGCCGGTGCTTTGTGCTGAAAGATGGAAATCTTGATAAGTTTGAGTCTCGCTCGTCTGACGGTATTTTTCTCGGTTATGCTTCTTACTCTAGAGCGTACTGTGTGCTGATTATTGATATTAACATCGTCAGAGAGACCTGTGAAGTCACTTTCGACGAGACTGCACCGTGCAATTCTTCTGTCTTTGAAGTTGTAGGAGATGATGAGCTCGGCACCTCCATCTTTGAAGATGAGGAGGAAGAAGCTGTAGAGGGCGACGCTGAGGCTACCACGCGTGCTGTGGACCCAGATATCTCTGCCAGGAGCTCGGACGATGACGACGGCCCCGACCCGACTACGTCTACTTCCCGGGGGCTGATCGAGGAGGTGACTCAGGCTTCACCAGCTGCACCTGAGGAGACACCAGCTTTGGTTGAGGAGGAGGTGACTTCGACACGGGAAGCACCGCGACACATTCAGCGTCGCCATCCACCTCAACAGATGCTAGGTGATCTCAACGAGCGAGTCACCAGGTCCAAGGTAACAAGTATCGCTGGCTTTGCGCATTCAGCGTTTGTTGCCTCCTTTGAGCCCAAAGATATTGGACACGCTCATTCTGATTCTAATTGGGTCAATGCCATGCATGAGGAACTTGAAAATTTTAAAAGAAACCAAGTTTGGGTCTTAGTCGAGCCTCCACCTGCTTGTAATCCCATCGGAACGAAGTGGGTTTTCAAAAACAAGCAGGGTGAGGATGATTTGGTTGTTCGAAACAAGGCTCGTCTTGTTGCCTAGGGGTTTTGCCAAAAAGAGGGTATTGATTTTGAGGAGAATTTTGCCCCTGTTGCTCGTTTGGAAGCTATTCGAATTTTTCTTGCATTTGCTGCTTCCAAGGTTTTCCAAATGGATGTTAAATCTGCCTTCTTGAATGGTTTTATCAAAGAAGAAGTTTATGTGAAGCAATCCCCTAGTTTCGAAAATCCCAAGTTTTCAAACCGTGTTTATAAACTTCAAAAAGCTCTTTACGGTTTGAAACAGGCACCTAGAGCTTGGTATGATAGATTGAAAACTTTTTTTCTGGCTCAGGGCTTTAAAATGGGATGTGTTGATAAAATTTTGTTCCTCATACGATCTAGCAATGACTTTCTATTAGTTCAGATATACGTGGATGATATTATCTTTGGTGGCTCTTCTCACGCTCTTGTCTCCAAGTTTTCTGAGCAGATGTCCAGGGAGTTCGAGATGAGCATGATGGGTGAGCTGCAGTTCTTCCTCGGGCTGCAGATCAAGTAAACTCCTCAGGGCACGTTCGTCCATCAAGCCAAGTACACCAGGGACTTGCTGCGGAAGTTCGACATGAGCGACTTGTCTCCTCAGCCGACTCCGATCAGCACTTCGACGGCACTTGATGAGGACTTGGACGGCGAGGCGGTGGACCAGAAGGAGTACAGTAGCATGATCGGCTCTCTCCTGTACCTGACGGCGACGCGATCGGACATCCAGTTCGGCGTCTGCCTCTGCGCGCGGTATCAGGCTTCACCGCGCACCTCCCACTGGCAGGTGGTGAAACGCATCTTCAGGTATCTGAAATTCACCCCTGAATTTGGTCTTTGGTATTCTGCAGATTCCTTTCTGGTTTTGGTGGGTTTTTCTGATGCCGATTTCGGTGGGTGTCGGTTGGATCGCAAGTCGACTTCCGGCACTTGTCAATTTGTCTGTACATCTTTGGTGTCTCGGTCCTCTCGCAAGCAGACTAGCGTAGCGCTTTCTTCCACAGAAGCTGAGTACGTTGCCGCTGCTAGCTGCTGCTCCCAAATCCTTTGGATGAAGCAAACTTTACAGGATTATGGATTGAGTTTTGGTAAGGTTCCCATCTTTGTAGACAACATGTCAGCCATTAGCATTGCTAAGAAACCTGTCCTACACTCCAGAACCAAACACATAGATATCCGGTTCCATTTCCTGCGAGATAACCATGAGAGAGGCCACATAGACTTGGTCCATGTTCCTTCAGAGAGGCAAACCGCAGATATTCTCACCAAACCGCTTAAGCAGGACACCTTTGCTCGCTTACGAGGGGAGCTTGGGGTTTGTTACCCCTTTTGATTGCTGACTTTTCTTTGGTTAGCTTTGTAGATTTTATTTGCTTCTCTTTGTTTTCTAGGTTTGGTAGTTGCATTGTGCATATGCATTGTACATGTTTGCATTTTGTATTGTCTCACTTGCACTAGCATTCTTGTATACATTGCTATGATCTTCTAGTGCCTGCTAGTGTGAGTTGATAAACTTGATCATGTATAGCTTGCTCCACTGTGTATATGATATCATCTGAGTTAAGCTATTTTGTTTTGAAAATCTGAAAACATGATCACCCTGTCTTGGCTGCTAGCATGTTAGGGCATGTTGATATCCTTTGCTATCTTATTCATGCTAGTGTAGCTTTTCGTTTAGCAATTCATATTTGAAATGATCTAAATCTGATAAAATTGCTTGAACTGTTCTTGAAATGGATTGAAAAGATCCAGGTGGGATTGCTTGTCTCACTGATCGAGCTTTCAGGACAGCTCACTTTGCACTTGTGAGAACCCGGGCAAGGCTGTGCATGACTGAAACAAGTGCTTTAAGTTTCTGATTGTCTTTTGGCATAGGCTTAGCCTTGTTGCTAAGTAAAGCATGACAAGCTTTCAACCCCTGGCATTAAGAATTGATTGCTATAAATTTGATTGAAAAATGAATGTTGGCAACTTGTTTTGGCTGGTTTGGCTCACCTGTATGAGTTTGAGTAGCACTGCTTTCCATTTCCTACTTGTTAGTGCTAGATCATGGGTGATGCTTTTATTTCTCCTAAACTGAACTTGCCTAGCTATAGACTGATTTGATATACCCTGTTGAGCTAGATACAGGTCTTGTTTATGGATGCACACGTGCTTGTGACTAGATGTTGCTCATATCATTGTATCCCTGAATGCTTCCACTTACACCTCTTGCATTTGCATTTATTGCATAGCATCTGTTTAGGGGGAGTTTCAGCTTCAGGGGGAGCTTTAGGTCTTTTTAGACTTGATGTGTGTATGTGCCAACAAGGGGGAGAATTTTGGGAGAAGTGATCGAACAAGGGGGAGACTTGTTTGATTTTTGAAAAACTTGTTGTGCACAGGGCTTTGAGAGTGCATCATTTTGGGAGAGTTGCACTTGTGAGAGGGAAAAACTTTTCTTGGGGAGTTTCTGCTTTGGTTTTGGCTCCTGGTTTCCTCGTTTTCCCTCTGCTTCTTGCATGACTGCGAGCGTTACCTCTGTCTTTGAGGAGTCATGTTTTGGCTTTTGATCGATTGCGTCAAGCCATTGCCCTTGTCTCAGGGGATCGATCTTTGCTTGAGTAAGTGACTATTTCTGCTTTTCTGAGCTTTGTGTCACTTGCTTGAGTTCTTCACTTTCTTGCTTCTCTTTTTATCACTTCTCTGCTTTCAGGTGG
The DNA here is from genome assembly GCF_016808335.1 of Panicum virgatum. Lineage (NCBI taxonomy): Eukaryota > Viridiplantae > Streptophyta > Magnoliopsida > Poales > Poaceae > Panicum > Panicum virgatum. Next base: position 47,811,963 of record NC_053139.1, read on the forward strand.
TGTGTTGACAATGCACTCATCAAGGGGGAGATTGAGGAACGAGAGTACTCTATCCTGCCTGTGATGAGTGAATTGTCAACCGTGCGGTGTGATCGTGCGCTTGGTCTTTGGATTGCAGGTACACGGGCGTCAAGTGTCGACGGAGAGCTGCCGTGGAGGTGCTGTGGCCGATGGACCGTGCGGTGGACGGCGGTGAAGGGCAGCCGGGACCGGAGCTCGGACCGGGCGGCAGCTGTGGCATCCACTCCTGGATCGAGGGCGCAAGCGGCGACGGAAGGCGGGTTTCTTGGTTTGCGCCACAAAACCAAGAAGGGTCTGACGGAGGCGACGGGCGTCGACGGCGTCTAGGGCCTCGCTGCGGGCGAGGAGGTGACGGGCGTCGGGCGGCGTCTAGGGCCGTCAGAAGGCCGAGGCGGGAACGGCGTCTAGGGCCACGTCGTGGAAGCGGGAATCTTCCCGCGCGTGAGGTTTTGGCGGTTTTCTCAAAACCGGCCACCTACCCGGGTTTCGCGGACCCTTCAAAACCGCGGACCTGATCTTCATCAAGATGGCGGCATCGCGGAGAAGACTTCGTTTCGAAGAAAGAACCTCGGCCGTCGGATGAGATCGTGTACAGGGGGTGCTGCAGGCCAACCGGTCTGACCGGTCCCTGGCACCGGTCTGACCGGTCTAATCAATCGGTCTGGCCGGTCCAGCGTACCGGTCTGACCGGTCCCGCGGGTATAAATACCCCTTTACTTGTGTTAGGTTAAACGCGGCTTTCGTAATCAGTTCGTGAACTCTTCTGTTCTCCAGGCCGCCGCCCCTGTATCTCCCTCCCTCTGTTCTTCTCTTTAGAGTTGGTTTTGATTATGGATTTGTGAGACTTTGTATTGGATTTGATTGGGAAAGGAGGCCCCATCCTCCTTGTGCCCTCTGGGCTTTTGAATCGATCCAATCTCGTCGTTTTTGTGCCCGTTTGTGATGGATTTTGGTTTCGTTTTTGGTGCACACGATTACGACGGTTCCATGAGCTCTTTGTAGTGGTTCCTCTGCTTCTAGCCTCGGACAAACCTTCTGGAATCGCTAGCTCTTCAGAATAGGAGTTCTTGGGTTTTTTTGAGAAAACCCCAATCCTTCTTGATCTCTCCTCGAATTCTCAAGATTTGTTGATCTTTAGGACGAGATCTCTTAGGGATATGTTCACGGGGTAGGGGCGAAGCTATCCCCCAAGTTTCATCGATTTTCGTGGTCGTTTGGTTGAGATTCATCGTTTGAATCCAAATTTTCGGGGGTTTTCTGGGTGCCACCGGTCAGACCGGTAGGCAAGACCGGTCAGACCGGTCTGCTAGTTTTTGAACAGCCGAGACCGGTCAGACCGGTACAGTACACTGGTCAGATCGTACCAGGCAGATCAGTTCTGCAGTTTTCCGGATTCGCTTCCTATTTGCTTCGTGGTTTCGCTCGTTCGTTCGAGACCTTTTGTGTTGGTTTAGCTTTCAATAGCTATTCCAAACTCAGGTCAGAACGCTTGAGGGATTGTGTGATTTTCGGGATATAGACTGACGATTCGAATTTCGAAGAAATTTTGATCGGCTCCCATTCACCCCCCCTCTGGTCGCCGGCTTCGGTCCCTCACATAACAAAGTGTGAAAATAAGGACATGGTTAAGCCAATACCATTCTGTTCCTGAAACCTAGAATCATTGAGAGACCAGAATTCTGATCAAATTTTGCTGGTAATTCATTGCTCGGTCCTGACAAGGAATCTTTAATCTTTATAGTATCAAATTATTGAAGCATATCATTCAGCAAGAAAACACTTGAATAACCGAATGCTCAAGCACTGTTATCACTTCAAAATGACAATGAATAACGGCAAATGAATATAAGATGCTGCATTAGCAAATAAGCAAATACAGCCTGTGCTCTATAAATGTTGCATACATATAAAGAAGAAATATATAAACATTCCAAATGAAATATTCACATCCCAAAATGACCCAAAGATGCATACCTCATAGGAGCCATAGCCATATAGCAGCAAAGGGTATGAACCATCAAGCTTCACAAGATCTTTTCTGTATAGAATGGACATGGGGATCTGAGTGCCATCGGCTGCAGCAGCCCACTTCCTTTCTGTTACATAATTCGATGCATCATATCCACCTAAAACCTACGGACATTTAGGAGATCATATCACAATTTGTTGGTTTGCAAAAGTAATTAAAATAAATCAATGCAGGTGAGAATACCAAAAACAAAAACAAAAATATCTAGTCCAACTAATAGCTTACAGGTTTAATCTTCTTCAGCACAGACACCCCTGAATCCATATCATAGTCGTAAACAGAGGGTGGGGTCCTCATTGAGCTATAATAAAATCGAAGAACAGTGGAATGAAACTGTGACTCCTCAGGGTCCACAGCATATGCTGGATCAATAAAATCAATCGTCCGACCTCCCTGAAGTTGTCCAATTGACTCTCCAATAGCAGGTAGCCGGTATACGGTTACTTTGGGCAGGCCATTCTCACGCTAGTATACAGCAATATAGTTGTCAAAGAGCTGGATGTCCTGTATTTTCACACTGAAGGGAGTATCAATTTTGATGTGATGGTGACATGTTATGTACTTTTGTTGTCAAATGGTTATGCAAGGTTCACAAATCATTCTTCATCAAGAGCAACTTAACAGGACAGTATCGCAACAATATAAACAAATTGTTTAAATTTATTCCTAAACTAGTATGATACTGGTACATGATATATCAACCATAAGAATAATTTCTGAAACTTGTATAACAGGTAAGTACCTTTCTCTGTGTGGTAGCAGTACAGTGGTCTCAGCTACATTATCCAGTGGGCAAGCAACCAATTCAGAATTGTAAAATTCATCACTTCGCCTTGTAATAAAGAAATGATTTCCACGATGACTAGCTGCTGTATCAATGCCATACACACGAGGCGTCAAAACCGCAAGTTCCTTGTTCTGTTTGGATGTGTCCAGGTAGAATATAAAGCTAGTGTTTTTGCTTCCAGAATCAACAAATAAATATTTCTTGCTTTCAGAAGCTTGAAGGCCAAGAGAAAATGTATCATCTTTCTCATGATAAAGACAAGCATCGCTTGATTGATCAGACGCTAACTTATGCAGCCACACCTGCAAAGGTCCATAAAGAATATAAAGATGAATATAATTATCACAAACACCATGAAAATTATGTCACAGCTGATGCTAGAACTAAGAACCATTCATTAACATAACGTATACAGGCACAGCAACATAACTAATCAATCTGTAAAAAACAAAGTGACCTGAAATTTCAACTGAACTCGTAAAACAAGATCATGCCATGTAGGACTTAGAAGAAGCGAGAGGAACAAGCGACATACTTTATCTGGCCGAAGAATGCTATCCATTGTAATGTAAACAAGGTGATCATCACCAGCCCACTCAATGTCAGAAGTAATTCCTTTAAGTGGTTGCCCAACATATTGTCCACTCTCGGCGTCTCTGCGTAAGCCGCTAGCTTATTGTTGGGACTGACCTGAAACGAACAGTTAAATCATATTAGACACAAGGAACATCCAAGGGGCACGTGTGAGAGGAAAACACCTTGAAAGAGAGAAGTGGGTAGGGAGGTCAACTGACAGGTTTACCTTGAAAGCACCAATGCTGTAGTAATCATGGCCCTCAGCCTTGACATTCTCATCCAGAATAATATGCTCAACAGGAGCATCAGGTCCTGTGGGCATCATGTCGTGGACTGTAATTGGAGCATCGGTCGGTACAAGGCGCCTACAGTGTTGTGCATACTCCTTGCCAGCCAATGTCCTTCCATAGTAGTAGTACTGCCCTTTGCGAAGAGGTGCATCTATATCATCTTCCTTAATTCTTCCTCTGATTTCAGCATATATTTCATCCTCGAGTTGCTTGACATCTGAGTTGCCAGGGTAAGCAGCATATCAGGAGCGAAATTGAAGGGACAGACTCCTGACAGCAGTAAGATCGAAATAAAACTGACACCCTAGCAGGAAACAACGAGGATACATTGTCCGGTAACATAAGGTAATGACTTCAATACAGCCGGCCGTACGATTGTCCGACCGCACGGCCGCTTTCATCCAGCGTCCACGTTCAATCCAACGACACAGAGGGCCCCGCGCGCACGAGCGGCATCAGACCGGGATGGTCCCACGTTATAGAAGGGAGGAGGGCGTGGAGAAATTTATTCAAAACATCGGGACGCGCGCCTGTTCATTTCCTTCAACCTCCTCTCTCTCTAGGGTTCGTTCCTCTCTCTACTCCCCATCCTCCCGCTTGCATCGCCCGGTGATTCCTCCTCCCAATCCCTCGCATCCCGTCGCCATGGCGCCCAGCTGAACCCGCGGCGCAGCACCCCTCGGCGAGGTGAGCGATTCATCCCCAACACGCGCGCGCATCCGCCCCTCTTCTGATGCTTCTCTGATGGGGGTTTTTGGGTCTCATTTTTGCGCCGACCAGTGAGAGGAGGGGGGTCGCTCGTGCGTGGAATCACTGGATCAGGTCAAGGTGAGCATTCCCCCTCTTGTTCCTCCCCCCTGCGCGCACGCATTGAAGCCCCGCGGCTCCCCCTGTTTATCCTAATCGATGCCCCATATCCGCCGCGGGTGTCTGATGTGCTATGGTTTTTATGGATTTCAGTGCGAGCGATCAGAGGCATCCACCTGTGCGGGAGCATACGTGCGTGGGGCGAGTGGAAATCGCAGACAACAGGCTAAGTGAGTCTCCCCCCTCCCTCCATTCCCCATCCTCTGCCCACGGAGCCCCTGCATTTTTTTGTTCAGGCTCTGCATTGTGTTTGGAGTGATGATTGTTTTAGCTCGCACCCCCCCAATGATTTTGATTTGTGCAGATATATTCTAGGTTTTGATGTAGCGGAAGTGCAGGTTCATAATCAGAGGGGGCGATTTTTCAGCATTGCCAACAGCAGCACCTAGAATTTGTTTAGGATTTGGGGGATGTGTGGCTCAAAGCAGAGAATTAGGGGTGCTGCTATTTTTTTTTCTCTCACACCCACAATAATACGTGGGTTAGTGGTCTGGAAGCGTAGGATTTGGGGGGAATGTGCAGCATTTTTTTTCCAAATTTTGGTGATTCCCAAACTTGACTGTATCCCCGCCACAAGGGGGTTTTCACACACTGGATACATGGAAATAGAAGCAATACCCCACATGCACACTACATTCTAGTATGTTTATACGTAGCTTCAACAAAAGTGGATCACAGTCTGTCTATGCAAGCGTGTGATTTGTAGGTTTTAGTCTCGTAGAATAACAAGCAAGCCGTTGTGGTAAGTAACAAATTCATTTTCTGTATGCAACAATCAAGTGGTCAGTTTTCAGGTATATTTGCATGAAAATTGATTTATAATTGCCTAAGCTCAAACAATGTAATTTCCTTTTTCTTATTTCTGGGGTTCCACACAAGCATACCAAAGATTTTATTTGCAAGTACATCAGAGTTATCTTCTTTTTTGTTTTTTGCAAGAATAATGACTGCATGTTAACTCCAAACAAAGTGGATCATGGCCTGTGTGTGCTAGCTTCTGTATTTTTTGTTGTAGTCACGTAGAATAACAAGCAAGCCTCGTCTTAAGTAGCACATCCATTTTTCATACAGCGATCGAATTTGCCAGTTGTTTGCTATAATTGCGTCAACATTCATTTATAATTGCCCAAGAACAAATAACATAATTGCCTCTTCTATTTTTAAACCCCCCCCCCACCGCGCTTTTTTTAGATGCATGAATCCATTTCTGTACAAGTTGATCAGGGTTATGGTATTTTTATGTCTTCCACTTTTACAACTAAATCTACATCAGTTAATATTTTTCGTTAATAATGTGCAGGGTTTCAATGGCAAGAGGGCAGAAGCGGCAACATGGCCGCGCCCAACCTTCTAATATGGAGGTGCACTATTATTCACTCTATTTGTTAACCCATCCTTTGTTTGACGGTTTTTAATAACTAATCTTGTCTTTTCATTTTCTGTAGTCCCGAAGAAACAGAGCATCGCCTGCCAGGTTTGTCAAGCTATATTCAAGTTTGACAGGTCCACAACGCAAGATGATAGAGGAAGTGAATTTTGATGGTCTGCTAAAGTTATCCTGCTCTACTATGCCGATGGGTCTTGCTTCATGGCTCTTTGTGGACTGTTTTGATTCCGAGAGGTCAGAGCTGGTGTTTCCAGGGCGGGGTAGGATTGCTGTCACAGCAGAAGTTGTTGCCGACATCCTAGATTTACCAAACGGGGGTGATCAAGTGAAGTATGAGCTGGATGTCGATGCTATTAACTTCATGCAGAATAAGTATGACATTATCCATGGTTCATCACCAAAGATTGAGGAAATTATGGAGAGGATAAAGAAAAACAGGTCCGCAAATGAAAACCAGGTGGGAAGTTGAAAACACTATTGCAGAGGTTGGCATCTATGTGCTAAATGGCAAGAAGAAAAGGGGTGCCACTAGATTCGTCATGCCGCTATATGTTACAGTAAGTAGAGCACTTCATTTTTTTCTTTTCCCTCTTGCTTTACTTGGTAGAAAACAGTAGCAACATTACATTTTCTGTCACAAACCCCCATGTAGACTCTTTTGTAAAATAACCAAACTGGTATGGCTGCTGTTACACATGCGTTCCAAAAGGATACAAATAACCTACACCACCGACAGTTGGTATGTGCGCACCTTTTTTCCCTTTCTTTTACAGTCTTGCTTCTCTCTCTTTTTTTCAATCATCTAACTTGTTGTGGAAAAAAACACACAGATATTCTTCCCTATTCTGCAGAAGTTGGTTCACGATGATGCACACTCAGGCCATTATTTCATGATTGTGCTTAATTTGCGGAACGAAAGGTTTGAACTTATCGACTCTTTGAGGACTTTGGGAGATCCAAAACTGGCTGAATGTTGCAACAAAGTATTATCTGGAATAAAATTCTTGTGGAATATCTATTATGACGATAGTGACTATGCAATAGACGATTATGAGCTTGTGGACATTGCAGTTCCAAAGCAGACCAACATGTAAGTTAATATTACTTCCAGCTCAGTTTTTTTATTGTAAAAAAAACTCACATAGCCCCTGCATTTTCTGTGCTTTTTTTTCCACGCTCGCAGCCATGATTGTGGATTTCATATGCTTCTCCATGCTCAATATTGGGATGGACGCTATGTCTACACTTTCAATGAGAAAGATGTATCAAATATACGCAAGATATGGACATACAACTGGCTAAACTATGAAGAAAATGACGCAGAGTGGCAAAATATTCTAAACTTGACATAGGTATGATCCTTTTCACATTCTCATAAGCATTTTTTAGTACCTCGCAACAGGCAATTATATCAATTATTAGAAGCACTTAAGTACTTATAAACAGGCAATATCATCATTCACATTCTCATAAGCATTTCAGTACTTCCAAATAGGCAATTATATCAAATAGTACAATCATTTTAGTACATCCCAATAGGCAACTATATCAAATACTAAAAGCATCTAAGTACATAATATGATATGCTACTGTTCCACACCACCATAGATCCCCTAAATACCCCATTCCACATTTTTCTTCGCGTACGTCGCTGCATTATGACAACTGGACTTGCAGATCCCACACTTGTTCTTCTTCTTTGCCTCTGCATTCATACCTTTTTTTAGCCTTTTCTCCTTCTTACGCCCCTTCTCCTTTGACCTTGGTGGGTTGCCGACATGGTCTGACATTGCAGCAGCAGTAGGAATGCTAGGAGACCCACCGCCATCACCAACTTCTGAAAATAAAGATTTTCATATGTTTTCAGATTTTTTTGTTCATGCATCCATTTTTAACTAGCAACTTTTAAGTAGGGTTTTTCACTAGTTTTGTCAGTACAGGGGGGTCCCTACGTACCTGATGGTAATGCTGGCAAAAGTCCAGTAGTTGCAACAATGTTTTCACTAGCAACAACAAAAGTAGGTTGTATTCCTGTTGCATTTTCAGTTGCAGAAATAGCAACATCAGCCGCTTTAGGGGGCTAAGTTGTTGCGCGCCCCCTCCGTGCACTTGGTCTTTTTCTTCTCTTAATTTCATCAAGTGCAGAGCGCATCTCCTTGATATGAGTATCGACAAGAGTATAAGTTTCTCTAGATACACACCCTTCAGCAGCCAACCCTGCAAACGCAGTAGACAGATTGGTGAACCACAAGGTCTTCCTGTTGCTAAGTGGCATACCACGGGCTATATAGTCAGCTTCCACATGCGCACTAGGATCAGCAGTTTCAGTTGCATCACATGTTTCTTGTGTCCACCTTTTCAATATGTAGCGATCAGGTATTGCCTTTACACCAAGTCTTGTCATTATCTTCATAATGTGACAGCATATTATCCCATCCCTATCATACTTGCTACACTCACAGTAATAGCTGCCCTCATCCTCAATCGCTGTCACAAGATATGTTCTTTTTCTGTATCCATAAACAAATTTGTTGTTAGGCACTAGATAGTATTGGAATTCACTTCCCGATCTCACGTCATATTCAGCTGTCTTCTCAAACTCTTTAGAGAATCTATAGAATAAGTTTTTGGTGTACATAGTAGATGCATGCTTCTCAATAGGGTATTTAGACCATCTTCTCCTATCCCTGTCATCTGTCCTGAAGTCTTGCCCATCCTGTGCTACCAGACACTTGTCTTGAATCTTCTGGTATTGTCTAACAAAATGCAGAACAGACATGTTCGGGTTGACATACCTTTTTAGGACTGAATTGAACCCCTCACTACTTTGAGTGGACTGCAAGAAAGGGTAGAAACAGTGCATATAGAACGCTGGCACAAAACTGCTCCTTATCGTATATAGGTGCTGAAAGTGCACATCATCATGCAACACATACTTGTCTATCATTGCTGCCCATTTTGCTTCAAGTTCAGCAGGATTCACTGTGTGGTTTAAGCACTCTTTGAAGTCATCTTCTAGCTCAGCATTTGCAGCCAAAACAGGTCCTATCGTCCCAGAAAATTTATCCATAATATGCCACCGGCAGTTCCGGTGATTAGTATTTGGGAATGTCTTAGCAATTGCAGATCTCATTGCAGCATCTTGATCAGTGATAATACTCACCGGCGCCTTGCCTTTCATTGCTTCTAGAAATGTTTCAAATAACTAAGTGTAGCTAGGTGTCTTTTCATCCCTTAGGAAGGCACAACCCAATAGGAATGACTGCCCATGCCTATTGATCCCAATGAATGGAGTAAATGGCATATCATACATATTTGTCATGTATGTTGCATCAAAGGACACACAATCATGGTATGACTCAATGTATGCATGTCTGGCTGCTCCATCAACCCAAAACAAGCTCTCAATCCTGTGCTCACCATCAAGCTTAATCTTGTAGAAAAACTCAGGATCTTCTTGCTCTAGTTCTTTAAAGTATTCCAGCGTCTCCTGTATGTCCTGATACTTTTTTGTTCTCCGAATGGTGGAGTGAAAGTTTCCAACATCCTTCCCTTCGTATGGAACTAGCTGTGCAGACCCATAGAACTCGTTCATAAGTTGCATGATGCGCCCAGTGCTTAAATTGCAACCATGCAACAAGGCAATAAATTCCTTTTTCTCCCTAGGGATGCCTTTGTGAGATCTCATGAATTTCTTCAGGGAAGGTTTTACAACAAGGTCATGGTTGTGATCTGGAGCAAAATAGATCACATGCCACCTATCACCAATCATCTTAATAATCATTCTTGCTTTACAATCTGTATGCAACATTTTTCCCTCTTTCTTTTCCTCCCACCATCCAGCTGCTTTTTTTTTATCAATGTCTGCATTGCCCTTTACCTCATTGTTATTCTCAGTTTCAGATTCTCCAATCTCATAATTGGTATCATCAGATTCAATAGACGGTACTTCCTCTTTCCCCTTTCTACCATGCCCTTGTTACAAACAAACAACACCTTCTTTTGCTCTCTTGCTGGACCAGATAGCCGCGAAGTGCCTGTACGAACTGAGAACCCAATTCTTCTTGCATATGAGTTGTAAAATGCTCTTGCCTCCTGCTTAGTGCCAAATGTCTGCCCAGTGTACGTCACAGGAAGTGTGGACCAAATATCCTCCGCAACAGCCACATCTTGGGTGTTATCAACCATTGTAGGTGCATCTTCAGTTATATTGTTGCCAACAGCACCTATATCATCACCATTAGGACCTTCATTGTTGCTGACATCCATTGTAGGTGCATCTTCAGCTATATTGTTGCCAATAGCACCAATACCATCACCATTAGGACCTTCATTGTTGCTGACAGCAGCATGTTCAGTGTCATGAACCGTTTTTGCCCCTCCACAAGGAACTATCTGAGTGCAATACGAAGGATTTGCTTCTGACTCATCTAGAAAATCATAATCAAAATCTGGCGGGAGCTCGTTCAGATCCATTATCGTATTTGTCTTTTTCTTTTTCTTCGATTCACCCGGACAAAGCATTTTTTTGTTACAGGCACGCAACATGAAAGTTTTTTTTTGAGATGCATCAAAGCAACAGCCATGTTAGGCATCAACCCCTAGCCATGCCTTTATATCGATTTTAGTTGGCAGACAAGTCCTAGTCATATCAGGCAAATCATATATTATGTGCAAGCATTTCAGCATTTTTGTGCAGGCAATTCTTTACTTTCTCAGTACCAAAAAATGCTAATCCAGTTTTCTATGTGCAACCTTTCAGGTATAAAACTATGGATTTTGGAGGATGCAGTGGACAAAGTGAAGCAATTAGGCACATCCCACCATGCAGTGGACAAGGGTGCAAAGCATCCAGCAATCAGATCCGTAGGAAGCAAATTGATGAACTTAGTTTGTAGAACACCTTTTTGGGGTTCCCGTTTCTCTGTGCAGAGGATGCGGTTTAGTAGGTTTTCCTATGAATCTAACATGTTGCTAGAACCCTAACAACCAAATTGCATATCATTGGTACATAAAGTCCTATCAAAGCGCAAAAGTACACTACCAGATGAGCGTACCTCATCTTTTGTTGATCCTCTTCTTCGCCTGTGCTTGGCGGCCAGTTTATTTTGCTCTGGCAATTTTTCAGCGTGCAGTGATTGGTGGGGGTATGGAGAGGGGGGGGGGGCAGAGAGGCAGATTGCTTTTTCTGGTGGGCCCGTTGGGGCTAGGTTTGGCACGCAACTAACGGGAGTTGGCGCGCAAAAGGCGCCCAGCAGACACAAAAACGTGGGTTGCCAGAAAAGAAAACGTAGTTAACTAGGACTTTCCTACTATGGGCCGGCCGTACGGTTGTCTAATATTACGGCCGGCCGTAAGTTAGTCGGGCCCTTAACATAATACATTATTATGTGTAAAAAAACTCGAGTTTTGTGGATAGCGGCGGCGACGGCTGTGTGGGCGCCGGCGGCGGCTCCCCGTGGTGGGGGCATAGCGGCTTGCAACGCGGCTCCACGGGGCCGGTGGCCGAGCGGCCTGGTGCTATGGAGGCTCCTGGGGTGGGGGTCTGGCGGCTTGCGACGCGACTCCACGGGGTTGGTGGTCGGCGGCATGTGGCGTGGCGTGTCAATGCTGTTGAGGTCCGACGATGATGGAGGTGTGTGGGGGGAGGAGGGGTGGGGGTCCTTCCCTCCGCATCGTTGGCAGGCCTGTGCTTGTGTCGGCGACAGCACGTGGCACTGGACGGAGCTCCAGGTGGAGGACATCTTTCGCCTCTGGTGGTCACCGCGGTAGGGGACGTGTCTCTAGTTGCCATCTTCCTATTTGGGTTCTGCTGGGCGCCCTTTGGGCATATTAGTGGAGCTGCTAGGAGTTGTCGATTTACCGTGCTCTTGCTTTTTGGTGTGCAGGTTATCAGGAGAAAGCCTAATTTGGTCCCTAACTGCCGGTGACGACGGTGCTATGGACATCGTTTTTTTTCTTGAGGGTGTTATCATGAGAACCTTGATTGACACATATGGGGGAAAACTAAAGAACCGACAAACTGGTTCGGGCACGGCAACATCTTTGTCGGGTACCACGATTAGGGACACCATAATCGGGGTACTAAGATCGCTTTAAAACGCAAACACATGCTAAGGCAACCGGGCCCACAAAGGCCCACGGACTCCCTCCGGTCTGGAAGAAAGGAAAGGACTCAAAGAAGCCCAAACATATGGCCCACCGACACGGTGCGGCCCATCCATGCTCTCCTTGGACTGCGGGGTGGTTTCCGCCTCGCTCGAGGGCTCCCGTCGAGACCCCTCGAGCGAGCGGCAGATCTCCGCCTCGCTCGAGGGTAGCGAACCTACCCTCGAGCGGGCGGCACATCTCCGCCTCGCTCGAGGGTAGCGAACCTACCCTTGAGCGGGTGGCACATCTCCGCTTCTCTCGAGGCCACCCCTCGGCGCAAGGGACAATCAGCCCTGCAGCTCACCCGCCCGTCGTACGGAGGCTTTAACTGCCAATGACTCCTCCACAGTGCTCAGGACAGACAGTGTCAGACCGCCATTTCCCACTACGGCTGTGACCGGAGTCCCATCCGCCAACTCCGGTCAATGCTCCACCATCCCGGGCGCTGTGGCGATACTGTGGGACCTGCGACGCGGGATGGAGCGTGCCCGGCACAGCTCCCCGTACTATTCCGCCAACTCCGGCCGTCCGGACTCTACATTATCACACGAAGACCCCGGGCCCACCTCCTGCTTAGGAGGAGGTCCGGTGTCGCCACGAGCCCCTCGGAGAGGGACGCCCATCACTCGCAGCCAGGAGCCCGGACCTCCCCCCTCGAGGGGTCCGGGACCTCCACGTGTCTCCCAGACCCCCTAAGTATGCACGTCAGCACTTCGTCCAGGAGATCCAAGACCGCCGCGTGCCCCGCCGCCGCTGGAGTACACAAGATCCTGACCCGCAGGGCCCACGAAACGCCACATCTGGAGAGCTGTACGCCCTACAGCAACGACCACTCCGCCTACTGGGGTTGTCAGGACGCCGGCGCGATCTCCGCGAGACCAAGGACGATGGCCAGGACGACCGCCATGCCCAACACCATGCCCTATAGTGTACTTTCTACAGTGTTTTACCACTGCACCCCCACGATTCGGGGGAAGACGGCGACTTCCGTGTTCCCCTACTCATGTATCTCGCCCCTCCTTGTGTCTATAAAAGGAGGAGGCGGGCATCCCTTAAAGGGGTCGATCGACTCTCTAGACACCTACCTCTTAGAGCACACGCACTTGCTCCTAGCTTCCGACATCGTTATTCGCCACGCTCAAACCCCACTTCTAGCAGAGACTTGGGAGCCTCCCTCCCTCTCTCGCCTCGCTTGTACCCCCTACTACAAGCACTCCGGGTGTAAGATAATACAGTACACTCGCACACCTCCTTTGCTGGACGTACGGCCCCGCGGCCGGAACCAGGATAAACCATGCGTTACTATGTTGCCTCTTGCATCATCATCTGGGACGAGGAAACACGCAGTATTTACTAGTTGGGATCCGGCCCCCCGGGTCAGGACACCGACAGTTGGCGTGCCAGGTAGGGGTAAGCTGCGTGACATTTTCTCTCTTGTTCCCATTTGATCTCCAGGGATGGCGGGCAGATCCAACCCATACCCCATGGGCGTTTCGGATCCGCTCCCAGCGGGGTTTGTGATCTGGTTCGGGAGTCTCGAGTTCAGAGCGACTGGTAATGGTTACCTCATGCAGCTCCTCTCGCCCAGACACAACCCCGTTCCTTCGACTTCACCAGCCTGGCGCAACAGGCGCTCGGGCCAGCGTTCTCGACAAGCACGCGCGGAGCGGCGCCGTGCGTCATGTCCCAGCTCCCCCGCGTGGGTTGAGGCTGGCATATCGCAACTCGGTATCACGGCCAACGGGGCCACCGCATCGTCATCACGTGCCTCGGCGTCATCTGTGCTGGCACCATCATCTGCCGCAGTAGCAGTGGCTCCCAGGGGGCTCGACCTCGACATCGCCCTTCCTCTTCGGGATGCGCAATACTGCGACTTACGCTTCTTTGATCAGTTCTAACTTCACCGAGTATGAGGATCTGCCGGGTCATCACCTCCTGTCGATCCGCAACCTCATCGCGTCGTCCCCCGACAAATCCTACCCCGAGACGGCGAGCTCGATCACCGACGACGTCAACTTCTTCATGAACAACTTCATGGCCGAGGAGGCCGAGGACTACTCCGGGGTCCGCGACCCCAATGGATTCCGATCGTTCCAACTCACGATGGCTTATTGCCTCACTTGCTCTGAGGACTCCAGCGAGGGGGATTATGACCCTGCCCGGGAGTGCTTCATGGCAGACCTTGCGGACGAGCAGGACGACAACGCCCCGGGCAACGACGGGGACGGTGGAGTGGACCCGCAGGCGAACCAACCGGTGGTGCCGCCTGCGGCCCCTTCTTCTTCGTCAAGCTCGGCGGCGCGGCAAGCACAGCTGGCACAGCTCAAAGAGCTTCAAGCCAAGCTCGACGAGCAACGTCGGCAGACACAGTCGAGCAGCAGCGAACCGCATGTGGCGCGCACATCCAGGCGGCGGCGCGCGTTGCCCAGGAACGCATCCTGGCCGACGACAACGTCGACAAACCTCCGGGACTGAAGATGGCCGGCGAAAAACTCGTCGCTGCGGCCTACCTACTTCAAGCCATGCCCGAGCCATCGACGCCTTCGGGCCGCAACCTACGCCGCGAGGCACAGGCGCTCATCGAGCAAGCTGCCGTGCAGCAGGCCGAGAGCTCTGCGTCTCGCATGCGCTCAAAGGCCCCAGAGCTGCCTGGTGGGACTGCGCACCAGGGCCACGAGGCTTCGGCGCACACTCCACCAGCAGTGAAGGGCAAGGCAGTCATAGCACCCGGTGCGAAGGCACCCTCGGTGCATGACCGCATCGGAAGGCCTCCCGCGAGGGAACGGCTCCTCGACACACGCAGGCACGCCGAAGACGGCGATGCCCGCTACATCGTCGGCGGCAGAAAGTACACCCCTCGACGGGGTGGACGATTCGACCCTGAGCACGACAGGGGTGAGTCCCCGGAGCCTCCGGGCATACGGGTGTTCAGCTGGGAGATTCGAACTGCTTCCTTTCCCACGCGCTTTCGACAACCCACCACCCTCGTCAAGTACTCGGGCGAGACCGATCCTGCAGTCTGGCTCAATGATTACCGCCTAGCATGCTAGCTAGGCGGTGCGACGGAAGACGCGGTCACATCCGCAACCTTCCTCTTCATCTTGCTGATGCCACACGAACGTGGCTCGAGCACTTGCCCGCGGACCAGATCCACAACTGGGCCGACTTAGTCAAGATCTTCGTGGGCAACTTCTAGGGCACATACGTGCGCCCTGGGAACTCCTGGCACCTTAAAGGGTGTCGCCAGAACTCCCGGGATGGTACCCACTCGTTGTCGACCCCGTCATCGGCAACACTCGCTTCTCCAAGGTGCTCATGGATGGAGGCAGCTGCCTAAACATCATGTACGCCCACACCTTGGAGCTCATGGGGATCGGACTGAACAAGCTTCGCCCCAGCAAGTCGCCATTTCATGGCATTGTGCCGGGAAAGCGCATCCAACCCCTCGGCCAGATCGATCTGCCTGTCTGCTTCGGCACGGCAGCCAACTTCCGCAAGGAGGTACTCACCTTTGAGGTGGTGGGGTTTCGAGGGTCTTATCATGTCATTCTTGGTCGTCCCTACTACGCCAAGTTCATGGCCATCCTCAACTACACTTACCTCAAGCTGAAGATGCCGGGTCCGAAGGGCGTCATCACAGTCGGCTCTTCGTTCGAGCATGCCTACGAGTGCGACGTCGAATGCGTTGAGCACTCGGAAGCTCAGGCGGAGGACGAGGCCCTCGCAGCCACCCTCGACAAAATGGCAAGCGAGGCCTTGGACTCCACGCACCGACACGCGGGCAGCTTCGAGCCCGCCGAGGGTATCAAGAAGGTGCCCCTCGATCCAAATCGCTCCGACGACAAGGTGTTGTAGATCAACGCCACCCTCGACAGTAAATAGGAGGTGGTGCTCATCGACTTTCTCCACGCCAACGCAGACATCTTTGCGTGGAGCCCCTCGGACATGCCTGGCATACCGAGGGAGGTCGCCGAGCACTCCCTTGATATCCGACCCGACTCCATGCCGGTGAAATAGCGCCTGCGTCGCTTCGATGAGCTCAAACGCCGGGCGATCGGCGAGGAGTTGCAAAAACTTCGGGCGGCCGGGTTCATCAAGGAGGTATTCCATCCCGAGTGGCTAGCTAATCCCGTATTAGTGAAGAAAAAGAGTGGAAACTGGAGGATGTGTGTAGATTATACTAGTTTAAATAAAACATGTCCGGAGGTTCCCTTTCCTTTGCCACGTATCGATCAAATCGTAGATTCTACTACGGGATGTGAACTTTTATCCTTTCTTGATGCGTACTCCGGTTACCATCAAATCAAGATGAAAGAGTCCGACCAGCTCGTGACTTCTTTTATCACACCTTTCGGCATGTACTACTACATTACGATGCCCTTTGGCCTCAGAAACGCCGGAGCTACATATCAACGGTGTATGCTCCACGTTTTCGGAGACCATCTCAGGCGCAACGTAGAGGCATATGTCGACGATGTCGTTGTAAAATCCAGGAAGGCGGACGACCTGGTCGCCGATCTCAGGATCGCGTTCAATTGCCTACGGGCCAAAGGGGTAAAACTCAACCACGAGAAGTGTGTGTTCGGGGTGCCTCGAGGCATGCTCTTGGGTTTCATTGTCTCCCAGCGGGGCATCGAACCCAACCCTAACAAAGTCTCGGCCATCACTCGGATGGGACTGATCCGAGACCTAAATGGGGTACAGAGGGTCATGGGATGCCTAGTGTCCCTCAGCTGGTTCATCTCGCGTCTCGGCGAGAAAGGCTTACCCCTGTATCGACTGTTGAGGAAAATCGAGCACTTCACGTGGACCCCCGAAGCCCAAGAAGCCCTCGACCACCCATTCTCACACCACCCACGGACGGCGAGCCCCTCTTTCTGTACGTAGCTGCGACGACCCAAGTGGCCAGCGCGGTGGTTGTTGTCGAAAGACAAGAGGAGGGCCATGCTCTGCCCATCCAACGGCCGGTGTACTACATCAGCGAGGTGTTGTCTGAAACTAAGACACGCTATCCGCAGATTCAGAAGCTGCTCTATGCAGTGGTTTTGGCTCGACGCAAGCTGCGCCACTACTTCGAAGCCCATCCCGTCACCGTGGTCTCGTCTTTCCCTTTGGGAGAGATAGTCCGCAACCGGGAAGCCGAGGGTAGAATTGCCAAATGGTCTGTGGAGCTGATGGGAGAAACTCTCACCTACGCCCCCCGCAAAGCGATCAATTCCCAAATCTTGGCTGACTTCGTGGCTGAGTGGATGGACACTCAGCTACCCCCACCACAGATCTAGGCCGAATGCTGGACCATGTACTTCGACGGGTCGGTGATGAAAACTGGTGCCGGCGCCGGCCTCCTTTTCATCTCACCCCTCGGGGAACACATGCGGTACGTGGTACGCTTGCATTTCCCTGTGTCTAACAATATGGCGGAGTACGAGGCCATCCTCAGTGGTCTCCGAATCGCCATCGAGCTCGGTGTCAAACGCCTCGACGTACGCGGTGACTCTCAACTCGTCATCGACCAAGTAATGAAGGAGTCTAGTTGCCACGACCTGAAGATGGAGGCATACTGCAATGCAGTGCGCCGCCTCGAAGACAAGTTCGACAGCCTAGAACTCAATCATGTCCCGCGCAAGTACAACGAGGATGCCGATGAACTAGCCAAGATTGCGTCGGGGCGGACCACCATTCCCCCGAACATCTTCGCTCGCGACGTCACCAAACCCTCCGTTGAATTCAAGGATTCGGCGGAGTTGGGCCCCTCGACTGCCGAGCCCTCCGGCGGGAATCCCCCGGCGGACGAGGCCGAGTCCATGGACATTGACTTCGGGACCACCTCCGCGGACGAGGCCGCAGCAATGGAAGTCGATGAGGCCCCCACTTCGCAAGATTGGCGCGTCCAGTACCTTGACTGGATGATTCGAGGGGTCCTGCCCTCGAACCGCGCTCAGGCAAGGCGCCTGGCTAGGCGGGCCAAGTCCTTCGTCCTAATCGACAACGAACTGTACAAACACAGTCCTTCGGGTGTGTAGCAGCGATGCATCCCCATCCCCGAGGGCAAGGAGCTGATCCGCGACATCCACGCTGGTGTCTGCGGCCATCATGCCGCATCACGCACCCTCGTGGGTAACGCGTTTCGGCAAGGTTTCTACTGGCCCACTGCGGTCGCCGACGCCGTCGACGTCGTGCGGACCTGCAAGGGCTGCCAGTTCTATGCTCAAAAAACACACCTCCCCGTGCATGTTCTGCAGACCATCCCCATTATGTGGCCTTTCACTGTGTGGGGGCTGGACCTCGTTGGTCCGCTGCAGAAGGCGCCCGGGGGCTTCACCCACTTGCTGGTGGCAGTCGACAAATTCTCTAAGTGGATCGAGGCTCGACCCATCGGCAAGATCAAATCCGAGCAAGTGGTTCTATTCTTCACCGACATCGTCTTCAGGTTCGGGGTCCCGAACTCGGTCATCACCGACAATGGCACCCAGTTCACAGGCAAGAAGTTCTTGGCGTTTTGTGACAGTTTCCACATACGTGTGGACTGGTCGGCTGTGGCGCACCCACAGACGAAAGGGCAAGTGGAGCGTGCCAACGGCATGATCCTCCAAGGACCGAAGGCACAAATTTTCAACAAATTGAACAAATTTGGCCGGCGATGGCTCACGGAGCTACCCTCGGTCATTTGGAGCCTGAGGACGACACCAAGCAGAGCCACGGGCTTCACCCCGTTCTTCCTCGTCTATGGCGCCGAGGCCATACTCCCCACGGACCTGGAATATGGGTCGCCGAGGCTCCGAGCGTACCAAGAGTAGCAGAACCAGCGAGCCCGCGAAGACTCGCTGGACCAAGTAGATGAGGCTCGAGACGTGGCGCTCCTACACTCATCGCGCTACTAGTAGTCTCTACGAAGGTATCAGGCGCATAGAGTCCGGCGCTGAGACCTCGACAAAGGGAACTTGGTGCTGAGGCTTCGACAGGACAACAGGGGCCGCCACAAGCTCTCACCTCCATGGGAAGGACCATACATAATTGCCGAGGTGCTCAAACCCGGCACGTACAAGCTGGCGAATGAAAAAGGCGAAGTCCTCTCCAACGGTTGGAACATACAACAGCTACGTCGCTTCTATCCTTAGAATTCTGAGCTATTTGTACATCGTTTGTACTCGCATTTTCGATTTCCCGAAATAATAAAGAAGTACGCTTTACTTGTTTATTTTTGGGAACCTTCCGGACCCTCGAAGGCTCGGATGCGCATGAACACCGAGGTACGCCTGGCTTTACCCTCGGCAAAGCCACGCCTCCCTCGGGGGCTACTACGGGGGAACCCCCGAACATCCCCAAAAACCGCCAATGTTTTTTCGAAATATTTCCGTCTCGACCCTAAGCTTCTCGTATCCTTGGAAAAAGCGGACGCGAGGCATAAGCAACTACGGTACAGGGCCGGCCGAGTCGCGGGGCCGCCTACGCCTCCGGGATATGGCACCCCCTCACCACCCCACGCCTACGTTGCTTATGAACGCGAAATTCCTCGCAGACGTTTATCTAAGTTGCATATGAGAACACGGAAATAAAGTAAAGAAAACATAGGCTCGAACGCACAAGGCCTCGATGGGCCACACAGTCGATTTAATGAAAATAAATTTCTTATATTCATAAGGTACGATTACAAAGTGTGACTGCGATAATCAGTAATCTATTACATGGGCTTCGAGGCCCAGATTTCCTACAGGCTACCATCCCCCCTTGCGGGTCTTCAGTGGCGTCGAATTCAGCAATGGGAGGGATGTCGGCTTCAAGCTTCTCGGCGAGGATCGTGGCGAACTCCTCCGCAGCTGCGTCGGCTTCGTCCATGATGGCCGACGCGGCGTCCGCATCAGCATCATCAGGAACGACGTACCCCGACGACACCCTCTGGAGATCCATGAGGTATTGTGTCGAGGCCACGGCGAGGGCCCGCAGGACACCGAGACGGAAGGTGCTCTTGGCGTGTTCGGCAATCCGACCGCCTAGCACGCGCAGGTGGCTGATCACCAAACTGCCCGAGACGGCACCCTCCCCCTCGAGCTCTCGACACATGCTCACGGCGGTTTGCTCCAGCTCAGCAAACTCCATCTGCGCCGCCATGAGTGCGGTGTGGACTGCTTCCTTCGCCGCGGACTCGTCCGCCACCTTCTGCCTCAGCTCTGGGCAAAGGAAATCAATGTAAGCTACGAAAAGAAACAAATCGACGAAAACTCGAAGGTACTCACCTGTGATGTTCCTCTGCGCCTCCTCCCTCTGGGCTTGGGCGGCCTCTTCGAGCGAGGACAAGGAGGCTTCCTTCTCCCTAAGGGCGGCCCCCACGTTCTGGAGGGCCACCTCCTTCCCCTCGAGGGCCTCGCCCTTTTCCTGGAGGGTCCCGGTGAGCGCAACTATGGCCACCTCCTTGTGGAGTAGCTCGGTCTTTTGCTACTCAAGCGATGTCCTGAGGTGCTGTAGCTCGGCACTCTGCGCCTCGACTTCCCGAGCCTTCTCCTCGAGCGCCGTCCGGAGGCGTTGCAGCTCGGCAGCCTGCGCGTCGGCCTCTCGAGCCTTCTGCTCCACCGCGGCCCTCTGGACATCCCACTCACCGGTTACCCGCACCAAGTCCTCCTCAAGTGCCTGCTGACGCGCTCCCAGATCCGCCATTTTAGTATTGGCTTCGATGTTCTTGAGCACTAGCTCGGCATTGTGCTGCCCAAGCTGGCTCATCTGGGAGTACATCTGGGACATCTCGGCGCTCTTTTCGCGCGAGATTTCCCTCAACCGCTGCAAATGGAAAGGTGTGGGTAAAAGCACGTTAAAACCGAAATCGAACCCGATCAATTTTCAGGGGAAAGTATTTACCTAGCTGACCTGGTAATCCGCCCCCTGAAAGAGCTGGAACGCGAGGTCGAGGGCTTGTAGGATCTCGCGGCCGACGCCGAGCTGCGTGTTCCAGGCCTCCTCTTCCTCTTGCTACTTGCGGAGGAACTCCGAGGGGAGCCCGGACAGGATGATTGCCCCGTGATGATGCCCCTCGGACGTCCCCGCCTCAAGCACGTCCGCGCTGGCCGACGCGAACTCTGCAATGTGCGCGGCGGCGCTTGCCGCAGCAGCGGGGTCGATGTCCATCGAATCCCCGTACTCCTCGCTGCTGTCCGGCAGCTCCACCACCGCCACCATACTCCCTTGCGCCGTTGGCACCGGCACCACCGCGACGATACCCTCGTCCCGGGCCTCGGTGGGCTCCGAGATGGGGGCTCCTTCCACCTCCGGCGCCCCTAGCGTCGTTTCCTCCTCTGCGACGCACTCGGCCTCGGCCCTCGGGCAGCGCCACCGCTAGTTTCTCCTCCTGTATCCGGTCGGGCGGCGCTGGCCGCGTCGCCCTGACCGGCCTCAACTTCGACGTCCGGCCGGGCGGTGCCATCTGCACCCCTCCGGCCGGTCCCCTCGACGGCATCAGCCGGAGCGGCCGCCTCAGCACCGCTCTGGCCGATGCCACTTCCATCTTCATGCGCTCGGGCTTGCTAGGCCGCCTGGGCCCCTCGAGCCATGGCCTCCCGCAGCTTCGCCGCCTCCACCACGAGGTCCACGGCAGGCGGGGGCTGCGGCGCCGTGTGCGGCGTGCTGCGTACCCCGGTCTTGAGGGCCTTAGCCAGGGCAAGCTGGACCGCATCCTTGGCGACGGCCCCAGGGCTGGAAATCGAGGAACATAGGTTGAGGACAACGGGATCGAGAAATCGATCAAACACGCAACAGAAACAAATCCCAAGTTTACTTACCCGGATCGAGCACTCATGCTCCGCTTCCTCGTGGCACTTCTTCGGGCCCGCGGCACCGCGCCGCCCCTCGAAGACTACCCCGAGGGTGCCCCCCTCGTGTCGGCTTGGTGACTCGAGGCTGCCAGCACGGACGACTCCGTGCCGGCCGCAGACTCGTTGCCACGGATCAGCACCTGGGGCGCGGGCGTCTCCTCACTGGCTGCCAGAGGGGGCGACTCCCGCTCCGCACCCTCGAGGGACGGATTCGCCGATGACTCCGCCACGGCCCTCGACTCTTCTGGCGCCGCCGGCGCCCCCTCGTCATCATCCCACTGGTAGGTCGCAGGGGAGCTCGCACCCGCTGCCGCCCCGTCGCCCCCCAGAGCGTGGTCCTCTGCATCCGAGGCCTCCTCCTCGTCCTCCTCCGTGGACTCGGGCATGGCGGGCCGCGGCTTCCCCTCCGCACGAGCAAGCTTGCACGCCCTGTCGTGCTTCGCCTTCCTCTTCCTCTTCCTCTTCCTCTCGACCTTTGCCTCTGCCGCGTCCTTTCACCTTTTCAACTTCTCCGCGTGGAGGCGGTTGATTTGGCGTTCTTCCGGGACCGGGGGCTTCGAGGGGCGACACTTCAACCCCTGCAAAGCATGCCCGAGTTGGAGTCAGGAAAAGAGGCTACGCAAGGCACAGTGGATTCGGAATCAAAACTTACCAGAGAAATGTACCCCGTCTCGGGGCGCATCTTGATTCTCCAAAGATCCTCGAGATCGTGGGGGAACTCTGCCACCGCATATTTTGCCCTCCGGGCAGCGGTGGTGCGGGAAAGCAGCTTGAACGACGTCCTCGAGCCCTCAGCCTAGCTCCCGGGGGTGAGCTAGAAGATCGGCAGGGCCCTTTCCACGAGAGGGATCACCCTCTGCTGGTGGAAGTTTGCGACGACGGCCGCTGCCGTCAACCCCTTCCTCGCCAGATGGGCCAGTGCATCGGTGAGGACTTCGAGCTTGGCTTGTTGTGCTGGGGGTGACACCCCCCAGTCTCACGTCGGCGGTCGCTCCCGGAGAACTCTGTTGGTGAACGCCGGGAGCGCGCCGCTGTAGTTCCAAAGGTAGAACCACCCTCGGCTCCACCCGGCGTTGTTCGTCGTCATTTTGCTCGGGATGTAGAAGTTCTTCCGGTCGTGACGCACGTGGAACGTCAGGCCACCGGCACGCGCGAACCGCCTCGATTGGCCCCGCGCGCTCTCGATGAAGAGTTCGCCGCGGAACAGGTGGATCCAGAGATCCCAATGCACTTCGATGCCGAGGTACCCCTCGTAGATGGCGACGAAGACCGCCGCCTGCGAGATGGAGTTGGGGCTGAAGTTGTGCAGCTCCGCTCCATAATAATCGCACAACGCCCGCACAAACCTGCAGACGGGGATGCCGAAGCCTTGCTCGTGAAGGCGCACGAAACTCACAACGTAGCCTTGCGGGGGCTTCGGCTTGGTCTCCTCTGGCCGCGGGGAAATCTACGTTGGCGCCCCCGAGTCGGGGTTCCGCGGCAGTAGCCGGTCGGCGACCAACTGCTCCAGAACCGCCACGGTGGCGAAGGACTTCCCCCACGGCAAGGGCTCCTGGATATCCAACATTTCTTCGATTCGAGGGGGAACGTGGGAGTGAAGGCTCTGGGATGGGTAAGGTGCGTTCTCTCTCTCTCTCTCTCTCTCTCTCTCTCTCTCTCTCTCTCTCTCTCTCTCCTTCCTCTTCCTCCTTTCGCTCTTGGCTACGGGCTCAGGATGTGGGGGAGGTGGAGAAGGCAAAGTGAGACGAAGGCAAAAAGCCAGGTGAGCCCAAATAACCCCTTTCTCTTCGTTTTTATTCACCACGACGGGCGGACCCGCCACCACAGCCCGAATTTACCGCATTTAATGCGGTAGATTTCTCTGTCGCTGACGGCTGGGCCCCACGGCAGCGGGGTCTCCCACGCGCGCACGCAGCAATAACTGCGGCACGGTAACCGGTGGGCACGGCGCGACTGTTGCACTATCCCATCCGTCAGCCGCCGCCCACGCCGCTTCGACTACCCGAGGCTGCCGCCTGAAAAGGCGCGCCCGCACCGCACCGCACGAATCGAGCCACGTCGCCCACCACCAGTGGAAGACCCGCGCGCGTGACTCGCTACTCTGCGTCATTTTCGAATCAAGATGGAATATTCCTTCGGGGGTCCCTTTACCCTCGAAGGAATCGCATTCCGAGACCTTACTGATCAGGGGTTCGAAGCTTGGCCCTTCGAGGGTTCGACAGGCGCCCCAGATCGCCAGAGTCAGGGACTGCATGGATGTGACGTACAAGCCACCCTCGAACGCAGAGTTCGAGACATACTACGCAGTGTTCAAGGCCAGTCGAGGGTGACTAGAAGGGGGATCCCATCGAGGGAGAGCATCGAGCCCTCGAACCCTATCGAACGGGTCCGAGCCCCGCCTAGCGAACCCTCGCGAGCGCTTTATGAGACGTGTCCATAGACCGCGAGCCGACCCTTATCGAACGGGGCACGGACGTCCGCTTGAACAACTCGCTAACAGCTCGCCGAAGCAGCCATAGCTCGCGGCCCGGGCATGGGTAGCATGGTGCGCTTCACCCCCTCCTCCCTGCGGAAGGGCGACGAGGGTCGTAATCAAAGTCGAGGGTTCCCCTGAACGCCTTCACACGGGCCTGGGCTCGGGGGCTCCTCGCACACCACGGTTCCGATCGCACCCTCGAATAAGTCGACGTCCGTCAATTGCGAAGCTCCACGTGTATAATCAAATCCCCCGCTATTAACGTGCGCTCTCCTGATGGTTAAGCTGAACGCCGGGTCGCTGTACCAGCACGGAGAATGCCGAGGGCGGCTGAAAGAGTGCCGTTGCCGGCTGAAAAAGACGCTGGACGACCATCCCGGTGAGGCAACCCAGTGAGGCAACGTTTATAGCCCTTGGACGAGCACAAACTCTCCTCCAAGGCCTCGGGGGCTACACCCGCGGGTGCGCTGACGCGCCCCCACGAAGGAGACTTCACACATATTCGAGGCCTGTAACCCTCTGTATGTCCCTATACCCTCGATCGTACTTCCCATAAAAAAGAAAGGGGGACTTTATTGCTCGATGCAAATAAAGATTACAAAGGGTTACCGGCGCGAAGCCATTGAAAAGTACAAACACATTGCCACCTGTGTGGCAATTTTCCCTGTCTTGGGGAGGAGCAAGCGGCGAAGAAAGGCACCAAACCCCTTGCTGGTGCGACGGCCGGGCTGCTAGGGATGCGAGGAACAGCCCCTAGGCCACACGGGTCCAGCGGGATGCTTTCCTCGCAAGCTTTCTTCTGGCATCTCCTCCACCGAAGACTATGCCGGGGGTCGAGTTGGCGGACAGCACCCTCCGCACCGTCTCCCCGAGAGCAACCTTGTTGCCGGGGGGGACGATGCGAAGAACAGCCGCCCGACCTGGCGCCAGCACCACGGTCAGGCGACTCCATCCCCCTTCAGGCTAAGCGACATCGCAGGAGCAGGACCCCACAGGTCCAATGCTCTTCTGCTGATCTGTAACACCCGGTTTATAAAAGAACATAAACCGAGCAATCATATACGTGCCAGGATCAAGTCACACGTATATACAACAGAATGAACAGTATATCATAGCACATATCACGTAAAAAGACATAATAAAGCGAATACGAATTTTATTTATTACAATAATGACAAAATGTCTGATACAACGGAAGCGAAGTACAAAATACGAAAAAGCTCTCCAAAGCTGAAGCAGGGCGCCACAGGGACGTCGACTGGGAGACGAAGCACCTAGAAGTCCTCGTAGTCCTGGTAGCGCTGGACGAACTCCCTCGTGTCGGCAAGAACTGAGCAGCAGTAGCGTAGCCAAGAGGAAAAAGTAGAGAAGAGGCAAGGGTGAGTACACAACTTGTACTCAACAAGTATAACACAAACTATGAGGCTCTAAGGTTGGCTGACTCAACTGCATTAGCTTTTAAGTGTTGGCAAAATTTTATTAAAACTATTTACTACGAGTTGATGATTTACCATTAACCTAGTTTCATAGTAATTAATCAGGATTAATTAAGAAACTACTGAGAACCAAACCAAAACCAAGACACCAAGGAAAACCCCGAGAAGCACCTCCCTCGTCGGAAGGAGATAACTTCACTAATCAAAAGGAGGATCTGGGCCGCTCATAACCGTGAGCACGGCTAGTATACCAGTTTTACACTCTGCAGAGGTTGCACATCTTTACCCACAAGTCGTGAGCTACGCCAGTTGTTCATCACACTTCCTTAGGTGAGATGGCCAGCGACTCACTACGAGGCCTTTAAAAAGAATCTCGTTGGTAAGGCGTAACCGCGAGAGTTAGGTCGGCGACGATGGGGCCCACCTCCGGGGGTACAAGCACAGGAGCGCAATCCAAGCACAGACCAAGCCGGAGGAGCAGGGACCATTGAAGCTTACTACTCTTGCCCCGCAGGTAAGTTACTCCAAACCAAAAAGATCTAATTATTACGCCAAGTCTATCCCATTCTAGCCTTGTGGTAGCGCTGTTGTCCCAGGTTGTCGCTCTATGAACCGGTCCTTATGGAGAGTGGCCAACCAAGCACTAAGCACCGTGCTGGCCCCCTAAACCATGTTTCTACAAAAACATCTTTTAACGAGACGTGAGCCACTCATCCACACAGAGGGCCACTCTCAGAATTAAGTTCAAGTAAACCATTAATCAAATTAATTAAAAAGGACCAGAGTGTGTTGTAGCGCAGCAACCTAGCACAACTAACCAAAATGCAACCCAAAGGTATATATAAAGGATATAAAGTGGCTAGGAAATCCTTATAGGCATACAGGATTAAAATGCAGTATGAAATTGTATTTAAAGATGATAGGTTGTTCATGTTATACTTGCCTTCCTCGTACTGCTCTGGCTGCTGCTCAAAGTGCTCGGAAGACGGCTGCTCCGGGTACTGGTACTGGGGCTCCTCAACTGGATCAGCGTCTACTCACGAACACATGGCCAAAATAATGCACAACAATAAGCATACAAGCAAACTCTAACAAAAAGCTAAAGAACAGTACATCAATACATAACAACAGCAAGAAAAACTAAGCTAAAACTATTCTACGCGTTACAACGATCGCGTGGATATAAAGAACGCTAAAAACGGAGCTAAAACGCATTTTCTAGGCTAAAAACAAGTCATAGGGGCTTATTTGTAAGAAAACTGAAGTTTCAGGGGCTTTTCTGCTAAAACCGAGGGCTGAAACGTAATTAAACTAAAACTCTGGGGTCTAACTCACAAAATTACCAAGTTAGGATGGCGGGTTCAATATTTAAAAAGCTCAGGGGGCTGTTTGCCAAATTCTGGGCCAAACTGTAAATATTTTTGAAAAGGGAGGGACTGCGGGTTCTTTTCCACGAAAGGCGAGGGCTCTTTAGCAAATGTGACAGGCCGAAGGGGTACGGTTGGATCTCAGCCGTTGGATCCGGATCTGATGGTCCAGATCTGATCGGTTTGGGATCTAATCACGGGCGTCCAACGAAGATCGGGCGGCTCTGGATGGATGAGGCGTGGGCGGCGGCGCGGGGCAACGCCGGCGACGTTTCCCGCGGCGGCGCTCGGCAAAACTCGCCGGAGTTCAGCGATTTCGAGGCTTCAGGGGTTGGTTCGAGGTGGGGTTTGGCCTGGGATGATCACCGAGACATGCGTGATCCACCCAAGGCTTCTGCTGGGCGCGGGGAGGGCCGGAGCGGCGGTTTCGACGGTGGAGGCGGCTCGGCGGTCACCGAGTTCGCCGGAACTCGGTGCCTGGGCGCCTAGAGCGCGCCAGGGCCTACGGGGTCTAGCGCACAGGGGTCAAGGGGCCCGGGCGGTGCTCACCGTGGGGTCGTAGAGCCGGAGTTGCGGCGCAGGGAGGTCGTCGGCGGTGTCCAAGCGGCGGGTCGGCGCAGAGCTCGGTGGCGGGGCCGGTACGGGGTGCTCCGGGCGCTGGATCTGCCGGAGGGGGTCCGTGCGGGTCCTGCGAGGGTGGTCCAGAGCCAAATTAGTCCGATGGTCACCGGAGGTGACGAATTGAGGTGAAACAGGGCTCACCGGCGTGGAGGAGCACGGCGGAGCAGAGCGGCGTGGGGGTGGCGGCTAGGGTTGGAGGGAGCAGGGGGGTCCGCGGCCGGCATTTATAGGGCGGCGGAGCGCCCTTGGCGTGCGCGCCCGGGCGGGGAAATCACGCCGTGGGCCTCGCCGGGGATCGCGGGCAGATTCTGTTGCACGGGCGAGCGACTCGGAAGGAGGAGGACGACCCTGACTAGCGGGCCCGGGCGGTCAGCGGGTGAGGCGGGGAGCGCGCGCGGGCCGGGCGCGAGGCGGAGGCAGGCCGCGGGGCGGGCCGTGCGGGCGACGCGGGCGCTGCGCGAGCGCGCTGGCAGGTGGGCCGAGGGAGGTGGGTTTTGGGCTGGTTCCGGGGGAAGGGAAGCGGCCCGGGGAGGAGTGGGTTTGGGCCGGACTGGGGAGAGAGGTGGGCTGCGGGTTGGGTTTTGTTTTTTTTTCTTTTCTATTTCTATTTTCTGGTTTTCTTTCTCCTATCTAAATCTAATTCAAACAAAGTTTGAATTCAAATTTGAATTTGAATTCAAACCACACTCAAATAAAAGTATGCACCAGCATGAATGCAACAAAAATTTAAACCTATGATAAATTTTAATTAATTAAGGAACAAAAATTAGATTAAATGCCAACTAAACACAATAAACCATAGAAAATTTAACTAAAGCCAATTAAATTTATTAATAAATGCTGAAATTTAAATTAGGGTGTTACAGACCCTACCCCCTTAAAGAAATCTCGTCCTCGAGATTTAGCTGGGCTGGCTAGCAAAGAGATCTGGATATGTCTTCTTCAGCTCATCCTCTCGCTCCCAAGTAGCCTCAGCTTCACTGTGGTGACTCCACTGAACTCGGCACATCCTGATGCGCTTGTTCCGAGTAACCCTTTCTGACGTCTCCAGAATCTTCACCGGATGCTCAGTATAAGTCAGATCTTCCTGCACATCAACTCCATCCAGGGGTGCCTGCTCCTCGGGTACTCGTAGACACCTTTTCAACTGAGATATATGGAAGACATCATGAACTCCTGAGAGGCTGAGAGGTAACTCCAGGCGATAAGCAACTTCGCCTTTCCGCTCTAGCACCTTGAATGGCCCCACATACCGAGGTGCTAACTTCCCTTTGACATTAAACCTGCGGATTCCTCTCATCGGAGATACCTTCAGATACACATAATCACCAACACTGAAAGTCAGGTCTCTCCGTTTGCCATCTGCATAGCTCTTCTGTCTGCTCTGTGCAATCCTCAGATTTTCTCGCACAGCCTGAACCATCTGCTCTGCATCATCTATGATCTCAGGACCGAAGAGCTGCTTTTCACCAATCTGATCCCAATAGAGAGGAGTCCTGCACTTTCTGCCATACAATGCCTCAAAGGGAGACTTCTTCAGACTGGCCTGATAGCTGTTGTTATATGAGAACTCAGCATATGACTGGCACTTATCCCAACTAGTGCCGTACTGAATGGCACAAGCTCTCAGCATATCCTCCAACACTTGGTTGGTTCTCTCTGTCTGCCCATCTGTCTGAGGGTGATAAGCCGTACTGAAACGCAGCTTCGTATCCAACGAATCATGGAGCTGCTCCCAGAATCGAGAAGTGAACTGAGACCCTCTGTCAGATATAATCTTCTTCGGCACACCATGCAAGCAGACAATCCGAGAGATGTACAACTCCGCAAGTCTGGCACCGGAGTAAGTAGTGTTCACTGGTATGAAGTGAGCAACCTTCGTCAAACGATCCACTACTACCCAAATGGAGTTGTACCCTTTCTGAGTACGAGGCAATCCAACAATGAAGTCCATAGTGATTTCCTCCCATTTCCACTCCGGAATCTTCAAAGGCTATAACAGGCCTGCTGGCCTCTGATGCTCAGCCTTGACACGCTGACAGGTGTCACAAATAGCCACGTACTCTGCCACTGAACGCTTCATCCCATACCACCAGAAACGTTCCTTCAGATCATAATACATCTTCGTGCTGCCCGGATGAATAGAGTAAGCTGTGTCATGGGCCTCACTCAGAATCAACTTTCGGAGATCATGCACATCAGGCACGCAGATCCGGTTCTTGTACCACAAGGTACCCTGATCATCCTCTCTGAAATGAGGAGCCTTGCCCTTCTTGAGCAACTCACGGATCTCCTGCAGCTTCTCATCATCTTTCTGATGCTGCCTGATCTCTGCCTCTAGAGTCGGTACTGCCTCAAATGCTGCACTGGAAGTATGATGCAAGAAGCCCAGACTCAGCTGCTCGAACTCCTCGCATAGCTCTGGAGGCATCTGGAAAGCAACGGCCATGTTGACATAACTCCTTCTGCTCAAAGCATCTGCTACAACATTGGCCTTGCCCGGATGATAGTGAATCTCCAGGTCATAATCCTTGACCAACTCTAACCATCTCCTCTGCCGCATATTCAGCTCATTCTGCGTGAAAATATACTTGAGGCTCTTGTGATCAGTGTAGATATCACACCGCTGCCCATACAAGTAATGCCTCCAAATCTTCAGAGCATGCACAACTGCGGCTAACTCAAGATCATGAGTAGGATAATTCAGCTCATGCCGACGTAACTGCCGTGAAGCATAAGCAATCACTCTGCCCTCCTGCATCAGAACACACCCAAGACCATCCTTCGAAGCATCACAATATACCGTGAACCTCTTCGTCTGGTCTGGCAGAGTCAGGACTGGCGCCGTAGTCAACCTCTTCTTCAGCTCATCAAAGGCCCTCTGACGCTCATCAGTCCATACGAAAGCCACATTCTTCTCTAGCAAGGAAGTCAAAGGCTTCGCGATCTTGGAGAAATTCTCGATGAACCTCCGATAATATCCGGCTAAGCCCAAGAAAGACCTGACTTCCTTCACTGTCTGCGGTGTCTCCCACTCGAGCACATCCTTCACCTTGCTCGGATCAACAGCAATGCCTCCCTGAGAGATAACATGACCGAGGAATGGAACCTCGTCAATCCAGAACTCACACTTGCTGAACTTGGCATACAACTGATGCTCTCTCAATCTCTGCAACACGAGCCTCAGATGCTCCTCATGCTCTTCTACTGTCTTGGAGAAGATCAGAATATCATCAATAAAGATCACCACGAAGACATCCAGATAATCCATGAAGACCATGTTCATCAGATGCATGAAGAAAGCCGGGGCATTAGTCAAGCCGAAGGACATGACTGTATACTCATATAGCCCGTACTTGCAGGTGAATGCCGTCTTCGGAATATCCCCAGGACGGATCCTCAGCTGAAAATAACCCGAACGAAGATCAATCTTCGAGAATATACGAGCACCTCGAAGCAAATCGAAGAGATCCTCAATACGGGGCAGTGGATGCTTGTTTTTGATAGTAACTGCATTCAGCTCACAATAATCCACACACATCCTCTTCGAGCCATCCTTCTTATCTACTAGCAGCAATGGAAAAGCCCAAGGAGAGAAGCTGCGACGGATATAGCCCTTGGCTAGCAACTCATCAATAGTCTTCTTAACTTCTTCATGCTCTATAGGTGCCATACGGTATGGCCGCTTTGCAATAGGAACTGTGCCAGGCAAGAGATCAATACAAAACTCAATGGCGCGTTCAGGCGGCATACCTGGCAGATCATCCGGAAAGACATCCGGGAATTCAGACACCACGCGAATACCGTCCGTGGGTCTAGCCTCCATCTGATGAAGAAATCCAGAAGGCTCTACTACACTGATAACAACCTCTTGGCCATTGGAAGCTGATAGCAAGACTGTCTTCTGAGCACAATCTATCCGAACTCCCCATTTGGCCAGAGTCTCCATTCCCAGAATGACATCAATGCCCTTGGTGTCTAGCACCATCAGATCAGTACAGAACTCTACTCCCCTCAAAGAAACACTGACTCTCGGGCAGTAAGTGTGAGACCTCAACTGTCCTCCCGGTGAAGATACTAACAGGCACCTCTTTAATGTGCTAGTATGAATACCATGATGCTCGACAAAAGACTGAGTAATGAAGGAATGCGTAGCACCAGTATCAAAAAGCACTGTAGTTGGATATGAATTAACCATGAACGTACCAATAACCACGTTGGGAGCCTCGGCCGCTGACTCGGCCGTCACGTGGTTCACCCTGCCCTGTGCTGGCGCCCTGGGCTAAGCTGGGCGCCCCTGCTGTCCCGCCTGCGCCTTCCGGGGGCAAGCGTTGGCGTAGTGCCCCGGCTGGCCGCAGTGAAAGCAGGTGCGAGGAGGTCCCTGAGCCTGCTGTCCGGTAGGAGCTGCCGGACGTGGAGCCTGCGGTGCCGGTGGAGCACGAGCCGGAGGTGCCGGTAACCTCGGGCCCTGACCTGCCTGCTGCTGTCGAGGCGGGTACTGCTGTGGTGGCCTCTGCTGGTACTGCTGAGGAGGCCGGTACTGCTGCTGGTACTGCTGGGGCTGCTGGAGTCGAGGACGAGTGTTGCTGCCGGAAGCAACGGGGACAATCTTCCTCTTCTTGTCCTCCATCTCCAAGTGCTTACGCTCAGTGTTGAGCACGCTGTCAACCAGATGGTTGAAGTCGTCGAAGCGGAGGTTGAGCAGCGCGTACTGGAGGTAGTCCTCAAGACCCTCCATGAAGTGCTCCTGCTTCTTGCGGTCATCCGCAACCTCGGCAGGGGCGTAGCGTGCCAGCTGAAGAAAGCGATCACGATACTCCGTGACCAACATAGTCCCCTGAATTCACAAAGACAGATAGATATCGGAAGATTAACTCAAGATTCATAAGGATAGAACAAGGGGCATTAGCTCAAAAGAAACCGCTGAATGATTATATTTAAGATTACCAGCTTCAGTGCAAGGAACTCCTTCTGCTTCATCTTCATAACGCCCGCGGGGACGTTGTGGCTGCGAAAGCGCTCCCTGAACTGGAGCCAAGTGAGAGACTCGCGGTCATGGACCGGGTGAGACTCCCACCAGTCCAAAGCTGCCCCTCGCAGCTGTCCTGCTGCGTACAAGACGCGCTCACGATCATCGCACTGGGCAATGTCCAGCTGACGCTCCACTGCACGGAGCCAGTCGTCAGCCTGAAGAGGGTCGGACGTGTGAGAGAACGTCGGCGGGTGACCCATCAGGAACTCAGCACGCCTGTCGCGAGGCTGCGGCGGTGGAGGAGGCGGAGGCTGAGTGTGAGCGTGCTGAAGAGCCTGAACGGTGTTGTTCAGGGTAGCCATCATCTGCATCTGGAGCTGGAAGTACTGCTCCGGAGTCAAAGGCGGCGGCATCGGGATCCCGGTACCCTGGTTGTTCTGACCCTGCTGCTGGCCAGAACCGGAACCGGTGCTCCTGGTGTTCACCATCTGATTTGAACAAAAGATTTCACGAGTAAGGATATTGCAGGAATAAACTCAGATGGATATGATAACTCTTTGCGGAAAAAGACTCAGCCATGATAAAGTAGACAGGATAGAGTTGACTGTTTTACCCCCAACGATCTAACTCATTTTATTAATTAGTTAACTTTAACATCTGAGTGATTTTCTTTAAACAAATTTAAACTACTAAGCTATGCAATCAGTCAAAAATCCAAATCAAACATGTAGCATAATAACAAGCAGACAATTTTCACAACTTAGCCGAGTTTAGCAATAGACTCGACTAACACAACGCGTCGCAGAACGTGCTATCGTATTATTATAAAAGGGTCACCTAGCTAATACTCATGGTGGTCAGATGACTGATTCAGGCCAAAATCTACGAAACTATTCTTCAGAGAGAGAAATCAAGGCAAGAAGGGTAAAAAGTCAAAGAAGTCAAGGAGTATAATAGTAAAATAGTTTCAGCAGACAAGGATTGATGAGAAGAAGTCCTAAAACTCGACCAGTTCTATCTAGGCTTCGTCCTACAGTCGAACCTGGCTCTGATACCACTCTGTAACACCCGGTTTATAAAAGAACATAAACCGAGCAATCATATACGTGCCAGGATCAAGTCACACGTATATACAACAGAATGAACAGTATATCATAGCACATATCACGTAAAAAGACATAATAAAGCGAATACGAATGTTATTTATTACAATAATGACAAAATGTCTGATACAACGGAAGCGAAGTACAAAATACGAAAAAGCTCTCCAAAGCTGAAGCAGGGCGCCACAGGGACGTCGACTGGGAGACGAAGCACCTAGAAGTCCTCGTAGTCCTGGTAGCGCTGGACGAACTCCCTCGTGTCGGCAGGAACTGAGCAGCAGTAGCGTAGCCAAGAGGAAAAAGTAGAGAAGAGGCAAGGGTGAGTACACAACTTGTACTCAACAAGTATAACACAAACTATGAGGCTCTAAGGTTGGCTGACTCAACTGCATTAGCTTTTAAGTGTTGGCAAAATTTTATTAAAACTATTTACTACGAGTTGATGATTTACCATTAACCTAGTTTCATAGTAATTAATCAGGATTAATTAAGAAACTACTGAGAACCAAACCAAAACCAAGACACCAAGGAAAACCCCGAGAAGCACCTCCCTCGTCGGAAGGAGATAACTTCACTAATCAAAAGGAGGATCTGGGCCGCTCATAACCGTGAGCACGGCTAGTATACCAGTTTTACACTCTGCAGAGGTTGCACATCTTTACCCACAAGTCGTGAGCTACGCCAGTTGTTCATCACACTTCCTTAGGTGAGATGGCCAGCGACTCACTACGAGGCCTTTAAAAAGAATCTCGTTGGTAAGGCGTAACCGCGAGAGTTAGGTCGGCGACGATGGGGCCCACCTCCGGGGGTACAAGCACAGGAGCGCAATCCAAGCACAGACCAAGCCGGAGGAGCAGGGACCATTGAAGCTTACTACTCTTGCCCCGCAGGTAAGTTACTCCAAACCAAAAAGATCTAATTATTACGCCAAGTCTATCCCATTCTAGCCTTGTGGTAGCGCTGTTGTCCCAGGTTGTCGCTCTATGAACCGGTCCTTATGGAGAGTGGCCAACCAAGCACTAAGCACCGTGCTGGCCCCCTAAACCATGTTTCTACAAAAACATCTTTTAACGAGACGTGAGCCACTCATCCACACAGAGGGCCACTCTCAGAATTAAGTTCAAGTAAACCATTAATCAAATTAATTAAAAAGGACCAGAGTGTGTTGTAGCGCAGCAACCTAGCACAACTAACCAAAATGCAACCCAAAGGTATATATAAAGGATATAAAGTGGCTAGGAAATCCTTATAGGCATACAGGATTAAAATGCAGTATGAAATTGTATTTAAAGATGATAGGTTGTTCATGTTATACTTGCCTTCCTCGTACTGCTCTGGCTGCTGCTCAAAGTGCTCGGAAGACGGCTGCTCCGGGTACTGGTACTGGGGCTCCTCAACTGGATCAGCGTCTACTCACGAACACATGGCCAAAACAATGCACAACAATAAGCATACAAGCAAACTCTAACAAAAAGCTAAAGAACAGTACATCAATACATAACAACAGCAAGAAAAACTAAGCTAAAACTATTCTACGCGTTACAACGATTGCGTGGATATAAAGAACGCTAAAAACGGAGCTAAAACGCATTTTCTAGGCTAAAAACAAGTCCTAGGGGCTTATTTGTAAGAAAACTGAAGTTTCAGGGGCTTTTCTGCTAAAACCGAGGGCTGAAACGTAATTAAACTAAAACTCTGGGGTCTAACTCACAAAATTACCAAGTTAGGATGGCGGGTTCAATATTTAAAAAGCTCAGGGGGCTGTTTGCCAAATTCTGGGCCAAACTGTAAATATTTTTGAAAAGGGAGGGACTGCGGGTTCTTTTCCACGAAAGGCGAGGGCTCTTTAGCAAATGTGACAGGCCGAAGGGGTACGGTTGGATCTCAGCCGTTGGATCCGGATCTGATGGTCCAGATCTGATCGGTTTGGGATCTAATCACGGGCGTCCAACGAAGATCGGGCGGCTCTGGATGGATGAGGCGTGGGCGGCGGCGCGGGGCAACGCCGGCGACGTTTCCCGCGGCGGCGCTCGGCAAAACTCGCCGGAGTTCAGCGATTTCGAGGCTTCAGGGGTTGGTTCGAGGTGGGGTTTGGCCTGGGATGATCACCGAGACATGCGTGATCCACCCAAGGCTTCTGCTGGGCGCGGGGAGGGCCGGAGCGGCGGTTTCGACGGCGGAGGCGGCTCGGCGGTCACCGAGTTCGCCGGAACTCGGTGCCTGGGCGCCTAGAGCGCGCCAGGGCCTACGGGGTCTAGCGCACAATGGTCAAGGGGCCCGGGCGGTGCTCACCGTGGGGTCGTAGTGGCCGGAGTTGCGGCGCAGGGAGGTCGTCGGCGGTGTCCAAGCGGCGGGTCGGCGCAGAGCTCGGTGGCGGGGCCGGTACGGGGTGCTCCGGGCGCTGGATCTGCCGGAGGGGGTCCGTGCGGGTCCTACGAGGGTGGTCCAGAGCCAAATTAGTCCGATGGTCACCGGAGGTGACGAATTGAGGCGAAACAGGGCTCACCGGCGTGGAGGAGCACGGCGGAGCAGAGCGGCGTGGGGGTGGCGGCTAGGGTTGGAGGGAGCAGGGGGGTCCGCGGGCGGCATTTATAGGGCGGCGGAGCGCCCTTGGCGTGCGCGCCCGGGCGGGGAAATCACGCCGTGGGCCTCGCCGGGGATCGCGGGCAGATTCTGTTGCGCGGGCGAGCGACTCGGAAGGAGGAGGACGACCCTGACTAGCGGGCCGGGGCGGTCAGCGGGTGAGGCGGGGAGCGCGCGCGGGCCGGGCGCGAGGCGGAGGCAGGCCGCGGGGCGGGCCGTGTGGGCGACGCGGGCGCTGCGCGAGCGCGCTGGCAGGTGGGCCGAGGGAGGTGGGTTTTGGGCTGGTTCCGGGGGAAGGGAAGCGGCCCGGGGAGGAGTGGGTTTGGGCCGGACTGGGGAGAGAGGTGGGCTGCGGGTTGGGTTTTGTTTTTTTTTCTTTTCTATTTCTATTTTCTGGTTTTCTTTCTCCTATCTAAATCTAATTCAAACAAAGTTTGAATTCAAACCACACTCAAATAAAAGTATGCACCAGCATGAATGCAACAAAAATTTAAACCTATGATAAATTTTAATTAATTAAGGAACAAAAATTAGATTAAATGCCAACTAAACACAATAAACCTTAGAAAATTTAACTAAAGCCAATTAAATTTATTAATAAATGCTGAAATTTAAATTAGGGTGTTACATGATCCCACTTAAGCTGAGGGATGGTGCGCACGCCCTCTCCGGTCTTCCCCCGCCACTCGCAAGCATTCTTCTAGCACCAAAGCCTAAAAAAGCCATGCCACCCCATTTGGGGGCCGGACACGAGAGGCAAAGTAAAACATTACAAGACTTGGGCAATGCTAGAAGAAAGAGCAGGGAGGTTGGAGAAGAAAGGGAACCCTACGACCCCCTATTTATAGTTGCGTCAAGCGCCAAGCTTCAAGCCTGTCAAAAGGCAAGGGCTTGGACCGCCCGTGACGGCGCAGCACTTCACGAGCAAAGGATGCCCTCGGTTACCACGCCGAGACGCGACTGAACGAAATAAAGCGAAGCTGAGCCCCTAGACGCTAAGCGGCGCAGCATCGGCTCAGGCCGACCACCCTCGAATGGCGCGCTGCAAGGCAACCAGGGAAGCCGGGGCCAATGCCCTGAGCGCGGGACAGCGCGACGAAAGCGCCAGCTGCCACAGCAGGCGCCATCGTCGCCCTGGCCCCCCTCAGCTCGCGGACACGTCTTGTCCCCAGAACAAACAAAATAAAAAAGGCGCGCGCCTCAAAGTACTCCCCCCACGGGCGCACTACCCCGACCGGCGTGCTGTCACATCCGCCGGGCTGACGCTCAGGCGCGTCTGGCGGGTGCGCGGCATTGTCTGATCACGTCAAGGGGGAAATCGCCGAATCACCCTTTGGCCGAATCCCTTGACTCGACCAAAACCTCGGGGGCTACTGTCGGGTACCACGATTAGGGACACCCTAATCGGGGTACTAAGATCGCTTTAAAACGCAAACACATGCTAAGGCAACCGGGCCCACAAAGGCCCACGGACTCCCTCCGGTCTGGAAGAAAGGAAAGGACTCAAAGAAACCCAAACACATGGCCCACCAACACGGTGCGGCCCATCCACGCCCTCCTCGGACTGCGGGGTGGTTTCTGCCTCGCTCGAGGGCTCCCGTCGAGACCCCTCGAGCGGGCGGCAGATCTCCGCCTCGCTCGAGGGTAGCGAACCTACCCTCGAACGAGGGGCACATCTCCGCCTCGCTCGAGGGTAGCGAACCTACCCTCGAGCGGGCGGCACATCTCCGCTTCGCTCGAGGGTAGCGAACCTACCCTCGAGCGGGCGGCACATCTCCGCTTCGCTCGAGGGTAGCGAACCTACCCTCGAGCGGGCGGCACATCTCCGCTTCGCTCGAGGCCACCCCTCGGCGCAAGGGACAAACGCTCAGGACAGACGGTG
The DNA here is from genome assembly GCF_016808335.1 of Panicum virgatum. Taxonomy (NCBI): domain Eukaryota; kingdom Viridiplantae; phylum Streptophyta; class Magnoliopsida; order Poales; family Poaceae; genus Panicum; species Panicum virgatum. The sequence continues at coordinate 47,850,310 of NC_053139.1, forward strand.
TCAGACCGCCATTTCCCACGACGGCTGTGATCGGAGTCCCATCCGCCAACTCCGGTCACTGCTCCGCCATTCTGGATGCTGTGGCGATACTGTGGGACCTGCGACGCGGGATGGAGCGTGCCCGGCACAGCTCCCCGTACTATTCCGCCAACTCCGGCCGTCCGGACTCTACATTATCACACGTAAGACCCCGGGCCCACCTCCTGCTTAGGAGGAGGTCTGGTGTTGCCACGAGCCCCTCGGAGAGGGACGCCCATCACTCGCAGCCAGGAGCCCGGACCTCCCCCCTCGAGGGGTCCGGGACCTCCACGTGTCTCCCAGACCCCCTAAGTATGCACGTCAGCACTCCGTCCAGGGGGTCCAGGACCGCCGCGTGCCCCACCGCCGCTGGAGTACACAAGATCCTGACCCGCAAGGCCCACGGAACGCCACATATGGAGAGTTGTACGCCCTACAGCAACGACCACTCCGCCTACAGGGGTTGGCAAGACGCCGGCGCGATCTCCGCGAGACCAAGGACGATGGCCAGGACGATCGCCACGCCCAACGCCATGCCCTATAGTGTACTTTCTACAGTGTTTGACCACTGCACCCCCACGATTCGGGGGAAGACGGCGACTTCCGTGTTCCCCTACTCATGTATCCCGCCCCTCCTTGTGTCTATAAAAGGAGGAGGCGTGCATCCCTTAAAGGGGTCGGTCGACTCTCTAGACACCTACCGCTCAGAGCACACGCACCTGCTCCTAGCTTCCGACATCGTTATTCGCCACGCTCAAACCCCACTTCTAGAAGAGACTTGGGAGCCTCCCTCCCTCTCTCGCCTCGCTTGTACCCCTACTACAAGCACTCCGGGTGTAAGATAATACAGTTCACTCGCACACCTCCTTTGCTGGACGTACGGCCCCGCGGCCGGAACCAGGATAAACCGTGCGTTACTGTGTTGCTTCTTGCATCATCATCTGGGACGAGGAAACACGCAGTATTTACTAGTTGGGTTCCGGGCCCCCGGGTCAGGACACCGACAATCTTCTTGTTGCTCTCCGCTTGAGGCATCGTCTTGAAGTCTTCAATGGTGTCACTCTTTAGTCAGCTTGGAGCATTGATGATAACTTATCTGTTTGTGTAGTAACGATCAATTCAGTCTGATTTCTAGATTGTAGGACCAAACCGAACGACTCAGGACATGGTCGATTCTTACGTCAAGTGTCTAAGAAGACAATTAATATAAAATTTTATTACTACATGAGAACCAAAACAAGGTTGAAAAAAGTACGTAGAAAAATTTAAAGCTTAGTCTTTTATGCTTTCTTTCTTGTCAATGTATGCTATGCAAACCACCTTCGTATGCTAACTATAAAAACTTCAATCTGGACCACTGGATCAAGATCCAAGGGGGCGCAGGGGGAGTGGGAGGGGGAGATTTGCAAAAGTGTGATTACCTAATCCAAGGATGTGCGGTTAATTGTAAAATTACCCCCTTCTCATGCCCCTTGGATCTTAATCCGGTGGTCCAGATTGGAGTTTTCATACGAAGGTGGTTTGCATAGCATACATTGTCTTTTTTCTTATTTTTTTCTTATCTTTTATGTTTCTCGATTGGAGTGTTGGAGTTTAAGTATTTATATAAACTTCTGATTTCGTGGTCAAATGTGTTTCTTTATGGTCAAGATGAGAATGGGCTGGGTCAACCCATTGGATTGTTGGCCCGATCCACAATAGCAAGGGCAATGGGCCACCGGGTCGGCCTCAAAAAACGGCCCATTTAGAGCCGAAACATATTGACCAAATGCATGCATAGATGCATAGGGTCGACCCGGCGGCGTGACTCTTCCCCACGCGAGTCGCGACCCTTGCGCCGTCAGGCTCCCTCTCGCATCGGCACGGAGGCGAGCGAGCAGGCGGCGGCGGGCGCGCCATCCTCCCCCGGCAGCGGCGCCTCGGCGGCTCGCCCTCCCCTCCGGCGGATCTCCCCTCCGGTAAGCTTCTCGTCTGTCTTTTCTTTCCCCTCTTCCCTCCGGCGGATCTCACAGGCAGCATGCGTGCTCGTCCCGCCTCGTCCCTCGTCCTTTCTTGCTTTTGGTTGCTCCAACGCCGCTACGTGCTAAATACCACATGCTGTGATGAAGTTGTATGTAGCATACTATGAAGCCACGACGGATCTCACATTTTTGCTTTTGGACAGCCATTTGTAGCAGGAACTAGCGCTATGGTTCCACTGCTAGTAGGCGACTACCTTAGAGTTTCAGATCTGTTAGCTGCTGGCCAAGAGATGTATTTTTCAGATCTGTTAGCTTGTGAGCTTAATGATGTTAAACTCTTGCTTGTTGCGGAGCTATTTAGGATTCTATCAATATGAGTATTACAAAAATAGAATTATCTGTAGCATTCTAGTACTGATTTGGGCATGTGAAATATTTGGGCATGTGAAATAGAATTAACTCAGTTTCAGACTCTGGTCGATTTTCAGTTTGAAATGAACAGCATTCCAATCTCTGAATATGTTCTGCATCCTTTCTTAGATGATATGTCTGTAGTGAAATGAACAGTATGATAGGTCTGCAACTCTGCATGACTACTACCCTATCTGTGTAGTGATCTACTTGCATGCAGATGGAGCAAGTATTCCATCCTCAATTTGATACTGTTTTTATCTGATAACATCCCGTTTGCTCGGAGGAGGAAGCTATGGGTGCCGAGGAGGACGCTGCCGCCCGCCGCGAGCGCCTCCGTGCCCTCCGCGCCGCCAAGGAGCTCCTCTCCACCCCAGCCCCCGACGGAGAGCAGCAGTAAGATCTCTCTCTCCCATCCCATCCCCTACCCTATCTCACTAGATAATTCCGCACCTACTGTAGCGACGGCTAGATTTTCAACTAGTAAAACTAGGTCTCTCAGTTTCTATTGATTATCTGCTTGTAATTGAGCCGTGCGCACATCAGGAACCACTCTCACAAACCTTAGGGCCACTGCTTTAGCAATTCCTTCACCATCTAGGGCATACGCTGCTCGGTTGATTCTTCAATGGAGTATATATCCATCCTTGTGTGTGATATAGCATATTGATCCACAAGGGAAAAGGAACAAGTCTCCTTTGCTTACCATTTGAAATTTGTGTTCAAAGCAGCTTGGCACCCACACTATGAATATATAAATCTCGATATGCTGAGATGCTTCTCATTTTTCCACAGCTCAGTGGTGTTTGCTAGACCTTGATCTGATCAATTATGCTGCTGCATCAAATGTTACACCAATGTTGTACATTTTCTGTTCACGTTCAGAAGTTTTGCCAGACATTCCTTCTTCGTGTTGTGTTAAATTTCAAGGAATAACCCAATTAGTGCATTAAACTGATGTACCTTATACTCTAATGGCAGTGTGATTTCTGAATTGTGCTCTAAGCATTCTTTTTTCTGAAAATAATTCCAGCTATCCTAATTCGTAATGAACCACTAAGACGTAAATTTAATGCTCTAGAGTCTAGAGTAATTTCTTTGCGAGTGAAATACAAGACACTCCTTAACCTTAAAATTGTTGTGGAGTGTCATCTAGGTCCATAAACTTTGAAAAAAAAAGAAATGGTGGAGTTGAGCTTGAATGGTTTGTTGATGCTGGACACTGTTTTATGTTTGAACACGTGGAAGGGTGGTACCAAGTAGATACATTGCTGGCTGTTGATGATCTGCTTTAGTGGGTATCATGAAGTATGGACATAAAATACAAATTCTGTCTATGCTCTATTCAGTACATTCTACTAATTGCTGGTTCTTATGGTTGTTGATTGTATCAGAAATGGGACCCATGGTGCCACTGAAGAACATGTGGAACAGCCAGCATTACTAGCTCCACTGGATGCACCTGATGAGGCTTCTAAGGAGAATATTAGCTCGATTGAGGAGATCGATGAGGTTGAAGATGATGGGTGAGTCTACTTTCTTTTCCTTCAATGCGGATTGTGCATTTTTTTTGTTTTATTGAAGAATTGTGTTGCCACATATGATAGTTCTAAGCCATTCACTGAATTCCTTGTATGTGAATGTAAGAGAACCTCTATCTTTGATTTACTGGTCTTGGTAGATTCGAGTTATGTTTAGTGCTGAGTGAGATACTTTATTTTTACAAGTTTGCATTCTTTTTGATGCAGTGAGCTTCCTGCCATGAAGTTCAGAAACTACCTTCCTCATGATGAACAACTCCGAGGTGGTAAGATGGCTCCAGTTTCTCTTCCTAAATTTGAAGATCCAATCAGTGCCGAAGCTACAGAACCAAAGCAAGTGGAGGTACTATCTTGGTATTCTCAAATTCAAGATCTCTTGTTTGTAATTTTGACAAGGTAAGCTGTCAATTAATCCTTCAACATTATATTGTGCATGCAGAATCCCTTTGGAAACATAGCCCCAAAGAATCCAAACTGGGATCTGAAACGTGATGTGCAGAAGAGAATTGACAAACTAGAGAAGCGCACACAGAAAGCATTGGCTGAGATTGCATGTGAGTGTTCAAGTATGATTAATTGTCAGATTATTCCTTCGATTTTGTCGGTACCCTGTAGCAGGGATACCCACTCCTACTGCAGCAAGACAGGACTCGCGTAGTCATCCGTAACTACGCCATAAGGGGCGGAGCAGCCGGGCCCCACGGGTCAGGGTCTTACCTCACCGGGCCAACGGCCCCGGACTCGCTCCCCGCTCTGGGATGGGTCCGGTGATGCCACGTGTCCCTGAGGAGGGGAAGCTCCGCGCCAACAGCCGAGGGCTCGGACCCCCATAGGGGTCCGAGACCTCCCCGCGTCCGTCCGGACCTCCCACGCACGTAGAACCAACATACCGCCGGGGCGGGGTCCGGGGGTGCCACGTGTCCCGCGGGCGCGAGTCTTCCGCTGGAAGACTCGCCCACCCACCGCATTCAATGCGGGAGACGTAAGTGCGCTCTGCCACAGCAGAGCCCGAGGCGACTTTTGCCAGGCTGCACTGTTGATCGCGCGTTACCAAGACACAGTGCAGCCGCTGGCGCCGCCCACGCCACGCATGTCAGTCTGCTACGCCAGTTGGACACGACGGCTCGCCTTCGCCTATCATGACGCCTACGCGGTAGACCCAACAGTCTACGCCGCAACCTACACTACCTCAACGGGCGCCTCGCCGACGGGACAGGTGAACCCACTCCTCGGTCAGAGAGTCCACAGGGCGATGAAGCGTATCCGGGGAGAGATTCTCAACCACTGTAGCACCATTAATGCCTTCTACGCAGTATACTATACATCCGCGTTGGAACCACCTGTCGGGGTCTCAACGCCTGTGTACGCGTCCCCTTGGGCTATAAAAGGGAGACGCCCGTTAGAGAAAGGTCAGGCCGAAGAAGTCCCGGCAGAGGCCAATACCCAGCCTGGGCAGATGATAGATTCATTCATATGCAAGAGCAATACAACTCACAGTGGATGTAGGGTATTATGATCCGTCGGCCCGAACCACTCTAAATTCTCGAGTGTTCTTGTGTTCTTGCTCCCTAGGTAGATCTGTCGAATCGCTTAGCGCTTCCCCGAGTACTCGCCCTCTGGGATTAGGCGGGTGCACTACGCCACCCGGCTGTGGGTCTCCACAAACCACAACAGATTTCCTTTGAATTTATTGTGTGTGTTTTTTTGTTTGCTTGGTTGGCATTTACACATACTGATATTTAACTACTCCACCGGCTTGCAGTGGAGCAACAGAGGGAGAAAGAAGCACTGGAGGAAGCTCAAGATTGATCCACCTGAATCAGTGACAGAAACCGTAATGTGTAAGGTACTGGGGGTGCTTAGTGTATCTACTGGTGGGGATGAACTGAAGTGAATCAACCTTGATGAGTATGAGATGTGGTGCCTGGCTAGGCCTTGTTTTTGAGAGGAAAGCTAATATATAAAACTAGAGTGAACTTTGCCCAGTGCCTCTTGAAAAGCCTGAGCTGTAGACCTGCAGTAGTTGTGTCCTGTTTTGCGTAGACCATATCAATCTAGTGTGTTGATTACAAAGCATGCCTTCATGCTGCTTTTAACAGAGTGAATATTTTACATTCTGGCTCTTTCAGAAAACTTAATTTGCAACGGAAAAGAAACTCCTGGTGTGCATGAAGGGCCCTTATGCCTTGCCCTTGCTCCCCAACCTTGTAACGTCTGCTATTCCCAGTCCACTCTCCACAATTGCTACTAAGTTATCACACGAATGTAGCTGAAAGTGGAAATACACTGTCAATTTCATATCCTCACAAGTGAGGTTGATTTTGGCATTTCTATTCCATCCTTCCTCAACTTTTCTGAGTTTTACTTTTTGAGAATTTTTCAAAACCTGTAAGCATTGTTTTTTGGGTCTTCATTATCAAACTAAACATTTTCCCCTACTACACATCAAGAATACTTTGCGTGTTAAACGTATAAAGGATGCCAAGTTTGAAATAAGCAGTTCAGAGCACAACAAAGGAACTGTCTAACTAACTAGAGTACTCATCTATCTAGTCAGGTGAACACTGCACACCTAGCTTTAGCTGTTCATAAGCATTTTGTACATACAATTGCAAACAGTCTTCCATATCATTTCAATTTGCAGGAGCTGTTGCCGAGGCACTATAAAATGTGGAATTCTCATTTCTATTGAGTAATTGTTGTCGTCGTCTCAACTCTCAAACATCCTAACTGGCTAACTAGTAGTAGGAGCAGGCGTGGTGGTAGTGGCCTGCTCCAAGTCCGGCAAGAGCAGGCTGTTGCTCCTTGCATTCTCCCGCATCTTCCCGACGATATGCTTTCCCTTCTCCAGCTTGCCCCCCATTCTCCTCCCCAGATCCATCACCCGAGCACGCCGACCGCCGCGCTCTCTTCACTGGCAGAGGTCCCTGCTGCTACCACCACTGCCCTGTCATCTCTGCTGCTGCTCATCAGTGGCATCCTGAGCAGATCCCTTGTCGCATCCTCACTAGACTGCAGAGGAGCTTCACTTGCTGCAACCAGCCGGGACAGCCAACTCGTTGATGCTTCTGCTTGGTCTGACCCGTCAACACATATCTTTGTCTTCTTGGGTGATTCAGTCTTGCTTCTCGTTGAAGAAGCAGGCGGACTTGACTTGTTCTTTGCAATGGCCTTCGACACTGAAGCTTCCCTAGGCAGCTCTCTAGTCGCGCCTGCAGTGGACCTTGCAGTAGTCTCAGTGGGTGGCTCATGGTTGAGCCATATAAAAGGTGCAATTTTGCGAGGCACCCAGTCATCCGTATCTGATAACATATACGAGATTGGAATACTTTCACAGTTGGGCAGCACCAAGCTCTGATGAAGCGATGCCTGTATGCATGTAAGACACCAACCAAATGCTCCATATTTAATAACACAAAGTTACCGGCAAATAACTGGCTCATGGGAAGTAAGTAAAAAACACCTTGATTCTGTTGCTGATAAGTGAGGCAATATGGTTGTTGGTGATCTTCCTGTCCCCGACCGATGATTCCAACTCCCATTCTATTTCCGGCATGGATGTAAACCCATACCAGATGCGATCACTTGGAGGAGGGTTCATATGTACGCGCATTGTCCCACGAACACATGAAATTTTAATTGCTAATGATAATGGCACCTTTTTGCACGGAAACGAGAAAGCACAGTACAAGTCAGAACTTCCTGGCCACATTTCAAACAGTAGCAAACTACTACATATATAGAAACATGAAAAATGTCCAGACTAGAGGCTCTTTTCCATGACTAGGCAGCGCACAACCAATTTTCCCTCGGGTAATGTGTCAGTATGCATGTGAAAAATAACAAACAAGAACTAACCTGTGAGACCTGGTCAGCAATTGAATGCAAGATTCGTTTCCATCTTGACATATATGTTGATGTCCATCCAGTGCTCTTTGACTTCCTTAATGCATCTGCCACAACCTCAAGAGTTGATCAATTGCCTCAAGTTATGATCCTTTTCACAAGACCATCAGCTCAAAATAGATAAGTGACAAAGTTCTCATATCACATACTCCTAATTATTTGATCATTTACGCACATAGTAAATGCCAATTCCAATAACAAAAAGCATACAGAAAATGCATCAAAGTAGAATTGGCACGGACCTGCTTCATCATTATCCTTCACTACAGAATCCAAAACTTCTGAAGACCTGAGTTGGTTACCATATTGCTCAATGCTATCAAGGACATCTGAACCCATATCCCCATTAGAATCATCTTTAAGACTAGTACTCATTATGTCCTTTTCCAACTCAGGCTCCCGAATCTCAAGTCTTGTTTCAATATGCAGAAGCATTCCACTAGAATATTCAAAATCTACTTCAAAAGCCCACATCTCATTTAAATCCAGTGGGAGGACTCTCATTCTGTGCAGATATGGTGGAAGCTTTCCAAGACTGAGGCCAGCAAGTGTAATTTCACCAATGTAGGCTGGAGTTCTCGTGTTTGATAATGTTCGCTGACCAACATACGAGAATCAATCAATACAAAGTTATGGAAATGGGGTTGAATGCACCTGAAAATGTCTGCATGATCTGACCTGAATGCGTGCTTTGATGGCCCTGTTAACCTCATCATTCATTTTAGCATCAAAAAACAACCGAGAGAATAGGAGGTTCCAACAAAGTGTACCGTCATTTGCAAGCTTTTCTTCCGCAATTGTATGTGGGGAATCAGATAGCTGGCTGTTGGAACTCGCAGAAGAACTAGGTGTACTGGGTTGTTTTATATCCTGTTTAGATGGCGTACTCTCCAGAGAAGCCTTTATAGTTGACTTCTTTTTCAACCTTTTTAGGAAACCTCTGACTTTTGAGGATCCATCAGTCTTGACAGTGTTGTCCACAAGCACATGTTCCTGACCGAAGAGCATTGAGGGTTTAAGAAAACAAGGGTATCCAGCATTCAAAGATGATATGTAACCGCGGAACTCTTCAGCCAACATGGCATGGAATTTGAGTTTGTCCTTGTCTGTAGTAGATGCAAGACGAATTGCTTTACACCATGATTCCTTTTCCCAAGAGGTGTCCGCATAAAGATAGCATACCTTGCTCCCCCTGCAAATCTCAGATTCCTTGCTTTCCAGTTTGATTGGATACCTCTTGGCCCTGAAAGAAAATACTGATGGAGGTTATAGGCAAACTGTAATGCGCATTCAAACCATTTAACCGATTGCTGCTTTGTAGTGTGTGTAACAGATTTGGCTATTACGAGGACACACTCACTCACTCACTCTTTATGACAAGTCAAAGATGAATGGTGGAAGCATGGGAAGAAGCTAGAATGTGCACTAACCATTTACGTGAGGGTAGGTTTGATGCAGAGACAGCAACAACTGTACAATTGAGCAGGTGAATAGTTTGCTGAGAACCGTCAGGTGCAGACAAGGTAAGTGAGTGGCCTTCAAGTTGAGCCAACGTTTTTACAGGGAAGACCTCCACGATAGTTTTCTTCTCCTTGATCCCCTGGCTGGCGCCATTCGATGGGCGATTGGTGGTGCTGACTTTGGGAATCTTCTCTTGCCCTAACATCCACAGAAAACCCTGAAACACATAGAAATTGAATTGGTTGCTTAACGAATTGAATTGAATGAGTCGAGTCCGTGCTTCAACCTGTCGCTTGAGCTCCGGCGGCGGCGGCGGGTGGACGGGGATTGTTGCTGTGTCCCTCGACGGGCGGCGCGTGAGTCTGCGGATGGCCCAGAGGAGCGCTGCCCCCTCGGCGATGGCCAGGGAGAGGACGCCGAGGAGGAAGCCCAGCAGCAGCAAGGCCACCGCCATGGAATGGAATTGGAAGCTGCTGTCTTCCGCTTCCGCCGGCCGGCCGGCCTAACTGAATTTATTCGCCCCCCGCCTGCCGTTGGCGTGCCTCGGCCTCTGTTCCTCTCCTCCTTGCCGGCCTGCAACCATCCACACGGCAAACGGGACTGAACGGAACGGAATAAAATAGCAGCAGCAGTTGAACACGCACCAAAGAGAGACTCTCTCTGGATGACAAATGGGCCACCACACGGCACCACATTCTAAATTGTAGGTCGTTTTAACAAATCCAAATCCAGATACATATTTTTTACTATACATCTAGATAAACACAATATTAGATACATAAAAAAATTTTACATCTAGATTTGTCAAAACAACCTACAATTTGGATTCAAATAGTAAAAGTTTCAGTCTTATGAAATGGGGGCATCAGGAGTTACAGTTCCATGTTACTGCTCCTTCACTACAAATACCGACTAGTATCATAGTATATTGGATAGTTGTGGAAAAATATAGCGCTCTCCTCTATCATACAACAACATGAATCCATTTTCTATTCGTTAGCCTCTCAAAAGCCCGGGTCGGGTTGGTTCGTATATGTAAAATTCTTCTATCAAATAAGTAACATCATCTGTATTCCGCTGAAGAGGCCCTCGGTTTACCGCTGCCCGACGAGTTGAGGTGCAAAGATACAAATATCACCCCGATCACAACTATCAGGCACCCCACAAGCGTGCTGAAGAAAAGAGCCCCAGGCTGCCTTGTCTGCACGAATCCATACACTCCGCCCGATGTTACCACAACCATGTCAGTCAGCCCATCACCGGAGAAATCCTCCAGGATCAGCGCATGAGTGGGAGGCGCCGGAAGCTCAATCATGGCCAATATGGCACCAGAAGGAGACAGCACCACAGCTTCCTGATCGCCGCCCGCAATGATCACCTCCTTCGGGTCATAGGCACGCAGGGAGAAAGCCTTCAAAGTAGGCACCACTATGTTCTCCAACATCCCCGATGGAGATGGGAGGTTGGACCATGTTGCCCCTGTCGATACTTGCCATCTCCATACCGCATCATGGCCAAGCAGCCCAGGAGAGTACGAAGTCACCTGTAATCACAAACATATCACCATTTTGTGCACACTTGTTAGTGTTAGGGCTCAAGGTTGCATCAACATGACCTGAAGGCACACATGCTCACCTCTCCCTGGCTTGTCAAAAAGACGATATCGCCATGGCTTCCTCTCCTGTGTTTATGCCCATCATCTGTCTGGACAAGGATAGGAGTTGCAACCTCTAAACCAGTCGTATCAAATTTCCTCCCAAAACTTCTCGAAAAGTCGCCATGATGGAACAGATTAAAGTGGTTGTAATGGCAGATAGACACATTAAAAAGTTGCTCCCGCACTGGAACACCCGATGTAGCAACTGCCCAACATGGTTTCAGCACCTCCATTGAACCACTCACAACAGTCTGCTCTTTAATACCGTTTCCACCAACAACCTACACAAATGATCCAGCACCAACCATTACTTCTACATATACAACAGGAGGCCACAAAAATGAACAGAGCATCAATGCATGTAGCTAGTTAGGAAACAGTAAGCCCAATGCTTTTCCAATCTCAGAAGAGACTGATTAGGTAAACAATATTATGATGGCTCTAAGTTGGCTCTGCCTGTCCCAATGGAACATGTTAGTACTATCATTCCCAAAAATCATTTTTTAGACATCAAAGTTTATAATAAACAAAAAAGCCTGATAATTGAAGGTTTACCTAAAAAAATGAGCATTATATTGATGCAAGCATTGCATATTAAACATGACTGCATCAGATATACAAGATAGCAATGCAATCCTAGTGTAAGAAATGTTAACTCATTTTTACGACATGCAGGGATAAAACTATAGAAAACAAATCAAATATAAGGTCAGACAGAGGAGATCATTTTCTCCTTCCAGAAGGAATTAGAAATCCATCACTTGAATTCATTTGTTCAATGGTTTAAGGACAAATATCAATCTACTGGAAGGCCATAACATCTTATGGTTTAAGGACAAATATCAATCTACTGGAAGGCCATAACATCTTATGAGTCAAGTAGTCAACCTACTCAATGGGTATACCCAACAACAACAACAACAACATAGCCTTTTTTCCCAAGCAAGTTGGGGTAGGCACTCAATGGGTATACCCAATATCCCAAATTCTTCTCAAGATTACAGACACAAAATGCAAACTAAACTATTCCTTTCAAAAAAAAAAATGCAAACTAAACTACATGAACAACCCAGAACCAAAGAGAAGCTGGTGCATATCAAAAGTAAGTCCCAGCACTAGTCTGGATAACACCAACGCACCTGAACATGATCTAGAACTCCATCTCCATTAATATCTGCATGAAGGCCTCCTTCAGTTAAATGAAGCTGGAAACAAGAATAGTATCCAAACAAATTCAAGTCAGAGGTGATACACTGAATGGTTGCATCGTATTAGAGTAAAGTAAAATTACAGGGATATATCTGGTAGACCTTGCATATTGTACGTCCAGAAGCTAGATGGACAGCCTCTATCCCTTCCTTTTCATGTGCAACGATAACATTAGGAACCCACCACACTTGAGTATGATTAGTGATTGTCGGAATGTACATCGCCCTCTGTGTCTGCAACAAAAGCAACAAGTTAGAACATTAAAAACATTGTGATGTTTGACTTGTTTGAGCACTGTATTCTATTTGGAAAAAGCTACAAACAGAAGTGCAACAAAGCGACTACGCGCGGTATATGTAAGGGCATCCATGCTGCTTCAGGCAGGGACTTCAAGATGAGCACAATTATTTGTACAAGAAAAGGCAACATTTGTGATTATGTATCGATACCTTCCTGGCTTTATTTGAGCTAGCCATATCTGCAGCCTTCCCAAGCGCTCTAGCTATTCTATTAGAAACATCCTTTCCAGGTGGATTGTGCTCAATGGGCTTGTTCATGCTATTGATGACAGCCTTCCCTTGAGTTTTCTTCACTTGTTTCCTCTTATGCTTCCTAAAATGTGCAAGCTGTAGGGTAGTATCCTCTCTCCTATCCTAAAAAGGAGGACATCAAATCTAAGTTCAACGAGTCCAGAGTATCAAAACTGAGTACAAGAAAACATGTACTGTTCTTACCCAATGATGAGGCATGACGCCAAGAATTGATTCTCTGAATTCACGACATTCAAACTGAAAATTAACATGTGGCATGTTACATTCCCATTAGCCAAGATATCACCGTACGAACCAACTGTTTAGCATCTTCATGGTTCATAATTAAGCAAAGAACAACACATAGATGGTCTGCTCAAACGAATTCCTAGAGTTTATATGACTTTTAGAAGGACATGAGACCTTTATAAAGCTCAAACATAACAAAGTTTTAGGTTGGAATAGCATCGCCGTCAAGCAGAGTGCAAATATCTAGGAATTCAGTCTATGAAGACTATAGCTGCTAAACAAGAATAAATCGATGATGACATTATGTTCCTGAGGAAATGGTTCTGGTAGACACCAACATCATCTGAAGACAATCCACAGCTCACAATACTTAAATCAAGCAACAGAGAGCATATGAAAACACTGGCACACAAGTGTAAGTATCTGCTGCTAGGTAAACATAACCCTGACCTGACCAGGCTGACGACTGTTGAGGGCATGGACATCAAGCTTGTAACTGTGCTGTGGTATCATCACTGAAGCATCTGATGGCTGTGACTGGATGTTCTGGCAGACCAAATGAGAAACATAACAACAATATATAAGACAGTCCTTTGAAGACAATGATGTTTATGTAATGCCACGTGGCTTTAACCTTTCCATGCTAAGGCGGAACAGGAAATAAAGAGAAACATCCTTTGACTAGCAGTGAAGCCAAATTATACTAAATAAAACGAGAAGTTGAATTCAGCGCACCTCATTCTTCCGGCTCCATCTTCGCTCGCCAGTACGTCCAGCAAAGGCGTAAAGGGCAAAATGGCGCAGGTCTGCAGTGCCAGCCTCAGAGCCCTGCATGGGATTGAAGTGCAGCACCGACAAAGGTTAGGTTAGTCTCCAGATCTATGTTAGGAGCGAAGATAAATAAAGCAACAAATGGGTATATCACAGTCGAAGGAAGGAAGAAAAAAAAACCTGTTTCTCACTGGTGCTTCTGCGGTGGTCTTCTGGCATCATGAATTCGTCGAAAAGATCTGCCGACTGATAGGAGAATTACAAGGGGCAAGTACGTAAGCATATCCAAGCCAACAGAGCATGTCGGCCATGGCGGGCAAATACAAATAGTCAAATAGTGTAAACAGGTAACATACATGGTGCTGCATTTCCATCCTTCCTCCTACGATGATGAGGCCTGCATCTTCATGCTTGAGAGTGTAGTTGGTTATGGAGATGGCGACCTCACGGTGGTGAGCGCCATGAGGGAAGTCATCCTGGAGATTTTGCTCCCACAGTTTTTTGAGGTTGTGGTCGAAGCACATGACGGACCATCCGGATGTGACGACGACGAGGACCTGCTTCCTGACGTCGCCGGCCCTGTAGGAGCGGTCGACGGTGCCGACCGCCATGGCGATGGGTCGCCTGCCTGAGGCGACCCGGACGTTGTCGGGGAGGAGGGAGATATCGGCCATGACGCGGGCCTCGTGGAATCCGGCGTCATCGTGGGGGTGGCGGGCGTGGGGCGGCTGGAGGACCTGGATCTTGGCGTCGTGGGTGGGGAGGAGGACCTCGGGCTTGCCGTCGCCGTTGAGGTCGGCGATGAGGGGTGGGGGCAGGCGGTCGGCCTCGTACTTGATGGGGAAGTCCTCGTCGGCGAGGTGGTACCAGGACTCGCGGAAGGAGAAGTCGCCCTCGTGGTGGAGGGAGAAGAAGACGGCGAAGGCCGCCAGTAGAAGGATCCCCAGATCCCGCTTCCGCATCCTCGAAATCGAAAACCCTAGCTAGCTCTTCGGCTCCTCCCTCTCCCTCCTAACTACGCCGTCCTAGTAGAGGAGAGTGAATCCCATCGCCATCGGGGTGGGGGATGGGGGTGGGGGTGGTCGTCGTCTTCCTCCTCTGCCCTCTTGCAGTAGAGCCTTCTTCCCTCCTTGATGTGGGCCGGAATGGGCTTGGCCCATTCTCTTTTTTTTTTTGAAAAATTACCTTCTTCTTTTTCTGACCAGTGACAACTGACAACAATTCAAAAGGTCAGAAAAAACAAGAGAATTCCTTCCCTCGCCAAAAGGGAGCCAAAAAAAAATAGGAAAGAAAAGAGAAGGAATACTCGTGTATTTATAGACCTGACAACACCCAGAATTGAGTTGAATGAAAATTACACAGACCTGGTACTATTTCTGAGCCATGGGATTCAACTATGTAAGTATGCTTTTCCTCCTTACACGGTATTACAATAGAATACTAATAGGAAAGAAATCTGCTCTAGGTTATGTATGTGTAAGATTTCTGATTAAATAACTGCACAAGCATCAAGCGTCTATGTATATGATGTCACTATACAACTCGACCAAAAATTACAGCACTGTGTATAGTCCCTTGTCAGTTTAGTTCCAGCTTATCCATCATCACCTGCTCCCTGTATTGATGATACCACTTCCAGTACTTACTTTGTCTCACGGCGATAAAGTTACGTATGTGTATCCTATTCCTATAACCAGCTGTTTCACATGAGGCCCACATGTTGCTCTGTGTGATGAGATAGCCTCGACTCCCCAAGAACTGCCATGGCTGAGGCCACAGCCCAGCTTCACTCATTTCAGGTGTCGCATTCTTCTCTCGCAGCAATCAAGATTCGAAAGGATCCCTCCATCCTTCATCTTCTCTTACAGCTCTGTTCCACCGTTCTTTGAACTTCTCCAGCTCAGCTGATGATTGTCTTCTTATCTATTAAAGCAACAGTAAGTAATATGGCAACTTTTAATCCTCTAATCTAGGAAGACAATGCCATAGATTATACTCACATGGGTCCTCAAATCCAGTGATCTTCGAGGTGTCTGCACCAGCAAAAAGGATGTCAGTAATGACTTGAGAACTGGAAACAAAACACACCAAGGAAAGTCATTTATGTAATTCAGATGGTGACCAAAGCTGTATATCTGAATGGATGATCTGACAAGATTTCAAATGAAATTTGGGGGGGGGGGGGGGGAATAGTGCACTTTTGGCCTAAATTCCTTCACATCTTTTTAAAAACATCAGTTTGTTACAATAAGCATACCTTTCTGCCAAGTGATGGTCCTCCTAAAGATGGTATCCCTTGATGGACAACATACTCACTGTCAATTACACCAACTTTCTCAGTTCGATCACCCTGAAATATCATGTGACTGTGTCAATCAGCATTTCAGTTTTCCTAGAAAAATGCCCTGTGCCAAAATCTTGTTTAGGGCATGGTAGCTGAAATGGCATGCCTAGAAAGGCATCCTATTATATATTCTCTTAAGAATGTGAAACTTATCTCAAGTACCTGAGCACAATAGCCAAGCTTCATGTCAAGACCCCAACCATGAATCAGATCATTCTGCAAGCTCAAGAGATCAAAAACAAGCAAAAGATTATTAAAATCTATGACCTTCCACTCCCACTTTATGAAACCAAACAATAGGTTGTTAACTTGTTATTGATTATCACCAAGATAATTTTAAAAGAAAATGGGCAGGCTAGAGGAACAGTATTTGCACCTGAATTAGATGCCATACACAATTCCAGGCAGCACGAGAAAAAACTGGTGCCATGCCCTCAACCCACCTATCCAAGAATGCAAATCACAACATCTTCAAATGTTTCATGGAATGCATTGGGAATTTGGAATAGTTCATAAGGTAATTGGTCAAGAATCAATCAGCTGCAAAATGTGATTTTACTTCAATAATCAAATGAATGTGACAGGTTTAACAAAATTTGGAATAGAATACATCAATGTTACTAATTGTGTGAAAAGAAAATTACAAAATATGAAGCGATGAATTTTAGAGTATCTCCCAAATAAAGTAACTGCATAAGGTTACAGCTTTGTCCTTACCCTGTACAAGGAGGTCCTTTACTTTCATCAGAACAATTCATACTAGGCCGATTGTCGTATATTCTCCTACATAAAAATGAAAAGGGTGCTTTTTAGAGTATAGAAAGATTTCTTTGGGGGGGAAACACAAAGGAAATTATGAGTGAGAATTAGAAAGATTGAAGCACCTGTGCACTTTTGTCATCTTATTGCGGATTGTGATTCGGTGGTGGATATCAGTTGATAAATCAGGGTCCAGAGCAGGTTGTGTTATTTCTAAGCCTTCAGAAACAATTATATCTAGATACCTAGGGAGATAACATGAAAGCTGAGAAAGCGTCTTTAAACAGAAAAACAACAAATTTCAGGAAGCTTATGTAAATAAAGAAGGTGGAGATTGTTTTGCAGAACCTACTCCATTTCCATTTGATTAAATCACACCAAACAGCAACACAAAAAAATTCAGATTGACAAAGCCCTTTCCAGACCTAAACGAAGGTTACTCATGCCAGAGCATAAATGAGTACGAGAATCAAACTAATGCAGCTGTTTTAGGACTGGCCGATATTAATTAAGCACCCTTGGATGACAATATGGTAGGGTTTGAATTCGGAGAACTGAGTAATGTCTGACTAGAGGAAAAGGATTGTGACATTACACATACCTTCTCGGGTTAAAGTTCTCCACTCCAAGGTCTTCATCCCATAAAAAGATGAAATCATATATAGCCATGACATCAGGATGCAAAAAACGCTTAGCAAACCACCTGCAGCAGGAATATGAATTCATTCTTCTGAGAAAGGGGGTCAAATGGTGCAAGGCAAACAGCTGCACATCCTGAAAAGGGTCTATCAAAAGTCCGCTGCCGTACATAACACAACGATGAGCTTTCATACAGTTACCATTTTGTTTGGTTGTGGGCGAGAATGTGTATGGCCTTATCACTCCACTCAAGATGACGCCATCCATCTACATTTCCATCGTAATGGAAGAGCATAACTGCGTAGTTTTCCTTCAGAAACTAAAGAAAGCAAACAGTGACAGATCATATTAGATGAACCTCTCTCGTCTTTAATTTCCCAAGCAACACAGACAGCTAAGGATAGGGGAAAGGGAAACTTGAGAGAAGCACAGACCTTACGAGCCATAGTGTCCACGTTTTTTATTTGGGAGATGCCAACTGCCATGGCCAAGAGAGCATTGTGGTCATCATGTTTATTCTGCGTGCATAATGGATGGAGTATGATAATTAGCAAATGAAGTATAGCACTAATTGACAACAAGTTGTGCTGTTAGGAGGCCACTAAATTATTTTTGTTTTAGAAAAATAAGATTAATAGTATAGCAATTGGCAAGGAAGTGGCCTTAACGGATAAAAAAAAGGGTATTCCAGGCATGGATAGTTTGCGCTGTGGAAGCTGTGATAAAAACGCGTTGCAGAAAAGAATCAACTTTGCAAAAATTCAGGTACTGAGTGAGGCATGAATTGAGAGAAACAGTGACAAGAGGTAGTGAGTGAGCAAGCAAGCAGACAGATGTTAGTACCTTGTGGGTGGTAGCAGCGGAGTCATCCCAGAGCGGGCGGAGATACATGTCCGAGTGGCGCTCGACGATGCCGCGCGGCAAGGAGTTGGTGGTGGCAGTGGCCGGCTTACTGCTGGTCCCCAAGTGAATGGGGTTACCATTCGAGTTGTCTTGCGTGGCAGAGGCAAAGCCGGCCTTCCCGAGATCCACCTGAAAATACGTATGGTATGGATTCAGAGCAGTGTCCAGAGACAGCGGATGAAGAAAGGGAGAGCTAAAAATGGAAAGAAAAGAAAAGAAAAGGTGGGCCGTAGCTAGGCCCGGCGGGCGGAGTGGAGGAGATGGAGGGCAATCTCACCTTGAGGTGGTGGTACTGGATCTGGAGGCAGGCGAGGAGGACGAGCGCGACGACCGCCGCCACGACGCCACAGCGGCGCGGTTGGTGCTTCATCGCGGCGGGGCTCAGGGGCTGCACTAACCCGGCGTCCTCCCCACACACCCCTCCCTGCTAGAGGTAGTGGTGGAGGGTTAGAGGCGAGGAGGTAAGATTCTGGAGGGAGGGACGGTTCTAGAAAGGAAGCAAAATGGAAGAAGGGGAAGGTGGCGGTGAGGAGCAGAGCAGGGGACGGAGAGGAAGGAGGTGGGTTTCTTTTTTTTTTAATTTATTATTGTTTCCATTTTCGCTTCGTTTCACGGGCCGGGCCGGTTGGCCCCCTTGCTTAAAAGTCTAATTAGCGCCTGCTTTCCTGCCAAACAAACATTATTGTTACCTAACGATATCTTTTCTTTCTTTATTAGGAAAAGGAAAGGTGCATCGCTACCTACCGCTCCGACTCTTTGCGCTGTATGGATAGTCTGAGCAACGAGTATCATCGTAGAAACTGTGAATTTAGCAACTGTGTCGGAGGAGTATTATGATGATAATATTTGTATCTCATTTCATGAAATTCTTGTCCTATCTCTCCTCATAAATGACTCTGTCATTTCAGTAAATTTACTAATGTTGAATGATATTTAATGCTTATGATACTTCTATGATATTTCCATTAAGATTGACCACGACCTATGGCTACTCCAGAGCAAAGAACTTCAAACAAATCACTAGTGATCAAGCAAAAGGATATACATGTATTTCTTTTTTACAGAAGTTCACTTATTCATGTGGAATTTATGTTTGTGTTGAGGAACCTAAGAAGATAGATCTCTTCTCGATCATCCTTCTCTTAGCAATTCCAAGATCTAGTTAAGGTCACTGGCTAAATGTTGGGATTGTACAAACGTCCTAAGACACACTAGAAACTTCGGTGTTCAATTGAAGATGTCTAGCTGGCTAGGAGTTTAAGCACCAAGAATTAAAAAAAATACAAAATCTATCAACTTGATGAAGAGCGTGGTGCTTAAGAGATGACAATCAGCTCACTAGCCCTCTCAATTTCTCTTACTTTGATCTCTTCTGTTCCCCATCAATCTCACTTGGAGCACTGGGGAGGAGTAAAGAGGAGAAATGTGACTGAAGTAGTTCTGACCGAGTTAGGCCTCGTTTGGGAGGGCTCCGCGTGAGGCTGAAGCCGGAGCACATGGAGCTGCATTTTGTAGCTCCGTCGGCTTCACCAGAGCAGCACATAAAAAGACTCCAGCTCTCCCAGTTCTGACAGCAGAAGCGCTCCACCGTTTTGGGCGTTTAGCACAGCTCCGGCCGGAGCTGCCGGTGGAGCCGGGGTGGAGCCGCACCAAACGGGGTCTTAGTTTGAATCCAGGTTCTATTTGGCATGACTTATTTTGGTTTTTATAGCTTCACTTGTTTCACGCCGTTTTATAAGCCTATGCTAAAATGAACTAAAAGCCGGCGGGTGAAACCAATTTTTTTCTTCACCGACTTTGAATTCACTGGTGAAGCCATTTTAGGTGAACCCTTGCCAAATGCCCCTTTAGCTTGGAGAGTGAATGTGGATGTGGGTTAGAAAGTATTTATTTATACCCTTTCACACAAAAATAGCCGTTGTGCAAATTTAAAAACTGCGGAAATTCGAACAGTTGGAACTCCGGAGATTCTGAATCCAGTAGCGTAGTTTTGGAGACTATAGAAATCGGAGATTCTGACCCAGTACCGAAATTTAAAAACTGTAAATAATTAACATATCTACTGTGTTATATTATATCATAAGTGTTGTACAAAGTGCAAAGATGTTGTTTATAGATTTGTTGAATTATCTTAGGCATCTTATTCTAACACAAAGCAAATAAATTTCATATTCGTCTTAACAGTGTAGTATTCATATACTCAATTTTAAAAGTAAAATTATTTAATCTTAACAATCGGCAGCTCTTCAACATCAATTTCCTTCTTGATGGTCATCCTTTCATCGGATATCATTTATCATCTGTGAGTTCTAATCATCATTCTTAACAACATTATTTATTCCAAACATAGATTCCATTAATCAACCAAAATTTACTAATGGATTCTAGATACTCTTTCACCTTTCAACATTTTTTAAATCTCTATTTTAATCTAAGTAAATTAGAAAATGCACAGTGTTGGTGTTTTTACCGCAATCTACCTAGGGATACCATAAGATAGGATATTGTTTGGAGAGGGATTGTCGGATCTGGGATGTAAAAGCGAGGACACAAGACACAGGTTTAGGCAATTTCAGACTGTCAGAGTAGAGTAATACTCAACGTCTTGTTTGGGATTTTGTATATTATACCTTGTGTTTGGGTGTTGAGTTGACCAAGTTTAGGCTTGAGTTGGTTGTCTGTTGAGTCTACCGATCTAGTCACCCCTGCTCTCTTTTATATATCCCAGGAGGCGAGGTTCTAGTTGATTACAAGGTAGAAGTCCTAGTAGGATTACAGGGTGGAGTCCTAACATGATTACAAAGAAATCCTAATTGGAGTACTTCTTTCTTCCTTGTAGGTAGCTTCTTTGTGGGTATTTGGAGATCTATCTCTAATAAAAAACACTCCTGGTCATGAGTTGTCTGTCCATTTGCTATGGACTATTGAACCATGATTAGCAAAGTTATACATGGTCCTAAAATTTAATCTTGCACCAATAAGAGTATGTGCATGAGAGTGTCTAGCCTTGAAGTTTTTCCTCCTGTCTACCAGAAAAAAGGTTTCCAAGTTCCAAAAAAAGCGTTTAGATCTAAAGTTTCCCTCCAGCATATAAATGAAGGTTACCCGGCCCAAAAAATGGAAATAGTCTTACAAGGTGGGAAGCAAATCATGCCTAAACTATACAAGCATCTAATCATAGGTGTTATACAATGGAAGGTCATGATAAAGAATTGATGTAGTATAAAAAGGATTGAACTAGATCCAAGCTCCAACCTCAAATGAATGCACTGGAAAATGAAGAAAAGCAATTCTAGATGAGGAACCACTAATTAGGCATGTATGTAATTCGAAATACAATATTTATTTTGGAGAAAAAAATCACTCGCCCGTATCATGATTCACCAGCAAAAGTTTTCCTAGCACGAAACAAATATAATTAGCCTTATTTAAGTAAGATGTACATGCAATTTTGAATTTAGATTTGAATTCAACCGGTTTCTATCGGTTTTCGATCAAATCGGTCCGATCAAACCGCCGCCGGACCGGTCAGATTTGTAAACCTTAGCGGCAATACGTTTGGACTTTCCTCCTTCCCTCACCACCTGCCTCTTATGCATTTGATGAGGAGGTCAGGAAGCAATTCGACTCGACGCGGCATCCCATTCCCTCCTCCGACAGCTCAGCTCAAGATCACCTTCTCTTCCCTGCAGCTGCAGTCCAGCAGCAGGATCCAGATCCCGAGGGGCCATGGCCACCGCCTTCGACTCCCCCACCTCCTCCCCCGCCGCCGCGCCCTTCCATGACGACGCCTTCCTCCACTTGGACGGCTCGGCCGCCGCAGCCGACGCCTTCCCGGCCTCCCCGGACCCCTACGCGCCCTCGCCCTTCGGCATGCCCCAGGCCAACGGCGGCCTCCACGACGATCCCTTCGCCGACTCCGACGGTGGGCCCATCCTCCCGCCGCCCACCGAGATGGGTCGCGAGGAGGGATTCCTGCTCCGCGAGTGGCGCCGGTAAAGCTTGGCCTCCCCCCGTCCCTTCCGCTGCCCAGATCTGGGCCCGCTGCCTGCTAATTCTCCTAGATCTACGCGCCAAGTTGCATAGAGGGCTAGATCTCACACCCCCTCGAGTACTAGTCCTAGTCTAGATTTGATGCATCATCATTCACCGCTCGGCTGAAAATTCAGCGCATCGCCTCACCCTACGCCTATGAGAGATGGTTAAATATCTGTCGGCGGCATTTTCCGCAATCACATGTGTTACTGGCGTTCAGATTATGGTGCTGTTTGTACAGACTTACAACTCTTTTTGCGCAAGTAATTAAGAAAACTATTTTGCTTCATTTTAGCATCTTGATGCATTATGTCGCAACTTCATCTTGCAACTGTCTAGACCACGGCATGCTAAAACGAGCTAATGCAATCTCGGATCGAGTTTATCTTTTTCCAAATGGTTACCATAACACACAAATACTGTATCGAATTATCATTACTGCTTTATGAAACCATAAGCCTATCAGTTTCAGCTGTGCTGGTGCATGATATCAGTGATTCTGCTAGTTCTTCAAAAATTAAACCTTGCTGCTGGTGTTTTTTGTCCCTTTGCTCTATCCTCCAGCCATAACAATCAGGAAATAATAGGATAATCTAGATGCAGCTGCTATATCTTCATGTAGATTGCCGTATCTTGTGCTGTATCTTCGACTAGAGCTGGACTGGACAGTCATGTTAAATAACTGTTCCTGGCATTTTTGTTGATTGCCGCCCTCTATCTCTCTCTGTTTATGTGTATGCGTACTGCAATCATCTACAGTCAAAATGCAATCCTCCTCGAGGAAAAGGAAAAGAAGGAGAAGGAGCTGAGGAGCCAAATCATCCTTGACGCTGAAGAATTTAAGAAAGCTTTTGTCGAGAAGCGGAAGCTCAATGTTGAGACAAGCAAGGGCCAAAACCGTGACAGGGAGAAGGTACATGCTACTTCCTTAAGATCAGGGCCCTGCGAAACCTTTAGATCTTTCTCTCCCCACCCCCCCCCCCCCCCCCCCCGATGGAAACCTGACTGCTCTTTATCATCACCCTCCTGTTTGGCCTGCTTGCTGCTAGCTTTTCCTAGCGAACCAGGAGAAGTTCCATGCTGGTGCGGATAAGCAGTACTGGAAGGCGATATCAGAACTTATCCCACACGAGATTGCCAACATCGAGAAGAGAGGGGCGAGGAAAGATAAGGAGAAGGAGAAGAAGCCTGGGATCGTGGTGATCCAGGGCCCAAAGCCTGGGAAGCCGACGGACATGTCACGGATGCGGCAGATATTGCTGAAGCTGAAGCACACTCCTCCGCCACACATGAAGCCGCCTCCGCCACCTGCAGCAGCTGCTGGGAAGGACGGTGCCCCGGCTGCCGCTGCAAAGGATGGAGCTAAGCCAGCAGCACCTGCCAACGGAAGTGTTCCAGAGATGGAGAAGGCCGCGGCAGCGGCGCCTGCACCAGCAACTGAACCTATCGCGGCTGCCTAAGCTAATTGTTTGCGGTAGGAGGATAGAGTTGTTGCAGAGGAGGTGGTGTTGGTGAAACTGAAAGCTCATCTGAATAGCCGCCGGCATGGCGGAGGCACCTACTGTGTATTTTGTTAAGGCACCTTTGATTCATTACATTATTATTACAATATTGTTATTGCATTTTGTAGAGAGGTGGGATGTGCATTCTGGTACTAATAAGGTAAATGAGGCTGTAGTAGGAGGATGTGTGGCTATGGTTTCGTCTTCCAAGTGTTTGGGATTTTCCTTTGTTCAAATTGGTTGTATTATTACGTGACTATAAATCTGCTGCATATATATATCATTGGTGTTTCATCTATCTTTATATATATATATTCTTATTTCTCAAGCCTGTCAGTCAGTCTTGCTTTGATCTGTCCGTGCTGCACATTTCCTGATTTTTGCATACGTATCTTGCTCCAAGTCTAATTTTGACAATGGATGATACATACATACACACATGGATTCCATAAAAGAAGTCATTGATCTTTCTGATGCATTTTTTTTCTTAAAGATTTGCTACAAGCATCGACTACAAACAGATGAAAAGAGAGAGAGAGAGAAAAAAAGAGAAATGTTCAGTGGTTGCAAATGGCAGTTGCTGCTTGTGATGATATCGGTAGTGTCTCTCCTGGGCCTGGCGGCAAAACAAGGGCAAGGATAGGAAGGAAAGGTCTGGCTGTGCATGTGCTGTGCGTGCAATAGCATAGGAAGAGGAATAGGATGGCTCCTCTTCCTCCTTGCTGCTGCTCCTCCAGGAGCCGCCTCCTCCTCCTTACCATCCCCACTCCGCCGTCATCTCCGCCGGGGAGGAGGAGGCCCCCACCTCGCCTCATCAGCTCCTGCTGCTGCTCCTCCTCGTCGTCGTACAACGGCTGGTCCGACCTCGCCGCGGCGCCCGACCTTCCCCTCTTCTCCCTCCCGCTACAGGCACAGCCCACCACCCATCGGCATGGCCTTCTCTTCCTCTTCCTCCCCGCCGCCGCGGCAGGGGCAGCCCTCGCCCTCTCCCTCTCCCTCTCCCGCCTTCCTCCCCTCCCCCTCCTCGCCGCCGCCTTCACCGCTGGATTCGCAGCTAGGCACCTCTCCTCCCCGCCCCCGCAATCGAATCCCGCCCTCCTCGCCCATCTCGACGCGCAGCTCTCCGCCCTGAGGGGCCACTTGCTTTCTGAAGCCGACCCGGGCTTCCTCGTCCAGGCCGTGGATCGCCTGCGGGATGCGGTCGCCGACGCAGCCAGATTGGCCGATACCACCCGCGCCGTCTCCGATGCGCTCCCACCCGTGCTCGGGGCCCTCCGAGAGGTCGGGGACTGCCTCGGTGCCTGGGCTCGCCACGCCGTGCGGGATCTCAGCCTCAGCTCGCCAAGGAGGAAGCAGCCTGCTACTAATAACAACACCAACAATGCACATGTGTCGTCCAAGGCCAACCAGCAACCACAAAGTATTGCAAGTGGCATGCTGCAGTTTGACGAGGATGACAGTGGACTCAAGGCGGAGCTGGGAGATCCTGGATTGGAGAGGCTAGTGTTCAAGCACAGACATGGCCGTGACCGTGTGCAGGACGATCCATTCCATTTCCAAGCTGCTTCCAGCAAGTTTTCCACCGAATCCATCCAGTCATCTCTTCTTGAGAGGACGCTTGAAATTCGGGACAGGTCCTACAGGTTCAAGATTGAGCGCCGTGACACTGCTAGTAGCCAAGTGGATGAAGCACACGACAGGGCTGCAGATGAACACCTTGTTGATAATGCTGCTGCTTTGGATCCTGCCTATGATGGAAGTGCCGCTGCCGATTCGGACAGCGAGGAGTTCAGCCGTAACCTCAAGGAGGCTGCACACATCTTGAGGAAGGCCAGGGAATCCATGGTGGCCATGGCTGATGAAGAGACTGCAGACGCGCTGCTGTACAAATCAGCTAGGCTCCTTTCCACGGCTGCAGCTTTGAGGCCAAATAGTCTGGTAGCAGTGGGTCAGCTTGGGAACACCTACCTCCTCCACGGAGAGCTCAAGCTCAAGATTAGTCGCGAGCTCAGAACCCTCTTGGCCAACAGCGGGGCTTTTCTGAATGGAAGAGAGCGTGTTTCGCGATCCAGGAAGGTAGATAGCAGAATCTTAAGCAGAGAGAGCGTTTCATCAGCCCTTGTCGATGTATGTGAAGAGTGCGAAAGCCTCCTTGTTGAGGCTGGCAGAAGCTACAGGATGGCCCTCTCGATTGATTCTGGAGATGTCAAGGCGTTGTACAACTGGGGGCTGGCACTTATCTTCCGAGCGCAGTTACTTGCTGATATCGGACCGGTATGGACATCATCGATATATATGCAATTTTTTAATCAACTATTATGAGTTGGAAGGTCTTCTTTTACGCTCCAGGAATTCAAACTGCCAATAATCAATATTCACTTGAGCAGAATTTTGCCCGAGAAACAGTGACAATTTGCTAAAATCCTATGTTGGTTTGCGCCGTGCTAGTTGTGCAGATGACTTGAAATGTTTTCATGCTGGTTGCATTTGCTTGGGATTTGATGCAGGAAGCGGCAGTTGATGCTGACCAGGTGTATCTGGCTGCAATTGATAAGTTTGATGCCATGCTGTCGAGAAGCAACACTTATGCTCCAGAAGGTTTGATAACTACTCTGGTGGTGTTTGCCATATTTTGTGGGTTGGGTGGGTGTGGGTATGTGTGCTTATGCAGAATTGTTATGGCATTGCAGCTCTCTACAGATGGGGCACCACACTGCAGCAGCGATCTCATCTGCGGCCTCGGAACAACAGGGAGAAGATAAGGCTTCTGGAGCAGGCGAAGAGCTTGTTTCAAGACGTGCTGTATGTGGAAGCAGATAACAAGATGGTGAGGGAGGCGCTGTCATCATGCATATCAGAGCTCAACTACCATGGCCGATGGTTATAGCCTGTTGTTTGCTCTGCAGGGCAGTTACCTACCTATCAGGAATTCAGGATTGCTGAAGCTCTAGGATGATGGGATTTACGATTTACAGGACAGGAGCATGTGTCTCTGTTTTTAACAAGCGAAGCGAGGAAGAGATGCATGAGCCAAATTAGTTAGTAATAGTTGATAAAATACAATGCAACAGGATTGTTTGCATGGCTGAACCGAATAGTACAATGAATAAAAACCACGGTCAATTTTGAGTTGAAAGATGCACACGTGATGTAATTTTGCCCCTTTTTAGTTAAAACGGGTTACACTAGAGCCTGAGGTGTGAGGTGAGATGACAAACATGCCACGTGTACCGTGCATACCAAGATGTTTCTTTTCATGTTTGCAACAGGCGGCACTTGTAACGACGGCAACAGTCATCGTCAAAATGCCCAAAAATAATTAAAAAAACACTAGTCCTGTATGCAATCTCAGTATCTTTTTATGTTTTGCGACTTTTGACCTCTCAGTAGATGGTGAACAGCCTGTGGGTGGCTTACAAGAACCTCTCCACGGTCATTGCCAGTGTGGTATCTGTGACGGCGCCGATCACCATCTCCTTCCTCTCCCCATTCTTG
Organism: Panicum virgatum; assembly: GCF_016808335.1. Taxonomy (NCBI): domain Eukaryota; kingdom Viridiplantae; phylum Streptophyta; class Magnoliopsida; order Poales; family Poaceae; genus Panicum; species Panicum virgatum. The sequence continues at coordinate 47,877,701 of NC_053139.1, forward strand.
AAAATCAAGATGGTAGGGATGCTTCTGATGCCGTAACTCGTCGCGATGTCCCGGTTCTTGTCAGTGTTGAGCTTGAGGCACCGTAGCCTGCCAGTGTACGCTTTCGCCACATCTTCGATGACAGGGTGCATCAGACGGCACGGGCCACACCACGGTGCCCAGAACTCGACAAGCACCGGAGACTCAGAGCCAAGGACGAGATCATCCCATGTCGACTCAGCTACATCCAGCACTGTGAAGTAAAGAAAGAAAAAAGAAACAGCCTCAGTCACAAAAGCAGCTAACAATTTGTGTTGCATGCAACTGAATTTGGGATGTGATAAAGCAAAGCAGGTTGTGTTCACATGTGCATCACAAGGACACAGGAATGGAAACCATCCAATCCAGATATCATCACCGAAACAATTGAGCTGAAGTTGTTTTTCCCATGCTGGTTCGCATACCATAAGGAGACAATCACAGGATTTCCTGAGAATCCAATAAGGTTTGCTTACTATGTGACACAATCAGTCAATCACTGATGCTACCTGATAGCGTGCTACTGCTATAGGAGTATCCTATAGAGATTACTGAATGATAAATGATTACTGAACTTAAGACTGTGCTGGAACCTTACCAACCTGGTGTACTGCTCATTGGATGGCTTAATGATCACTGTGCTGTGCATAACGAATTAAAACAGTAGGAGAGGAAAGGATCCTACTTTAAAATGTACCCCTACAACAGACAATAGAAAGGGTCTTTGCTGCTAATGGATGTACATGTACTAGCTGACAAGGGTAGTCAGTGGGAGAGTTTTGCTGGAGGTTGCAAGGAACATCATGAGTAAGCAATAATAAACTAAGCAAGTGACCTAGGGAAAGGCGAGACGAGACCAACCAAGAGCAGCGATTCTACTGCGATCTGAAACAGATAGACACAATCACACAAGGGGGAGGGGATCGGATCGCGATTGGTACGGCGAATCTGACTGCCAGGGGATTTCATTTCACTGGAATGGATGCATGGTGAGGCAGGAGCGGGGGTTTTAGAGGAAGTTCAGTTACCAAGTTGGCCGTCACCGTGAGCCTTGGCCTTGCAGCGGCGGGAGGCGGAGGCGGAGGCTGCGACGACCCCTGGCAGCCGCGCCGCGGGGCGCAAACAGAAGGAGAGGAAGGAGGCGGTGGCGGCAGGGGGATGACGCAGGCGGCGGGTGCCGAGGGCGGAGCTGGCCGCGGCGGCGATAGTCTCCGAGGACATGGCGGCGGCGCCGGCGGCCGTTTGGTCGGAATCGGAATGGGAATTGAAATGGAAATGGAAATGGGGACGTCAAAACCACCTAATAGTACAGTCCTGTTTTTCTTTTAAAGTGGTATATATGATAAAAACTAGATTTTCAAAACGGGCGTTTGGTCTAGTGGTATGATTCTCGCTTTGGGTGCGAGAGGTCGCGAGTTCGATTCTCGCAACGCCCCTGACAATTTTACTTAATGTTAGGTTGCTTTTTTTGTCCCATTTTTCATGTTTTAAATTGAATTGAAGAACAGAACCGCCCATTTTTCATGTTTTAAATTGAATTGAAGAACAGAACCGGATTGGGATTGAGCTAATTTTGGTGTCCGATATGCATGTACGACTTGGAGTTTGTAGTAATCTGGTTTAGACATGTGTTAAATCTAGTTAACAGCACAAAAAACTCAAATAAATACGTTTCATATGTCGACAAACTACAGCTCCGAGATTTTCTAGATCTAGAAATGACCAGCTCCCCAAACTATTAGAGCTGGAGATGTGCAGGACAAGAGCTAAACAATGTGTAGCTTCAACATTCTTAGCGATCCCTTCTTCCTTGCTCACCGTGGCGTCAAACAACCAAGCTCCCCTTCATCAGCACAACGCTCAGGTCATACAACCGCACAATTTCCTCTCCTACCTGTGGCATGTCATGTGTGGCTGTTCGCACGGCAATCAACTTGTCAATCAACAATCACGCCTCAAATTATTCTCCATATAAAACCAAATCAGTACAAGCACCAAACAGCACCCCAATCTTGTAAAATACATTTCGGTTTGGTTCAACCCAATTATTGTTTCCAAGCTCATTATTCATGCTTCTTGCTGTCCCTCACACCAGATGGTACAAGCAAACTTTTCTTCAACACAAGAAACAAAATAGATACAACAAAGGGTACTACTACAAAAGGGTGTCTTCATCGCCTATCAGATGCCACTGATTCTGAGGAAAACAGATACTTCACGCGAGAGAGCACCGAGTCATGCGCTGGATCATATGGATGGTCCTTGGATGGGATCTCCAGAATAGCAGGGACTGGCTTGTTGTAGCTATCCACCAGAAATCGTATCATGTTGGCAATCTGTCACCCAAGTAACCCATATAAAACAAAATAGGCATCAGCAGGGATCCAACTTCTATACTAGTGTGCTTCATGATTTCCACAATGCTTCTAGACTTTTCCTTCCTTTCTTTCTTTCTCAAATTAATTAATTCTTTGTATAAAAGTAGGGGTATCCAACAGTAATTTCTCCAGCAATGTCATTAATGAACATGCACTGTAATTAATTACAGCATGATTTAAAAGAGCTCAAGGATAGGTTTCAGTACATTAACTCATTAAGTGTTATGACCGGCCTCTCCTACCAGCGACGCAAACCCACAAGTGGCTAAGAGGAGGCGCGGTCAGGAGCCCAGGCGGCCAAATCAGTTGGGCTGGGCCAAAATTATCTTTTATAGAATTATTAGAGTATTGAGAGAGAACTATAAATACTTGTAAACATTGGATTATCGGCAAGCAGATTGCAACCTAGTTGTTGCCGGCTTCCTCAAGGAGCCGGCGTTCCCAACCCTAGCCGCCACTTCTTCCTCATACGCGAACACGGCGCCCCGCCGCCGTCCACCGCAGTTCAAGCCCCGTCCTCCAATCTCTCATACGTATAACCTCCGATCAGTTAGGGGCAGGATTACTGTTCCTATCATTAAGCTACAAGTAACAAGAGCCACCAACAAATATGATATTAACTACTGCAAAAGGTGATTCAAGTAACAAAGGATAATGCTAAGAAAAAAAATGGGAATCTAAAGGCTTGTTTGGTTGGCCGCCGAAGCCTGCCACACCATGTGTGGCGCCGCCCCAAGTCATGATGGCTCGCCACGCTGCAAATGATGGCGGCGCCGAACATGAGGCGATAGATTTGGGCGCCACAGTTGTGGCGTGTTTTTGTGCTAGAGTACTCTGTGGCAGCCAAATCTTGTCAAAGAACCAAGCAGCAGCCTAGCTCCCTGTGGCCACCACAGTCTGTGGCGTGGCGCGTGTGGACAGTGACCAAACATCAGCCTACCTCTCTGTGGCAGCCGCATGTGTGGCATGGCGAAATGTGGCCGGAAACCAAACATCCCCTAAGTTGAGTGAAAGCACATTTTCTTGACTGAAATGGCAAATTTGTCCTGAAGCACGACAATCTGGCAGAAGTTTAGAAGGCCCATTTTATAGATTATTTACAAGTTTTCACCTCGAGGATAACCTTTCAGGTTCCAATAAGCTCACTGAACTTGTTTACGGAAGCAGCAGCTGGCTCCAAAGAAATTAAACAAAATCAACTAAATAAAAGCACCATAACCTCTCCCCTTTTCTCTTGCCTAGATGATATGTTTACCAGGATCTGGCTTAAGAATGCATCAATACACAAATATATGCATGTGTATGTGATGGCTCACTTACATATTGACTGATGAGCACAATAGCAATATCCTCCCTGGCAGTAAACTCTTTGAATGCATCTTCAATTTGTTTCACTGTCGTCTCTGTGGCATGGAACAGCAGGAAGTATTGATACCGAACCATCAGGATCAGCAGCAGTAACAAAAGCACGAAGTAATATGCAACACAAACAACTAACCAGGACTGCAAAATGAAATAATGACTCGAGCTCCTCGTCATTGATATGATTACAAGCTAAACACAGCATTCAAGTTGATCTGCATCGTCTCTATAAGTACATGAATGCTCACGACTAAAAAAACTAGTAGCAGGGAGGAAGCTCAGATACAGTATATCCTAATAAAGTAGGCCTGCGGCCTGCCGTGGCATAAACAGAACTAATTTAACTCATAACAGCACACGATCCATTGCCAAGAAATGCCTGAGGAAAGAAACGTTTAGGAGGCATGTGAGTGTATGGGATTGTTGTGCAAAGAACATGACGTATTGGCATATGCTACATGCTACTGTAAGATCCATTACCAGGAAAGGCATAGGGAAACAAACATATAAGAGGTGTATGGGTGAAAGCGATCTGACTGTTGTGCAAATAAGGGCTTTCGGGCAGTTGTCATGATTCATGAAGGAACCTGGTAACAATCTGCAAAGGGATTTGTGTACTTACTGTTATCGACGAGGAGGTAGTTGGTTTTCTTGCGCAGATCAACATTGCCAACCCCGGCCATCAAGAAGCCGGTGACGGTGTCCTGCAAGGATGAGTGACGAAACAAGCAATTGGTCGTTTAGATGTCAGGAAAGGAGGAAGGACAAATCGCGGATGATGACAAGAAACCGAGCCTCCAATAACAAATTAACAATATTCCGATGGGGTCTTCTCCTCCGCCTATGCGGTTACCGGAGCAAGGAGGGGTGTACATGTGTTACCTCGTCGGCGATGATGGCGATGAGGGCGGAGTTGTTGGTGGGGATGTTGGCCCTCCCCGCCATGGCTCGCGACCGCGGATCCTGCTCCCAGGTTCTGCAGCGGATCCGATGGAGCTCAGCACAATCGGAGATCGGATCGTATTGAGATGGGGTGGTGGTAGAGGAGGACACGAGCAAACTCTGGAGGAAGGAACATCCTGTGAGCTGCAGGCAGCACTTCCAGGTGGGCCGGGCCCAACATGGCCCGCCTTGATAGCGGCGGCTTCTGCTATCTGAGAATTCCATGCTGAAACAAAAACATACTACACTACAGAAACATGCACACACAAACTCATTCATCCCTAAAAGAGCCAAGGGCGTTTACTTGTTCTGGGGGCATGCATGTTTGACGATGCAACATTAAGTACATTTACAGCTCTTAGCTTATGACAGAGCGAGAAATTGCAGGAAAACAGAAGAACAAGTTTCTTTCTTCGGTAATGGCATCCTATGTATCTTTCATCATTGGGAACATATCTAGTGCAAACCACAACCTCCGTGAAAACCCGTGCAAACCACGACAAAAAAGTCTTCTAAATTCACCAAAAAAATTACACATGTAGATGATATGATGATACACAATCTTGTAAAATATTTTGTCCAAACTCGACTTCATCTGTGAGATATAAAAATAACAAATTTCTAACAAATCATCTGGACAGCTTTCTGGCTTGAAATTTGTTATTTTTATATCTCACAAACGAAGCCGAGTTTGGACAAGATATTTTACAAGATTGTGTATCATCATATCATCTATATGTGTAATTTTTTTGATGAATTTAGATGACTTTTTTGCTGTGATTTGCACGAGTTTTCATGAAGTTGTGGTTTTCACCAGATATGTTCCCTTCATCATTACACCAGTCACATCAAAGTCTAGTAATCTACAACGCAGCTAGAATAAGTGTCTGTACAGATTGCAAGAGTCTGCCATATAGTTCACCTGCCTCCATATGGTTGCAAGTTTGCTCTTCTCGCGAAAACTTTGTCATATCTTTGCAGTATGGCATATGGATGCAAATGTTGAGTCTGAGTCTTTTTCTACATACTATAGGGTAATTATAGATAAGCGTACCTTAAAAACTGAGCTTAGCTAACTTTTATTTATGAAGATTCATCTATACATGATAGTGCAGTGTGAAGTTAGCTATCATACTAAGCTAGCTTTTAATTTATCATACATAAGATTATGTGTTCATAGAGGAGTTCCTATCCTCTATTAAGATTCATCTATACATTTTAGATGTTTGATGGAAAGATCCCAAGGAATTGCATTGGGTTCATCCTCTCCAATTGAAGCGGACGGACTCGACATACATTGATGCCACCTCTACCTCTAGTGAGGAGTAACTGGTGGAAGTAAGAGAACACGATTTCATATGTTATTGACGTGTATATATATATATATATATATCCGTTTCCATAGAACTTGGCCGTTTCCATCAGTCCGTTTTTCATCTGTTAATGAACCGTTTCCTCCTGTAGCAAATATGTTTATATATATTTTTTTTGACAGAACTCGCGAGACGGATCTAATGAGCCTAATTAATCTATAATTTGCTACAGTGATGCTACAGTGATGCCAAAGTAATCATTCAGTAATTATTGATTAATATATCTCATTAAATTTGTCTCGCAATTTAACCCCAGTGTTCTACAATTAATTTTGTAATTAGAATTCATTTAATACTTCGAAATGTTAAGATTCTTTTTGATGTGACACAGTCTAAAATTTAGCCTCTGGAACCATACAACCCCTTATTCCTCTAAGCATGAAATATTCTGCAGTTGATGAATAGTACATGCAAAGTTGAGATTCTGACCCGCACAACACGTACAATGATACAAGATCAGCCGTCATACTCGAGCATAGGGAAACCTGCTGCATACCTGAACGTTTTCAGATAATCTTTTTCAAACTTGTTACTCCTATAAGCTGGCTGCAGCAGAAATAGAATTCAGGAGGTTAGTTGATCACAATTTCTCGAATCAACTGGAAGCTCTATTCCATTCATCTAGTCAAACATCTTTCACAATTTTGCAAGCCAGCAACAACACTCCCAAAAGCAACAATATTATTCACATGATGCAAGACTAACTATACAGATGCACGGCGCCCACATAACCACCAATACACACACATATCGACAGGTGATAGGGGTACAGTGCAATGGAAGATTAACAATGTGAAACCAAATTGGACAAGGTTACAATCAATACGCCAGGAAAGGTTACAGCATACGATGGCTGTCATCTGTCCCATGACTGCTCTGCTCACTGAGGCCGTGCAGCATTCGCATCCAGTGTGTTGTAGGTGTAGTCACTTGTGTTCAACCCATACTGGAGGGCAGAGAAAAAAGTATGAGTTGGTCCATCAGAACTGATGAAAGATTATCATTTCAGTTAAGAAATGCTGAGCTATCATTTTCTGCAGCATGTGAAAAATATCGAGCAAAACTTTTCATTGGTTAGTGGTGGAGTGGATATATGTTCAAAAATATGTAAAGTAACACAAAGAGAATGATGAGAAACAGCATGCAGCAAGTCCCAACAGTACATATTCACAACATTTGTCAATCAACTTGCTCTGCATTAGAAACTGGGGTATTCCTTTTTTTTTAGATCAAGAATTACTCCTGCTTATAGATAAAGAAAATATTCGATATAGACTCACACCGAGCTGGGGATTCCAGCGGTCAAAGGAACCAGCAAGTTCAGAGAGGATGCAGCCTCGACCCTCACAACCCAACTCACAACTGAAGGAGGAAAAAAACAGACAAATAGATAAAAAGAAAAAAAAATCCAACGCATCCTTGTTCTGTCTTGACTTGAGGAACTCAGCTGGGGTTTTCCATACAAGTAATGTGTGTTTGCAACTCAATAGCATATGGATTCAGTTTAAGATTCCAGAATGCAGATCAGCAAATATGCTTGACAAAGCAGCTACTTAAATACTTAATCATTCTTGTGATCGTAAACTTCATCCACCATATTCCATAGATCAAATCCTATCTGCCCACAAATAAGTAGGAACATGCCCAACCTTTTGAAGTTGAGGATTTAGTTTCCGATGGTATACTTGCACTCATGTGTAGCGCAGTGCATCTTTTATATTGTGTTTAAATTGCACATGGAGTTGGATGAACCAAAATGATGCCATTGTAAACAAATATGAGAATTTGACTGCGAAGACAAGCTCGACTTCCAGATGTAGTTGCAGTCTATATCCCATGCCACTAATGACTAGAATGGTAGTCGTCTAGTCAATTATGAGGGTGGATAAAGGGAAAATTTTGTAGAGAGAGGCTGAAGAAATTATGGCGCATGTAGAGGATGAATTGGGTGTGAGCTATCGTAGATGCATGAAGTGGAGCTTGCTTCTTCATTTGCTTGAGAAAAATAACGGGCAGAATACAAGCATGATTTCTAAACTCCTCATCAGACATCTTGTCATCAGCTAAAGAACTCTCTGAACTCAACAAAAAACCAGCAAATTAAGCCCCACAAATATTACTATATCGAGCATGTGAGGATCAAAATATCATGAGCTACAGCTAGCTGTAGACAATGATGTGATTAGTAGATTAGTTTCCTTATCTACGATCTGATTACAAATGAGCTGGCCAGATATCTTAAGACTGTTTGGTTGTTCACGAGACAAATTAAAACGCCGTTGTTGAGCTCGCAGCGTTAGCTCATTCCTGTTTAATATAAGCTATGTAATAATATAGATATGGGTTGTCACCTTGTGTCTCATTCTTGAGCTCCAGAGGTCTGGACGGAAACCTCTTGTATCAACCGTGGTGGGAAGATAAGGTGGAGGAGCTTGGGCAAGGAGGAGTGGCCTCCTTATGACTACAAAGTCTTCATCGCTGTCGCAGTCCGTGGTCCGCGCAGACAGCATGGCTCGTAAAATCATGGCCAGGAACAGTGAGAGTGCCTGGAGGTCGGAGGATATGGTAGAACGATCAAACGAAGGCATTCAGCACTGATGAGTAGGGAGGGTACTAGTAACTAGGAAGGGATATATATGTGGAAGAAAAAACCTGCGTGGCGAAGATGGCAAGAGCAGCCCATTTGCATAGGTCGAGGTTATTGTTGATGAAGGAGAGCAGGTTGTGGAGCTCTCCGGTGCGGTCATCTGGCAAGTCCTGAGCAGCATAGACGGAGATGAAGTTGGTGAGAAAGCAAGTACTCCTACTCCGTAGGAAATGAATGAATTTAATTTGTGTAGGTAAAGTTACCTGGATCCAGTGGTCGTTGACCGTGAGGTGGGCGGCGAGGGCAGCTTCGAGCAGCATCGTTGCCATGGCCGGGATGGTGTACTGCATGCAGGCAGCAAATACAAATTAAATACGCATGCATGGTACTCGGAGAGGAGTGAGTGGCAGGTGAGTGAGGTCCGTACGAAGCAGAGGCAGCATCCGTTGTTGATCTCCGCGGCCAGGTAGCCCGCGAGGAGCAGGAGGCAGTAGAAGAGGCCCGCCGCCATGAGGAGGGATGGAAACCAGAGGCCAGGGAGGAGGTCCTGGAGGCGGAGCTGGTGGTGGCGCGCCCAGCGGGAGAGGATCCAGGCGGCGTAGAGGAGGGCGGAGACGGCGGCGAAGGCCTGAAGGAAGGCGAGCAGCTTGAGCAGGAATCCCAGGCAGCACGCAGCCCAGCCCGCGCCTTGTCTGCTGCGGGCACCTTCTCCGCTGCGGACGCCGTCTCCGCTCCGGCGATCCATCATCATCTCGGCGGCGGATCTGGATTTGGGTTGGGTGTTGGATTTTTTTTTTATCGCTTCATCAGAGAAGAGAAGACGAAGAGGAGGAAGAGGGGAACGGAAGCACAAGCACGCAATGCGTTTTTTTTCTTTTTTCTTTTTTGAGGGAATGAAATGATTGGCCAATGCGTGCGAGGGAGGGAGGGGGTTGCGTCGTTGACTTGGTCTGTGCGAGTGCGGCCGGCCAATGTTTGGTTAAGGATGAAAAAAAATTCGTGATTTTTTTGTTTTTTTACCATTAATTTAAAGTATTAAATGAAGTCTAATTACAAAACCACCTCCACAACTTTCCGTGTAAATCACGAGACGAATCTAATGAGGTCTTTGACCGCGTGATTAGAGGATGGTACTGTAGCGTCACTGTAGCAAATCATCATCTCAAAAAGTTACATCCGTCTCTAAAATTTTTTTGCTAATAGACTATATTTAGTACTCCATGCGGAAGTTTGTTTTTTATGAAATCTTGATGTGACCAGAAACCAAACGCCCGCGATCCTGCAGCCGCCCCAATCCATCCTCATCCATGGCCGGCGATCCATGCCCGGATGCGCTGCACCACCATCCATCCATCCGTATAGTACTATATATTTAGTGATTCATTCAATCGATTCATCTCGTCGCACCGATGAGAAATAATAAGACGCCGGCGGTGGCGTTGGTGTGCCTGCAGGCGCAGCACGTCGCCGGCCTTCCCGCCGCCGCGGAGGGTCGCCAGGTCCTGTTGCGCCTGCTCCAACAGCAGCAGGTTGCAGCAGCAACGTGCAGGGAGGGCGTGGCCGCCTTCCACGACCGGGTGCTCCTCCTGGACTGCGCGCCCGTCGGCAGCATGGACATGGGGGACTTGGCGGTGGCCGTCGCGGTCACGGTGGGCGACACTGCTAGAGCTGCGGTGGTCGACGTCAACCTCGCAGAGCAGCTGCGCCGCCCCTCCCCCCGTGTCCTCAGATTCGTGCTCGGCGGCAGTGCAGCCGGTGCCGTGCTCTGTCTGACTCTGCACCACAGGCGGCTCATGGCGCGCCGCCGCGGATGCACGGCGGCGCTGCTGAGCTGCCTGCGGATGTCCCCGCCCCCCGCACCGGAAGAGGCACGCGGCAATGGCATGGACGACGACGACGATGAGTCCTCCTCCGGATTCATCACCATCGACAAGGGTACCATCTCCAGGCGGCGCCCGCCGTCCGACACCCTGGTGACCAGCGACGACGACGAGGGCCCAAGCCCAACTAGTGTGAGTGTGAAGGAGGAGGAGGACAGCAACAAGGTGGTGGAGGACGAGTTCCTGGCCATGCTCATGCTGGAGGTGGAGGGCGACGCCTTGGAGTTGGACCTGGACGCGCTCATCGAGGACGCTGGACGCCTTCCCTTCCCTTGAATCAAATCATCTATCTCTACTCCTTTAAAGAGACAGTGGTTCGTGCGTCGCGGTCAAAATCTCGGCCCCCGCCGACAAAAGAAAGTCGCCCGTACTTCCTCCCACGTCCCCACGTCGCCCAACCCCAAACAGACTCGCTCTCTGGCCTCGGCTCGGCACCTAGCGCCTCGCTCTCCGCCCCATCCATGTCGTCCGGTGAGCTGCCGCTGCCTTCTCGCGTCTCCGCCCGGCTGCCGGTCTCCGCCCTGCGCCTCCGCTCGCGCTCCACCCGCGCTTCCGCTCTCCGCTCTCCGTCCGGAAGCCGGGCGCTGCTGCTCGCCTCTGCTTCCGCTCCATTCACGCCAGGCTGCCGAACGCCGTCCCGCGCCTCCGCTCCCACCCCGCCGCCGGGCGCCGTCCAGCGCGTCCGCTCCGGTCCCATCCGCAGCCCGGACGCCAGGAGCCGTCCCACGCCTTCCCTCGCCCGTCCTCGCCCTCCGTCGCTCGCTGGACGCCGCCGCCGATGGACCATGCCGCCGCCGCCGCCCTCCGCACTCGTGTCGTCGCGCTCCTCCTCTCTTCCCTATAACTGCGGGATCTCCGGGCTGGTTCCCTTCCCCGCCGGGGTTCCAATCGCCGCCACCGAATGCCCCCCACGCGCGTGGCATAGCCTTGCTGCGACCGCCCGCAAGAACCTCTGGTGGTTGGGGGTGGCCCGACGCTTCGATTTTGCTTCGATTTTTGCGGGGGAGACGGTTTCGATTGAGAGGACCCTCGCTTCCCCCTTTCCTCCGACGATTGGCTTCGTTTGGTGACTCGGGGGGATGGGGCTGCAGCAGTCCTAGGAGGTGCTGTTGTACCAGCAGGTCAACTACGGCAACGTCGACGGGATTGGCTCTCAAGGTATGTCACTCAGTCTCTCAGTCTGGGTGATAAATTTGTGCCCCTGTGAACGAATCGGTTGAGTTACTGATGTGAAATTTGTGCCCCTATGAACGAATCGGTTTTACTGATGTGCTGCTGTTGGCGGGGCAAATGTTGGCTTGATTGCAGTGGATTGACAAGGAAGGCAAGACACCCCTGATGGTCGCCTGCATGAGGCCTGACCTACTCAACGTGGCCAGGTGCTCATCGAGTTCAGAGCCAATGTGAATGCCTACCGCCCTGGTATGGACGCAGTTCTTGTCATGCCTTCTGCTGCTTGTTACTCGGCCATGTGGCATAGAAATTGGGTCTGCACAAGTTTAGTGATTTGTTACTTTTTGTTTCGGTGGTATGAAATCAGCTGAAGCCAGGTTATTATGCTCACTCAAGCTGAAGTAATTTATTTAAATACTACCAAGCATTTTGGGAGAAGGGGGTGGGGGTGGTTAAACTGCTCACTTGAGTAGCCAATTAGGGTAGATTTCGGGCAAGCAAGGTAAGGTTGACCTCTGCAGCCCCTTTAGATAGTTTTGAGTACTATATGCTCAGCAAAATCAAATCAAGAAACATTGGTTAATTGAAGAGATTTGCTCTGCTTGTCGCATTCGTAATCACCACATTTTATCCATTGGGTAGGGTCACATTGTGGGACTGCATCGCACCATGCTGCCAAGAAAGGCTCAACGAGACTGTCCATTTACTCCTCTCACATGGAGGTATATGAGGAACAATATATGGAATGCTTTATTCCTCTCTTGTGAATTGGATTGGGTCTCTGTTAATTGAATATATTGCTATATTCCTGCAGCTAATCCTTTCATACCAAATGATGATTGCAATACCTGCCCCTTTCTTTTAGTTTCTCGGTAGAAATCCTATATGATGCCCTTGATTTAATATTCCACATGAGCACAAACGTTTCGTTAATGGCAAAAAAGATGTATATTGAATTTTTTAAGGGAATACATCCCTTGATGTAATATTCCACATGGAGCCCATTTGGTCTTGGTAGTGGGTATAATAATGCGCAGGTTATCAGAAATGGGTGTCCAAGATGAAATAACATATTATAAGTACAGCTTGGATTCGTGTCATTTGTTCCAACGTATATCTGTTAGCAGATTGCAAAATCTTGTGAACTGTTGGACTTGGAAGAACCACTTTTACAGTAGGTTTACATGTTTCTCTTTGTGTCCCAAGACAGCATGCTATGATTTACACAGCCCTTCTAATTTCCCAAGAACTCCTTTGCTGCAGTAGGGTTACATTGATTTTCTTACACTGCAGATAGCTTATGGGGGAAGTATGCTATAGACATTCGGTTTCTGCAAGAGATAAGGATATAGACTTACATGATGTGCTCATCTCTTGACACCCAATGCTGAAAGAAAGGCAAGTAATACAAATCTCTTTTACAAAAGTTATGAACAATTCGCAGTTAGCCCTATAGATATTGCTGAAGACATAATCTTATTATGATATTCTTTTACTGAGAAATATGCAATGTGGTGCCCTTAATTTCATTTTTCTGGAGAAATGATTTCCTCTTCATGTTATCTACTAGCTTATATGGGTCCTTAACTTGCAATCAAATATTGTGCTGATAACCTTTGTGTTGTGACAGTATCATGGTTCTTAGTTGTTACTCTAACCTTATCATGATGCCATCTTTTCAGAGAACAGATAAGTATTTAGGCAGTATTGAAACCTGAAACAAAGTGGATAAATAACTTAATGAAGCCCTGAATGAGTTTGGAATGCCATGGCACATACGTTTGCACACTAAGAATAACCATTTTCTCTTAATATTTCCATGCGTTGCATTGGTACACAAAGCGCTAAAAATCCTACCAAGTATAACCTTGGGCATGTAGGACAGTGATTAATGGGGCTCATGGATTCTAGGTGGTCCTATCCTTTGGGAAGGAATGGACACCGAAATGCCATCATATCTCACTTAAAAAATGCTCGGCCAACTCTATGGCTGTTAATACAGCAATAAATACTCCTGCTGATCTCTGGTGATGGAATTGAGATTAGAGTATAATGTCTAATGAAATTAGAGTATAATTCCTAATCTTGGGACTGAAGCATTGAGATGCAAGAATTATCGATATGATACTTCCTAATTGTAGTCCTGATGAAACACTCCCACTGGCTAAAATTAGTAGCTGGATACTCAATCACTTAGCACATAAATGATTGGTGGGTGGTCATAGAAAGTAAATACGTGAAAGAAAGGAAAATTGTTCTTTTTGTGGTTAGATTTGTAGACACGTGAACGATGATTCAATGCGAATCACGCACATATCAAAATTTTCTTTGATCCTGCAGATGAACTCATCAACTGCACTAGGATTTCTCTCTTTTCTGCTACTGGGCTGGACTTCCTTACAATGAAATTACCGATCGATCAGATATTCTGATTAAATTAACTGCTTGTTTGATTAAAAATTAGCCTGGCCAAAGTAGTGATCTCTTATAGAAATATGTGGTCATTTTTATTCCTTCCGGATGTAGCTCAGCAAGTCTCAGTCTGTACCATCTTAAAGGTGAACGCCATTCCAGAAAGAAATATTCTCTGCTCAAGTTGTATTCAAACAAATCACTAGCCTGAACATTGTATGTAATATCAATCTGGAACCCTATCTCATGCAAATGTATTCTTTTCTGGCTATCTGATGAGCCATGTACAAGTTTCAGTTTGTACAATGTATATTCTCTGCGCGCTCAGTGAAAAAGCGACAAATTGTGGTGTATATGCAATGGCTAAGCTACTAAAAAGTATTGGGGTATGACAACATCCAGTCGGGATTTAGGCAGATTGCTAAAAATAATAATTAATGTATTTTGCTAAAAAATAACTCACCTTTCATAACTATTGTTCAGCGGTCATCAGAACGCCAACCAATTTGGCGGTATCGTGAGGCATGCCCCACCTTACCTCCATTTTCTGCTTGGTGAAAACAGTCATGGCTGAGCACTTACTTTGAATTATTTGATGCCCCAAATCTGCACTAAATGGTAGCTAAACAAGTCACCCACTATAGCTCTCTCTCTCTCTCTCCGCTCTAAATGGTTGTTTCTTTATGAAGCACTGCCGCTGCAGGGCAGAGCAAGCTTTTCACCTATACTAAATATTTCTGCACACATTTTTGATCTGCTACTGAATATTCTAAATCTATCATACTGTTCTGGTACCATTATCTAACATATTGAAGAAGTTCGATGGTGAGACTGACATAGGTTGTTCGGCCATCCACACCCTGACCTTGACTGAATCTCTATGTGGCTTCCAATTTGTTCTGACTCACTTCGATAACAGGCAGCTGCTGATCAAATCAAATCCTGGTGAAGTTGTGAGGCCTGGTAGGTGTTTCTTAACACAAGACTGCAAAATCGTGTCATTCTGCCTTGTATGTACGTTTGACCGATGCTCAATTTTGATGCAAAATTGTGCAGATTCTTTCAAGGCGATTAATGACGAGGGCATGCCCATGTACCAGAGGCCCTTCATGAAGGGCAAGCCGTACATCCACTCCTCGGTTGAGTTCCCGGACTCCTTGAACCCGGAGCAGTGCAAGGCCCTGGAGCTGTAGGCCGTGCTCCTGCCGAAGCCTAAAACACAATACACCGACATGGAGCTGGACGAGTGGAGAAAATGCCGTATGACGTATTGAGGAATAGATGCGGAGTCGGCAGCAATAGCACCAGGAGGCCTACGACGAGGAGGCAGACATGCCTGGCGGCGCCTAGAGGGTGCAGTGCGCCCAGCAGTAGGTGGCTGGCGCCGCAGCAAGAATTGTTTGATGGTGGCGGCAAATTTGTTTTTAAGCATTGTGCGACTATTGTTGGCTCCAAGTATTATCTCCGTACGATATACTAACGTGCACCACTTTTAAAAATTATAAACTATAATATTGTTTATGTATCTATGTTTCCTACAAATATTTTACGCCGCCGTGGAAATGCACGGGCATTCTACTAGTACCACTAATCCTGGTGTATTCCCTGCATCAGGAGGGTGCCCATATCGGCAAGAATTGCTGGGCCGTCGGATCGACGGCCAGTATCAGATGGAGATATAAATTTTGTAAAAAACCTATCGAACTTTGATGAAATTAACTTGCAGTCTATGGGTGGCAATTTTACGAAAGAGCCCTTGGACTTTGTCTATGTCAATTTTGCAAAAAAACCCCAAACTTTAACGAAATCCCCCCTTTAACGAAATAACAGAACTTTGTGAATATCAATTTTACAAAAAAAAAACTCCCTAAACTTTAACGAAATCGGCACACACTCTATTGATGGCAATTTTATGAAAAAACCCTCGGAGTCGGGCGAAACCAATATGGACTCCACGAAAATCAAATACACAGAAAACACCTAGACTTTTGCCAAATCAACCCCTTAATGTGGATCGGCGATGGGTTGAATCCCCTCGCATTTTGCAAAAGACCCCCTGAACTTTAACGAAATAATCGAACTTTGTGAATATCAATTTTACAAAAGACCCCCTAAACTTTAGCGAAATCGTCACACACTCTATTGACGGCAATTTTATGGAAAAACCCCTAGAATCTGGCAAAATCAATATGCACTCCACAAACATCAAATTCATAGAAAACCCCCAAGACTTTTGCGAAATCAACCCCCTCAATGTGTATCGGTGACGGGTTGAATCGCCTTGCACATTTACACACTGCATATACCACAGCATTGACACCTATTATCACTGTCACATACAAGCTTTCTCGATACGGACGCACGGATGATCCAGACATATTTCAATGATTCACACCTCATACACATACATTTAACGACCCAAATTAAATTTGACCGAGCCATCAACAAAATTTTATAAGCATGGATATATACATTCGTGACGGCCCTCTCGGAGCGCCAACGGCACAGCATTTTTCTAGTAGTATAATTAGGTAGAGTAGTATAGCTGTAGAATCCAATGCTTTGACTGCAGAAGATACTAGAATGGATGGCCGAGTAGACACGATCTGCACCACGTGTCAGGCACATCTCCCCCCGCATAGCATGATCATAGTTCGGTTGGATACTGGGAGCTAATTTTGAGAGCTAATATTTAGCTTTGAGCTTATAAATTAAGAATTAGTGCTAATTTGTTTGGATTTATGGACTAATGCTCACTCTCTCTTTTATTCTTATATCTAGGTATGTGTGCATACTCATATTTTTTTTGAGGATTGTACAAAATTAGCTTCATTAGACCAGTCTTAGTGGGAGTTTTATGGGCACAGTTATCTAGATTGAGAACTAAATAACTGTGCTAGATGGATTGCATGGTGATGAAACTCTTCTCACATCTCATAAAACTTCATTATTCTCTTTCATTGCCATGTCAGCAAAATGGATGGTATTTAATACTATAAAACCCTCTATGAAACTTCCATTGAGATTGGTCTTATCATTTTTTGGAGGGGCTAAAGATTTTGGGAGGTATAATACACTTTAGTCCAAAATTATCTCACCTATTTGAATGCACGAGGGATAATTTGGAGCTAAAAGGTGATGATAACCATTATCCAAACAGGCCCCTATAATTATCAGAAAAAACAAAAAGGCAAGAACTGGACTGATGGGCCGGACTGGATTGTGCTCTTCTTTCTTCATTCATGTGCTTTGATTTGCGGCCCATAAATAAACATGGAGTAGATTTGCAGGCTCCCTCTTTCCAGTTCCTTGTCCGACCAATATAATACTGTACAACAACGCACCTTATCCATCTGCTCTGCTGCAGGTTGATGATGATGGCCTCCTCGCCTGCTGCTGCTTCCTGCTCACCGCCCACGCACCAGCTGCCCTCTTCCTCCCGCTGCTGCTGCCGCCCCCCTTCATCATCTCTTCTTAGTCTCGTCGTCCTTAATAATGGCGGCCGTGCTTACGCAGACAAGAAGAAGCGGCGACGAGGGCATTCGCCACCATCTGCTCTACCCGATCCCCAAGCTGCTGCGGCGCTACTTGCCGTCGCCGCCGGGACAGTGGGAGTCGCCGCCACCCTCCTGCTTCGCTCCTCCTCGTCCCCCAAGCAGCAGGAGCAGCAGCAAGATGTCAACGAGGCCGAAGAGTGCTGCCCGGAGTGCGGCGGCACGGGCCTGTGCGGTCTCTGCAAAGGGGAGGGCTTCGTCTTCAAGCAGCTCTCCGAGGAGACGGCCAGCAAGGCACGCAAGGCTGCCAAGAACATGGCCACCAGATACACCGCTGGGCTGCCCACCAAGTGGACCTACTGCACCAAGTGCTCCTCCACCCGCTCCTGCACAACCTGCCGAGGCTCCGGCACAATAACCAAAACACCTGCCTAGCTGCTAGCAACCATTCATCTATCCATGATCATTATTGCAATGGCATTTTGGACTTGATATTTTATCTCAATGCAAATAGAGTAATTATTTATGTTTACACGATCCCTCCCTGATGTTGGGAGATTGTATTTCCTGCTAGTTTCAAGGGTTACTTGGGGCTTTGCGTATATAT
Organism: Panicum virgatum; assembly: GCF_016808335.1. Classification (NCBI taxonomy): domain Eukaryota; kingdom Viridiplantae; phylum Streptophyta; class Magnoliopsida; order Poales; family Poaceae; genus Panicum; species Panicum virgatum. The sequence goes on from NC_053139.1 coordinate 47,895,927, forward strand.
ACTAGGTGAATTCCCCGCGCGTTGCTGCGGGATGTTTTGTGTTATTTGTAATTACTATTATTGGATGAAGTTGGGGAAGAGTTTAGATTTAGTTCATGTTTACACAAAGTTAAATTATTGTATAAATTTGATTCAGTTTTATTGAATAGATGGGTGCGGATGATACATTTGGAGATATTTATGTAAAGGGAATTGAAATTGTTTAGGGAATAACATAGAATTTTGGAGAAAAGTAACTAATTTGTACTTGCACTCGTGGAGTCCTCTTCGGTCAAAACAGCTTGCAGGTATGGTTGCCCCTTTTTTGTGTATTGAGCAATGATCATCTGGTTGTTAGTTGGAAGGTGCTTGGTTATGTCTTTGGTTTGAGAATGGCCGGTGAGAGTAACACATATTTTTGGGCTTGTATCATCCTTGAGTTTACTGATTGCTTCAACATATTTGTTATGCATCTTGTTTGGAGAACTGAATAAAGAGTGAAAGAAAGGTGAATATAAGGGTATACAAAATACTAAATCAATGGACAAATTGATTACATAAGAAAGATAGAGAAATTGTAATTTGCGTTAAGAGAAAACCTTTTGAAGTGTTGTTGGTGCGCCATTGGTTTTGAGTATGAGAAGATGAAGAATTCACGAACATATGATGTAATGTAAAAAGTATGGGGAGTAAGCAGTTGGACTTGTGAATTATATAGTAGAAGAATGGAAGGGGCGAATTAATCTGTAGTAAATTAGTAGTAGAAGAATGGAAGGAGTGATGAGAGAATAAATTTTAATTAATAGTGGTAAATTAGTAAGATCATTATAGTTGTAATGCCATTAAAAAATATAATAGTATTTGAAATATTGTTTTATTGTATGATAAATCACTTTTATGAGGAAATAATAAATAGGATTTTGTGTGTCCAACATTTGTATTAAAGAGCGTACAATGTCTTTGTTAGCATGAAAAGGAGTACGTGAAGATGAAGTTACATTTATTCTATTTGAAACTTCATGATCTGTATCAAAGATATAAAGCTGCGCATATTCTGGTCGGCGACCTTCAGATGGTATTAAAGAGCCTACTCTATGGCAAATTTGGCCACCGATCTTGAAGACATATGGACCATGACCATCATTTATGGAATCAATGACCTTTGCTCCCATTGAAGTCATCGCAAACATGGAATTGTATTGTCCAATGTGTTCAAAGAAGTGTCTTGAAAGAGGCATGGTATGTGAAGTCAACAAATTGAGAAACGGCTGAGGGGGGGGGGGGGGGGGTGGCTGGTAAGGTGGCAGCAAGATTCTGCCCCCTTTACAACATAAATTATATGTTGGATTTGATGTGTTTCTTTCTCGCTGAACACGCTCTTCATACAAAAAAAGCACCACAATGTCTACACGAAAATGTAGGTGCTCTCAGGTTTAGTGGATTAAAGATTGTTCCTAGAAAACATGAAACAGAGGAGATTGAGTGAAAGAAAGGAACAAATGACTTAATGGTGATACAATGATAAAATGGATTTTACTGCGATGGTTAAATGTTCGATAGGAAGAGGAAGCAGTGGGACCAAGTGGGGTGTTGGATGCACCAGAGTTTGCCCATTGGTGAGCAATGTTTTGTTGGTTGGATGATGTAGCTGCAAGTGAAGGAAATATATGAGGGGTGTGAAATTCCAAATTCATCAGGGAGGATGATAGCGTGAAATCTTTACCGGGTTGGGAATCGGCATCAACTGGTTGTGTGGTTATTGATGGTTGAGTAGATTGTATAGGCACAGAGTCTGGAGGAAGTGATTATGCATATATGAAAATAAATATCGAGGAATAGATGATTTGTAGGTACAAATTGGTGCAAAGCAACATGTGCTACTCCTGCCATCCATTTATGCTCTTCGTCTACGTCGGTTCTCACGAGCAGCGGCACGATCAAGTTGAGGAGTGAGAACATAGGATGCACGACATCGTGGTCGTCCACGACCAAGTGGAGAACGTGAAGAACTCCCACCAAGATCCATTGTACTTATTGTTACAATTATAATTTTGCGACACAAAACTCATTTAAGAATGGAAGTAACAAAATAAAGCAATTGCCAAAACTACCAGAATGAGGACAATTGGAGATTTAGGAATAAAAAAGAAAGATGGGTCATAATTGTTACCTGAATTTGTCAAGAAGGCCAATGTTGTCGCTACATCTAGAAGTGAAATCAATTCATGTGAACCTATAGAGAGAAAATCCAGATTAGTTTATGCAAGAGTTCATAAGAGGAAATAAATCGAACAGGTTAGGTGCATCAAACCATAGGCAATTTTACTCACTTTTTTGCTTTGATCAGGAAGCTGTCCCCTCCCTCTATATGGACTCCATGAATTTGATGCAACAGCAACAGGGAGATCTATGACAAAGCAACAATGAAGTGCCAACCAATTGAGGAAAGGAAAAAAACAACCTTTGAGCCTTCGGGATATATACTTGGGGATGCAGGCAGCCGTAAATACTCTTCTGGAATAATAGAGTAGCTAATGGGGGTGTAGCTTTTGTGAATGCTGGCATTAATTGACAGAGGCAGTCGAGGAGGCGTCTAATGAGGTGCCAAGGTGCGGCGATTGAGTGGGCTCGCCAAGCAGCGGGTCTGCGGGAGGCACCGTGCCGACAGGGGTGGTGGGATGGGTGCGGCGATTCAACGCTCTGGCTAGGCGGCGGGTCTGCGTGAGGCGAGCTCGCAAGACGAACAGGGAGGAGAGTGGCCAGCTAGCCTGTAGGCGGAGCAGGCTTGCACGTGTGGGCCAGCAAGTGCCGTTGCCCAGCCCACCAGCGAGCATTTGTGGGCAGTAGGCAAGTGCCGTTGCCCAGCCCACCAGCAAGCTTTATGGGCAGCAGGTCCACCGTCCACGGGAGGCTGCCCGGCCAGCCGGCCGGACGTGTCACGTGTGCTGGGAAGGATAGGAAAAACGGAGATGTGATGTGTGCCATTGGATCACAGATCGGTCGGTCAAAAATTATTAAAGTGATGTGGCTGCACCACATGCTAGAGAAATAGCAATAAATGAGTTGTAGTGGGGAGTCTTTTTATAAGAGTTATAGATTGGAGAGAAGGATAGGGCACCTCAGCAGCCTTGCTAGCCTTGCTAACGCTCTGAAGAGTGAAGACTCTGAAGAGTGAAGACTAAAGACGAGGTGAAGAACAATGATCGGCATCATTGTAAATAGGTTTATACCTATTTACCTAGTCCTGTGTGTCTCGTTGGTTACATCTAGCATCACAGCTATCCCACCACCATTCTAGATCCCCATCATTGCCATTTCACCCGCTTCCAAGTTAGGGACAGAGCCATGGTGCTGCACAAGGACGATCTGATGGCGCAAATCCTGGCAAAGATCGAGGAGGGTAACAAGGAGACTCACCGGCTCATCGGCGACATCCAAATGTTGGTGAACACGGCAAAGGAGGCCATGAAGCGACTGACCAAGGTGTTGGTTTTGATTTGGTTGACCTCTGTCAACAACAAAACTAAGAGAAAAAGGGGGAGATATCACCCCGTGAGTTTAGGGATCGGTTCAACAGAATCTATCCGCGAATGCCTTGATCGGGAGGCAAACCAAAGCCCATTGGGCTCGGCCCTGGGCCTACAGTGCTTATAAATAAGAGGGGGTCAACCCCAGGGTTAGCAATCTAATCCTTTTCCCACCACCACCGATCATTCAGAGCACTGGAAGGCTCAGAAGCGCGAGTTCCACGCCCGGGGCAGTGCCGGTGGCGATCTGAAGGCCGCCGCTACCCCGAGAGGACGCTCAAGGAGCGTCTGCGCTACGTCCCCGACACCGTCCACGCCGTCGACAACTTGACGCCTATACCTACTTCTAGCGACGCCATGGACACCACTACTGCTGGTATAGGACCGAACACTACCATTCCGCATTAGTTAATGTACTAGGTGTGATCTACTTTGGATTAGTGATCCTGGTTAGTCAAGTTCATGCTAAGTTTTGTTAGATCAATACTAACAATTGGTATCAGTCGCCTCTACTAATCCAGTATAGATCCCCTGGACAAACCCTAAGTTTAGGTTCAGTTTCATGGTGTAGATCTATCTGTGCATGTTCTTTTCATGTTTTAGCATTACTCAGTTAAGATTCGTATCATGCACACATGTTTTAGTTAGATTTTACTTAAGTTAGAGTGTTAGCATGCCCAAATCACTAGATCAGTCACGTTTTCTAGGTGGTTTTCATGTTTTAGTTCAAGAAATTAGAGTTTTCTTCTAGTCCGTGGCCTAAGCCATCTAGGTTTTGGGTCAATTTCATGCATAAGATTAGCACTCAGTGAGATTAGAAGGAGGGGAATGCAATCTCAGATCCAACTCAGTTCCAAATCCCGCAAATCCCCATCCCAAACCCTAATCGTAGATTAGATTGAAATGAGATAAGAAAAGGGGGGGCTTACCTCAGTGTTGGCGGCCGCACGTGGCATCAGCTGCCGCTGCGCGTGGATGCCGCCTACCGCCTCGGCGCGGCGGTGCCGGCTCCCTGGCCACACTCGCGTTGCCGCCGGCGCATCAGTCGCGCCACCCTCGCGCATCAGTAGCGCCGCCTCCGTGCCATCAGCACGCACTCGCCGTGCCATCAGCTCGCGGCCCGCTGGCCCTCAGCTCGCGCCCCGCCATCAGTCGCGCCGACCCGCGGCGCATTAGCTCGCCTCGCCGCAGGCCATGGACACCCGGCGGAGCCCCTCGGCGGCCTGCGCGCGAGACGCACGCGGTGGCACAGAGAGGGCCCGCGGAGCTCCGGCCATTAGATCCCTCAGAGCACGCACACCGGGAGAGCCTCAGCGCTGCGGACCTAAGCGCGCGTCACACGGCGGCCGGCGGCCGGCGCCGCCGCCGCCGCTCTGACCTAACCACTCGCGGGGGGGGGGGAGGGAAGAAATGAGCTAGGGTTTCACCCCTGCGTGATTTTTCCGGCCTTTTAAAGCCTGCCGAAACCGCTGTCAGCCGTCGGATCTCAATTAGCGGCTCAAATCGATCCAAGGAAGGGGCGGGGCGCGCGCCGCCGCGGGCCGAATTAGCGGTCCGCTCGTCCGCTGCTAGGCCCAAAAGCAAATGGGCCAGCCTAAGCCGCTGCCGCGCTCCTGAGCCGCCTGCCTAAGCCGCGCGCGCACGCGCCTGCGCCGAGCTGCCGCATAAGCCGAGCCGCTGCCGCACGTCGAGCTGCGCTGCGTTGAGCCGCGTGCGTTGAGATAGGCCGCGCCCTTACTGGGCCGCGCGCGCACCTGCGTGGGTTAGGGGTGCCGCGCGCTAGCAGGTCGCAGCGGGCTATTTTTCCTTTTCGGGCCGATTTTAGTTTTGTTTATTTTTAGTATTCCAGTATCTTTTCAGTATTAAGCTCAGTTTAATTTTCTGCATTACTTTTAGTTAAGCTCTTGTGGGTTTCAAATCCATTAGAGTGGCTATCTTTTTATGCTGGTTTGCCAAAACCTAACGCAACCCTCCTCCTTTACCCGGGCTTGGGACCGGCTATGCTGAGACGGCTATGTTGTTGTTGTTGTTGTTTCAGTTAAGCTCTTGCATGAGTAATTTTATAAATAGTTGGTGTTTTATTTCATGTTCATAAGTTTATTCCACCACTATACTTTGAGATGCCTCTAAATAAATGGAACCACCAAGAAGTTTATTTAGAGTAAACTTGTGATTATTTCTGACCACCGTTGTTTAATCATGATTATTAAGACAAAATTTCGTTTGTTTTCCCCACCGGTGATGCAAATTAAAATTTTAATTGCGTGATGTTAATCAGACCATCGTAGGATTATTATCATGTTTTTATTTGCATTTTATTGTATATGATTACTAAGATAAGTTTTTTCTTTGATTTTCAGTGACAAATGTCAATGCTGTGGCCTCCTACCTGAACAACATTGAGCCGCTCAATGGAGCAAATTTTCCTGACTGGAAGGGCAAGGTCATGACGTGCTTGGCTTGGAATGATCTTGACTTGGCATTAAGGGAGGATAAGCCTGCTGTTGCTGCAGGACAGACTTCAGCTGCTCTGGAAAAGTGGGCAAGATCAGACCACATGGCGCTTATGGTCATGTCTCAGACCATCAGTGCGGGCATTAAGGGTGCCATCCCCACCAAGGATGCGCAGGGAGCAGATCTGAGTGCTAAGGCCTTTCTGGCAAAGATTGAGGAGAACTTCAAGAGCTCATCCAAGACTTATGCAAGCACTCTCATTATGAAGTTAGTGGCCTCTCAGTATGATGGGAAGACTGGCATCAGACAGCACATTCTCAACATGTGTGACATGGCCAACAAGCTTAAGGAGATGCAGATGGAGATCTCAGATGGCTTTCTTGTTCACTTCATCATGACCTCACTGCCCTCACAGTACAATGATTTCAAGATCAACTACAAAACCAACAAAGCTATTTGGTCTATTAGTGAGTGGATCAGTTCCTGTGTTGAAGAAGAGAGGCTTAAGACTGAGAAGATGAAAGATGTGGTGAACATGGTCCATCACATGAGTATCAGTGATAATCCTCCTAAGAATCAGCATGAGTCACGTAGCAGCAAGCAAGGCCAGAAGAAGTTTAAGAAGAAAGGGAACCAGCACTTTGGTCCAAGGAACAACAACAAGTTCAAAGGCAAGCAGTCCCAAGGTGGAAAAATGCTGTGTTCATTCTGTTCTTCACCCCAGCATCTTCAGAAGGGCGGCCCAGGCTTTAAGGAATGGCTGAAACAGCCAGGTAATATTAAGTTTGATGTTGTTTCTTTCATTGATGAGTTATTCTTAGCACATTTATCCCCTAATACTTGGTTAATTGACTCAGGTGCCATTGTGCACATTTCTAATTCATTACAGGTATTCCGTTCGATCTGAACTATAAGAAGGGGGGAAGGCTGTAACACCCCGGGTGTTTGCACAGAAATTAAATAAGTGTCTGCACAGTAATGGTGTAGGTTGGTTTTGCATCATGTGCTTGAAATGCGTAAAAAGGATCTTTTTGTAATTATGAAAGGTTATATGTGTAATTATAATTTTATGCAAGGTCCTTTTTGCAGTTGTGTTGAATGGATTGTGTAATTATAGTTTTAGTGGAGGGTGTTTGTGCAAAATTTCAGTGCATTTAATGCATGGTAGTCAATTTTGCTTAAAGGTCTACATTTGAAGTGAAATTGCTTTGAAAAAGACAAAATTCCTGGAATTCAAAAATCCTTCAACGATTTTAATTTTAACTCTTGAATCTTTGGTCAAATAAATTTTTGCACAACATAAAAGTTGTAGATCTTGAAAAGTTGAACAACTTTCATGTTGGGCACTTTTCCATTTGAGCTTTGGTTTAAAAGTTATTGCTTGTTTACAGAAAGGTCCCTGGAACTTTTGGAAATTTCAAAACCGCCCTTATGACCATCTCCCCCTCTCTGCTCTGCTTCTCGCCGCCGGCCACCGACAGCGCCGCCCGCCGACGCCTTCCCGGCTTTCCCGGCCATCAATTCGCCGTGCGCTGGCTCCCACGCGTCGCCGGCGAGCTCCTCCCCCTCCTGTTGCCTCGCGCTGGAGCCCCCAACCCTCGCCACGCGCCCCCGCCGAGCCCAGAACCTCCCCGGCGGCCGCCACCGCGACGCCGCCGTGGAGAGCCCAAACCCGAGGCCCAGCTCTCGATCTTTCGCGCGCCTGAGCACTACAAGAAGCCCCGCGCTCTATTCCCCTCCTCGTTTCGCCAGTTCCCTAACCCCACGCCCCAGAACGCCGCCGCCGCTCACCCCGAACGCCGGCGAGCTTCACCCCGCCGCGGAGCTGCCACCCCAGACCCGCTCCACCCCTACAGCCCCCACCTTTAGCACCGCCTCGACCTCGCGCAGCTCCCAGGCCACTTCCCCTCGCCTGAACCTCACCGGAGCACCCTCGCCGTCGCTTGCCTCCGCCGCCAACCCGCCCTGCTCCGCCGAGCCGCCGCTTCCGAGCCCCTCCGCGCAACCCTAAGCCACCCAGAGGTGCGCCTTGCACCCGTGAAGCTCACGCACGCCTCCCCTCTCGCCGCCGGTGAGCCCCTCGCCGGGAAACGGCCGGTCAACCGCCGCCTCCCCTCTCTGACCCGGCCCAGGGACCTCGGGTTGAAAGGAAAGAAGACCCAGGGGGTTATTTGCATAGGTCTAGACTCAGATGAATAGTGCCAGTAGGGGCTGCTTTGTAATATTTTCAGTGAACTTTGAAATTCTAGATCAATTCATAGAAAATTCGTAAAATAGCAAATCTTGATGTTTTGGAATCCTTTTGAAGAGCTCTATGCAGTAGAACCCTAATATGTTAGGCTTTAGTTGCAAGTTTTTGCTGTATAAATGGTTTTGTGTCACTAGATAAAGAAATACTAGATGTTTAATCTTTTTCTTATCTGGTGCTTGAAAGCTGATATTGCTATGAAATTTTGGTGGTAGTTTACTTATGTAATACTAGCTTTGCTATAAAAATTTCATGGTCAGTTCTCTTGTGTAGCTATTTATTTGTTTTAATCTTTGTTTAGTACACTTTATTTATGGTAAATAGTTTCTGTTTGTAATAAATCATGATTTTATTTTGGCATGTTCTTTTTGAGTAGATTAGCTTGTCCAGGAAGTTTAAGCTTCAGTTCATGGCTAGAATAGGAGTTAAAATTGAATCTTGCTAAACTGATGTCTGTTTTGTTTATTTTCTCAGAATTAATTCCGTGTATATAAAATCATGAAAAATTCACAGTAGCTAGATCATCCCTGTGTAGATCTTATGTTAAATTTTGAGCTTCTGATCTTCTTTAGTTTGACCTGTGTAATTCTTGCTTGTTCTAGATGTTATCTGAGTAAATGATTTATTGTGTTTAAATGGTTCAATGTCTTAGCATGATTTTTACAGGGTAGATTCCTTTTTTACGTTCTGTTTAGTGTAATTTTGGTAGATTTTATTACTATTTGTACTCTGATTTGTTGATTTATTTACAAACCATGACTTATTTGTATAGAAAAATCACCCCCACTCATTTTATGAAGTTAGTTAACTTATTTTGTGATGTTGATCATGATGCCTTGTGTAGTTAAATTTGTTATTTAACTACTCTATAAACGGTTGCCCATGTTTATTTATAATGTTGTTCTTGCATTACATATAGATACGACTACTTTGTCAGACGGGACGTACGAGTTGATTCCGGAATCTGACGGAGGTGATCTCGAAGCTCAAGTGAACACTGCGGAACTAACTGAAGCCCCGAACCAAAGTTCGGAAGAGCCTAGCGCTGAAATAGTTAGCAATTACCGAGAAGGCAAGCCCCGGACATAACCTATATTTCAAATTATTATCATTTACTGTTATTACTTACTTGTGCATTTACAGTTCTTAGGATTTGGATTGAAACCCTAGATGCATGATCCTAGGAACCTATGTACTGAACACTAGACTTGAGTTCGAGTAATTGCTAAGCTTATAGGAACGGTAAAAGTCGAGTGATTGCCTGTCACTCGCGAGCTTTATAGGAATTGCTTGTTTACTTTCTGTTATCAATATAAGGACGACGGACGGGGTTGTGTTCGAGATCATGTCCTATGTGAGACCCCGTCTGTGTTGATGAACTTGCTAAGGTCGCGGTGTGTGGTAGTGCTGGTTAAGTTTTTGAAAGTACTAGTCACATGCCGTAAATATGGTACGCGGCAAGCCTAGTAGCCGATTGGACCGGGGAGTGGATATACCTCCCACTCTCTCAGTAGGGATAGGTTTTATTATATGTTGCGCAACACTACGACTTCTAGGGACAAGGTTCGGCCTTGGAGCCCTGTAGTCGGGGAGAGTGGCACTATCCACAAGCCGGAAAGAAAGGTTAACGGTTGTTTGGGAATGACCCGACGGTATTCCAGACGTGTGTGCTAGGTTACCCTTGCAAGGTTGAATTTCGATTCAGAATCGTCCGCCTCTCACGATGAAATGAGACTGTTTGATCTCTTTGCCACACAGAGTAATAAGAGCAACAATATTCTTATTAATCTTGATGTTTGCGTAGAAGTTCCACCTTGTTTGGTTAGTAGATGCATACATAGAATGGTTAATCAACTAGAATCTTGAAGCTAAAACTTGAAAGTAAGGACCTACTCTTTATTGCTTTTCAGCAAAGGAAAAACCAGAGCCTTACAAAGCCTTGCATAGTCTAGCTAAGGTGGGCTATTTATACCCGTTGTCGGTTAAGTCTTGCTGAGTATTAGAATACTCAGCCTTGCTGTTGAAACCCTTTTTCAGGTATGAGTTTTGAGGATCAGATCGCTAGCTTAACCTATCCTTGCTCGTTGCCTCCTGGCTGGTCCGTAGAGTGGGATACGTCTTCGGCCGGCAATGACTATGACGAGTGATACCATGCCTGGGCTAGCCTGGTATCCTTTTTGCGACGTGTTGTAGCCGTCGTGTTTTATCTTCCGCTGTTTTAAACTCTGATTCTACACTTATGTTTTGTATAACTGTTTTACTTAAGTTGGTTTTGTAATAATCTTTTGAACCGGTTTGTAATCTTTAATATGCCTGTGTTGAAAAATTGTGGTTGTAATATCTCTGGACTCGCCTTCGTGCGGGGTATGCTTGTTCGATCCGAGAATCGGTGGTTGTATCGGGACGTTACCCGACAGAACAAAAATTGTTCCGTTTGAAGTGCGTTTAAGCTAATGTTGCCTTTATGGTGATGGTTTACGCACTTGAGCCGGGATAATTTAGGCGGTTCTGCCACAGCGAAGCCTAAGAGTGGCTGATGGGAACATGGTTGAAGTCGAAGGCGGGCTTCCAGCTTAATTTAGATGATGTCCTTTATATTTCTAGTTTAAAGAGAAATATTATTTCTGTTTCACATTTAGATAAACCTAGACATGTGTGTGAGTTTGGCAACTCAGTTTGCAACATTAAATTTCATAATATTAGTGTTGGCCTTGGTCATTTGCAAGGCGATCTTTATTTGCTCTCTCTTGATGATAATTATTCTGTAATGAATGTTTGTGATGCGATGCATAAGCGTAAGCGTGATAATGAGACTTCTTCGAAATTGTGGCACTATCGCCTTGGCCACATTTCGAGGGGGAAAATGGAGCGTCTCATTAAAGATGATATACTTCAGGAGTTAGACTTTTCAGATTCAGAGCAGTGCATCGATTGCATTAAGGGAAAATATGCTAAGACTATTAAGAAATGAGCGACTAGGAGTACGGGCGTATTAGAAATAATTCACACAGATATCTGTGGCCCTCTGTCAGTAACATCGGTAGACGGATATGATTCCTTTATAACATTTACTGATGATTATTCCCGTTATGGACATATTTACCCCATCCAAAAGCGTTGAGACGCATTAGAAATATTTAAGATTTATAAGGCGGAAGTTGCGAAACAGCACAACACTTCCATTAAAATTGTAAGATCAGACCGGGGAGGTGAATATTATGGGAAACACGCTCAATATGGTCAGATTAAAGGACCATTCACTAAGTATTTAGAAGAAAATGGCATAAGAACGCAATACTCTATGCCAGGTGAACCACAGCAAAATGGAGACGCTGAGCGACGTAACCATACACTGCTTGACATGGTACGGAGCATGCTCAGTTATTCTAGTTTGCCTGTGGAGCTGTGGATGGAAGCATTAAAAATAGCTGCTCACATACTTAATCGGGTTCCATCTAAGTCAGTTCCCAAGACACTTTTTGAACTTTGGAATGGGAGGAAACCGTCACTTAATTATTTAAAAGTGTGGGGCTGTCCCGCTGAGGCTAAATTATTTGATCCACAACAAAAGAAATTAGATTCTAAGACGGTAAGCTGCAACTTCATTGGATATCCAGAAAAAACTAAGGGGTACATATTCTACTGTTCTGGTCGTCACACTAAGTTTGTAGAAATCAGGCAGGCTGTGTTCCTAGAGGACTCAGGAGTTAGTGGGAGTTTTCCAAGGAGGGAAGTGAGTCTCGAAGAACTACGAGTTGAGCTTCCTGATCCAGTAGTTCAAGAGCCCACAGAGGTATATCAGTTTGTACCACCTGTCATTCCTCCTGTTCAGGTAAGTGGCGCCATGCCATCTGCTGCTGCTCAGCAGGAGAACATGGAGCAAATGGTTGGGAACCAGACGCAACCTGCACCACAAGATCCAATTCCTCAACCTATTCCTCAACCAGTTGCGATTGAACCAGTAAGAAGGTCGCAACGGGCAAAGAGATCAGCTATTCCTGATTATTATGAGACATACTTAAGTGAGGATGTATATGATATCGGGAATATAAGTGACCCTGCCACATTCAGACAGACAGTGTTAAGTGAGAATTCCACTAAATGGATTGAAGCCATGGAAGATGAACTAAGATCTATGAGTACTAATAAAGTATGGGATTTAGTAGAAATTCCTGATGGAGTCAAACTATTAGGCTGTAAATGGGTCTACAAAACCAAACGTGATTCCAAAGGGAAGGTCGAACGATTCAAAGCTAGACTCGTAGCAAAAGGGTTTACACAGAAGGAAGGAATTGATTATAATTAGACTTTTTCTCCTGTGTCTACCAAAGATTCTTTTAGAGTCGTCATGGCATTACTAGCCCATTTTGATATGGAGCTACATCAGATGGATGTTAAGACTGCATTACTAAATGGAGACTTAAATGAAACAATCTTTATGGCACAACCAGAAGGTTTTGCCATAAAGGGTAAAGAACATATGGGATGCAAATTAAAGAAGTCCATTTATGGACTTAAGCAAGCGTCCAGACAGTGGAACCTTAAATTCAATGAGATCATTAAGAAATTCGGATTTAAGGAGAATGATGTGGATAGTTGTATCTACGTCAAAGTTAAGGGTGGAAAATTAATAATTCTGGTACTGTATGTGGATGACATACTATTAGCGTGTAATGATAAGAACATGTTGCATGAGACTAAGAATTTTCTTTCATCCAATTTTGATATGAAGGATCTTGGTGATGCCTCATATGTCCTTGGCATTGAGATACACCGAGATAGAGCCCAACGAGTACTAGGATTATCTCAGAAAACTTATATTGAGAAAATGCTTAAGAGATATAACATGGATAAGTGCAACACTTCACCTGTTCCTATTCAAATGGGCGATAAGTTTAGTCAAGCGCAATGCCCCAAGAATGACTTAGAAAGAGAAAAAATGAACAATGTTCCTTATGCATCAGCTGTCAGAAGTCTGATGTATGCACAAGTCTGTACGCGTCCAGACTTGGCATTTGCAACCGGAGTTTTTAGTAGATATCAGTCAAATCTAGGATGTGCTCACTGGGTAGGTGTCAAGAAGGCGTTAAGATATTGCCAAGGCACCAAAAATTACATGCTCACATATAAGAGGACAGACAATCTTGAAGTTGTATGTTACACTGATGCTGATCTTCCTGGTGATGAAGATGATAGAAAATCCACTTCTGGATATATTTTCACTCTGGCAGGGGGAGCAATTTCATGGAGAAGTGGTAAGCAAAGTGTAACGGCTGCATCTATGATGCAAGCTGAATTTGTGGCATATTATGATGCAACAGGACAGGCAGTGTGGCTTAAGAATTTTATTCCGGCATTAAGAGTTGTGGATAGTATCTCGAGACCTATCACAATGCACTGCGATAATCAATCTGCAGTATTCTTTTGCGCAAACGATAAGTTGTCTGGGGCTTCCAATCACATTGACCTCAAATATCGTGTCGTGAAAGATAGAAACCGGGACCGCACAATTAAGATTGAGCATATAAGTACTACAGCAAACATTGCGGATCCGCTCACAAAAGATTTATCACCATCCCTTTTTCAGAAACATGTCCTAGGTATGGGTTTGGTTGATACTTTTGATCACGTCCTGGTTCAGGGCCATTAATACTTCCCCAAATAAGAATAAGAATCCTGACAAAATTTTTCAGTAAGGCTATGGGTAATGTTGTCCCAGTATGCCGTTATGCCGCTGTGCTGCTGACAATGCATTGGTCTGGTACTTGCTGATTTATGGAGGATGGATTTTAGTTTAAGTTAAATATAAATTAGTGACCGAATAAGTATTAAGTTTAAGTTAAGAATAAGTTGTTGACCTTCGGTCAAGGGGAAGAATATTGGTTTTGATTTGGTTGACCTATGTCAACAACAGAACCAAGAGAAAAAGGGGGAGATCTCACCCCGTGAGTTTAGGGATCGGTTTAACAGAACCTATCTGCGAATGCCTTGATCGGGAGGCAAACCTAAGCCCATTGGATTCGGCCTTGGGCGTACAATGCTTATAAATAAGAGGGGTCAACCCTAGGGTTAGCAATCTAATCTTTTTTCCACCACCACCGATCATTCAGAGCACTGGAAGGCTCAGAAGCGCGAGTTCCATGCCCGGGGCAGTGCGGGTGGCGACCTGAAGGCCGCTGCTACCCCAAGAGGACGCTCAAGGAGCGTCTGCGCTACGTTCCCGACACCGTCCACGCCGTCGACGACATGACGCCTACACCTACTTCCAGCGACGCTATGGACACCACTACTGCTAGTATAGGACCGAACACTACCATTCCGCATTAGTTAATGTACTAGGTGTGATCTACTTTGGATTAGTGATCCTGGTTAGTCAAGTTCATGCTAAATTTTGTTAGATCAATACTAACACAAGGAGCACGAAGAGGTGGAGACCTAGAAGCCGGTGGTGGACGAGAAGTTGACCAATCTAAGGAATTCCACGATGGATATGAAGATTAAGGTGGATCACTTCATCCACGAGCTTTTGAAGAAGCAGCCGTCATCTGGAGGGCTTGCTGACGGGGGGTCGCCTTCTTACGCTCATCTAGAAGATTACCGCAATGCGGAGGCGCCCGAACAATTTGGCCACCACAAGTGTTCAGATCACCAGAGTGGGGGTGCTGGGGTCGTGACGGCCCTGGTACCCGCTCCGATCAAAGGTACAACACAGACTCTCGAATTCACTCTTGTCCCATTCTATCTGAGTGGATCTAGGGATACCACCATGTAAGTAATGTATCCCAGAACTGGGGATTAGCTTTGCCCCAAATGAGGTTTTTGACATCCTAGATGTTTTTAGAAGTCTAAACACAGCTTAGAGTCTAAACCTTGCCCAAAGTTACTCGAAAAAAATTAAATAAAACCAAAATCTGGGTACACCCGGAGTATCCGGACATATACCCGGAGTTTACAGCCACCCGGAACGGATTGTCCGAACCATTGTCCGGTGTATCCGGGCTGGATTCCGGAGTTTCCGACTCCTGAGATCGGTGTCCGAACCTATTCCCAGAGTATCCTACCCGTTACCCAGACTCTCCGGACCTGAGCCGAGGTTATGCTATCGAGTGGAATCTCCCCTATTCCTGTTCCTCGAATTTGTCCAGAACTGCAATATTTGGCTTGCTTCCTTCAAATTTCACCAAATCGACCATCCTGGACTCACGTGTAGCCGTTTGACTCTGTCCAAATTCAACAAAACTGTTAGCTCGTTCTTTTCCTCTTGCACTAGGATGTTTCATGCGCCTAGTACACTGTCCTGTGCCGCTGATGCCTCTCACAGCGAGCTCCCAAACCGGTGCCAAAACCAGAGTCCAGCCAAGTTCTCGCGCCCATGGTTTCTTACCTGGTTTTGCCCAAAATCTCTTTGGTCTACTCATGAACTCGCCACGCAGCCAAGCCTCCCTGCGCGAGCGCCACAACGCCGGCAGCCCGCTAAGTCGCCCTTGCCAATTGTTGCCAATTTCAGAGCCCAAGAGACAAATAGCTACTTGCATGCTCGTTCCTCGACTCGGCCAAGCTTGTTATAACCCCAGCAGAGCTTTTGCGAGCCTTTCAACCCGCCTACACCTGAAAGTGCATTTGACCCTCTAAGCGGGTTTTGGTTTGAAAGTGCATTTGGCCCTCTAAGTGGATTTTGGTGTTAATGATACGCACAATTAAGTAGCTAATGCGTTTATTGAAAAATAAACAGGTTCAAAAATTGTTGAAATAATAAAGAGCAATCAACGACGCCATATTTGCGAAGGAAACCGTGTTTGAGCTTCATTGAAGATCTTTTATAAATTTTTATTTTGAATTTGAGTATAGAAAACACCATACTATTAAGA
The DNA here is from genome assembly GCF_016808335.1 of Panicum virgatum. Lineage (NCBI taxonomy): Eukaryota > Viridiplantae > Streptophyta > Magnoliopsida > Poales > Poaceae > Panicum > Panicum virgatum. Next base: position 47,912,003 of record NC_053139.1, read on the forward strand.
GGGATGCGAAAAATAGTCTGGGGAGATGCAAAAGTGACTAATTGAAATGCTAACAACCCATAAAAGACACAAAGCACTCACTTGAGCATTTTTTTCCTGCTTTCTCGGCTGGGGTCGGAACTTCGGACCAGAAGTTTCTAAAGAGTCCCAATGAGGGGTGCTTAATTACCCAAACAGAATCTCAATGCTTAATAATTAGGGATAGGGGAGTTTTTTCTCCATCTCCATAATCTGTTGAAAAAAATATAAAATGATCTACATTTCAGAATGGAGGAACTATATGTCACTAGTAAGGTGCCCGTGCTAACGCCACGGATAAATTGCAGACTTACAAAATAAACATTTATTGATATCATAGTTTACCATTTCCTTTCCGAAATACATACTGAAAACATAGGTTCAGATACATGATAGTAACACAAGTGTCGAACATCCGACAGCCACTGAAAATGAGGTCCAAACAGCCAAACTCAAGTTCAGACACGCACACACACACGCCCCTCTCTGATCAAGATAATAATATGACCAGAGATATAGTCATTCTTCGAAGTCCTCCAAAAAATTTGAGGATCCTAGTACGCAAAACAAAGAAATCAATAGGTGAGGTAAGCCGCACAAACAAAATCTTCAGGCAACAACTCCGCAAACATGATCACATCCATGGCTGCAACTTATTAACCTCAGACAGCACTTCAGATACGACCATATCAAGTTGCTAATTTTCACTCAACGGATCAGTTGGAAAATAGGACCATTGTCCAAAGGTGAACTGCTCGGAGGTGCAAGATGATATATCATGGGTTCACCTTCTTCCATCTCATTTTCCATGAAATTCTCCCTGCACTCTGTGCTGCAAAAGGCTTTGTCACCCCTGTAATTTATGAAACAAAGGATACCTGACATTAATCAACAATCAGAAGAATCACATGTCTATTAAGCAAACGGAAAAAACACCCGTAACAGTGGTTCATTTACCACACTTGATCACTTACTGATAGATGTAGATATCTCTCCCTTATTTCAGCTTCTCACTGCAAAAACTACAGAAGCTCATGGCACCCTCTTTCACAAGAGGAGGCATGTTCTCTTTATCCTTATTTTCACCAGGCATCAGGTGCTCAGCTTGAAGCTTAAAAACATGATCTCCAAAAATGTGGGTAGTTTTAGGGTTTGGGCCACGGGAAACAAAACATGTACTGGAACCATTTGTTCAAATAGTGAGCACGACATGTGATAAGTTTTACCATACGATGTCAAGGAAAGAATAATTCAGAGAACTGCCTGTGAAGTATTTAAATATATACCATGACTAACTCTAGCAATATTACTGCTATACTCATTTCCTCTTCAGTCTTTGCCATGTGTTTCTGGCACAAAATCAACAGTTTACTACATCTCAGTCCAATTACACATAAAAGCCTGGAAAAGCCAATGCGCCTAAAAAATTCAGAAGTGAAAATTTGGAGACCTATTATGCATATTAAATTAGAGCACAATGAGAAAATCGAAATACAACCCACTAACCTGATTTATTCTGAAGTGAAAATATGGTAGCCCAACCTCTCTTGCCTTGAGTGCTTAGAGCCTTAGGTAGATCACCACAGACAACGGTGGACATGTACTACACCCAAATCAAAGAGGAAATATGAAACATATGGGATGGGATAACCAATCTGAATGGCAGGTAGAGGCAGGCAGGATTGGTCTTGGGTCGGCAAAAAAGCATATACCTGTGCATGACTCCTGGAAGGCATGTTGTTGAGCACCACATCATCGGGGGACTTCCTGCCCAGACGCATTGCTTCTCGGTAAGCTCCACATGGAAATACACAACTAATCCACTCAAAAATGTTTAGCAAAGACAATTACTGAAAAGAACATGGATAGCCTAATCTATTCTTTCATTATGCGGACCATCATTGCATTACTGAAATGAACACAAAGCTAACATGTGTGTCATTTGAAGCATGCACATGAAAACAACCAAAACATAACATATGTCATAGGGCTATTATCAAGAACACCTATTTCAGATCCATTCAACAAATCAAAGGAAGAACTGATAAACATAGGTTTGCAAACTCTATGCAACTATTAATATATTTAAAATCGACCCTCCCATAAGAGAATGCACCTGCTCTACTCTGTCAAAGCATTATTATGATATTTTCTAAGAGACCCATGTAGCACATAGCAAGAAGCAACCTGGCCCTTCGCTTGGCTCTGTTCTTATCCAGTAGCACACTGCTTACTGCTACCATCTTCTATCTCGATCAAGCAGAAACCAGGAAAAAATTCAGTTCGACTGCTTTTGCTTGCCCGTGCTAATGCTACGGGTATCATTTTAAACAACCAAGCATGATATATATATACACATTGGCAACCAAAAACCATCTCAAAAGTTGTCCTATAATGCATGAAATCACTCATGCTTTTATTCAGAGCATTTCACAGCAAATGAAAAGCAAAAAAATCAATATGGTAAAAGAGAATACAGAATGGTATCTGGCTCACCAATCGTGCTTGCTTATTGGTTGCTCTGATATGCCATTCTTTTGTCTTTTCTTCCTTCCATAATTCTGCACAAAGTTCAGTCTTACAGAATAAATTCTGCACAAAGTGCCCGTTTACCATGCATTGAGGCATTCCCCTCACCACCGCTGCTCTGCTGCCGTGCAGCACTACCCTCGCTGTCACCTGTAAAATAATCATAATTTAATGATGTTCCAAGAATTTGCGCAAGCAAACCCCAATAATAACGTTGCACATGCAATGGAAATAACAACCTTGCAAGTACTTAAAAAATTCATTGTTGTCCTTATCATCTAGATAATAGCCATAAGCATATGTCCATTTCAGCACTCACATGCATTCTATAATCTGCCATTCACACATGAGATCATTGATATATCAGGCAACAACGAACACCAAAACACCCTATACTAAATTCTTCCAGGGCAATGCTAAGTGTAGCATACTGAAATTGGCTACCACAAGTTAACAAACTGTAAAGCAGCACAGCCTTATCTAACTCAAAGAATACCTTGTTGAATAGTTAACACATGAACAAAGTTGATCCACTATAAGAAGCTCAACCCGAAGGGCTATTCACATAAACTGAATCCCTCCCTAAAAGGAACGATCAAATTACACTATTAGGGATAAGACATGTTGTCACTGAACACAAAATAAATAGCATCAAGTATAAATGCATACCTTCCACCAACAACCAAGCCTGAATTGATTTTTGAAATAGCAGAATCAGCATCATTTTTAGTTCTGAAATAGCATATGCTTTTCCTACAGATAAGCTATTAGGGAAGTCAGTAACGAACGAAAGAATTTCTTCTTGCATCAATATCAGAAATTCATGTTCCTGCTTGATGATAGTGTCAAATAACGGCAACATTACAAGATGACAGACGTAAGTGCTCCTGCTCACTAATTCCAGACATTGACAAACATCGAAGCCAACACAATACGTAGTATAAGCTACAGGAGGATAGGTAGATTACCTCGGAGAGCAGCTTGTCGTAGGTGGTGGCCTGGTCGAAGAGCACGACGTTGTTGACCTTCTCCTTATGCTTGCCCTTGCTCCACTTTCTTCTTCTTCTTCCACCTCCGGACTTGGCCGGGGCCTTCTCCTTCCCTCCCTCCTTGCTGCAAATGAATGACGAAAAGCCTCGGAAGCAGCAGCACGCAGCAGAGCAAGAAGATCCGCGTCCAAGAAATCCGTCCAAGAAAGTTAAGCCATCCTGATACCTGGATCTGGATCGGGGGGCCTGTGGCGTCGGCGTCGCCAGGCTGGGGCGGCGTCTACCTCGACGCCGACGTCGTTGTCCTCAGGCCGCTCTCCGGCCTCCAGAATGCCATCGAGGAGGCGGCTTGCGCGAGGAGACGAGGCGAGGTGAAGCGGCATGCGAGAGGGGGGGCGCCCCCTCCGCTGACCAGATCTGGTCGTCGGAGGGCCCTGGAGCGGCGACGGCAGCATCGATGGGAGGCCGGCCGAGGTAGGATGGCTGCCTCCAATGCGCCTGAGCCTGATGGCGGGGCGTGCGTCCGACGTCGGCTGTAGGAGATGGCGGAGCAGCGGAGAACCGGCGACCCGCGCTCGTCGGGGAGGCCGGAGTCGGACACGGCGCCTGCGAGGGCGAGCGGAGGGCGTGGGGCGAGCGGGTTGCCGGCGGGGGAGGGACGCGGGGTGCGTGGAGGTGGGGCCCGGCGGTGGCTATTGTCAGGGGCCGTCCGCGGACGGCGGCGGCGGCGCCAGGAGTCCGCTCCCGGCGTGGATGGTGGCGGCAGGAGGCCGCGGCCTGCGCGGATGGCGGCGGCAGGAGGCCGCGGCCTGCGCGGATGACGGCGGCGGCAGTAGGGGGCCGCTCCCGGCGCGGATGAGGATGCCGACGTGGATGCGGATGCGGGTGGGTGGGGGTTGGGGGGCGCGGGATTCGAACGCGAGGCGCGGCAGAGGGACGGGCGAGGCGCGGGCGATGGGGGTCTCCGCTTCAACGCGTTGAAGCGGATGATCTCGGTCCGTTGGATGGTGTTTGGATGATCCAGAGCCATTGATTTCAACACAGGCGAATTTTGGGGTACGTTTTTGTTGGTGCAGTGGGTGGTGGGCATCTCAGCGGGGGGCGCGGGATTGGGTGGCCGTAGCGTAATTTAATCGTTCCTATGGAAGTTTGACTATTTGAAAGTGATTGTAGTTTATTTTTTCCTCAATCAAAGTGTCTCATTAAAAACAAAAAGAAGTGGAACAAGACCAACACTGATATATAGCTTCGAAGCTAAGCAATGAACGAACGAATGTTCAAGTAGTACGTGGTCGAGCATGCACGTTGGCACTAGCAGCTTTTTCTATATACTTGAAAAATATATATAGCTAGTGACGACGCATGATGCGGTTCTTTTCTAGCTTTAATAACCATATATAAGTAATGGTTCGGGTAACAGAGGAACTAATGGTAGAGATAGGCGGCTAGGTTGATTGGTCACTGTAATTTATTGAATATCTATCTTAGGCAATTCTAGATGTTCATAAACACTTACTCCCTCCATCTCCAAATGTAAGACGTTTTGAAGTTTTTTTAACATATTATGACTGTGTTGCCTTAATTATTAAACACTGGAATTTTATTTGGATAACTAAATATGTGCTAATTAAAGTAGCATGCCCTTTCCCATGCACCTCCCTTATATGGATGTAAGCATGTTTTTTTGTTGGAAAATATCTGAAAACAATGCGTAATTAAGATGATTGGGTCTACTTCAACCTAGGATGTCTTACATTTGAGTGCAAAATTTTAACTGTAGAGTGCCCTATATATTTCAGGACGGAGGGAGTCCATTAATGTTTTATGAACGTACAAAACACATTAATAATAACCATTGATCGATCTTGCCATAAATTAAAGAGCGTCTAATTCTTCACAATTCCAAATGTCATCGAAATATCACCTAGATAGCTAATTAATTCTGCAAGCATTTGCTGCTTGCATAATATAATGGAGCTAGCTAGTGATTTTTTTTTTATGCTGGTATGTATAGGCATGCTCAATTTGAAATATATAAAGATTTTTTTTACACAATATAACTCAGATACTCACAACATGCGGACAATCAAAATTGATAGTACGTACAACAGATATGACCTAATTATTAACCTAATTATTATTGGCTGACGAACGACATATATAGCAAAAGTTTGATTCGTTTGTTTTTTCGATGCATGTATGTATCATGTATGCATATATATTATATTTGTGGGAATATATTCCCGGCCTCGCACTAGCTGTACAGTACTAGCTTTCTTTAATCTGTACAGTAGATTGTTGTATTGTATTCATTATTCAATCCGATCGATCGAGAGGAACTTTAGTTTATTATATATATAATATATTCCACGGATCGGATCACATCAGCGATGGATGGATGGATACATATGCATGTGTATGTGTTGTGACTGTTTTACTTTATTACCATATTTATTTAATATTTTGATGAAAAGCAAGGCAGCTTTTTTTTTTTGAGACGAAAAAACAAGCCAGCTAGCTAGCAATTTCCATAGTTGGTTCAATTCGGTGACTAGCTACTTCATCTATCTTTTGCAAAGAAGAAAATAAAGTAAAGCTGCATTCGGTGCCAAAGTGCCAGGTATTGTATAATGCATGTGGGATGACGATATATCACTAATTGTTTTTTTTTTTGAAAAAGTGCTACTACAGCACTGCATATATACGATATGATTGGCGAGGCTAGCTCCTGCTACCACAGATCACAGATTGCGCCCCCCACCACCCAGCAAGGCCATCTATCATCAATCGTCGTCGTCCAAGCTAGGTATACACCATCCTTTTCTTCTTCAATTTATCATCATCACTGTCATTGCCACTATTAATATAATTTTCCAATGAGAGTTAATCCAATCCACTTGGCACAAATATATGCCCAACCTATATATATTGATAGATAGAGAAGAGAATGCATTTTATCTGTGTCTAAAAAAGTTTCTCTTTTTAATTTTCTGAAGAAATGTGTCTAAAAGTTTCTAAAAGGCTTTCTATTGGAGAAAAGATTACATTTAGATCACTTGTTTTTTAGACAGAGAGAGTCAGAGGAGATCACTGTTTTTTTTTCTTTTTGAGGGAAGGGAGGAGGTCACACTTCTTCGTAAGACTTGTGTAGAATTAGAAATGCTGCTTTCCTCGTAAAGCCCAGCCCAAGCCCAGACGCAAACACTGCCAACCGAAGAAGAAGACAGGGGAGAGAAAAAAGCCCAGACCAGCCCAAGACCAGGCCCAAACCCTCCAAACCGACGCGAAGAAGGATCGAGCAGAGCAGGGGTCTTTAAAATCTATTTGGTCCAATTATTTTACATAAAAATATATTTTATTGAACCGGTTCAACATTTGACAATAAAAATATTAAAATTGTATAGTTGAAATGTTGAAATTGGATGTATAAAATGTTGAAAGGTCAAATTCGAAATGTTGAAGGGCCACCCACTCTGCCGAGTGCCGTCATCGGCGCGGCGGCGCAACAGCAACCCCACAGGCAGCGGCGCTGTGCGTAGCTAGCAGCGCGAGCGCACGGGCGGCGAGCTGCTTTGGCGCAACGCGCATGCAGGCAGCGGCAGGCAAGCAGTGCGCAGGCATGCAGCGGTAGGCATGCAGCGCACAGCGGCGGGGGACGCAGCGTACTGGTGGCGTAGGCCGTAGAGGCAGCGGGAGCCACGGGCGCGCGGCGCGCGGGGAGAGAAGCTCGGGGAGAGAGTAGGGTTTGAGGTGGATCAATGTTGTTTATTTTTATAGTTACTAGCAACAGGGCGCGAGAGTTCTAATTTTTTTGGAAAAAAAAATAAGAGGAGTATCTCATCCAAATATGCATGGATAATCAAACATCAATATTTTCTTTTTTTTTGCGGATAATTGGTTAGGCCCCAAGCTGCAGTATGGTCAATCCATGATTATGGATACTCGGTTAGGCCCTAATTACAGTAAGTCTGATGAGGAATACACCGGAAATAACAGAGAATCTCTTTTTCTCAAGCATATTGTATGATTCTAAGATTTTTACAGTCTATTCACCGGTTCACATAAAAATTGAATTTTTGTGTGTAAAATTACATAGCACAGTTATTAGTTATTATAGTATCGTAAGTGCATTTTACAGCAAAGTACGAAGTACCAGGGTTTTCTATTTACAATTCCCAAACCTCCTCTCTCTCCACGCAAGGGGCACAGCCCAATCATCTCTTTTAGAGTATCTCCAAGAGCTCTTGTATATATGAGTAGTTAAAATTTTGATATAGCTATTATGTAATGAAATAGTTAGCGAAAAAGGGATGAAATCCAATAACTTCTCCAAAATCTAAAAGGAATGGCTAGCGCTCAACGCTAGACAAAGATACCTAGCGGCACTCTCTAGATAGAAAATGAAGATAGAAGACGAGGTAGATAGAATTTCTATTGGATGTGAGTTTTTTATTTTTTTAATTTTTTTTTTACCCAAGATACGAGAGCAGATGCTCTCGGCCACAGGCGGCTATGGGTTTGGCTCTCCGCCAGTTCGTCATAGCACTGCGCCTCGCGGGTCCTCTCCCGGTGCATAACTGGCGCTGCCGCTACTTGTCAGGTGCGAGTGTCACTGCCACCCATTGCGTGCAGGTGGGCGGGCGGGCGTCACCACTGCCCCCATGCAGCGGTTTTTTTCTTTTTTATATTTAAAAAAAATTAAAATTTCAAAAATATATGTCGGTTTTGGAAAATTTCAAAAATATACCCCGGTCGCCCTATGGGGGGCGACAGGGCTCAAATGTAATTTTTTTTCTTTAAATTTATAACGAAGTCCCTGGAGAAAAAAAAAGAGGGGAGCCTGTCGCCCGTTGGTTTCGCTGGCCTTGAGCGTGTGCTGGACTGGTGGCTCGGCCCTGCGGTGAGACGCTGGGCACGACCCCGATTAAGACCGCTGGCGGAACTGCGGAAGCGGCAGTCGGCGGTTGGCACTATAGCTCTGGACAGTGCAGGACGGCACAAAAAACCGGGCGTTAGGGATACGGTGGATCTACAGTAAGCTCTGCATCTTCGTTGCATTCAGCCAACAGTATTTTTCTCTTATACAAAACCAGTACCATCCACCAGTATCAGACAGCCAGCAGTACTTTTCTCTCATAAAAAATCAGCACTAGCCACCAACACCAGCCAGCCGAACACAACCAGTGGTGTAAAAACGGGTGCTTTTGGGTACGACGGGCGCAAGCCATGTTAGATTGAAGATAGCTTGATCCTGTCCATGTTCGGATGGAAGTGGAAAAAGAGAGACAACGAGCTATTTGTTTCTGTATTTTTTATTTATTTCTACAGTTTGTGGGATCTATTATGACGGATCAAAGTCAATTTCACTCCGTTCACTGTGCTGTCGCTGATGACTGGTGCTGATTTGTTGTGAGAGAAAAGTACTGCTGGCTGGCTGATGCTGGTTTGATGTGAGAGAAAAACACTGTTGGCTAGTTGCAGCGAACAGAGTGAAAGTACCGCAGAAACGGTTCGCTCCTTGTAAATAGGTAAAGATAAAAATAAAAATTTGCACCAATCTCAAATATTGGAAGGCGGAAAAAAATTGTGGAAAGATATTGACGGCAGAACAGGAGAGAAAAAGCCCAGCCCAGCCCAGCCCAAACCTCGCAGGCACCACCTCTCTCCGGCCGGAGTCCGGCTCCCCCCGTCTCCCTCCGTTGCCGACGATTCGCCGGCCGTCTCACCCAGCCACCAACGCACCTCTCAATGCCATATTGCCATGGAAGGTCTTAGGCCGAAGAAACCACCAAGGCGGCTAACCACGACATGCCCTCGTAGATGGCGGCAGCCGGCGCCGGAGGTGAGGCGACCCCTTCTCTTCCCCGCCCTTCATTACAGAGGACTGGTTCTTAGTTCCATTACTGCACCTTCCTCTAGTTCTCTTCAGATCCGAATACGCATGGAGCGATTAAACCATTATTAATCTACCTCACCTCATTGCTTCAACATCAACAGGACAACAGACCAGGCATGCCCAGCTAATCAGTTCTGTGCTCTTCTCTGCATGCTCTTGTGTTTACTTTTTCTTCTTTGGGGGATCGGATCACATCAGTCGTTACTATACTCTCTGATTTTGACGCATTTTATAATTATCAAATCCATGATACGGAGACACCACATCTTGCAAGCGTAATCTCCATCATCTTGTGTGCAGACTGTTCTCGTATATTTCTTCTTGCCTCGGCCCTGCTAAGCCGTATGCATGACGACCCCTGTGTCTCTTCTCGATGATGAGCATGAGCTTCGAGTTGGAGTTGGTATCTCGCACCCTGAAACAACCGAGGCTGCCTCGAATCTTCACAAGGGGTTCTTGCCTGCTCTGCCCAACTGTCAACATTCACATGCTTCTAAAACAAATTCTGCCTCTAGAGTTGGAGAGCTTATACTACCCAATGGGGATATTTATCGTGGCATATTACTAGGCAACACGCCACATGGCTCAGGCTGTTATATCTGGGCCGATGGTTGCGTTTATGAGGGTGAGTGGAGGGGAGGCCTTAGGCATGGGCAAGGAAAGACGCTATGGCCGACAGGGGCCAGCTATGAGGGTGACTACTCTGGCGGCTACATGTATGGTGAAGGAACATATATCGGGCTAAACAACTCGACTTACAAGGGAGGCTGGAAGTTGAATCTTAAGCATGGCCGTGGTTTACAGACATATCCCAACGGAGACATATTTGAAGGTTTTTGGATGCAGGGAGAAATACAAGGACATGGCAGGTATACTTGGGCGAATGGGGACACTTATGTTGGCTCGATGAAAAATGGGGTCATGTCAGGCAAAGGAATTTTCACATGGAAGAATGGAGACTCATTTGAAGGCAACTGGCTAGATGGTGTCATGCATGGTCATGGAGTCTATACATGGAAGGACTGTGGCTACTATGAAGGAACCTGGACAAGGGGCGTGAAGGATGGAAAAGGCACATTCTATCCGAAATGTCGTGAAATTCTGGTTCCCCATGAGCTATATGTGGATGCTTTAAGAAAGAGAGGTGCGCTGCCTGGTGTTGGAATTCAGAATCATGGTTCACGTATCCTTCACTCCTCCTCATTCGACATGGCAGATGTGATGGCTAGCAGAAATCAGGACTCTGCAGTTATTTCATCAATTAGAAGCTTGACATTTGAGAAAACTCGCTCAAAAAATGTATCACTGGAAAGACGGTGGAGTCTTGGAGCGGCTATTGAAAAATTCATTGGTCGTGAAACACATCAAACTGCAATTCAGAGCTGTGAAAACAAGGCTGCTTCCAACTTCCCTATACTGGAGAGGGAATACATGCAAGGTGTTCTTATCAGCGAGGTTGTGGTGGATAGAACCTTCTCAAATTCATTCAGAAAAGTATCACGTTGCCAGAAGAAAATGGTGGAGGATATCAAGAAGCCTGGTCAAACAATAATTAAAGGACATAGGAGCTATGATCTAATGATCAGCCTGCAGCTTGGAATCAGGTAATGCAAGGTTCTTTTTCACTGAAAATTTGAATATTCTTCACTATATTTTGTTGAATATTCGATAATGATTACCCATATTCTTCACTATATCTACTGATGGAGAACTAGGTCTTTCCATCTGATAGTCCTTAGACCCATATTTTTTTACTTAAGATCAGCAGCAGTGAAGTGGGACTGGGAGGCTTACATATGGAATACCAGCTTGATAGCTGATCAGTAGGCTTATAGCTTTAGACATTTTGATTACAAGCTTTAACAAAGAAAGTACTACATGATATAATAGGGTCAATTATCTTGTTCATGTTGCACAACAGAATATAGTGGAAGAACAGTAGATTCTTTGTTGTTCTGGAAGTGTAAAGATCTTCATAATAGGATTTTTTTATACAGAAAGGATTTTTTTATACAGAATTCATAATAGGGAGTAGGAATAATGGTTAAGCATATAATTGATTATAATAATTGCAACTAAAACACTAATGGAAGCTCCAAGTCTTAGAAAATTTCATTTTTATGGACATTCTGCAGTTCTTTTTCTCAACGGTGTAGAAAATGTGGTAGTATGCTCTAATTTATTAGTTATTACTCTATCAACAGGACATTGTCCTGTTGGAAATATCCCACTGAATTATTTTGGTCATCACTGAATGTTTGATTGTGGTTATACTTAGGTATACAGTTGGAAAGATTACGCCGATTCAGAGGCGCGAAGTGCGAGCTTCTGATTATGGTGCCAGAGCAAGTTTCTGGATGAACTTCCCTAAAAATGGATCACGGCTTACTCCTTCACATCATGCTGATGATTTTAAATGGAAAGACTACTGCCCAATGGTTTTCAGGTTTGTTGCATGGTTTCCCAATTTTCATTCACTAAGACTATATTTATGATCACTATAAGTTCTTCTATTGTAGTCTATAGAGCCTTCATGTTCCTTTTACTGAAGTTGCTTAGGTTCACAACCTTGACAAAGGAAACTGGACATGGGGTCATGGGTGTCATGCATATGCAATAGTTTGAAGGGTTTGATGCTCTTTTAAGTCTTATCCTGTAATCTTGTTCCTTTTAATCTGCTGGAAACACTATTAAATTATGAACCTTCCACTACTGTAACTATTTATTTAGGACCACAACAATGAGAGATTTTCCTTATTTGGCACCTGATAAGTGACTCGACCTGCACTTTTGTGTTTCTGAACACAATAAGATCTACTTGTTTGTGTAGAAATTTGAGGGAGATGTTCAAGATTGATGCAGCAGACTATATGATTTCCATTTGTGGAAGCGATGCACTTAGGGAGTTATCATCTCCTGGAAAAAGTGGAAGTGTGTTCTTCCTATCACAGGATGATCGATTTATGATCAAGACTCTACGGAAGTCTGAAGTGCAGGTTTCATATCGTTTTAATGATTTTAGAAGTTTACTCAGAAGCAATGCTTTCCACAAAATTTTCTTATCCAAAAATATACTTCCGTATCCTATGAAGAATTTTTTGAAAGTATATCCTATTACATTATGATGTGTGGGTTGGTAAAATGTATAGATCATGTGGTTTTGGTAAACAGAAGTGGGACCAGGCATAGAGACAATGGTTCCATCTTTTAAACTCTAGCAATCTTAAAGAGTTCAATATATTCAATGATCCAGAGTTTTTAGCTTATCTGGCTTGGTGCTCGACTTGCGTGACAAAATATAATATGGCCTTTTTGTTGCTCAGTTTATTGTCATATGGAGTTATATTATAAACCTTTATGTGTTTCACTTGTTGATACTTGGATCAAAACAGTTCTAAATTGTCAAAAGTTTCTTGCAGGTTCTTCTACGAATGCTTCCAGAGTATTATTACCATGTCCGTACCTATGAGAACACACTCATAACTAAGTTTTTTGGCCTCCACAGGGTTAAACCGTCCAGCGGTCAAAAGGTTATCACATTGCGGAGCGGACAGCTTGACTTATTGTTTATGCTTCCTTCCAACTTCACGTGATAAATATAAGAGTAGAAGTTTAATGATTTGTGCACACAACTTTCTATAAAAAGAAAAAAAACTTTGACCATTGCTGTACATAAAGTCTGAGATTTTAATGAAAAGTGTTTTCATGATATAATAATTATTCTTTTCTTTTGGTTGCTATAATATTCCTGATGAAAAGTGATGCTCAAGGTCATATCTACGACCATTCGTTGTCTAAATTTTCATATTTTTTCCATTTTTTTCCATTGGGAAATGTTGTACATATGATTTTAATTGTAGCCATTTATCCTAAAGTAATGCTTGCTGTTGTTGTTTGTGTTTGCAGTTCCATTTTGTAGTGATGGGAAACATGTTTTGCACCGAACTTAGAATTCACAGGAGGTTTGACTTGAAAGGTTCGTCCTTAGGCCGTTCAACAGACAAAATTAAAATCGATGAGAACACAACACTGAAAGACTTGGATCTAAATTATTCATTTTATGTCGATCCTTCTTGGCGGGAGACTCTGCTTAAGTAAGTAACTTGTAAGCTAGTCATAGATGGCGTCATAAAGGGTATCTTACGATTTCTTTTGTTGAATTACGACTTTGTACCTGTTATATGAATATTTTTGTGTCATAATTCATAATTCATTGAAAAAATATACCTCAAATTAGTTACTATTCTACCAGTAGGTACATTATATCCTTTGTAGCTAGAAATTTCAACATCTCAGTGCAGTATTTTGCAAAGTTATTCCATATATGTTAGCTGGAAAGTGTCAGTCCTGCCATTCTTTATCATTTACGACTACCAAATGCTTATGTAATGAATTTGACACTGGTTGACCCAAAATGTCATTTGATGTACAGTAAGTTTCTCCACTATTGCATATATTCTATTATAAAGCTGCATGGTTATAAATTGTTTCAAAGAAAAGAATCCTACTAGTTGAAAGGAAAAGAAACCAAATCTCTGATTGTTTTGGAGAAGTCATATTTCATTTCTGTATTAGTACTTTGTTAAACAAAAGGCCTATTTCTTTGCATTTTACCTTGAGAATATTATGCTATTTCTTCAGTATTCTTTGGAGTTCGTGCACCTTTGATGTAATCATCTTTTTATTTGTAGGCAAATTGAGACTGATAGCACATTTTTAAGGAATCATGCAATAATGGATTATAGCTTACTTCTTGGTGTCCATTATCGAGCTCCTCAGAACCTGCGGACACAGGCATCCTTTAATCCGACAATCGTACCAGATAGGCTCACTGTTCTTTCGGAAGAAGGTAACTTAATATTTTTCTCATTGAGATGCTTAATCTATGAGTGAACATACCTTATCTGTGTGCTTTGCTATTTTAATTATCTGCGTAGGTAGTAGCATTTAGGTCTTTGGCTTGTCTATCTTGTACATATACACAGGGGCAGGGCTACGTTGTTCTTTAGTGGTCTGTTCTTTAGTGGTCCGACCATTCTCACAGGCAACGGGCCACTATGTATGGGTGGGGCAGAGGTTCGGGGGTTTTCTTGATCTGTGCGAGAAGGTCTTCTTAGTGCAATGCCGTGGGGGAGGTCTCCCCTCACAGTTCTTTTTTTTTTTTGACATTCTGAGGCAATGTAGGTGCTCTGGAGGAAGACGCTATGAACTGTTCTGAAGGATTGGTTTTGGTTCAGCGAGCTAGTAACCAAAATGATGTCGTTATTGGTCCTCATATAAGGGGAGCCCGTCTTCGATCAAGTTCAAGTTTTGAAGAAGTGGATCTCTTGCTTCCTGGCACCGCAAGGTGAGTTCTCGTATCATTATGTGCTGGTTCATAAGGATTGTTGTATGTTATATACCATCACAGTGTAAGGCTGACAAGAAACTATTCACTTCATTAGGCTCCAGATCCAGCTAGGGATTAACATGCCTGCAAGAGCAGAACAGACCACTAAAGAAGATGACAGCGACTCATTTGGTCAGGTGTATGATGTGGTGCTCTACCTGGGAATAATTGATATCTTGCAGGAGTACAACTTAAGGAAGAAGATTGAGCATACTTACAAGTCCATCCAATATAACTCATTGTCAATATCTGTCGTGGAACCCAATATCTACTCGGAGCGCTTCCTGAATTTTATTCGGACGATATTTCCTGAGAGCTCATAAGATCCATTAATTTCTAGTCTTCACGAGCAAAATGCAAGCAGCTTCATTTAGCACTTACTGTGGCTATCTGCCTTTTTTTTTTTGCTACATCCCTCTTCACTTTCTTCTCTTCCTTGACTCAAGCATTCACCCTGGGATTGGTTCTCAGCATTGGCATCGGGGTATCTGATCAAGGCAAGTTTCAAAGCATGTTCTAGAATTGGCTGCTATATCCATCTTCAGATATTTATGAGACAAGGATAGACATTTATTGAATTGCCTCGATTCCCGACTGCAGGAAGCAGCCAGATTTCTCATTCAACACTGATGGACCTCAGCGATTTCTTGGATTATTAGTGGAAAACGTGCCTTAAATTCCACTCGTCACAATACTATATGTACGGTGGAAATATTTTGCACAAATTGTATAAAGCATATGAATGACGCGAAGGGCTAAGGAATCCGTAAAGTATTCTCCCTCTTGGTAAATTTAGCTTGAAGATTTGGAAATAATATTACAGTTGATTCCTGTAAACACGATAAACTGTCATAGAGTTTCCTTGTGCAATTGTTCTCCTTTTTTTCTTTTAATCTGAGCCTAAGTTTTGCATGGCGATGGTAGATGGCAGCATGCTCTTTTGTGGAATTTTGATGAACTTTTTGTTGGAAGTAGCTACTGCCATGGGATCTGTTAACGACCACATACGAGAATATGGCATTAATTTCAACTGATGTGCATTTCAGCGGATCTCAAAAGCACAAGATACAAGCCACACAACTGGTTTGGTATCGGTCACAACTCACAATTATGCTGACGACTCTTTAAACAATAACCTGCACGACCTCAAGGAATTCGTACAAATTAAAGACCGCAAAAGATGGATGAATCTGTTGGAAAATAGAAAAAAAACAATACTCCATCTTTTGTTACAATACCTAAACTCCAAATCACCCTATTAATGTCATTTTTGTGATGCAAATTTCACTCATAAGTACATAATTTTGAAAACAAATCTAATGACACCAACTTTATATCACAAAAGTTAAATACTAATGATCAATAACTTATCATAATGAAACAAATACACTTTACATTCTTGGACACGGACTGACTGCACTACATTGCATCCACAAAGACGATCTATAACAACAGAGGCAGACAAACAAAGAGGAATCACATGTTCATGCTGTACATTGAATTTGAGACCTCCCCAATCCACCCCACTCCTAACAGCTACTATCACACAGCTAACTCCTATCACGACTCAAAAAGACATCAGCTGATACAACAGTCACCTCCACAGTTGCCATCTCAAACAAACACCACCTCAACAGGATACAACAGTCACCTCCACAGTTGCCATCTCAAGCAAACACCACCTCAACACTAGCACAACGACCCACAAATACGCATAACTTTGCCACCCAATAAGTTGCCTGAAATTCACTCAGCTTTGGCTTTGCCTTTGCTGCTCGTCCCTGGTTTAGGTATCTTACACAATCTCCGTCTTTGCCTTGACAACAGATAATCACCATGCTCAAAAACTTTTCACGTAAAAAGGGTTCAGGGTTCCCTTCCTATCAACCTCAGAAGCACGCACACAAAGAGATGTGTTTCTTAGCAGAACTAGCATTCCTGTTCTGGGAGGGGGACCAGCTTGTGCAGGTTTGATGTCCCCTGAAACACAGTTGTTCGCCCACCCTTGAGGTATTCACGCAGCTGCAGAACACAATAAAATTTACATAAGTACAACCTCAAGCTAATCCTTCGGTCTCACATACATGCTTGCAAGTTGGACCTAGGAACATATACAAACCTCATCCTGGCTTATCTTTGTGAACCCAAACCGCTCTGTCCAGATAGACTCAGCTTCCTCTGCAGCTGGTAGCACAAAATGTTTCACCTCCAAAGATGCCAAAAGTCGTTCAATGCAGGCAAAAAGCACTTGGAAATATCCCTGCTCAGTTCACAGAAGAAAAGAAAGATCAATGCTAGAATATGTCAAGTCTTGTCTCAACAACGACAAACAATTTGTAACAAGGAAAGCCCCAATTCTGCATTTACACTCAAATTTAATAATCCAACTACTAAAACTTGTTCCGAAGATCTAAAACATCCTGTATCATCAAAACCATCTTTCAAAGGCTAGCACACCTACTGCAGTTAGACCATTCTTGCTGTCCCTTATCCACAGGGGGCATTGGTGCAACTATGCATTGCAGGCTTGCATCAAATACATGATCTATGGAGCTGGTTTATTTCAGACTCCACACGCTCAAAATATTCATTCTTTATGTTCCAATTAAATCTTGAATTATAATACCATCCGATGCTTTACAAACTTACCAAGCCTTGGCTATCCCGACTTGTAGCAACCAACGGCAGCTCAGCAATTTCACTACCCATGACGCGGAAAAGACCGGCAGAAACTACAGTGTTGCTGCATCAACAAAATTAATTAGAGTAGCTCAACTAGAGACAATTGATTGGCAATATCATTTCATTTTCTGCCAGAACCAATCTAAGAAAAAAAAAATTACCGCATAGTCAACACAGCACAATACATTCCTGTGTAATCCTGATCCCTTGCGCTCCTCCTGGAAACAAGCATATATTATTTTCACAATTTTGATTTGCGTGTGATACAAGTAAACGAGGTAGACGCTAGACCGTACCCATAAACCATGGCTGGAATGAGGTCCCGTCCAGTTGTTATCTGGATAATGGGATCAAATGTTTCCTGCAGAAATGGAAATAGTATACTGAATCGATCAAAGGGTGCATCCCAGGTTTTGTAAATAAACAAAAATTTCTTTATGTCTGCTAAGCAGAATCTGTAATCATTTCCCGTACTGTAAGTTGAGCCTGAACTTGAATAATATCAGTTAGTGAAGTGAAGATGCTTTTATTCTGTCAGTTTTTTTTTCTTGTTGATTTATAGCTTAAACGTCAGGTTTGCAAGGTTATACATGAAATGGGGAGAGCATGTAAAACAAGATATCCACTATATTCACCTCCATTATCAAAAAGTGCACTCCGCACAACCCTGCGTAAGGATACTTTGTTTTTCTTAATACACTATATATTTGCAACATCCTGGTCATAAGTTATTGCAAGTTCTACCAAGTGTTAACAATCAACAGGCACCTGTCATAAAAAAATTAATATCCAGTATGAAGTGACAGAAACTCACATGAAAAATTGCAACTGCTTTGGAAAGCACCAATTTGCTGTCTTCTGAACTCTTATCCTTCAAAATTCTCCATCTAACATCAAGGTCAACATCCACATCTAAACCTTTTGCTTCTCGCTTCTTCTTAATAACATCTAGATCCATCGTATGGACAGGTTCACCTCCACGATTAAGTCTGTCTTGCAGTGTCCGGTTAATCCTCACACAGTCGGTGGAACAATACCATGCCCCCTCAGGCAATGCCTGCATTAGTTAATTATTAATATGGTGCTAAGTTTCTGCTACAAACTCTTCCAGATGTCTCAGGTTAGAAAACTCACTGTCAGATCGGCCATGTTATGTTCCTTGAGGCAACCAACGTGATATTCTCTACCGCACTGGTCAAAAAAGACATGAAGGACTTACTGTTACAAATTTACCACTGCTACCTTATAAAAAGCACAAGACAGAAACAGCAGGTTAACACTCTATATAGATCATGGAAGGACACTAGTATCAGCATTCACAGAGGTAAACCATGGTCTATAATTCTATATGATTGGTAAACGTACTTGGTCACAAAGCAGCACAGTCCGGGTACTGAATTTCTTTTTGCTGAAATCATGGAGCCTGCCAAAATAATTCAAACAGACAATGTCATTAAGCATATATAAATAACAAAACTGCATACTAAATCCGGGAGCAGATGTTATGGCACTTATGGTTCTGAAGAAATGCTACTGCACTCGGCAAAGTTGCCATTAAGCATTTTTTTTTGTAAAAGGTACTTCTCGCAGTCAAACTGGTTAGAGCATTGAACTTTGGGAGTTGTTGGGAGTCTCCCCCTGTGGTCGAGTCCTCTTTTTTTTATTTACTTATTTTTTTTACAAACCAATATACTTCATGCAGAATCCATAACAAGCACAACAACTAGAAATTATGAAGTAATGCTAACACAGAATTAACTAGGGTAGATAAAGCTTAAATAAAAATAACAAAATTAACATATGTGCAAAAGTAATCAGCGAGTTGGTAAGGGTTAAAGATATTAAGCATTCAGATATTGATCTCCCTTAGCTCAACCAGTATATAAAGCAAATACCAGTACTTGGTAAGAGGCAAATTTCCTCTGTTGGCCTAGGAAGGGAAGTCTGAAAGCACAGAGTTTATGAAAGCATAAAAGAAAAGCAAGCCAGAGTGAATATACAAGCACCATGAGTCCATGACTATGGACGAACACTTACTTGCATAGTGCACAACCACCAAATCCAGTTTCGAGTGATGTAGCGATGCGTATTGACCGTGTGAATATTTCTTCCAAGGGGTCAGCTCCCTCAATCCTCCCAGCAGCTATTGCATTGTTGTTAAATGCCAAACAACTTTCCCTCTGTTGTCTATTCTCACAATATCGGCAACACCAAGTTCCCTTTGGGGTAGCAAACAAGCCAACACATTCTGCAATAGATGGATAGGGAGGAAATACAGCATAACAGTAATGAGAATCCACCAGTGCAGCTCTGTTCAAAGGGGTTCACTAAAAGGAATATATGAAACATAATTCTTGATTTCACTAGATGTTAGAAATAAGAACTGCAAGATGGCAATAAAAAACAGTTGAACATGAGTGAAAAAAAAGCAGCATTGCAATTCAAAGAAAAAGATTATACAACAGGAATCCCCATGTAGACTGAAAGAGAATATGGCTGGGAATTGTAGATGTATTCCAAGGGGCAATAGCCAGTTACGTATATAGGCAAGGAACCCTAATGGTTTATAGAAACACCACCAATCAAGGGATCCTTGCCTTGTACATGAAGGAAGCACCGGATGCACCTAACCTAGGGCCGGCACACACATCCAGGATGGATGGTGCGGCCAGGCGCCATGGGCCCTGACAGGCCAAACCAAGCACAGCCCACATGGGCATACATAATCCTCTAACACGCCTCCGCAGTCTGATCGGCAGCACCGCAAACGTTCAGACTGGACCTGAACTCAGCGAAGATCGACGAAGGGAGGCCCTTGGTGAAGATGTCGGCATATTGTGACGTGGTTGGCACATGAAGAACACGAACATCACCAGTGGCAACCCGCTCGCGAACGAAGTGGAGGTCGATCTCAATGTGCTTGGTGCGCTGATGTTGGATGGGGTTGGAGGACATGTACACGGAGCTGATGTTGTCACAATAGACCAGGACGGCTCGACGGAGAGGAGCGTGAAGTTCCTGGAGAAGCTGGCGCAGCCAAGAAGCCTCTGCAACAGCATTGGCAACAACGCGATACTCGGCTTCTGCACTGGAGCGAGAAACAGTCTGCTGCCTCTTAAAAGACCAGGAGACCAGATTGTCACCGAGGAACACAGCAAAGCCCGAGGTAGACTTGCGCGTGTTAGGACAACCAGCCCAATCAGCATCAGAGTAGACAACCAGCTCAGTAGACGAAGAAGGCCGGAGAAGTAGCCCAAGGTGAAGAGTGCCCCGTATGTAGCGCAGGATCCGCTTGAGCGCAGCAAGATGAGGCTCTCGGGGATCATGCATGTACAAGCAGACCTGCTGAACATCATATGCAATGTCCGGTCTGGTGAAAGTCAGATACTGTAATGCTCTAGCAAGACTCCGAAAATCAGTCGCATCCTGAACAGGAACACCATCAGCAGAAAGCTTCGAGTTGCAGTCGACTGGAGTAGAAACAGGCTTGCAGTCAGCCATGCCCGCCCGATTGAGGATATCAATCATGTACTGGCGCTGAGAGAGAAACAGACCATCACCGCAACGCTGAACCTCCATGCCCAAGAAGTGATGAAGCTCACCCAGGTCCTTCATTGCAAACTCTTGCTGAAGGGCTCCAATGGTGCGGCGAAGTAACCCAACAGAAGACGCTGTCAGGACAATGTCATCTACATAAAGGAGTAGGTAGACAGTATCTGTCCCACGCCGGTAGATGAACAGTGAAGTATCGGCCTTAGCTTCAACAAATCCCAAACTGAGGAGGTGTGTGGCGAAGCGGCTGTACCAGGCACGGGGCGCCTGCTTGAGTCCATACAATGACTTGTTCAGGCGGCAGACAAACTCTAGATGAGCAGGATCCTCAAAACCGGCGGGCTGAGCGCAGTACACAGTCTCAGACAGAGTCCCATGAAGAAAAGCATTCTTCACGTCGAGCTGATGGATAGGCCAGTGATGAGAGAGAGCTAGCGACAGAACAGTGCGAACAGTGGCAGGCTTCACAACTGGACTGAAAGTCTCATCAAAATCAACACCGGGGCGCTGAGAAAAACCACGAAGAACCCATCTGGCCTTGTAACGCTCGAGAGAGCCATCAGCCTGAAACTTGTGTTTGAAGATCCATTTACCAGTGACGATGTTGGCTTGTGGCGGGCGCGGGACCAGCTCCCAAGTGGAGTTCTGCTGCAAAGCACGGAACTCCTCCATAGCAGCCCGCCAATTTGGGTCGGCAAGGGCGCTGCGGTAGGTCGTCGGAACTGGTGACAATGGAGCAGCATGAAGAAGCGGCCGTGGTGGCATCCAGAAGCCACTCTTCGCGCGAGTGCGCATGGCGTGGTCGTTGACCACCGGTGTCCTCGGAGCAGCGCCCTTAGGTAAGGGCGGCGAGGACTAGGCGCTCGGCAGGGACGCGAAGCCTGGCGGAACGCGGAGGGCACGCCTGGTGTAGACATGCTGAATGTCCCGCAAGGGGGGCACCCAGGCGCCCCCAGCTGTATGGGACGGAGTCGAGTCGCCAGAGGCCGCGCGGGGCGACGCAGCATCGGGTGCCGCGCGTGGCGGCGCGCTGGGCGACGATGCCGCGCGTGACGCGCTGGCGGGCGTAGATGACTGGGGAGGACTGCGCTCGGCGTGCAACGGGCTCGAGCCAGCACAGCGGGGAGGTGTACCTGCAACCACAGGGGGTTGTGACGGTCCAACAGGAGCCGGCACAGAGTCAGTGCTATCCAGGAACTCAAAGGCCGCCGGGGAGATAGGCTGGGGGTGCTGCTCAGCGAATGGGAAGAAGGCCTCATCGAAGATGACATGGCGAGAGATGATGATCTTGTTCGTGGCAAGATCAAGACAGCGATAGCCTTTGTGATGAGCGGAATATCCCAGAAAGACGCACAAGGCTGAGCGAGGAGCTAGCTTGTGAGGGGCGGTGGCGGAGAGGTTGGGATAACATGTACATCCGAAAACACGCAGATGATCGTAGGACGGCGTATTGCCGAAAAGGATGAAGTGCGGTGTTGCAGAGTCGAGTGTTTTGGTGGGTAGCAGGTTGAGGAGGTGGGTAGCTGTGGAGGGAGCTTCCACCCAGAAGGACGGAGGTGCAGACGCCTGGAATAGAAGGGAGCGAACAACATTATTAGTAGAGCGAATAATGCGTTCAGCTTTACCATTCTGGGCGGAGGTGTAGGGGCAGGACATGCGCAAGTGGACGCCGTGCGTCAAGAAGAACGTGCGGGCGCTGGAGTTGTCAAACTCTTTGCCGTCGTCGCACTGGATTGCCTTGACGGTGACGCCGAACTGGGTTTGCACATGAGCGAAAAAGTGAGTGAGGGTGGCATACGTGTCAGACTTGAGACGTAAAGGAAAAGTCCACAGATAGTGCGAGCAATCATCGAGAATGACAAGATAATATTTAAAACCCGACACTGACAACTGGAGAGGTCCATAAATCACAGTGTATTAGATCAAAATTATTAGCCGCACGAGACGACGATGCACTAAAAGGGAGGCGAACATGGCGCCCAAGCTGACACGCATGACAAAGGGAAGACCCGCCATCGCTGGAACACGCCAGAAGGATGGAAGCGAGCTTACTGAAGGTGTCGCGACCTGGATGACCGAGGCAACGGTGCCAGAGGGAGGTGGTGGAGGTGGTGACCAGGGAGTGAGCGGCTGCCGGAAGGTGCAGCGGGTAGAGCGGCCCGGAGCTATTGCACACGATCACTTTCCTGGACAGGAGATCCTTCACAGAACAACCAGAAGGGTCAAACTCCACAGAACAGTTATCGGAAGTGAACTGACGAACAGAAATAAGATTCTTAATAAGTGGAGGTGAAACCATAACATTATTAAGATGTAAGGATCTGTGTAGGTCAGTTGAGCCAGTTGCAGTGACAGGCAGAAGAGAACCATTACCGACAACAATAGAGGGAGTGGAAGACTGGGGTGGTAGGGAGTGAGACAGGGCTGTCACATGAGGGGTCATATGAGAGGAGGCACCTGAATCAAAATACCACTCTGTGTTCTGTGGCGGGTTGAGTGTCATGGTGCTGAACGTCGAGGCGAGCGATTGCTGGTCCCATGAAGGGAGACCGGTGAGCGGGTTGTAATAACCCGGTGCTGGTGCAGTCCACTGTCCGGCAGGCGCGGTGGGGGTCGGTGGAGGAGCCGACTGCTGCGCGGTCAGCAGGGCCTGCTGGTAGGCGAGCAAGGCCTGCTGTTGCTGCTGAGCCTGCTGCGGAGGACGAGCTTGGGGAGGGCGTGGGCCTGGCCACATCTGGATGGACCCGGACCACGAGTTCCAGTATGTTGGCCAGGGCGCAGGCTGCTGCCCCCCCTTAGCGCCACCGGCAGGCTGCTGGGAGGTGGCGGCGTCCTTCTTGTTCCCACCGCCGCCGCGCTTGCTGCGGCGGCTCTTGGAGGGCTTCGCCTGAGCGCCCCTGGAGCCAGAGCCGCCGCCGCCCTTGGAGTTGCTGGTGCCGCCAGCAGGAAAGGGCGCGGCTGTCTGCGTGGCGACGAGGGCTGTCGGAGTCGCAGCCTGATGCGCGAAGGTGAGCTCCTCCAAGCGCAAGGCCTCCTTTGCCTTGAGGAAGGAGGGGAAGGGCTGACTACGCCGAAGATGGAGGCCGATGTTGACGAAGCGCTCGTTGAGGCTGCGGATGAGGTTGAGGACGAGGGTCCGATCTGAAATGACCTCGCCGAGGGCGCCAAGGTCAGAGGCCATCCGCTGGAGCCGCCTGCAGTAATCTGTAATGGACAGATCACCTTGAGATAAGCCGCGGAATTCGGCGTCGAGGTAGAGGGCGCGCGTCTCGCGGTTGCCGAGGAACTGTGTTTCCACAGCGAGCCAGGCATCGCGCGCGGAGATGGCGCCTGCGGAGATCGTCGGAGACGGAGCCAAGGATCCAGGACTTCACGACGCAGTCCATGCGTGCCCACTCGGGTTGGGCAGCAGCAAGGGGAGCGTCGGAGAGGACGTGGTCGCGAAGAGAGAACTTGCGGACGACGAGGAGGAACTGGTCCCTCCAGCGAGCGTAGCTGCCGGAGACGTCGAGGACGACGGGGATCAGACTCCTGATGTTCTGGACTGCCACCGCCTGCGCGTGAAGATTGACGATGGCCGCGGCTTCGTGGAGCAGCAGGGCTTGATGGAGATCGCGCGAATCAGGAGGGGGGGCGTCATGGGCGTCCCCGTCGGCGTCCTCATCGGCGGAGGGGAGGGCGGCGTCGCGCTCACGCTCGGCGCGCGCTAGGGCGTCGCGTGCGCGAGCAACGGCGGCGTCGCGCTCCTTGGCCGCCGCGGCGGCTTCGGCCTCGACCTCGGCGGCGCGGGCTAGGGCAGCCACGCGCGCCGCCCGGCGCTGCTCCTTGGCCTCGGCAGCGGCGGCAGCAGCCTTGGCGGCGTCGGCCTTGGCGGCCTCTGCTTCAGCGGCGGCGGTGGCAGAGGGGTTAGGAGATCCGGCCATGGGTATAGGGTGGTGGCGCGACACGGCACGGTAGAGAGCCGGCGCACAGGAGGGGAGGGTGGACACGGCACGGCGGGACGCCGGTGCGTGGGCGCTGCACGGCAAGGGCCGGAACGCTAGGGCAGCGGAAGGTGAATCGGGGAGAAAACCCGGACTCGTGATACCATGAAAGAGAATATGGCTAGGAATTGTAGATGTATTCCAAGGGGCAATAGCCAGTTACATATATAGGCAAGGAACCCTAATGGTTTATAGAAACACCACCAATCAAGGGATCCTTGCCTTGTACATGAAGGAAGCACCGGATGCACCTAACCTAGGGCCGGCACACACATCCAGGATGGATGGTGCGGCCAGGCGCCATGGGCCCTGACAGGCCAAACCAAGCACAGCCCACATGGGCATACATAATCCTCTAACATAGACTACAAATCGAGCATAGTGTTACAACATAATTTAGGTAGATTTTGGAAGGTCTGACACATGGATTTTCAAGCATCAGTACAACATCTGTAGACAGTAAATTTAGCCTTCCACTATAAAAAATATTATTGAGTTGCATGCACCAACCAATTCAACCCAAAAGCTTAGCTGATGGGAAGAGGTGAGCAGTTCACTTATACTTAACACTTCCACGTGCAGGCTCCCTCAGGCCTCAAACGTGGAAATAGGAGTCGGCTGCAATTATTTTATTTAATCATGTCCACCAGGATTCAAAGCCGAGACCTCTGGGTATGCATAATGTCATTACCTCTGTGAAAAGCTCTTGGACAGGTATCACAAAGGAGAAGCTGACCACCATCTGAACAAATGCTGCACAAGTCATCACTTTGTCTGTTTGATATCTTTTGACCTTTTGAGAGTGAAATTGACAGCTCATGCAGCGAAACACCATTCGACATATATATGTTGTGGTACCTATAAGTGTATTTGTGGAAGGGATTAGAGTTTGGATTGTACCCTTGCAAAAATAAACTGCACGAATATACTCACGGTTTGCGTCGAGCAGCTCGACCAGCATGGGCTTCAAATTGTGAAGGACTAACCTGTCCATTGAATTAAATGAATTCGAGATTTAGACTGGGCTTGATTATAGTTGAGTTGTTACGTGCCATTAAATTTCAACATGTATCTAATGAAAGGGGCTACAACTTACCACTGTGTTGCAACAATGACAGTAGATCCCAAGTTCCTTTATATATCCATCTAGTAACCTCTAGAAAGTTGTCACTACAAATGTTAATAACAAAATAACATTTGCACTGGCCGAAAACAGTAAGTTGCGAGACAAAAATAAGAAAATGACCTTTCCGCCAACATAATAGCCGACATCAGTACCCTCTGGTAAAACACCACTCATGAAAACCACCTTATGCAATCCCTTATCCCTATTTTTTGTCATAAAATAGCAAATTGGGGATTATGAGGTGTGAATAACTCAAGGAAAAGGATGTTTATCATAATTGAGAATACCTACTTTCTTGTAAGTCTTCCTACACTCACAGACTTTGCTCCTGGGGATGTACTTTTATAACCCTTGGCAGATGAAGTCAAACCACGTGCAATTTTTGGTGACCTAAATGAAAGTAGGGCAACAACCAATGATTTGGAACCCCATGCAAATATATTTGATGTGATAAAAAATGGAATGGGCACATCTATTACAAAGATTACCTGGTACTATTCTTAGCTCCCTTGGACTCAAGACATGAATCACAAAACAAAGCAAATTTCCCACTGCAGAGTGTGCTGAATGAACCTGAAATATTAGATATGGATCAATATTTGAGAAATTAAAAAACCGAGCTTGGCGAGATAGGTAGGGATGAGAGGAGAAACCACACCCACTTTTGCAGGTTTGGCATCTGAATGTTCTCTTCTGAGGTGCTGGGCCTATCGCCATCCGTATTGCTGACTCCAACATGTCTAAGGTAGCATTTGCGCATGCCCTCAACACATGATGCAGATTATTTCCATTTTCCAGGAAAATGTAGTCGGATGGGTGCTTTTTGGTACTGCCAGCATGCACCTCGAAATAGTAAGGTGAAACAACCTGTGATTCAAAGGCACATTGGCTGAACCCTCAAAAGTTGGGATAGAAAGGTGGTGATTTTGAGAAGAGGAGAGAAAACTCACCTTTCGGCCTTTGCACGAAGAGCAAGCGCACAATATGCCGGCGCGCTTGATAACTCCCCGGAGTACTGCCCGCTGAAATAAGACCAGAAACAGATCCCTGGTCAAAATTACAGCAACCATGAAACTATATAACCACAAAAGGGTTCAGCATTGGGTGGGTAAACAGAGAGAGAGAGAGAGAGGAGAGCATATGTACCTTGCCTTTCCTCATGATGTACTTGACGGGCTGGCCTTCGAGCAGGCCGGTGGCCAGAAGCTGCCTGAGGTTGGTGGGGATCTTGTTTGTATTCCGCTTGTTGCTGCTGATACTTGTGGTGGCGTTGGGTGGTGGCGAGGAGGAGGCATTGCTGGCGGTGGTGGTACCTGAGAGGTCGTCGTCGTTGCTGTCCTTCTCCTTGAGTAAGAGTGATCTAGTGAAGCGCCGAAGCGATGGACCGGGCCTGTCGTCCTCGTCTTCCTCCGGCGGTTCGGGCTTGGGCTTGAGTGGAGTGGCATTGTGAGGAGGAGGAGGAGGAGCGGCGGTAGGAGGGGGAGGTTTGTGGTGGAGCATGGAGCGCGTGATCCGCCTAGGCGGCGACTCCGGCGGGATGATGATGATGGTGCTGGGATCCGCTTCGGCGTCGGGCTGCGGCTGTGGGGGTGGAGTCGACAGCGGCGGCGGCTGAGGGCTGGTGGGGTCAGCAGCCATCAAGGCGAGCACGGGGCCTTGGGGAGGAGGGGGAGGATCTGGAGGGCGCCGGCGCTTGGCCTCGGAGAAGTTGGGGTCGGAAGCGGGCGATGAGGTGAGGGTGCGGGACGAGCGGCGGGTGCGGCCGAGGGGCGCGGAGAGGGCGGCCTGGGAGGCGATGGCGAAGGCGAATTCGCGCTTGAGACCGGCGCGGACGCCGGAGCGCAGAACGAAGGAGTTGGCGGCGCCGTCAGGCTCGTCCTCCATGGTGGATGTGGATCCCTCCGCCGTCGTCATCCTCAATTCATTCGGCAAGAACCGGATTGGATCGAGAGAGCATGGCACCCCCCCTCACCCCTGGGAGAAGCGGATTCCGATCTTTTTTTTGCTCCGATCGATCGATCCCCTTACTTATTGATTGATGGATGATTACCCCCCTCTCTCTCTCTCTCTAACTGCAAGTCTGCAACGGGTGGGATGGGGAGCAGAGGACCAGGACTGAGGAGGAGGAGGAGGAGGGGCCGTCAGAATTGGAATTGGGATTTGGGATTTTCCGGTCGACGGGACAGACAAGAGCTGCTGCACTGCAATCTCTAATAACTACTGGCTGGCTGCTACAGTGATTGACATGCTTGCTCGTGCTCACCAGTTACCATTGCCCATGGAATTTTACGTTCTGGTCCTTCTTCACAGTAGAATTTACGTTCAGATCTCCAGGACCAAGCCATGTGATATGATAGAAAAAAGGGATCCCTAGAAAAAAAAAGGCATGTGATGTGAGGTTGCCCAAGTAGTCCAACACATTACACATGTAAGTTTTTCCGGACCAAAGTTAGAGAAGTATTACGATGGACGACTAGCTAGCTCATACCTACATGGAGGAGAGAGAAGCAAAAAAGAGAAGAAAATGGATGTTTGGCGAGACGCTCGCTCCGGCCGGCGAAGAAGTGTTGCGCCTACGACTATTGACTGAGCAGCGAGCCAACAGCTTGGCCCGCCACAATCACGTGCACGTTTCCACCGGGAGATGCAAGCAGTCGCCGAAACCATTATCCTTGCTCTTAGTTAGGGATGACAATGAGTACCCGAAATTTGAAATCTGATGAATTTTTACTCTATTAGGGTATTAATTTAGGTCAACTTTTATTCCTATGGATTTATTAATAGGCACAGTCTTATCCATTGGGTTTATGGACACGAGTTTGTTCCTACAGTACCCGAACCCGCAAACTCGTAGATTTTTTTTTTGCGAAACACAGTACAGACACAGACGAGACGCTCACAAATGCACACACACTCACCCTATTACAAAATACACGCACGAAATCCTACCCCTATGAGCATCTCCGAGAGACTGAGCCAGCAGATCCTTGAGACTGACGAAGTCACCACTTACGTCTTGCTATCGATGGGCACATCGCTTACCACTAAAAGAGTAGCACCGGTTAAATCCTGAAATAAATTCAGAAAAATACAAGCACCCGTGCTACGTTGAGGACTTGAACTTTGGTGGACAGATTCCACTACAAGAAATCTTACTAGCTGAACTACGCTCAACACGATCCAACATAATGCAGTTGTCATTTATTTTGTGAATTTATAACAAATTTAACGTCCCATTCCTTCACTTCTTAATTTGGTGAACCCTTAATGTTTTGCAGTTGTGGTGTTTGTACATTCATATGATGAATTTGTGACTTTTGTGTTGTGTTATGATCATTTAAATATAGAACTTGTTATTTATATTTTTTTATTTGTACTTTTAATGAACTATAGATTTCTTGCTCATCATGTATTTCTATACGCTATAATAATATTAACTATATTAAACATGTTGATCATGATAAAAATTTTGTACAGTAAAATGTAGACCCACGGATGAATCATGGGCGTCCATTACCGATGGGTTTGGACAAAATTCTAAACTTTTCACGGGTATGAGTTTTTTAATGGGTTTAGATATTTTCTATGAGTTTGAGTTTGGGATGGCAGGGTTAGACCAGTAGCCATCTCTAGCCAGCGCATAGAAACTAGTTAGATTAGCAACAAACAGAGGGGGAGTCCAGCTATTAGCCTAATCTTTCAGGGGCGTCGCCCTTTAGTGATGGCCTGATGGGGGACAAGAATAATAATAATAAATAAATAAAAACAAGAATAAAATCAGCGTCTGCCACGGCGATCGCGAGTGGGCCGCAGCAACCCGACCCAAACCCAAGTACCCAACCCAAGCGAGTCAGCACAGTCAACAACCCACCATCCCCGCCCCGCCCGACCCTTGCGATTCCCCTCCGCCACCCACCTCCCAGCTCGCCGTCGTCCGGCCCCCATCCCCCGCCCCCCCCCCCCCTCCGGTGCCACCGAGGTGAAGGGGTGGGCTCGCTCAGGTCTCAGGTGCAAGATGGCCGCCGCGGCGGTCCTGGCGCTGCTGATGGTGTCGGCGCTGGCGGGGGCCGCGGCCGGCGGTGACATCGTCCACCACGACGACGAGGCACCCAAGATCCCCGGATGCAACAACGACTTCATCCTGGTAACAAGCTGAGCAGATGCCCACCTCAGTTTACCTTTCCATTTAGCCCCCGAATCGAATCCCCCCAACTGGAGGAACCATACTGAAATATCATAGCTTATAGTTAGTTCGTAGTATTACTTATAGTACAAGATACTAGAGATCACCGCCTGCCCTTTTCATCACCTGTTATATTATTATATATCTCCTGTGCTAATCTTGTAAGGTAAAAGTGCAAAGCTGGGTCAACGGCAAGGAGGGTGATGAATTTGTTGGAGTTGGTGCTCGCTTTGGCCCCAAAATTGTCTCCAAGGAGAAGCACGCAAACCGAACTAAACTCACGCTGGCAGACCCTATTGAGTGCTGCTCTCCTCCAAAAGACAAGGTTTTATCTTCTGAAACTTCAAGTCGCACTTACTATTTGTCCGTATTTCAAACCCAACTTCTGTACCCCAGTGGTTAAATTAAATGCTCCATTCTTGTTCTAGGTTTCTGGGGATATTCTTTTAGTTCAAAGGGGCAAGTGCAAATTCACAAAGAAAGCAAAGTTTGCTGAAGCTACCGGTGCTTCTGCCATAGTAATCATAAACCATGTCCACGGTGTGTAGTTTCCCTATTTATGACTTGTAATATTTTTCATATGAACCTAGCAAACAACACATTCTGTTACGTTGTTAGGATATTAAAATGGACACCATGTATCACTACTCGACGAATGTTTTATTTCACTTATTCTATCATGCATTTACCCTGCAGAATTGTACAAGATGGTCTGTGAAAGGAATGAGACAGATCTTGACATACATATACCTGCAGTTCTTCTACCAAAAGATGCAGGTTCTGCTTTACACACACTTCTTACAAACGGTAACGCAGGTAAACTGTTAGCTCGCATGGTCGTCAACATTTCAATTTTCATATGGGAACATAAGGGTGTAGTATTAGCTATTGTTATCTAGACTTTCTTTCAGCTTTATATGGACTTGCATTTTGGTTATCTGTTCTATCTGAAGTAGCTCACTGAGTACTGATGTGTCCTTGTCTTTTCCTTAGTTTCTGTGCAGCTGTACTCTCCAGACCGTCCTGTAGTTGATACTGCAGAGGTATTTCTATGGCTCATGGCTGTCGGTACAGTCCTCGGTGCTTCATACTGGTCTGCATGGAGTGCTAGAGAAGCAGTTATTGAACAAGAGAAGCTCCTGAAGGTTCTGATCTCCATGCCATGACACTTGCTCCAATGTAGCATCAGCTTAAAATGTACTGACAAATGCACTTATTGTTATTGTTAAGGATGGCCATGAAGGCCTACTGAATGTTGAGGCTGGAGGTTCTAGTGGCATGGTAGATATCAATGTGGTATCAGCGATAATGTTTGTGGTGGTTGCGTCATGCTTCTTAATTATGCTCTACAAACTCATGTCTTACTGGTTTGTGGAGCTACTGGTGGTAATCTTCTGCATCGGCGGTGTAGAGGTGCAATTCTATCTCACTATCGGTCACCTTTCAGAAACATAATTACGAATTGCAAGTTTTAATGATATTAGCTGCTGGTACAAGTACCTTGAAATGACCTAACATGATAGTGCGCTATTACTTCACTGATCCTACGCTGTTCTCCAGTTGATTGCTACACAGACTGTTGTTGTAGTTAGTCCTTTGCTGCTTTTCCTTTCTTGAACTACAGCCTTTGTTTATGCAGGGTTTGCAAACATGCTTGGTTGCTCTGTTATCAAGGTACAATGGATTCTGTTTGAATCAAGCATTATGTTCAAGAACCTCTTCTAGAAACCTGATTTTCCCCCTAAGAATTACTTATATTGACTCAATTCTGGAACCTTTCAGATGGTTCAAGCCTGCTGCAGAATCTTTTGTGAAAGTACCTTTCATTGGAGCTGTTTCACATCTTACTCTGGCAGTTTGTCCATTTTGCATTGCATTTGCTGTTGTATGGGCTGTTTTCCGCCAACTTCCGTATGCTTGGATTGGGCAAGATATTCTTGTGAGTATCTCTGCCTGTAGCATTTGATAACACCCCCCCCCCCCACACCCACCCACCCAAAAAAAGAGAGTAAAAAATAAATAAATATGTAGTTGGTAATATCAACTGATTCCAAATTCTGTACTTATCAGGGTATCACACTGATAGTTACAGTCATCCAAATTGTCAGAGTACCCAACCTCAAGGTAATCAAATAGCTCTCGATTTTTCTTACTTTCTGCTTGCTGTTGACCTTTGCCAAGGGTTTTGTTGGTAACTGTTGAGGAATCTGTTTTGTTTTCCTTCTGGCCATGATCAGGTGGGTTCAGTTCTTCTCAGTTGTGCCTTCCTGTATGACATCTTCTGGGTGTTCGTCTCCAAGAGGTGGTTTCATGAGAGTGTGATGATTGTGGTAAGTATTGTGAAAGGATGTTCTAAGTTTAGCAGTGATAGTGTCCTGACTTTGTGGTTGCACATGCCGGGATCTTCTGATAGGTTGCACGTGGTGATAAGACTGACGAGGATGGCGTGCCCATGTTGCTAAAAATTCCACGAATGTTTGATCCTTGGGGTGGGTACAGCATCATTGGCTTTGGTGATATCCTTCTTCCTGGGCTGGTAGTTGCTTTCGCACTAAGGTAAGTCTAGCCTGCAAAGCACATGTGTCTTTTCTTTGAATTCAAGCGGTTAATTTTATTTGTTGTTCAGATACGATTTTGTTGCAAAGAAGGGCCTTCAGTCTGGTTACTTTTTGTGGTCAATGGTGGCCTATGGTTCCGGTAAGTTTGTGTCCATGCAGTGGGCCGAAGGCTGAACCATGATTTCCTTTTTTCGTGGACTAATTGGCTATTTCTTCTGTGGCCATGTGGTCAGGACTTCTGATCACATATGTTGCACTGAACCTGATGGATGGGCATGGCCAACCTGCCCTTCTGTACATTGTGCCCTTCACACTCGGTAATGAAGATGGCTTGAGACTATGCAGTGGATGCATATCTATATATGGAGATTATGAATGACCAAGCAGGGCCTATTGCATGCCATGATGCAGATGTGTGTATCTTGTTGGTGCAGGAACGTTGATCGCGCTCGGGTGGAAGAGAGGAGAGCTGCAGAACCTGTGGATGAGGGGACAGCCTGAGAGAGTGTGCACGCATATGCATATCCCGCTGCTGCCTGCGAGCCCAAAATAACGAGTGCGTGGCCGGGGTAGGCACTTGAACCAGAATGCACGCTGCGTCGACATCCTGCTAATAGGTTAATAACTAGTAGTGATTAAATATATTGCCCAGCAATATTGACGCGTGTATTTGATCGAGACACTTTACTGATGTACGTATATGTATATGTATCCTTATGAATTTTTAGTTCATCATGCCTGTGTGATGGACAAAAAATCACTTTGCTCCATCTTGTCATGTCAAATATATATAGCTAGGAATAGAATCAATCAGTGTAGTGTCACTAACTACTACTACTACTACTACAGCAATTAAAGGATCAATTCGGATCCCTCGATCTTGCTTTATCATTAAGAGTCTGCAGCTAGCAGGCAGTGCGCGTACTGACTGACTGATGCCTGCATGGCTGGGGGGGGGGGGGGGGGGGGGGGGGGGGTAGACCCTGTTTTTTTCTGGAATTTTTTTATCCCTATCACATCAAAAAGAATCTTACTATTTTAGAGTATTGAATAAAATTTGTTTATAATTTTTTTTAGAGCTGAGTGCTAATTCACGAGACGAATCTAGCTTAATTAATTCATATTTGCTATAGTAATGCTATAGTAATCATTCGCTAAACACGGATTAGTATACCTCATTAGATTCATCTCGTAGTTTAGTTCCAGAGTTTTGCAGTTAGTAGTTTTATAATTAACTTTTATTTAATACTTCTAAATACTAAGATTCTCTTTGATGTGATATAGACTAAAGTTTAGCCTCTGAAACCAAACAACCCCTTAGTTTATAAAATTAATTGGATATATGCCATTATAATTATCCCATTTTTGAAGAACACCATTACTATTCGCAAAACTTCCCCAGCGCCATTATAATTCTGCGCTTGTTTGAAGGATGCCACTGCGTACGTTTGACACAACTCGGGGCCACTTGCAGGCGTATTGGACTGTGGTGTATTTTCGTATGGACTCCTTTACCCTTCCCTGAAAGGATAAGCCAGCGCCAACAGTCCATTCGCTCGCCCCCATCCTCGTTCGGTCGTTCCCCTCTTGCTTCTCCTTTCCCAATCCCTAACCCTAGAACACCGGCGACCGTCCTGTCCCCGTCCTCTGCCCATTGGTCGCCGGCGACCGCGCTCTCCTTCCATCACCGGCACCTTGGTCGCCTTGGGAGATGGCCAGCGGCGCATCGTCCAGCAGGTCCCAGTGTGGTGACCTCCCTAGGATCTGCTGCCCCAAGGGCAACCTCATGGTGATAAGATGCAGAAGCAAGACCAATGATGTGTATTACAAGTGCCCTAACCACTTTTCGGTACGTTGGTTGCCTGGCTCTTGTTAGATTTCAGTTGTCTGTGTTTCTTGGTTTGAGCGAGCTTTCAGTTGTTGTCGCAGAATGATAGCAGCAAGTGTCCATACTACTGGTTTGAGGTGGCCTATGTGGAGTACCTACGCTCTAATCACCCTGAATTGATGAATCCGGTTCCTACAGAAGAAGTGAAATCGGTTGCAGGTGAGGTCAATGGCGACCTGAAGCTCCAGATTTGTGACTTGAAGCTGTAGATGTGTGAGTTGAAGGCCCAGCTTGGTCAAATGATGGTCAAGATGATGGAAGGCAAGGAAGAGATCAAGCAAGAGATTGCAAAGGGAAACAAGTCCCCAGCAGTGTTTACTTGTAACATTTGTTAGGCTAGCTATTAGTTTAGTTGGCATTGTAATGGCCAATGGCCAAGGGTTTAGGTTTGGTCATGTAATTTAAGTAGTTGCTATCTAAATTCTGAACCCTTATCTCTGAATGGGTTTGACATGTAATGGTTTATCAATGAATGGATGTGGCTGTTATGACATGCTTTCGATATATTTGTGAGTCGCTCCATATTAACTGAATTAACAGATGAGCAAACATGCATGTTAACTGAAATCACCAGATCATATGTCATAACAGGTTGGCAATCTCTAGGTAACATAACAACAGCATAACATATCTGTGCTACTTAACATGTTCAGAAGACACATGAGGTGCTAGTTCACAAGAGGTAGCATTCATGAGTTGCATAGCAACAAAACAAACAACACATCATCTAACTTAGACCATCAAAAGCCCAGATAAGTTTCTGAGTCATCTACTCGATGCCTAGCCAGCTAGTCAGGCTTTTGGCCACTCTTGCTTCAGGTGCGCTGGCAGCCTTCTTTAGCTTCTTCTTGATAGGAGTCTTTTTCTTCTTTGCTGGCTGCTTGTTCCCAGTCTTTTTCGTCTTCGCCGGTTGCTTGTTCCCAGTCTTCTTTGCCGGCTGCTTGTTCCTGGTCTTTTTCTGTTTTGGTGGCTGGCTAGGTCCTTCATCTTCTTCTCTAACAGGTAAGTCAGTCAAATTTATAGTACAAAATATATCCTACAAAACAGTTTAGGGTTTATTGAGTCACCTTTTAAGTGATGCAAATGTAGCGGCCTCATCAATACCAAAGTCATCTTCTGTTGGTTCAGCCAACTTGCAGGTCTTTGCAAAGTTCCCAAAGCCTTTGCACCTTCTACATCTTACCTTCTTCATATTTGCCCTTTCTTCCATGCTCCCTCTTATCCCGACAACTCTTGGTCTACCTGCTGCCCTTCTTTGCAGTGGTGGAAACAATTTGAATCCTAGTTCCACCTGAGGCCAGTCAGCCCTATTAGGCATGGGTAGAACTCTGTCTGCATATGCTGCTCTAAACATGGCAACAGAATAGTATTGATGTACAAAAACCTTGATTTGCAAGTCTCTGTTGGACAAGATCCAAGCAAGTGCGTGTCTACATGGTTTTCCACTGATTTGCCATGCCCTACAGTTGCATTTTTTGTTGACAAGGTCGACAGTGTGCCTTTTTGGATTGTTCCAATCATCTAGTAAGGTTACCTCGGCAAAATCATCATCACTTACTGCAACTTTCACTACTTTCAAGTGGTTGCTAATAAGGTTGAGCTCCTTGATAACACTGGGTAAAATATCTCCAGCCATTTCTCTTGCGCACTTTCTCCTAAGAAACCTCTTCTCCATCACCATCTCCCTAATCCCATCAACCAACTCATGTATCAGCAACCCTTTCATGTGTTTCACTTGACTGTTGAAGCTCTCTGATACATTGTTTGTTAGATAGTCACATTTGTATCCTCTGAGAACCCACACCTATACCAGATCTGATTGTGGTGAGTTTGTAAGTATTCAATTGCATCTGGAGTGAAGTCATATATCTTCTTCATGTGCCACCTGAACAATTCTTCGGTGTAGCTCCTAGCAGCCGGATACAGATGACTTGTGAAAACATCTCCAGTGTAATGCTTCATGAAGTTGGCATAGAGATATCTCATGCACTCTCTGTACTCAGCCTCATGAAAAACAGCACCAACTGCATTCTCCAAGCCCTTACATGCATCTGTGCAAATCACTAGTCCTTGGGGGCTGCCAACAGCCCTTCTCAACTGATGCATAAACCACTTCCAATTGTCCTTATTTTCATTGTCGAAAATTGCATAAGCAATATAATACAACCAGTTATGTCCATCAACTCCTGTAGCAGATGCTAACTGTCCTGTGTATTTACCATTTAGCATAGAGGCATCTACACCAATGAATGGCCTACAACCAGCTAGATACCCATCCACACAAGGTTTGAGAGCTACAAATATCCTCTGAAACCTCATTTTCTTGCCCACTTTCTGTACTTCTTTCTCCACAATGCGGCACTGGCTTATCCTTTCAAGGGAGGGTAAAGGACTTCATACGAAAATACGCCACATTCCAATACGCCTGCAAGTGGCCCCGAGTTGCTATCAAACGTACGCAGTGGTATCCTTCAAACAAGCGCAGAATTATAATGGCGCTGTGGAAGTTTTACGAATAGTAATGGTGTTCTTAAAAAAATGGGATAATTATAATTGCATATATCCAATTAACCCTAGTTTATACTGATTGATGCATGCATGGCTGTAAGGCGCAGGGGTGTTTAGTTTATGGTTGAAAAGTTTAATAAAAAATAATTTCATAATTAGCCTGAAAATGTTGAGATAAATCTTTTGAGCCTAATTAATCCGTCATTAGCATATTTGGAGTACTGTAGCACTTATGACTAATCATGGACTAATTAGGCTCGAAATGTTTGTCTCGCAAAGCTATCACAATATGTGTAATTAGTTTTTTTTTAATATATTTAATATTTCATACATGTGTCTAAATATTCAATGTAATAGGTGAAAAGTTTTTGGAGTGGAAACTAAACGTAGTACATATTGTATAAGTAATAATAGGACAAACACAAATGAAAATAAAAGAAATCCCAAAGATTACATTGGAGTGTGAATCAACAGCAGCCATATCGATCGATCGATCCGATCGATATATAGTATTATGATGATGAAGCTATATATAGCTAGCTAATCAATTCAAGTGGTGGTGCATGCGCTTTGCCGGGGATGTCACCTCCTGCTCCGTCGACGGCGCTGGCAGCAGGTTGAGGTCCAGCTCCAGGTTGACGTGGTGGTTGCCTCCTGCGCTCCTCTCCTGCAGCAGCAGCAGCCGCCGCCCATTACTATTGCTACTGTCGTCGGCGGTGACCACGCTCTCCGGCGCCGCCGCGCTCATGGTGAGCGGCCTGTGGCGCCTCATGTGCCCGCCAAGCGCCTGCCCGGACGCGAACGTGGTGCCGCATGCCGAGCACTCGTGCGCCACCGGCCTCCCCGTTGCTGCTGTGCGCAGGCTAAGCGTCGTGGTGACAGCAGCGGCGGCGGCCTCCTGCTCCGGCCGCCGCGGCTGCTGCTTCTTCCTGTCGTTGCTGTGGCTGGTGCGGTGGCCGCCGAGGGCCTGGAAGGAGGGGAAGCACTTGTTGCACGTCTTGCACTCGTACGATGACGACACGCCGGCGTACATGCGGCTCGTGCTCCTGGGCGTCTCGGGTGCCGGCATTACTATTGGTGGCTGTGGCTCCACGGCCACGGCGGGGCCCTGGGCTAGGAGGATGAGGCACTTGGCCACGTCCGCCTCCTCGTCTTCCTCTTGCTGTGTGGTGGTGCTGCCGCTTCGGGAGGAGGAAGACGAAGCGGGTGACGGCAAGGAGGATGACCAATGGCGGGGACGCTTGTTGGTGCGGTGCTTCAGCCTGCCGCCGCCGCCGCCGCCGCCGGAGACGATGAGCAGCTGCCCCGTCCCATCCTCCTCCTCAAGCATCTGTGCGTGACAAATTAAGGTAGGAGAGAGGGGTGAGGCGGGCGGTCGACTAGCTAGTTTGTAGGGACGGACACGACTTCCCTGCTGCATGCACGCATACTCTCCATATAGCACTGTAATGAATAAATAGGAACGCCAATTTCTTCCTCTCTTTTTATAGCAAGCAAGCAAACAAAACAAGCCAACAACAAATACCCTCTTAGATTTCTATGTTTTGAGCTCTGTTACGTTGTTCGTACATTATTCTTCTTGCTCCGTCAAGCTAGCTACTCTTCCCCGTTCCAAATTATAGTTTGTTTCAGTAAATCTATATATATATAATTTTTTTGTGATGAAGATGTCGAGCCCCATCCTGGTTCCAAGATCAGATTCATGTCGGAGGAATGATGCATAGGGAGGTTGGGTGGACAGTGTAGATGACGTTGGAATGAATTACGGCACCTAACCAATCCGTTAAGGTACTTTGCGGGCCCTGACACCGTGGACTGCCGATGCTGATTTTGTGGCGACAGTAAGACCTTGAGATCTTTGCCACCGGACACTACGGGGATTGGATTAATTTTTATCCTAAAAATCACACCCATGCTGAAAGCTAAAGGTGTTTATCTAGAATTTTCTTAACAAAAAATTCCCGACTGCGACCTCGAAAGATCGTCCGGGTCATTAAAGTCGTAAAAATTGGAGGATTCCCAGATCCGTCTTCTTGCCCTCTATCACGACTATCTTGGCAACATTCTCACAAACGATGGGTGTCATGGGGCAAATGACGGATTCAGAAAATCTCGAAAACTTGACTATGTTCCGTATAACGGTCATAACTTCGTCAAGCGGACTCCGAATCAACGGCTGTCGGTGTTGATGGAACGAGGACTCAAAAACCTACCTCTCAGGGATGAAAGGACTTAAAATTGGGGTCTGGATTAATTTTTATCCAAAAACTCACACCCATGCTGAAAGTAAAAGGTGTTTATATAGAATCTCCTCAACGAAAAACTCCCGACTGCGACCCCGGAAGATCGTCCGGGTCATTAAAGTCGTAAAAATTGGAGGATTCCCAAATCCGCCTTCTTGCCCTCTATCACGACTATCTTGGCACAAACGATGGGTGCCATGGGGCAAATGACGGATTCAGAAAATCTCGGAAACTTGACTATGTTCCGTATAACGGTCATAATCGAACGAGGACTCAAAAACCAACTTCCCAGGGATGAAAATGCTTAAATATGAGGCCAGGATTAATTTTTATCAAAAAAATCACACCCGTGCTGAAAGGTAAATGTGTTTATCTAGAATCTTCTTAACGAAAAACTCCCTTCTGCGACCCCGGAAGATCGTCTGGGTCATTAAAGTCGTAAAAATTGGAGGATTCCCAAATTCGTATTCTTGCCCTCTATCATGACTATCTTGGCAACATTCTCACAAATGATGGGTGCCACGGGCAAATGACGGATTCAGAAAACCTCAAAAACTTGACTATGTTCCGTATAACGGTCATAACTTCATCAAGCGGACTTAGAATCAACGGCTGTCGGTCTTGATGGAAAGAGGACTCAAAAACCAACATCCTAGTGATGAAAACGGTTAAACATGGGGCCTAGATTAATTTTTATCCAAAAAATCACACCCATGCTGAAAGGTAGAGGTGTTTATCTAGAATCTTCTTAACGAAAATTTCCCGACTGCGACCCCGGAAGATCGTTCGGGTCTTCAATATCGTAAAAATTGGAGGATTCCCAAATCCGTCTTCTTGCCCTCTATCATGACTATCTTGACAATATTCTCACAAACGATGGGTGCCACGAGGCAAATGATGGATTCAGAAAACCTCGAAAACTTGACTATGTTCCGTATAACGATCATAACTTCGTCAAGTAGACTTAGAATCAATGGCTGTCGGTCTTGATGGAAAGAGGACTCAAAAACCTACATCATAGGGACGAAAATGCTGAAATATGAGGCATGGATTAATTTTTATCCAAAAAATCACACCAATGCTGAAAGCTAAAGGTGTTTATCTAGAATCTCCTCAACGAAAAACTCCCAACTGCGACCCTGGAAGACCATCCGGGTCCTTGCAGTCGTAAAAATTGGAGGGTTCGCAAATCCATCTTCTTGCCCTCTATCAGGACTATCTTGGCAACATTCTCACAAATGATGGGTGCCACGAGGCAAATGATGGATTCAGTGTTGACGCAAGAATCAACACACTGGAATCCGGAAAGTCAACCAAGCGTGCCAGTCAATTTGACCTGAAATTGATAAGGGAGAAAACAAAGTCAAATTCAATAACTTTTGAATAGATTTGAACGAAGCCACAGCGATGCGCCCGGTAGCTAAAGCTCAAATATACTCGGTAAAACGAAAACTCACCAGCAAACCAAGTCGCTCGAATGTGAGACGTCCTTGGTCGATTTGAAAGAACTCGTCGAAAAAAGAAAAGAAAAGGCGAAGTCGCCGAAAAAGTGCAGAGGAATTGTAAATTGTTGTTGTTGGATGTGTATCAAGTTTTTCCGGTCCCTCACAACTGATATTTATAGCCTAGCGCTATCAAGTTCTAGCCGATCACGGCAAACATTACTTGACTACAAAGAAAAGACTAACTAAAGATAAACTACTTTAAATATTACAACCGAATCGTCAAGATTTTCGTAGAATCCGGGTCCTCTTCTCCTTCCTTAACTTCATCGCAACTCTCTAACGGCCGAGCACCAGAGCAGATAAATCAGCATCTTCGAAGTATATTCCTCTGGTCCATCGGACGGACTCCATCGACCGATTCCAATACTGTATATCTTTTGGTTTCTTCCAAATCGGCCACCTTCCCTTCACTGAAATATCCTTCCTTGACACGTGTCAAAAAACGGTGTCAACACATGCCCCCCAATTTTGGAGTAATTTGTTTTGCTCCGAAATTAATTCTAATCACAACCGCCAACGATGAAAGAATCTTGGCTCCTCAAACAAATGATTTACCATGTTCCCATTCTACCCTTTGGAATGAAGGTTATAAATATTTGCACTTCTTCTCTCGCCGGCACTTCTCCTGTAGCATCTCCCCTGCCTTCTTTCTTTCAAGAACAAACCAACTCCGCCGCCATCTGCGCAACCAAAGCACTCCCTAGGGTTTGGGAATCCAAGCACAAGAACCATCCACCCCAATAATGGCTCCATCTCCGAGATCCCAGAGGTACACTTTTCCTCCAATCTGCATTTTTGCCTTCTATTCCCCCTCCAATTTCCTCAGTCGCATCCCTCATTTCCGCCTTTATTTTCAGAATCTTAGGGGAAACATGATTATCCCATTAGAGAATCAACCTAGCATGATCTGTTTAGGCCCCATGGGAAATCCAGATCCAACTAGTATAATCAATTTGGAGACCAGTAGAATCCCTATCAAATCTTCCGACATGAATCTAGATTGGTCCCAGGCTTTCAGATCTTGGCCAAGCGTCACCCCTGGATGGAGGAATTGGTTCCGTATGATAGCCAATGTTCAGAGAACCAACTAGGAACAATATGACATCAGTCAGTGCCTGAATTTATCTTTATCCGAGATAGTCAGAAACGAGCCGATGCTCACATCGGCTTCTTACTTCTGGTCCGATGCCTTCAACGCATTCAT
The DNA here is from genome assembly GCF_016808335.1 of Panicum virgatum. Lineage (NCBI taxonomy): Eukaryota > Viridiplantae > Streptophyta > Magnoliopsida > Poales > Poaceae > Panicum > Panicum virgatum. Next base: position 47,954,256 of record NC_053139.1, read on the forward strand.
GTTTAACCAAGGACCAATGACACCTACTCTGATGGATGTTGTAATGCTTACCGGCCTGAACATCCATGCCCCCAACAAACCTTTCCATTTACTAGAAAAAGCCTCTTTCAAGATTGAAACAAAGAACATTGGTGGATGAAAAAGATATATCGGCAAAAACATGAAAACTGGACCGGTATCGGCCAGGGAGCATGTCGCATTTCTCAATATGTGGCTCGAGAAATTTATCTTCTGCGGCAAAACTGTCGGCCCAACAAACAACAACTAGCAGAAACTTTGGCTACTGGCAATTCTATCCCTCTAGGTAAATACCTTTTGGGATCAGTTTACCATCTGCTTTATCAAGTATCAGTCAAACTCAGAAGGAATCAGCCGATCAACAACCTGGGAGGTCCTTGGTGGTTCATTCAATTGTGGCTGCATATGTATATGCACAAAACTATGGTGGTCGAGCTATTAGAGATGGAGTTCCCATCAGAGAGTTTTTCTGAAGAAGAAGAAACTGTCACTCGCCGATGCACATCATTCGGTGAAGCAGCCATCATGATTGCCAATGACCCCAAGATCCTTGGCATTACTGACTTCTTCAAGTGTTTCTACAATGGTTTTCCAGAAACTTCCACAATTTGGTTTGCATATCATGATGAGAATAACAACTATGAGAATCCCTTCAAATTTCAACTCGATTCCTGGAAAACCGATGAAGAAGCCACCAAGATTATGAAGGAAATAATCTCCCCGAGAATTCTGCCAGCCAATATCACATTCGGCAAAGAAACTCCCAGCTACGAATTCTACAATCCATCAGTTGCAGCCAGACAACTGGGATTTGGTCAAGTGCCACCACTCCTTTTCTTTGCAGGGAAGGTTCAGTTCAGGGGAAACATTAGCAGTGCTCTCTCCTACAACCGATTGCAAGATTTGGAACCCAATGTCTATATGGCACTACTAGCCGATTAGCAAATTGTTCCCTTCATTACGACCCCCTTCACTCAATGGTGGTCTGAATGGCAAGAGCATATATTCTGCAAAGCCGTCGACCTATATTGCATTGCTCTGAACGAGAATTATCAGGCCGCTGATAATGAGGTATGAAGCCAGATTCACCTTTCATGCTGCGTCACAACATTCTTCATTTGTACCTTCTAACAATTATCTGATCAGGATGACGGCACTGATCCTCCAACTATCAGCAAAAGTGGTCAGCCGATCCACTACGCTTTACCAGCCGATAAACCAAATATCGGCCACGACGCCCCAACTCTGACAGATGTGGCTACTGGGAAAAAACATAAGTTGCCCTACACAAAGGTGACAACTCGTAAGAAGAAGAAATCCCCAGGCCAATCTTTAGCAACAGCAGGTTCTCTGGCAAATCCCCCCTCTCCACCTTCAGAAGGTATCATCTTTCATCCTCTAGCAGTGATCTCAGGAAACATATTCTTCAATTATCAAACAGGTCATCAGCATAAATACCTTATAAGCAGTTTTACTGAAGTGAGAAGTGGCGCTGCTGACTGCATAAACTGTACTTCCAATAAGAGTTTTTGAACCTTGTGCTATACCATTTAATTGTTCAACTGGGCTCTGTAAAAAGAGCAACCCATAGATCTTGAGTTCAAACTGGAAGGTTAAAGAGTGGACATTCCTGCTAAGATTTCACATTACAAACCTGCAATTTCCCTTTTCCTGAAGCAGATATGAAGTCCTTTAGACCAAACCCAACATTCCTAGCAAAACCCATAGGATTTCCTATAACGCCAGCAGAACCCAAAACCTGCATTAAACAGTCAAACATAAATTTCACAAAACTAACAATGCTGAGCTAATAGTCACAAATCTATATCCTTTTGTGCCCATTTCACAAACCAACACTATTCTGGATTACACTCGTAAAACTACAACTTTGTGATCATTCCCCTTTCATGGTTAGTTGGGTCCACATATAAGTGACATTCAATAGCTCAAGATATTGGTAGGTTTGTCAAATGCATTCTAGTCAGTTCATATGAAATGCTACCATTTACCTTATAAAGTTCGTGGAGGATTTGTCTGCTATAATGCCTCACAAGAATGTCCTGAACAGATTGCCAGCTGGCCATGAGATTTTCTGCAGTAATTTCTCCAAGGTAAACTGGTACTCCTTCAACATCTAAGAGGGCCATAAGACCTCTCTGAACAAAAATGGAAACATTCAGGGGCAAAAGATACAATACAATCTAACATATACATACTACGAACAGATCAAACAAATATCTGAAAGCATTTTTGTTTTCTCAAACATGCAGGAGAACTGTTTATCATTTGAAAGCAGGTGTACGGGAAGAAAACAAAAAGAACCATTGAAAATTATCTATACCTGTGTTAAAAAATATCATCTCTACTTATAGCAGAAAATGTTGGAAATAATCTAGTCCTATATATGGATTAGTGCTAATCCCGCATGTGTTGGTGCATGTTTAGATGAAAGGTGTAGATGCATCTACATGCATCTATGGCATGAGTTCTGCAAGTCAAAAGGAAATTGACTTGTTCTTTGTGCTAATGCTTAGCTAACATTTTATTAGGTAGTAAAGTTGGATTTGATTACTTGAAGTTTCTAGGAAGTACTTTGGTTATCTTTGGGTGTGTTAGCCTTAAAGAGATCAAAGTCAAATTGGCTTGGTTATGTAGTTGTCAATGAGTTGTAGAGTATGCTAGCTTAGTGAATAGTGATAGCTAGAGATGAGCTGTGCTCTTGTTTGTATGACAGTTTGTTAGCCCTATAAAAGGACATGTATCCCTCATGTGGTGTATGTATGAGATATAGATCATATAGTGCTTGATTGTGAAGATCGAGCAAGAGTAACATATGTGTATGCATAATTGTTCTTGAGTGATTCAAAATTTAGATGGTGAAGAGAGGAATTGGGTGACTCAATTCTGACAAATTAGCGGGTCCGAGCAATTCTATCCCACACAAGTCACCAAAAAAAGCGATTCTATCCCAACAAGTCACAAAAAAAAAGCAATTCTATCCCAACAGAAAAACAGGTAAGCAACCTTATAAGTGCAGATCGTAACATACAATCAACATTCATGTGCCTATTGCATTCAAAAACATTCATATGCCTATCCAAGCTAAGAACCTTAGTTACTTGAGCTGATGTTCAGGCCGTTCCATGTGTGTTGGGTGGGGGTTCTCCCAGGGCGGCGGGGTGCCACCATACTTCTTAAGTTGACATTGAAATTTTACTTTTTGGGAATGCAACCATTATGATGCCATTCTTAGTTCACGTAAAGAAGTTGCAATACAGCATGAAGACACAAATGCATGGAAAGATACTCTATAATAAAAGTAGAAAATGTTCATAAAAAAGAAATTTATTTGTTAAGGGGTATGTATCTCCACCTGGATTGCAGTAGTGTTGTTTCCTATGCTGGGGTCTGAACCACTTTCATTCCTATTGAGCCAAGGTGTGCTCGTAAAACTACAATGTAAAACATAGTTGTCAGTGGTAAGTTAACAATATATATACATTTCCTGCAGTCAGAACCACCAAACATCAGAGAAAGAATTACCTGAAAGTCAACTTGACAGGAGTCAACTGAAACAATTCAATGTACACCTTGTTCGGCTTTCTGGCTAAAAGGTGTATCTGTTGCCATGGAGCACCAACTGGGACAACAGAAGGCAACAATTCACTGTCTTGCACCAGGAGCTTGTCTGATATATTCTTTGAGATTTTGTCATATTCTCTTAACATGTCCGTAGCACCACCTAAAATACTTAGCTCAAGACTTTTCTCTAAGTGTCCAATATTTATTCTAGAGGAAACAGATCTAAAAAATTCAATCATGCTCAAGACAAAGTCGTTCTTCAAATTCAAGGCTACACTGCCAACCAACAAACAAAAAATATCACCACAAGTTCACATGACACATTATCAACAAAGAGTAACACTTTTGTAAAAAAAAGAGTAATCAGTACCTTATGTTTATATATTGGTAGGAAACAAATGATACATCTCTGGTTCTCCATTTAGCTGCAGCAAACTGCAGCACAGGCTCTGTTGTATTGGAAAGAATGTCATTTGCTGATTTCAGCTTAGTATCTTTACTCTTAAAAAAGTTCATGGATTGTCCCTTATGACTGCCCTCAAATGACAACATGACAGGGTGTGGGCTATCAGGGAACTGATTATCAATTTGGAAAGAATGTCATTTGCTGATTTCAGCTTAGTATCTTTACTCTTAAAAAAGTTCATGGATTGTCCCTTATGACTGCCCTCAAATGACAACATGACAGGGTGTGGGCTATCAGGGAACTGATTATCAATTTGCATAGATTGTATTTGAACCATAAATCTCTGCTGATCTAAACTCTGCATGGCAACAACTGTCATCTCCTTGGCAGAAGCAAACAACAATTACTGTCAAACAAACATAAGTATAGTAAACGAACTTCGCTTAAGCTGTAAGTGATAAGAAACATTAGTAAAACAAAGTCAGTTCACCTGTGGAGAAGAACTTATTAAAGATATCCCAATGAATGGTAAGTGTATTTTGATAACTTCAGCAAAATTCGTATCAAGCTCCAGTTTATGATCAACAACTTTAGGTTCCTTTGATCCAAGAATATTCTTTTCTTTTGTTTCCGTATTGTGGCAATTTGAATCAAGAACACTTAGCACCTACATATTATGATTGTAAATCAAATATTGACAAAAGAAATGAATCAGTCAGTTTTAGGGCAGATAGTGGGCCGGAAACTGACCTTAATCGCTCCTTCCGCATGTATTGAGATGCAGAATTGTCTTTCAACTTTTCTGCAAAAGATATGTATGACATACATAACAGGAAGGAAAACAATGCAAAATATAAACAATCGCTGATAATGAAAATCAGTTAAAGACCGCGATATGTAAGGAAAAGCACCAATCAAGCTTTCTCCCTTTCTTTGATGTCATTATCTAGTGCTTCCATGTGAAAATTGGACCAAGTCATTCCAAAAACATCTGGACAGGAAACTAAAGATTTCCAAACTCTAATCACACAGGGCAAGCAACCACAAACATCTTGACAATGTACTATGGACGTTTATACACCTAAGTAGGCACATACACAATCTGTCTTTCTCAAACCAAACAAAATACAGGGGAAAAACAAAAGCAACAGGAAACAAAACCGAAGAGTAGAACTTTTACTTGCCCGGACTCAGCAAAGACACAACCTATAAAATCTCAATACACTAAATGCCAGTCAAATTTAAAGGCAATTATTTACCTCGGATGTGGAAGGTAGTGACATATGAACATCATCATTGAGAATGTCCAGATTGAACGTACCCAAACTTCGTTCTCCCAAACTTCGTTCTCCAGGAATCTGTGTATGGTATGGGGGGAAAAACAATGTTGCGTAATTGTTTAAGACAAGTTAAAATTCATAAATAGCTAATATACCTCAACAGTAAGTCGATGAGGATAGCAAGGTTCATCCCAAGCATATTGACAGGATGTGTAGGGATAAACAATTGTTTCAATAGATTCACATCTCTGTTGATATATCCTCAGTTTCTGAATTTATTGAAAGAGTAATCATAAGAATGATAGTCATTAAGTTTTCAAACAAAGCCAGGCAGCACAATTAGTTACCTCCATTGAGAAATTGTCGATCCTGTAAGGTACAAAACCAGTCTTATCATCAGATAGCAGAATCAGTACTGTACCAGTATTGACATTACTTTTTCCAGAAAATTTCTTGCTGTATACGTCTAGATCGGCATTTTGCACTTCAACTCGAACCATATATGATAAACCTGAGGCAATATTCCGCATTTTCAATTGAGCATCTCCCAGATGATCAGGGAAAAAACTTCCTGACCATTGCCATCCTGGGCCATCAAACCGAACGGAGACCAGCAGCTCTCTAAAAACAAGGTTGTTCTGCACAAACAGTAAAAAAATTGGAGCATGCACAAAGAATAAAAATGAAAATAGCACTCTGGTAAGAGAGATTTAGTTCCCTTTCATATTTTAAATATGAGTCAACAATAAGATTTATTCCCTTTTCATATTTTTAATACAAGTCACATCAGTATAGTAAACAAGTGATTTTGGCATGGACACGTCATTGCAGGGCTGTCTAAGGTTTCAATCCAGGTTTCTGCAGTATGCATGCCTAAACTGTAAAAATCCTCTCTTTTTTTTTGTGTTATTAAGCATTTCATATATTCAAACAAAGCAGGCTGTCATGGACAGGGTAGTAATGATGCAAATCGCCTTGCTGTATCAGACCAGTGTAGGAAAGAGTGTTGCCCAGAACGTAAGTGCTTAGAAAACCGTGTTCCTTTTTGTTCAAAGAACAAATCGTTGCTGCATGCATTACATATGACATATCTGCAAAATAGAAGGGACAAAGGACAAAAGTAGATATTAGGCAGGCGAACAAAGAATGGAACCATAATTGTACAAGTAAAAGAAGCTAGAAGCCTAGAAGTGTAAACATAAGGAAGTCTTAATGGCAGAAACTATAAATCCAAGAGACCAAGATATACATTCTGCACACATTAGAACACTCACAACAAAGAACAAGAATTTTGTTATATCAGTTTTATACTACATTTAAAATTTAGACTAATGGAGGCCTCCAGGGACACCGACAGAGGACTCCCAGGCACCAGCGCAGAGCAGCATATCCTGAGGGATCCCGAATTATAGATATAATGTAAGAGGCAGGGGGATAGAACAAACCTGGTATGGGAAGAGGGCAGTAGAGACCTGAGAGAACGGATATACTATCTTTAGAAAGGACCTCCTAGGAATCAACAATTTATGTGCCCGAGCAAATACTATTGTCGTACTACTTGTTAGGGTAGAACGACTTGTGTCTACACACCCAGCCACCCAGTCTAGGTTACAGGTATAAACATTACAGAGCATGGGCCAAATGGGCAAATGGGCCATAAGGCCTACATGGGCCACAAAAGGAGAAGACTATATATATGTCTATATACATTAACACTATTATGATTACTTTTAGTCACTGGCGGACCCAGGGCCTGGTGAGACCCTTGGCCTCTGCTCGGATTCCTGGCGCCTTTTTTATTTTTATATTTTTCGAAAACATTTTTTACACAAATATATTTTCAATATCACAATTTACAGTTTTGTACCCCTACCGCCCGGCAGGGGGGCGGCAGGGGGCCTGCCGCCCGGCAGCGGGGCGGCAGGGACTTATATGTAAATTTAAAAAAAAATTATTTGCCCGGAAGCCCTTGGCGGGAGCCTGCCGCCCCCCTGCCGGGCGGCAGGCTCCCTGCCGTGGACAACTTCCTGTGGCCATTAGATGTGTTTTAGATATGGATACAAATAAAAACCATTAGTAAAAAACATGAATATGAAAATTATAAGCTAGCAATTCACACACATACGCAAATAAGAACGAAATAGGTGATGTATGAGAACGAAATAAGTATAACATGATGACATGTCCATAACAAAAATACAGAAACAGCTAGAAGCACATCCTAACCACCCCGGCCACCCCGGCCATGTCGACCTCTTTTACGCTGAGCGTGGACGTGGTCTGTAGAGTAGGTGTGTCGTTCTGGAGGCCCTACGTCTCTACCTGGACGTCCGGTGGGCACAGGTGTCTGGAAGGTAATATCGGCCTGCGGGTTAGGTGTAGAAAATAACCGACTCCAATCTTCGAAGTTCGCCTCAAAGGTATCCTGTGTGGGCCCTATACAGTAGCAATTAAGATATCTTAATATCGTCTTATAAGTCATATATTTTGGTATATATTCATCATACGTACCTGGTGGTGGTGGATACGAGGAATGACCCAGATAAGAAGCACATGATAAATTCAGGCTACAGATTAGGTATTTACCTTGCGTTCTTTCTGCTGTCGCCGTAGGGTAATACGAAGAAGGTCCAGCATCATACCCCTGTTGTGATCCTATATGTAAATACAAAAGGAATTAGACTTCATACTACAATTAATTGAAATTAAGATATTGATTATATGTTTACCGAAAGGTCGTGGTGGTGCCTGTGTTGGTTGAAATGACATCCCTGCAGCTGGTGCCATGGTACTAAACCGAGTCCCTCCGTGAGGTTGGTAAGGTGGGTGTGCATCACCTGTATGGACTGAGAATTAATTGTTGGCTTCAAAGTAGGAAGTTAGTAAGTATCCTCACATACCTGGATAATGCTGCTGAGACCAATAAGGTGCTTGGGAAGACTACTGCTGTGTGGGACCACAAGGAAACGAGGTCGAGGCTTGAGACGAACAGTACGAGTCATCGTACGATGTCCGGCTACCAAAGGCTTCAAGCATGGAATGAGCTCTTTGTGAAACTCGGGTCCAGGCCGACTCTTGCTCATTCCTATCCATCATAGATCCCCCTCGAATCCTCATCAAATTCGCCCTGGCATCTAAGTCCATCAACCTGCACATTTCAAACTGCAAGCAAGAAAAAAAAGGCATTAACACTGTAATCCAAAGTATTTGAAAAGCGATGATAACTTTGACTCACCGCCCCAGCTAATGCTTCATCCCTATGTCGTGCGTACCCATCCTGTGCTGTCGCAACATGCGGCTGTGGTTGCATGTCAGCATATATCAAGCGGCAACGAGTCTGAGGCTGGTACCAGCTCAGGTACGCCCTGTACGAAGCCTCCGTGTGTGCAGGGGTCGCAAGCGCCACGTTCTCCTCTGCCTGGTCCCAGCCATCGACCCAAGGCTACACCCTTGTCACCCACATGTTGGAGAAGGGTTGCCCAGTCCTCGATAAACTAAATATTGAAAACAATTTAGTCAAATATGATTAGTTAACTATACAATGCATATTCACTGAAATAGTATATGAATTGTTATCTGTGGTCATGGCGTTCGACTCGATCCAATGCTGACGGCACAGGATACAACTGCCTTTGACCGAACTGTCTCCTGACTCTGTCCGAGCAGTGAGCCTCAATGTAAACGTCGTACACCAACGCTGTAGTTGTCATCCATAAGGCCTGGTCCTGAAAGCAAACCGAAGATATCCCGATCGGTGCACGAGTGTTTATAGCCAACTCGGAGTAGGGCTCCCACACGACGTCTTCAGGTGTCAACCGATCAAACTCAGCCACAAAATCAGGATAGGCCCGACGAGACTGTACGTGGGCCCACCTCTTCTGCACAAAATTAATAATAATATGTACAAATAAGAAATACAAAGAGGGTAAAACAAAGCAACAGAATTGCCAACAGAATAGTACGAGTAGCAGTTATTTCCGTACCTGACGAGCGTACCAGAGAGTCCCCATGGTGGGCCTATCGTCCTCGGTGTCACCGTACATATCCAGCTCATACGGTGAGTGGTCGACAAGCGGGCGACCAATTGCTATCCTCTCGTACGACCAAAGCTGTAGCAGAATTGGACATCCTATAAGAATTGCATTGTGCTTATTTTGCACCGATGCCTTGCGGAGGCCACGGTACGTGGCTGCAAGTACTGCTGCACCCCAACTGTATTGAGGCATTTCCTCCACAGCTGCCTCTGCGATCTCTAGTGCGTAAGGCACAAGCACCCTATCCACATAGGCCCCGTGTGAGTTGTTGAACATTATATATCCAAACAACCACAACAGGTATGCCTCAAGGGATCGAGTGACGTTATCATCATCAGCATCATGTGCCAAATTGTCGGGCTGCATAGAAAAGATGAACATTTATGAGTACGAGATCAATTATAAAATAAAACCATAACTGCACTAGTAAAAAGCATAACTCTAACATTAATCGTTCCATAACAAGGTATGTACCTGGAACTGGAGGATCCATGCCTTGGCAGAGCCTGTTGCTTTTGGGTGCTCTTCTACATCAATCGCGATGTCAATATTTGCAAAACGCTCTTCTAGATCGTCCAACCACGTAGGCGGGACGACACGAGGCCCTACGGCATCCCCACTGATAGGAAGACCTAGCAGCATCACAACGTCCTGTAGGGTCGGTGTCATCTCCCCACAAGGGAGGTGGAAGGTGTTTGTCTCAGGCCTCCATCTATCAACTAGAGCCGTCAGTAGGGACCTGTCCAGCTGTACTAAACCACTCTCAGCAAGACAACCTATGGTAAGAAGACCAGCCTCACTCAACCTGAAAAATAGAACGATCAAATGTAAGTACATTATGTACGAAACGTATACGAAACAAACGTATTTTTAAAACATAATCCGACGACATATCACCTGGGCACCCATCGTGGCTCAACAGGAATAAACTCCGCTGGTGGACGTGGAAGCAGCACGTTAAGTTTCACGCGCTGAACTACAGCAAGAAAGGACCGGTGCGACGAGTCTATGACTCCGTCAAGTAGAGCTGGCGCATCTCCGGCCATACCTAACACAAAAAAAATATAAGTTTTCTGCATTTTCTACAATTTTTCTGCATTTTTCTACAATTTATCTTAAATTTTCATAAACTTTTCTAACATTTTCGTGCATTTCCTACAATTTTTTACAATATATTTTTATAAATATATTTTTCTAACATTTTCTAAATTTTTCTGTTTCATATACTTTTCTAATATTTTCTACAATTTCTGACTATTTCTCGAAATTTTTTCTCGTATTAAACAATTAATTAATACCACAAAAGTTGTTGGTAAACCTAATTGGTTTTTCTAAAAACTAATCTTAATTCTACCTAAATTATATTAAAAACATTATCTAAATCGCTAAAATATCATTACTGCTGCATACACTAATTATAGAATTAAACATACAATAAATTTAGATCGAGAAAGTTGAGAAATATTTATTACCTGCGGTTAGGATCCAAAATCCGGCAGGGCTTCGCCGTTACAACTCTCTCACTCACCCCTCCTCTCTCCCTCCCACTCTCTGGATGTCGTGGGAAGCAAATGAGGGGGGAGGGGGAGGGAAACCCTTTTATACAGTTTTGGGGAGCCTGCCGCCCCCCTGGCGGGCGGCAGGCTCCCGCCAAGGACTTCCGCGCAAATATTTTTTTTTTAAATTTACATATAAGTCCCTGCCGCCCCCCTGCCAGGCGGCAGGCCCCCTGCCGCCCCCCTGCCGGGCGGCAGGGGTACAAAACTGTAAATTGTGATATTGAAAATATATTTGTGTAAAAAATGTTTTCGAAAAATATAAAAATAAAAAAGGCGCCGGATTCCTGAGCGTTCAACTCCACTAAGCCTAATTATAATGCAGCCCATGTCTAGAGAAGATTAGGCCTGCTCTGCTACTTGGCCCACTACACCGTCCAGGCTTCTAGAAAGATGTGGGTCCGCTACTGCTTCTAGTAGTACTTTTCTATGCTCTTACCTGTCTTTTTGTCAGGTTTTGTCTCTAATCTAACATAACTTGCTTTGACCAAACATTAAGTGGCACTAAAGGGCAAGGAGATAAGACACACCTTGAGCCCCTGCCAAAACTTCCAAAACCTCAATTCCTCTAAAATCAGTGACACAGCACCAGTCAGGGACAAGGAACACCGTCAGAAACACAGATTGTGGATAGTCCAGATAGCCCATACTCCTAGGATGATGAATGAATTTAAAAACACAGATTGTGGTGAGCCCAGATAGCCCATACTCCTAGGATGATGAATGAATTTAAAACCTTCACAGGACTTGGTCATTGACTCTATCATTGACAGAAGCCCAAATTCATTCTCCATTTTAATAAGTTCTAACAACCATGTTGCTCAAGAGATATGTTTTATGGTACCATCACAAAATATGCAGAGCTATATTGTAACAAGACTCATTTCACATATAACCTGGTATGAGCAATTTGGGTTTACAGTGGCAAAGGAAATCATGCCCATTGTTGGGTGCCCGACATCAAAGGTGCTCTAGTGTTGAAGTGATTGTTGAGTATTTTGATCTCTGGGACATGCTTGGTCAGGTGGTTTTACAACCTGAAATAGGGGACTGAGGACTCTCACATTTGGTGCCTCTCTAATTCCAGCAAATACTCCACCAAGTCGGCCTATGAAGGAATGTTCGTGGGTGCTATTCCTTTGAGACCATGGGAGAGGATTTGGAAGTCATGGGCTCTAGGAAAAAGTCGGTTTTTCATGTGGTTGGTGGCTCATAACAGGTTCTGGACCTGCCGATAGTTTAGCACAGCGAGGTCTACCACATGCTCCTCGCTGTCCACTTTGTAATCAAGAAGAATAATCGATCAATCAGCTGCTCTATGCTTGGTTTCTGCTGCTGCAAAAGCTCGGCCTGCAGGCTCTAACCCCGCAGATCGATGATGTCTGTTTCGATGATTGGTGGGAGTGACAGAATCCTTGATTGGTAATCAAACCTGAAGAGGACTCAAGTCTATTATAATCCTAGGAGCATGGATAATTTGGGAACACCTGAATCGCTTTGTCTTTGATGGGCATCTCCAAATCTGGAATTTATTGCTCGCTAAAGAGGAGCTGTTGAAATGTTTTTGGCTAAAGGAATCACCCACCTTCTTGGCATTGTGCCGGATGGGGAACAGTAGCCGGCTTAGGCTTGGTAGGGTCGTGATTGTGTTGGTCATCAGCGATCTGTGCAGCCTTTTGTGAAGGCAAGTAAACTGAAATGTTGTGTGTGTTGTGTGTGTTTGAAGGGTTCTCGTCCCTTTTCTTCTTAACACAAAGAAATGCAGGTCTCCTGTGTTTTCGAGTTATTTTTTTTCTCTTGGTACACAACCAAACTGTTATTTTGTTGCTTTAGTTTCTAGTGACTGGAGTTGTTTCCTTAAATAAAAGTGCTCTGGCACATTTTATACATGAGAAATCCACAATCTGTATACGTCTGTGGCAGATAAGGATGTCTGCTTAAAAAAATTTGTTGCCACAAGAGTTGGTAGATGAAAATGGAAACCAATTACCTTGGCCCGAAAGCAATAGCCCTTGTCCTCCCAAAAAGTTCTGTTGAAACAGGTATAGATGCTACTGCAACTAAGAAGGCACCAGAAGTAGATGACTGGGGAATAGTAACATTTGTTGAACCACTGGCAGGGACAAGGAGGAATGGATTTGACCAATTTCGCCTAGTTGTTTCAATTCCATTATTAGGCGGAGCAGCAATCAACTTAACTGAAACTTCAGTTGCTGGAGTATGCCCATCAGGAGCAAACATATCCTGCAAGTTTTTGAGAAGGCATCAAGGTTGCGGACAAACCTACAGAAAAGTTGTGTGATCCCAATTTAGTGCGATGATGAAATTGCGGAGGTTGTGAACAATACCCTACAGTGCACTACAACCTCTTTCCCCACCACTTATTTAGGGCTACCAGTCTCAGGCAAAAAGCTGCGAAGATGTGATTTATTAATCTGGATCGAGAAGATTGCCAATAAGCTTCCTGGTTGGAAGGCCCCTTTATTGTGTTTGGCTGGTCGTGCGGTCTTGGTGCGCTTTGTTATCACTGCCATCCCTATTTATCTGCTGATCGCCATCAGAGTGCCCAAATGGTTCATCCGAGCAGTGGACAAAATCAGGAGTTTTTTGTGGAAAGGAAGGAAAGAAATCAATGGGGGCAGCTGCTTAGTGGCTTGGGAAAAGGTCATGAGACCTATTGATTTGGGAGGCTTAGGAATTCATAACCTTGAAATTATGGGTTGGGCGCTACAAATGCGTTGGCTTTGGATTGAGAAAACAAAACCGGATCGTCCTTGGGCTGGTCTTGAGGTCCCAGTTCACTCCAACACTGTTGCCCTATTCATTGTGTCAGTAGTCACTTCGGTTGGTAATGGGGAAAATACTTTGTTCTGGTCTGATCGCTGGTTACATGGCTGCAGCATAGAAAACCTTGCACCTAATGTTTTCAAGTGCATACCTGCAAGATTGAGGAAGGCAAGAGCAATGAAGGATGCTTGTGCCCCTGTTCCTAGGGGACCGAGAACGCCCGATTCTGGATCCTGTAGCATGAGTTATAGCCTTCAAACTGCACAGGGAAGGTATTCGGGGCTCTCAGGCCCTGTCTATCGCCCTACAGGTATGAGTGCCACATGGATCTTTCCTATATGGTCCTTCTAGATGTGAGGAACATGTTTGGGCAAAAATCTCTCAGTTTCATCGGAGGCTAGTCAGTTGGGTGGGTGCAACTGAGCCCACTGCTCATCATAAATTGATGGATGCCCATTTCGGTGTGGTAAGGACTATAATATTTTCAAAAAAAAACGTATGGGTCCTCTATATGAGTTTTTATTCCTACAGGGTAGTATTTTGTGCCCCTGTTCTAACGAGACTGAGAACGCCCAATTTTGGATCCTGTAGCATGAGTAATAGCCTTTAAACTGCACAGGGAAGGTATTCGGGCCTCTCAGCCCTGTCTATCGCCGTACAGGGATGAGCGCCAGGTGGATATTTCCTATATGGTCCTTCTAGACGTGTGGAACATGTTTGGGCAAATATCCCTCAGTTTCATCGTAGGCTAGTCGGTTGGGCGGGTGCAACAGAGCCACCTGCTCATAATAAATCGATGAGAATGTAGGTGCCCATTTCGGAGTGGTAAGGTCTACTATATTTTTTAAAAAATATGCCAGGGTCCTCTATATGAGTTTTAATTCCTACATGTAGTATTCTGTCCCCCCGTTCCAACGGGACCGAGAACGCTCGATTTTGGATCCTGTAGCATGATTTATAGCCTTTAAACTGCACGGGGAAGGCATTCGGGGCTCTCTGACCCTGTCTATCGCCCTACAGGGATGAGCGCCAGGTGAATCTTTCTTGGTCCTTCTAGTCCTGTGGAACATATTTGGGAAAAAATCCCTCGGTTTCACCAGAGGCTAGTCGGTTGGGCGGGTTCAATTGAGCCACCTGCTCATAATAAATCGATGGATGCTCATTTCAGTGTGGTATGGACTATAATATTTTCAAAAAATATGTAAGGGTCCTCTATATGATTTTTCATTCCTACAGGGTAGTATTCTATACCCCTGTTCCAAGGGGACCGAGAACGCCTGATTCTGGATCCTGTAGCATGAGTTATAGCCTTCAAACTGCACGGGGAAGGTATTCGGGGCTCTCAGGCCCTGTCTATCGCCCTACAAGTATGAGCGCCACATGGATCTTTTCTATATGGTCCTTCTAGATGTGAGGAACATGTTTGGGCAAAAATCTCTCAGTTTCATCTGAGGCTAGTCGGTTGGGTGAGTGCAACTGTGCCAACTGCTCATAATAAATCGATGGATGCCCATTTCGGTGTGGTAAGGACTATAATATTTTCAAAAAAATATGTAGGGGTCCTCTATATGAGTTTTCAATCCTACAGGGTAGTATTTTGTGCCCCTGTTCTAACTGGACCGAGAACGCCCGATTTTGGATCCGGTAGCATGAGTTATAGCCATTAAACTGCACGGGGAAGATATTCGGGCCTCTCAGGCCCTGTCTATGGCCGTACAGGGATGATCGCCAGGTGGATCCTCCCTATATGGTCCATCTAGACATGTGGAACATATTTGAAAAAAATCCCTCATTTTCACTGGGGGCTAGTCAGTTGAGCGGGTGCAACAGAGCCACCTGCTCTTAATAAATCGATGGATGCCCATTTTGGTGTGGTAAGGACTATAATATTTTCAAAAAAAATTTGTAGGGGACCTTGATATGATTTTTTAATCCTACAGGGTAGTATTCTGTGCCCCTGTTCCTAGGGGACCGAGAACGCCTGATTCTGGATCCTGTAGCATGAGTTATAGCCTTCAAACTGCATGTGGAAGGTATTCGGAGCTCTTAGGCCCTGTCGATCGCCCTACAGGTATGAGCGCCACATGGATCTTTCCTATATGGTCCTTCTAGATGTGAGGAACATGTTTGGGCAAAAATCTCTTAGTTTCTTCGGAGGCTAGTTGGTTGGGCGGGTGCAACTGAGCCAACTGCTCATAACAAATCGATGGATGCTCATTTCGGTGTGGTAAGGACTATAATATTTTCAAAAAATATGTAGGGGTCCTCTATATGAGTTTTCATTCCTATCGGGTAGTATTTTGTGCCCATGTTCCAACTGGACTGAGAACGTCCGATTTTGGATCCTGTAGCATGAATTATAGCCATAAAACTGCACGGGGAAGGTATTCGGGCCTCTAAGGATGTCTATCGCCGTACAGGGATGAGCGACTAGTGGATCTTTCCTATATGGTCCTTCTAAATGTGTGGAACATGTTTGGGCAAAAATCCCTCAGTTTCATCGGAGGCTAGTCGGTTGGGTGGGTGCAACAGAGCCACATGCTCATAATAAATCGATGAGAATGTAGGTGCTCATTTCGGTGTGGTAAGGTCTATTATATATATATTTTTAAAATATGTCAGGGTCCTCTATATGAGTTTTCATTCCTACAGGTAGTATTCTATCCCCCCATTCCAATGGGACCGAGAACGCCCGATTTTGGATCCTGTAGCATGAGTTATAGCCTTTAAACTGCACGGGGAAGGTATTCGGGGCTCTCTGGCCTTGTCTATCGCCCTACAGGGATGAGCGCCAAATAGATCTTTCCTATATGGTTCTTCTAGACGTGTGGAATATATTTTGTAAAAAATCGCTCAGTTTCACCGGAGGCTAGTCAGTTGGGCGGGTGCAACAGAGCCACCAGCTCATAATAAATCGATGGATGCCCATTTCAGTGTGGTAAGGGCAACAATATTTTCAAAAAAATATGTAGGGGTCCTCTATATGATTTTTCATTCCTGCAGGGTAGTATTCTGTGCCCCCGTTCCAATGGGACCGAGAACGTCCGATTCTGGATCCTATAGCATGAGTTGTAGCCTTTAAACTGCATGGGAAAGGTATTCGGTGCTCTCAGGCCCTGTCTATCTCCCTACAAGGATGTGCGCCAGATGGATCTCTCCTATGTGGTCCTTTTAGACATGTGGAACATGTTTGGCCAAAAATCCAGCAGTCACAATGGAGGCTAGTCGGTTGGGTGGATGCAACAGAGCAACCTAGTCATAATAAATCGATAAGAATGTAGCTGCCCATTTTGGTGTGGTAAGGACTATTATATTTTAAAAAATATGTCAGAGTCCTCTATATGAGTTTTCATTCCTACAGGGTAGTATTATGTTCCCCTATTCCAACGGGACCGAGAACGCCCAATTTTGGATCCTACAGCATGAGTTATAGCCTTTACACTGCACGGGGAAGGTATTCGGGGCTCTCAGGCACTGTCTATCGCCCCACAGGGATGAGCGCCAGGTGGATCTTTCCTATATGGTCCTTCTAGACATGTGGAATATATTTGGGAAAAAATCCCTCGGTTTCACCGGAGGCTAGTCAGTTGGGTGGGTGCAACAGAGCCACCTGCTCATAATAAATCGATGGATGCCCATTTTGGTGTGGTTAGGACTATAATATTTTCAAAAAAATATGTAGGGGTCCTCTATATGATTTTTCATTCCAATAGGGTAGTATTCTATGCCCCTGTTCTAAGGGGACTGAGAACGCCAGATTCTGGATCCTGTAGCATGAGTTATAGCCTTCAAACTGCACGGAGAAGGTATTCGAGGCTCTCAGGCCCTGTCTATCGTCCTACAAGTATGAGCGCCACATGGATCTTTTCTATATAGTCCTTCTAGACGTGATGAATATGTTTGGGCAAAAATCTCTCAGTTTCATTGGAGGCTAGTAGGTTGGGTGGGTGCAACTAAGCCAACTGCTCATAACAAATCGATGGATGCCCATTTCGGTGTGGTAAGGACTATAATATTTTCAGAAAAATATGTAGGGGTCCTCTATATGAGTTTTCATTCGTACAGGGTACTATTTTGTGCCCCTGTTCCAACTAGACCGAGAACGCCCGATTTTGGATCCTGTAGCATGAATTATAGCCATTAAACTGCACGGGGAAGGTATTCGGGCCTCTCAGGCCCTGTCTATCGCCGTACAAGGATGAGTGCCAGGTGGATCTTGTCTATATGGTCCTTCTAGACATGTGGAACATATTTGGGCAAAAATCTCTCAGTTTCACTGGGGGCTAGTCGGTAGAGCGGGTGCAACAGAGCCACCTGCTCATAATAAATCGATGAGAACGTAGGTGCCCATTTTGGTGTGGTAAGGACTATTATATTTTTTTAAAAATATGTCAGGGTCCTCTATATGAGTTTTCATTCCTACAGGTAGTATTCTGTCTCCCCGTTCCAACGGGACCGAGAACGCCCGATTTTGGATCCTGTAGCATGAACTATAGCCTTTAAACTGCACGGGAAAGGCATTCGGGGCTCTCTGGCCCTGTCTATCGCCCTACAGGGATGAACACTAGGTGGATCTTTCTTATATAGTTCTTCTAGTCATGTGGAACATATTTGGGGGAAAAATCCCTCAGTTTCACCGGAGGCTAGTCGGTTGTGCGGGTGCAATTGAGCCACCTGCTCATAATAAATCGATGGATGCTCATTTCGGTGTGGTAAGGACTATAATATTTTCAAAAAAATATGTAGGGATCCTCTATATGATTTTTCATTCCTACACGCTAGTATTCTATGCCCCTGTTCCAAGGGGACCGAGAACACCCGATTCTGGATCCTGTAGCAAGAGTTATAGCCTTCAAACTGCACGGGGAAGGTATTCGGGGCTCTCAGGCCCTGTCTATCACCCTACAAGTATGAGCGCCACATGAATCTTTCCTATATGGTCCTTGTAGATGTGAGGAACATGTTTGGGCAAAAATCTCTCAGTTTCATCGGAGGCTAGTCGGTTGGGTGGGTGCAACTGAGCCAACTGCTCAAAATAAATCGATGGATGCCCATTTCGGTGTGGTAAAGACTATAATATTTTAAAAAAAATATGTAGGTGTCCTCTATATGAGTTTTCAATCCTACAGGGTAGTATTTTGTGCCCCTATTCCAACTGGACCGAGAACGCCCGATTTTGTATCCTGTAGCATGAGTTATAGCCATTAAACTGCACGGGGAAGCTATTCGAGCCTCTCAGTCCCTGTCTATCGCCGTACAGGGATGAGTGCCTGGTGGATCTTTCCTATATGGTTCTTCTAGATGTGTGGAACATGTTTGGGCAAAAATCCCTAAGTTTCATCAGAGGCTAGTCGGTTGGGCGGGTGCAACAGAGCCACCTGCTCATAATAAATCGATGAGAACGTATGTGCCCATTTCGGTGTGGTAAGATCTATTATATTTTTTAAAAAATATGTCAGGGTCCTCTATATGAGTTTTCATTCCTACAGGTAGTATTCTGTCCCCCCGTTCCAACGGGACCGAGAACGCCCGATTTTGGATCCTGTAGCATGAGTTATAGCTTTTAAATTGCACGGGGAAGGTATTCGGGGCTCTCAGGCCCTGTCTATCGCCCTACAAGTATGAGCGCCACATGGGTATTTCCTATATGGTCCTTCTAGATGTGAGGAACATGTTTGGGCAAAAATCTCTCAGTTTCATCGGAGGCTAGTTGGTTGGGTGGGTGCAACTGCTCATAATAAATCGATGGATGCCCATTTCGGTGTGGTAAAAGACTATAATATTTTA
Source organism: Panicum virgatum (assembly GCF_016808335.1). Taxonomy (NCBI): domain Eukaryota; kingdom Viridiplantae; phylum Streptophyta; class Magnoliopsida; order Poales; family Poaceae; genus Panicum; species Panicum virgatum. The sequence goes on from NC_053139.1 coordinate 47,973,706, forward strand.
AAAAAATATATAGGTGTCCTATATATGAGTTTTCAATCCTACAGGGTAGTATATTGTGCCCCTATTCCAACTGGACCGAGAATGCCCGATTTTGTATCCTGTAGCATGAGTTATAGCCATTAAACTGCACGGGGAAGATATTCGAGCCTCTCAGGCCCTGTCTATCGCCGTACAAGGATGAGCGCCTGGTGGATCTTTCCTATATGGTTCTTCTAGATGTGTGGAACATGTTTGGTCAAAAATCCCTAAGTTTCATCAGAGGCTAGTCGGTTGGGCGGGTGCAACAGAGCCACCTGCTCATAATAAATCGATGAGAACGTAGGTGCCCATTTCGGTGTGGTAAGATCTATTATATTTTTTAAAAATATGTCAGGGTCCTCTATATGAGTTTTCATTCCTACAGGTAGTGTTCTGTCCCCCCCGTTCCAACGGGACCGAGAACGCCCGATTTTGGATCCTGTAGCATGAGTTATAGCTTTTAAATTGCACGGGTAAGGTATTCGGGGCTCTCAGGCCCTGTCTATCGCCCTACAAGTATGAGCGCCACATGGGTATTTCCTATATGGTCCTTCTAGATGTGAGGAACATGTTTGGGCAAAAATCTCTCAGTTTCATCGGAGGCTAGTTGGTTGGGTGGGTGCAACTGCTCATAATAAATCGATGGATGCCCATTTCGGTGTGGTAAAAGACTATAATATTTTAAAAAAATATATAGGTGTCCTATATATGAGTTTTCAATCCTACAGGGTAGTATATTGTGCCCCTATTCCAACTGGACCGAGAATGCCCGATTTTGTATCCTGTAGCATGAGTTATAGCCATTAAACTGCACGGGGAAGATATTCGAGCCTCTCAGGCCCTGTCTATCGCCGTACAAGGATGAGCGCCTGGTGGATCTTTCCTATATGGTTCTTCTAGATGTGTGGAACATGTTTGGTCAAAAATCCCTAAGTTTCATCAGAGGCTAGTCGGTTGGGCGGGTGCAACAGAGCCACCTACTCATAATAAATCGATGAGAACGTAGGTGCCCATTTCGGTGTGGTAAGGTCCATTATATTTTTTTAAAAAATATGTCAGGGTCCTCTATATGAGTTTTCATTCCTACAGGTAGTATTCTGTCCCCCCCATTCCAACGGGACCGAGAACGCCCGATTTTGGATCCTGTAGCATGAGTTATAGCCTTTAAACTGGACGGGGAAGGTATTCGGGGCTCCCTGGCCCTGTCTATCGCCCTACAGGGATGAGCGCCAAATAGATCTTTCCTATATGGTCCTTCTAGAGGAGTGGAATATATTTGGAAAAAAATACCTCAGTTTCACCGGAGGCTAGTTGGTTGGGCGGGTGCAACAGAGCCACCAGCTCATAATAAATCGATGGATGCCCATTTCGGTGTGGTAAGGACAACAATATTTTCAAAAAAATATGTAGGGGTCCTCTATATGATTTTTCATTCCTGCAGGGTATTATTCTGTGCCCCCATTCCAATGGGACCGTGAACGTCCGATTCTGGATCCTATAGCATGAGTTGTAGCCTTTAAACTGCATGGGGAAGGTATTCGGGGCTCTCGGGCCCTGTCTATCGCCCTACAGGGATGTACGCCAGATGGATCTCTCCTATATGATCCTTCTAGATGTGTGGAATATGTTTGGCCAAAAATTCGGCAGTTACATCAGAGGCTAGTCGGTTGGGTGGATGCAACAGAGCAACCTGCTCATAATAAATCGATAAGAACGTAGGTGCCCATTTCGGTGTGGTAAGGACTACTATATTTTTAAAAAATATGTCAGGGTCGTCTATATGAGTTTTCATTCCTACGGTGTAGTATTCTTTGCCCCTGTTCCAACGGGACCGAGAACGCCTAATTTGATCCTACAGCATGAGTTATAGCCTTTACACTGCACGGGGAAGGTATTCGGGGCTCTCAGGCACTATCTATCGCCCTACAGGGATGAGCGCCAAGTGGATCTTTTCTATATGGTCCTTCTAGACATGTTGAACATATTTGGGAAAAATCCCTCGGTTTCACCGGAGGCTAGTCGGTTGGGCAGGTGCAACAGAGCCACCTGCTCATAATAAATCGATAGATGCACATTTTGTTGTGGTAAGGACTATAATATTTTCAAAAAAAATATGTAGAGGTCCTCTATATGATTTTTTATTTCTACAGGGTAGTATTTTGTGCCCCTATTCTAAGGGGACTGAGAACGCCCGATTCTGGATCCTGTAGCATGAGTTATAGCCTTTGAACTGTACGGGGAAAGTATTCGGGGCTCCGAGGCCCTGTCTATCGCCCTACAGGAATGAGCACCAGATGGATCTTTTCTATATGGTCCTTCTAGATGTGTGGAACATGTTTGGGCAAAAATCCCTCCGTTTCATTAGAGGCTAGTCGGTTGGGCGGGTGCAACAGAGCCACCTGCTCATAATAAATCGATGGATGCCCATTTCGGTGTGGTAAGGACAACAATATTTTCAAAAAAATATGTAGGGGTCCTCTATATGATTTTTCATTCCTGCAGGGTAGTATTCTGTGCCCCCATTCCAACGGACCGAGAACGCCCGATTTTGGATCCTGTAGCATGAGTTATAGCCATTGAACTTCATGGGGAAGGTATTCGGGCCTCTCAGGCCCTGTCTATCACCGTACAGGGATGAGCGCCTAGTGGATCTTTCCTAAACAGTCCTTCTAGATGTGTGTAACATGTTTGGGTAAAAATACCTCAGTTTCATCGGAGGCTAGTCGGTTGGGCGGGTGCAACAGAGCCACCTGCTCAAAATAAATCGATGAGAACGTAGGTGCCCATTTCGTTGTGGCAAGGTCTATTATATATTTTTAAAAATATGTCAGGGTCCTCTATATGAGTTTTCATTCCTACAGGTAGTGTTCTGTCCCCCTGTTCCAATAGGACCGAGAACGCCCGATTTTGGATCCTGTAGCATGAGGTATAGCCTTTAAACTGCACTAGGACGGTATTCGGGGCTCTCTGGCCCTGTCTATCGCCCTACAGGGATGAGCACCAAATGGATCTTTCCTATATGGTCCTTCTAGACGTGTGGAATATATTTGGAAAAAAAATCCCTCGGTTTCACCGGAGGCTAGTCGGTTGGGCGGGTGCAATAGAGCCAGCTGCTCTTAATAAATCGATGGATGCCCTGTCTGCCTGGCCAGGTTAACAAATTCGATTCGAATCGTCTACTTCTCACTATTTGGGACTGTTTGATCTTTGTGCCACACAGAGTAATAAGAGCAACATTATTATGATTAATCTTGATGTTTGCATAAAAGTTCTACCCTGGTTGAATAGTAGTTGCTTACATAGAATGGTTAATCAACTAGAATCTTGGAAGCTAAAATTTGAAAGTAAGGACCTACTCTTTATTGCTTTTCAGCAAAAAGGAAAACCAGAGCCTCACAGAACCCGGCATAGTCTAGTTAGGTGGGCTATGTATACCCGTTGATGGTTAAGTCTTGCTGAGTATTAGAATACTCAACCTTGCTGTTGAAACCCTTTTTCAGGTATGAGTTTTGAGGATCAGGTCGCTAGTTTGTCTTGGCCCTGCTCTTTGCCTCCTGGCTGGTCCGTAGAGTGGGATCCGTCTTCGGCCGGCAATGACCCTGACGAGTGATACCTTGCTTGGGCTAGTTTGGTATACCTTTGCGACGTGTTGTAGCCGTTGTTTTCTCTTTCCGCTGCTTTTCAAACTCTGAACTTAAAGTTATGGTTTGTATAACAGTTTTACTAAGTTTGGTTCTGTAATATTACTTTGAACTGGTTTGTAATAACTTTTATACTTGTGTTGTAAAATTTGTGGTTGTAATATCTTTGGACTCGCCTTCGTGCGGGGTATGCTTGTTCGATCCGAGAACCGATGGTTGTATCGGGACATTACCCGACAGACCAAGAATTGTTCCGTTTGAAGTGCATTTGTGTCAGTGTTGCCTTTATGGTGACAGCCAGCGCACTTGAGTCGGGATAATTCAGGTGGTTCTGCCACAGCTGGTATCAGAGCTTGCAAGTATACACCAGAGGTGTTGGAACCTTAAAATCAATTTTCGTATAAAATTGGAACAACAAAGAATTTCTGAAACCAACGTAGTTTCATTAAGGGTTATGCATAGAACGTAAAGTCGTAGGGAATTTACGGGAGTTACTAGGTGGCTATCTATGTATGGTTTATTTTATCTGACTTCCAGCACTTTACATTTTTGTCAAACCATACTCACAAGCAACCCTTGATTTTTATAACGACGCATCTACATTAAGGTAAGAAGGTAAGGATCCTCAGTCAGCTGAGGGAGTCTGACCTTCCCATCGGTGATGCGAGCCGAACGCTGCCCCCAAGCAGTGGCTTACTTGAGGTGCTCCCAATATACCAACTATTAGTTGACTATATTGGAAGTAAAGTGTACTCAGTCGGCTGAGGGAGTCTGACCTTCCCGTCGGAGATGCGAACCAAACGCTGCGCTCAAGCAGTGACCTACTTGAGCTGCTACCAATATACCGACCCTTGGTCGACTATATTGGGAGTAAAGGAACTCGTGAATACGCTATCTCAGTGGTGTATGTTAACGTTAGCCATACAACGGAAATTGTATGGCTGCCGCTTTTATAGTGAGCGGTAATGTATGGGAACGCTTTCATGAGTGCTGGCATGAATGGCTCAATGGATATATATATATGTTCTGCCAATTTTCTGCTGGTACACTAACCGCGATTCGATAAGTTAAGAATGGTTAGAATTTATCGACTAGCTATATAGGGAGAGCCGTATCTATGTTATGCCACCATGCTAACCACGTAAGCCCAACAATAGTTGGCAATTATTTATCTTGTGAGGAACGAACAGGACGTGCATGCATATTTGGTTGATGTTTGCTTTGATTCCTAAAATGGAAAATGTTACATGAGTCTTCTTAAGGAATCTCTAGAGTTTGTTTTCATGAATATGTTTTAGTGTGGTTAAACAACGAGTTGAATGAAAACTTGGTTTGGGGAGCATGTTATTAGAGCACTTAGATTAAACCCAAGAAAGTCTATGGTTTGAGAGAGGGAGATTGGGTCATGTCTTTATCCTTAGTTCCATCTTGATGTCTTGATGATCTTTTCATTCCATAGAATCTCAAATGATGAACCAGTACCAATTGTGGTTTGTTTACTTCCCGAGCCTTGTAAACTTTTGAATTAGAATCACATTTTTCTACAGTCTTCTTAAAGTTATATTTGAGAAGTCTTGAGATAATCATCATACTGAGAAAGAAGCCACCTGGGAGACTGAAATTTATCTCCAAAGAAACTTTCCCGACTTTCTTAGAACAAATTCAGGTATCAAACCTTTCCATTCCTTTTCTTCCTATAATCTCGGGGCGAGATTCCTTTTAGGGGGGAAGGCTGTGACACCCGAGGTGTCTGCAAAATAAAACTACATTTATTTCCTGTGCTTCATGTGTGAAATTGTTTGAGCAAGGGCCTATTTGAAAATTTTAAGGACCTTTGTGTAATTATGAATTGTTCCAAGGTCAACTTTATAGTTTTATTTGAATAGGATGTGTGATTATAGCTTTTGTGGAGGGTTTATTTGAAAAATGTAGTGTAATCATTACTTGGCAGCAAGATTTACAATTCAGCCTAGACTTGAAGTGAATTTGCCTTGGAAAAGACAAAAGTCCTTTGAATTCAAAATCCTTCTTATGTTTTCAAAATAACTCTTCAACCTTTTGTCAAATTGTTATCGCCATAAATTAACAGGGCTTAAAGCAGAAGATTGAGGAAGGCTTGTAAATCGGCTCCTGCGTGAGCATATGGGCCACATTGGCCGTGTATCCTTAGATTTAGTTTAGGGTTAGAGATAGAGTCCAATCGGGACAAGATTAGTTTAGATTGTTTCCCAAGTCTCCGGACTATAAATATGTACCCTTTGTTATTCATGAAAGAGAGCGTCATCACGACTCGCAAACAACAACTCTCGGCGCATCGCCACCCCTAATTCTAGGGTTTCATCCAAGTAAGTGCCATGCTGCCCTGATCGCTTCTTGCGATCAGGGCAGCGTAGTTCTTGCTTTTACCTTGGTATTACTCGTACTGAAGCATTTTTGATGGCGAGTAATGCTAGTTATCCTGATGTTCGTAGCATGGCTTTTAGTAGATCTGTTGTGCTTCATTGCTTATCATCTACGAATATCACGTTGTTTCTGTGCTGTCGCGTTTCAATCTTATGCTAGTTCTTGTTGCATAGAATTAGTCGCACAGAGGCAACACCCTGCTTCTTTTAAGTTTAATAGATCTGATCTGTTCTGGTTTGCTCTTATCTTAGGAGTTGGCGTAATATCTGCTAGGTTAGGCCTTGCAAACGGATTGGACGATCCGGCGGCGTAGTAGATGCTTTATCTTAGCCTTAATAGGGATTGTTCCGGGAATCGGCTCTTGCTAGTTCTTAGGCCTCTGTTTTGGGTTGTGGTTCAGTTATCTGTTACGTTTATTAGGCCTAGTCACGTGTAGGATGTTCCGATCTAGCAGTGAAGCTTTTACCATCGTGGATTAGATTAGTTAGATTTAATTGAAGCAGCTTTACAGTTATTTGCTTACTTCATCGACATCTGGATAGTTACAGATCCAATCTGACACCAGGACTCGATCGGCTCTTTAAAGCCGATGCAAGAGTCGTCCCGGGGAGCCGACCACGGCTCAGACTTACGTTTACACGTGTCTTTGTATGCAGGAAACTGTTCGGAGCACGTCTGCACCCTCCTGATCGGGTATAGGTCAGGTGGCACGCCCGGTTTTCCACAAAACCTCCGGGCGCGTGACGGAATTGCGGGCCTTCGACGAGGGAGCAGTGCCTGCCAGCGCCCCAGCAACCTCCCGGCTCTCCGTGTTGCCGGTCGCCGCTCGCCGGTGGGTTTCGGCTGACAACACATTCTGGCACGCCCAGTGGGACACTCTTCTCGGCAATAACGTCCACTGCAACAATGACCGGAGCTCAAGATCAAGAACCTGCTCCCAAGCCAGTCACATATGAAGAACTTCCTCCTAAACACAAGAAGGGGTATGACGAGATCAAAGCTCTGCTGGAAGCCGATCTCATCGGCTCTTTTGAGAAGACTCGCAACCATGGCATCAGGTGGAAGGGGTTCTCACCAGAAGGCGTTCTTGACAATGTAGATCTGTCTGTACCATCTGAAGAGCGCACTAGAGCCCTGCGTCAGGAGATGAACTACATGGTGGCCCATTCGCTTCATCGGCATTCTCAGAGCCTGATGAATGAGCTTGAGCGCATGGCTTACCGCGTCATCCAGGAGATAATCAAGAACCAGTACTCTCCATCGGGGCCAACCCTGGGGAGTCACACAGAGGAAGCTGCACTACATTCTAGGCCGCAGCTGCCATTCTCATTTGCAGCTCCCAGACCACAGAGCTCGCCGATCTACATCGTCCACAAGATCGGCTGTGATCCAGGAGAAGGCCAGTTCCTCACCGAGCCACCCAAAGAGATCCCGCATGGTTACACGTGCGCTTACATCCCTGACAACGTCAGTCCAGCACGCTCGGTGCAGATGGCGAACCCAGGAGTTTCTGGAGTAGACGCAGAGAAACAAGCATGGCTGGCAAGGTACGCTACTGGGCCGAGTGCTGAGCCATCGGCCCCGGGAGTTCTTAGTGTAGAGCAGGTCAGTGCAATACTGAGAGACCAGTTCGGCATCCTGCCCAAGAGGAAAGCAATCGGCTATTCCAAGTCGTATCCAAGCGACTATGACTTGATCCCGCTACCACCTAAGTATCGGCTTCCTGAGTTCACCAAGTTCAACGGGTCAGAGGGAGCCAGCTCCATCGAGCATGTGAGCCGATACTTAACGCAGCTTGGGATGATTTCAGTGTCGGATCCGTTAAGGGTCCGGTTCTTCGGCCAATCCCTGACAGGCCCAGCTTTCGGATGGTATGCATCACTGACTCCAGATTCGATCCGAACTTGGAGGCAGCTCGAAGATCAATTCCATACCCAGTACCACTCGGAGGCTGCTGAAGCTGGAATTGCCGACCTCGCTCAAGTCAGGCAGAAGCGAGGAGAGACTGTGTCAGAATACATACAGCGCTTCAGGGGGAGGTCAAGAACCGATGCTACTCGTCGTGCATCACGGAGAAGGAGGCAGCCGATCTGGCTGTCCTGGGACTTGCTAAGCCGATCAAGGATGCGGCTTTTCAGTTGGAGTTCACGTCTCTGGCGCACCTGGTGCAAAAGCTTACAGCATATGAGCATTACCACCCTGAGCTGTACCAGGACAAGTTCAAGCACCATGTAAACATGGAACAAGCTGAAGAATCTGACGACTCTGGCTAGGAGCAAGAAGTAGCCGTGGTAGAGTGGACTCAGGGGGCAAACCCTGTCCCGTGCAAGTGGGTCAAACAGCAGGGACTTGTGAAGGACTTCGACTTTGACGTGACCAAGGCGGAGCAGATATTTGATCTACTCCTCAAAGAAAAACAGCTGAAGCTCCCAGAGAATCACAAGTTGCCAACGGCCCAAGAGCTGCAGGGGAGACGGTACTGCAAATGGCACCACTCGTTCACTCATTCCACGGGTGAGTGCAAGGAGCTACGTCGACAGATACAATCGGCTATCGAGCAAGGCCGATTAATCCTGGCTCAACACACGATGAAGGTTGACACCAAGCCCTTCCCGCAAGCTAACGTGGTGGAGCTGTCGGCTTTCGGATCCAAGGGCCAGGACTTGGCATTCCAGATCAACATGGTGGGACCCATGCGCCGCCATGATAGGCAGGGGAGAGAGGCCGCTTCTGGCAAACGGCCGCAAGATGAACGTGAGCTGGAGCAGCGGCACGTGACTGAAGAGCAGGTGCGCCACATCCGCAATCAGCTTCCAGCTTCTAATCGGCTTCTGGAAAAATACCAGTACCAGTACCAATTGCGACGCCGATATGAATCGGAAGAAGATGAGTACGCGCATCGCTAAGGAAGGACATTGGGGAGGCGCCAGGCTATACGCGACCACTGGCATTGCCCGTTCTTCAGGTACTGTTGGAATTCCGGCATGAGCCGATTACCTACTATAGATGATTGCTTGGAGTGCAGGCCTCGAGGACACTAGCAGCACAAGACATCAGTGTTCCGGCACTTAGGGCCTGGAGCACATCATGATGACCGTATGAAGAGGCCAGCCAAGGGCGATTCCGAGCAAGAAGAAGAAGAAGACAGGTACCATCGCCCACGGTGGTGTCCTGATGGGCTCAATCGCTCGCAGAAGCGTAGAGTACAGCGCTTGCGCAATCTGGAAGAGGCTGAAGCAAAGTATCTTGACGTGCTGAGGAAAGCGCGTCCGGATCTCGCGGAGCAGGACAGGTGACCGAGAAGGGAGGAAGAGCGCCCTCCAAGAAAAGAGTGGCGCCCCAGGCAGAAAAAAGCCGATGAGAAGCCATCGGCTGACGTAAACATGGTGTTCGTGCTCCCGTCGGAGTTTCGGGCACCCCAACCGGAAGAATTGGCTATCGCGCAGCTGGATCTCGGCCCGCGGCCAATCATCTTTGAAAAGCCCAAGGAGAAAAGCTACAAGCACCTGAAGGGGTTATATCTCAAGGGCCTCATCAACGGAAAGCCTGTGAACAGGATGTTGGTCGACACTGGCGCTGCAGTCAACTTGATGCCGTACTCTATGCTGCTCCGATTGGGTCGTTCTTCTGCCGATCTGATCAAGACCAATGTGATGCTTAATGACTTCAATGGACAGCCATCAGAGGCGATGGGGGTTCTTAACGTGGAACTGACAGTGGGCTGCAAGACCGTACCAACATCATTCTTCATCGTCAACAGCAAGAGTACATACACGGTGCTGCTTGGAAGGGACTGGATTCATGCCAACTGTTGTATTCCCTCTACAATGCATCAGTACCTCGTCCAATGGGATGACGATGAAGTAGAAGTGGTCCCTGCAGACGATTCCAGCGAGGTCTCTGTCGCAGATATGAACGCCTGGGATGCGGAAGGACAAGAGCCGATCTCAGGGATCGCTCTGAAAGACTGTGATCGGATCGAGGCGACAAAAAACGGACTGAGGCTGGTCTTATCCACTCGCCTCACAGAGTAGATACATCCTGGCAAGCTAGTAGAGAGGCCGGTCCCAGCGATCGGCCCCAAAAAATAGAAAAATTATGTTTGTGGTCGGAATTGTTACATCGTGTACACAGGATGGCCTGCTCTGGCAGTTGGCCACTCGTTGACTATTTGGCTCTTAGTGATAATAGAAGTATAGAAGCGGCCAGCCCGTGCGGTTGGCCAAACAATTTTTCTTGTCATCTCCCTGGGTTTGCCGCTGATCTTGTAGACAACGGAGACCCGTCTGCGTTCGCAGCTGGTTTTTCAGACGATGGTAAATTGGGATACGGGTTCATGTCGGCTGACGATTTGGAAGAAATTGATATCGGTCCTGGGATAAGCCACGGCCGACATTTATCAGCAAGAAGTTGGATCCGGTCTTGCGTGAGGAGATGATTGCATTACTGAAAGAGTACCGGGACTGTTTTGCATGGGACTACACTGAAATGCCCGGTCTGGATAGGAGCATCGTCGAGCATCGGTGTAGCAGCACCGTCCAAATTAAACCAGCTTAAATGCACTAACCATCATCTCAATACTTAATCCAGTTACTGTGCACTTAAAACGGTGTAACCTGACAGGCTGTCGGGTAAAATCCCGATTAAACTACTGTACTCCAGGATCACAATTGCACTTAGACCCGTACGAAGACGAGCACAGGTGTTACCAGCATACAGAAATCTTCAAATTAAATTACAACACCAGTTTTACATAAAAGTCTTAAATACAAACAACAGAGTTCAAACGCACAGCGGAAGTTTAAAACTGAGTTCGAAATACAATACGATAGCTACGACGACGATAAAAGGTGAGCTCCACATCCTGCCCACCGATGTGACGCCAACCTGCCCAATCTTCACGGGGAAGACGGGGCCCACTCGACGGTCCAACCTGGAGGAAGCGGCTGTCCAATCCAGGACGCACAGATCTCCTCGAAGTCCGCAGGGACACAACCTGCTCAGAAGGGTTACAACAACAACCCTGAGTATACTAATACTCAGCAAGGCTTACCCGACTCTGGGTATACTTAGCCCATTACCTAGACATGCAAAGCTTTTTGGCTCTGGAGTTCTTTTGCTGAAAAGCTGCTAGAAGTGAATCCTTACTTTCAATATTTTAGCTCCATTTAGTATACCAAGTATTACAAAGTTCGCCTAGTCATCTAAAGCACACATGGTGGAACAGATTATCTTTTAGTAACTTTCGAACCAGTCTTTTCCATCCTGTTTTCAATTCAACTTCTTACTACGATGTGACAAAGTGACCAAGGTTCTCTTAACCGAGAGAGACGGCGAATCGATCCGATTTAACCTTGCAAGGTGGACCTAACTCACACGACACGCGTAAACCCCGTCGGGCCACACACGTCAACTGTTCCCATCATCACCCCGACGTCTGAATCACGCCTGCCAAAACCCGGGTGAAGGGTCCCTCACAGCGAACTCCCAGAGAACTAGGAGGCGACATACACTCCCACACCCGCCATCATTCCACTCCCAGAGTAGCAGGTCGCGATTCAAAGTATCGTTGCAAATCAGGTAATTAGCTTACCGGTTTCGACTACCTCCTACTTCCGGCATGTGGTTAGTACTGTTCAAACTCAGTCATCACTGCCAACAACGGAACGGTCCTCAATCGACACAGGCAGAGATTTCTTTTCATCCATTCTATACCATTAATCCAACTCACTTCCGCCCGGTCTCCAATTCTCTTACTCAACAAAATATTTCAACGCCAAGGCTAAGGGATCAAGATCCTAAACTCGCGAGTGACAGTAATCACTCGACTTCTACCGAAATCCTATTTAGCAAAGCATTTCTATCGACACCTGCATACTAGTATAGGCCCACGGTACCTAGGGAAAACATGCATACTATGGTTCCATTCAACTCCTAGAACATAAATGCACAATACTTAATTAAACAATGCATAATTTAAATTATGGTTATGCTCCGGGGCTTGCCTTGCAGGTCAGCGGGGTTAACTAGGTCTCCGGGGGCGTGCTCAACGGTGTCCTCCTGCTGCGCTCCTGCTCGTGGCTCCTGGACCGGCTCAGCAACTAGCTCGTGGACAGCGTCGGTCGTGGCGTCTACACGAATAAAATATGTCATGCAACAGATAGGACACAGAGCAATGCATAAGTGTTTACGATGCGAAACCAAAGCTCAACATTTAGCCTGCAGTTTCCTTCCAAAAACAGCTACTAACTTTAAAATAAATAAAAGAGCATGGCGAGGGCAAACTACAAGCAAAACCCTAACTTGCAAACATGATTTAGCAACACAATGAAACAGCGTAACGTGAAGACAGTAAAGCATGCCACGGAATTTTTCCAACAATGAACGACGATCGAAAGCATTTGTCTTAACCCTAGAAAAGCAAATAAACAACAATTAGATCCACACACTAGCATATAGAACAAGCACCTGAAACTTTTTCAGTGAACTACACATACCAAGAGTAAGCTACTGCAAATTTTTTCATAATTTTTAGAGCCATGGAACTACCTACAATAATTAAACTAGGTTTAACGCAAACTGAATTTTCACCACAGAAAAAGTAACAAAATACAGGCACAAGTATTTTTCCTCAGAAGCTTGTGATTTTAGAAACCTAACAAAATTGGGTTTGCAATTTTTGGATTTTTCTACAAATTTACACGGATTTTTAAAGTTTCAGTTAAATTAAGAAATGGAAAACAATAAAAGGGGGGGCTGACAGCCGGGCCCCACAAGTCAGGGAGCCAGGCCCGCCCCCTCCCCTGCTTTTGCCCGCACGCGAGCGCCAGGCGCCGGTCGGCGTGGCCGCGGCGGCGGCGCTGCCGCCAGCCCGCAGCTCGCCGGCGGCGGGGGCCAGCCCGGCTGCGGCCAGGGCGTCCCAGCAGCGGGGCCGGCGCCGGGCGGAGCAAGGCGGCGCAGGGGGCTAGAGCGGCAGCTCGCGGCGGCGCAAGCGGGTAGGAGCGGCGGCGCGGGGTCAGCGCGGGCGGCGCGCGGCGTTCCGGCGGTGGCGAAACTCGGCGGCGGCGGGAGCAGGCTGCGTGAGCCTCGGGAAGGCACGGCGGCCCTAGGGCGCGCGGCAGCGGCGAGGGGCGGCACCCAGGGAGAGCCGGCGGCGGCGCGGGCGGCGGACGGCGCGTTCCGCGGCGGCACGGCAGCGATTCGAGGGCGGCGCAGAGCGGATTCGGATAGGGAGAGGGTCGGGGAGTGAGCTAGGGTTGCGGCCGGGCTCACCGTGGATCGATTTTGCGCGAAGGAAGGCCGGAAGGGGGTCGTCGTCGTGAGGGGCGAAGCTCGGAGCGGAGCTTGACGGAGGTCGACAATGGTGGCCGCGGTCTGGAGCTCGGTGCTAGGCCGATTCGGCCGGGAAACAACTCAATCAGGCACGGGATGAGGCGGAGGAGGTGGAGGGCAAGGTGAAACGGGGTTCGGGAGGATCAGGGCGCAAGGAACGACGGCTGGGCGATGAACGATGGCCGGCGCTGCGCGTGACGAGCTAGGGTTCGCTCAGTCTGCTTGTTGCGCGAGGAAGGGGAACGTGATGGATTGCACTGGAAGCCTCTCGACCTAGCGAGGAGAAGAGCGGCGCTCGGACGACGAGGATCGCCGGGATGAACGACGCGTGGAGTCGCTCGCCGGCGTTCAGTCGCCGGTATGGGCGCGGGCGTGCACAGTGCCGAGCACTGCAGTTCCTCTGCTCACTCGTTGATGATTTCTAACTCGATTTTTGACCAAATAAAACTCCAAATTTCATATAACAACTTGAAATTTGGCCAAAATAAAAGTTGGAGAGGATTAAAAGATCTACAACTTTCATTTTGGGCGGAAGTTGATTTGGAGCTCAGATCAAGGACAAAAACGAGATCGAACACAGCTAAGTAGATGTTTACTAAGCAAACACGATTAGCGTTAACGACGAATTTGAGTCCACGATTAGCGAGTTAACTCGTGATTAGCGAGACGATTAACACAGGGGTGTTACAGCCTTCCCCCCTTAAAGGAATCTCGTCCCGAGATTCAGGCACAAAGGAATAAAGACAGGCGGAAAGGGTTCGAGGTTGTAGTACCTGGATGAGCGTTCAAAAACTCCGGGTACTTGGATCTCAGGAATTCCTCTTTTTCCCAAGTAGCTTCATCTTCGGAGTGATTACTCCATTGAACTTTGTAGAATCGGTTGGTTGTGCGACGAGTAACTCGATCCTTGCGATCAATAATCTTGACAGGATGCTCAGGATAGGTGAGATCAGACTCTAATTGAATCGAGTCACTTTCAACAGCTTCAGTCGGAACTCTAAGGCACAATCTGAGTTGCGACACATGGAAGATGTTATGAACTGCAGAAAGATTTGCTGGAAGATCCAACCGATAAGCCACAGGACCGCATCGTTCCACAATTGGATATGGACCGATGTAGCGAGGAGCTAACTTCCCTTTTATTCCAAATCTTTGCACGCCTTTCCAAGGTGATACTTTTAAATAGACATGGTCACCGACTTTAAAGACGAGTGGATCTCTTCTTTTATCCGCATAGCTCTTCTGTCGGGACTGTGCAATCTTTAAGTTGGCTTGGATAAGGCGGACTTGTTCTTCGGCCTCTTGAACCATGTCGGGCCCAAAGATTGTTCTTTCTCCGGTTTCAGACCAATTGAGAGGTGTACGGCATCGACGACCATACAGGGCTTCGAATGGTGCCATTTTGATGCTCTCTTGATAACTATTGTTATAAGAGAATTCAGCTAACGGCAAACATTGATCCCATTTCTGTGGATAGGTCAAGACGCAAGCACGGAGCATATCTTCCAAAATTTGATTTATCCTCTCGGTTTGGCCGTCTGTTTGAGGGTGATATGCAGAGCTGCGAATAAGATGCGTTCCCAAGCAAGCATGTAATTGCTCCCAAAAACGAGCAACGAACTGAGTTCCTCGATCGGAAATGATAGTCTTGGGCACACCATGTAAACATAGTATACGATCCATGTACAATTCCGCATATTGCTTAGTCAAGTACGTCGTCTTAACTGGGAGGAAATGTGCCGACTTGGTTAACCTGTCGACCACAATCCAAATAGAGTCATAACCTTTTTGAGTTCGAGGTAAGCCGACGATGAAATCCATACTTATATCTTCCCATTTCCATTCTGGAATATTCAAGGGCTGGAGAGTCCCAGCTGGTCTGAGATGACTGGCTTTAACCCTCCGACAGATATCACACTCCGACACATACTTGGCTATTTCCCTTTTCATCCGAGTCCACCAAAATCGTTGCTTCAGGTCTTGGTACATCTTGTTGCTACCCGGATGAATTGATAGCCGTGAAGTATGGGCTTCTTCAAGGATCTGTTTCCTGAGCTCAAAATTCTTAGGCACCACTAGTCGGTGCTTGAACCATAACACATTCTCAGCATCCTGGTGGAAGCAATTCACTTTAGGGTCTCCTTCTAATAGTCTTCTCTGAATTTCCTTCACCCCCTTATCTTGCTTTTGTGCCGCTATGATGAGATCGCGAAGAGTAGGAGTAAGCTCTAGATGAG
The DNA here is from genome assembly GCF_016808335.1 of Panicum virgatum. Lineage (NCBI taxonomy): Eukaryota > Viridiplantae > Streptophyta > Magnoliopsida > Poales > Poaceae > Panicum > Panicum virgatum. Next base: position 47,989,337 of record NC_053139.1, read on the forward strand.
CTAATGAGCCATGTGGTACAATGCTTAAATTCAGCTTTTCCATTTCAAAGCAAAGAGATTCGCTTAATGGTATAGCTGAGATGCAATGACAGTGGGCTTTGCGACTTAGCGCATCGGCCACTACATTTGCCTTGCCAGGATGATAATGCACTTCGAGTTCATAATCTTTAATCAACTCAAGCCATCTTCTTTGACGCATGTTCAAATCAGCTTGAGTGAAAAGGTATTTGAGACTCTTGTGATCCGTATAGATGTTGCATAATGAACCTAAAAGATAGTGTCGCCAGATCTTCAGAGCATGAACCACAGCTGCTAATTCAAGGTCATGCGTGGGATAGTTTTCTTCATGACGCTTGAGTGATCGAGATGCATAAGCAATCACTCGGTTCTCCTGCATCAGAACACAGCCAAGTCCTGTGCCCGAGGCATCACAGTAGACATCAAAAGGTTTTGTAGTGTCCGGCTGGGCCAAGATTGGAGCAGAAGTGAGAAGTGTTTTCAATTTCAGGAAAGCTTCCTCACATTGATTACTCCAATAGAACTTGACACCCTTTTTTAGAAGTTTAGTCATCGGCTTCGCAACTCGGGAGAATTCTGGAATAAATCGTCGATAATACCCAGCTAAACCCAAGAAACTGCGGATTTCCGGGACTGAAGTTGGGGCTTCCCAATCGAGTACATCTTGTACTTTACTGGGATCCACAGAGATGCCCTCAGCAGATATGACGTGACCGAGGAATGGTACTTCCTTCAGCCAGAAGTCACACTTGCTGAGTTTGGCATAAAGCTGGTGCTCTCTCAGACGCTGAAGTACGATGTGAAGATGCTGGGCATGTTCTTCCTCATTCTTGGAGTAGATCAAGATATCATCAATGAAGACCACGACGAACTTGTCTAACTCCGGCATGAATACCGAATTCATGAGGTACATGAAATAAGCTGGAGCATTGGTTAATCCGAAAGACATTACCAAATACTCGTAAAGACCATAACGAGTAGAGAAAGCTGTTTTTGGTATATCCACCGGTCTGATTTTGATTTGATGATAACCAGAGCGTAGATCTATTTTTGAGAATACTTTAGCTCCAGCTAGTTGATCAAAAAGAATATCAATACGAGGAAGTGGATATTTGTTTTTGATGGTCACTGCATTCAGAGGTCGGTAATCCACACATAACCTCAAACCGTGATCTTTCTTCTTTACGAACAGAGCCGGGCAACCCCAAGGTGAGGTGCTCGGTCGAATAAAACCTTTATCCAGCAACTCTTGTAGCTGGATTTTTAATTCAGCTAACTCACTCGGAGTCATTCGATATGGCCTTCGAGATATGGGCGCTGTGCCAGGCTGTAACTCAATGACAAACTCAATATCCCGATCGGGCGGCATGCCTGGCAAGTCCTCCGGAAACACATCGGGGTATTCACAAACCACTGGAATTACCTCTAGGATTTTCCCCTCAAGATGGTATATGACAGTGGCTGGAATTGCATGCTGGGAAAGATGAATTTCCATAGAACCATATGTGGGGGAGTTAATCCGAATGACCCGAGAAGAAGTATCAAGGATAACACAGTGTTCCTTCATCCAATTCATTCCAAGTATGATATCTATCCCTTGGCTTGGAAGGACAATGGGCTTAGTTTGGAAGATTTTTCCACCCAATTCAAGGGACACACTCGGAATTATTCGATGGGTGTGCAACCGTGCACCCGGTGTACAAATAGCATAAGGTCTTTTTATTTGAATTTCTTGCAAGTGGAGTCGCTCTACGCATGCTTGACTGATAAAGGTATGGGATGCTCCCGAATCAAATAGCACAGTAACAGGGCAGTGATTAACGGAGAACGTACCCGCCATCACTTGGGTGCCCTCCGGAACTTCCTCCAGAGTAGTGTAGTTCACACGACCAGTCTTGGCAGGTACAATCTTCTTTTTCTGATCCTTCTGGCTGGAACCTTGACTCAGTGTTGGAGTCTTGTAGATGTTCTGCCGAGGTGGCAGACGGCAGTCTCGTGCAAAGTGCCCCAGATTACCACAATTGTAACAGGGGTAGTTGTTGGGGCGTGGAGCTTGTAACATTAGGGGTCTCTGCTGCTGTGTCGGGAAACGAGGTACCCACGGCTGCTGTTGCTGGGGTGGCCTAGCGACCCAACGGCCCTGCTGTGGAGGACGGTTTGAAGCCTGCTGATTCCCTTTCGGAACCAGCTTGTATTTCTGGGGTGCATTGCTGGAGGATCCAGCAGGTGCCTTTCTCTTCTTGTCAGCTTTGTGTGCCAGCGTGGCATCTTCCTGCGTGATGGCCTTATTATCCAGATCAGTAAAGTTGTTGCACGTGGTGAGAGCTAGCTTGTCTTGAAGCTTTGTGCTGAGTCCCCTTCTGAAGCAATCCTGCTTCTTCTCATCAGTATCCACATGAAAACCGCCGTACTGAGATAGCTGATTGAAGGTTTGAGCATATTGCAGCACGGTGTTAGTCCCTTGCTTCAGGGCTAGGAACTCTGCCATCTTTCTCCTCATCAAACTGGTAGGGATGTGGTGTGCTTTAAAAGCTGCCACAAATTCATCCCAGGTGAGACGTGTACCAGCGGGAAGTAGAGCCTTGTGATTGACCCACCATATTTTCGCAGGTCCCCGCAGCTGTTGCGCCGCAAAGGCGGCTTTGTCCATCTCTGTGCAATTGAGGATGCTGAACTTATCCTCAATGGTGCGAATCCAGGCATCAGCCTCAAGGGGATCATCGGCCTTATGGAACAGAGGTGGCTGGGTGGCCAGAAAACCGACATAGTCAGTTTCTGCTGGTGCTAGCGGGGGAGCATGTCGACCTCTGCCGGCATTGACTTGGGCTTGCACCAGTTGCCTTATCAACTCCGTCTGCTCGTTGCGGTCTGCGATAAGAGCTGCAACAGCTTGAGCCAAAGAGGGAGGTTGTTGGGGCAGTGCCTCGTGATTGTCATCGTCATGGTTATCACCCATCTGCAAAAATAATCATTCCCCTGGTTAGCCATTTCGCTAGCAAGACTAATCCATGCAAGTAAAGAATGTGCATATATAATATGAACACACGGCATGAATCATTTCTCTCGCGAGATGGTTCACCAAGGAAATTAAATTTTACTTGCTTCGGTTGAAACCGTCTCACTCAACAATTTCCGTCCAGAGTAGTTCTAACGTATGCAATACTAAACCTCGCTCAACAATGCTTCAGATTCGAAGACGATCAAAACACAACTCAAATCTGAAATTTCACACACTGACAGAAAAAAAATTATTACGGAAGTAAAATTTTACAATAAGCAGCCACGCTGCTTCAGCTAGAACAAGGTTCAGTACAAACCAAGCCGTGCTACGGCAACAAACTAACATGGGAGAAGGGTTCACAAACGACCCTACAACACACCACTACGGGGTCTTACACGACCCGGCTACACACCACACTAGGAGGGTTATCCTACATGACTCGAACTACTGAGCCACAAAAGAATTCTCAACCCAAGGTTAGCCTAAAGCTCTATGTTGGTCATCCTACCCAACTATCCTACAGTAAGGCTACACTGCAAGGGGAGAATCAACACTATCCATCCACGTCCTCACGGAGTCCCAGGTCCCGACTCGACTCCAGACACTCCCTCGATCTCCTCAGGGTCCTCTTCCTCTTCTTCTTCTTCTGGCTCCTCCTCTGCTGCATCAGCCTCCATCTCTGCTGCTGCCTGCACCTGAGCCTGGGCGTCCTCAATCCACTCCTGGGCCTGCTGAAGCTGCCCCTCAAGGTGCTGCACCATCTGAGTCCTGTTCTCTAACTCCTCCTGCAACTCCTGAATCCTGATCTTCCTCGCTCTAGACTTGGCCTTCAGGGTCTTGATCTTGTCCTGGGTACCAATCATGTGCTGCTCATGGAGGTGAGCCTCTCGAGCCTTGCTCCTGCATATCGCATTCTCCTCATGAAGCTGCTCATACATGTTGCTCAAAGCTGAGGAGTAGCTGAACGAGAGTGCTGTCCTGACGTTGTAGTCGGGCATCATGTAGTTCAGGTTGCGGTTCACCCGATCTGTATAGGCCTGAGTGGTCTCATCCCTCAGAGGAAACACACTGTAAGGAGTATATATCACCTCTGCATTATGCTTCTCTGAGAACTCCTCAATAGCCTTCCTAGCTGCAATCTCCCAGGAATCTGCCAGCTTCCTACCATAGACAGTGAGCTGCCACGAGTCCCAATCCAAGCGAGCGGGGCAAGCAGGAATCTTCACGATCATCTGACAGCGCTCGGTGCCCAGCAAGCTAGACTCGTGTCCGGAGTACTGTGGGGGCTCAGTGTAGTCAAACGCCCTGAGCATCTGCCACAGCAGACGAGGAAAGTGGCCGGTGTGGAGGGCATTGGAGTGCGCCCAACCCTCAGCGTCCACGATCACGTGCGTGAAGCTAGCCATCTGTAAGAACATATAGCGCTAACGTAAGTGACAGTTTTCAAAAGAAACAGGTTTAAACTTGGCAACGCAACACAAATAAATTTTGAAGAACACATAGTAAAAACATGGTGATCCAAATAAATTTCTGTGAAGCGCAACCGAAGGTAACAAAAATAAACAACAACTCAGGAATGCAAGATGCATGCCACGTTCTAGCGTTTCTCACCCAAACAAGTACCAAAATATGGTATACGAGAGCAATCGGTGGCACAATTACGTTCTCTCCCTATATATAGACTAGTCGTTCCTACGATCAAGGATGTTATAACGCGCTTACGTGGTTAGTTTCCTGCAGAAGAACACAGAGACAGATATAATTATCCATTTCTGGACCCTTCGTGCCAGCACACACGAACGGCCCCCATGTGTCCTACGCCACACGGGTAACGCATATGCAGTTTCCCACATATTCACACATACATTACCATCCACTATAGAGATGGCACCCAGACGTTCGACGCTGAATGGGCAGCGCTGCATACGTCATAACAATGTATTCACTTCCCGTACACTCGCCTTACGGGACATCCAAGGGTAGACGTGTCCCAAGGGTCACGGTCATGGCCAACCGCATGACAGGTTTACATCTCGTAACATTGCCTTACGAAATGGCCGTGATCATAATCACACGACATGAAATCCGCACTCCATATCAGGCGGCAGATAGCGACAGGCTCATTTGAATTGAGCCTTATCACCTCCTCGTATGCTCATCATACGGGACCCGCGCATGTATGAAACACGTGGGCTATTCTAAGGACTACCAGAATGCTTACCTTGCTTACCTTAACGAAGGTGCGTCGTTACCGAAATAAGGTTTAACAAAAAGTAAAAGCTGGAAGTGCTTGAATAAAATAGATACTTAGTTGCCACCTAACTTATACAACATAATTAGGGCATACGAACTATCTATTCTATTCCTTAGCGCATCTAGCGTCAACTTTTCGAAAACCCGAAATCGTTGCAAGGTAATCACCCCAGTGCAATTTAGAGCTCTGATGCCAGCTGTAGCAGCACCGTCCAAATTAAACCGGCTTAAATGCACTAACCATCATCTCAATACTTAATCCAGTTACTGTGCACTTAAAACGGTGTAACCTGACAGGCTGTCGGGTAAAATCCCGATTAAACTACTGTACTCCAGGATCACAATTGCACTTAGACCCGTACGAAGACGAGCACAGGTGTTACCAGCATACAGAAATCTTCAAATTAAATTACAACACCAGTTTTACATAAAAGTCTTAAATACAAACAACAGAGTTCAAACGCACAGCGGAAGTTTAAAACTGAGTTCGAAATACAATACGATAGCTACGACGACGATAAAAGGTGAGCTCCACATCCTGCCCACCGATGTGACGCCAACCTGCCCAATCTTCACGGGGAAGACGGGGCCCACTCGACGGTCCAACCTGGAGGAAGCGGCTGTCCAATCCAGGATGCACAGATCTCCTCGAAGTCCGCAGGGACACAACCTGCTCAGAAGGGTTACAACAACAACCCTGAGTATACTAATACTCAGCAAGGCTTACCCGACTCTGGGTATACTTAGCCCATTACCTAGACATGCAAAGCTTTTTGGCTCTGGAGTTCTTTTGCTGAAAAGCTGCTAGAAGTGAATCCTTACTTTCAATATTTTAGCACCATTTAGTATACCAAGTATTACAAAGTTCGCCTAGTCATCTAAAGCACACATGGTGGAACAGATTATCTTTTAGTAACTTCCGAACCAGTCTTTTCCATCCCGTTTTCAATTCAACTTCTTACTACGATGTGACAAAGTGACCAAGGTTCTCTTAACCGAGAGAGACGGCGAATCGATCCGATTTAACCTTGCAAGGTGGACCTAACTCACACGACACGCGTAAACCCCGTCGGGCCACACACGTCAATTGTTCCCATCATCACCCCGACGTCTGAATCACGCCTGCCAAAACCCGGGTGAAGGGTCCCTCACAGCGAACTCCCAGAGAACTAGGAGGCGACATACACTCCCACACCCGCCATCATTCCACTCCCAGAGTAGCAGGTCGCGATTCAAAGTATCGTTGCAAATCAGGTAATTAGCTTACCGGTTTCGACTACCTCCTACTTCCGGCATGTGGTTAGTATTGTTCAAACTCAGTCATCACTGCCAACAACGGAACGGTCCTCAATCGACACAGGCGGAGATTTCTTTTCATCCATTCTATACCATTAATCCAACTCACTTCCGCCCGGTCTCCAATTCTCTTACTCAACAAAACATTTCAACGCCAAGGCTAAGGGATCAAGATCCTAAACTCGCGAGTGACAGTAATCACTCGACTTCTACCGAAATCCTATTTAGCAAAGCATTTCTATCGACACCTGCATACTAGTATAGGCCCACGGTACCAAGGGAAAACATGCATACTGTGGTTCCATTCAACTCCTAGAACATAAATGCACAATACTTAATTAAACAATGCATAATTTAAATTATGGTTATGCTCCGGGGCTTGCCTTGCAGGTCAGCGGGGTTAACTAGGTCTCCGGGGGCGTGCTCAACGGCGTCCTCCTGCTGCGCTCCTGCTCGTGGCTCCTGGACCGGCTCAGCAACTAGCTCGTGGACAGCGTCGGTCGTGGCGTCTACACGAATAAAATATGTCATGCAACAGATAGGACACAAAGCAATGCATAAGTGTTTACGATGCGAAACCAAAGCTCAACATTTAGCCTGCAGTTTCCTTCCAAAAACAGCTACTAACTTTAAAATAAATAAAAGAGCATGGCGAGGGCAAACTACAAGCAAAACCCTAACTTGCAAACATGATTTAGCAACACAATGAAACAGCGTAACGTGAAGACAGTAAAGCATGCCACGGAATTTTTCCAACAATGAACGACGATCGAAAGCATTTGTCTTAACCCTAGAAAAGCAAATAAACAACAATTAGATCCACACACTAGCATATAGAACAAGCACCTGAAACTTTTTCAGTGAACTACACATACCAAGAGTAAGCTACTGCAAATTTTTTCATAATTTTTAGAGCCATGGAACTACCTACAATAATTAAACTAGGTTTAACGCAAACTGAATTTTCACCACAGAAAAAGTAACAAAATACAGGCACAAGTATTTTTCCTCAGAAGCTTGTGATTTTAGAAACCTAACAAAATTGGGTTTGCAATTTTTGGATTTTTCTACAAATTTACACGGATTTTTAAAGTTTCAGTTAAATTAAGAAATGGAAAACAATAAAAGGGGGGGCTGACAGCCGGGCCCCACAAGTCAGGGAGCCAGGCCCGCCCCCTCCCCTGCTTTTGCCCGCACGCGAGCGCCAGGCGCCGGTCGGCGTGGCCGCGGCGGCAGCGCAGCCGCCAGCCCGCAGCTCGCCGGCGGCGGGGGCCAGCCCGGCTGCGGCCAGGGCCTCCCAGCGGCGGGGCCGGCGCCGGGCGGAGCAAGGCGGCGCAGGGGGCTAGAGCGGCGGCTCGCGGCGGCGCAAGCGGGCAGGAGCGGCGGCGCGGGGTCAGCGCGGGCGGCGCGCGGCGTTCCGGCGGCGGCGAAACTCGGCGGCGGCGGGAGCGGGCTGCGTGAGCCTCGGGAAGGCACGACGGCCCTAGGGCGCGCGGCAGCGGCGAGGGGCGGCGCCCAGGGAGAGCCGGCGGCGGCGCGGGCGGCGGACGGCGCGTTCCGCGGCGGCGCGGCAGCGATTCGAGGGCGGCGCAGAGCGGATTCGGATAGGGAGAGGGTCGGGGAGTGAGCTAGGGTTGCGGCCGGGCTCACCGTGGATCGATTTTGCGCGGAGGAAGGCCGGAAGGGGGTCGTCGTCGTGAGGGGCGAAGCTCGGAGCGGAGCTTGACAGAGGTCGACAATGGTGGCCGCGGTCTGGAGCTCGGTGCTAGGCCGATTCGGCCGGGAAACAACTCAATCAGGCACGGGATGAGGCGGAGGAGGTGGAGGGCAAGGTGAAATGGGGTTCGGGAGGATCAGGGCGCAAGGAACGACGGCCGGGCGATGAACGACGGCCGGCGCTGCGCGTGACGAGCTAGGGTTCGCTCAGTCCGCTTGCTGCGCGAGGAAGGGGAACGGGATGGATTGCACTGGAAGCCTCTCGACCTAGCGAGGAGAAGAGCGGCACTCGGACGACGAGGATCGCCGGGATGAACGACGCGTGGAGTCGCTCGCCGGCGTTCAGTCGCCGGTATGGGCGCGGGCGTGCACAGTGCCGAGCACTGCAGTTCCTCTGCTCACTCGTTGACGATTTCTAACTCGATTTTTGACCAAATAAAACTCCAAATTTCATATAACAACTTGAAATTTGGCCAAAATAAAAGTTGGAGAGGATTAAAAGATCTACAACTTTCATTTTGGGCGGAAGTTGATTTGGAGCTCAGATCAAGGACAAAAACGAGATCGAACACAGCTAAGTAGATGTTTACTAAGCAAACACGATTAGCGTTAACGACGAATTTGAGTCCACGATTAGCGAGTTAACTCGTGATTAGCGAGACAATTAACACAGGGGTATTACAATCGGCTCCCACTCAAGAAGGGGTTTCGGCCGTTTCAGCAACCAGCACGCCAGATGAAGGCCGAAGTCCTAGAGGAAGTCAAGAAAGAAATAGAAAAGATATTAGATGCTGGGTTCATCAGGCCGTGCCGGTATGCAGAATGGATCTCTAGTGTGGTGCCGGTGCAAAAGAAAGATGGCCGATGGCGTGTCTGCGTCGATTTTAGAGATCTCAACAGAGCAACTCCGAAGGATGAATACCCGATGCTTGTTGCAGAGACATTGATCAACGCCGCTGCTGGCCACAAAATGATGAGTTTCATGGATGGTAATGCTGGTTACAACCAGATCTTCATGGCCCCGAAAGACGTGAACAAGACCGCGTTCAGAGTACCAGGCGCAGTTGGCTTGTTCGAGTATTTGGTTATGACCTTTGGACTGAAGAACGCCGGTGCAATGTACCAACGTGCTATGAATTACATTTTCCATGATCTCATCAGCAGATTGGTAGAAATCTACATTGATGATGTTGTGGTCAAGTCCAAATCGGCTGGGGGGCATCTAGAAGATCTGCGCCAAGTTTTAGAACGGACTCGAAGGTTTGGGCTCAAAATGAATCCAAAGAAGTGTGCCTTCGGTGTATCGGCCGGTCAATTTCTGGGATTCCTGGTGCATGAACGGGGAATCGAGATCGGCCTAAAGAGTCAAGAAGCTGTGAAGGCGATGAAACCACCTACTACGAAGAAAGAATTACAGAAACTCATCGGTAAAATTAACTTTGTCAGGCGATTTATTTCTAATCTGTCTGGACGCATTGAGCCGTTTATGGGTTTAGTGAAGATCAAATCCGATGATGAGTTTTGCTGGGGGGTAGAACAGCAACGAGCTTTCGATGAAGTCAAGGAATATTTGTCAAAGCCTCCAGTATTGGTTCCTCCTCAGCATGATAGGCCATTTTATGTGTACCTGTCCGTGGGTGACACTTCTATTGCTTCGGTGTTGGTTCAGAAGCATGATGGCCAGGAGAGGGTGGTTTTCTACCTCAGCAGACGCATGTTAGACGCCGAGACCAGGTACCCTGAAATCGAGAAGCTTTGCCTTTGCTTATACTTTACATGTACAAAGCTTCGTCATATTTTGCTCTCGGCGGAAACAATTGTTATATGCAAATCGGATGTCATAAAGCACATGCTGTCGGCTCCTGTCCTGAAAGGCCGACTTGGAAAATGGATGTTTGCATTGTCAGAATTCAATATTCGATATCAACCTGCAAAAGCAGTCAAGGGACAAGCACTGGCGGATCTTGTTGCGGACAGGATCAGTACTGATATTGCTGTGGTATTTTTTCGTGCTTGGGCTATGTTCTTTGACGGATCGGCTTGTGATGATGGGTGCGGCGTGAGAATTCTGTTGGTCTCGCCTCGTGGGGCGACTTATTCCTTTTCCATCAGAGTGACTGCCCCATGCACCAATAATTTGGTGGAATATGAAGCCGTTCGCAAAGGGATGGAACTACTCCTTGAAGCTGGAGCAGAAACGGTGGAAATTTTTGGGGATTCAAAGTTGGTGATTTCTCAACTTACGGAGGAATATGGATATGAGAGCGAGGCTCTTTTCCCAATATGGGTGCAATGCCGTGAGTTGATGTCACAATTTAGGTACATCAATTTCCACTGGATACGCAGGACTCTGAACAATGAAGCCAATGATTTGGCACAGATGGCTTCCGGATACAGGGAAGCAGCCGATGGAGTCGACGTGGAGGTTCAATTTCTTGAACCCGGAGACTGGAGAGCCGATATCTTCAATTACTTGAAGGATTCAGCTCGGGGGGCACCCAGAAGGATAAGACTCAAGGCCATGAAGTATGTTCTGATAGGGGATGACATGTTCTACAGGACCTTGGAAGGACTACTGCTCAAATGTCTGGAGCCTTCGGAGTCAAATCGGCTCTTGCATGAGGTTCATGAAGGAGCCTGCGGTATGCACCAATCGGCTCATAAGATGAAATGGTTGATTAGGCGATCGGGTTATTACTGGCCCACTATGCTTGAAGATTGTTTCAAACATTACAAGGGATGTCAAGCATGTCAGAGGTTTGGCAAAATTCAGATAGTGCCAGCATCAGTGATGAATCCTATCATCAAACCCTGGCCATTCAGAGGTTGGGGCATGGACATGATTGGACAGATCAACCCGTCGTCTAGCAAGGGTCACCAATGGGTCTTAGCTGCCACAGATTATTTCACAAAGTGGGTAGAGGCAGTGCCCATGAGGTCAGTAGCATCAAGAGATGTGATCAGCTTTGTCAAAGAACACATCATTCATAGATTTGGGATCCCTCAGACCATTACGACCGATGGAGGATCGGTCTTTATATCAGAGGAGTTCAGAAAGTTTGCCGATGACATGGGGATTAAGCTGATCAGATCATCTCCGTATTATGCCCAAGCTAATGGACAGGCTGAAGCATCCAACCAGAGCCTTATCAAGCTCATAAAAAGAAAGATCGATGAATATCCTAGGCGCTGGCATGAGGTGTTATCAGAAGCTTTGTGGGCATATCGTATTTCGTGTCATGGGTCCACCAAGACGTCGCCGTACCATCTAGTCTACGGCCAGGATGCTGTGCTACCTTGGGAAATCACGGCTGGATCAAGGCGTGTTGAGTTTCAGAATGATCTATCTGCTGAACAGTATGCAGCCTTGATGAACAATAATGTGGAGGACCTGACAGAGCTAAGGCTTTGGTCGCTGGAGAAAATCAAAGAGAACAAAGCTAAAGTTGCCCGTGCATACAACAAGAAGGTCAAGCCTAAGGATTTTCGAGTTGGAGATTTGGTTTGGGAGGCGGTATTGCCATTGGGAACTAAAGACAAGAAGTTTGGTAAATGGTCTCCAACTTGGCATGGGCCGTATAAGGTTGATCAGGTTTTGCCTGGGAATGCATACATGCTCGAGGAATTGGACGGCGTCAAGTTTCCTATTGCTGTCAATGGTCAGCATCTCAAGAAGTATTTCCCGAGCATGTGGGAAGGCGAGTAACGGAAAGCCGATGAGATCCATCTGGCTGCAGTGTAATAGGCCAACACGTTGAGTTGGCCGCGCCAAAAAAAAGGAAAGAAAAGAGTCATGAAAGGCAAACACGTTGAGTTGGCCGGTAAAAAAAAAGAAAATCATGACAGGCCAACACTTTGAGTTGGCTAGTGAAATATATGAAAAGCGAACAGCCGATGTGTGACCATCGACTTAAGATGTTTTTAAAGGACAGTTACAAATCTCAAGTTAACAGGCGGTGCTAATTCTCTCTTGAGCCTATCTACTGGTTCAGGAATTCTTCTATGGCGTGGATGGCTTCAGTACGGACGGCATCTGCTCGTGCTATAATTGCTTCGTCATCCTTGTCATCGCCTGTGACTATCTGCCGACTCAAGGTGCTGATTTCTGCAAACTCTGCTTGTATCCGCTTGGCTATTTCCTGGGTTTCTTGTTTGGAGTTTGCAATGGAGATTTCCTCGGCCTGGATGAGTTCTTTGGTGGTGCGGACCTTTTCTTCGAGTTCCGCCAGTTCTTTCTTCAGGAGGTCGAGTCGGTTCATGTTGGCAGACACGTCAGATTTGATATCTAGAGTTGCCTTCTTCTGGTTGAGGGCCTTGCACTTTTGGGTAATATCAGCTTTCAGAGAAGCTTGAGAGCGACGCGCTTTCATCCTTTCTTGTGCTTTACTGACTTCTATCCGAAAGAATGGAAGATTGCTGGCTGACCAAAGCTTGATTTGCAATGGCTCTGGGAGTTGGGATTCTATTTGTTCGAAGATGTTCTTTGTTTTGCTGGAATCGTCAACTAGAGCGGTGATTGGAGCAGATAGAAGATGTTTGATAAGTTGAAGCTGATGTGTCAAGTTAGCCGATTGCTGCAGAGATAATGTTTCTGCTCCAGGGACAATCAGACCCATTGATGCTGGGTCGAAGGAAAGTAAGCCTGAAATGTCAAAGCTCTATGGACATCTCTGGAGTTAGAACAATATGCATTTATGAAAGCTATCGGCTGATTCAGAATTGGTTTTATAATGTCACCTGTTCTGGAGAAGAAGTGTTGGTCGATTCAGGAGCAATCGTCCTATCAGAGCTGGTGTTAGCGTCAAGAGCCTCGACTGTATCAGCTGGTTCTTCACTTGTATCCATCAGTGCATCGAGAGTTGCAGCCGTCTCATGTTGATTCAGGCCTTCTACATTGGAGGTTTCTTCAGCTGCATCCTGGAAATAGAATTACAGTCAACCAGAGCATATATGTCTGAAATAAAGAAGAAGGTTTTGAAAGATAAGTTACCTGGTTGGTGTTGGACTCTGATGGACTCGGAGATGCTGGTGCTGGTTTCTTGATCACTCGCCTTGTGATCATCTTCCTTTTCTTGGTCAAGACTCGGGGGGCAATGCTTGCAGAAGTTTGTCTTCGCTTGGAAGCCGACTGGAGTAAGTCTGGCTGGACAGTCATTATCACTTTCTTCATTGGTGGTGATCCTTTGCAGAAGAGTACATTAGGAGCAGTTGGAAGGAAGTGAAATGGCTCCCCAGTGCTGGTCATGGGTTCTGGACCATCTTGTTGCTGCCGATAGGATGAACAGGTTTAGCCAAGAGAAAGGGATAGAGGACTTAGGAGGAATAAAATGCATAAATTTAGTACCTCTTCCTCGAGGATTACATATTCAGGATCGATTTGCTGCAGTCGAGGACCTAGAGCTTTTCTGAAGACATGAGTTCTCCACATGTTCCACCAAGTATCAAAGCCGATTGATGAGGAGATAAAGGACAGGTCGGCTGGTATTGGGATGTGGAGGTCATCAAACATGCTGTAGCATCTTGAACTGGTGAGGCCATCAGGCAGATCGGCTCTGCTCTCCACCAAGTGGTGAATATGGAAGTGGGGAGGGACCTGTCCCAAGCCAAATTGCCGAGCTGCTATGACTGGCTGGTAAGATTCATAGCCTGGCTTGATAATTCTATTAGAAGTGTTGATGCCAACAGGGAGGAAGCTAGGTCGAATCATCAAAGAGTACATATGCCGAGTGCTGTCGTCATCGGCAAAGCTATCTAGTCTGAAGACAATTGGGTTCTCAAAAGATTCAGATTCAGTAAATGGGAAATATAGGGGATTATCTAGTCCTTTGTAGAAGACTTTGAACCAGTTTGCTGCGTCTGCTGAATTCAGTTTACTGCCGGGGAGACTGAACAAAGCTTGGCCATAACTAGTACATCTAATTGGTTTACCATTCTCATCAGGAAAGGAGTTCTTGGTTAGGCTTTGGAAGTTGGGAATATGGTGCTGGAAGTACAGTTGTGCCCACAACTGAATGAACCACCAAGGGCCTCCAGTTCTCAGTTTCTTGTGGTTGAGCAAGTTAGATGTCATTAGATGGAGATATCTGTATGTTTCTCCAAGAAACAGTTTGCCTAGGCCGGTGTGATTACCATGGGCCAGATGGTAGGCCAAGGGGAGATAGTTCTTAGTTGGAGCTAAAGAAGGACCATAGAAGATGAAGTGCTCTAGCCAAAGATTTAAGAAGGCTGTGTGTTCCTTCTCAGTCACTGGACCTTTTGTTTTCATGTGCTGACTCATGTAAGTACCCCAGTTTGTGCAGTTGACTTTGGAAGATAGTTTGAAGGGGACTTCTGTCATTTTGTGAGCAGCAGGATTAGGAGAGCTAATGTCTTGTCCAGTGATCATGGTTACATCTAGCAGAGTAGGAGTCGTGGGTCCATGACCAAAGAGGAAACAATTCAGAGCATCAGACCAGAAATAGCCGATGGTTTTCAGAAGATTTTCATCTTTGTCAAGGGGTGACAGTGATAAACTAAGTGCATGGGCTATGTTCAAATCTTGCCATAAGGGCATGTGAGCTTTTGCTACTCTGTTGTACCATGTAGTCCAGCTCTCAGGTGGATTAGGCCAGGCTCTTATGCAGTCGGCCCAGAGGTTCAAATCAATGTTTTGACTCACAAAAGGGATTCTATTTGCTTCACAAGGGATCAAATCTATGGGGTTTTCATGGGTTTGTGGGCCAAGACAGAAAGATTTTGGATTAGAGGGATGCGGCAAAAGGATGTCTGACACCTGAAGTTCAGAGATTCAGAAGCATACGTATGGTGTCATGTTTCAGAATTTTAGTTTCAGAAGCTTGGTAAGCTGAAGAAAATTAAAGGTTTGGGCCGAATATTACCTTCAGGCCGCAGATTGCCGTATCATCGGTTGCAGAGCTTGTCGTCCGAGTTGCAGAATCTGCCATGGTACAGATCTGTTGGCTTAGGGTTTGCTTGCTGTGGGCTCTGATTCAAATTCCAGCTGCTTGGAGGGTTCTTGCTCGGATTTGTAGAGCTTGGTTTTTGAATTGCACTCGGATTTGAGGGTTCGTCGAGTTCAGTTCAGACTGGAAGTATTATTCTTCTACGGGTTGCTTCTAGTTTGAATTTCGTCGGCTCTTGGATATTTATGGAAGCCTGATGCGTTGCCATCGGCTTTTTGGAAGGTAGATGAAGACACGAAATTGAAGGAACTCGATTTCATTAAAAGAGTTCATTACAAGGAAAGCCGATTTTACAAAGGAATCAATCCTTCGGCTTTGAGGTCCTATTCTTACAATGCTACCTACATCTACCAGTCGTAGGTGTCTGAACACCTACGGCGCTTCGGGCTTCGTGGTGGTGTGTCTCCGCCGTCGTCGTCATCATCGTTGTCGTCGCTGCTGCCATCGCCGCTGTCATCAGCGCTGCTGCTGCTTCGTCCGCCGCCGCCGCTGCTTCCTTCTTCGCTCCCCTCCGAGGGGGCCTTGAGGAATTGGTGGGGGTTTCCTTCCGCTACCGTGTCGTCACTGGAGGAAGAACCGATCTCTTCAGAGGAGTCGGCTCCTTCCCAGGAGAAGGCATCGTCTTCGCCGCTCTCCAGTTCCTCCTGGAATAGGAACTGGAGGTCTTACTCTCCATCAGTTATGGGCTCGTCCTCCTCAGAGGCGACCCCGAAGTCGAACTCCTCTGCGTCCCAGTGCAGAGGAGCCAACGCCTCGTAGGCCGCTGTCGGGTCCCACTCGGGGGTCGGCTCTCGGCTCTCCGGGATGGAGTCGATGGAGGAGGCCGAGAGGGAGGAAGAAGAAGAAGAAGGGGAAGAGGAAGAAGAAGAGTCTCCAAATGAGTTGGAGCCGGAGGAGGAAGAGATGGCCATGGCTGTTGGAGGATTAGGGTGGTTTCTGTGCTACTGGCTTTAGGAAGAAGATGGAATTTTGCTGTGAAGAAGAGCCGATGCAGAGGGAGGTTAAATAGTAAAAAGATAGAAGTTGGATCGGCAGTTTCACATTCTACGAGGAGCTAGTTGCAGAGATGTTGCGTCTTCCTTGGTGGTTACAGTGTGTTTAATGAGCATTAACGGGAAGATGAAGCGATGGATTGGTTTTGGAATTATCATTTCCAAAACCAGGGGGGCATGTGTTATCGCCATAAATTAACAATGTTAATTTATGGGCCGAAAGCAAGATGGGCTTAAAGCAAAAGATTGAGGAAGGCTTGTAAATCGGCTCCTGCGTGAGCATATGGGCCACATTGGCCGTGTATCCTTAGATTTAGTTTAGGGTTAGAGATAGAGTCCAATCGGGACAAGATTAGTTTAGATTGTTTCCCAAGTCTCCGGAATACAAATATGTACCCTTTGTTATTCATGAAAGAGAGCGTCATCACGACTCGCAAACAACAACTCTCGGCGCATCGCCACCCCTAATTCTAGGGTTTCATCCAAGTAAGTGCCATGCTGCCCTGATCGCTTCTTGCGATCTGGGCAGCGTAGTTCTTGCTTTTACCTTGGTATTACTCGTACTGAAGCGTTTTTGATGGCGAGTAATGCTAGTTATCCTGATGTTCGTAGCATGGCTTTTAGTAGATCTGTTGTGCTTCATTGCTTATCATCTACGAATATCACGTTGTTTCTATGCTGTCGCGTTTCAATCTTATGCTAGTTCTTGTTGCATAGAATTAGTCACACAGAGGCAACACCCTGCTTCTTTTAAGTTTAATAGATCTGATCTGTTCTGGTTTGCTCTTATCTTAGGAGTTGGCGTAATATCTGCTAGGTTAGGCCTTGCAAACGGATTGAACGATCCGGTGGCGTAGTAGATGCTTTATCTTAGCCTTAATAGGGATTGTTCCGGGAATCAGCTCTTGCTAGTTCTTAGGCCTCTGTTTTGGGTTGTGGTTCAGTTATCTGTTACGTTTATTAGGCCTAGTCACGTGTAGGATGTTCCGATCTAGCAGTGAAGCTTTTACCATCGTGGATTAGATTAGTTAGATTTAATTGAAGCAGCTTTACAGTTATTTGCTTACTTCATCGACATCTGGATAGTTACAGATCCAATCTGACACCGGGACTCGATCGGCTCTTTAAAGCCGATGCAAGAGTCGTCCCGGGGAGCCGACCACGGCTCAGACTTACGTTTACACGTGTCTTTGTATGCAGGAAACTGTTCGGAGCACGTCTGCACCCTCCTGATCGGGTATAGGTCAGGTGGCACGCTCGGTTTTCCACAAAACCTCCGGGCGCGTGACGGAATTGCGGGCCGTCGACGAGGGAGCAGTGCCTGCCAGCGCCCCAGCAACCTCCCAGCTCTCCGTGTTGCCGGTCGCCGCTCACCGGTGGGTTTCGGCTGACATCACAAATCAATTTTTGCACAACATCAAAGTTGTAGATCTTGAAAAGTTGAACAACTTTCATGTTGGGCACTTTTTCATTTGAGCCCTAGTTTAAAAGTTATCTTTGTTTCACAGTTAGGTCCCTAGAATTTTTTGAAATTGCAAACCAGTCCACTTCTTCTTCCTCCTGCCTGCCTCTCTGTTTTGCTCTGGCGCCGGCAGTCTGCGCCGCGCCGCCCGCTGCTTAGGGCCGTCTCTAGGGCCACCTCCTGCTTCTGAGCTTCCCCACGCGTCGCGCCCGAGCCTCACCACCGCTTTTGCCTCGCGCCGTGTCCTCTTCTCTCCTTGCCACGCAGCACCGAGCGCCCGCCGGCCGCCACCTCGCCGTCGCCGTGGCAAGCCCAAATCAGAGCCACAGCTCTCGATCTTTCGTGTGCATGAGCACTACAAAAACCCATGCGAGCTGTTTCCCTCGTTCTTTTACTGTTTCCCCGTCCCCAGACCCCAGAACGCCGCCGCCGTCCACTTGAACGCTGGCGAGCATAGGCTCACCGTCGACCCGCCTATCCGCAGCCCCTCCGCCCGCGCTGACCCCGTCACCAGCTCCGCCTCACCCTCAAGCAGCTTTTTGGCCGCTCGTCGACCATCGTCCACTAGAGCGCCATCCCCGCCATTGCAGACCACCGCCAGACCGCCGTCCTCCACTGATCCGCCTCCTCTGGCCACCTCTTCGGGAACCAAGGGTACCCAGGGGTGCGGCTTGGACCCCTTTAGCTCCTCCACCCCTAGCCTCGCGGCCGACGACCCCCCTTTCACCAGGATTCGGCCGGCCACCCCTTCTCTATTTTTCCCCACCGGCCAGGGACCTCGGGTTAAAAGGAGCAAAAACCCGGGGGGTTATCTGCATAGCTTAAGACTCATGTGAATAGTGTCAGCAGGGACCTCTTTGTTATTTTGGCTGTAAACTTTGAAATTCCATAGAAATTCAGAGAAAAATCAGAAAAATGCAAATCTTGATGTTTTGGAATCCTCATGAAGAGATCTTTGCAATAGAATCATAATATGATGGGTGTTAGTTGAAAGATTTTGCTGTAGAAGTAGATTTGTGTTACTAGTGCTTAAATGCTAGTTGTTTTTATCTTTTTCTTAACTGATGATGGAAACCATGTATTACTCTCAAATTTTTATGGTGATATGCTCATGTGACCCTAGTGTTGCTATAAAAATGTCGTGGTCATTCCTTCTGTTTATCTATTTCTTTGATTTAATACTTGTTAAGTGAGCTTTAATCATGTTAAATAGTTTACTTGCTTATAAAATACTGGTAATTTTTGTAGAGCCTTGTTTTAGTCATATGTTACTCTCTGTAAAATTTGGGCACCAGTTCATGAGTATAACA
Organism: Panicum virgatum; assembly: GCF_016808335.1. Lineage (NCBI taxonomy): Eukaryota > Viridiplantae > Streptophyta > Magnoliopsida > Poales > Poaceae > Panicum > Panicum virgatum. The sequence continues at coordinate 48,008,347 of NC_053139.1, forward strand.
GAAGCTACAAATGAATCTTCTTAGTTTGCTGTCAGTTTTGTTTTTTTTCAGAATAAATTATAGGTAGATTAAATCTTGAAAAATTTACAGTAGATAAGTTATATCTGTGTCGACCTCCTGTTAAATTTCTAGCTTCTAGGTTGCTCTTGTCTAACCTGTATAAGTCAATCTTGTTCTAGGAGTTGTCTGAAAAAATGATTTGTTCTAATTAAATGGCTGCATGTTTTGGTATGAACTTTACAGGGTAGATCACTCTGTTTACCTCCTGTTTGATGTAATTTTTTATGAATTTACTACTGAATGTGTGCTGAGTTAGGTATTTATTAGCAAACCATGACTTGCATGCTATAGGTACCACTACAACTTGTCTTATGATGTTAGTAAGCTTCTTTTGTGCTGTTGATCATGATGCCTTGTGTAGTTAGAAAAGTTAGTTATCTACTCTATAAACGATTGCCCATATACTAAGTTGTGTTGTTTTTTGTAGACTACGACTTTACCATGAACTAAGCGTGTTTGTAATTTCATCTATTGCATTACATATAGATACGATTGCTCTATCGGACGGAACATACGAGCTGATCCCGAAGTCCGAAGGAGGTGATCACGAAGCTCAAGTGAACGCCGCCGTACTGACTGAAGACCCGGACCAAAGTTCGGAAGAGCCCAAGGCTAACCTAGCTAGCGACTACCGAGAAGGCAAGCCCCGGACATAACCTATATTTCAAATTGAAACCCTAGATGCATGATCCTAGGAACCTATGTACTGAACACTAGACCTGAGTTCGAATAATTGCTAAGCTTATAGGACCGGTAAAAGTCGAGTGATTACCTGTCACTCGCGAGCTCTATAGGAATTGCTTGTTTACTTTCTGCTATCAATATAAGGACGACAGACGGGGTTGTGTTCGATATCATGACCTTGTGTGAGACCCCGTCTGTGTTGATGAACTTGCTAAGGTCGCGGTGTGTGGTAGTGCTGGTTAAGTTTTTGAACGTACTAGCCACATGTCGTAAATATGGTACGCGGTAAGCCTAGTAACCGATTGGACCGGGGAGTGGATATACTGACACTCTCTCTTAGGGATAGGTTTTATTTTTATGTTACACAACACTGCGGCTACAAGGGACAAGGTTGGACCTTGGTGCCCTGTAGTCGGGGAGAGTGTTCCTATCCACAAGCCGGAAAGAAAGGTAAACGGTTGTTTGGGAACGACCCGACGGTGTTCCAAACGTGTGTGTTAGGTCTGCCTGGCCAGGTTAACAAATTCGATTCGAATCGTCTGCTTCTCACAGTTTGGGACTGCTTGATCTCTTTGCCACATAGAGTAATAAGAGCAACATTATTATGATTAATCCTGATGATTGCTTAAAAGTTCTACCCTGGTTGAATAGTAGTTGCTTACATAGAATGGTTAATCAACTAGAATCTTGGAAGCTAAAATTTGAAAGTAAGGACCTACTCTTTATTGCTTTTCAGCAGAAAGGAAAACCAGAGCCTCACAGAACCCAGCATAGTCTAGTTAGGTGGGCTATATATACCCGTTGACGGTTAAGTCTTGCTGAGTATTAGAATACTCAGCCTTGCTGTTGAAACCCTTTTTCAGGTATGAGTTTTGAGGACCAGGTCGCTAGTTTGTCTTAGCCCTGCTCTTTGCCTCCTGGCTGGTCCGTAGAGTGGGATCCGTCTTCGGCCGACAATGACCCTGATGAGTGATACCTTGCTTGGGCTAGCTTGGTATACCTTTGCGACGTGTTGTAGCCATCGTTTTCTCTTTCCGCAGCTTTTCAAACTCTGAACTTAAAGTTATGGTTTGTATAACAGTTTTACTAAGTTTGGTTCTGTAATATTACTTTGAACTGGTTTGTAATAACTTTTATACTTGTGTTGTAAAATTTGTGGTTGTAATATCTCTGGACTCGCCTTCATGCGGGGTATGCTTGTTCGATCCGAGAACCGGTGGTTGTATCGGGACATTACCCGACAGACCAAGAATTGTTCCGTTTGAAGTGCGTTTGTGTCAGTGTTGCCTTTATGGTGACAGCCAGCGCACTTGAGTCGGGATAATTCAGGTGGTTCTGCCACATTCACCGGAGTCTAGTCAGTTGGGCGGGTGCACAGAGTCACCTGCTCATAATAAATCGATGGATGCCCATTTCGGTGTGGTAAGGACTATAATATTTTTTTAAAAATATGTAGGGGGTCCTCTATATGATTTTTCATTCCTACAATATAGTATTCTGTGCCTCCATTCCAACGGGACCGAGAACGCCCGATTTTAGATACTGTAGCTTGAGTTATAGCCTTTAAACTGCACGAGCAAGATATTCGGGGCTCTCAGGCCCTGTCTATTGCCCTACAGGGATGAGCGCCAGATGCATGTTTCCTATGTGGTCCTTCTAGATGTGTGGAACATGTTTGGGCAAAAATCCCTTAGTTTCACCAGAGGCTTGTCGGTTGGGTGGGTGCAACAGAGCCACATGCTCATAATAAATCAGTGAGAACGTAGGTGCCCATTTCGGTGTGGTAAGGACTATTATACTTTTAAAAAAATATGTCAGGGTCCTCTATATGAGTTTTTATTCCTACAAGGTAGTATTATGTGCCCCTGTTCCAACGGGACTGAGAACACCTGATTTTGGATCCTGTAGCATTAGTTATAGCCATTAAACTGCACGGGGAAGGTATTCGGCGCTCTCAGGCCTTGTCTATCGCCCTACAGGGATGAGCGCCAGGTGGATCTTTACTATATGGTCCTTCTAGACGTGTGGAACATGTTTGGGCAAAAATCCCTCAGTTTCATTGGAGGCTAGTCGGTTGGGCGGGTGCAACAGGGCCACCTGCTCATAATAAATCGATGAGAACGTAGGTGCCCATTTCGGTGTGGTGAGGTCTATTATATTTTTAAAAAATATGTCAGGGTCTTCTATATGAGTTTTCATTCCTATATGTAGTATTCTATCCCCCCCGTTCCAATGGGACTGAGAACGCCCGATTTTGGATCCTGTAGCATGAGTTATAGTCTTTAAACTGCACAGAGAAGGTAGTCGGGGCTCTCTGGCCCTGTCTATCGCCGTACAGGGATGAGCGCCAGGTGGATCTTTCCTATATGGGCGGGTGCAATTGAGCCACATGCTCATAATAAATCGATGGATGCTCATTTCGGTGTGGTATGGACTATAATATTTTCAAAAAAATATGTAGTGCTCCTCTATATGATTTTTCATTCCTATAGGGTAGTATTCTGTGCCTCAATTCCAAGGGGACCGAGAACGCCCGATTTTGGATCCTATAGCATGAGTTATATGCTTCAAACTGCACGGAGAAGGTATTCGGGGCTCTCAGGCCCTATCTATCGCACTATAGGTATGAGCGCCACATGGATCTTTCCTATATGGTCCTTCTAGACGTGAGGAACATGTTTGGGCAAAAATCTCTCAATTTCATCGGAGGCTAGTTGGTTCGGTGGGTGCAATTGAGCCAATTGCTCATAATAAATCGATGGATGCCCATTTTGGTGTGGTAAGGACTATAATATTTTCAAAAAAATATGTAGGGGTCCTCTATATGAGTTGTCATTCCTACAGTGTAGTATTTTGTGCCCCTGTTCCAACGGGACCAAGAATGCCTGCTTTTGGATCCTGTAGCATGAGTTGTAGCCTTTAAATTGCATGGGGAAGATATTCGGGGCTCTCAGGCCCTGTCTAGCGCCCTACAGGGATGTGCGCCAGATGCATCTTTCCTATATGGTCCTTCTAGACGTGTGGAACATGTTTGGCAAAAAATCTGGCAGTTACATCGGAGGCTAGTCGGTTCGGTGGATGCAACAGAGCAACCTGCTCATAATAAATCGATAAGAACGTAGGTGCCCATTTCGATGTGGTAAGGACTAATATATTCTTTTAAAAAATATGTCGGGGCCCTCTATATGAGTTTTCGTTCCTATGGGGTAGTATTCTGTGCCCTTGTTCCAACGGGACCGAGAACGCCCAATTTTGGATCCTACAGCATGAGTTATAGCCTTTACACTGCACGGGGAAGGTATTCGGGGCTCTCAGGCACTGTCTATCGCCCTACAGGGATGAACGTCAGGTGGATCTTTCCTATATGGTCCTTCTAGATGTGTGGAACATATTTGGGGAAAAATCCCTTAGTTTCACCGGAGGCTAGTCGGTTGGGTGGGCGCAACAGAGCCACTTGCTCATAATAAATCGATGGATGCCCATTTCGGTGTGGTAAGGACTATAATATTTTTTAAAAAATATGTAGGGGTCCCTCTATATGAGTTTTCAATCCTATAGTGTAGTATTCTGTGCCCCTGTTCCAATGGGACCGAGAACTCCTGATTCTTGATCCTGTAGCACGAGTTATAGTCTTTAAACTGCACAGTGAAGGTATTCGGAGCTCTCAGGCCCTGTCTATCGCCCTACAGGGACGAGCTATAGGTGGATGTTGCCTATATGGCCCCTCTAGATGTGTGGAACATGTTTGGGCAAAAATCTCTCAGTTTCATTGGAGGCTAGTCGATTGGGTGGGTGCAACAGAGCCACCTGCTCATAATAAATCGATGAGAACGTAGGTGCCCATTTCGGTGTGGGAAGGACTATTATACTTTTAAAAAATTATGTCAGGGTCCTCTAGATGAGTTTTCATTCCTACAGAGTAGTGTTCTATGCCCCTGTTCCAAAGGGACCGAGAACGCCCGATTTTGGATCATGTAGCATGAGTTATAGCCTGTAAACTGCACGGGGAATGTATTCGCGACTCTCAGGCCCTGTCTATCGCCCTACAGGGATGAGCGCCTTGTGGATCATTTCTATATGGTCCTTCTAGATGTGTGGAACATATTTGGGCAAAAATCCCTTAGTTTCACCAGAGGCTTGTCGGTTGGACGGGGGCAACAGAGCCACCTGCTCATAATAAATCGACGAGAACCAAGGTGCCCATTTCGGTGTGGTAAGGATTATTATATTTTTAAAAAAATATGTCAGGGTCATCTATATGAGTTTTCGTTCCTACAGGGTAGTATTCTATGCTCCTGTTCCAATGGGTCCGAGAACGCCCAATTTTGGATCCTGTAGCATGAGTTATAGCCTTTAAACTTTACGGTGAAGGTATTCGGCGTTCTCAGGCCCTGTCTATCGCCCTGCAGGGATGAGCGCCAAATGAATCTTTCCTATATGGTCCTTCTAGATGTGTGGAACATATTTGGGCAAAAATCCCTTAGTTTCACCGGAGTCAAGTCGGTTATGCGGGTGCACAGAGCCACCTGCTCATTATAAATCATTGGATGCCCATTTCGGTGTGGTAAGGACTATAATATTTTTAAAATAATATATAGGGGTCCTCTATATAATTTTTCATTCCTACAATGTAGTATTTTGTGCCCCCATTCCAACGGGACTAAGAACGCCCGATTCTAGATCCTGTAGCATGAGTTATAGCCTTTATATTGCAGGAGGAAGGTATTCGGGGCTCTCAGGCCCTGTCTATCGTCCTACCGGTATGAGCGCCAGACGGATCTTTTCTATATGGTCCTTCTAGACATGTGGATCATGTTTGGGCAAAAATCCCTTAGTTTCATCGGAGGCTAGTCGGTTGGGTGGGTGCAACAGAGCCACTGCTCATAATAAATCGATGAGAACGTAGGTGCCCATTTCGGTATGGTCAGGACTATTATATTTTTTTAAAAAATTTAGGGGTCCTCTATATGAGTTTTCATTCCTATTAGGTAATATTCTATGCCCCCATTCCAACGGGACTGAGAACGCCCGATTCTGGATCCTGTAGCATGAGTTATAGCCTTTAAACTGTACGGGGAAGGTATTCGGGGCTTGCTGGCCTTGTCTATTGTCCTATAGGGATGAACGTAGGTGCCTATTTTGGTGTGGTAAGGACCCTTATATTTTTTAGAGAATATGTTAGGGCCTTCTATGTGAGTTTTTATTCCTACAGGGTAGTATTCTATATCCCCATTCCAACGGGACCGAGAACGCCTGATTTTGGATTCTGTAGCATGAGTTATAGCCTTTAAACAGCACGGGGAAGGTATTTGAGGCTCTCATGCCCAGTCTATCGCCCTACAGGGATGACCACTAGATGGATCTCTCCTATATGGTCCTTCTAGATGTGTGGAACAAGTTTGGGCAAAACTCCCTCAGTTTTATCGGAGGCTACTCGGTTGGGCAGGTGCAACAGAGCCACCTGCTCATAATAAATCGATGAGAATGTAGGTGCCCATTTCGGTGTAGTAAGGACTATTATATTTTTTTAAAAATATGTTAGGGTTCTCTATATGAGTTTTCATTACAACAGGGTAGTATTCTGTACCCCTGTTCCAACGGGACCGAGAACGCCCGATTTTGGATCCTGTAGCATTAGTTATAGCCTTTAAACTGCACGGGGATGGTCTTCGGGGCTCACAGGCCCCTGTCTATCGCCCTACAGAGATGAACGCCAGATGGATCTTTCCTATATGATCATTCTAGATGTGTGGAATATGTTTGGGCAAAATCCCTCAATTTCATCGGAGGCTAGTCGGTTGGGCGAGTGCAACAGAGCCACCTGCTCATAATAAATCGATGAGAACGTAGGTGCCCATTTCGGTGTGTCAAGGACTATTATATTTTGAAAAATATGTAGGGGTCCTCTAAATGAGTTTTCATTCCAACTGGGTAGTATTCCGTGCCCCCGTTCGAACGGGACCGAGAACGCCCGATTCTAGATCCTGTAGCACTAGTTTATAGCCTTTAAACTGCACGAGGAAGGTATTCGGAGCTCTAAGGCCCTGTCTATCACCCTACAGGGATGAGCGCCAGACGGATCTTTCCTGTATGGTCCCTCTCGATGTGTGGAACATGTTTGGGCAAAAATCCCTCAGTTTCATCGTGGGCTAGTCGGTTGGGCGGGTGCAACAGAGCCACCTGCTCATAATATATCGATCAGAACGTAGGTGCCCATTTCGGTGTGCTAATGACTATTATATTTTTAAAAAATATGTATGTTGATGCAAAAATCAACACACTAGAATCTAAAGACACCATTCGTCAAGTTTCAGAATGCAGACCAATCGTGCCAGTCAATTTGACCTGTAAATTGACAAGGAAAAAGATAAACGCCAAATTCGAGAGTGTATCGGCTGGATTTCCGAATGTCTCTCACACAACATATCGGCAGGCGCTGCTGATGCAGAAAACGATAGATCAACAGGAAATAACCGATGAAAGCACGAAATGATAGATAAGATAACGAGCGCGTATCTGCAGATCCTTATCAGCAAAACACAGCTGATTCAGAAAAAGACAAATCGGCTATATCAGCCGATGTACACTTGGAGCGATGCAAAAGCTACGAATGTGTAACTTAAACAAAGCCGCTCGGGGGCAACACTTAAAACAGATCTAATCGGCTTTATGATAGTATTGATGATATAACAAGATTAGCAACCGATTAAACGTGCTCTAAGCTGGATATATTTGATAAAAGCTAAAACTATAGGAAAAACCTACAGATCTAGCAAATATCGATAAATTGTGAATAAATATAGACGAGAAAACAGCGATGCGCCAGAGATCAAAGCCTAGATGAATTCGATAACTTTTGAATAGATCTGAACGAAGCAACAGCGATGTGCCCAAAAGCTAAAGCTCAGATTTACTCGGTAAACGAAAACTTACTAGTAGATCAAGTCGCTCCAATGTGAGACGTCCTTGATCAACTCGAAAGAGCTCACAGAAAAAGAAAATAGCGAAGTCGCCGACTTGAAAGTAAATTGCAGGGAAATTGTAAAGGTTTGTTGTATTGGATGTGTATCAGTTTTTCCAGACCCCATAGGGCCGCTATTTATACCCTAAACAAAATGACTCCTAGCCGATCACGGCAAATACAAAACTTGACGCAGAAGAAACAAACTTTACAAACTAAAAACAAACCAAGCCAGATTTGGACTCCACTAGAATCTTGTCCAATCCCATCGCTCAACAGAGTCTTCATTGGCAATGACACCATCGGCCATCAGCGACAACACCATCGGTCAACTTCCATTCTGAGTACGTCATCCCTCTTCCAAATTGGCAACACCTTCCAAATCGGTAACACCTTCCATCTCAAGGCCAATTGGACACGCGTCAAAACCTGGTGTCAACAAACTCTATCTGAATCTGAACAAATCTGGCCCTATGTCGATCAATATAATTTTATTGGAAACAACATCATCGGCCATTTCTCATATCGGATACGCCATTACTTTCCAAATCGGCAACCTTCTCCATTCCAACATCTATCTTGACACGTGTCAAAAAATGGTGTCAACACATGCCCCCCAGTTTCGGAGTAATATATTTTTTGCTCTGAAACTTGCTCCAGACATGATTGCCTTTCTGAACCGGCGCCTCAAATAGTGTTCAAACCATTCCTCGTACCCCGTGTAGGCGCACATCAAATTTCCATTATACCCTTAGGGTAGATACTATAAATATCTTCTTCCATTGCTCCGTCTTCTTCTCCGCCGGCACCCCTTCTCCAGTAATCTTCTTCTCTCTCCTCAAGAACAGATCTATTCCGCCGCCTCTGTGATCTCAAGCGAACTGCCACTTCCGGCGACAAGAACTCAACATTTTCAATGATGGCTTCCATCTCCGACATTCCACAGGTACGTCATTTCTCTTCTTCCACCATTGTTATAGTTTCCGACCCCAAACTTATCTTTCCATTGTTTGTTCTTTCTCTAGGATCTTAGAAATCACATCACCATCCTTGGATCCGTGTATCACCTACTTCATCAAGTATCGGTCAGACTCGGAGCAGACCAACCGATCGGCAACCTTGGAGGCCCTTGGTGGTTCATACAACTGTGGTTGAACACTTATATGCATAGAACCATGGGCATCAATCTGAGAGAAATGACGTTCCCATCGGAGAACTTTGCAGAGGGAGCAGCACTCCAAACTCGCCGATGCACTTCCTTTCGCGAGGCAGTATCAATGATAATTAATGACCCTTAAGCTTTTGGTGTGACCGACTTCTGCATATGCTTCTATAATGGTTTTGCCGAGGACTCCATTATTTGGTTTGCCTATCTTGATGAAAACCACGGCTTTGAAAACCCGATAAAGTTTCAGCTTGATGACCGGAAGGATGATGAATACACCAACACCAGCACCAGCCTGAGAGAAGCCATCACCCCAAGGATTTTTCCTGTCAACTTCACGTTGGGACGAGGTCAACCCAGCTATGAATTCTATCATCCATCGGCAGTAGCACGACAACTAGGATTTGGCCAAGTGCCAATCCGTCTCTTCTTTGCCAACAAAGTTCAGGCAAGAGATGCCATCAAGAGCCCCTTAGCCTATAACCGTCTCAAGAACCTGGAACCCGATGCAAGCACAATATATCTGGGTAACTGGCAAATCACACCTTTCTCCACAATTCCTTTCTTGCGCTGGTGATCAGAATGGCAAGAACACTTGTTCTGCATATCAGCAAGCACTTACTGCAAGAACTTCGATGCCGATTACCAAGAACCCGAGAATGAGGTACATATCTCTTAACCTCTCAATAGTTAACCATCTATTTCCCACTGACTAACTTTGAAAATTATTTGACAGGCTCCCAGCACATCCCCTCCAATAGTCAGCAAGAGCAATCAGCCGATTGTATATGCCCCTCCATCGGAGAACTCTCTCATCGGTTTTGGTGCTCCAACTCTGGATGATATTTTGGATGGGAGAAAGCGCAAAGCCACCAGCACCAAGACAACAACACGCAAGATGCTCGCACAAGGTTCTTCGAGCCAACCATCGGCAATAACATCAACGGCACAAGTTGCCGATCCGCCAATTGTAGACGTCCCCGATTCTTCATCGGCAGGTAATCATCTTGTCTTTAACTCCCAAGCCAGAACAAACTAGTACTTCCAACTTACTCATGCTTAATTCTATCTGCATTGTCAAACTAGTACTTCCAACTTACTCATGCTTAATTCTATCTGCATTGTCAACTGGAGAACACGCAGAAAATGTCCATGATACTGCTGGTGCCCGGGCCACAATGACAGGAGAAGAAGAAATCCATGACCAATCATCATTGTCTTCTCCTTCAGCTCAGGTAATCTCTCCTCAACAATCACTTTTCTTCTCTCATAATTCATATTATCCTCAAATTAACAACATTGACCAATCATTTTAGATAAAGAGACTATCCCCAGCACCCAAAAGGGCAAGATTGACTACCTCGACTTCCCAGGTACAATCATAATTCTCCACTTTTCGAGTCATTATTCAATTCTAACAATTATTTTCAGGATACGGCTCCTATGCAAGCACTGTTTGGAACTTCCAACCAGCCAACTGCCGATGCTCCCGCAATTGGGACCAACCCTCCTCATCCAACAATAGTGTCATCTCCTCCTCCTGGAATAAGCTTCGATGAAATAAACTTGAAGCATGCAAGAGTTTTTCTCAGCCAATTTTGTAACACTCTAACATTTCCATCGGCTAACTTTTTCTATTTATTCCTCAGGCACAAGATACTCCAGATAACAGCATGTTTTCCTTTCAACTCGGAGTTGCTTCACAAGAAGAAGAAATATCATCGGCTGAATCAGTAGTAATACCAGAAGATGTCAGAGCCAAACTCCAGGAGATACTTTCCTTCTGAAGCCAAGACATCAGCCAACTGGTCCAAGATGCTGAGCCGATCGAAGAAGCACTGATCCCTGCTGCTTTCATCGAGAGCCATCATGTGCAAGTCCTCGAAGCCAAGAAGCGTCTTACCGATCGCCTCCATCAGGAACAAACCCTCAAGAAAAGAGATGATCTCAAAGGCCTTGTGGACTCAACCCGCAAAAAGATCAACTCACTAAACCAGTCTCAAGCCGATTTGGAGAAAACCTAAGCCGATCTAATAGCTAAGCGCGACCTGCTCCTCCAAGAACTTGACAGAGTCAACCAAGAGATCGCCACTATAGACAGCAACTTGTCTAAGGTCCCATCGGCAATCGAGAAACTTAAATAAGAGAAGCAAGAGCAGGCTCGCCAAGCTTATCAACTCCATAGAAGCCTCCAATCACTTCACGGCTCAGCCGATGATGACAACAGAGAAATCCAGGAGGCCAACGAAATTCGTCTGCGTGCGATAAATGTGATCCAAAACTCTCTTGGGCCACTGTAATAGACTCATGCATTTGGCTCTATGATGCAAACACTTCAGCTCCACTGTGTGTATGCCTGTGATGTGAATTCCTCTAGTCTCATGTAAACCGTGACACATACAATATTTTGTTGTATATACGCAAGTGTCAGCTTTTCCAAACTTTCTTGTTTGTGTTTTTATTACTCTAAGGGCGATGCGTATCGCATCGGCCATAACCTAACCGATGTACTCAAATTACGTTCGACTTTTCATATTTTTTACACTAAAGGCGATACTTATCGTATCGGCTGTAACCCTTAACTCAACTGATGTAATCATCCATCGGCTATGCGTCTACCCATATATTAGGGTAGTATCTTTTCAAATATTTTCCGTTAAGGGCTCTCGAAAATTCTTCTCCTTCTAGTGTTTCCAGAATATAAGCATTACTAGGAACACATCGATTTATTTTGTATGGCCCTTCCCAAGTTGGTGACCATTTGCCGAATTTTGAATCTTTAGACCCCCATCGGCAGGATCAACTTCCAAACTAAATCTCCTTGGGCAAAATTCTTCACCTTCACCTTTTTATCGTACCATCTGGCTACTCTAGCTTTATTTGCCTCAATATTTATAAGAGCATTTAACCGATGACTAGCCAAATCTTCTAATCCATCTTTCATCAGAGCTGAGTATTCATCGGCTGTCAGCTGATTCTGAAATGTTACACGTCTAGAGTTTATCTTTAACTCCCAAGGAAGAACGGCTTCATGCCCATATACTAGCTCATATGGAGATACTTTGGTAGCACCGTGACAAGCCATCCGATATGCCCACAGAGATTCATTAAGCGTAGTGTGCCACCGCCTTGGCTGCTCATCAATCTCTCTCTTGATCAACTTAATGATCCCTTTGTCAGATGCTTCTGCCTGACCATTGGCCTATGCATAATATGGAGAAGAATTTAACAATTTGATTCCCATACTAGCAGTGAATTCTTCAAATTCTCCAGATGTGAACATAGTTCCCTGATCGGTTGTAATGGTCTGGGGAATACCGAACCGATAAATGATATGCTCTTTGACAAATTCCACCATATCTCTAGATGTCACATTCTTCAAAGGAATGGCTTCAACTCACTTGGTGAAATAATCTGTTGCTACTAATATGAATTTGTGATTCTTACTAGACGGAGGATATTTTTGACCAATTAGATCAATTCCCCATCCCCTGAACGGCCACAACTTAATTATAGGATTCATAACCGATGCTGGAGCCCTTTGCACGTTACCAAACTTCTGACATCCTTGGCAACCATTATAATGTATAAAACAATCTTCCAGTATTGTCGGCCAAAAATATCCGTTTCTTCTATTTACCCACTTCATGTATTTCACCCATCAATACTTCAGAATCTTCTTTACTAAGGCATTTTAGCAACACTCCATCAATCGTTCGATAATATAATTCTCCCTCAAGCAACACATATTTAGTTGCTTGGAATCTTATCCTCCGATTCACTTTTCTATTGGGATCTTTAAGATAATCGGTGATCTCTTTCCTCCAATCATCGGCCACTAACTCCAAAGCTAGTACACTTTCTATCGGCCGATATCCAGAAGCATGCTGTGCCAACCGATTTGCATCACTATTATAAAATTTGGGAACATGCTCGACAGTTACCTTCTTAAACTCCCTCAACAATTGGAGGCATTCTTCATGATAAATCCACAGAATATCATCCTTGCATTCATATTCTCCAATTAATTGATTAATCACCAACATAGAGTCCCCAAATATTTCCACTGCATCGGCTTTAATCTCCATGAGCAATTGAATTCCCTTAAGAATTGCACGATACTCAGCTTGATTATTAGTAGCGGATGCCTCAATCGGAAACGAAAACTCGAAAGTTGCCCCCCAAGGGGAAACCAGTACTATGCCGATGCCAGATCCAACTTCACATGAAGAACCATCAAAGAACAAAGTCCATGGAGCAAGATCCACAACACTCAAATCTGGCCCACAATGCTGAGCAACAAAATCGGCCATGACCTGTCCCTTAACTGCTTTAGCTGATTCATATGTTAAGTCGAACTCAGACGAAGATAGAATCCATTTACCGATTCTTCCACTTAAAATCAGCAATGATAACATATATCTAATCACATCAACTTTGCTTACCACGACGCATTCAGTCGATAATAAATAATGTCTAAGTTTTGTGCAAGAGAAATATAAGCAAAGACAAAATCTTTCAACAGGAGAATATCTTGTCGCGGCATCCAACAATCTCCTGCTCACAAAATATATTACCCGTTCTTTTCCTTCAAATTCCTGAATAAGGGCCGATCCGATAGCACGTTCATCAGCCGATAAATATAATTTAAACGGCTTGTGCTTTTGAGGGGGAACTAACACGGGAGGCGATATCAAATAACGCTTAATCCCTTCCAAAGCTTCCTGTTGCTCCCTCCCCCCACACGAATTCCTGATCGGCCTTCAACTTCAACAGTGAATTGAACGGCTGAATTTTCCTAGACAGATTAGATATAAACCTCCGGATAAAATTAATTTTGCCGATCAATGATTGGAGTTCAACCTTAGTCGTTGGGGCTTTGTTGACACTGTTTTTTGACACGTGTCAGGATAAACCTTCGAATGGAGAAGGTTGGGGAAAGTAACGGAGTATCCGATATGAAAAATAGCCGATGATGTTGTTGCCGATAAAGATTTTATAAATTGGCAGGAGGGCTGGATTTGTTCAGATCCAGATAGAGTGTTGACATCGTGATTTTGACGCATGTCCAATCGGCGTTGTGATGGAAGGTGTTACCGATTTGGAAGGTGTTGCCAGTTTGGAAGAAGGATGACGTGCTCAGAATAGAAGTTTACCGATGGTGTTGTCACCTATGGCCGATGGTGTCGTTACCGATGAAGACTCTATTAAGTGATGGGATTGGATAAGATTCTAGTAGAGTCCGAATCTGGCTTGGTTTGTTTTTAGTTTGTAAAGTTTGTTTCTTCTACGTCAAGTTTTGTATTTGTCGTGATCGGCTAGGAGTCGTTTTGTTTAGGGTATAAATAGCGACCCTATGGGGTCTGAAAAAACTGATACACATCCAATACAACAAATCTTTACAATTTCCCTGCAATTTACTTTCAAGTCGGCGACTTCGCTATTTTTTTCTTTGAGTTCTTTCAAGTTGATCAAGGACGCCTCACATTCGAGCGACTTGACCTGCTGGTAAGTTCTCGTTTATTGAGTAAATCTGAGCTTTACTTCCGGGCGTATCGCTGTTGCTTCATTCAGATCTATTCAAAAGTTATCGAATTCATCTAGGCTTTGATCTCTGGCGCATCGCTGTTTTCTTGTCTAGATTTATTCACAATTTATTGATATCTGCTAGAGTTATAGTTTTTTCCTATTGTTTTAGCTTTTATCAAATCTATCCAGCTTGGAGCATGTTCAATCGGTTGCTAATCTTGTTATATCATCAATACTATCATAAAGCCGATTAGATCTGTTTCAAGTGTTGCTCCCAAGCAGCTTTGCTCAAGTTACACATTCGTAACTTTCGCATCGCCCCAAGTGTACATCGGCTGACCTAGCTGATTTGTCTTTTCCTGCATCGGCTGTGTCTTCCTGATAGTAGTTTGCCGATACGCGCTCGTTACCTCACCAATCGTTTTGTGCTTTTATCGGTTAATCCCTATTGATCTGTCATTTTCTGCATCGGCAGTGCCTGCCGATACGCTATGGGGGAGACATTCGGAAATCTAGCCGATATGCTCTCGAATTTGCCTTTTATCTTGTCCTTGTCAATTTACAGGTCAAATTGACTGGCACGCTTGGTCTACATTCTGAAACTTGGTGAACGGTGCCTTCAGATTCCAGTGTGTTGATTTTTGTGTCAACACATCTTTTGGCATGCCTGGTGGGACATTCGAAACTTCAACATGACTAATTCCAAAGATGTCGCTAGTGTCAGCGAAGAAAACTATATCCCATTTGATGAAGACAAACTCAAAGAGGAACAAAGAGCTGAAGTGAACAAAGCTACGGTGATGTTCAAGCGTGAATGCCTCAAATCCTTCAGTGCTACTAGGGCTGGTGAAGTGGTTAAAAAATTTGATTTCCCCTCTATCCAGCCGCTAACTGAGACACAACATGAAAATAGGATGTTGGATATGGTGCATCAAGTTGTAGGACACGCATTTGTTAATCATGCACCAGTAATGACCAACACTGTGCATAATGCTGTGATCAAGACGTTGAGCGAAAGAGCGTTTCCAGGCTATATAGGACCATGCTATCAACAGCCTGGTCAAATGGGTTTCATTCCTGCTGGATCGTCCACTATAACACCTCCATCGGCTTCACTTAGCCAATCCGAAGGAGGTAATGGTTCTACATTCCCATAGCCGGCCAACACAACGTTACCACCTCCGTTTGGCCCCATCTTCACCAATTCCCCGCCGTTCATCACATCGGTGCAAGGAGGATCAGCATCAGGATTACCAGTAGGATGGGACCCAGTGACTGGTTTTGGCATGCCTACAGCATCGTTTACTCTGACACTGGGGCAAAATAGTACATCGGCTTCTCAGCCGATGGGTTATCAACAGAATGTATCGGCGTCGCAGCCGATAGTACAGGAAGTGTCGGCATCTCAGCAAGCGGATCAGACCAATGCATCGGCTTCACAACCGATGACTCAACAGCAGCACGCCGCATCTCTGATCTAACCCATTACTCCTACATAAGTTCTTATATCATGGCTGCCTCATCAGAATGGAGTGAACTAGGTGTTTCATGATCCGGTGGTTGGAACTGTATGACATGTCAATGTACCGTATGCTCATCCTTTGGCTCAGCAGTCAATCTGGCAAGCAACATCATAGCCAAGTGCTACTAATGAGATGGTACTATACCAACAGCCGCCCAGTCAAATTGTTCAACATGCACCACAAGTAGCATCGGCTAATCAGCCGATAGCGCCAGCTTCATCACAACCAGCATCGGCTGTACAGCCGATAGTCCCAGCTTCATCACAACCAACATCAGCTGCACAGCTGATAGCTTCGGCTCCCCAACAAACGCCAATTGCTAATCAATAGATCGATTGGTCCTCCAAGATAGCTGAGGTGATTAGAGAGCAGTTTGGCTTGAGACCAAAGCAGCAATCTGTCATGTACAAAACTCCGCACCCGCCTGCTTATGATCAAATCCCATTTCCCCACAAGTACAAGGTGCCTGATTTCACTAAGTTCTTAGGACAGGGAGAGGTTTCCACAGTCGAGCACGTCAACAGGTTCATAATGCAGTGTGGGGAAGCAGGAAATCAGGATGCATTGAGGGTACGATTATTCTCCATGTCTCTGTCAGGATCGGCCTTTGCATGGTTTACCACATTGCCAGCTAATTATATATTATATTGGGCCGATCTAGAGAAGCCGTTTCATCAAATTTTCTACTCTGCTGTTTGTGAGATGAAATTGAAAGATTTGACCAGTCTTATGCAGAGGAATGATGAATCAGTATCTGCATTTATACAAAGATTCAGGGATATCAAGAATCGGTGTTACAGTTTAGCATTGTCTGATCAGCAGCTAGCCGATGTGGCTTTTCAGGGACTCTTGCCACACATTAAAGAGAAGTATGCTTCGCAAGAGTTTGACAGTATTAGTCAAATGGCCCATCGGATGACTGGAAAGGTTCGGTCTTATGAGCAGAAAAGAAATAATTTTCAGAAGAAAATTAATTTTGCTGAATCATCCAATAGCCCTGATTCTAATGTGGAAGAGGAGGTGGTTGCATCGGCAGAATGGGTCCAGGGCAACAAAAAAGCCAGTATCGTGTCCGTTTGGGAGAAAGGAGCTCGAAAATTTCGGGTTTGACATCACGAAAGCCGACAAGATCTTTGACTTGCTGCTATCAGAAGGGCTAATAAAGTTAAAGCCGTATCACAAGATCCCGTCAGACGAAGAACTCAAGCATATGAAATACTGCAAGTGGCATAATGCGACGTCTCATGATACCAATGAGTGCAAGGTTTTTCGCCAACAGATACAATCGGCTATTGAACAGGGGAGGCTCACGTTTTAAGTCCCCAAGAAACCGATGAAAATCGATCAACACCCGTTCGCTACGAACATGGATGACATTGGTGGGAAGAAAAATGCACTCCAAACCAAGGTACTGACATCACAATCGGCTAAAGAATCTGGAGCTGTTGACCCTAAGGCTCAGATGACGGTCGATGAAGTCAAAGGGAAGAGTCTGTAAGAAGAAGCTGAATGTTCCATGGCGCCACAGAGAAGAGTTACATCTCAGATGCTGTTGAACAAGTTCCAGTGTGATCGTGAGAAGCAGCAGTATAAAGAAGAGGCAGCGCGCTGTAATGAGGAGCACTGGATATGTCCTTTCTTTGCGCATTGCTGGGAAGAAGGGTTGACTTTACCATTAGCTGATGATTGTCTTGGGTGCAATGGTCTTTTCTGTCATAGCCGATCGTATAAGAAGCCACGTGTTAATGATGGGCCTCGAGGGCCGATCATAAGGGAGAGATGGGAATACAGAAGGCGAATCCCTGTACATGATCGGCTAGGAGGCAGAATTTCTGTACATGATTGACTGGGGGGCAAGACTATGCTACGTGACCCATCCGGGGGTCGGATTCCTGTGCACGATCAGCTGGAACAAATAGCCGATGAGATAATGCCTGATGATCAGCCGCTACGTAGAGATCCTGAAAGAGAGCCAGTGCGTGGCCGCACTGATCAGCCTCGTTGGTGTCCTGCGGGTTTGACCAAGTCACAAAAGAGGTGCATGCAAAGGTTGTGTCAATTGGAGATATTGGAAGAAGAGCAAGCACATACGCTCAGCAAGAAGAAGGTCAAGTCCCAAGTATGGCGCATCAAGACAAAAGCAGATGATCGGCAAGACCCTGGATCATCAGTGTGACACCCTAGGTGTCTGCACAGTAGAACTGCATTTATTTTATGCATCATGTGCTTAAATTGCTTGAACAAGGGTCTTATTTTAAAAATATAAGGCTAATTGTGTAAATATGAATTGATGCAAGGACCCCACCCCAAGCTTCACGTCGCTCTCACACAGCTCCTAGACCAGGCCATCCCATCCCTTCGCCGCCGGAAAGCCGCCGCCGTGGCGCAGTGCCACCGCCGTCCATCCTCCTCCGCGGACCCGCCTCCTCCGGCCATCTCCGTCGAGCCAAGCACACCTACAGGTGCGGCTCAGCCCCCTCCTACTTTTCCCTACCCTAGCCCTCGCCGCCGGCGACCCATCTCGCTGTAATCGGCGGTCAAACCCGTCCCTCTGCTCTGACTCTGGCCAAGGGCCTATCTGTTAGGATTCAAAAACTTCTAGGGGTTAAACTGAGAAATGTACATGAACTCTAGAATTCAAATAAGTGAAATTTGAAAATGCCTAGAAATTCGTAAAAAAATCAAAAAATACAAATCCAAATGTTTTGGAATCCTTGTTACAAGACCTACAAGTTTTGTTACATACACATCTTCAGTTTTGGTCTACATGTTAATCAAAGAAAAAGAATAGAATAAATAGGCATTAATTGTTCTAGGAGTTGTACTAAATAACTTGATGTGGTTTTCGGCTAGAATGTGTCTTGCAGTGTTACTAGTGCCTAGTAAAAATTTGAACTCTTTTTGACATCATTAACTAGGTCAAACTTTCAAGATTCCTAGATCTACTAGTTTTGCTAATGTATTTATGCTGGTAGAAATATTAAATTTCTGTGTTTGAAACTTTTTCAATACATGCATGTCGCTAAAGTCTTGCTGTTGAGAAAGTATGGGAAATTTTAGATCTGTTTAACTATATCTTTGATTTAATGCTTTTTAAGTGGGATTTAATTATAATAAATAGTTTCCTTGCTTAGAAAAATATGCGAATATTTGTGAAACTCTATTTGGCTCATATGTTCATTTATGTAAAATTTAGGATCCAGAAATGTTATAGAACTTTTTGTACTAATTAGTTATACCATATGTGGTTTAATTTTGTCAAAACTATTACTTCTTTTTTATGCCTAGATAAATTCTGAAAAATTTATAGTAGCTGTGTTAGCTCTGTATAGATATCTTGTTAAATTTATAGCCTCTGATTTGCTCTAGTTTAGTCTATAGAATTTAATCTTGTTCTTTGTGCTGTCTGAGTAAATGTTTTATTCTGAATAATTGGCTGCATGAAATGGTATGAAATTTACATGTTAGATTGCTCTCTGTACTTTCTGTTTGAAGTAATTTTCTTGAATTTAAATGCTGGTTGTGTACTGAGTTACTTAATTCTTAGCAAACCATGATTTACATGCTATGTGAACTAACTAAAACTTACTTTGTGAAGATAATCAAGTTGTCTTGTGAGGTTGATCATGTTGTTTTGTGTAGTAAGACATGTTAAATAACTACTCTATAAACGATTGCCCATATGCTAAGTTATGTTTACTAATTATTAGACTGCAACTTTATCGCGAAGTGTGTATGTTGTAATACCGTTTCTTGCATCACATATAGATACGACTGTTCTAGCTGATGGGACGTACGAGCTGATTCTAGAGTCTGAAGAAGGTGATCAAGAAGCCTAGGTGAACGCCGCTACACTGACTGAAGACCCGGGCCAAAGTCCGAAAGAGCCCAAGGCTGATCTAGCTAGTGACTACCGCGAAGGCAAGCCCCGGACATAAACCCAATATTTCAAATTATGCACTTTATATACTACTTACGTGTGCATTTATAGTTCTTAGGATTTGAATTGAAACCCTAGATGCATGATCTTAGGAACCTATGTACTGAACACTAGATTTGAGTTCGAGTAATTGCTATGCTTATAGGACCAGTAAAAGTCGAGTGATTGCCTGTCACTCGTGAGCTTATAGGAGTTGATTGTTTACTTTCTGCAATCACTATAAGGACGTCGGATGGGGTCATGTTCGATATCATGACCTTGGGTGAGACCCCGTCTGTGTTGATGAATTCTGCTAAGGTCGCGATGTGTGGTAGCGGTGGTTTAAGTGTTTGAACATACTAACCACATGCCGTAAATATGGTACGCGGTAAGCCTAGTAGCTGATCAGACCGGTGAGTGGATATACCTTTCACTCTCTCTTAGAGATAGATTTTTATATTTATGTTGCGCAACACCACGGGTGCAGGGAGGAAGTTGGTGCCCTGTAGTCGGGGAGAGTGACCCTATCCACAAGCCGGAATGAAAGGTCAACGGTTGTTTGAGAACGACCCGATGGTGTTCCAAATGTGTGTGTTAGGTTTACCTTGCAAGGTTGGAAATCCGATTCGAATCGTCCGTCTCTCCCGGATATTGAGACTACTTGATCCCTTTGCCACACAGAGTAATAAGAGTAATGTTATTATGATCAATCTTGATGTTTGACTAAAGTTCTACCATGGTTGATTAGAATTAGTTGCTTACATAGAATGGTTCATCAACTAGAATATTGAAAGCTAAAATGTGAAATTAAGGACCTACTTTTTGTTGCTTTTCAGCAAAAAGGAAACCCATAGCCTTACAGAACCCTGCATAGTCTAGCTAAGTGGACTAAGTATATCCGTTGATGGTTAAGTCTTGTTGAGTATTAGTATACTCAGCCTTGCTGTTGAATCCTATTTCAGGTATGAGTTTTGAGGACCAGACCGCTAGTCTGACTTGGCCCTGCTCTTTGCCCTCTGGCTGGTCCGTAGAGTGGGATCCGTCTCCTGCCGGCAATGACCCCGACGAGTGATACCTTGCTTGGGCTAGCTTGGTATCCTTTTGGGGACGTGTTGTAGCCGTCGTGTTTTCTTTCCTCTGCTTAAACTCTAAACTTTAAACTTATGTCTTGTATAATGTTTTACTGAGTTTGGACCTGTAAGAATACTTTGAACTTGTTGTAATAACTGCTATGCCTGTGTTGTAAGATATATAGTTGTAATATCTCTGGACTCGCCTTCGTGCGGGGTATGCTTGTTCGATCCGAGAAACGGTGGTTGTATCGGGACGTTACCCGACAGACCAAGAATTGTTCCGTTTGAAGTGCGTTTGAGTCGATGTTGCCTTTATGGTGATGGCCAGCGCACTTGAGCCGGGATAATTCAGGTGGTTCTGCCACAATCGGCTGCACATGTCAATATGGTCTTCATGCTACCAAGGGAGTTCATGGCAGCATCCGATAATAATGAAGAACCAGTGTTGGAGGAGGCAATGGCTCAGCTGGCTCTAGAGCCTGTACCGGCTACATTCGAGAAGCTGGAGGATGGCAAGCGCCAGCATCTTAAAGCTCTATTCCTGAAAGGGTTTGTTGATGGCAAACCAGTTACGAAGATGCTGGTGGATGGAGGTGCAGCAGTGAACATAATGCCGTACGTGATGCAGAGCAAGCTTGGAAAGAGTAGTGATGATTTGACGAAGACAGACATGATGTGAAAGATTTTGAAGGAGTCGTGTCTCCTGCGTTGGGGGCACTATGCGTTGACTTGATAATCGGTAGTAAGACCCTTCCTACTACTTTCTTTGTTATTAATGGTAAGGGTTCATACAGTTTATTGTTGGGGCGGGATTGGATTCATGCCAATTGCTGCATTCCGTCTACCATGCATCAATGCCTCATACAATGGATTGATGATACTGTTGAAGTGGTATCTGCCGATTCGTCGTTCAGTATAGCATCGGCTGAAGCCCACACGTGGAGCTATGATTATGAGTTGACACCGATCCAAGCAATCGGTTCTTCTGATGAGACCTGATGGATGAGTTCCTTGAAGATGAAGGCAAACTAGGGCACGGGTTCACGTCGGCTGATATATTAGAAGAGATTGATATTGGAGATGGTGATAGACCAAGGTCGACATTTATTAGTGCTAGTTTAGATCCTGAGTATAAACATGAGTTCAAAAAGTTGTTAAAAGAATATAAAGATTGTTTTGTTTAGGAGTATTATGAGATGCCTGGTTTGGATCGATCTATTGTCGAGCATCGTTTACCTATAAAACCGGGATATCGGCCACATCAACAGGGTGCGAGACGCTGTAATCCTAAGGTCTTGCCAGATATAAAGGCCGAGATCAAGCGTTTAATTGAGGCTAAATTCATCAAGCAATGTAGATATGCTGAGTGGATATCTAATGTGGTTCCTGTGTACAAGAAAAATGGGAAATTACGCATCTGCATTGATTTCAGGGATCTCAATAAAGCTACGCCGATGGATAGTTATCCGATACCAGTAGCCGATATGTTGGTAGATGTTGCTGCAGGGCACAAAGTGATTAGTTTTATGGATGGTAATGCTGGATATAACCAGATATTTATGGCAGAAGAGGATACCCATAGGACTGCATTCATATGTCCTGGACATGTCGGTTTGTTCGAATGGATTGTGATGACTTTTGGGTTGAAAAATGCCGGTGCTACATATCAGAGGGCCATGAATTATATTTTCCATGAACTCATCGGCAAGACTGTAGAGATTTACATTGATGATGTCATCGTGAAGTCAAAGGGACACCAGGAACATCTAGCTGATTTGCACAGAACTCTAGAGTGCACAAGGAGGCATGGTTTGAAAATGAATCCAAACAAATGTGCTTTTGGTGTATCGGCTGGTCAGTTTTTGGGTTTTATGGTTCATGAAAGAGGGATTGAAATTAGTCAGAAAACAATTGCAGCAATTGATAAAGTTGAAGCCCCAACGACTAAGGTTGAACTTCAATCATTGATTGGCAAAATTAATTTTATCCGGAGGTTTATATCTAATCTGTCTGGAAAAATTCAGCCGTTCAGTTCACTGTTGAAGTTGAAGGCCGATCAGGAATTCGTGTGGGGGAGGGAGCAGCAGGAAGCTTTGGAATGGATTAAGCGTTATTTGACATCACCTCCCGTGTTAGTTCCCCCTCAGAAGCACAAGCCGTTTAAATTATATTTATCGGCTGATGAACGTGCTGTCGGATCGGCCCATATTCAGGAATTTGAAGGAAAAGAACGGGTAATATATTTTGTGGGCAGGAGATTGTTGGATGCCAAGACAAGATATTCTCCTGTCGAAAGGCTGTGTCTTTGCTTGTATTTTTCTTGCACCAAGCTTAGACATTATTTGTTATCGGCTGAGTGTGTTGTGGTGAGTAAAGATGACGTGATTAAGTACATGTTGTATTTGCCGATATTGAATGCGAGAATTGGTAAGTGGATTCTGGCCTTGTCTGAGTTTGACTTAAGATATGAATCGGTTAAAGTAGTTAAAGGGCAGGTAATGGCCAATTTTGTTGCTCAGCATTGTGGGCCAGATTTGAGTGTTGTGGATCTTGCTCCGTGGACTTCGTTCTTTGATGGATCTTCATGTGGAGTTGGATCTGGCATCGGCATAGTGTTAGTATCGCCTCAGGGGGCAACTTTCGAGTTCTCATTTCCGTTTGAGGCATCTGCTACTAATAATCAAGTTGAGTATCGTGCAATTCTTAAGGGAATTCAATTGCTCAGGGAGATTAAAGCCGATGCAGTGGAGATATTTGGGGACTCTATGCTGGTGATTAATCAATTGGTTGGAGAATATGAATGCAAGGATGATATTCTGCGGATTTATCATGAAGAATGCCTCCAATTGTTGAGGGAGTTTAAGAAGGTAACTATCGAACATGTTCCCAAATTTTATAATAATGATGCAAATCGGTTGGCACAGCATGCTTCTGGATATCGGCCTATAGAAAGTGTACTAGCTTTGGAGTTAGTGGCCAATGATTGGAGGAAGGAGATCACCGATTATCTTAAGATCCCAAAAGAAAAGTGAGTCGGAGGATAAGATTCCAAGCAGCTAAATATGTGTTGCTTGAGGGAGAATTATATTATCGAATGATTGATGGAGTATTGCTAAAATGCCTTAGTAAAGAAGATTCTAAAGTATTGATGGGTGAAATACATGAAGGCGTTTGTGGATCTCATCAATCGGCTTTCAAGATGAAGTGGGTAATTAGAAGAAATGGATATTTTTGGCCGACAATGCTGGAGGATTGTTTTACATATTATAAAGGTTATCAAAGATGTCAGAAGTTTGGTAACGTGCAAAGGGCTCCAGCATCGGCTATGAATCCTATAATCAAACCATGGCCGTTCAGAGGATGGGGAATTGATTTGATCAGCCAGGTATATCCTCCATCTAGTAAGAACCATAAGTTCATATTGGTGCCAACAGATTATTTCATGAAATGGGTTGAAGCGATTCCTTTAAAGAATGTGACATCTAGTGATATGGTGGAATTTGTTAAGGAACATATTGTCTATCGGTTTGGTATTCCTCAAACTATTACAACCGATCAGGGAACTATGTTCACATCTGGAGAATTTGAGGATTTTGCTACCAGTATGGGGATTAAGTTGTTAAATTCTTCTCCGTATTATGCACAAGCCAATGGTCAAGCAGAAGCATCTAACAAAGGAATTATTAAATTGATCAAAAGGAAGATTGATGAACAGCCAAGGCGATGGCACACTACGCTTAATGAATCCCTGTGGGCATATCAGATGGCTTGTCATGGTGCTACCAGAGTGTCTCCATATCAGTTGGTATATGGGCATGAAGCTGTCCTTCCTTGGGAGTTAAAGATGGGTTCTAGACGTGTAACATTTCAGGATCAACTGACAGCCAATGAATACTCAGCTCTGATGAAAGATGGATTAGAAGATTTGGCTGGTCATTGGTTGAATGCTCTTATAAATGTTGAAGCAAATAAAGCTAGAGTAGCCAGATGGTACGATAAGAAGGTCAAAGTTAAGGCTTTTGCCCAAGGAGACCTGGTTTGGAAGTTGATCCTGCCGATGGGGTCTAAAGATTCAAAATTCGACAAATGGTCACCAACTTGGGAAGGGCCATATAAAATAAATCGATGTGTTCTTGGTAATGCATATATTTTAGAAACACTCGAAGGAGAAGAATTTTAGAGGGCCCTTAACGAAAAATATTTGAAAAGGTACTACCCTAGTATATGGGTAGACACATAGCCGATGAATGATTACATCAGTTGAGTTAAGGGTTACAGCCGATACGATAAGTATTGCCTTTAGTGTAAAAAAAATATGAAAAGTCGATCGTAATTTGAGTACATCGGTTGGGTTATGGCCGATGCGATACGCGACGCCCTTAGAGGAATAAAAACACAAACATGAAAGTTTGGAAAAGCTGACACTTGCGTATATACAACAAAGTATTGTGTGTGTCACGGTTTACATGAGACTAAAGGAATTCACATCACAAGCATACATCACGGTGGAGCTCAAGTGTTTGCATCATGAGTTGTATCGCAGGAGATCAATGACAGAACATTGTTGGCATCACGGTAGATGACTTCCATAATTACAATCCAAGAATATTGTCAAATTTCTTACAACGATCCAAGGACACTCTGGATCGCATTCATCGCACGCAGGCGGATTTTGTCGGCCTCTTGGATTTCCCTACTGTCATCATTGGCCGAGCCAGGAATCGGATGAAGACTTTTCTGCAATTGGTAAGCTTGACGGGCATGTCCTTGCTTCTCTTCTTCGAGCTTTTGGATTGCCGATGGTATTTGAGATAGCTTGTTATCTGCATCGGCAATGTCTTTATCGATTTTGTTGAGCTCTTGGAGGAGTAGGTTGCGCTTGGTTACCAGTTCATCTTTAGATTTCACTAAGCTTTCTTGGGATTTGCCTAGTACGCCGATCTGGTTGCGGGTTGTGTCTATGAGATTCATGAGGTTGTCCCTCTCCTTGAGAATTTGCTCTTGTTTGGAACGATCGGCGAGACGTATCTGGGCTTTGAGTACTTGCACTTGGCAACTCTCAATGTAAACAGCAGGGATCAAGGCATCTTCTATTAACTCTGGCAGTTGACCTCTCAAAGGCTTTAGAATAGTCCGAATCGGCTCAGCATCTTGGACAGGTTGGCTGATGTATTGGCTCAAGAGATGGTGAATTTCTTGAAGCTTAGCCTTGATTTCCTCTGATATTGCCACGGAATCGGCTGATGGCACTTCTTCCTCATGTGAAGTCACTCCGATTTGAAATGAGAACATGCTGTTGTCTGGGGTGTCCTGCGCCTAAAAAGGGAGATAAGCAGAGAAAGGGTTAGATGGTTGTTGTTTTAAAAAATGTGAGATCGGTTAAGAAAGATTCTTACCTGCTTTAGATTAAGTTCATCAAAATTTGGCACTGGTGAGGAAGGGAGTGTAGCTGTCAACTGCGGAATGTTCATTCCAGCATCGGATGTGATGTTGTGAAGGATAATCGGTTGGCTTGAGGCTTAAACCGGTGCTTGCTGGATTGCAACATTCTGAAAATATTTGTCAGAAAGTGGGTAGTGATTGAAGGTACAGGGATAAAAGGTTCTACCTGAGAGGATGAGGCGATTGTTCTCGGCCGTTTGGATGCTGGAGTTAGTTGTTTTATCAAAAATAATGGATGAAAATCGATCAATTTAAAAATGATCGGCAGGTCTGAACAGATGCTTACAAGAAGAAAAGGAGATTACCTGGACAATGGGAGGTGATGATGTTATATTCTCTTGGATTTCTTCCTCTCTTGTCCTGGTGGATTGGTCAGCAACTGTTTCTTGATCTCCTTCTGTGCGGCCTCCAAATAATAAGACAAGTGAGTTAGAATGAAAACTGATGGTATTTGTTGAAGATAGATGGAGGATCGGTTTGAAATTGATTACCTGCCGATGGAGAAAGAGGAACATCCATCGAAGGCAATGGATCGGTTGGTGGTGCCGATGCTATGGTTACCGATTGACTTGAGGAGCCTTGCAGGGGCGTCTTGTGTGCTAATGCTTTGGTGCTTGTGGCCTTGCGTTTCTTTCCTGCGGCGATGTCCTCTAGAGTTGGTGCACCATAGACGATGTTCGGATTGTCTGATGGCAAGGCATAAGCAATCGGCTGGCCGCTTCTGCTGACAGATGGGAGATCTATGCTTGGCTCCTGTCAAGATAGTTTTCAAACTTGTTAGAAGAACATTCTGAATTAAAAAACATGTGGTTGGAAGAATTGAGGAATGTGTACCTCATCATCGGCTTCTTCGTAATCGGCATCTAGATTTTTACAGTAGATCCCTGCCGATTCGCAAAAGAGGTGTTCTTGCCATTCTGACCACCACTGAGCAAATGAGATAGTGGTGAATGGTGCAATCTGCCAATTGGTGAGTTCAGCTATACCGGCATCAGGTTCCAGGTTCTTTAACCGATTGAAGGCAAGACAACTCTTGATAGCATCTCTGGCTTGAATCTTGTTAGCAAAATAAAATTGAGATGGCACTTGGCCGAATCCCAATTGTCTGGCCACTACCGATGGATAGTAGAACTCGAAACTGTGCTGGCCCCATCCCGATGTGAAGTTAGCTGGCAAAATCCTTGGAGCAATGTCTTTGTTGGTATTTCATTACTCTTACAGAGAAGTCCGCAAGCGCACGGAAATACCGTTGTAGCACTTCACCCGGGAGTATTCAGGGTATCATATTTTCCACGAGGAACGGGTGTGTAACTGTCTTCTATCTAGATTACCCCGAAGAAGATAAGAGATAAAGAGACCTTAGGGTAGTGTGATTCTGATCTATGGATAAGTTCAAGCGAAGATACACTAATGTTTCCACTCGCTCACTTCAGGCACCAGTTTGACCCTGGTTTGCCAAGGAATATCCGGTACCGCTCTATGTCGTACCTAGGCGGGGGGAGTGCACTAACCACGCAGACTGTCTCCGTAGCGGACGGACAGGGCTGTCACCACCTGCCGTCTACCCCACAATACCAGCTGAGCACGAGACAAACAAAGGTAATCTAAGGCCCAGACACCACGCCTATGCCTTCGACTACTACTCTAGAGTTGCACAGGGTTATCCCGTCTTTATCAGGGGCCCTCTTCTAGAGTATCCGCTACGAGAACGGATGATGAACCCGTGAATGAATGAGAACAAAAGAATAACTTTACTAGAACTCACCGAATAGAAGAACACGGATATGTACTATTGACGCTCCTTAGCGCCCCCGATTTATATACCGCAAGCGCACGGTTTCGTGTAGCTTTTCCCTCAGAGTATTACCCCAAGGTTTATCAATCCACGGAACCAAAGAGACAAGAAACAATCTACTAGCATAGAGATTTCTTTGTGTTGATGTGGTGTAAAATGAATCTAATATACTAAAACGACAAACACCGAAGGTAGCAAAAGAAAGTTAGAGATAACCAATCTAGATCACCTAGATCATGCATATGTTGTAGTTCTAGCTAGATAAAGTGAAGTAAGGTAAATACAAATCTCAATGAAAAGCCTCTTTAAACCCAAAATCTCCAATCCGATCCCTCGATACTCCGCCTACTCTGTGGAGACGGCCTGTCACGACGCCCCCCCTTTTGAACGAAATACCCTGAAGCAAGTCGAACCCCCTTTGGTAGTTCCGTCATGAACCTCTAGCCACCATGACTACAAGATCATGCTAAGCAATCTATCTCGATAATAGATCTAGGATGAAGCAAACCCAAAGAAAAGAACGAAATCGAAAGAGAGAACATGGTCGCTAAATATTCGGAATCACAAATAACTTCACCATGAATGATAGTACATCACAAGATCACAACCGGGGCCCTACCTTGATCTTGAAGATCCTAGCTCCAGAACTCCGACGTGGTCTTCCTTGCAAGGTTCCCACGTCGGCTAGGGCAAACCCTAGACAACTAGCACGACCCTCGGCTCTCCGAGAGGTGTCCCTCTATCTTCTCTACTCCTTGGCGTCGTCTCCCGAATTGATCTCTCCATGAACTTTGGGGATGGGTCTTTAAATAGCCTCAGGGAACCCTCGGTCAAAGGGGAGGTCGAACCAACCTAAAAAAAGGGCTAGGCCGGCCGGCCTGGCTCTTTCCTTCGCCGGCTCGTGTTCATCTTTCTCCCCAAGTCTCCTGGAATCTTCTAGAGTTTATGTCTTTCACGATTGCATCCCATTAGACGTCGTTATCTTCGAGATTTCTTCGAGGAGAAGGATAGGATGGAAAATCCTTCCTTAAATATCTCTTTGCTTTGCTTAGCCCCGAAGTATCTTGATCTTATCTTGTGGGCTTTGTCTTTTGGGCTTCATTGGAGGGTGGATGTGCATGAACGGGCCTCTAATCATCAGGGCCTTCGATCCTTTGTTTGGGCTTTGGCCTTTGTCTTTCTTCATGTCATCGCGTGATTGTGGGCCTCGCCATTTCATGCTCCAAAATTGGTCAAAAACCTGCAAAAACGAAGTACCTCCAAAATATATGTGCAAACGCGAAAACGACCAATAATTGGGCCGAGGTTAGGATGGTTAGTGATCTTGATATTAAATTCATGCCATTATCAAAGTTAAACAGGGGATAAAATGGATACTTAAGGAGCGCCAACATGTACTCCAAATGTATCGTATCCATAGAGGCACAAAGCCGAAGAGACGCCGACAAGTCCAGCTCTTCTCCGCACTCCTTCCTCACACACTCCCTAGGCTAATGATACAAAGAGGTGGAGCCTCTCTACTCTTCTCCTTCACATATGGAATGGTGTGTCATGTGAGAGGTGGAGGGAGCCCCCTTTTATAGTCTTCAAGGTCGATTCCCGCCAAAAGCATATATGGAAGGTGATCAGGAGGAGTAGGGGGCACGCCACGTTGAAGTGCACCTGGACGGGAGGCCGGCCCCACCTGGTCACCTCTCGTCCTTATCTTCCTCGGGGAGTCTAATTTGTGGGCCCATGTCAAGATCCCGTGGTGCATTTGCCTTGGTTCCCCCGTTTTCTCTGACATGTGGGCCCTCCTTGTAAGTGACACATTTTAGTGTGGATCTTTTGTGCATTTTTCCTCATGTTCACTTGTGTTTTCCCTCTTTTACAGATGTGGGTGCCTGCAGATGACAATTCACCAAAACTCGTGGAAATGGTTAGTTGTAAGCCCTATATCTACGTTTGGTGATTATTTCCGGTAAAAAGCTGCAAGAGTTGACGGTCGAAAACGACACTTAAGGACCGTCAACAACACCCCCACACTTAGTCCTTTGCTCATCCTCGAGTAAAGTTTGAAGGACCAAGGTGGATGCTACTCCTTGAATTCAACCTGCATACAAGTTATTCCAAGCTTCTTCTCACCCTTGTGAATTTTTTGTCTGGCTACCATGCGGTCTTGGGTGATTGAACAAAGGAACGACTCAGAATTCAGGCTCTTAGCTCTTCCTGCTTAGCACTTGGAGATTTTTATTTTGAAAACAGAAAGATAGCCTTGCTCCTCAAATTACTCTCTGAATCACTCTTTTTGTTTTATATCCTCACCAAGACAAAGATGCTGCCGTCCATCTCCTACCATCTACTCAGGCTTATGTGGGGCTCAGGGTAGGAGTGGAGAGGCATGTTTGCCTTGCTTGTATTGCTGAGTCAAAAACAAGATCCGAGCAGAAATGAGTCATACAGTCTGATCAAGATGTGCAAGTGTTTGGACTATTTCTGGTGATTTGAGGATGAACTCTTTTGCATGACTCTCTTTCTTTTGTTATTTCCAACACGGGCTGTCAACTTTTTTTTTTGACATGCCTTTGCAAGCATGTGGCATACCTTCTTTGGGTATGCATCTTTTCTTTCTTTCTCTTTTTTTAACATACTCATTGAGCATGTGGTCTACCTTCTTTGGGTAGACATCTTTTATTCTCTTTTTGCATAGCCCAAGTTGTTTTGGATAGCAAGGTCATAGAGATCTTATTTTTGTGGATGGATGTGGCGACTATCTCCCAGTGTGGAAGTATAGTATGTGTACATGATCTTGATCAAGAGAGCATGACAAGTTTCTAACAAGGGTCGAAGAATTTGACAAAGCTCAAAGCAAAGGTAAACAACATTTGAATGTTGAGCATGAAAACTTGTCTTTGGCTTTGGTAGGAATTCATGATAATTTGAGGAGTCAAGCTATATTTATTTTAACTTTTGAAAAAGAAAACAAGTGCTTTTGCAAGGAAGAGCATGATGCCATCAAACCAAGTCATATCTCATTGATCAACTACTTAGAAAGCATGGGGTCCCTATAGGATTTTATTCACAAGGTTAAAAAGAAAGCTAAGAATAAAATGCATGCAAGGTTTTATTATTTTTTTAAAAGTATAAGGAGTTTGTGATTTTTCTGCGAAGAAATTTATTGAATTTAAACGAATGCAGGGAGGTTTAAGGATTTGGAGATGCAAACCAACGATCTGGAGCTGGGGGGAGTCGATTGGGCTTCACCAGGGGCCGGCCGACCCATGGGTTCGGCCGCCCCTGAGGTGGGCCCTCTCGCCCTCCTCTTTTACGTGCTGGTCGTGTCAGCTTTATGTCGCATTTTTGTGAGGTGCATCCCCCCACACTTGTTTCTGTGCCTATACAAAATCTCAAGAAAAAATATGGCACAAATAAAAAGGGAACTCTGCCGGATTGGAATCCGAGGAGCTCAAACTTTATTATATTGAAATGAAAGGGCGCTTATTACATGATGCAAAGGTAAACTCAAGATCTTAAACATAAAAAGTAAATGCGCCCTGTCGCTTGGTGGAGGCGTACACCTAAGCGATGTCCTTACCCTTCTCCAGGCGTGAGATCCTGGAGCTGAGGCCACGGCGGAGGGTATCAAGGTCATCTTTGGCCGATTTCAGCTCCAAGGACAACTCCGCCAGTTGATCGCCCTGCTTCTGATTCTCTTTCTTTAATGTGACTATAGTCTTCAAAAGCCGGAAGACCTTGGGTCCCTTTAGGACCTTCTCATCCTCACTCTCGTACTGTCCCCCAGGACGTGTGATGGGAGGAGGAGTTAGGTGCCTCTTCACCCTTTTTGGGGTGGACGCAACGGATTCGGCCTCTCCCTTCTCCTTGGGGGAGAGCGCGGGAAAGAGACCCTTACCGTACCCCCTCCGGGAGTCCGGACTCCTACGACCCTAAAGCGCTTTGGAGAGTTGTCGCTAACGGCGGTGAGAGAGGTGGTGTAATGGTGGCTAACTACGTCGCCGCTTTTCTTCCTCATGGTGTAAGCATGCTGCATTCCCTCTTCCATGGGCATCGGAGGCATCGGGTTGGCGAAGAGGCGAACGGCGACATCCTTTGGGCGAAGTTCGCCCATTGTTGGCCTCGGCGTAGTCCCTGGGTGCCCTCCCCTGCCCCTTTGGGCAGAAGCCTTCTTGACGATGCGTCGTGCCGAAGGGGAGGCCGAGGGGCCTCCTCCCTGGTTCGGCCGAACCAGGGGGTCAGCCGCCCCCTCCTCGTCACCCCTCGGTGCCATCTTCCTCCCAGGTGCTGGCAGGATCGCCAGTGGTGTCGTGGCAATATGCATTGCCTCTTCTTCCACTGCAGGGCTCACTAAAGCTTGGTTGGTGGGAGACGGCTCGCCGTTGAGTCCATACGTGGACTCGGACCCAACGAAAGGGATGATGGATTTTCTGGCCATGGTAATGGTGCTTTGCAGGTGAGAAGAGGCTGAGGAAGAGTGGAGTGCTTGAACTTTGGATGAATGAGAAGAAGGAGAGGAGAGGAGATGAATTTAAAGGGAATAGAGGATCAAAATGGTGCCAAACCTTTCAAAGTTCAGCATCTCCACACAAGGAAACATGAAAAGGGACGTTGGAGGGTTTAAATTTCAAAGGTTCAGCACCAATGGCCCCGAGGTTGGGCCGGCCGACCCCTAGGTTCGGCCGCCCCCCTCTAGGCTCTACTGGGCCCCAGTTTCTTTATGTGGGCTTCTAAGGTCGTGGGATAGATGATCAGGTAGTGCATGGGCTTCATTTCTACGGAGAAGATGTGTAGAATCGAAATCTACTAACTTAATTTCATCTCAAACTTCACCGGGTCGGAAAGGTTCATGAAAAGGTTTAAGCCGATGGCCATTTACCTTGAAGTACTCACCGTCATCATCCTAGAGTGTGATTGCCCCGTGAGAAGATGTGTTGACGCGGTGTACGGGCCCTTCCATTTGTTGCGAAGTTTTCCTTCTCTGAAGAGTTTTACCCTAGAATTGAACATTAATAACTTGTCACCTAGCTTGAACTCCTTGGGCTTGATCCTCTTATCGTGCCATCTTTTGGTACGATCCTTGTATATCTTGGCACTATGGTATGCCTTTTCTCTCCATTCCTCTAACTTCGCCAGCTGCATTTGTCTATTCCTCCCAGCGAGCTTGTAGTCCATGTTCCATTTCTTAATGGCCCAGTGGGCCCTGTGCTCAAGCTCAACTGGGAGATGACACGTCTTCCCGTAAACCAGTTGATATGGTGACATGCTGATGGGGGTCTTATATGCTGTTCTGTATGCCCAAAGTGCATCAGGTAGCATATTCTTCCATCCTTTACCCATTTCGTTCACCGTTTTCTGCAGAATACTCTTGATTTGCTTGTTAGAAGTTTCTGCCTGTCCAATGGTCTGAGGGTGGTAGGGTGTAGCAATGTTGTGTCTTGCGCCAAGTTCTTTTAGGAAGCGACGGAAGGTCTTGTCGATGAAATGGGACCCCCATCACTTATAACCATCCTTGGTGTTTCGAAACGATTGAAGATGATTTCATGAAACATCTTCCTCGCATGCTTGGCATCTGCAGCTCGGCAAGGTAACGCTTCCACCCATTTGGAGACGTAGTCCACAGCAACCAGGATGTACTCACAATCATGGGGCTTTAGGAATGGTCCCATGAAGTCAATACCCCAGACATCGAATAGTTCAACTTGGAGGTTGTATGTGAGGGGCATTGCATTGCGAGCAGTGATGCCTCCCTGCAGCTGGCATCTTCGGCACCTTCGAATAAATTCTCTGGTGTCTTCATACATTGTGGGCTAGAAGAAACCACTTTGCCAGATTTTTGCTTGTGTTCTGAAAGCTCCAAAGTGGCCTCCATACACTGCAGTATGGCATTTCTCTATGATCTATGCCCCTTCTGCTGTAGGGACACATCTCCTCAATAATCCATCCGTACACACCCTGTACAGGTACGGTGGATCCCAAAGGTGACGTCTGCTCTTGAAGATCAGCTTTTTCTTGTTTTCCCCCAGTGGTACATAACTTGCAACCATGAAATTCACAATGTTTGCGTACCATGGGTTGGACTCCGTCACCTTAAGCAGCATGTCATCGCGTAGGAAGTCATTGATTGGTGGTTCCTGCAGGTTAGTAACTTGCATACACGACAAATGATCGGCTACAGTATTCTCTACTCCCTTTTTATCTTTTATTTCAAAGTCAAATTCTTGGAGTAAGAGAATCCACTGAATCAAACGGGGCTTAGCATCTTTCTTGGTGAGCAAATATTTCAAAGCTGCATGGTCAGTATAAACAATAACCTTTGCTCCAACCAAGTAAGATCTAAACTTATCAATAGCAAAAACAATTGCAAGGAGCTCTTTTTCAGTAGTGGCATAATTTAATTGTGCTCCTGTCAGAGTTTTGCTAGCATAGGCAATTGCATGATGCTTCTTATCTTTGGTTTGGCCTAGGACCGCACCAACGGCATAATCACTAGCATCACACATTATTTCGAACGGGAGACTCCAATCTGGGGGTTGAATGATTGGAGCCGAGATGAGTGCCTTTTTTAGGATTTCAAAGGCTCGAAGGCACTCATTCATGAATTCGAAGGGCGCATCCTTAGCTAAGAGGTTTGTAAGGGGTCTAGCGATCTGAGAGAAGTCTTTAATAAAATGGCGATAGAACCCCGCATGACCTAAGAAGCTACGGATCCCCTTGACGTTAACTGGAGGTGGGAGTCGTTCTATAACGTCGATTTTTGCCTTGTCCACCTCAATTCCCCTCTCGGACACAAGGTGTCCAAGGACGATGCCTTCGCAGACCATGAAATGACATTTTTCCCTATTCAGCACCAGGTCCTTTTCTTGGCATCGCTGCAAGACCCTGTCTAAATTTTTGAGACAATGATCAAAAGTTTTTCCATAGACGGAGAAATCGTCCATGAAAACTTCCATGATTTCCTCGATCATGTCTGAAAAGATAGACATCATGCACCGCTGAAACGATGCAGGAGCGTTACAAAGCCTGAAAGACATCCTCCGATAAGCATAGGTTCCGTATGGGAAAGTAAATGTGGTCTTGCTTTGATCATCAGGGTGGATGGGAATTTGGTGATAACCGGAATACCCATCAAGGAAACAAAAGAAAGAATGCTTGGCCAACCGCTCTAACATTTCGTCAATGAAGGGCAGCGGAAAGTGGTCTTTCTTTGTGGCCGAGTTAAGTTTCTAATAATCTATGCACATCCTCCACCCCATGACAAGTCTTTGAGGTATGAGTTCATTTTTGCTATTTTGAACGATCGTCATACCTCCCTTCTTTGGTACAACTTGTACCGGGCTCACCCACTCGCTATGTGGCACGGGATAAATGATCCCGGTGTGTAAGAGTTTAAGGACCTCTTTCTTAACGACATCTCTCATCGTATTGTTTAGCCTACGCTGAGGCTCCCTAGAAGGTGTGCAGGTAGAGTCGATAGGGATACGATGAGTGTAAAGGGTAGGACTGATCCCTTTTAGATCCTTGAGTGAATAACCAAAGATGGATCTATGCTTTTCTAATACGGCTAAGAGTTTAGCCGTCTCCTCGTCGGAAAGGTGACTACTAATGATGATGGGAGTTTGTGTGTCACCATTGAGGAAAGCATAGCGAAGACCGTCGGGAAGGACTTTTAGTTCTATTGGAGGTCGTGTTGGCTTCTCGTGAATGGGCAGTTCGAGTTTTTCCTTTAAGTCGTTCTCTTCTTGGATGAAGAGTTCAGCATCTCGTTCTAAGGAGGTTTTAGAGTCATCTTCTGGCATGACTGCCAAGACTTCCTCAATTGGTCCTTCTTGGGGAACAGATTCAACCATGGACTTTTTAGCTTGGCCGATAGGCAAAGTGAATGGTTTTTCCCCAAGGGACACCTGAAGTTCTCCTAGATTAAGAACATCTAGGAAGAGCTTTTCTGTGGGATGCCCTGTCAAGATGTCGAAGTCCTGGACTTTGAAGACATGGAAGTCTAGAGCAATCTCCGTTTCTCTGTGCCAAACTGGCACTTCGTGCATAATCCCAATCCCTCTTAATGTGGAACGTGGCCCAGTTCTAAGGGATTTTGTAGTTGGAGTAACACGTCTTTCGCCTAAGCGATCAGAAGCGAAAAAAGCAGAAATAATGTTTACTCCAACCGTGGGATTGTAAAGAGCCGTGACTGCAGTCCCTTCTATGGAACATGGAATGGTTAAGGAGGGGCATGAAATTGGATTATTTCGGAAAATGTTTCCCCTTCCTGTACCCATTCGTTGCTCATGATAGCGGTCACCCTTTTTACGGTCTCTCTAAGGGAAGCCTTATCGAGACCGCCCGGTGGGTCTAAAGGGTCTGGAGGCCTTTTCTGGAGGGGATATAATGTGGTATTGCCAAAGTCATAGAATATATCCTCCTCAATGTTAAACGGGAATTCCGGAGGCAGAATTTCTTCCTCCTCCGGGTCTTCTGGTTCAGGGGAAGGTCTGGCCGACAATTCGTCATGGGTTACTAAAGAGTGAATGGGCTCAGCTATCGAAACTTCCTCCTAGCTTGAAGGTTGTACTACTGGGAGGGGTTTTGTGAAGGAGGCGTTCTCCAGGATACGATCCAAGAGTGCCACCCCTTCGGAAGTTGTTTTATAGGTGAAAGATCCCCCAGCGATGATATCAAGCTGTTGGGCTGTGTCATTGTTCAGCCCCAACCAGAAGTGCTGAAGCAGCACATGGTCGGGAATAGACAAGTCTGGGCCGGCATGTGTGAGTTGTGAGAATCTAGCCCAGGCTGTCCCAAGGGTCTCCTTCTCATCCCGACGAACATCAAGGATTTCTTTACGCAGGGAAGCGATGCGAGAAATAGGGAAGAATGCGAGACAGAACCTGTTCCGCAATTCCTCCCATTCTCCATTTACCTTTCCTACGTTATGGGTGTACCATTGTTTCGCTTTCTCAGCAAGGGAGAAAGGAAATAACTTCCACTGAAGTGTTTCTTGTGCCATGCCTACAATGGACAAGCAAGATCACATTTGCTTGAACTCTCGTAGGTGATGGTAGGGATTTTCTAGCTTATATCCTGAGAAGGGTTGTTCCCGGACCATGGCTATAAAGCCAGGGCGGAGTTCAAAGCCTGAAGCTGTGATTGGCTTGGATGACTGTGGTGGCTCTAAGAACTCGCCCGAGGGAGCAGAGAGTTGGTGGATAGAAAGGGTATCCATGGAATAAGGATAAAAAGAAAAAAAGGATAACAGAAAAGATACACGAGCAACTAGGTTCGAAGACAACTATGACAACCGTTCCCCGGCAACGGCGCCAGAAATGCTTGTTGGTATTTCTTAACTCTTACAGAGAAGCCCGCAAGCGCACGGAAATACCGTTGTAGCACTTCACCCGGGAGTATTCAGGGTATCGTATTTTCCACGAGGAACGGGTGTGTAACTGTCTTCTATCTAGATTATCCCGAAGAAGATAAGAGATAAAGAGACCTTAGGGTAGCATGATTCTGATCTATGGATAGGTTCAAGCGAAGATACACTAATGTTTCCACTCACTCTATTCAGCCACCGGTTTGACCCGGGTCTGCCAAGGAATATCTGGTATCGCTCTATGTCGTACCCAGGCGGGGGGGGGGGGGGGTGAGTGCACTAACCACGCAGACTGTCTCCATAGTGGACGGATAGGGCTATCACCACCTGTCGTCTACCCCACAATACCAGCTGAGCACGAGACAAACAAAGGTAATCTAAGGCCCAGACACCACGCCTATGCCTTCGACTACTACTCTAGAGCTGCGCAAGGTTATCCCATCTTTATCAGGGGCCCTCTTCTAGAGTATCCGCTATGAGAACGGACGATGAACCCGCGAACAAATGAGAACAAAAGAATAACTTTACTAGAACTCACCGAATAGAAGAACCCGGATATGTACTCCAAATGTACCGTATCCGTAGAGGTACAAAGCCGAAGAGGCGCTGACAAGTCCGGCTCTTCTCCATACTCCTTCCTCACACACTCCCTACGCTAACGATACAAAGAGGTGGAGCCTCTCTACTCTTCTCCTTCACATATGGAATGGTGTGTCATGTGAGAGGTGGAGGGAGCCCCCTTTTATAGTCTTCAAGGTCGGTTCCCGCCAAAAGCATATATGGAAGGTGATCAGGAGGAGTAGGGGGCACGCCACGTCGAAGTGCACCTGGATGGGAGGCCGGCCAGGTTCGGCCGACCCAGGGGTCGGCCGGCCCCACCTGGTCGCCTCTTGTCCTTATCTTCCTCGGGGAGTCTGATCTGTGGGCCCATGTCAAGATCCCATGGTGCATTTGCCTTGGTTCCCCCGTTTTCTCTGACATGTGGGCCCTCCTTGTAAGTGACACATTTTAGTGTGGATCTTTTGTGCATTTTTCCTCATGTTCACTTGTGTTTTCCCTCTTTTTACAGATGTGGGTGCCTGCAGATGACAATTCACCAAAACTCATGGAAATGGTTAGTTGTAAGCCCTATATCTACGTTTGGTGATTATTTCCGGTAAAAAGCTGCAAGAGTTGACGGTCGAAAACGACACTTAAGGACCGTCAACAGGCTTCCTTCAAACTGTTGACGCTGTACTTATCTTCTCCCCATGTGTCAAAATGGAATGTGATCGGATTTTCATAATCATTGTTATCATCATGGTAAGCAAACCAGATAATAGATCCTCAGCAAAGCCATGGTAGAAACACTTGAAGAAATCAGTGATGCCCAAATTTTGTGGGTCATTGGCTATCATTGCTGCTGCCTCACCAAAAGAAGTGCATCGGCCAGTCTGGAGTGCTTCCCCTTCTACAAAGTTTTCCGATGGGAATGACATCTGCCTTAGGTCCATTCCCATGGCCTTGTGCATGTACGTGTTCAGCCATAGTTGGATGAACCACCAGGGTCCTCCCAGATTGGAAATCGGCTGATCGGTCCTGAGCTTGACCGATACATGATGAAGCAGATGGTAGACCGATCCCAGAAGATGCTTTCCGAGAGGAATCATGTTCCCTTCAGCTAGCATCTCGGCCATCTTAAGAGTGTTGACAGTTGGGCCGATGATTTTGCCGCAGAAAACGAATTTTTCGAGCCACATGTTCAGAAAGGCTATGTGCTCTCTGAGGACTACGGGGCCAGTTCTAGCATTCTTGGCGATGTATCCTTTCCAGCCTCCGATGTTTCTGGTTTCAAATTTGGAGCTCGCTTTGGCCAAGAGATCATAGGATTGATCAGGAGCAGAAATGTTGAGACCAGTCAACATCAAGACATCTAGCAGGATTGGTGTCATCGGTCCGTGGGCGAACAGAAAGGCATTCAGGGCATCAAACCAGAAGAAAGAAGCCGATATAAGCATCAGCTCGTTTCTTATCATTTCTGATAGTGATAAGTTTAAACACTGACCGATGACAACAGGACCGAGAACTTCCGATTCTGGATCCTGTAGCATGAATTATAGCCATTAAACTGTACGGGGGAAGGTATTTGGGGCTCGGAGGCCCGGTCTATCGCCCTATAGGGATGAGCACCAGATTGGTCTTTCCTATGTGGTCCTTCTAGACGTGTGGAACATGTTTGGGCAAAAATCCCTCAGTTTCATCGGAGGCTAGTCAGTTGGGCGGGTGCAACAGAGCCACCTGCTCATAATAAATTGATGAAACATAGGTGCCCTTTTCGGTGTGGTAAGGACTATTATATTTTAAAAAAATATGTAAGGGTCCTCTATATGAGTTTTTGTTCCTACAGGGTAGTATTCTGTGCCCCCGTTCCAGCGAGGCAGAGAACGCCCAATTCTGGATCCTATAGCATGAGTTATAGCCTTTAAACTGCACGGGGAAGGTATTCGGGGCACTCAGGCCCTGTCTATCACCCTACAGGCTTGAGAGCCAGATGGATCTATCCTATATGGTCCTTCTAGACGTGTGGAACATGTTCGGGCAAAAATCTCTCAGTTTCATCGGAGGCTAGTCGGTTGGGTGGGTGCAACAGAGCCATTGCTCATAATAAATCGATCAGAACGTAGGTGCCATTTTGTTGTGGTAAGGACTATTATATTTTTAAAAAAATATATAGGGGTCCTCGATATTAGTTTTCGTTCCTACAGCATAGTATTATGTGCCCCTGCTCCAACGGGAACGAGAACGCCCGATTCTGGATCCAGTAGCACGACTTATAGCCTTTAAACTGCACGGGGAAGGTATACGGGGCTCTCAGGCCCTGTCTATGGCCCTACTGGCTTGAGAGCCGGATGGATTTTTCCTATATGGTCCTTCTAGATGTGTGGAACATGTTCGGGCAAAAATATCTCAGTTTTATTGGAGGCTAGTCGGTTGGGTGGGTGCAACAGAGGCACTGCTCATAATAAATCGATCAGAACGTAGGTGCCCAATTCGGTGTGGTAAGGACTATTAAATTTTTTAAAAAATATGTAGGGGTCCTCGATATGAATTTCCATTCCTACAGGGTAGTATTCTGTGCCCCTGTTCCAACGGGACCGAGAACTCCCGATTCTGGATCCAGTAGCACAATTTATAGCCTTTAAACTGCACAGGGAAGGTATACGGGCTCTCAGGCCCTGTCTATCGCCCTACATGGATGATCTCCAGATGGATGTTTCCTATATGCTCCTGCTAGACATGTGGAATATGTTTGGGCAAAAATCCCTCAGTTTCATGGGATGCTAGTCGGTTGGGTGGGTGCAACAGAGCCACCTGCTCATAATAAATCGATGAGAACGTAGGTGCCCATTTCGGTGTGGTTTGGACTATTATATTTTTAAAAAAATATGTAGGGGTCCTCTATATTATTTTTGTTCCTATAGGGTAGTATTCTGTGCCCCAGTTCCAACGGGACCGAGAACGCCCGATTCTGGATCCTATAGCACGAGTCATAGCTTTTAAACTGCACCGGGAAGGTAATCGGGGCTCTCAGGCCCTGTCTATCGCCCTACAGGGATGAGCTCCAAGTAGATGTTTCCTATATGGTCCTTGTAGATGTGTGGAATATGTTTGGGCAAATATCCCTCAGTTTCATCGGAGGCTAGTCGGTTGGGCGGGTGCAACAGAGCCACCTGCTCATAATAAATCGATAAGAACGTTGGTGCCCGTTTCGGTGTGGCAAGAACTATTATATTTTTTTTAAATATGTCGGGGTCCTCTATATGAGTTTTTGTTCGTACAGGGTAGTATTCTGTGCCCTTGTTCCAATGAGGCAGAGAACGCCCAATTCTGTATCCTATAGCATGAGTTATAGCCTTAAAACTGCACGAGAAAGGTATTCGGGGCTCTCAGGCCCTGTATATCGCTCTATAGGATTGAGAGCTAGATGGATGTTTCCTATATGGTCCTTCTACATGTGTGGAACATATTTGGGCAAAAATCCTTAGTTTCATCAGAGGCTAGTCGGTTGGGTGGGTGCAATAGAGCCACTGCTCATAATAAATCGATCAGAACGTAGGTGCCCATTTCGTTGTGGTAAGGACTATTATATTTTAAAAAAAATATGTAGGGGTCCTCGATATAAGTTTTCGTTCCTACAGCATAGTATTCTGTGCCCCTACTCCAACGGGACCGAGAACGCCCGATTCTCGATCCAGTAGCACGACTTATAGCCTTTAAACTGCACAGGGAAGGTATATGGGGCTCTCAGGCCCTGTCTATCACCCTACAGGGATGAGCTCCAGGTCGATGTTTCCTATATGGTCCTTCTAGATGTGTGGAACATGTTTGGGCAAAAATCCCTCAGTTTCATTACAGGCTAGTCGGTTGGGCGGGTGCAACAGAGCCACCTGCTCATAATAAATCGATGAGAACGTAGGTGCCCATTTCGGTGTGGTTTGGACTATTATATTTTTTAAAAAATATGTAGGGGTCCTCTATATTATTTTTGTTCCTATAGGGTAGTATTCTGTGCCCCAGTTCCAACGGGACCGAGAACGCCCGATTCTAGATCCTGTAGCACGAGTCATAGCTTTTAAACTGCACCGGGAAGGTAATCGGGGC
Organism: Panicum virgatum; assembly: GCF_016808335.1. Classification (NCBI taxonomy): domain Eukaryota; kingdom Viridiplantae; phylum Streptophyta; class Magnoliopsida; order Poales; family Poaceae; genus Panicum; species Panicum virgatum. The sequence continues at coordinate 48,050,497 of NC_053139.1, forward strand.
TCTCAGGCCCTGTCTATCGCCCTACAGGGATGAGCTCCAAGTGGATGTTTCCTATATAGTCCTTCTAGATGTGTGGAATATGTTTGGGCAAATATCCCTCGGTTTCATCAGAGGCTAGTCGGTTGGGCGGGTGCAACAGAGCCACCTGCTCATAATAAATCGATAAGAAAGTTGGTGCCCGTTTCGGTGTGGCAAGGACTATTATTTTTTTTAAAATATGTAGGGGTCCTCTATATGAGTTTTTGTTCCTACATGGTAGTATTTTGTGCCCTCATTCCAATGAGGCAGAGAACGCCCAATTCTGTATCCATAGCATGAGTTATAGCCTTTAAACTGCACGGGAAAGGTATTCGGGGCTCTCAGGCCCTGTATATCGCCCTATAGGATTGAGAGCTAGATGGATGTTTCCTATATGGTCCTTCTAGACATGTGGAACATATTTGGGCAAAAATCCTTAGTTTCATCAGAGGCTAGTCGGTTGGGTGGGTGCAATAGAGCCACTGCTCATAATAAATCGATCAGAACATAGGTGCCCATTTCGTTGTGGTAAGGACTATTATATTTTAAAAAAAATATGTAGTGGTCCTCGATATAAGTTTTCCTTCCTACAGTGTAGTATTCTGTGCCCCTGCTCCAACGGGACCGAGAACGCCCGATTCTCGATCCAGTAGCACGACTTATAGCCTTTAAACTGCACGGGGAAGGTATACGGGGCTCTCAGGCCCTGTCTATCACCCTACAGGGATGAGCTCCAGGTCGATGTTTCCTATATGGTCCTTCTAGACGTGTGGAACATGTTTGGGCAAAAATCCCTCAGTTTCATTAGAGGCTAGTCGGTTGGGCGGGTGCAACAGAGCCACCTGCTCATAATAAATCGATGAGAACGTAGGTGCCCATTTCGGTGTGGTATGTACTATTATATTTTTAAAAAATGTATTGGTCCTCTACATGATTTTTCATTCCTACAGGGTATTATTTTGTGCCCCTGTTCCAACGGGACCGAGAACGCCCGATTCTGGATCCTGTAGCATGAGTTATAGCCTTTAAACTGTACGGGGAAGGTATTCGGGGCTCGGGGGCCCTTTCTATCGCCCAACAGGACTGAGCAACAGATGGATCTTTCCTATATGGTCCTTCTAGACATCTGGAACATGTTGGGGAAAAAATCCCTCAGTTTCATCGGAGGCTAGTCAGTTGGGCGGGTGCAACAGAGCCACCTGCTCACAATAAATCGATAAGAACATAGGTGCCCGTTTCGGTGTAGTAAAGACTATTATATTTTAAAAAAATATTTTGGGGGCCTCTATGTGAGTTTTCATTCCTACGAGCTAGTATTCAGTGCCCCCATTCCAACGGGACCGAGAATGCCCGATTCTGGATCCTGTAGCATGAGTTATAGCCTTTAAACTATACAGGGAAGGTATTCGGGGCTCCGAGGCCCTGTGTATTGCCCTACAGGAACGAGCACTAGATGGATCTTTCCTATATGGCCCTTCTAGATGTGTGGAACATGTTTGGTCAAAACTCCCTCCGTTTCATCGGAGGCTAGTCTGTTGGACGAGTGCAACAGAGCCATCTGCTCATAATAAATCGATGAGAACTTAGGTGACTATTTTGGTGTGGTGAGAACAAATATATTTTAAAAAAATATTTAGGAGTCTTCCATATGAGATTTAGTTCCTACAGGGTAGTATTTTGTGCCCCTGTTCCAACGGGACCGAGAACGCCTGATTCTGGATCCTGTAACATGAGTTATAGCATTTAAATTTCAAGGGGAAGGTATTCGGGGCTCGGAGGCCCTGTCTATCGCCCTACAGGGATGAGCTCCAGGTGGATGTTTCCTATATGGTCCTTCAAGATGTGTGGAACATGATTCCACAAAAATCACTCAGTTTCATCGGAGGCGAGTCGGTTAGGCGGGTGCAACAGAGCCACCTGCTCACAATAAATCGATGAGAATGTAGGTGCCCGTTTCGGTGTGGTAAGGACAATTATATTTTAAAAAAAATATATAAGGGTCCTCTACATGAGTTTTTGTTCCTACAGGGTAGTATTCTGTGTCCCCATTCCAACGAGGCAGAGAACGCGCGATTCTGGATCCTATAGCATGAGTTATAGCCTTTAAACTGCACGGGGAAGGTATTCGGGGCTCTCAGGCCCTGTCTATGGCCCTACAGGCTTGAGAGCCGGATGGATTTTTTCTATATGGTCCTTCTAGATGTGTGGAACATGTTTGGGCAAAAATCCCTCAGTTTCATTGGAGGCTAGTCGGTTGGGTGGGTGCAACAGAGCCACTGCTAATAATAAATCGATCAGAACGTAGGTGCCCAATTCGGTGTGGTAAGGACTATTATATTTTTTAAAAAAATATGTAGGGGTCCTCGATATGAGTTTTCATTCCTACAGGGTAGTATTCTATGCCCCTGTTCCAATGGGACCGAGAACTCCCAATTCTGGATCCAGTAGCACGATTTATAGAATTTAAACTGCACAGGGAAGGTATACGGGATCTCAGGCCCTGTCTATCACCCTACATGGATAAGCTCCAGATGGATGTTTCCTATATGGTCCTACTAGACATGTGGAATATGTTTAGGCAAAAATCCCTCAGTTTTATCGGAGGCTAGTCGGTTGGGCGGGTGCAACAGAGCCACCTACTCATAATAAATCGATGAGAACGTAGGTGCCCATTTCGGTGTGGTTTGGACTATTATATTTTTTAAAAAATATGTAGGGGTCCTCTATATGATTTTTGTTCCTACAGGGTAGTATTCTGTGCCCCAGTTCCAACAGGACCGAGAATGCCCGATTCTGGATCCTGTAGCACGAGTCATAGCTTTTAAACTGCACCGGGAAGGTATTCGGGGCTCTCAGGCCCTGTCTATCGCCCTACAGGGATGAGCTCCAGGTGGATGTTTCCTATATGGTCCTTCTAGACGTGTGGAACATGTTTGGGCAAATATCCCTCAGTTTCATCGTAGGCTAGTCGGTTGGGCGGGTGCAACAGAGCCACCTGCTCATAATAAATCGATGAGAACGTTGGTGCCCGTTTCGGTGTGGTAAGGACTATTATATTTTTAAAAAAATATGTAAGGGTCCTCTATATGAGTTTTTGTTCCTACAGGGTAGTATTCTGTGCCCCCATTCTAACGAGGCAGAGAACGCCCGATTCTGGATCCTATGGCATGAGTTATTGCCTTTAAACTGCATGGGGAAGGTATTCGGGGCTCTCAGGCCATGTCTATCGCCCTATAGGCTTGAGAGCCAGATGTATATTTCCTATATGGTCCTTCTAGACGTGTGGAACATGTTCAGGCAAAAATCCCTCAGTTTCATTGGAGGCTAGTCGGTTGGGTGGGTGCAACAGAGCCATAGCTCATAATAAATCGATCAGAACGTAGGTGCCCAATTCAGTGTGGTAATGACTATTATATTTTTTAAAAAAATATGTAGGGGTCCTCGATATGAGTTTTCATTCCTACAGGGTTGTATTCTGTGCCCCTGTTCCAACGGGACCGAGAACGCCCGATTCTGGATCCAGTAGCACGACTTATAGCCTTTAAACTGCATAGGGAAGGTATACGGGCTCTCAGGCCCTGTCTATCGCCCTACAGGGATGAGCTCCAGATGGATGTTTCCTATATGGTCCTACTAGACGTGTGGAATATGTTTGGGCAAAAATCCCTCGGTTTCATCAGAGGCTAGCCGGCTGGGCGGGTGCAACAGAGCCACCTGCTCATAATAAATCGATGAGAACGTAGGTGCCCATTTCGGTGTAGTAAGGACTATTATATTTTTAAAACATAGCTAGGGTTCCTCTATATGAGTTTTTGTTCCTACAGGGTAGTATTCTGTGCTCCCGTTCCAACGGAACCGAGAACGCCCGGTTCTGGATCCTGTAGCATGAGTCATAGCTTTTAAACTGCACCGGGAAGGTATTCGGGGCTCTCAGGCCCTGTCTATCGCCCTACAGGGATGAGCTCCAGGAGGATGTTTTCTATATGGTCCTACTAGACATGTGGAATATGTTTGGGCAAAAATCTCGCGGTTTCATCGGAGGCTAGTCGGTTGGGCGGGTGCAACAGAGCCACCTGCTCATAATAAATCGATGAGAACGTAGGTACCCATTTCGGTGTGGTTTGTACTATTATATTTTTAAAAAATATGTAATGGACCTCTATATGATTTTTGTTCCTACAAGGTAGTATTCTGTGCCCCAGTTCCAACGGGACCGAGAACGCCCGATTCTGGGTCCTGTAGCACGAGTCATTGCTTTTAAACTGCACCGGGAAGGTATTCGGGGCTCTCAGGCCATGTCTATCGCCCTACAGGGATGAGCTCCAGGTGGATGTTTTCTATATGGTCCTACTAGACATGTGGAATATGTTTGAGCAAAAATCCATCGGTTTCATCGGAGGCTAGTCGGCTGGGCGGGTGCAACAGAGCCACCTGCTCATAATAAATCGATGAGAACGTAGGTGCCCATTTCGATGTGGTAAGGACAATTATATTTAAAAAAATATTTAGGGTTCCTCTGTATGAGTTTTTGTTCCTACAGGGTAGTATTTTGTGCCCCCATTTCGGTGTGGTATGTACTATTTTATTTTTTTTAAAAAATGTATTGGTCCTCTATATGATTTTTCATTCCTACAAGGTAGGATTCTGTGCCCCCGGTCCAACGGCACCGAGAACGCCCGATTCTGGATCCTGTAGCATGAGTTATAGCCTTTAAACTGTACAGGGAAGGTGTTCGGGGCTCAAAGGCCCTGTCTATCATCATACAGGGATGAGCACCAAATGGATCTTTCCTATATGGTCCGTCTAGACATGTGGAACATGTTGGGGGGAAAATCCCTCAGTTTCTTCGGAGGCTAGTCGGTTGGGCGGGTGCAACAGAGCCACCTGCTCACAATAAATCGATGAGAACATAGGGGCCCGTTTCTGTGTGGTAAGGACTATTATATTTTAAAAAAATATTTGGGGGGGGGGCTCTATATGAGTTTTCATTCCTACAGGGTAGTATTCAGTGCCCCCGTTCCAACGGGACCAAGAACGCCCGATTTCGGATCCTGTAGCATGAGTTATAGCCTTTAAACTGCACAGGGAAGCTATGCGGGCTCTCAGGCCCTATCTATCGCCCTACAGGAATGAGCACCAGATGGATCTTTTCTATATGGTCCTTCAAGATGTGTGGAACATGTTTGCACAAAAATCCCTCAGTTTCATCGGAGGCGAGTCGGTTAGGCGGGTGCAACAGAACCACCCGTTCACAATAAATCGATGAGAACATAGGTGCCCGTTTCGGTGTGGTAAGGACAATTATATTTAAAAAAAAATATGTAATGGTCCTCTATATGAGTTTTTGTTCCTACAGGGTAGTATTCTGTGCCCCCATTCAAACGAGGCAGAGAACGCCCGATTCTGGATCCTATGGCATGAGTTATAGCCTTTAAACTGCACGGGGAAGGTATTCGGGGCTCTCAGGCCCTGTCTATCGCCCTACAGGCTTGAGAGCCAGATGGATCTTTCCTATATGGTCCTTCTAGATGTGTGGAACATGTTCAGGCAAAAATACCTCAGTTTCATCGGAGGCTAGTCGGTTGGGTGGGTGCAACAGAGGCACAGCTCATAATAAATCGATCAGAACGTAGGTGCCCAATTCGGTGTGGTAAGGACTATTATATTTTAAAAAATATGTAGGGGTCCTCGATATAAGTTTTCATTCCTACAGGGTTGTATTCTGTGCCCCTGTTCCAACGGGACCGAGAACGCCCGATTCTGGATCCAGTAGCACGACTTATAGCCTTTAAACTGCACAGGGAAGGTATACGGGCTCTCAGGCCCTGTCTATCGCCCTACAGGGATGAGCTCCAGTTGGATGTTTCCTATATGGTCCTACTAGACATGTGGAATATGTTTGGGCAAAAATCCCTCAGTTTCATCAGAGGCTAGTCGGTTGGGCGGGTGCAACAGAGCCACCTGCTCATAATAAATCGATGAGAATGTAGGTGCTCATTTTGGTGTGGTTTGGACTATTATATTTTAAAAAAAAATATGTAGGGGTCCTCTATATGATTTTTGTTCCTACAGGCCAATTCTAACGGGATCGAGAACGCCCGATTCAGGATCCTGTAGCACAAGTTATGGCTTTTAAACTGCACCGGGAAGGTATTCGGAGCTCTCGGGCCATGTCTATCGCCCTACAGGGATGAGCTCCAGGTGGATGTTTCCTATATGGTCCTACTAGACATGTGGAATATGTTTGGGCAAAAATCTCTCGGTTTCATCGGAGGCTAGTCAGTTGGGCGGGTGCAATAGATCCACCTTCTCATAATAAATCGATGAGAACATAGGTGCCCATTTCGATGTGGTAAGGACTATTATATTTAAAAAAATATTTAGGGTTCCTCTATATTAGTTTTTGTTCATACAGGGTAGTATTCTGTGCTCCCGTTCCAACGGAACCGAGAACAGCCGGTTCTGGATCCTGCATCATCAGTTATAACCTTTAAACTGCACGGGGAAGGTATTTGGAGCTCGGAGGCCCCGTCTATCGCCCTACAGGCTTGACTGCCAGATGGATCTTACCTATATGGTCCATCTAGACGTGTGGAACATGTTTGGGCAAAAATCCCTCAGTTTCGTCGGAGGCTAGTCGGTTGGACGGGTGCAACAGAGCCACCTGCTCAAAATAAATAGATGAGAACATAGGTGCCCGTTTCGGTGTGGTAAGGACTATTATATTTTAAAATTTTGGGGGGCCTCTATATGAGTTTTCATTCCTACATGGTAGTATTCCGTGACCCCATTCCTACGGGACCGAGAACTCCTGATTTTGGATCCTGTAGCATGAGTTATAGCCTTTAAACTGTACGGGGAAGGTATTCGGGGCTCTGAGGCCCTGTCTATCGCCCTACAGGAATGAGCACCAGATGGATCTTTTCTATATGGTCCTTCTAGACGTGTGGAACATGTTTTGACAAAAATCCCTCCGTTTCATCGGAGGCTAGTCAGTTGGGCGGGTGCAACAGAGCCACCTGCTCACAATAAATCAATGAGAACATAGGTGCCCATTTCGGTGTGGTAAGGACTATTATATTTTAAAAAAATATTTTGGTTGGCCTCTATATGAGTTTTTATTCCTACAGGGTAGTATTCTATGCCCCCATTCCAACATTATCGAGAACGCCCGATTCTGGATCCTGTAGCATGAGTTATAGCCTTTAAACTGCACGGGGAAGGTATTCGGGGCTCGGAGACCCTGTCTATCGCCCTACAGGGATGAGCTCTAGGTGGATGTTTCCTATATGGTCCTTCAAGACGTGTGGAACATGTTTGCACAAAAATACCTCAGTTTCATCGGAGGCGAGTCGGTTAGGCGGGTGCAACAGAGCCACCTGCTCACAATAAATCGATGATAACGTATGTGCCCGTTTCGGTGTGGTAAGGACAATTATATTTTAAAAAAAATATGTAATAGGCCTCTATATGAGTTTTTGTTCCTACAGGGTAGTATTCTGTGCCCCCGTTCCAACGAGGCAGTGAACGCCCGATTCTGGATCCTATGGCATGAGTTATAGCCTTTAAACTACACGGGGAAGGTATTCGGGGCTCTCAGGCCCTGTCTATCGCCCTACAGGCTTGAGAGCTAGATGGATCTTTCCTATATGGTCTTTCTAGACGTGTGGAACATGTTCAGGCAAAAATCCCTCAGTTTCATCAGAGGCTAGTCGGTTGGATGGGTGCAACAGAGCCACAGCTCATAATAAATCGATCAGAACGTAGGTGCCCAATTTGCTGTGGTAAGTACTATTATATTTTTAAAAAAATATGTAGGGGTCCTTGATATGAGTTTTCATTCCTACAGGGTTGTATTCTGTGCCCTGTTCCAACGGGACCGAGAACGCCCGATTCTGGATCCAGTAGCACGACTTATAGCATTTAAACTGCATAGGGAAGGTATACGGGCTCTCAGGCACTGTCTATCGCCCTATAGGGATGAGCTCTAGATGGATGTTTCCTATATGGTCCTACTAGACATGTGGAATATGTTTGGACAAAAATCCCTCAGTTTCATCGGAGGCTAGTCGGTTGGGCGGGTGCAATAGAGCCACCTGCTCATAATAAATCGATGAGAATGTAGGTGCCCATTTCGGTGTGGTTTGGACTATTATATTTTAAAAAAAATGTAGGGGTCCTCTATATGATTTTTGTTCCTACAGGCCAGTTCTAACGGGACCGAGAACGCCCAATTCTGGATCCTGTAGCACGAGTTATAGCTTTTAAACTGCACCGGGAAGGTATTCGGGGCTCTCAGGCCCTGTCTATCGCCCTACAGGGATGAGCTCCAGGAGGATGTTTCCTATATGGTCCTACTAAACATGTGGAATATGTTTGGGCAAAAATCTCTCGGTTTCATCGGAGGCTAGTCGGTTGGGCGGGTGCAACAGAGCCACCTGCTCATAATAAATCGATGAGAACGTAGGTGCCCATTTCGATGTGGTAAGGACAATTATATTTTAAAAAATATTTAGGTTTCCTCTATATGAGTTTTTGTTCCTACAGGGTAGTATTCTGTGCTCCCGTTCCAACGGAATCGAGAACGGCCGGTTCTGGATCCTATAGCATGAGTTATAGCCTTTAAACTGCACGGGGAAGGTATTTGGGGCTTGGAGGCCCCGTCTATCGCCCTACAGGCTTGAGTGCCAGATGGACCTTATCTATATGGTCCTTCTAGACGTGTGGAACATGTTTGGGCAAAAATCCCTCAGTTTCGTCGGAGGTTAGTCGGTTGGGCGGGTGCAACAGAGACACCTGCTCAAAATAAATCGATGAGAACATAGGTGCCCGTTTCGGTGTGGTAAGGACTATTATATTTTAAAAAATATTTTGGGGGACCTCTATATGAGTTTTCGTTCCTACAGGGTAGTATTCAGTGCCCCCATTCCAACGGGACCGAGAACGCCCGATTCTGGATCCTGTAGCATGAGTATAGCCTTTGAACTGTACGGGGATGGTATTCGGGGCTCCGAGGCCCTATCTATTGCCCTACAGGAATGAGCACCAGATGGATCTTTTCTATATGGTCCTTCTAGACGTGTGGAACATATTTGGGCAAAAATCCCTCTGTTTCATCAGAGGCTAGTCAGTTGGGCGGGTGCAACAGAGCCACCTGCTCACAATAAATCGATGAGAACATAGGTGCCCATTTCGGTGTGGTAAGGACTATTATACAACAACAAGAACAACATAGCCTTTTTTCCCAAGCAAGTTGGGGTAGGCTAGAGATGAAACCCGAAAGAAATAAATTCAAAGTTCAGGCACATTGATAGTTAGTCTCCAAGCGCTCATATCCAAAGATATCTCTTTAGAGATATTCCAATCCTTAAGGTCTCTCTTAACCGACTCATTCCACGTCAGTTTAGGTCTACTTCTACTCCTCTTTACATTATCGACCCGCTCAAGAACCCCATTACGCACCGGCGCCTCAGGAGGCCTTCGTTGGACATGTCCAAACTATCTCAGCCGATGCTGGATAAGTTTCTCCTCAATTGGTGCCACCCCGACCCTATCCCGAATAACTTCGTTCCGGACTCTATCCCTCCTTGTGTGCCCGCAAAACCACCGCAACATCCGCATCTCTGCTACACTCAGTTGCTGGACATGTCGCCTTTTTGTAGGCCAACATTCAGCACCGTATAACATCGCCGGACGAATTGCTGTCCTATAGAATTTGTCTTTTACCTTTTATGGCACCCTCTTGTCACAAAGGATGCCAGAAGCTTGCCGCCATTTCAACCAGCCAGCTGAAATTCTATGCCTAACATCTTCATCAAAGTCGCCATCTTTTTGTAGCACCGATCCTAAATACCGAAAAGTATCCTTCTGGACCACCACTTGCCCATCTAGACTAACGTCTCCCCCCTGATGCCTAGTCATGCTGAAATCACACATCATGTACTCGGTCGTGGTCCTACTAAGTCTGAACCTTTTCGACTCTAACGTGCGTCTCCACTGCTCTAACTTCCTATTAACCCCTGCCCTACTCTCGTCAACTAGCACCACATCATCAGTAAAGAGCATACACCAAGGGATCTCACCTTGTATATCCCTTGTGACCTCATCCATCACTAAAGCAACGTTTGTCCCGGATAAAAATTCATTCCGATTTCCTAACATACATAGATGACTTCTGCACACCACACTTTGACTTCACTATCAGCTGCCTGGATACATGCTGACTAGTCTGTGCTCATGTGCCCTTTCTTTGCCCTATCACTCTTGCAGGATTCATGCGAGATGCCACCTGAACATGGAATGCCGAATGGAACTGCTGATGCTGTTGTAAATAGGAGGCCTCGACGCCTCTTTGGGAGAGCATCAGAGAGGAAGAACCCACTCAACCTTCAGTTTGTATGTCATCATCATCTTCTTCCTTTTCTCTCTTCTCTTCCCTATTTCCATGAGATACTACTATGTGTAATGCTTCCCTTCCTACCATTTTTATAGGAGCGTCAAGTAGCTCGCCTTGAATCAAGACAGCAACAACAGAGGTGCACAGATGTTCTTTCTCTAACTCCACCTGTCTGTCTATGCACGTCCAATTTATGCCACAAGTGCATGTTTTACTCCTTTCTGATTTCATCTCATTTTTCTATCTTTCTTTCCCCCTTAATTTATGACTTACAAGCCTACATACAGAAACATATCTTTGCAACAAAGCTTGCAAGTTGTGTATGTCATGCTGCCCTTAACTGCCAATTCTCTCGATCCGTCCTTTGCTAATTACTAAGATATTCGCTTCCTTGCCAGGTGTATTGTCGTGACAGTTATTCCCTTAGATTTCTGTTGTGACTACAAATCGCCATCACTCACAGAGAATGGAAATAATCATTCCTCATATCAACAGACACCTCCAGAAGAGAGGCTCGAGACATCATCCTTATCACCAACCTCGCCATCGTCCTTATCACCAACCTTGCCATCAATTTTTTTCGTGCTTAATGCTCCAGATGGATCTCACAGTCACAGAAGATGGCCAGATAATTCATCGAGGCTACTGGAAGATAAATCCACCAAATACAATAGCGTCTCCAATTCGGATTTCCTAGTCAACATCTTTACCAAGCCAAGTGGTAACGCAAGACATAGTTCAAGAAGGAAGAGCAAAAAGAAAAGCAAGAAGCACAGGCAACGTTGTAGGAAACCAATGGATGGGCCTGAAGCTAAATGCACAGAGAGCAACAATGCTGCCCCTGCTGTCGATGTGTGTGATTGTGATGATTTGGCACTTTCACCTAAGCACGTTGGTGACATTCACTTTGAGGAAACTTTTTCTCCCAGTTCATCTGTTAAGGAAGCTTCTGAAGAGGCTCCTGAGAGTGACAATGATAACGGGTACCCTTGCTGCTCAGGTGGTTCAGCTTCCCATGCATCTTACTGTGATGAGATGGAACTGTCCAGATCAGCAAGTTCGTTCCCTGGATCATGTGGACAATGTAATAGCAGTAACTTCAGGTATTTGGACAACGCTCAAAATTCTGTATTTACAGGTTCAACTCAAGAAACTTGTTTTTCTGGCAGTATTGTGAGTGGTAATCATGATAGCAAGACTCTGTTGATATTAAGAAATGAACGTGGACCTGATCCATGTGAAGCGACAGAATTTTCCAGCAATAAGAGTGGATTTGATGAGAATTGGCTAGAGAAGTCTGATTATGACTGTGGAATTTGTTCCCAAAATGGCATTGGTGCATGCAATGGAGTTCAGGCAGTCCATTTGTGCACAAGCAGCGACAATGATTTCTGTCTTGTAGTATCTAGAAAGAGAGCCAGAAAAGAGAAAAAAATGTCAATGTGGAGGAGTTATGGAGAGTGTGCGTCAACAATTACAAATGTTCGAAATGAAAAATGTGTTGGTCGGGCTCCTATGCCTATTGCCAAGGAAGTCACCACCAACTATTGGTCCTATAGACAAAATCATGTTGATAGGGTACATCCTCAGCATGGAATTGCACTAAAACACTCCACCAAGAATTTCATGCAAAGGCCACGTAGAGTTTGCATGGAGACCCAAAAAGGAGTTCAAGCAGAAGATTCCAAGGTAGGAGCAAGTCTCGATCATTTTACAGGCGTGAGAGAAAAAACTTGTGGAAAATCATCTAGCCATTTTGACAAAGAACAGCAGCTTTATTTAAGTAGGAAACTATCTGTAACGAACATGGCACCATTTATGCCATTTCGAGTGATTTTGGTGATCGAATGACAACACAACACTTGGACTAATATGATTGTTAAGATGATCATTCTCAGGCTTTTAGGTTCAAGTGATGACAAAGAGAAAGAGAAAATAGGCGTAGCAAGGCCCGAAGGGCAGCCCCTACGATGCATCCGGAAGAACCGACGCCAGGGGCACCGGTGCATCCGACGCTTGTCGGAAGAACCGACGCTACGATGTTTGGTGCAGGAGGAAATCGAAGCCAAGTCAGCCTACAGGCACCGGTTGAACCGACGGGTCAAAATGGGGCATCGGTGCATTGGCCGTCCTTTGTACCAGAGGCGATGTCAGTGCCCAGGAGAAGTGTCTTCAGCACCGGTTCAACCGATGGGGCATCGGTGCATACCACCGGTGTAATGACGTCAGCGTCCAGGAGAAGATTCCTTCAGCACCGGTTGAACCGGTGAGGCATCGGTGCAAAGCATCGGTTCAACCGGTGGTCTCTGCGTCAGTCGTCAGGAGTCCAATGGCTACTTCGTGTTATGAGTGACCGGATGAACCGACGCTACCCTGCCAAGAGGCATCGGTTCTTCCGGTGGTACGCAGATTTTCAGCTAACCGTTGGAGCAACGGCTACAAGACTTGGTTGCCTATATATACGCCTCACCCCGGCCATTTGAAGATTGCTGGAGTTGCTGGACATCCCACACACACCCAAGAACATCTCCAAGCCATACAAAAGCATCAAGATCATATCCTTAGCCCTTAGCACACTTTGAGAGTGTTGTGTAAAGGATTAGCTCTTAGTGAGTGAGTTTGCAAGGCTTAGAGCCTTTGTGCTGTGGTTCATTAGTGAACCAAAACAAGAGCTTGGTGCGCCGGCACCTTGGAGCGTGGAGCTCGCCGGCAACGTCATCGACCCTCCGACTTGGTGTGGAGCGGCGACGACACCTTTGTGCGGGGGACGTGGAGACCCCCATCCTTTGTGGAGAAGCTCCTTAGTGGAACCCGGGGCCAAGGTGACCGTGATTGTGTTCACGGAAGAGACTTGGTGGCCGAGTAGCAATACTCTTAGTGAGTGCTACAACAACGTGGATGTAGGTGTGCCTTTGTGGCTAACCGAACCACGGGATAAACACCCGCGTCAAGAGTTTGCTATCTCCTATCCCGCTCTTTAAGCTTCCGCATTTCATTCTAGTAATTTGTATGCCTTTACTTTCATAGAATAGTTTCTTGATAGGAAAGGCTATAGGTTGCTAAACTCTTTTGGGATAGGGGTTTTACACTAGAACAACCTAGTTGCACATCTAGATAGCTTGTTTTAGTTTAAGCTTTGTGCAAACTAGTTGGAGCCATAGGTCTAAGTTTTTATTAGTGCCTAATTCACCCCCTCCCCCTCTTAGGCTAGAGCACCCGATCACTTTCAATTGGTATCAGAGCCGGGACTCACTTGTCTCACAAACAAAGCCAATTCTATTGGCAAATTTGTGTTTACCGGCTCATTAGATCGGTAGGCTTCACCGCCTAGTGAGTTAGCTCTTTTAAGGGAAGGGATGGATTCTCTAGGACCTCCTCCACGTTTCGATGGCACGGGCTTCCAACGATGGAAGATTCTAATGCAATCACACCTCCAAGCAAAGGGCCTAAATGTTTGGAGAGTTACGAGTGAAGGAACTAAAAGCACTAATCAACAAGAGAGGCAATACGATGCTATAGCCAAGTGTGCTATTTTAACCTCTCTTGGTGAAAATGTGTTCAATCGTGTATTTGCTTGTGAAAATGCAAATGATTTATGGAAAACTATTAGTGAGAACCATGAAGGCACAAAAGATGTTGCAAATGAAAAATATCATGTTCTCATTGATAAACTTAATAGTTTCAAGCAACTTGATCATGAAAATGCCGAAACTATGTACTCACGGTTGAATATTCTTGTGAATGAGATTAATTCTTTAGATGTGAAGAAAATTGAAGATTTGGAACTCATTCGCAAGATCCTTCACTCACTTAGAAGGCCGGACTATGATTTGGTGACAACAATTCTTTATGAGAAAGATCTCACCACAATGACACCAAATAAAGTCCTAAACAAGGTGATAGCCCATGAGCTACGTCATGATATCAAGCCAAGAGCGCCACCTTATTCACCAACACAAAGTGCACTTGCATGCAAGCAAGTCCAAAAGTTAAAGAAGATGGCCATCAAAGATAGCTCAAGTGATGAGGAAGAAGAGGAAGCAAAAAGCTCCTCAAGTGATGATCAAGAGCCAATGCACCCCAACCTCTACGAGCATGTAAAGAAGATGAACAAATGCTTAAAGGAAATCAACTCAATGGGGTATTTGGTCTTCCTCAAAGATGGGCCTCACCATCAACTTATGAAGGTTGAGAAGAAGTTCAAGAAGAACAAGCAAATGAAGGAGAAGAAGCTCAAGCATGAATCATTTGCCATATTTGGTGAATGGGTTAGTGGTGGTGAAGAATCAAGTGCTAGCTCAAGCGATGAATCAAGCAAGAGATTCACCACCCGCACCAACTTCGGATCATCATCAAACACTTGCCTTATGGCCAAAGGTATGGATAGCGATGTAAGTGATGATGACTCCGATTCTCCTTCAATTGATGAACTTCTTGACCTTGTTCATGAGCATCAAAAAGTCATTAAGAAACAATCAAAAGAAATTAAAAACCTTAGTGCTCTCAAAGATCTAAATGCTTCTCTTGCTACAAACTTTGAAAATTTGAGGTGCAAATTCAATTTGCTTAGCAAGGAGCATGAAGAGCTCAAACTAAAATTTGAGAGCATTAATGATACTAATGACTCTTTGGAAATGAAGCAAACTATCCCTTGTGCAATTCCTATCTCTAGGGTAGATGCTTCAACTTCTTGCATTGATTTAATTGATAATTCTTGCTCTAACCCTTGCAATGAGAAATGCAATGAGAATGTTTTTGTAGAATCATGTGATGATCTCATTGCCAAGGAGAATGATGAGCTCAAGCAAGAAGTGGAAAGGCTCATGAAGGACTTGTATAGATTGAAGGGCAAAAGCATGAAGAGCAATGTCCAACCTTCTCAAGATAACCGTGAGAACATGGTGAAGAAGCTTGAGAAGGGGTCCACCGTGACTTGCTCTAAGTGCCACAAAGAAGGCCACAAGTCCAACAAGTGTCCTCAACCAAGAAAGAAGCTTTCGGATGAGAAGAACAAGAAGAAGCTAACAATCAAAAGTTCTCTCATCTACACCAAGCCCAACCGGAGGAACAAAAGCAATAGCACCTCCTATGTGATCAAGAAGAAAACAAATGGCAAGGTGGTTGCCCACAAGGTTGGGAAGCAAGAAAGGAGTTGGAACCGACCCATTTGGGTGCCCAAGGATGTCATCATCAATATGAAGGGGCCTCAAATGGTGTGGGTTCCAAAGGAGATTTGAAGCCCATGGAATAGCTTCGGGGGATTTGGAGGCTTAGCTCACAAGTTGAAGTGAAGGTTCAAACCAAAGAAGCTAAGCTCACAACTTGGACATTTGATTGCCCAAGTCCCCCATAAGGTAATGGTAGCTAAAAGTTTCAATTCAAGCATCATGTAGCTCCATTGCTCTTGCTAGGTTGTTTGCATTGCATCACCTAGTGTTATATATGGTGGGTTGCTTGTGTCATGACTCTAACCCATGAGCAACCTACATGGTTTGATAAGTGTGTAGAAAGCTACACAAGGTTACCCTTCATGGTACATGCATCTCATAAGGTATGTATTTCATATGTGTACCATGAACACAAGCTATAGGGTAAACTTCCTAATTGTGTCAAATTTAATGTGCATACATTTGCTTGGTGATTCAAACACTAAATGCACACTTTTAGGGGGAGTTCATCCTATAGGTTGTGATTTTTGAGACTAACATGTTTTCTAGCTTATCTTTTGTAGTCTCACGTGGAGTTAACACTCTAAGAGAATGTTTCTCACGATCAATGTGAATAAACAACTCTACAAGAGTGATTAGATAAATTGTGCTTCATGCATATTGAGTCATGCTCTATTGAACTTAAATGCTCATATCAAAGTTCATAGGCTATGTACTCATACATTTGCTTAACCTTGGTGTACCAAGTGCTTCTTGTTTAAAGACTTTCAATTGATTGCAAGTCACTTTCTTTTAGTACATGCAAGGTAAACAAAGAAACCCCCGGAGGTATGTAAGGTTCTAAACTAATTAAATTGGTATCTTTGTCATATCCTATTTACTTTAGAGCTACCTCCGTGCATGATATGATCTAAGCTTTCTAATTATTACTTCTAGTTGTGCACTTGATTTTCACATTATCATTTTGTGCACATACTTATGGAAAGCTTAGCTCATGTCATGCTAGTTTCGTGATTTTGTGATCCACCATAGTATAGTTTTCAATTGGTATCTTCATTGATATCATACAATTGGATCATGAATCATGAACTAACTCCCTAGGCTACTAATCTTCTCTTGAGCTATATTTTTTTTTGCAAGACCTTGTTTTTAGGAACAAGACCTTTTAGGTGATTTGATTCCAAAGGGGGAGAAATGTGGATCAAAGCAAGGTATTTTTCTCAAGGAAAAGAAGTATATCCCAAAGGGGGAGAAATACCTAAGTGAATCAAGTCATGAGGGAGAAGTATCAACATAAGGGGAGGTTCAAAGGGGGAATCATGGTTTTAGGGGGAGGCCAAGTCATTATTGGATGATGGTAAACATCCAAGCAAGCGTAAGCGGTTCTCAATTGATTTCAATTGGTATCTAGTGGTTAAATTTGTCAATTTTTGCAAATCTATGCTTGCTTTGATTGTGTTGTCATCAATCACCAAAAAGGGGGAGATTGTAACGAACATGGCACCATTTATGCCATTTCGAGTGATTTTGGTGATCGAATGACAACACAACACTTGGACTAATATGATTGTTAAGATGATCATTCTCAGGCTTTTAGGTTCAAGTGATGACAAAGAGAAAGAGAAAATAGGCGTAGCAAGGCCCGAAGGGCAGCCCCTACGATGCATCCGGAAGAACCGACGCCAGGGGCACCGGTGCATCCGACGCTTGTCGGAAGAACCGACGCTACGATGTTTGGTGCAGGAGGAAATCGAAGCCAAGTCAGCCTACAGGCACCGGTTGAACCGACGGGTCAAAATGGGGCATCGGTGCATTGGCCGTCCTTTGTACCAGAGGCGATGTCAGTGCCCAGGAGAAGTGTCTTCAGCACCGGTTCAACCGATGGGGCATCGGTGCATACCACCGGTGTAATGACGTCAGCGTCCAGGAGAAGATTCCTTCAGCACCGGTTGAACCGGTGAGGCATCGGTGCAAAGCATCGGTTCAACCGGTGGTCTCTGCGTCAGTCGTCAGGAGTCCAACGGCTACTTCGTGTTATGAGTGACCGGATGAACCGACGCTACCCTGCCAAGAGGCATCGGTTCTTCCGGTGGTACGCAGATTTTCAGCTAACCGTTGGAGCAACGGCTACAAGACTTGGTGGCCTATATATACGCCTCACCCCGGCCATTTGAAGATTGCTGGAGTTGCTGGACATCCCACACACACCCAAGAACATCTCCAAGCCATACAAAAGCATCAAGATCATATCCTTAGCCCTTAGCACACTTTGAGAGTGTTGTGTAAAGGATTAGCTCTTAGTGAGTGAGTTTGCAAGGCTTAGAGCCTTTGTGCTGTGGTTCATTAGTGAACCAAAACAAGAGCTTGGTGCGCCGGCACCTTGGAGCGTGGAGCTCGCCGGCAACGTCATCGACCCTCCGACTTGGTGTGGAGCGGCGACGACACCTTTGTGCGGGGGACGTGGAGACCCCATCCTTTGTGGAGAAGCTCCTTAGTGGAACCCGGGGCCAAGGTGACCGTGATTGTGTTCACGGAAGAGACTTGGTGGCCGAGTAGCAATACTCTTAGTGAGTGCTACAACAACGTGGATGTAGGTGTGCCTTTGTGGCTAACCGAACCACGGGATAAACACCCGCGTCAAGAGTTTGCTATCTCCTATCCCGCTCTTTAAGCTTCCGCATTTCATTCTAGTAATTTGTATGCCTTTACTTTCATAGAATAGTTTCTTGATAGGAAAGGCTATAGGTTGCTAAACTCTTTTGGGATAGGAGTTTTACACTAGAACAACCTAGTTGCACATCTAGATAGCTTGTTTTAGTTTAAGCTTTGTGCAAACTAGTTGGAGCCATAGGTCTAAGTTTTTATTAGTGCCTAATTCACCCCCTCCCCCTCTTAGGCTAGAGCACCCGATCACTTTCACTATCCAATGCTCTTCACAGCAGAGAATCAATCCATCATGAGATGAGATCAGTTTCTTCTTCTGAACCAACAACTCTGAAGTCTTTAAGGGGCCTTTGTACTTCAGAATCTGGTGAATCAACAGACATTACCGTAGGAGCTCTTTCCCTGCAGAAAAGAAGGCTGCTGGATTCCGTTCAAACCGATGATGCCAGTGAAACTATTTCTGGAGAATCATCACTTGGTATGGCTCCATCTGTACATCCCGCATCACTTCCTTTTTTTTTCTCTTAATGTCGATATGGCAGTATGCTGCTTGCAGCAGCTTTGTAATACCTAACAGATGTTTTGTTCAAAATATTGCAGGGTCTAAGTCAACGACAACCGAATTAATGGTTAGGTGTGGTACAGTTCCACCTGTTGAAGGGAACCGTGGCTGTGAAGAGTTCTGCAGTTCTAAAACACATCTAAATGAGATTCTCAGGGCTGTAAACGATGCTTACAAAGTTCAGATCGCTGCAGATGTTCACCTTGCTGCTGGTTATCCAATTACTGATCTTGAAACATTTATATATTCTGCAACTCCAGTTATTGGTCATGCACCTTGCATGCGAAGCAGCAATTGCTCATGGGACCAAGCAGGTAGCAGCTCAGTTTGTCAACATGACATCTCTAATGTTTCCTTAATGAGCATATGGGAGTGGTATGAAGAGCCAGGGTGTTATGGGTTGGAAGTAAAAGCTCTAAATGACCTCAGCTCTAAAACATCCTGCGGCAGCAGTTCAGAGTTCTTTGCATACTTTGTACCTTATATATCTGCTATTCAGTTGTTTGGGTGGTCTAGGAATAACACGGATCACAGTTTTTCTGTACAAGGGAAAGAATTATTGAAATCATCAAATACTGCAAGCTCTTTAAGCTCTCATCCTGTGCATGCAAAGGTGCATAATTCGTTTGATGAAAGCAATGCATGCTTGTCAGAGTCATCTTCAGTTGTAGAAGGTCATGGAGAACTCATGTTTGAGTACTTTGAAACAGAGCAGCCTTCTTTCCGCCCTCCGTTATTTGAAAAGTAAGTCATCCACAGGCCTCCATTATGTGTTTGGCTACTGGTTTCACTGTTACCATAAGCTCCTGACACTGAAATATTTCATGTCTGTTCAATCTGGCGTCATTTCCATCACAGATGTGTTTCTGGGTTCACAACTGAAAAGTATACCAATCTATTTCTTTGTTAGAAGGGGCAATGAATTTAACAATTCTTGTTATAAACACTGTAATAAAGGCAAGGAAGTTTAATACCTCTGCAATGAAAAGTTTTCTACAAACTATTATTGAGTCTGTGAACACTGAACAGTGGCACATTTGACAACCAAGTGACTTTGAGGCATTCCTTTTCTGTTGTTGCAAATTAGTTCAGCTGATCTGGATGTTTAGGAGTTATTACCTAAAGCATGCAACTTATAAGCTTGCAAACGAATCATTCATAAATGTGTAGCATGAGATGTACTGTTTCCATTTTGGTGCAGTATTTCTGATAAGGTCCTGTCCTTTTGCCACAATAATTAATAGTACAATGAAAGTTGTAGTTGCTATTTGTCTGACCTGATTATTTCTCCTTTTTCTGTTTTGATATTAATATATGGCTGCAATTTAATGTAGGATCAAGGAGCTTGTTAGCGGTGCAACCATTTCTGACAACCGGATTCTTGGGGACCCTGAAAAGCTGCAAAACGCAAAATTGTGTGAGCTTCATCCAGCTTCAACCAGCTTCCTGGTTTGTTCCTGAACCTGGATGTTTTGTTCCCCCGCGCCTGTTATTATCAGTAAATATTTGATTTGTTGATTGGCGCTTGTGATGATCAGTATGTTTCATTTGTAGGTTCTGTGTTGCCTGGTATCCTGTTTATCGTGTGCCTCGTGGGACCTTCCGTGCAGCATTTCTTACTTACCATTCGCTGAGCAAATTGGTTCCTCGAAAATGCTCCCTGGATATGACTGGTGGGCATACGTGTATAGTTTCACCAGTTGTTGGTCTCCAGAGTTACAATGACAAGGTACCATTTCGACTTTCCTTGATGAGGCAGTGAGTGTTTTGCATCACTGAGCATAGCATCAATATTGCAATAAATTCAACTGAAAATCCAGGAATAACCCATCAGACCCACCCTCGTATCTGTTTCATGCTTTTGGTCATGAGCTCATATTAAGCAAATGATATATACTTGACCTAGATTGCTTTGCATCCTCTTATTTATAGGGAGAACAGTGGTTTCAGCTTAGATGCACAGATCTGAAGCTATCACCAAGAGATGAAGGCGGGTCGTGCTGAAATTCAGAAAGAAAGGCTGAGGACACTGAAGATGGGTGCCCTGGCCATGGCAAGAGCTGTCGTCCCAAAGGGAAGTGGGGAGTCTGTGAACCACCATCCAGATTACGAGTTCTTCCTGTCCCGATTCGGCTAAGGCTAAGAAACAACATTGTTCTGGTTCCCACTGACTAGGGTAGTAATCAAAGGGGGAAAAAAAAGACAAAAGAGAGAAAGTAGTGACTAACCAGAGGCAGGCTATAATATAGTTGATGCAAGAGGATCGAGAGCATGCGGGTGATGGGTGTCACCCTCTATATAGAAGACAGATTACATACAATCTAACCTGACGCCGGATTACCGATGGCAACCGAGTTGGTGAGTTTTAGGCTTGTCATAGTAGTAGAATATGGCAGTACCCTACCCGGGATGGGTGTCTTTTTGGGTTTTTGGGGTGGGTGGGTGGATGGGTGTTGGGGTGGGGGTGGCGGCGGCGGCGGCGGGCGGCTGTAAGATGTTGCCGATGTCCGATGATGCGACTCTGCAGGTCTAGTGTTCCCTTTTGTACAGATACACAACACAAGAAGAGTAGCAAGAATTGCATTTGGTTGGTTGGGCTTTTGCTGTGGCTTCTATTTGCTTCCCTTCTACTGTTTGATATCCAATGTTGCTGTGCTGGCTAATGGAAACTAATCATTTCTATTTTGCTGGAAAAGAACTTTCCACTAGCTAGAGGCCGATGCGCAATACTCCCTCTGTCCCAATTTAAATGCATTTTTAGGATTTGAGCAGCAAATTAGTATGGGTGTGAAAAGACATTATTGCCCCTAGTCAAGTACCAACTGGCCTGAAAAGTAGTCATCATTGCAATGTACGAGGAAGAAATGAGCAGTGCGAGACTGAGAACAATCAAGAGCGTCCTAACGTTCAGATCCGATGTATACTTGATTGTGTGCTGCTGTCCCGAAGTTGCATCAGATTGTGTGCTGCTGGGAGACTGAGAACAATCAAAAGGACCTTCGATAGAAGCTTTGCATATCATATATTTTTTTGAAAGATTCATCGAAATTCGCAAAGCACGTCAAAATCACTAGTTGTAATTTGTTTCGTAAACTATAACAACAATGTCACATTTTGAGGCTTTGTTTAGTTCGCGAATTTTTTTGGAATTTAGTACCGTAGCATATTTCATTGTTATTTGACAATTAATGTTCAATTATGAACTAATTAGACTTAAAAGATCCATCTCGTCGTTTATGTTTAAACTGTGCAATGAGTTATTTTTTTCAACTGCATTTAATGCTCCATGCATATATCTAAAGATTCGATATGATGATTATTGGCACGCTAGCCATCTTTTTTGTTTTTGAATCAAGAAGCTAGTGCAACGCCCCTTCAAAAAATGAAAAAAGAAAAGAGAGAGAGGAACAAACTCCGCCGCCGGTGCAGCAAGCCCGCGTCTCATCCTCTACCGGTGGAGATCAAATCCCCTCTGTTTCCCTTTTTTGTTTCCCTTTTTTGGATTGGATTCTATTGGATCTAGGGTTTCAGATAAAGAACCCTCAACTCTAGCTTGCTCTGCTTCCGATTCTAAATCCTACTTTCCTTGAGAGCGCGCTCCGCTTCACAGGTAACATCAAGTCATCAACTACTGAGAATGCCTGCCTACTACGAGAAATTTCGATATTTGACATCGAATACGCACGTCTCATGCATTTTGACATTAAATTCGCATGTTTTTCAAAATATGACATTGAGCATGCGAATTTTTTTGAAATGGGAGATTTCGGCTCTTTTTCAAAATTTTGCGAATTTCACTATTTTTTTCCTGGGAACCTGAACTTCCCATTATACCCCCACCAGAATGGATTGGATCTCTCTGTTCATCCCCTCTTGTGCTCGTCCCGTGTTCATCCCCTCTCGTGCTCTGGACCTCGAGCCGCCGATCTGGGAGGGCCGGAGCGCCGCCCGCAGCGAGTCCCCCCGCCCTCCCTGCCGCGGGAGCGGACGCCGCAGGCTCGCCGGGGCGCCGCCCGCTCGCCGCGGCGCTGCAGGAGAGCTGCGCCTCCCGGCCGCCGCCCGCCGCAGGTACGCCGCCCCCCGCCCGCCCGTTGCTGCCGGAGGTCCGCGGCCGCCGCCATCCCGCCCTCCAAGATCTCACTTCCCCTGCTTCCGGAAGGCGTTGAATGATTCTTTCTATCGTTCTATTCTATTGCTTGTAGATAGATGGCCACAAAACTCGATCAACCTTCTCCTGCCGAGCATCGGCGACCAAAATCCGCTGCACCACAATCTTTGACTCCCAAGATCTCAATATTCGGGACAAAAGCTGGATTCGTCATACCCAAGAACAAGCTAGCCGGCTCAATCGTAACCAGGGGCGCCACTTCCAAGAATGATACAGCAACTACATCCAAGGAAGATAACAGCAGGCATGCTCAGAGAAAGACAAAGTGGGGGCCTGACCTCGCCGCCGACCCTGCCGTGTGCAAAGGAAGGGCTTTGGCCTACCAGGTATTTTTCACCTCTATTAATTTACACCTCTAGTCTGCTGTTTTGCGTTTTGATTGATATAGGTGTTTGCTTCGAAATACTCACTAGTTACTGTACGTTATCCTTTTCTGGTCAAAAATACTATTCCTCGGTGAGAGCCCGAAACAGTTTCCATATCACTTCCAGTCACTAGAATGTCTAAACTGAGCTCATATTTCTTTAAAATATCTGTTTCTCTTCATAGCCTGGTACTGTGTCCATCTGTATTTCAAATTAGGCAAAATTTGCCCGGAGACACTGTTAAATGGTGACCTTTGCCACCAACCATTAAAAAAGATCACCACTGCTAGAAGACACTACTCAAATGTGTATCTTTGCTGTGAGACATTACCCATATTATTTTACTCAGTTTAATTAGATAGCCACACGGAATGCCAAGTTTGCCCCCACTTCCTTATCCTTTCACGCAAGCCTACTTCCTAGCTTCCCCCGGAGCAGGCGGCGGCGACCAGATCTTGGCGGCGTCCAAGCCAAGCGGCGGGCGGGCGCGCAGCTATGGGGCAAGACCCCTCTCCACCCCTCCCGTTACACAGGGAGCACTAACTCGCAGCTCCAGCGGCGAACCCTCCATCAGAGACGCGTCCAGCGGCGGCGGCAGTTCCTCTCTTCCCCTGCCGTTCGACGGCGAACACATCCAGCGGCAGCTCTTCCCGGCACGTGGCCCTGGCGGAGGCCCTCTCTGTTCCGATGGACTTTTCCCGCTGCTTCCTCTCGGAGACCACGAGCGAGATGCGGCAATGGGGCATCGGGGGCTGTGGCCGACCCGTTCTAGCACTCGGCGAGGGGTGCGCACCGGGGAGGAGAGGGCATCTGTTGGGCTCCACGCCGGGGAGAGCTACACGCTGAGGAAGTGAGGAGGGCTGCACATAAGGGATGCCTACTGCTGTACTGCAAGCGTGGCCACCGCCGGTAGGGGCCGACCGCCGGGAAGAATCGCCGCCGCCTGTTCACAAGCAATGGTTCCGCGGGAGGAAGAGCCGTGGCAGAGGATAGGGCAGGAAGGTTACGATTGTCATTTTCCATTGCTTTCCAATTAAATTGATTAAAGTATTGCTGGCGGTGTCTTTGAGCAAATGGATCAGGTTTTCCAGTGTCTTTCAGCAGCGACACAATTTTTTGATGGTTCCTAGCAAAAGCCACAAAATAACGGTGTCCTGTGGCAAATTTTGCCTTCAAATTAAGCAAGGATGCACATGTTTTTCTAATCGCCACAGAAATCTAGAACTTGCTTCATAGGCCAGTGTACCTCTGACTAGAGTGGATATGCTGAAAAACACACTGTTGAGTGTTACTATGTTGGAGGCTAGGCAAATAACAAATTGATGGAATCAGCTCAGCCTCCCCTGCTGACTGGACGGAAACGGGCATTTTTCTTGCTATTCTCTCATGTAGGATGCTTCCACTGCCAGGTGTCATTAATTCATATTAGTGCATGAGCAGACTCGAGTGGAGCAAATTACCAAGCAGCTGAAATCCGAAACTTTGGATATGGACGAAACTGAAGGTTCAATGTCCACTGGAAAAGGGTCAAATTCTGCTGGCACTGCAAATCTGAAAGACAATAAGGTATTCCTAATTCAGTAATTCTAATGCTATGCTTATTGCAGCATCGTGAGCCTAAAGCGTGTCAGGATAAACAACTATATGCTCTTGTTTAGTAAAACATTTGTTTACCCTTTTTTCAGCAGGGAAAGGTTGCGCTATTGGAACTTGAAAGAAGCGAAATTATTGGTCAGAGAAGTTCTACTTATCTCCTGTATTCATGCACTTCATTTAATTACTGAAGTAATTGTAAATATGTTCCTTTATCATTGTGTCTTAGTACTGATGGGCCCATTGGGCATTGTTCTATCAAGTAGCATCTTGCTTGATAATACTTGTGGTTGCCCAGTTGGCCTTTGTTAGGTTCTGGACATGGTGATTGTATATTGCCCTTGTTTAATATTCAATATCTTTATTAGTCTCCAAGATAATTGGTAGTCTTAACTGTGGTGCATATTATCTGTAGGTGAAATACTCCGTCTGAATCCAGGATATAAGGTGCCTGAAAACTACAAACCAGTACTTAAGGAGGCAAAAATCCCTCTTCCGGTATGTCGGCGCACTACTTGTGCTTATTGCTTGTTTTGACCATTAGCCATTAGTTGTTTTTCTTGTATGTGAGATGGCGTTCACTGTTTTGTTATCTCGCTACTATATTTTTGATACTCCAAGAGTTCCTTGTGCACGGACAATCAGCTTACAAGTTACAACAGTAGGAGCTTATCTTAATTTGCCTTTGTAATCTACTAGTCATACACCACAACTCGGGCTATTTCCAAGACTAGTATATTTTGTTCTTGATCTGTTCTGTTTATGATGCACTGTACTTCATTTTTGACTGGACTTGATATTTAAATTTAGCCTTTTCTTAAAATATATAGACCTTCGTTTTATAGATATGATGCATTTACTGTTTGCGGTTGGCCATTGCAGGCCGAAGCACATCCAGGACATGGTATTATTGGAGTTCTTATAGGACCTGAGAGCAATACCCAGAAGCGACTACATGAAGTATGATCTATTCTTGAATATCTTGTAACTTTTATTTTGTTGAAGCATCACTGAGAGCATTACGTTGGCTTCATTTGCTCATGACAGGAAACTGGAGCTGTAATACAAGTTCATGGGACTAAGAAAATCAACGGAGAGATGGTATATTTGTTTTCCTGGTTCTGTAAAATCTACTGATAAGATAATATCTTCAGTGATGTTAATCGTCCTTTCCATTTTGCACTCACTTCTTTTGGCATAACTTCATTGTCATATGTGCTCTCCTTATAGTAAACAATTTTTATATCGATTTCAACACAATATACAAATGAAAACTTTTTTATTCATTCTCAGAGTGAGATTCTTTATCAAGACATAAATGAAGTTCAAGCTGCTTATGAAGACCTACACATCAATGTCTCAGCTGACTCTTATGATAAAATAGATGCTGCAGTTGCATTGATTGAGCTGCTTCTGGCTCCTGTTTCTGTAAGTCCAGCATGCATTTTTTTTTCTCCCCCCTGTAAATCATTTTGTTTTTTACCGACCATGGGATCATATGGACCTTAGGTGAAGTCAACCGCTACTTCAACAACTACTACTGTTTCTTCAGCCGTTACCTCCGATGATGTAAATCCAGTGCAGAATACAACTTCACAGCAAGGTTTGCTTCATTACCAATCGAATAATGCTCCTTGGCTGTCTACTCCCCAGACCTATGGTCCACCAGTTCCTTCCTCAGGGCCTGCTTTGAGTACATTACCTAACAATTCATTGCAACCACAACCGCTCGCTGGTCCTTTCAGTATTCCTCCATATACAGGCCAACCTCCTCACACGAATAGCATGCCAAAAAATCCATTTCCTGTTCCTGGACCTCAGCAACCAATATCAAGCGTTCCACAACATCCACCTCAGTCCCAAGCCAACTCCTCATTTGGGCCTTTTGGTCAACCACCTGGAATTGTAAACCCACAAATGACACCATCTTCCTCAGTGCCACCACCAGTTAGGCCCCTTCAAATACCCCATGCATCTGGTGGATGGCCATCTTTTTCTCCCATTACGTCGCAATCTCAGTGGCCTCAAGCTTCACCAACTTTTATGCCAGTGAGACCTATTTCCGTGTCTCCTCTTGGTGCAACTCCACCACAGGGTCCCGCTGCACTGACACCTCCATCAAATATCCCCACCATGTACCGCAGCCAGCAGCCAGCAGTATCAAATTTCACTTGTTCAGCACCATTGGTTTCCAGGCCTCCTGCTGGAGCTCAGTCCTTTTCTACACTTGCGCCTCATGGTCCTGCCTCGGTAGCATTTCCTGGTGGGACATCAACACAGTCAGCTTACCCACTTTCCATGCAAGTAGTTTGGACACCTGGTCAAATGAGAGGCCCACCTCCAGCTTTCTCTCAAGTTGGACCAACTCCTGGCATTGTGCCTCCATTGGTTGCATCTCCCTGCCCGCCGGCCTCAGGTCCTGCGAGCACAAGCTGTAGTCGGGCACCAATTGGAGCATTGAGACCTCCACACCCTGTGGCTGGTGATTTTACCTTTCGGCCTGTTGTGTCACCTGCACCTACTCGAGACTTCGCAGCATCAGGAAGTCAAATGGGAATACAAGGCAGAAGTCACCCTGGCGCACTATTCTTCCATCCTGGCAATCAGAGCCCCAATCAAAGCTTCCAAAGGCCTTGTGATGGGAGGACAGTGAATATTATGGGTCAGACTCGGATGCATGCTCCACCTCCACACTTGCATGGAGCCTTCCCCAGGAACCCATCTCCTCTTGAGTTACCTGGGGGTTTCCTGGGGACCCCTCCAGCAGTACAAGCACCTCAGATGCCGGCGCCATCAAATCCATCGAGTTTTTTGCCTCCCCGCCCATTTCAGCCAAGGCCATCATTGCAACTGAATCCATTTGCGAGCAGAAGAAGGCAGGGTAGCAATCCAATCTACGATCCTTTTGCACCAACGGCAGTTCAGAAAACAGAGGCGTCGGACCCTGAGTACGAGGATCTCATGGCATCTGTTGGCGTGAAGTAGTGACGACTGCTGAGTGGTGTGTGTGGTAAAGTCAGCCCCAGCTGTGTGTTGTTTGGCGACACAAACGGAGTTGCCTGAGATGTACTAGTAACTAGTTAGTTCATTTACCCTAAAAAGGACTAGTTAGTTCATTTGTTATATATACTACTATATTTCTAGTCTAGATAGTTGCTATTGGAAACACGTCTGAAAGGAGTGGAATCCCTTGTTTGAAACACGCTGTAGGTGAAGGGGGTGTCACGGCCATTCTCGGCAACAGTTGATGTTTATTTTTTGGAGAGGAAAACTGTTATTAAAAAGAGCTAGCTGAAAGGTTATGAAAGGTTATCATCATCATCATCATCTAAGTTTCACCCTTGATTTGTAAACTCGTGTGGGTGTGTCACTCAGATCTATCAACTTTAAAAGTTCATAAACTTACTTTTTAAGTTCACCACATATCCATACTATCTACGTATGCATGATGGCATGATGAACGTACATTTACCCTCTCTCAAACCGCCAACTTAGTTTACAATACGAGTTGATATATCTGCCCATGGCTTTCTTCTCCACTATGCCATCTCCATCCTTTGTGTAAAACCTCTATCCGAAATTTCCAATATAAATTTTGCATCCTATGGCCTATCCTAGCTTGAAATTGCTATAAGAAAGTAAAGGCATATAAGAGCAAGTATGAAAAGTGGAAACGTAAAGGCTGGATTTGATCGATTTGTGATTTGTCTGACCTGGATCCAACAACGTAGAGCGGCTAGGGGGTGGTGGTGGTCTGGTGGGGGAGGGGGGGAGGGGAGGGGTTGGCTGTAGGCGTCCGACGATGAGGTTTGCTGCAGCGGGCAATGGTGAGATCACCGTAGCTCACCGAATTCGATGCTTCGGGGCTCGGGAAAAGGCCGGGGTGAGCGAGGGGGTGACGGGGACTGCGATGGACGGATCGGTGAGGGCGCGCGAGGCCGAGAATGCAGCACGCCACGGCAAGGCGGCTTGGCGGCGCTCCGGCGAGCAATTGCCGACACGAGAAGGTGAGGGAGATAGAGAAAAGGTGGCGCGCAATTATACGTGTCCTCCCCTCAAATTGAGGCTTCTCGATAGTTGCTACCAGGCTGAGAAGCATCGGAGATGCGAAGAGAGTAAAGGGGCCCATCATCACCTCTGCTTAGAGATGCAAGTGGGTACCCATTGGTGTTTTTGTGTTTCTCATTTTAGTTTATTTT
Organism: Panicum virgatum; assembly: GCF_016808335.1. NCBI lineage: Eukaryota > Viridiplantae > Streptophyta > Magnoliopsida > Poales > Poaceae > Panicum > Panicum virgatum. Next base: position 48,079,630 of record NC_053139.1, read on the forward strand.
CTCTCCCAAATTAATTACGTAGCATGCTATTCTAGTTCATTTTATCAAGTTTTGGGTTGACCCAATGATCTAAAAAAAGTGGAACTTGCATCCCTACCTCTGCTGCATGAGGCCATGGGGGTCGCCTCCGTCCTCGCGTTGCTTGCCCGCCCGGGCGGCGCTGGGCGAGGTGGGATGACACGGGGCTTGGCTTGGAGGGCGGTGCATGGCGGGTCGGGAGGGTCAATGCTTGGCTGTACAAGAGGCGCAGAGAGCCGGCCGGAGGCATGGCGTGCGGCGGGTCCGGCGTTGGCCGTCCGGAGTGTTGCTAGCAAGAGACGTGCGAAGGGGCTTCACTTGGCCGGCTCCGCGGCTCAACGAGGCTTTGGCTCGGCGCGGCGGGGCCGGGTTTGGGCCTCTGGGGATCGGATGGCGGCGGCGTATTGTAGCTGGTTGGGGTCGTACGTCAGGCAACATTTGATTTGAATAGAAAAAAAAGAAGAAGAAAAGAGCGGCTCCTGGGAATCGAATCGTGATGGGCCAATCAAAGGGCGGTATAGTTAGCCAAACGGGCCGGCATGGCACTACACGGCACGGCCCGGACTGGGCACGACACGAGCTGGCACGACACTAAGTGGCACGACATGCCCGTTAGTGCCGCCGTGCCGCATCCCAGGTACTAGCACGACACGGTTAACACTTAGCCGGGTCGTGCCGTGCTGAGGAGCACGATAGTGCCAGTGCCGGCACTAGCACTATAGTGCCAAAAACCCTCTTTCAACTCAGAATTTCAAGCACTTTCAAACATTCAAATAAGTAACTGATAAAGATTTGAACCGGGAAATGAAAATCAAACAAAGTCACCAACCAATACTCAAGACATAACAAAAGATCAATTTTATTAGGAGCTTGTGCAATGACTGCCTCATTAAAAACCTCTCTAGGTAAAACTCACCCTTGTGAGAAACCCTAGAGAGGGAAGAAGAGTACAACCAAGCTCCAATAAGGTTCATTACATCACAGTTCAATACTTAAAGTTCTAAAGTTCATAAGTTCTAAATATTATAGTCCCATTACATAAATGACCATGAATCAAGATAAAGGTCTTCAAATGCTTGTTCAAGCTCCTTGTCCTCCATATTCTGTTGCATCCTTGCTTCTGTAGCCTCCCAGTCCTTGATGTAGGTCAGCATCTCCACCATTTCAGGCTTCAGATTTCCTTCGCCACTCCTCGATAATCCTGCCTGTCATGCTAAAAGTGGATTCTGAAGATATGGTAGACACAGGAACAGTTAAGATATCTTTAGCCATGATTGAGAGTACTGGATACGTTAGTTTGTGCTGATGCCACCAGTCCAAGATGTTGAAGTCATCAGTTAGGTGGTTGACAGTGTCACAATCCAAGTAGGACACAAGTTCAGAAGCATTAGAAGATGATGACCTCACTGCATGCAGCAGAGAAGTTGCAGATGTATCTCTAGACATGTTAGGATTACCAGGCAAGATACCACTACCCAAAACAGCAACACCATCATCATCATATATTTCATCCCAAGCAGACCTTGACTTACCAGACAGGACAGGAGGGTCAGTCCTCCTCAACCTAACAGCACCATATTTCTCATTATATTTATTGTAAACATCAGCAAGTCTAGCTCGAGTGCCAACCAAATAAGAAGAATAATCAGTACTGGTGAGACCACCCAATCTTCTAAGCACCCTACTAAAACCCTTCATTTTAGCTCTAGGGTCCAAAATGAACGCAAAAGAGTAAAGCAAAGGTAAGTTCCTCCAGTACTTATTATATTTGTCTATCATAGGTTGCACCACAGATCTGATGTGCACATCATTAGCATAATTTTTTAGGTGTAGAGCAATCTTAACAAGATAATGAATCATAAGTGGAGATGTAGGATAGTACACACCAGACAATGTAACAGTTGCATCATAAAACAACTCAAGAAATGATAGTACTTTTTGTGCCACCATCCAATGGTCTTCAGTTAACAGCAAGGGCTCACCTTTATCCCTAGGATACTGAGCTTGGATGAAAGTAGTGAAAGGGGACTTATGAGGAAACAAATGTTTAAGCATTAGGTAGGTAGAATTCCACCTAACCTCCATGTCCAGCTGAAACTTTCTAGGTCTAACACCAATTGCAATGCAGTAACTTTTATATGCAGCAATTCTCTGATTAGATGAATTTAAGAATGATATTGCAGTTCTAAATGATTCTATGAAAAGCTTAAGAGTAATTAGTGTCTCCTTGACAATCAGATTGAGAATATGACATGCACAACGCTGATGCAAGAACATAGAGTTAACTGCACTAGATGATGCATTGTTTTGACTAGATGATGCATACTCAGGTTCATCAATAACATCAGAACCAAGTGAAAGAACCTCGGATGTCGCCTAGAGGGGGGGTGAATAGGCGTTTTAACAAATTCTGTAAATTACAACACTTAAAACAAACTGTCAGCCACTGACCGGTCAGACCGGTCAGGCAGACCGGTCAGACACTTAGACGCTGAACCAAGAGACAAACCGGTCAGACCGGTTTGGGTGACCAGTCAGACCGGTCACTTGCAGAATCTGCACAAATATCAGAGTTTCTCCCCTCCTCGAGCTCTAGCACTAATACAACTTGATGTAGTGTTCCTGCAGGTGATTATAAATGTGCGCGTGGGAGAGAGATGTGGATGAAGGGGTGTCGGTGGAAAGATGAATGAGATAAGATTTTACTGTGTGACCCGTGAGGGGGGTAAATGGTAACTACCAGGGCTGACCGGTCAGACCGGTCAGATCGGTTGTCCCCTGGCAGCTAAGAGTCTGAGTCCAAAGGCTGTTTCTCTTTAGAACAAGATCAAGATGAGTCCTAGGCTATGAAACTTGATAGATATAGATCATAATTCTATTGTTCCAAGCTTTTCTTGATACTTCCAAGAGAGAGAGAGAGAGAGAGAGAGATAGATATAGATTTATGGACTTGAGAGAATTTCACCATTTGTGACTAGCCAACAATCAATCAAGTATAGCAATAGTCACAAATGGCTCAGTTGGGTCACAAAGACCAAAAACCAAATTCTATCCTATACACTCACACTTCCTATCATGCTAGTGGAAATTTAAAAGAAACTACCCTATGCCACACAAGGCATGAAAATGCACACACTAGCAAGATAGAATGGTCTAGATGCACAAAGGTAAAACATGTGTACAAGAAGACATACCTTTGCCATTTGGCCAAGAGTCATGTGCAATTTTAAATATTAAATCCAACTTTCTTTTTCATGAATTTTTAATTTAATCACAACACAAGTAAGCAAAAGAGGTTAATTGCACAATCCTCTAGTTTCACTTTAGTGATCCTTTTGATGTAGGAAGAATTAGGATCATTAAAGACAAAACCTCACAATATAGGCTAAATTCCTCAATTCTTAGTGCACATGTATGGATATATGGAAGGCAAGCTCATATGCACTAATTTGGTCAATTAAGTCCAACTCAAGGAATTTAAACTATATCATGGAGAGTAGCTATGCAAGAGTTAGTAACATATGAATTGAATTGAATTGATGTGTACAAGTTACCACTTTCTCTTTTGAGCACAAGATAGCATACTCCAACTTGAGAGTTTTCTGACTCTCTTCATGAGACTACAAATTCACTAGAAGAAATTGTTAGTCCCAAAGTGACACAAATTTGATAATAAGCTCCCCCTTAATTAGTGCTTAAGATTTTGAATATCTTAAGGCAAAGCCCTTTATCCAATTAAGGACATGAGAAGGCTTATTCACAAACTTGGTCAAAGCACACACAAATAATATTCAATAATAGAAACTGTGCCTGAGTTGCTTACTGTCACTTTGAATGTTCCCAAAAATATGCCAAAGATGAAGGTATACTTTAATATATTCTTGATAGACTTTTTCGTTGCATCCACAACACTTCTGGCCTGCTCTGGGCTAGACCAGTCAGACCGGTCTATCAGACCGGTCAGACCAATCTGTCCAGAGACAGGTTTCTAAGTCCCTAATGCCGGATCATCTGACATAAGACCAGATCATCTGATTTGTTCCAGAGAAAACCCGGCATAAAGACCGGATCATCCGACCCTTTACAGAATCAGCTCCAGAAATGTGTTGTTTCCAATGTTTTGTCTTGGTAAATCTTATGATATGATCTTTATTTCTTGCATATCCAAGACAGATTCTCTACTAGAGAGACATTAAAAGCATCATATGGCACATAGGGATTTAATAATATTGAAAATGAACCTAAGTCACTCTCAAATGTATCGCAACAAGAAATGTGATACACTTTTGTTCACGAGGAACTAAGAGTGACTCTAGTGTGACAGTTAGCACATGATACCGAGATGTCATTGGAGTAGAGATTTCATCAATTTTACTTTGCATTTGGTTGTATCTTGAGTCATGTCATTTTTGTCAGAAACCAAGTCTCCAATGCATCTCCAATGCCCTACAAGCTCAGCAAGTACTTTTTGGTATCCAAACCTTGTTGGGTCCGTCCAGGTTAGTTAAAAGATGCTTAGGAACCCAAATAGCCCTTATGCTAGTTCGAGGAGATTTAATCACTCTAATAGCACAAGTACCTGCCTGGTCCTTCCTAAGCTTAGTGAAATCATAATGGACAAGATTTGAGATTTGTGGATTATCTTTTGGACAATCCTTACCTAGATGCCCCTTTTCTCTACATGTGTAGCAAGTGCGATGTTTTGCTTTTCTTGACTCAACAACATCTTTAGAACTTTGCACTCGCTTCAATTTAGGCATCACCTTTGAATCCACGACTTGCTTGTTGTTGTAGGAGTGAGGTTGGGCAATCTGGGCACCAACCGGTCTAGGGTGACCGGTCTGACCGGTTGGGTCAGACCTAGTCTCATTTTGCAGAACAGGGCACACAGCAATGAGGTAACCCTTTTCTTTGCAATTGAAGCATGCCTTTGTTTTGGCACGTTGCTTTTCCTTTCTTGAAGGCTTTGTCTTGTTCTTGGGTTGCATGAGACGTGTAGACCCCTTTTGTCCCATGTTTGACTTCTTGACTTGTACAAGACTTTTCCTTTTAGATTGGCCTTGTTGAGGAGCAGAGGTAGTGAGGTTTGAACCCTTCTCAAGCTTCTTTACCATGTCATCACGGTTATCTTGAGAAGGTTGCACTTGACCTTTGCTCTTCAACTTGATCATTTCAATCTTTAGCTCTTCGACCTCTCGCTTGAGTTGATCATTTTCTTCTGCGATAAGGTCATCACATGATTCTACAACAACATGCTCAAGACAAGAGTTTGTTGCTTGGGAGCAACACGGTTTATCACAAGATAACATAATTTGAACTTGTGAGCATGTGCATGTGTG